>NC_136928.1:36113184-37411934 GCF_949752795.1 Hyperoodon ampullatus
AATTTAGACATAACAGATAAACTATTATTTAAATCATAATGAATAAAAACCACTGCTATGTACAGAGGCATTTATGTCGAATACAGAAGTACATTGGCATTCTTCTCCTATAAAATGCAACTATAAAAAAGATTAGCTATATATTTAAAGTGTCTTACTGGTCTGAAGCGGATTATGTACATTAAATCTTCTATCAATTGTGTTGGCATAAGAAATAAGGAATATATTTTCATCTTTGTGCCCTGGGTGTAGACATTCCAGTTCACACAGAGAATAAAAATCTGTAAATAAGACAAATTCTTACTCTCTATGTTATTAGAGGTTTTAGATTTCTTTTCATAGTAACTGATGTTCTTTTAAAATTACAAATGCAAAGTTACCTACTTCTTCCTAGTAATAGAACTAATAATATATGTAATCAGGAAAAATAAAAATTTTAGCTTGACCTTAATTTTAAAGCTTGATTCCTAGAGGCTAGCCATTTAAATGTAACACAGCCGATATTCATAACCATATAAGCATAATCTTACATACATTTTTACGATGAGACATACTTGGGACACATATATATATGAAAACTATGGGAAAAGTTTCTTTCAGAGTTAGATGCTATGATGATATTTAGTGTTTTTTACCAATTGGATGGTAAGTGCTTCTTTGATTATCTGGAAAAGATCTAGTGATCTTATCTAAATCTGCTACAATTATCAGCACAACAGACTAGTCCCATTTAAATCAATATTCTCCAATTAACATCAAAAGTACAAGGTTGATGTCCCACCCCTTCATATCAACAAAATACCTGTTAAAGGTTTAATTCGAAAAAGAGTGGCTTGCATTTTTACCAAATAAGCCCTTTGGATTCACTGCTAATGACCAGTAAAAAAAAAAAAAAGTCACTGTATCTTTTTTTGATTACTGATCTTTGTAGTTAACTAAGGACTGACCAAACTGAAATTCCTTTCCCATATACACAGTTTTCTTTAGAGGATTCAAATATTACTGCAAACCTTTAAAGATAGATATTACAAACCTTTCAGGACTTGCTGCTAACTTGCAGTTTGATCCTGCTAAGTGAGGGTGGACTCCTATGCCAATTAACTGTAATGGGTCACTCACTATGTTTGCAGATTAAATATCAGACAAAAAACTTCAAGTCTGGATTATAATAATGTTGTGATTTTTTTGGCTGATTTTTCTTTTAAAAAATATTCCAGGGGCTTCCCTGGTGGCGCAGTGGTTGGGAGTCCGCCTGCCGATACGGGGGACGCAGGTTCGTGTCCTGGTCCGGGAGGATCCCACATGCCGCAGAAGCGGCTGGGCCCGTGAGCCATGGCTGCTGGGCCTGCGGGTCCGGAGCCTGTGCTCCGCGACGGGGGGGCGGGGGGGCCGCAGCGGTGGGAGGCCCGCGTACCGAAAAAAAAAAATTCCAGGTATCTAACAACTATGTGCAAACCATATTCTTATGTTACATAATTTATGATTGAAAAACATATTTATAAATTCACCGTAAAGTGATTAACTAGATTGAAGAATCATTCCCAATTTTCTTTTTAGACTTTCTATTTATAAAATAGATTTCATTCTTTCTTAAAAACAAAAAGGTATAATTAAACCTATATAGCATCCTTCTTCTGAAAGGTTCAAAGTGCTTCATATCCCAATAGCAATTCCAAGGAGTGTGGGTAGCAGGATTGTCACCCCTTATTCTTAGAGTGTACTGATCCTAAGCTTTAGTATATCAAATGCAAACATGTCTTTCAGCTATCTATTATAATTACATGAGTATAACTAAATGTCATGGTGGATTTATTAAATGTATATTTTTTAAAAAAGCAACTATATTCTAATGTAAAGTAATAAGCAGAAGAGTCTGAAATAGACTAGCTTCTTAAATTCTATTTATGCATTTCTTGGGGAAAAAGTGTGAGAATTGAGTAATAAAGAAAAATAATAAAAAAGGAAATATTTTCTTGAAAAAAGTTATTACATTTTTCTCAGAGTTTAAGTTTAAATATATTATACAGTCAAGGAAGCTCCTTTGGCTATATAATGGCTAGACTGTTGAACCTGTCAAACCCCTGAGTTGTACTTTGAAAAAAATTATTTTAAGTATATGTGGAAAATAATGAACAAAACAACTGTCACACCTAAAATTTATATTAGTAAAATGTAACATGAAAATCTCAAAAGGAATAGGAAGCAAAGAAATAGAAATCACAGAGCTCAGAGCAATGAAATCTGTCTCCTATAGAAAACTAATTTCAGAAAACACCTGAAACAGGTTAAACAAACGTTTAAAGGCACAGAGATACAAATGAATAATGTAAACTACTTACCCTAAAAAAGATCTAAATTCATTATGTACTTGCAGCAATTTCTCATTAAAACATGCAATGGTAGTCTTGACAAAAATTAAGAAAAATTATAAGGTTTACAGTATCTGTGTTTGTAAGTTCCCTTTCAAGAGAAATTACAGCTCAAATATTTCCCGAAGATAACTTAAGTAGAGTCTGTACATGAGGATCCACAAGATAATATTGCCAAGAGTTGTCTTCAGTGTCTCAGAAATTGTTTCCTAGCCTTCCAGCCTAAAGCTATACTAATTTATATGAGGGAATGTTTGCTTAGAGTGATGTGATTCAAGGCAGAGCTGGGAGCTGAACTCTAATGAGAGGTCCCAGAGTATGGGAAGAGTAGGTATGTGTAAGAATTTGGTGTGTACACAGCATAACAAAGGAAGGTATCAAAATGTAGGATTCAAGAATAGGAAGAAAAGGATGATACAGGGAACCTCGAGTCCCCAAGTGGCAAATGTCATCTCTGTAACTGATCTGAGAAAGGGGAACCCTTTAACTTTCTCTGACCAATGATAATCAGTTCTGCTCTAAAGACCTTCAGAGAGTCAGTTTTTTCCCCTGTTTACCAAGCAACTCCTTATAGCAACCCCAATTTTTCATATTTAAGCTCATGTTTTTCTTTCTTTCTTTTTTTTTTTTTTTTGCGGTATGCGGGCCTCTCACTGTTGTGGCCTCTCCTGTTGCGGAACACAGGCTCCGGACGTGCAGGCTCAGTGGCCATGGCTCATGGGCCCAGCTGCTCCACGGCATGTGGGATCTTCCTGGACCGGGGCACGAACCCGTGTCCCCTGAATTGGCAGGCAGACTCTCAACCACTGCGCCACCAGGGAAGCCCCTCATGTTTTTCTTAGTTGACACTCAGAAGATATGAAAAATAGACTGTCACTATTCCCTCCCTTCACTTATTCATTGAACAAACATTTACTTAATATTAATACTTGGGGCTGGAGATACAAGGTTCTTGTACTTCTCCCTCACAGTTGAGGGAGACAGAGATGTATAATTAGATAATTATATGGGATAAATGTGGCAGTAGCAATATGTACAATATATTAGAAAAAGAAAAAGATACAGGAAGGAGAATTAACTTGGCTGCTAGGAGCCATGACAGAGGTACTCACAGAAGAAGTTATTTTCCTAACAAGGGAAGACAGGCATTTCAGGGAGAACAGCAAATGCTTGATACAGGAACGAAAGAGTATGCCACATTCTAAGCAACTTAGTTGAGTTAGACTGTAGAGGGAAAAATGGGAGAGAGGTGAGAAATGAGGCTAGAAAGGGAAGGGACAGGATTTGCAAGAACTTTATATGAGGCCATTTTGAATAGTTTGGAACTTATTCTCTTGGGTAAGTGGGAGTTACCAGAAAGAATATGAGCCTTCATATACTCAAATTACTACTTAAACTATTTCCCAGTTCTCTCTTTGTATTTCATAAGCCTGTCTTTCCTTAAAAGTAGACCTTTGCTTTCAATCCTTTAACACTTCTCTGAATCCTCTGTAAGTTCTCTCTCTCAGCCCAGAACTAGATACAAACTAGATACCTCAAAAGGGGTTAACATGTACAGAGTACACGGACATTGTCCCATGCAATTATACTTCTATTTAAGAACTCTAACATCAATTATTAAAATAGCTCTACTCATTCTTCCTGGTATTCATCAGAAAGTCCTAGATTAGCTGTATAGAAACGAAGTTTAGAAGGATAAGAGATAGAAATTGTTGAAGAAGTCCTATATCAGCAGTCTCCTAAGAGTAAGTAACTAAGCTCTTCAGTAAACTCTTGAAGATTTAAGGTCAGTGACTCATTTATTCAAGACTTGGGGTCACTCCTGGGTACCAACTTTTTTTTGTTTTTCCCCTCACTCTTGGGAACTCTCAGTTAAACTAAGAACACAAAGCCGTGGGTACCTGTGGGTATATATATATCTCTCCCTGCCAGCAACTAGACTCTTAGTACCAAAGCATACATTATAAAGGCAAGATAATTTACAATGAATTTAAAAATAAGGGCATGGTAAATTAAGGCTCAAATTAAAGAGCATAAGGAAGTGAAAATAGTAACAGCAGTTCACTAAATTAGATGCCAGATTTTTTTTTTCTTAGTTAAACCTGCTTTTTATTTACCAGAAGTCTTTTGATCTCTCCAGAGTGAAAGGGATGCTGACACTGAAGTGGGGATGGCATTAGTCATGGTTCCCTTACCCACTCCACCATGGACACCAATTAATTTGAATGTCACACAGGAGAAAAAAATTTTCTTTGCCTCCATATCAAAAATGGAAAAACAGATTTAGAGAGATTAAATAATTTCTACTTTTAGTATCACTTAACTCATATTCAGTTGCTCCAGAGATGAAATTTGGTATTTTCCCTTTTAATTTTGTCAGCCAAGTTGGCCATGCTACTTTTCCAAAATATGGACAGTACTATTAAATAACTCAAACCTGTATGTACAAGAGCTACCAGAAATGATAAAGAAAATGATCAAATTAAGAAAACTACCATATCATTGGAAAAGATATCAACCTGATTATAAAGTTGCATACTAAACTGAAAATCTAAAAAGCAATGGCAAGGTCTAACTTCTTTTGTGAAACGGGAGTTACCTGATATTTTACATTTTCTTTCTTAAATCATTTCAATATTAGCTATAAGGCCCACAGAGTAACAAATGTCAAAACTAGAGCAACAGTCCCAGGATGTACTATTTAGGTCATGGAACTGATGCTCTTCCCAACACATCTATATACGGCTTGACTTATCTGAAAAATGAGCAACAGTAGAATGCGCAAAAGAGTTTTTAAAGTGAGCTTAAACTATAACTGAGAAGAGGCTACAACAATATCTTCCATGCCACACGTTCTTCTTACAATGTGGTGGGGTCTATGCCTCTGCTACTTAAACCTGGGTGTAGCTTTGTGTCTCCTCAGGTCAACAGTATGGCAAAAGTGACTTTTAAAGCTAGATCATAAGAATGCATAGGAGAGCTCACTTTACTCTCTTGGGACACTTGCTGTTAGACCCAGCCACCATGCTGTGAGGAAGCCCAAACTAGCCCAAGTAGAGAAACCATATGGAGAGGCCACATGTAGGTGTTCCAACTGACAGCATAGTTCCTAGAAGAAAACCAGCCCCTGAAAACATGCAACAGAAATAAAACATTCCCCCAGTGTCCTATCCTAAGGCCTAATTTATAGAATCTGTAAGCATAATAAAATGGTTATTTTATGCCAATAGGTTTTCAGTGTTTTATAATGTAGCAAAAGATAACCTGAAAGAGGAAAGGTAGGGAAAATATCTTTGGGACTGTTTGAAGCATAGTTTCATAAGCAGTAGGGTACAACTTTGGGTAAGTGGGAAACAAAAGCAATAAAGTAAGCAAATGTCTTCTCAATGTGAACAGAATTGATAGTACTGCATTCGCCATTTATTTCACACCTAAGCACAAACAAATATCATCAACTGTAAAAGTGAACAGTTCTTTCTACATCTCTTCTTAAAACACACACCACACACACACACACACACACACACACCCTTAGAGATACTGAAACACAACATTAGTTTAAATGAAACAGCTTTATAGTCAAATACGTTTGGGTATGCTAAGAAAACAATCCATTAAAAACATCCTTTTTGGATACCAAAAATTTCCCTAGTTTAAAATATTTATCTAAACATGACATATTTTTAAAAGAGAGAATAAAGGGAAAAAACTCTGTAAGCCATTTGTTTATACTACCCTTAGGGATAAATATATATATATATATTTTTTTGCGGTACATGGGCCGCTCACTGTTGTGGCCTCTCCCGTTGCGGAGCACAGGCTCTGGACGTGCAGGCTCAGTGGCCATGGCTCACGGGCCCAGCCGCTCTGCGGCATGTGGGATCTTCCCGGACCTGGGCACGAACCCGTGTCCCCTGCATTGGCAGGCGGACTCTCAACCACTGCGCCATCAGGGAAGCCCGAGATAAATATTATTAATATTTTGATTATTTTCCTTCCTGAACTTTTCAATCCATATATAAAAACGCAGTCTTTCAAAATGGAGTTCATATGCCATATGCTATTTTATATCTTTCTTTTTGTACAAAATGACGCTGTGAACATTTCCCTATGTCCTTTCAATATTCTTTCAAAACATTATTGAATAATTTTCAATAGCTACATAACAAGTATATATATTTGTTGTAATTTATTTGATCATTCCCCTAGTTTGAGTGATTGCCATTCCGTAACTTTTGCTATTATAAATAACTATGTGATGAAAACCTGCATATTGATCTTTGTTAGTGGAATTACTGGATAAAATGGAATGAGCATTTCTTAATGAAGTTTACTTGCTTTCCAGAAAGATGTGGCAAGTAACATGCTACCAGCAGTATTATCCAACTCGATGAAACATCACTAACATCATGCTTCTTAAAATCCAAGTTATATATTTTACAGATACAGTAAGATGTCACACAGAATATGCGATGTTTTAGTAGTTAATTTATGATACTGAATTCACACTAATGTAATTTAGCTAAAAGTTTAAGTTTTATTTGGGAAATTAGAAGTGCAAGCAAAATTACTGGTGCCTTAAAAAGAAGAGATGACCAATAAAACATTTGTTGAAAGTTTAAAGTAATAAATGAATAAATTGAATGAAAAAACAAACAGCTTTAAAAGTCAGGATACTCGAATTCTAAGCCTAGTTTGCCACTGTTTGCAACCCTAGGTAAATTTAAACATCCTTTCCTAACTCGTTTTCTTAACCTCTACAATGGATACATCAATAATATCTATTCCTACTTCACAAGGATTTCAGAAAAATAAACAAGAAGGAAATAAAACACAATGCTTTAAAAACATACTCTCTGAAGTCAAATTGTCTAGGTTCAATTCTTGGCTCTGTTACTTATAGGCTGTGTGACCATGGGCAACTCATTAATTTGTATGTCAGTTTTCTCAACTATAAAACAGAGATTATACTTAACTCATATAATTGTTGTGGAGATTAAACAAGAAGATCCACAAGAAAGCACTTTGAATCCTGCTTGATACATGGTAAGTGCTCATAAACATTAGATGACAATTATTAATATATGTAAAATTTACACATAGGTAAAATAATGGCTTTTTAAGATCTACTTGGCAGACAGATCATTTAAATCTCAGGTGTTCTAAATTTAAAATCAACACACTTGAAAAATATAGAGCTATAAATTTTCCATAGTTTTTAGAGCTTGAAAGAACTATGAAACAAAGTTTATCACAAATAAAATATAATATCAACAAAATAACTTTCTTTTTAAAGAGAATATTCTTTCTGTAGCTATTTACTTAACTGGATCCTTCTCTCCCATCAAGTCTTAGTTCAAATGTCCCCTCCTCAAGTCACTCCTACCTACTCAAATTATCCTCTACTATATCATGTAGTTTTCACACTCTGTAGTTAACTTATTTATTCATTATTACCAGTCTCTTCCCACCAAAATGTAAATTCCATGAGAGAAGAGGCTTTGTCTTTTCTTTTTTTTTGTTGGGGGGATCTTAGTTCCCTCACCAGTGTTTGAACCTGCACCCCCTGCAGTGGAAGCGTGGAGTCTTAACCACTGGACCACTAGGGAAGTCCCCGAAGCTTACCCTTTTCTAGCTCTACAAAAATACTAATTTCTGACACTCAATAAATATCTGACTGAACCAACAAATTGATGATATAATAGATGGTTAGGCACTGAAAGAGTTGGTATAAAGACCACAAAATTTCTTCCTCAGAAAGAATGGCCATCTAGATGAGCATTTCTCAAAGATTTTTATCATGACCCACAATTAAAAATACATCTTATATCAAGATCCAGTAAGCACACATACCCACGTAACTAAAACAAGTCTCACACAAAAGTACTATGATGTGTGATAAATTCTGATATTTTCTATTTCATTTAAATATTCTATTCCTTTTCATTGAAAATAAAATTATTGTGGCCCACTACACTGATTTTATATCACATTACTGTGTAAAGACTTGAAGTCTGTATATTGTACAGCACAGGAAATATAGTCAATATTTCACAATAATTTTAAATGGAGCATAGTCTATAAAATATTGAATTACTACGTTGTACACCTGAAATTAATATAATATTGTAAATCAACTATACTTCACTTAAAGAAAAACAAAATAATAATAAATAAAGAAAAAAAAGACAAAGTCTGAAAAACAGTGGTCAAGTTCAGAGGTTATTCTCTGAAAGGCATTAAAAAAAGTATGCATGGGAAGGAAGAAATAAAACTGCCTTTGTTCATAGATGACATGATTATCTTATGTAGGAAATCTGAAAGAATTGAAGGAAAATAAAAGAAGCCAAACCTCTCCTGGAACTAATAAGCAATTATAGCAAGGTTGTAAGATACAAGGTTAATATGCAAAAGTCAATTGCTTTCCTATATACCAGAAATGAACAAGTGAAATTTGAAATTAAAAACATAATCCTACTTACATTTGCACCCCCAAAATGAATGTCTGTGACATAGGACAAAAGCAACACAATGGAGCAAAGATCATCTTTTCAACAAATGGTGCTGGAACAACTGGACATGCACATGCAAAAAAATAAATCTAGACACAGACCTTACACCTTTCACAAAATTTAACTCAAAATGGATCACAGACCTAAATGTAAAACACAATACTGTAAAACTCCTAGAAGATAACATAGGAGAAAACCTAAATGACCTTGAATATGGTGATGCCTTTTTAGATATAACGCCAAAGGCATGACCCATGAAAGAACTAATGGTTAAACTGGATTTCATTAAAATTTAAAACTTCTGCTCTGTGCTTCCCTGGTGGCGTAATCGTTAAGAATCTGCCTGCCAATGCAGGGGACACGGGTTTGAGCCCTGGTCCGGGAAGATCCCACATGCCACGGGGCAACTAAGCCCGTGCACCACAACTACTGAGCCTGCATTCTAGAGCCCACGAGTCACAACTACTGAGCCCAAGCACCTAGAGCCCGTGCTCCACAACTAGAGAAGCCACCGCAATGAGAAGTCCACGCACCGCAACAAAGAGTAGCCTCTGCTCGCCGCAACTAGAGAAAGCCTGCGCACGGCAACGAAGACCCAATGCAGCCAAAAATTTTTAAAAATAAATAAATTAACTTAAAAAAACTGCAAAAAAAAAAAAAAAACCTTCTGCTCTGTGAAAGACAATGTAGAGAGAATAAGAAGACAAGCCACAGTCAGGGACAAGGTATTTGCAAAGATACATCTGATAAAAGACTGGTATCCAAAAAAAACAAAGAACTCTTTAAACTCAACAGTAAGAAAACAACCCGATTAAAAAGTGGGCCAATGATCTTAAGAGACATCTCTCCAAAGAAGATATACAGATGGCATATAAGTATATAAAAAGATGCTCCACATCATATATTATCAGCAAAATGCAAATTAAAACATGAGACACCACTACACACCTATTAGAATGGCTAAAACCCAGAACACTGACAACACCCAATGCTGGCGAGAATGTAAAACACAAGAATTCTCATTCATTGCTGGTGGGAATGAAAAATGGTACAGCTACTTTGGAAGACAGTTTGGTGATTTCTTACAAAAGTAAACATACTCTTACCATAAGGTCCAGCAAACGTCCTTGGTATTTACCCAAAGGAGCTGAAAACTTAAGTCCACATAAAAACTTTCATGTAGATGACTATAGCAGCTTTATTCATGACTGCCAAAACTTGGAAGCAACCAAGATGCATTTCAGTAGGTGAATGGATAAACTGTGGTACCTCCAGACGATGGAATATTATTCAGCATTAAAAAGAAATGAGCTATAAAATCATGAAAAGACATGGAGGAACCTTAAATGCATATTACTAAGTGAAAAGAAGCCATATCAGAAAAGGCAACATACTACGGTTCCAAATATTTGACATTCTGGAAAAGGCAAAATTATGAAGACAATAAAATTATCAGGTTCCCAGAGGTTGGGGATGAAGGGAGAGATGAATGGGTGAAACACAAAGAATTCCTAGGGCAGTGAAAATACTCTGTATGATATTATAAAGATGGATACATGTCATTATACATTTGTCTAAACTCATAGAATGTACACCAAGAGTGAACCATAATGTAAACTACAAACTTTGGGTAATAATGATGTGTCAATGTAGGTGCACAGTTTTAACAAATGTACCACCCTGGCAGGGCATGTTATTAAGGACGGAGGCTATGCATGTGTGGGTTGAGAGGGTATATGAGAAATCTCTGTACCTTCCCCTCAATTCTCCTGTGAACTTAAAACTGCTCTAAAAAAATAAAATCTTAATTAAAAAAAAAAAAAGAACATGCAGTTTTATGTATATGTAAAATTGGGGGTAGGGCAGGGTTGTCATAATTTTCAGATTCATGAAGAGGTTCATGTCCCCCTAAATTTAAAGGCTTCTATTACTATATGTTCATTATTATCTGTGAGGCACTATACAAAAATACGTATAAAAATATGGCTTAACATAGGGATGGCAGTATATGATAGGAAAGAGGATTGACTCTGGAGTCTGGTAAGACTTGGGTTCAAATCCTGAATTCATCATTTATCGACTACAACCTTGTACATATTATCTTACCTATCAGCCTCAGTTTTCTTATCTAAAAAGGAGTTTGTATATCTACTTCATGAGGTTAGGTAAAATAAAAATTATGTAAAACATCCATTATAGTGCCTGGAATATATGCTAAGTATTGCGCTGGCCAAAAAGTTCATTTGGGTTTTTCATAATAACATCTTATGGAAAAACCCGAATGAACTTTTTGGCCAACCCAATACTTCAATAAATTGTAGGCATCATTATTATATTCTAATGTTTCCAACAAAATTAACTTCCATTGACAAAATACAATCCTAAACAAAGTACAACTAAATTACAAAGTGTAAATTAACAAAAAACCAGATTATTCATGTATATGTGGAAATTATATTCCAGGATCTTACTTTTTCTAACAGCTAATACTGCTGTGTAGGAATAATTAAAACCTGTTCCTCCAAGTATGGATTTATCAGTTCAACCAAAGAACCAAGTACCCACAGTATACACAGTCTGTGGAAAAATAATTTATCAAAAATATATATAAGTTACTCTTATTTACACCCCCAGGATTACAATGAACAATGTATGTTTTTTTAACCAATGTTCCTCACATCACTTAGCTGCCTGTTGCAGAGTGGTGTGGCTGCGTTGGTATTCTGCTTATTCCCTGCCTTTAAAGCTGCATCTCTTCTTGCTTGCTCAAGCAGAACTCTTGCTCTTTCTTTGAGTTCTTCTTGTCTGGATAACATTCGATGCTTAAAAACAAAGATACAGAATTAGAAGCCAAAACAAACAAACAAAAAACCCCATGTAATCCATTTTTGTAAACTAATCAATAGTTATACAATTCGTCAAAATAATAGTGGTCAGGAATAAGATTGTAGTTTTATGAGATTACCTATAGAAAATATTAATGTTGACTAGAAACTGTGGAATGAATACATATATCTTGACTAAAAGAAACTATACCTTTACTGGCTAAAACTGGGTTAAATTTAATTACATTTTCATTAGAACATAGTCTCATAAGGTATAACGTCCATACACATATTATATACATTCTTCAAATTTGCTAATCACAGTATAATCTGGCAAAGACATTTTTTCAAGTTCGCAGTTTTATTTTTATAGTTGTATAGAATTGATAACAAGGTGTCCTCCAAATTTGCATTTTGAAAGATTTTAATTATCTGTGGCAACAACTCCTTAAATTCTTGACAATTTAACGTTTATAGAAAATTCAAAGCTATCATATTTTATTTCAAGAAAAATAATACTGTTTTTCTCTATGGCTCACTTTCCTTACAACAATTAAACATCAGAATTAGAACAGTATTTTCTTGGATTAATTTGTAATCTTACAATATATTTTTGGAGAAAAACAGGTAGAACATCAATGGAAATCAGCTCTTAAATGGTGGCATTAATTCAAAGCACAAATATTCATAGTGTGTATAGTTCTAATTCCTTTTCTCTATTAAAGTAGCCAACTTCTGACTAGATGGCTATGACTATGACTTTAATACTTAATTTCTTTAAATTCCTTTTCTTTGCATAGTTTTGGTTCAGTCATAATTATCATTCATGGTCAAGGAAGAGGTAATAAACAGCAACCTATTACTTTATTTGGTAATAATGTGAAACTTAAAAAATTTAGTACATAATTTTTGGGTCTCTGTGATCTTTATATTTTGATACAGCAAATTTTAAACTTTTTTCTGTAATTTTAAGCAAAGATTTTTCTTGAAGTGTACAATTCAGTGATTTATTTTTAGTATATTCACAAGTTTGTGAACCATCAACACTAGCTAATTCCAGAACATTTTCATCACCCAAGGTTTTAAGAGGATTAAACAAAAATTCTTAACTTAATAGATACAATTGAAATGTATAAGCGATAATGAAAGATTTTTAGCTCATACTGATAGGACATAATAGAACAGAGTTCATAACTGCATTTGAACTGGTTACAAATCAACGTATTCTCAAAAAACAGACGAAATTAATTAAATGAACGCTGAATTGGCAGTCAAGACTGTTAATCCTTCTTCCACTAATAATAAGCAATGCAACATTGAACAGGTCACTTAAAACCATTACATGATATTTAAGAACTCTGAAGTCAGACAGATCCAGTTCCATTACTTGAATAAGTTGTGAGCAAGCTACTCAATCTCTTTAAGCCTCAGTTTCCTTATTTATAATATGGGGATAAAAATAGATCAACTCTCATAAAGATATTGTAAAGATTAAGTGAAAGAGAGTAATGTGGTGAGCACCAGATAAATGTTAACTATTAATATATTTTTTAAAATCTCTCAATTTCCTCATCTTTTAAATGAAGGGAGATCATCTTTAAAATCCCACTCACTGGGAAGCAGCCCCAGAGCACAGGGAGATCAGCTCGGTGCTTTGTGACCACCTAGAGGGGTGGGATAGGGAGGGTGGGAGGCAGGGAGATGCAAGAGGGAGGAGATTGGGGATATATGTATATGTATAGCTGATTCACTTTGTTATAAAGCAGAAACTAACACACCATTGTAAAGCAATTATACTCCAATAAAGATGTTAAAAAAAAATCCCACTCACTGTAAACTTTTCAAATACTTATAGTAGATCATCTTAAAGTTCCCACTAGCTCTAAATTCTGTGATTATACAGTCCTTTAGGGATTCCAATCAGCTACACAGACAGTGAAAAACTGCTTTGGTCTTAAGAGCACATAAACACAAAATTTTTTTCTGATTAAAATTCATATTCATCATAGAAATTTTAGAAAATATATAAAAGTAAAAAGAAGAAAAATAAAAGCATCACCCTCCTTGATTTCAAACTATATCACTATTACAAAGCTATAATATATATGCCAGTATGATACTGGCATAAAAACAGACACAAAGATCAATGGAACAGAACAGAGAGCCCAGAAACAAACCCATACATATATGGTCAATTAATTTACAACAAAGGAGTAAAAAAATATACAATGGGGAAATGGTGTTGGGCAAACGGGATAGCCACATGTAATGTAATATTATCTACCTACAAAAAAGGATTAAATCTTGCCACTTGTGACAACATAGATGGATCCTGAGGGCATTATGCTAAAAGAAATGAGTCAGAGAAAGATAAATACCCTATGATCTCATTTATATGTGGAATCTAAAAAACAACCCCCCACCACCAAAAAAAATCCCTGAAGCCAAGTTCACAGATACAGAGAACAGATTGGTGTTTGCTGGAGGCTGGGGGTGGGCTAAATGGGTAAAGGGGTCAAAATAAGTATGTCACGGGAATATAACATACAACATGGTAAATATAGTTAATAACACTGTATTGCATAATTGAAGGTTGCTAAGAGAGTAGATCTCCAAAGTTCTTATCACAAGGAAAATAAAAACTTTTGCAACTATGTATGGTAACTGATACTAACTTGGCTTATTGTGGTGAACATTTTGCAATAGATACAAATATTGAATCATTATGTTGTACACCTGAAAATAATACAATACATGAATTACAACTCAATTTTTTAAAAAGAAATATTTTTTTAAAAATTAGCAATCACAGCACCCAGGGATAATCATTGTAGAATCATGCTTTTTTCCACTTAATAGTCTAAATATTATGAGCGTTTTCTCATATCCTTAAATATTTCTTTGAAAACATGATTTTAAACTGTCTACCTAGCGTTCTATTAATATGAACATATCATACTTTTTTTTTTTTTTTTTTTTTTTGTGGTACACGGGCCTCTCACTGTTGTGGCCTCTCCCGTTGAGGAGCACAGGCTCCGGATGCACAGGCTCAGCAGCCATGGCTCACGGGCCCAGCTGCTCCGCGGCATGTGGGATCCTCCCAGATCGGGGCACGAAGCCGTGTCCCCTGCATCGGCAGGCAGACTCTCAACCACTGCGCCACCAGGGAAGCCCTGAACATATCATACTTTAACTTGTCTTATATTATTGGATATTTAGGCTGTTTATAATTTTTTACTATCATAAATAATGCTTTTGTGAGCATCTTTATATGTAAATTCTTGTATACAGTTCTGATTATCTCCTTAGGAAAAATTCCTGCAGAATCTAATGAGGTAAACATTGTTAAGAGACTTAATGTAATTGTTGATTATTTTACATCTGGGCTATAATTATTTTTAGTGCTGTTATGGCCAAAACCAAAGAGATACTGTGAGCATAAAGTTCAGGGGCACAGACTTTGAAGTCAGACAAGGTTGGTTTTGAATTCAAACTTTTAACATTTATTATATGACCTTAAGGCAACTCTGTAGATCTTGGTTCTCCCATACATATATAATAGGCACCAACCACTCACCTCATGGGTTGTAAAGTCTGAGATATGTGTAAGACATATAATGGTCATCACATGTATCAGCCACTCAAATGGGCAAGATTATGACTTGTTATGTCTATACAGTCACATTAAATTATCAAATTTCCTCTAATCAAATGCTATTAATTATTAGACTCACTATTATTTTATGAGTTTCTAACGAAGAACACTGTCAGTTAAACTCTAACATATTATTATAAGTAACATCTTGATTTCAGAGAAGTTAAAATGTGAAAAATGTATGTCTTAGAATCAATAAAATACAGTATACAAAAGAAAAACAGATTTTTAACTGTCCAAAATTTAGCTACGATAAAAAACTTATCAAGTATTAACACCTATACTACAATTTTCGGTACCAGGAAATGAACACTTTTGCCAAAATTTTTTTAAATTTACCCTAAGCAAAATTCTAACCAGTAAACCAATTGCCAACAAATAAACATATATGGAGTTGTAAACAGATGCTGCTTCTATCATCCTGTGGATTTACTGTACGTCACTTAAATCACCTCAACAGAATCACAGCATGACAGAGTTTTAGAGCTTAAAGGGCTCTCAGAGATTATTTCATTTAACATACTTAAGAAAATAAGATTTAAAGAATTTAAATGGCTAGTTAACATGTCACACTGGTAATTACTGGAGCCCAGATGAGAGCCAAGATGAGAATCCAGGTTTACTGAGTCCTAGTTCAGAGCATTTTTAATTTTTAAACACTAACCAATTTCCAGATTTAACTAAACACTTTAACCTTAAAAATCTGGTTTACGAGAAAAATCTGTATTGATATTCAAATTTAGGCTCACCAAATTCTGCAAATGTCATTCACTATATGTTTAATGATTATCTACTCTGTAGGGACACTATGATACTCTGAAAGTTTAGGTACTTAGAACATTTGATTTGAGACTTCTGATTAGGAGAACAGGGGCTTGCTTTGTTAGCTATTATATTTCTTTGATTCTAAGATGCACATTTTAATACCTCTGAAAACAAAATTGATGACATTTTATATCTCTGTCATATAGGTGGTAGTTAAGACATAGTCATCAGTACCTACATATGCATGTGCTTGATAATTCTGGTGGCAAGACTATAATTCCTTGATGTTTCATTTAACAACCCCTTGAGTACCATTTGAGAATGCAACAGAACTCCAGGTTATTGTCTGAAAGTCTTTTGTTAGGACCTACCAGAAAGGTTAAGAAAGTGCTATTGGGACTTCCCTGGTGGCGTAATGGTTAAGAATCCGCCTGTCAATGCAGGGGACACAGGTTCAAGCCCTGGTCCAGGAAGATCCCACATGCCGCGTGGCAACTAAGCCATGCACCACAACTACTGAGCCTGCGAGCCACAACTACTGAGCCCACGTGCCACAACTACTGAAGCCCACATGCCTAGAGCCCGTGCTCTGCAACGAGAAACCACCGCAATGAGAAGCCCACGCACCACAATGAAGAGTAGCCCCTGCTCTCCGCAACTAGAGAAAGCCTGCATGCAGCAATGAAAACCCAACACAGCCAAAAATAATTTAAAAAAAAATTAAATTAAAAGAAAGTGCCATTATCAATGAGTATTACTGAGAAGAAAATCTGAGAGACAACTGTGAAGAAATGCTGTAATTCAGAGGTTCTCAACCTTTCTGGTCTCAGAATCCCTTTATATGCTTAAAAATTGAGGATCCCCAAAAGCTTTAGTTTATGTGGGCTACATCTATAGATATTTGTCATTTTGGAAATTAAATGGAAAAAAATTTTTTAAATATTTACTTATTCATTCCTTTAAAATAGCTATAATAAACCCATTAGATGTTAACATATTCTAATAAAAATAACTACACTAAAAAACAAAACTGAGAGCTTCCCTGGTGGCGCAGTGGTTGAGAGTCTGCCTGCCGATGCAGGGGACACGGGTTCGTGCCCTGGTCTGGGAAGATCCCACATGCCGCGGAGCGGCTAGGCCCATGAGCCATGGCCGCTGAGCCTGCGCATCCGGAGCCTGTGCTCCACAACGGGAGAGGCCACAACAGTGAGAGGCCCGCATACCGTAAAAACAAAATGAAACAAAACAAAACAAAAAAAACCCAAACAAAACTGAGAAGAAACGAAACTGACAGAATGAAAGTGCAAAAGGTAAATAAAGTTCTAGTATTATTATGAAAATAGTTTCAACTTTGGGGACTCTCGGAAAGAATCTTGGAGAGCCTGAGAGGTCCCCAGATCATACTTTGAGAACCACTGTTGTAACATCAGGCTTTTGATGGCACAGAGGACAATACTATGTGGAAAAACAGGAACACCGACAACTCTATATCACAAAGTGATTCGTAAGAGTTAGAGTCTAAACTCTAATTCTAAATTGATTATACCTTAACCAATTTATTTTGCTAAAAAATTCCTTTTTATATATACATAAGAGCATTATATGATTAAAAAATCCATGCCTAAATAAGTCTAAAAGAACTCTTTCACTAGGTATAAAATAAAAATTCTATGTGATAAGAAAACCATCTATCATAATTTATTGGCAGTGTTTTTCTTTCTTTGTTGTACATAAAATAATGGTATATCTTATCACTGATGGCACCATAGATTCAATTAAATCCATGCCATATTCCCCACAGGGGAGAAATTTCAACATTACTGGGATTTTTAACCACAAATAATGATGGGACCAAAATTACCAATTGCAAATGCATCTAAAATATTTGAAGAAAATGCTGTAAATGGGAAGTATTTTAATTTGGTGTTATACATTTCCAGAATGATATGCTTACAAAATGGAATACTGAAATAGCTTTGACTTATTCTGTAAAATATTTTTATAGGTTAATAACATTTTGATTTGAAAAGTTGACATTCTTTATTCTTCAATCTTGAAATTGGGATTTATTTATAGGCTTAAAATATTATAAACTTTAAATGAAGAGCAGGTATATTTCAGGTTTTTCTAAAATGGGAAGTTATACTTCACCTTTAATCATTTGTAAAGTATTCTATGAATACAAAAAGAAACAACAAAAAAGAATAACTATTTACTACATATATGTATTCATCATTCTAACTCACTTACCTGGACTGTTTTTGCAGAATGATTTGCATGATTTAAGGTGGTTCTATCAACATCTGAATCAGACTCTGTCTGCCTCAGGGAAGTACGTTTTTTCTTGGCAAGGTCTGCATCTCTATTGTACGAATATCCAAGTTTAGAAGTGGGAGATAAACTTGGTTTTTTGACAGGTGATTCAGGATCTGATCTGCGTTCTAAGGGTCTGGAATTCTCTAATTTTTCTTGCTCCAAGTTACTACTGATG
Source organism: Hyperoodon ampullatus (assembly GCF_949752795.1). NCBI lineage: Eukaryota > Metazoa > Chordata > Mammalia > Artiodactyla > Ziphiidae > Hyperoodon > Hyperoodon ampullatus. The sequence continues at coordinate 36,131,802 of NC_136928.1, forward strand.
TCTAGATTCTGAAGCTTTTGCTCATCAGTCTCCTCACAAATAAAGGGTGGAGACACATCCTTCTTCTTATCACTATTGTATAAGTCACTTAATTCTAAAGTCTCAGTTTTCAATAGTCTCTTCTTGCCTAACAAAACTTGTGCGTGGTTTGAATCTGTACTGTAACATATTCCAGGGTCATCGGATCCTGAAGTCCTTCCAGAGCTCTGCTGGGACTTTTGGGGTTCTGTGTCACTTTTAGTCCTGCGACAGTAAGGGGAGGCTGTGCTTGGACTGAGATGATCATCAGGAGTCTGGTGTTCACTTTCTGACTCTCCAACCCCACTATCATTTACAAATACAGAGTCGTCCTGGGATAAGAAGTCTACTGCTCCGCTGGTAGGCTGCTGCAGTTGAGGCTCCCGTTTCAGGTCACTAAGCTCTGCATAGAATTTTTCCTGATCAACAGAACTATTTGTATCTGTTTCATAGTTTCCAACTTTATATGTGCTTTTACTGCTGTTTTCTTCTATTTGAACAACATTTAATTCTTGCCCACTGAAATGTGCCCTAATTTGATAGAGATAGGTCATAACAGTCAGTTTGTCAGGAATTGCTAATAAAACCATATCAGAAGGTTCCAATAACCGGGAAATTCCTATGCTGGCAAATCCATCATATGCCTTCAGAGGAAAGAAAAACAGAAGATATATTGAAGAGTTCAGACAATCCATAAATTTTAATTTTTTTAAAGAAACTTAAAACATCATCACATTTTAAAAACAGCAAAAACAGCAAAATAACAGATGTAAACTAGACTTACTGTGGTGAGCATTTCACAACGTATACAAATATCAAATCATTATGTTGTACACTTGAGACTGAGGTACTGTTATATGACAATTATACCTCAAAAAGGAGTTAAAAATAAAACACAATTCAGTTACCATTTTAAAAAAACAAGCAAAATTTTAATGGTTTTTTGTTGCTATTGGAGGGTACATTATGTTACTGACATTATGCCACATGAACAGAACAACATTCCAAGTTGGAAATTTGTAAAAGTTTTGTAGATCCAAGAGTAAAACATTTTTATTAGTTAATAACAATTGAAATGTTCTTCTCCAATAAAGAAAACAAGCAAAAATGAGAGTTAAAACAAACAAACAAACAAACTTAGAATTGACTTTTGTGATAAAGAACTAGGGTATAAAGAAATAATAATTCATCTGGAGCTTTATTATTCCTATTATAACCCCTCTTTTCAGTGGTCATGTAATTGCAGTGATTTGTGAAGATAAAGTACAGGTAGATATCCCAAAAGAACTAACTCCTAGATTGCCTGGTATAAAGTATAAGTAAGTGCTACTTAAGTCTAGAAACACAGAAACATTTTTAAAACGCCCAATTAAGATTGATTTTCATAATGAGAAGAGTGACTTCATTTTCACTTCATCCATTTTGGAAAGAAGGAAATGTTTTGAGTAGTACAACCTAGTTTAGAATGTGAGGCTGCATTGTATTACTTTTGTTAGCCTTTAAATGACTGTGGCACATCAGGTTTTTCTAGTTTTGAAGAATCAAAGCTGTTTCTCAATTTACAATTAATTATTACTATCCTGAACTAACCCTTGAAAACAGCATTGTGTTGCTAGGAAGCATTAAAAATATGGCTAAACATTTAGATATACTCTTGGAAAAACTAAGGACCCTCTAATTATATTCTTGCTTTGGGATATAAAATGTCTCGTCTTTGTAACAACCCAGATATAGGATCATAACTCAAAGTTTTTCTAAAAATAAAGTTTAGGAAATTATGTAACAATTCAGAAGGAATCAGTCTTTTGCATATACATGTTACAGTGCATTTCTACCTTTGAATTTAATCCTTGTATTCTTCCTGTAGTTTAATAAATGTTATGGAATAAGAAAGAAAATGAAAAATAAATTGTGATATTAAAACCTCTTCAATTTTCACAGCACTATGCTTTATGGTATAGGTACCTCAAAATATTTACTTGAGAGAATGGCTCAGTTGGTGTGCATGTTTGGGCCTGTTTGTTATTTTACATGTTTTAGGAAAATTAAAGTCACTTTCTTCCTCATGAGTCCTGACAACTTGATTGACAGACATCAATTGTAGACCATCAGGAAAAGCACCACAGGCAGTATTCTAAACATTTCCCAATTATCTAAAACACTGACATATTGGTTGAGATCAGATGTCACAGGTAAATACCATTTTTATTCAGCACTTTTTACAGACCTGGGAAAATGATTAGCTTACTTGTGGGGAATCTCCTGCTGGTGTTTTGTTTCATGTAGCAATTCATTTTATGCACACTAATTGCACTAAAAGAAATTTTAAAACAAACCAGATTTCTTGTAAGGGAAGTCAAGACTTTATAAAGGGATTTTCCCATAGGTTAACCTCTTCTGCAATAGTCAATCACCTACTGTCTTTTTAGCTGTGTGTGGAGAAAAAAGAGGTCTTTAAAAGAAAATAGTCTTATTCATTGCTAGATGTTATTTAATTGGTAAGGAGTCACTGCCAGTTATGTTATGCATCTGCATGGAACTTAAGACACAGGCATTGTTTCTTGTACTGTTTTAAGTCCAATTAAGGGCAGATGGGGTTACCCAGAAGAACTGTGTAAAGCTGGAAATAAGTCTGTAGGTAGCAAATGATACTCAATGTAGATATCAGGTAAGAAGTTGTGGGACTTCCCTGGTGGTCCAGTGGTTAACACTCCATGCTCCCAATGCGGGGGGCCTAGGTTTGGTCTCTGGTCAGGGAACTAGATTCTGCATGCCGCAACTAAAGATCCCGCGTGCCTCAATTAAGACCCGGAACAGCTAAATAAATAAATAAATATTAAAAAAAAAAAAAAAGAAGTTGCAAAGTGATGAAAAGGAAAGTATAACAACAATTATGTATTGACTTGTGCAATGAATGGGATCATCTAAATTAAAATCCTTTCAAAAAGCTATAATTGGGACTTCCTTGGTGGCACAGCAGTTAAGAATCCACCTGCCAATGCAGGGTACACGAGTTCGAGCCCTGGTCCGGGAAGATCCCACATGCCGCAGAGTAACTAAGACCATGCACCACAACTACTGAGCCTGCACTCTAGAGCCCGTGAGCCACAACTACTGAAGCCCATGTGCCTAGAGCCCAGGCTCTGCAACAAGAGAAGCCACCACAATGAGAAGTCCGTGCACCACAATGAAGAGTAGTCCCTGCTGGCCACAACTAGAGAAGGCCCGCATGCACCAACGAAGACCCAACACAGCCAGAAATAAATAAATAACTTTATTTAAAAAAAAAAAAAAGCTATAATCATCTGCCCTTTAAGATTTGAGAAAAAATTTTAATGAGATATATTTCTCTTTGTAATAATATGTAAATCCAAGGTAAGTTCATCATTATTAAATTTCTGAAGAAAATGATGTAAAGAAGTATAACTTAAGCCCTAATGAGATTCCTCATACTCTTTAAAAATATATAGCCAGGTAAAATAAAAAATGTTTGCTTTTCAAAATTTTAAACAGTAACTTGAAAGCTTCACTTTATAAAAAATAATAATGGTTTATTTTATAATGCTCTTATCTGCATTTAAATTTGCTTATTCAAATGCAAGAAAATGCAGGTAAAGAACTGTCATATCTAAAGATACAGTTGTCTCTTGGTATCCATGGGGGACTGATTCCAACACCCCCTGCAGATATCAAATCTGGGGATGCTCAAGTCCCTTATGTAAAATGGTGGAATATAGCCAGCCCTCTGTATCTGTGGGTTCCACATCCATGGATACAGAGGGCCAACTGTATAACTTAATTGACGAAAAATAAGGCATTTTGCTTTGACAGACACAGGCTCTTCAAAATCATACAAGAAATAATTCAAGAGAATGACTTATTTTGAAGCATGATTTCTATAAAGAAAATTATACTGATTTTTAAAGATTACCTTTTTAAATAGCATATTTCAATTAAAAAAACTGACTGCTTTTAAATGTTTTTCTCTGGGGCCAGCATCATGCATTTGCAAAGAAACAAGAATTCTTTAATGGAAATATAAATTATTGGTTTTAGAGAGCAATAAAAGTAAAAAAAAAGTTGATTTAAATTCTCATCTGTTAATTGAACTTCTATCAAGGTTCCCTTTATAGTCTTTTTCTCACTGGTGGTTTTAACTATTTAAAGTAAATTAAAAACTTTAGCCTAGACTAGAAGTTATTAATCACTTTGGCCCATGAATTCTTTTGGCAACGAACCCCTTCTCAGAATAATGTTTTGATGTGTACAAAATACATATGATTACTCTTTTGACCAAATTCAGCACCCATTTTTTTTTTTTTTTTTTGGCGGTACGCGGGCCTCTCACTGTTGTGGCCCCCCCTGCCGTGGAGCACAGGCTCCGGACACGCAGGCCCAGCGGCCACAGCCCACGGGCCCAGCTGCTCCGCGGCATGCGGGAGCCTCCCGGACCGGGGCACGAACCCGTGTCCCCTGCATTGGCAGGCGGACTCCCAACCACCGCGCCACCCGGGAAGCCCCAGCACCCATTTTTGATAAAAACTCTCCAGAAAGTGCGCATAGAGGGAACCTACCTCAACATAATAAAGGGCATATATGACAAACCTACACCTAACATCATACTCAATGGTGAAAAGCTGAAAGCATGTCCTCTAAGATCAGGAACAAGACAAGGAGGTCCACTCTTGCCACTTTTATTCAACATAGTTTTGGAAGTCCTAGCTACGGCAATCACAGAAGAAATAAGGAATCCAAATTGGAAAAGAAGAAGTTAAACTGTCACTGTTTGCAGATGACATGATACTATACACAGGAGATCCTAAAGATGCTACCAGAAAACTACTAGAGCTCATCAATGAATTTGTAAAGTTGCAGGTTACAAAATTAATACACAGAAATCTGTTGCATTTCTATACACTAACAACAAAAGGTCAGAAAGAGAAATTCAAGAAACAATCCCATTTACCATCCCATCAAAAAGAATAAATTACCTAGGAATAAACCTACCTAAGGAGACAAGAGACCTGTACTCTGAAAACTGTAAGACGCTGATGAAAGAAATCGAAGAAGACACTAACAGATGGAAATATATACCATGTTCATGGATTGGAAGAATCAATATTGTCAAAATGACTATACTACCCAAGGCAATCTACAGATTCAATGCAATCCTTAACAAATTACCAATGGCATTTTTCACAGAACTAGAACAAAAAATCTTAAACTTTGTATGGAGACACAGAAGACCCCCAAATAGCCAAAGCAATATTGAGAAAGAAAAACAGAGCTGGAGGAGTCAGGCTCTCTGACTCCAGACTATACTACAAAGCTACAGTCATCAAAACAGTATGGTACTGGCACAAAAACAGAAATATAAATAAGTGGAACAGGACAGAAAGCCCAGAAATAAACCCACACACCTATGGCCAATTAATCTACGACAAAGGAGGCAAGACTACACAAGGTGGAAAGACAGTCTCTTCAACAAATGGTGTTGGGAAAACTGGACAGCTACATGTAAAAAAAATGAAATTAAATCATTCTTTAACACCATACACAAAAATAAGCTCAAAATGGATTAAAGACCTAAATGTGAGACTGGACACTATAAAGCTCCTAGAGGAAAACATAGGCAGAACACTCTCTAACATAAATTGCATCAATATCTTTTTCGATCTGTCTCCCAGAATAATGGAAATAAAAACAAAAATAGACAAATGGGACCTAATGAAACTCAAAAGCTTTTGCACAGCAAAGGATACCATAAACAAAACGAAAAGACAACCCACAGATTAGGAGAAAATATTTGCAAATGATGTGACCGACAAGTCTCCAAAATTTAAAAACAGCCCATGAGGCTTCATATTATCAAAACAAACAACCCAATCAAAAAATGGGCAGAAGACCTAAATAGCCATTTCACCAAAGAAGACATACAGATGGCCCAGAGGCACATGAAAAGATGTTCAACATTGCTAATTATTAGAGAAATGCAAATCAAAACTACAATGAGATATCACCTCACACCAGTCAAAATGGCCATCATCAAAAAATCTACAAATGATAAAATCTGGAGAGGTTGTGGAGAGAAGGGAACCCTCCTACACTGCTGGTGGGAATGTAAATTGGTACAGCCACTATGGAGAACAGTATGGAAGTTCCTTAAAAAACTAAAAATAGAGCTACCATATGACTCTGCAATCCCACTCCTGGGCATATATCCAGGGAAAAACATGGTCCGAAAGAATACATGCACCCCAGTGCTCATTGTAGCACTGTTTACAACAGCTGAGACATGGAAGCAACCTTTATCCATTCCATCGACAGAGGAATGGATAAAGATGTGGTATATATATATAATGGAATATTACTGAGCCATTAAAAAGAATGAAATAATGCCATTTGCAGCAACATGGATGGACCTAGGATTGTCATACTGAGTGAAGTAAGTCAGACAGAGAAAGAGAAATATCATATGATATCCCTTATATGGGAATCTAAAAAGAAATGATACAAATGAACTTATTTACAAAACGGAAACAGACTCACAGACTTAGACAATGACTTTATGGTTACCAGGGGGGAAGGATGAGGGGAAGGGATAGTTAGGGAGTTGGGGACCAACATGTACACACTGCTATATTTAAAATGGATAACCAACAAGGACCTATTGTATAGCACAGGGAACTCTGCTCAATGTTATGTGGCAGCCTGGATGGGAGGGGAGTTTGGGGAGAATGGATACATGTATATGTATGGTTGAGCCCCTTTGCTGTGCACCTGAAACTATCACAACATTGTTAATTGGCTATACTCCAATATAAAATAAAAAGTTAAAAAAATACATATGATTACAAAAGAAACCAATTATTGAAAAATAAGTATTTGAAAATATTAGGAAATTGGAATTTGAGAACCAATAAATGTGCTTTTTATGGATGTACAAACTGCTATAATTATGAAGAAGTGATGAGCTTAAAAGGTAGTTGTAGATATTTGCAACTGTAAAGTGATATGAAAATATCTGAGATTCTAAAGGTGAAAAAGTCTCAGGCATGGCTGATACTACAGTGGTTTGTTGTTTAAATTCATAATTGAAGAAAATGCTAAATTTCAGTTAAAGAAATGAGAAAATAATTTTTTTTTTCCCTAGCCATGATCAAGGATCCCCTGAATTCTATCCATAGCTCCCAGGTTAAGAACTCTTGCTCTAAGACAACACTTTTCAGTTGAAGAATTCAATTCAGCAGGAAAAAAAGCATTAAATGAGTACCTGCTGTATGCTGAGATAGATGCTTCCTCCTTTTTTATGTTGTGGTGCACACAGAAAATTGTAATATTGTGCTGCATTTTGGGGTACATAGTTAAGTCAGCCTGCAGCCACAGTCAGCTGGCCCAGAGGGCTCTAGCAACTCAGGCCTGTGCAGCTACCCTGAGGGCTGAAAGGATCAGTATCTTCCCCACACCAATTGGGAAGCTCTGATCTCAGTACATTAATTAATTATGTGGAAAAAAACTGCACAGTTTACCAGAAAAAGGGGGAAAAAAGTGGGAAAATAAAATAAAATAAAAAAGAACCAATGTTCGTATTTTTTTGCCTCTGGGAATATATGCATTCTTCTTTGCATACCCATCAGACTCCTACTTTCATCCCCTCCCAACAGGTTTTTCTAAACTCATGGCACAACATTTTGGGTTGCACTTTTTAAAAGCTAAATCTTGCTAAGAGCTAAATAAAAGCAACGTGCTTTAACAAACATTTAACAGTTAATGAAGTTCATACATATTATTATAATCTGATGCCAGTCTGGCACTTGTGATTTTTAAAGGCCATGACAAACTAGAGTAAACCATGCATCCTACTGGAACTGCAGGAAACAGACTACCTTCTGTGAGCTATAGTTAGGACCTCACAAAACAACCTCACTTTCCCCAAATTAATAAAAGCCTGCGGAGAAGCCAAAATTGACAGGAAACAGACTACCTTCCGTGAGCTACAGTTAGGACCTCACAAAACAACCTCACTTTCCCCAAATTAATAAATGCCTGCAGAGAAGCCAAAATTGACACTATGTATTTTTTTTCTTTGGAAATTCTTACCTTTTTGTTGTTCTCTTTAATGTCTTGAGGATTCAGAGACTTGTAGTCACTGAGGGAGAAAATGGCACAGTAGGTACATACAGCAATTGATAAAAACAGCTGTTTTTAAAACAAACTGAATCTTAAAATTTGACATTCAATAATACCAAAGAGTAACTAGCAATTTCACAGCAATTCTATCAACAAAACTAATAGTGTGGAAAATTAAGGAAATAAATAAATAAATAAAAAACAGTGATTACAAGTTCCAATGCCTGAAGCTTTCCATCTAAAAGAGAAGTTAAGGTAGGGGACCAGAGACTAGCCTGGACAACCAAATTCACCATGAGGTAACCCCTTGTTGTCAATGTATAAAGAGCTACAGGCTTATCTGTCTCATCTCATTTTAACACTAACACAATTTTCATAATAATTTGAAGTCAGTTTTTTGTATGAGATTAAGGAAAAAAATATGCTCTTTTAAAACAGAAAAGATTGTTTTTAGGCATCAAGAAGGAACTACTTTTCTTTCTGGGATATATTTCTTCTCCCAAAAAGCAAGAGTATGGGTGATTTAAAAAAATAATCAAGTATTTCAGGACATGTGCTAAGAAATTATTTTATGGTTTGTTTCTTTTTTTTTAACTTTATTATTTACAAAATATTTACAGGAATGGAAAGTATTTCTACTTACATTAAATCTGGTCTAAAGTGGTGTAATATTGCACAAAAAGATAAACCATTTCTCCACGATGTAGTAAAATTGGTGATTTTCACTCCCCGGTAATTTTTTGTAACTTCTTTGCACCATACAAGCAACGACTGACTAGCATTTGGCTTTCGTCCCAAAACAGGACTTGGTATAGGACTCGGCTAGAAAAAAATGAAAAGAGGAAAACATTAAAATAATTTAATGGAAAATGAAAATTAACATTAATTGACCTAACTGGATCACTTGAACACTTTGATGTCAGTTTAGGTACTTCAAAACTGTCACTTCAAGACAACTGTAACCTCTAAGAAAGGAGACATGAATCTTAAGTTATTATCTTCTGTTTTAGCCTATGGCGTTTGCTTGACAAAGATATACATATGCAAGATTTTAATGTTATACATAAGAACAGGCCAAGAGCTACATTAATGGAAGCATTAAAGTATTTAAATACTTAAGGCTGAATATCTATATAACTCTCATATACTAAAAAAATCCTCCCCAAATGCAATCATGTACAAACACAGTTTCTTTTTGAGTATATTAAAAAGAATGTATATTGAAGTCTAACTGTAGCACAAATTGTTAGTAGTGGAGAGGTCAAAATAATAGTTTTAAAAAAATACAGTAATTGGGAATTCCCTGGTGGTCCAGTGGTTAGGACTTGGTGCTTTCATTGCAGGGGCCCAGGTTCATTCCCTGGTTGGGGAACTAAGATCCCGCAGGCCGCGAGGCGTGACCAAAAAAATATATATACATACAGTAATCATACACATTTTAGTGCAATGATAACCATATTCAAATATACTTCTTATATAAATTTAATGCTGGCAAAACAGATTTAGTTATTAGCGACAGTCAGGTGTTGGTAGTAATAGCACACATCAGTATATAATTTGGATTTGCTCCAAGTATCTTCTAATTATTGATGGCCACTTTTGGATATTATTAGGTTAGCTAGGTGTGTGGGTGTAGGGGGATGTGTGTTTTAAATCTTAAGCATTTACTTGATTTTTCCTCTTGTTCATATACTTAAAACAACAATGATGACAAAAAAACAAAGACTCATAATAAGATTTTTATCCTAAACTTTTGTTATTCTTAAAACCATGTCATTTTCTTTTACCGAATAACAATCACATTTTGTGATGGTAACTTTAGAGGTTGACATAATTGAAAACTATAAAAAAAACTACTAAAAGTTTCTAGACTTTAAATATTGCTACCAATTAAGAGTGCTGGCTATAGACATAAAGAGAAGCCCTCTAAAATAAGGTGAAAAGAGAAAAATTATTTATCCCTAATATCATTTGAGTTTAACAAGCAAACCATTCTTGCCACACAGCTTACTTAAGAAAGACCAATGATGCCCCCATTTGACAAAAGGATGTTAGTGTCAAACAATTTAAATCAACCCCACATAATTATGATTTATGTATTCACTGCTCCTGTGGGAAGACAAGTAAGAAACACCAAGAATGTAATTTCTTACTTTTTATTAACTGCCTGATTAACAAATTGTTATATAAACAACCATGAATCTAGCAAAGCACTGTTCTTTAAATGATCACCTATACAAAGTCAATGCTGAAAAATTTCCAGGTCATAAAAATCAGCAAATTTGGGTTAGTTCTACTTAATATGAAGAAGTAGATAAAACTAGAATCCCCAATATAGGAGGATATTTACCTTAGAATACATGATAGCTTTTTTTTTAACATCTTTATTGGAGTATAATTGCTTTACAATGGTGTGTTAGTTTCTGCTTTATTAAAAAAGTGAATCAGTTATACATATACATATGTTCCCATATCTCTTCCCTCTTGCGTCTCTCTCCCTCCCACCCTCCCTATCCCACCCCTCCAGGTGGTCACAAAGCACGGAGCTGATCTCCCTGTGCTATGCAGCTGCTTCCCACTAGCTATCTACTTTACATTTGGTAGTGTATGTATGTCCATGCCACTGTCTCACTTTGTCCCAGCGTACCCTTCCCCCTCCCCGTATCCTCAAGTTCATTCTCCAGTAGGTCTGCATCTTTGCTCCCGTCCTGCTCCTACGTTCTTCACGACCATTTTTTTTTGTTTTTTAGATTTAGAGTTTTAGATATATGTGTTAGCATATGGTATTTGTTTTTCTCTCTGACTTACTTCACTCTGTATGACAGACTCTGGGTCCATTCACCTCACTACAAATAACTCAATATCGTTTCTTTTTATGGCTGAGTAATATTCCATTGTATGTATGTGCCACATCTTCTTTATCCATTCATCTGATGATGGATACTTAGGTTGCTTCCATGTCCTGGCTATTGTAAATAGAGCTGCAATGAACATTGGGGTGCATGTCTCTTTTTGAATTATGGTTTTCTCAGGGCATATGCCCAGTAATGGGATTGCTGGGTCGTATGGTAGTTCTATTTTTAGTTTTTTAAGGAACCACCATACTGTTCTCCATAGTGGCTGTATCAATTTACATTCCCACCAACAGTGCAAGAGGGTTCCCTTTTCTCCACACCCTCTCCAGCACTTATTTTTGTAGATTTTTTGATGATGGCCATTCTGACTGGTGTGAGGTGATACCTCATTGTAGTTTTGATTTGCATTTCTCTAATAATTAGTGATGTTGAGCATTCTTTCCTGTGTTTGTTGGCAATCTGTATGTCTTCTTTGGAGAAATGTCTATTTTGGTCTTCTGCCCATTTTTGGATTGGGTTGTTTGTTTTTTTGATATTGAGCTGCATGAGCTGCTTGTAAATCTTGGAGATTAATCCTCTGTCAGTTGTTTCATTTGCAAATATTTTCTCCCATTCTGAGGGTTGACTTTTTGTCTTGTTTATGGTTTCCTTTGCTGTGCAAAAGCTTTGAAGTTTCATTAGGTCCCATTTGCTTGTTTTTGTTTTTATTTCCATTTCTCTAGGAGGTGGGTCAAAAAGGATCTTGCTGTGATTTATGTCATAGAGTCTTCTGCCTATGTTTTCCTCTAAGAGTTTGATAGTGTCTGGCCTTGCATTTAGGTCTTTAATCCATTTTGAGTTTATTTTGTGTATGGTGTTAGGGAGTGTTCTAATTTCATTCTTTTACATGTAGCTGTCCAGCTTTCCCAGCACAACTTATTGAAGAGGCTGTCTTTTCTCCACTGTATATTCTTGCCTCCTTTATCAAGATAAGGTGACCATATGTGTGTGGGTTTATCTCTGGGCTTTCTATCCTGTTCCATTGATCTATATTTCTGTTTTTGTGCCAGTACCATACTGTCTTGATTACTGTAGCTTTGTAGTATATAGTCTGAAGTTGAAGCCTGATTCCTCCAGCTCTGTTTTTCTTTCTCAAGATTGCTTTGCCTATTTGGGGTCTTTTGTGTTTCCACACAAATTGTGAAATTTTTTGTTCTACTTCTGTGAAATGTGATAGCTCTTTTAACTATCAATCTAGCATGTATTAAAATGACACCCCCCCACCCTGCACTGTAAGGCATGTGGGACTTCCCCAGCCAGGGATGGAACCCACACCCCCACAGTGGAAGCATGGAGTCGTAACCACTGAACCACCGGGGAAGTCCTAAAATGAACTATTAAATATGTAAAAGTGACTTTTCATAAAGGCAATCTTCTAAATAATGGAAAATCTTTTAAAAAATGTGTTTGTGGGCTTCCCTGGTGGCGCAATCGTTGAGAATCCACCTGCTGATGCAGGGGATACGGGGCTCGTGCCCCGGTCCGGGAAGATCCCACATGCTGCGGGGCAGCTAGGCCCGTGAGCCATGGCTGCTGAGCCTGCGTGTCCAGAGCCTGTGCTCCGCAATGGGAGAGGCCACAACAGTGAGAGGCCCGCGTACCGCAAAAAAAAAAAAAAAAAAAATGTGTTTGTGACTAGTTCATTGATTCCCTGGCTCATCCACAGAGCATTCTTCACTGCAGTTCCAGATTAAGTGAGTAGAGGGATTTGAAAGTCACAGTGAAAAGTCACTTTTAGGTAAAAAGATATTTTCAAATCCCTCTAGCCAAGGATTCAATGAACTAGGCACAAACACATTTATTTAAAAGATTGCTTTTATTAAAATGTTTTTCTGTATTGAATTATACTATTAAGGCATTGATTAATTTCAAGCATGTGTAGCATGTACACAGGCCAGATAATCTGCAACTATCGTTACACCGATTAATTCTAATCATCAATAGCATGTACATAAGTAAAGTACAAATGCCACTGTCACCATGCTATAATCTAGAGTGGCTTCCTGTACTCTAAAAATTGAGAAAAACCTACCATGTCATTATGATTATGAATATATTCTTGTTTCTAAGAAGGCTCAACATGAAAAGGCTAGAAGAACTCAAGTAAACTTTAGATTTATCCTAACACAAAACCCTTGTATTAAAACATCTCACAGGGATGCTTACTGCACTGCCAGGAAAAAGAAGTCATATGTAATGGAAGAAACTGATGAAATTATAAGCCCTATAAATGGTCATGTTGGTTGCAGACAAAGAAAACTGAAGTAGAGCCACTGTTTGATGAATCATCCACTTCAGAAGTGCTGAGCTTTCATCTGATATTTTGCAGAGGGTAATAAAGAAATAAATAGTTACATCATTTTAAAACCTTCAGTATATAAATGGATGAAACTGCTTGTTTCTTGCTACAGACGGCTCCTGATTTCATATGTGGCAGCTTCCTTGACTTCGCTATGTCTCAGCTTCCTCATCTATAAAATGGGGGATTGTAATGGTACTTGTCTCACAGTGCTGTTACAGTAACAAGATCTGTCTTCCTTGCCTTCCACCCATTATGCTCTTTACCACTCTCTCCCTTGATCACTTTGAACCAAACTGACTTCTTTGCTGTTCCTTGGATACCCCAGATGGGGTCCCACCTTAGTGCCTTTACACAGATTGTTCCAGTTGTACAATTAACTCCAATACAACCATCTCTATCAGGCCTATTCTGACCACCCCATCTAATAATGCAACCCATCTCTATTGCCCAATCCCAACCCAGCACTCCTGACCTTCCCTTCCCTTGCTCTGATGTTTACATAGTATTTATAATCTTCTTATGGTCCATATACTTTATTTTGGTCATTACCAAAATGTACTTATTGGTTATGTTTATTGCTTATTACCTGTCCATCCTCAGTAAATAAAAGGGCTATGAGGGCAGGGATTTTAATTTGTTTTGTTTTATTAACCTATCCCAGAACAGTTCCTGGCATATAGTAGGTACTCAGTAAATACTGTTAAATGAATAAATGCATGCAAAACATTTAGCACAAAGTACAGCACATAGTAACCATTTGGTGAATGTTAACTGCAATTACTATTACTACCACTGATACGTTATCAGCACTTGAATTCCTATTTTTGAGGGTCTTTTGGAAATTTGAATCACCATGAATTTCTTCAAGACAGTGGAAAATTTTTTTTCAAACAAAGCTTTAACTCAGCGGTCCCCAACCTTTTGGCATCAGGGACTGGTTTCCTGGAAGACAATTTCTCCGCTGACAGGGTAGGGGTAGGGGAGATGGTTCAGGAGGTAATGCGAGCGATGGGGAACAGCAGACGAAGCCTTGCTCGCTCACCCGCCGCTCACCTCCTGCTGTGCAGCCCGGGTTCCTAACAGGCCACAGACCGTTATCGGTTGGGGACCCCTGCTTTAACTAGAAGATAATCTTGATACTCTATGTGCAAAATGGGGTACTTGGAATTTTTGGCAATCCTTTTTTTATGGGTTTGGTAAAAAAAAGAAACTCTGAATGACTTTGTAATTTATTGTTTTCTGAAGAAAGAAAGACACCAAAATCTTGCCGTTAAGGGTAGAACCAAATTTCAAATGTTGGAAAAACTATTTAAAAGTTCTTTCTTGTAATTTTGCAATGACCAGATGTATGAGAAAGCACCTCTACTTAACATGTTGGGAAAGTAAAGCACAGATATTACAGTTGTCTTTTTTATGCACTGAGAGAGGAAATGTCTAAAAGCCATTCTAATTATAACTTTATGATCAGAATAATCAGAGTCTGTTTAATTAGGTGATCCTCCCAGTTTGCTCTCAGTCAAGGCACTGTGTGGATGAAATTGCACAATCTCAGTTTAACTGAGAACTACAGTTAGATGTCAACCAACATGATTATTAAAGCAATTTAAAGTGGTGAGAGTAGAGAGGATCTAGGACTTGAGACCACAGTTTGACTTGACAGTTCTAGGCTCTAATATAGATAATATTAAAATACTATTTCTGTTAACATAGCATATTACATACAGTATTAAAGACAGTAAGGCCACCAAGTTATTCTTGCTAACAACAGCAACAGGATCTCTTTCAGGAAACCTAGTCAAATAACTTGTTACAAAGTTTCCTAAGTTCCAGTAGTTGTAAGAAATTTCAATTCCACTTTCTTCTACTTTACCCCTCTGACTACAGTTGCTTTCTCTTTGGCTGTCTCCCCTTCTTCCACTGATACAAGCATATATTCCTCTAGGTATTGCTCTAAATAGTTTTCTCTCTCCACACTTTGAATGGATTCACTCCCAGGATTCCAACTATCA
Organism: Hyperoodon ampullatus; assembly: GCF_949752795.1. Taxonomy (NCBI): domain Eukaryota; kingdom Metazoa; phylum Chordata; class Mammalia; order Artiodactyla; family Ziphiidae; genus Hyperoodon; species Hyperoodon ampullatus. Next base: position 36,147,155 of record NC_136928.1, read on the forward strand.
CTTCCATGCAGATGATTCCCAAATATACATTTATAGTTCAAACTATCTCAAGTTGACATTTCCAGCTGGCTGTCCTTCCTGCCACATAAAATTCAGACTCAATATGTCCCAAACCATAATTATACTTTTTCCTTATAACCTGCTTCATTTTTATTATGTTTGCAAATGATATTGCAATTATATTGTCCCAATCATCTAGACTCTTACTCTCAGAATCAGCTTTGAACCCTCTTCCTTCACCTATCATCCTTTACTAGTTTTTCACGGGCAATTTTGATTTTATTGTTGTAAAGTTTTTGCAATTTATCTTCTTTTGCCTAGGCTATTGCAAAATCTTCCAAATAGGTTTTCCTTCTTCCAATTCTCTTATTTGACCCATTGCCATAGCAAAAATCTTAAAGTGCAGACCAAAGTCTCTAAAGACTCTCAAGAACATACAAAATGATGTCAAAATACTGAGCATTGAACATCAAAGCTTTTTCAATGTTTCTATTCTCTAGATGACTCATTATTCTCTAAAATCACTATGGTTTCCTGCCAGCTCCCAGCTCCCCCACTTCCAGTCTTTGATCTTACAGACTGTCACCCAACTTGGAATATCTTCTGTCCCAAGTACAGCTGCTACAATTCCACTCTACCTTCAAGGTTAAGTTCAGCTGTCATCTCCCACATGAACTCTCTTTCCAACTCCTAGTCAGTAGGAGCACTTTTCAATGTTCCTTTGACTCTTTATGTCTCTCTTATAACATTTTTACTACAATATATTCAATTCTTCTTTCTACAAAAAGACTAACTTTTCATTAATTCTTAAAGTATATTCTGAACACCTATTATTTCCCACATGCAATGTTAAAATCTTTACATGGATTCACTCATTTAATTTTACAACTCCTCTGAGATAGTTGTTATTCCCAATTTCAGTTGAGGAGACTGACATTATATACCTACAAGTGGAGGAGTTAGAATCTATACCAAGGTGTTCCCATTCCAGAGCCTGTTCTCTTAAACAACATGCATTTCACACTTTGAGATAATGTAGTTTTAGGACCTCAGTAAAACCTGTAAGTTTTTTTGAGACTAGTGATTGCTTCGGTCAACTTATCTTTTTCAGAACTTAGATCACTGCCCCAGTGTATATTAAACTAATTGATTTTTAAAAAGGCAATCTACCCACTTTAAAACCTAGGAGTAGGGGCTTCCCTGGTGGTGCGGTGGTTGAGAGTCCGCCTGCCGATGCAGGGGACACGGGTTTCTGCCCCGGTCTGGGAAGATCCCACGTGCCGTGGAGCGGCTGGGCCCGTGAGCCATGGCCGCTGGGCCTGCGCGTCCGGAGCCTGTGCTCCACAATGGGAGAGGCCACAACAGTGAGAGGCCCGCATACCGCAAAAAAACCCACAAAAAACCTAGCAGTATTCTATTAATAAAATACTTTGTGCATTCTGTTGTATTTTAGATTATTGGTTGGAACTAGAACTAGAACTAAGTACAGAGCAATGAGATACACACTACCATTGCTGAAGCTGCAGGACATTTTGGTCTCCCTACTACTGATTCTGGGTAGTCTTCTCCCAACCACAAATTATTGCAAATGGTTGAGGAAGCTTTGGATAAATTTAACATTTGGTGAGCCCCAAGCAACAGCAGTGGTGAAAACAAGAATATTTGTATCAGTACTGTTCCTATCCTTTTTCAAAGTGTTTTCATTTAAGTAATTTCAATTTATTCTCAGAGAAAAACTGAAAGTTAGGCTTTGTTATTCTACTACTAGACAATGAGAAAGATTATTCTGTAATAAAGTCATATTGGGAGGAACTTCTGTTTACATTAAAGTAGGACTAACATCTGAACACATTTTTTAAAAGCTGAACAAAGTATTTTTTAGGGGACTTCCCTCGTGGTCCAGTGGTTAAGCATCTGTCTTGCAATGCAGGGGACGACGGTTGGATCCCTTGTCGGGGAACTAAGATCCCACATACCGCGGGGCAACTAAGCCCGCATACCGCAACTACAGAGCCCACACACTACAACTAGAGAGAAGCCCGCACACCGCAATGAAGAGCCCGTCCGCACGAAAAATCCCACGTGCCGCAACTAAGACCAAATAAATAAATAAATAAATAACAATTTTAAAAAGTACTTTTTAGACAACCTTCTAAGAAATGTCCAAGTCTAGACCTGGACAGACTAGAAAACCATAGTGAGCGAAACTCTCAGTTCTCCTTTCTTAATGGCTGATCTGGAAGAGTTAAGAGACAGAGCTACACTTCTGGTAGATTCCCAAACAGCAATATGATCCCCTCTACCCTCAAAAGTAGAAAAAATAAAATAATAAAGAGCACAAAAACATATTGTATAACACAGGGAATATAGTCAATATTTTATAACAACTATATATGAAACACAACCTTTAAAAATTGCAAATCACTTTGTTGTACACCTAAAACTTATATAATATTGTACAGCAACTAACCACAATAAAAAAGGATGAAAGCAAAAAATAATGAAATAGAAGGTAAACATACAATAAAAAGGATCAACAAAACCAAAAGTTGCTTCTTTGAAAAGACAAAATTGCTTAAAACTATAGTGTGACTGATCAAGAAAAAAAGAGGGAAGCAAATTCCTAGAAAAGTATAGCCAGAAGAAATAAAAAACCTGGAGAGTTCTATCACTATTAAAGAAACTGAATTTGTAACTAAAAGCCTTCCTATAAAAAATTATTTGACTTCAGTGATAAATTCCACCAAACATTCAAGGAAGAAATATCTCCAACATTACACAAATTCTTCCAGAGTAAGAAAAATGAGTTTAATTTCCCACCTCATTTCATGATCCAAGCAAATCTTTTTTTTCCTCATGATAAAGAAAAAAAATTTATTGAAGTATAGTTGATTTACAATGTTGTATTAGTTTCTGCTGTACAGCAAAATGACTCAGTCATACATATATATATATATATATATATATATATATATATTCTTTTTCATATTCTTCCCCATTTTGGTTTATCACAGGATACTGAATATAGTTCCCTGTGCTACACAGTAGGATCTTGTTGTTTATCCATCCTATATATAGTAGTTTGCATCTGCCAATCCCAAACTCCCCTACCACCGTCCCCCACACCCACTTGATAACCACAAGTCTGTTCTCTATGTCGGTGAGTCTTTCTGTTTCATAGATATATTCATTTGTGTCGTATTTTAGATTCCACATATAAGTGATATCATATGGTATTTGTCTTTCTCTTTCTGACTTACTTCTGTCAGTATGATAATCTCTAGGTCCATCCATGTTGCTGCAAATGGCATGTTTTTTTTGTTTTGTTTTGTTTTGGTTTTTTTTGTGGTACACGGGCCTCTCACTGTTGTGGCCTCTCCCGTTGCGGAGCACAGGCTCCGGACGCACAGGCTCAGCGACCATGGCTCACGGGCCCAGCCGCTCCGCGGCATGTGGGATCTTCCCAGACCGGGGCACGAACCTGTGCCCCCTGCATCGGCAGGCGGACTCTCAACCACTGCGCCACCAGGGAAGCCCAATTTCATTCTTTTTTATGGCTAAGTACATACACATACACACACACCCCATATCTTCTTTATCCATTCATCTATTGATGGACATTTAGATTGTTTCCATGTCTTGGCTATTGTAAATAATGCTGCAATGAAAACAGGGGTGCATGTATCTTTTCAAATTATAGTTTTTTCTGGGTATATGGCCAGGAGTGGATCCCTATCAAATTACCCATGACATTTTTAAAAGAACTATAACAAATAATCCTAAAATAGAACAAAGCAGGAGGCATAACCCTCCCAGACTTCAGACAATACTACAAAGCTACAGTAATCAAAACAATGTGGTACTGGCACAAAAACAGACATATGGATCAATGGAACAGAATAGAGAGCCCAGAAATAAACCCACACACCTATGGTCAATTAACGTGTGACAAAGGAGGCAAGAATCTATAATGCAGAAAAGACAGTCTGTTCAGCAAGTGGTGCTGGGAAAGTTGGACAGCTGCATGTAAACCAATGAAGTTAGAACACACCCTTACACCATTCAAAAGTAAACTCAAAATGGCTTAAAGACTTAAATATAAGACATGACACCATAAAACCCCTAAAAGAGAACACAGGCAAAACATTCTCTGACATAAATCATACCAAAGTTTTCTTAGGTCAGTCTCCCAAGGCAATATAAACAAAAGCAAAAATAAACAAATGGGACCTAATTAAACTTACAAGCTTCTGTACAGCAAAGGAAACCATAAACAAAATGAAAAGGCAACCTAAGGACTGGAAGAAAATATTTACAAATGATGTGACTGACAAGGGCATCAAAACATACAAACAGCTCATACAACTCAATAACCAAAAAACAAACAACCCAATTGAAAAATGCGCGGAAGACCTAAATAGACATTTCTCCAAAGAAGACACACACGTGGCCAACAGGCACATAAAAAGATGTTCATCATTGCTAATTATTAGAGAAACGCAAATCAAAATAAAGCAAATCTTGAAACCAAAATTCAATAGGCTAACACAAAATTACAAAAAAGTCATGAATATAGACACAAAAGTCTTAATGAAAATGTTAGCACATTGAATCTAGCAATTTATAAATTGAACAAACTGAACTTACCACAGGAATGTACATTTGACTTAACGTTAGCAAATCTATTGAGTTAACTTGCCAAATTAACAGATTATAGGGAAAATATATAGATACAACCATCTAAATAGATGCAGAAAAGTATTTAATAAAATTTTATGTCCATTTATAATCTATAAAGTAACCTTAGCAAACTAGTAGTAATAGAAAATTCCTTAACTTGTATAAAGTCTACAGCAAATATCACAATGGTAAAATAGTCAACGTTTTCCCTTCAAGATTGAGAATCTATCACCACTTTTATTCAACAATGTATTGAAGGTTCTTGCTATTGCATTAAGGCCAGAAAAGTATATAATGATATAAATATTAGAAAAGAAACAAAATTAAAACTGATTATTTACATATAATGTAATTATGTAGAAAATCCAAAGAAATCTACAGGTAATTCATTAGAATGAATAAGGCAATTTTAAAAGGTTGCAGCATACAAAAAACAATGTATTACAAAACCAACTGCATTCCTATACACCAACAAAAGCAGTTAGAAATTAAAAATTTTAATATATTTTATGTCATTCAGTGACATAAAAAATAAAGTACTAAGAAATAAATCTATAAATAATGGATATGACTGCTATAAGAAACCTATCAAGCTTTATTATGAGAAAATAAAGGAGACCTAAAGAGATGGAGAAATATACAATATTCATGGATTAGAATATTCAATTTTGTAAAGACACCAATTTTTTTTCCTGGGAGAAAAGGTTAACCAAGAGACCTAAACCTTTTCTTCATGAGGAAATGGCCTCAAGGTTACTTTCTAGCATATTTCCATGGAAATATACTACATTAAGATTAATGTAAAATGTCAGATTTGTTATCAGGCAACATTACTTACTGTAAAAATGACCCTGTCTTAATGAACTACATCTAGATTTGGAAGCCTGTCAATAAACTATAAATGCCTACTGAAAAACAAAGGCCATAGCTTCCCTCTGTTCAGTGAGATTCTTGTAACCAAATGAGTCCCTTGAGGGGTCTGACAGTTAGATACATGGGCTGTTAAAAGATCTTGTATCTTATAATCTTATAAGTCAGAGTGGTCCACACTTACTTACCTGGTTTTGTCACCTTACAACCAAACAGCTCAGGGGGGAATAAAATATGGCACTATATACCTGATGCTATAATGCTAACATACTGCATTTCCTGTCCTTCCATAAAGGTAAGTAAATCTGGTGCCAAATTTTATACATATATTATACATAAAATATATAAATACATAATATATATTAAACAAAGAACCTGTAATAAGAATATACAAAAAAAACCCCAACAAAACAGCAAGAAAAAAGGTCACCCAATAGAAAAATGGGCAAAAATTGGGCACTTTATGGAAGAAATCCAAATACCCAGTAAACATATGAAAATTTGCTCCATCACATTAGTATTCAGTGAATTGAACAAGGCACTACGACACACTTCCCCTGAGAAAGGCTAAAAGTTTAAAAAGTCTCAATTAAAATAAAACTAAATTTTAATAAAATTAAAAATACTGATTGTTGGCAAGGATGTGGAGCAAAGGGAGCTCATGAAGGATTGATGGAAAAACTCTGGCATCATCTGCTATGGTAAATTTGAAGATGTGCATATCCTAAGACCCAGAAATCTTAGGTTTATATCCCATGGAAATGCATGCTTACACAGAATAGAAAACATGTTCAAAAATGTTCACAACATGCAGTGGTTTCTTACTGTTATCTTAAATGAATTAATATATTTTGAAAATTTCTCATTTTTAATATATAATATTGTAAGTATCAATAGGTATAACTCACATAAACAGAAACACTTTGGGGTCTTCAATAACTTAAAAAATATTTTTACTGTGGTAAAATACACATAATATAGTGTTTACCATCTTAATCATTTTTAAGTGTACACTTCAGTGTTCTTTTTTTTTAAATTAATTAATTTATTATTTATTTTTGTCTGCATTGGGTCTTTGTTGCTGCACACGGGCTTTCTCTAGTTGCGGCGAGCAGGGGCTACTCTTCATTGTGGTCCATGGGCTTCTCATTGCGGTGGCTTCTCTTATTGCAGAGCACAGGCTCTAAGTGAGCAGGCTCAGTAGTTGTGGTACACGGTCATAGCTGCTCCGCGGCATGTGGGATCTTCCCGGACCAGGGCTCGAACCCATGTCCCCTGCCTTGGCAGGCAGGTTCTTAACCTCTGTGCCACCAGGGAAGTCCCCAGTGTTCTTAAGTACATTCTTATTGTGCAACAATCACCATCATCCATCTCCAGAACATTTTTCAGCTTACAGAACAGATACCCTATATCCATTGAACAGTAATTCCCCATTTCACCTTTTCCACAGCCCTTGGCAACCACCATTCTACTTTCTGTCTCTGTGATTTTGACTACTCTAGGTACCTCAAATAAGTGGAATCATACATATCTTTTTGTGACTGGCTTATTTAACTTAGTGTAATGTTCTCAAGGTTCATCCATGCCGTAGCATATGTCAGAATTTCCTTCCTTTTTGAGGCTAAATAATATTTTATTATATGTATATACCACATTTTGTTTATCCATTCATTTGTCAATAGACACATGGGTTGCTTTCAGATTTTGGCTGTTGTGAATAATGCTACGAATATGGTGTACAAATATCTTGGGACCCTGCTTTCAATTCTTCCTGGTATACACCCAGAAGGGAAATTAGTGGATCATATAATTCTATTTAAAAATTTCTTGAGGAACTTCTATAGTGTTTTCCATTGTTGCTGCACCAGTTTACATTCCCACCAACAGAGCACAAGGGTCCCAATTTCTCCACATCCTCGCCAACACTTGCTATTTTCTGGGGTTCTTTTGGGTTGTTTTTATTTTTGATAAGAGTCATCCTAATGGGTGTGAAGTGCTATCTCATTGTGGTTTTGATTTGCACTTCTCTAAAGATTACGGATGTTGAGCATTTTTTTTCATGTGCTTATTGGTTATTCATATATCTTCTTTGGTGAAATGTTTATTCAAGTCCTTTGTCATTTTTGAATTGTGCTGTTTGCTTTTTGTTGTTGAGTTTTATAAATTCTCTCTATATTTTGGATATGAATCTCTTATCAGATATATGATTTGCAAATATTTTCTCATATTACGTAGGCTGCCTTCTCACTCTCGTGTCCTTTGATGCACAAAATTTCAAATTTTCATGAAGTCCAATCTATCTATTTTTTCTTTTGTTGCCTATACCTTTGGTATTATATATTCATTGTCGAATCTAAAGTTACGAAGCTTCTGCTTTATATTCTCTTCTAAGAGTTTTATAGTTTTAGCTCATACATTTAGGTCTTTGATCCATTTGGAGTTAATTTTTGAATATGGTATTAGGTAAGAGTCCAACTGCATTCTTTTGCATGAGGATATCTAGTTTTCCAGGATCATTTGTCTAAAACACTGTCCTGTTCCCACTGGATGGACTTGGTACTCTTGTTGAAAATCATTTGATCACATATGTGAGGGTTTATATCTGGGCTCTCTATTCTACTCCATTGGTCTTTATGTCTGTCTTTATGCCAGAACCACACGTTTGATCACTGTAGCTTTGTAGTAAATTTTTTTTTTTTTTGCGGTATATGGGCCTCTCATTGTTGTGGCCTCTCCCGTTGCGAAGCACAGGCTCCGGATGCGCAGGCTCAGCAGCCATGGCTCATGGGCCCAGCCGCTCCGCAGCATGTGGGATCTTCCCAGACCGGGGCACGAACCCGTGTCCCCTGCATTGGCAGGCGGACTCTCAACCACTGCGCCACCAGGGAAGCCCTGTAGTAAATTTTGAAATCAGGAAGTGTGAGCTCTCCAACTTTGTTCTTTTTCAGGATTGTTCTGGCTATTCAGGGTCCCCTGAAGTTCCATGTGAATTTTAGGATAGATTCTTCTATTTTTGCAAAAAAATTTTTTGAATATGCAGATCGCTTTGGGTGGTATTGATGTCTTAACAATAAATCTTTCAATCTATGAAAATATGAATTGTCCTTCCATTTATTTATGTCTTTAATTTTTTTCATCATTGTTTTCTACCTTTCAGTGTGTAAGTCTTTTACCTCCTTGGTTAGTTCCTTAGTATTTTATTCTTTTTGATACTATTTTAAATGGAATTGTTTTCTTAACTTCCTTTTCAGGCTGTTGTTAGTGGTAGAAATGCAACTGATTTTTGTGTGTTGACCTTGTAACCCTTTCTGAACTTATTTATTATTTCTAACCGTTTCTTTTTTCTCAGTGGAATCTTTAGGGTTTTCTATATATAAGATCATATCATCTGTGCACATAGATAATTTTACTTCTTCCATTCCAATCTGGATGGCTTTTCTTTTTCTTGCTTAATTGCTCTAGTATGGACTTCCGGTACAAAGCTGAACAGAAGCAGTGAGAGTAGGCATCCTTGCTTTGTTCCTGATCTTAGAGGAAAAGCTTTTTGCCTTTCACCATTGAGTATGGCTGTGGGTTATTCATATATGGCTTTTATTATATTAAGGTAGTTTCTGTCTATTCCTGGTTTGTTGAGTGCTTTTATCATGAAAGGGTGTTGAATTTTTTCAAATGTTTTTTTCTGCATCTATTGAGATGATCACCTGATTAAAAAAATAGATTTTTGTATGCTGAACCATTCTTGCATTCCAGGAATAAATGCCACTTGGTCATGATATGCAGTTCTTTTAATGTGCTGCTAAAATTCAGTTTGCTAAAATGTTGTTGAGGATTTGTGCATAAATGTTTATAAGGGATATTGGTCTACAGTTTCCTTTTCTTGCTATGTCTTTGGCTCTGCTATGAGGGCACTGCTGGCATTACAGAATGAGTTAGGAAGTGTTCCCTTATCCTCAATTTTTTGGAAAACTTTGAGGATGACTTGGATTTTTTTAACCTTAAATGTTTGGTAGAAGTGAAGCCACAGATCCAGGGCTTTTCTTTGCTGGGAAATTTTTGATGACTGATTCAATGTCTTTATGAATTTATAGGTCTATTCAGGTTTTTTGTTTCTTCATGATTCAGTCTTCGTAAGTTTTGTGTTTCCAGGAATTTGTCCATTTTATCTAAGTTATCCAATTTGTTGGTGTACAGCTATTCATAGTACTTTATTAATTATCCTTTTTATTTCTGTAGAACTGGTAGTAACGTCCTCACATTCATTTCTGATTTTATTTGTGCCTTCTTTTTTTCTTAGTCCATCTTGTTTAAGGTTTGCCAATCTGTTGATCTTTTCAAAGAACTAATTTTTGGTTTCATTGATTGTCTCTATCTTTTTTTTCCAAGACTTTATTTTCTCAGAGGAGTTCTAGGTTCACAAAAAGTTTAGAGTTAAGTATAGAGATTTCTCACATACCCCTCTGCTGCCACACATGCACAGCCTCTCCCATTACCAACATCATTCACCATAACAGTACATTTGTTACCAAGGATGAACCTACATTGATGCATCATAATCACCCAAAGTCCATAAAGTACCTTAAGGGATTCACTCCTGGTGTTCCACGTTCTATCAGTTTGGACAAATGTACAAAGACTATCCATCATTATAATATCATACAGAGTATTTTCACTCCTCTGTGCTCTGCCTATTCATTCCCGTCCCCCAACCCTGCTCCTGGCAGTGATCTTATTGTCTTCATATTTTTGCCTTTTTCAGAAATCATATAGTTGGAATCATACAGTATGTAGCCTTTCCTGAGGCTTTTTCACTTAGTAATATGCATTTAAAATTCCTCCATGTCATTTCATGGTTTGATAGCTCATTTCTTTTCAGTGCTAAATAATATTCCATTGTCTGGATGTACCACAGTTTATCCATTCATCTACTGAAGGACATCTTGGATACTTCCAAGTTTTGGCAATTCTGAATAAAACTTCTATAATCATCTACTTGCAGGTTTCTGTGTGAACATTTGTTTTATTGGAGATCATAAGGTAAGAATATGTTTACTTTCATAAGAGATCACCAGTCTTCTGAAGTAGCTATACCATTTCTCATTCCCACCACCAATGAATGAGAGTTCTTACGCTCCACATCCTTGGTAGCTTTTGGTGTTTTCAGTGTTCTGGATTTTGGCCATTCTAATAGGTATGTAGTGGCATCTCATTGTTTTAATTGGCATTTCCCTGATGACATGTGATGTGGAGCATTTTTTAATATGCTCATTTGATATCTGTAAATCTTCTTTGGAGAGGTGTCTGTTAAGGTCACTGGCCCATTTTTAAATTGGGTTGTTTTCTTATTGTTGAGTTTTAAGAGTTCTTTGGTTATTTTGGGTAACAGTCTTTTATCAGATGTGTCTCTTGCAAATATTTTCTACCTATCCGTGGCTTGTCTTCTCATTTTCTCCACATTGTCTTTCACAGAGCAGGAGTTTTAAATTTTAATTAAATCCAGCTTATCCATTATTTCTTTCAGAGATTATGCCTTTGGTGTTGTATCTAAGTCTTCAAAATCCAGTGTGCACTTGACACTTACAACACATCTCAATTTAGACAGGTGTTGAATGGCCACATGTATCCAATGGCTACTACATGAGACAGTTATAGACATATTTTGATTTTTTTATACTTTACTTTGTTAATAAAAATTGTATATATTCAAGGTGTACAATGTGATGTTTTGATATACATACACACTATAAAATGATTACTACAACCAAGCAAATTAACATATCCATCACTTCACACTGTTACATTTTTTTGTGTGTGGTGATAACATTTAAGATCTATTTCTTAGCAAATTTAAGCATACAACACAGTATTATTAACTATTATCATTATGCTGTACATTAGATCATTAGAACTTATTTATTTTACATAAAACTTTGTACGCATTGACCAACACCCTTGCTAGTAACCACCATTCTGTGCTTCTATGAATTCCACTTTTCTTAGATTCCACATATAACTGAAATCATGCAGTAGTTTTCTTTCTTTTTTTTTTTTTTGCAGTACGTGAGCCTCTCACTGTTGTGGCCTCTCCCATTGCGGAGCACAGGCTCTAGACGTGCAGGCTCAGCGGCCATGGCTCACGGGCCCAGCCACTCCGCAGCATGTGGGATCTTCCTGGACCAGGGCACAAACCCGTGTCCCCTGCATTGGCAGGTGGACTCTCAACCACTGAGCCACCAGGGAAGCCCAGTAGTTTTCTTTCTGAGTTTGATTTATTTCATTAGCATAATGTCCTCCAGGTTCATCCATGTTGTCACAAATGGCGGCATTTCCTCTCTTTAAGGGCTGAATAATATTCCATTGTAAATATATACTACAATTTCCTTATCTATTCATCCGCTGACAGACACTTAGGTTGTTTCAATATCTTGGCTATTGTAAATAATGCAGCAATGAACATCAGAGTGTGTTTATCTCTTCAAGATAAGAGTTCCCTTTTCTCCACATCCTTGCCAACACTTATTTCTTGTTTTCTTTTTTAATAATAGTCTTCCTAGCAGGTGTTAGGTGGCATCTCACTATGGTTTTGATTTGCATTTCCTGGTGATCAGAGATGTTGAGCACCTTGTCATAAACCTGTTGGCCATTTGTATGTCTTCTTTGGAAAAATGTATTCAGGTCCTCTGCCCATTTTTTGATCAGGTTATTTGTTTGTTGTTATTGTTGCTGTTACTGAGTTATATGAGTTCCTCAGCTATTTTAGATATTAACCTTTTATCAGATATACAGTTTGGAAATATTTTCTCCCAATCCATAGGTTGCCTTTTCATGTTTTATTTCCTTTCTTATACAGAAGCCTTTTAGTTTGATGTAGTCTCACTCATTTACTCTTAGTTTTGTTGCCTGTGCTTGGTATGGATCTGTTTGAGTTCTTCCTATTTGGAGTCGATCTTCTTGGATGTTTATATTTATATCTTTCAACAAACTTGGTAACTTTTCAGCCATTATTTTTCCAAATAATCTCTTTGCCCCTTTCTCTCTCTCTCTCTTCTTATTTTAGGACTCTCATTATATGTATAATGGTTCAGTTGATGGAGTCCCACAAGTCCCTTAGGCTCTGTTCACACTCCTTTTTTTCCTGATACTTAGACTCTATAATTTCAATTGTTCTTTGTTCAAAGTCACTGATTCTTCTGCCTGCTCAAATCTGCCTTGGAATCCCTCCAGTGAAATTTTCATTTCAGTTATTGTGCTACTCATCTCTAGAATTTCCTTTTGCCTTCTTTTTAGGTTTTCTCTTTATTGATATTTCCATTTTGTTCGTACATCATCTTGTTGACTTTCTTCACATTTTCCTTTAATTCTCTGAGCATCTTTAAGACAACTGTTTTAAAGTCTTTGTCTAATAGGTGCACCATCTGGTCTTTTTCAGGGACAACAGCTTGTTAATTTTTTTTCCTTTCAGGAGGTCATACTTTCCCATTTCTTTGTATGTTTTGTGATTATTTTTTTTCAAAACTGGATATTTGTTTTTTGTGTTTTTTTTTTAACAGTTAAAGAAAACTTTATTCAAGATTATTGCAGTAGGGGAGAGAGATTAAACTCGACTCTGATGAAACAAAAGCCAGGAGAGATTTTAAGCACTGGCTTGAGCTAGTGAAAAAGTTCTGGAGGATGTTAGCGGGGAAATTTGTCCATGTGATTAGGCCTTCTGTAAAACTGGATATTTGATAACCAGTAATAATGTGGTAACCCTGGTTATCAGATTCACCTTCTCCCTCATGGTTTCCTTTCCTTTCCCTTTTTTTTTTTTTTTTTGCTGTGTTTGTTTATATGTTTGTTTAATTATTGTAGGCTGTCTCCATGCTGTAGATTAGCCTGAGGCACAAAGTTAAGGTCTTCTCAAGTGTTTTCTGAGCCTGTGATTTTCTCTGGTTCAGTGGTGATCTTCTAATTTCTCCTATACAAACAGTTGCTTTCCAATGTCCTCATCTTTAATGTCTGGCTCCGCAAAGATAAAAAAAGACCAAAATGAAGGGGGAAAAAAGGCACCAGCCCTTTAAAACCTCTGAAAGTTGCTTCAGCCTGAGTGAGAAGGGCTTGCAACAATGTCTGGCCACCTCTATGTCTGTACCTCTGTGATGAGAAGTAGCAAACAGCTATCAGAACATACCTCTCTGATATATGCAAGACAGGGCCCTTATTGCTCACCCTGAATCCTGTAAGCTGCGTGCAAGCTGCTCCAATAATACATACATGGCTGCCTGCCATGGGGCTGGAAGGTGGGAGATGGGTAGCCACTGTTAAGCTAAGAGCTGAATTGACCACAATTAACTTCCTGGAAGTTGAAAGGCTTCAACAGACTCCAGAGTTCCAAAATAGATCACACAATTCTGTCAGTTTAATTATTGTATAGTTAGAGAGATAGATTTCAGGTGTTTCCTACTCTTCTCTCTTCCCAGAATCCTCTACTTTCTCAATAACTTTTAAGAGTCTAAAGGGGTTCTGAGACAAAAAAGTTTGAGAATCACTGTTGTAGACAATGTAGAAATACAGGTCAGGGAATTGCCATTATTTTTAAATGACCAAAGTAACCAACATAAGCTTTGAGTGTATCAAAGAAAAATAAAGATAAGAAGACTAATTGGTGGCTTAAGTTTCAATTCTAGGCCCTAAACTAAAGCACAAGTTTTATTTTATTTTATTTATTTATTTATTTATTTAGTTAGTTAGTTAGTTAGTTAGTTAGTTAGTTAGTTAGTTATTTATTTTGCAGTACACGGGCCTCTCACTGTTGTGGCCTCTCCTGTTGCGGAGCACAGGCTCCAGACACGCAGGCTCAGCGGCCATGGCTCACGGGCCCAGCCACTCCGCGGCATGTGGGATCTTCCTGGACCGGGGCACGAACCCGTGTCCCCTGCATCAGCAGATGGACTCCCAACCACTGCGCCACCAGGGAAGCCCAAGCACAAATTTTAGAAATATTCTCGTTAGGTCATTAACAAAGAGTAAAAAGGTTGAAGAGATGGGGAACACTGAGCAATACAGGGGTATTTTCAGAGTATATTTATACTTATGTTGTTTCCTTATGGGGCCTTGCCTAGTCATTAATGAAATTAAAAACATAATAATAAGAGACCTCTGGGACAACATTAAACGCACCAACATTCGAATTATAGGGGTCCCAGAAGAAGAGAAAAAGAAAGGGACTGAGAAAATATTTGAAAAGATTATAGTTGAAAACTTCCCTAATATGGGAAAGGAAAGAGTTAATCAAGTCCGGGAAGCACAGAGAGACCCACACAGGATAAATCCAAGGAGAGACACACCAAGACACATATTAATCAAACTATCAAAAATTAAATACAAAGAAAAAATATTAAAAGCAGCAAGGGAAAAACAACAAATAACATATAAGGAAAGCCCCATAAGGTTAACAGCTGATATTTCAGCAGAAACTCTGCAAGCCAGAAGCGTGTGGCAGGACATATTTAAAGTGATGGAAGGGAAAAACCTACAACCAAGATGACTCCACCCAGCAAGGACCTCAATCAGATTAGACGGAGAAATTAAAACCTTTACAGACAAGCAAAAGCTAAGAAAATTCGGCACCACAAAACCAGCTTTACAACAAATGCAAAAGGAACTTCTCTAGGCAGGAAACACAAGAGGAGGAAAAGACCTACAATAACAAACCCAAAACAATTAAGAAAATGGTAATAGGAACACACATATTGATAACTACCTTAAATTTAAATGGATTAAATGCTCCAACGAAAAGACACAGACTGGCTGACCGGATACAAAAACAAGACCCTGAATAGATGTTGCCTACAAGGGACCCACTTCAGACCTAGGGACACATACAGACTGAAAGTGAGGGGATGGAAAAAGATATTCCATGCAAATGGTAATCAAAAGAAAGCTGGAGTAGCAATTCTCATATCAGACAAAATAGACTTTAAAATAAAGACTATTACAAGAGACAAAGAAGGACACTACATAATGATCAAGGGATCAATCCAAGAAGAAGATATAACAATTGTAAATATTTATGCACCCAACATAGGAGCACCTCAATACATAAGGCAAATGCTAACAGCCATAAAAGGGGAAATTGACAGTAACACAATCATATTAGGGGACTTTAACATCCCATTTTCACCAATGGACAGATCATCCAAAATGAAAATAAATAAGGAAACACAGGCTTTAAATGATACATTAAACAAGATGGACTTAATTGATATTTATAGGACATTCCATCCCAAAACAACAGAATACACTTTCTTCTCAAGTGCTCATGGAACATTCTACAGGATAGATCATATCTTGGGTCACAAATTAAGCCTTGGTAAATTTAAGAAAACTGAAATCGTATCAAGTATTTTTTTCCGACCACAACGCTACCAGACTAGATATCAATTACAGGAAAAAATCTATAAAAAATTACAAACACATGGAGGCTAAACAATACACTACTTAATAACCAAGAGATCACTGAAGAAATCAAAGAGGAAATCAAAAAATACCTAGAAACAATTGACAATGAAAACACGATGACCCAAAACCTATGGGATGCAGCAAAAGCAGTCCTACGAAGGAAGTTTATAGCAATACAATCCTACCTCAAGAAACAAGAAACATCTCAAATAAACAACCTAACCTTACACCAAAAGCAGTAAGAGAAAGAAGAACAAAAAAACCCAAAGTTAGCGGAAGGAAAGAAGTCATAAAGATCAGATCAGAAATAAATGAAAAAGAAATGAAGGAAACAATAGCAAAGATCAATAAAACTAAAAGCTGGTTCTTTGAGAAGATAAAATTGATAAACCATTAGCCAGACTCACCAAGAAAAAAAGGGAGAAGACTCAAATCAATAGAATTAGAAATGAAAAAGAAGTAACAACTGACACTGCAGAAATACAAAGGATCATGAGAGATTACTACAAGCAACTATATGCCAATAAAATGGACAACCTGGAAGAAATGGAAAAATTCTTAGAAAAGCACAACCTTCCAAGACTGAACCAGGAAGAAATAGAAAATATAAACGGACCAATCACAGGCACTGAAATTGAAACTGTGATCAGAAATCTTCGAACAAGCAAAATCCCAGGACCATACGGCTTCACAGGCGAATTCTGTCAAACATTTAGAGAAGAGTTAAGACCTATCCTGCTCAAACTCTTGCAAAATATAGCAGAGGGAGGAACACGCCCAAACTCATTCTACGAGGCCACCATCACCCTGATACCAAAACCAGACAAAGATATCACAAAGAAAGAAAACTATGGCCAATATCACTGATGAACATAGATGCAAAAATCCTCAACAAAATACTAGCAAAGAGAATCCAACAGCACATTAAAAGGATCATACACCATGATCAAGTGGGGTTTATCTCAGGAATGCAAGGATTCTTCGATATATGCAAATCAATCAATGTGATACACCATATTAACAAATTGAAGGAGAAAAACCATATGCTCACCTCCATAGATGCAGAAAAAGCTTCTGACAAAATTCAACACCCATTTATGTTAAAAATCCTACAGAAAGTAGGCAGAGAGGGAACTTACCTCAACATAATAAAGGCCATATATGACAAACCCACAGCCAACATTGTTCTCAGTGTGAAAAACTGAAACCATTTCCACGAAGATAAGGAACAAGACAAGGTTGCCCACTCTCACCACTATTATTCAACATAATTTTGGAAGTTTTAGCCACAGCAATCAGAGAAGAAAAAGAAATAAAAGGAATCCAAATCAGAAAAGAAGAAGTAAAGCTGTTATTGTTTACAGATGACATGATACTATACATAGAGAATCCTAAAGATGCCACCAGAAAACTACCAGACCTAATCAATGAATTTGGTAAAGTAAATGCACAGAAATCTCTTGCATTCCTATACACTAATGATGAAAAATCTGAAAGAGAAATTAAGGAAACACTCTCATTTACCACTGCAACAAAAAGAATAAAACACCTAGGAATAAACCTACCTAAGGAGAGAAAAGACCTGTATGCAGAAAACTATAAGACACTGATGAAAGAAATTAAAGATGATACAAACAGATGGAGAGACATACCATGTTCTTGGATTGGAAGAATCAACATTGTGAAAATAACTATACTACTGAAAGCAACCTACAGATTCAATGCAATCTGTATCAAACTACCAACGGCATTTTTCACAGAACTAGAACAAAAAAATTCACAATTTGTATGGAAACACAAAAGACCCCGAATAGCCAAAGCAATCTTGAGAACAAAAAATGGAGCTGGAGGAACCAGGCTCCCAGACTTCAGACTATACTACAAAGCTACAGTAATCAAGACAGTATGGTACTGGCACAAAAAACAGAAATATAGATCAATGGAACAGGATAGAAAGCCCAGAGATAAACCAAAGAGCATATGGTCACCTTATTTTTGATAAAGGAGGCAAGAATATAAAACGGAGAAAAGACACCCTCTTCAATGAGTGGTGCTGGGAAAACTGAACAGCTACATGTAAAAGAAAGAAATTAGAACACTCCCTAACACCATACACAAAAATAAACTCAAAATGGATTAAAGACCTAAATGCAAGCCCAGATACTATCAAACTTAGAGGAAAACACAGGCAGAAGACTCTATGACCTAAATCACAGCAAGATCCTTTTTGACCCACTTCCTAGAGAAATGGAAATAAAAACAAAAATAAACAAATGGGACCTAATGAAACTCAGAAGCTTGCACAGCAAAGGAAACCATAAACAAAACAAAAAGACAATCCTCAGAATGGGAGAAAATATTTGCAAATGAAGCAACTGACAAAGGATTAATCTCCAAAATTTACAAGCAGCTCATGCAGCTCAATATCAAAAAAACAAACAACCCAATCCAAAAATGACAAAATAGACATTTCTCCAAAGAAGACATACAGATTGCCAACAAACACAGGAAAGAATGCTCAACATCACTAATCATTAGAGAAATGCAAATCAAAACTACAATGAGGTATCACCTCACACCAGTCAGAATGGCCATCATCAAAAAATCTACAAAAATAAATGCTGGAGAGGGTGTGGAGAAAAGGGAACCCTCTTGCACTGTTGGTGGGAATGTAAATTGATACAGCCACTATGGAGAACAGTATGGAGGTTCCTTAAAAAACTAAAAATAGAACTACCATACGACCCAGCAATCCCATTACTGGGCATATACCCTAAGAAAACCATAATTCAAAACGACACATGCACCCCAATGTTCATTGCAGCTCTATTTACAATAGCCAGGACATGGAAGCAACCTAAGTATCCATCATCAGATGAATGGATAAAGAAGATGTGGCACATACATACAATGGAATATTACTCAGCCATAAAAAGAAACGAAATTGAGTTATCTGTAGTGAGGTGGATGGACCTAGAGTCTGTCATACAGAGTGAAGTAAGTCAGAAAGAGAAAAACAAATACCATATGCTAACACATATATATGGAATCTAAAAAACAAACAAAAAAATGGTCATGAAAAACATAGGGGCAAGACGGGAACAAAGACGCAGACCTACTATAGAATGGACTTGAGGATATGGGGAAGGGTAACGGTAAGCTGGGTGAAAGTGAGAGAGTGGCATGGACTTATATATACTACCAAATGTAAAATAGATAGCTAGTGGGAAGCAGCCGCATAGCGCAGGGAGATCAGCTCAGTGCTTTGTGAACACCTAGAGGAGTGAGATAAGGAGGGTGGGAGGGGCACACAAGAAGGAGGAGATATGGGGATATATGTATAGCTGATTCACTTTGTTATAAATCAGAAACTAACACACCATTGTAAAGTAATTATACTCAAATAAAGCTGTTTAAAAAAAAGTATAAAGTAAAAAAAAACATAATAATAATAATTTTGCTAGAAATACAAAGGAATAGTGTATGATTCCATGCCTTTAAAACGACAAATAAAATATAAAAGCGTCCATTTTACAACAGAGTATTTGGGATATATAAATGCCCCAGTTGGAGTAGCTGCCCTTACTATAATTACTTCTTTAAAACTTACTACTCTAGGTGTAAATCAAAGAGTGGTAATGAGTTAGTGAAATTTCAGGCCCAATGATTATTATACAGGCAGTAAAATCAAAAAGAGAACAATTGCTAAATAAAGCAACAGAACAATGTATATTGTGATCAGAGTGCTGGGAGATGTTGGTCTGTGTGTCTCTCCTGCTCTTACACATCTTGCTGGGTTGTCCAAGAATTGAAAAGTCCTGACTGCTCTTTATCAGGTCATTCTTCACAGATAAGAAAGCAGCCTTTAGGCATAAGGTAGTATCTCCCTCTGGGACAAAGAGCAGGCTTGTTTAATGATTGCTATAAAAAGGGTGGAGTCCCCAATCTCACTGTTTTTCAGCTGTGATGCAAACTGCTGTGTAGCATCTATTGGACCCTTCATGTCACCCCCATGAGATCTGGTGGCAAAAGGAATGGACATAAACACAGCAACACTCATGCTGTAAGTAATAAAGTCCTTTGTCTCAGACTCAGGAACCTAAGTCTTCACCCACCATCCATGAAACATTAACATGCTATTTGATTAACTTGCAAATAGGGTAAAATCCCACACCTAATGAATTTTATTCACCATGTCTATCTGAAAGCTTATTTAATATAAGACACATGCAAAACAAATGTGTTAATCCTACCAATACAGATTGAACTCATAAAATAATCACACACCATCATAAGTCAGTTAAATAGGAATAAAAGAATTATGAAATATTTCACTGTCTTTAACTTGTCAAAGTAGTTCTTTAGTGGATTTCTATTTAAGAATTAGATGAAAGACTGTGAGCCCTAACATTATAATTTTACAGTGACTCCTTTGTAAAATCTTTGTGTTGGTGAATTTATAAAAGAGTACGGAAACTTTTAGAATTACTACAAAGAAACAAAAAACCCCAAATATTTCAAATTATTAGGTTAAAACATAGGAACTATGATATCCTTAAAAACACAGCAGCATTAGATGGGTAAGTCAGGAGTATAAGACTTCAGAGCAAAGAAAAAAACAGAAAAAGAAATTCAAGAGAGAATGAATTTAAAGATATAGTATGTTCATATTCTAAATTTAGGTTTTCTACACACACCCAATTGTTTTACCAGAAAGCTCCAAACCACTCTTTTTCATCAATATCCAAACAATTTTCAGGAAGATGTGAGGAAGGTCAATCCCACCTTATTAAGAGAGTTCCTATCTATTTCTACTTCAGTTGTTTTCTTCAGCTGTGCTGAAGAAATTAATTAAATTAATTAATTTAAAATTATTTAAAATAAATAAAATTTATTTTATTTTAAAAAATAAAATTATTTAAAATAAATTATTTAAAATTAATTTAATTAATTTTGCCAGAAAGGATATTCTTGTGGCTTTTTAGTTTTACTACCTGTATAGTATATAATCTAACAAGAATTAATCCAGAGTACAGAAAAGAAGAGCTGTAGGTAGATGCATTTTTAAAGGGATATTAACTTAAAATCATGCATATTTTACCCATGCCATTTCTTTTTACGGCAGATTTTTTTCTAAAAACAAATGAAAATGAGTTCAATTCTCCTGTAAATTTAGTATAACTAAACCATATAGACTGCCATGAGAGAAAAGTTATGTTCACAAGGATATGCAGCATTGGAAAAGGACATGGCGTTGAAGTTAAAAGCATACGTGCACTCTGTAGTCAGTCAGGTCTGAGTTTGAATTCAAACTCTGTCACTTAACGTTTTTCTTTAATGATATGCAATTAATACAGCTGTTAGCTCTTTTTCTCTTTCAAGGAAATACATTTTCCTTAACTATCATTTTTCTTTTTAATGTTTTATATGGCCCAACTTGCCTATCTTTTCTTTTGTGGTATCTTTTGCTCCTTTTGGTTAAGAAAGTTATTTTCCCTTCAGAGATCTGGTAAAGTTTATGTTTTCTTCTTTTAAAAATAATTTCGCTTTTTAATTTAATGTTTTAACACTTTCCTCTGCATGGAATACAATTTGGTGAATAGTTTGAATTAAGGTTCTAAATTATTATCCTAACATCATTTCCTGAATAGTATTTCACTGTTCTGTGATACTTCCTTTATTTTATACTAAAATTATAATATATGTGTATATGCGTGTCTGAATGAGATCATGTTCATTTCTGGGCTAGACATTCTGCTTCAGTGATCTACCTACTCTTTTTACCACTACATTGTTTACTTTATAATGTGCTTTAATTAACTATCACCTCTTTTTTGAATGTTTTAAAAAACTATGCTTAAACATTTACTTTTTTCTAAATAAATTCTGAATCATTTTTATATAATCTCAAGAAATATCTTGTTTGCATTTTGATCATGGTTACATAAAATCTATTAAATATCTAGGGACGATGGATACCTTTGAATATTTAATACCACCATTTAAGTAAAAGATACAGGTGAAATGCCAAGAAGGGCCCAGATAGTGTGCTATTTTTTAGTCAGTACATCTTCACATCTTCTTTCCTTTTCTTTTTTTTATAACACTTATTAGAATAAGTAACAAATAAAACAGAGAAAACTAAAATCCACAAAAAATGGTATGTATGTTATTTAACATTCAAAGCAAATCTATTTTCCTATAACTAAATATTATGCATTGTATTTTAACTTGTGTTAGATATGTTACCAATTTATTAATTATTAAAATTAAGTGGTAGATAATCACTTTTGTGAAATGATTTAATTACAAGATTCCTCTTCTCCTGGTACCTATTTAAAATATAATCTAAATTGCAAAAATTCATTTAAAAAAGTTCCCAAACAAAATCTGTATTTAAAGCAAGGTACAATTATAGCAAAAAGGGTCTTATAAAAGAAACACTTTTTTATACTAATATCAATGAGAATTTTTAAAATATACATACAGAGCATATAAAACATAAAAGAGAAATGCTGATTTGGAATGTTAAGTACGAGGAAAGTATATTTTTAGATATTTCTAAGAGACACACTTAATTTATATAGTAATAACTCAATAGAACATAAATTACATATTAATACAATATCAAAGGACAATACTTATACTGCTTTATCCAGGCTTTCTGCTAATTTTGGCTTTCATTTGACAAGGGTAAATCATATCAATTATGGATGTAAATTTTTTTTTTTTTTTTTTTTTTTTTGGCGGTACGCGGGCCTCCCACTGCCGCGGCCTCTCCCATTGCGGAGCACAGGCTCCGGACACGCAGGCCCAGCGGCCACGGCTCACGGGCCCAGCCACTCCGCGGCACGCGGGATCTTCCCGGACCGGGGCACGAACCCGTGTCCCCTGCATCGGCAGGCGGACCCTCAACCACTGCGCCACCAGGGAAGCCCTGGATGTAATTTTTGACTAAGTTAGCAATATAATAGAGATTTTATGATATTGGGATGCTGACTTTGGCTTTCTTTCTCAACATAACATTTTTTTAATTTTTTGAAAGGGAAGATTTATTGAAGTATAATTTACATACAATAAAATTCACCCCTTTGAAGTGTACAGTTTGATGAATTTTACAAATTTGTACAGTCATAGAACCAATGTAATTTTTAAAAATTACCTTGCTCAGTTCTCTAATTTGAGCCAGTAATTAGCAGCTTATTCCCATCCTTTCCGTGACCCCATTTCAGCCCTTTTGCTCACTGAATATATAGATTATAAAAGCAAATAAAGATGGTTTGTTGAATGCATTTCCCAACATTGATAATTTGGGGAAATTATACATTTCAAGATAAAGCCTAAATTGTTATAGTACAAGTTAATTCAGTATAACATTTGGTTGTATTTTTACAGCCCACATTAATATATTTCTGCAGGAAAAATTAGAAAAATAAAAGAACTAATGAATAAGATTCACAGAATTCCTGTATTTTCCTAAGAATCCTTATACATTTTGCTGGATTCATGATCAAAATTCATACCAACAAAACAGAAAGAATAAAATGTCTGAAGATTTCCACAGAGACATTTACAATTACAATCTTTAAATAATAGTTTTTTCAAGTGATTTGAGTATGAGCTTTTAACTGTTTTATTCTTTGATATACTGACTAAGGGCTTAAACTTTTTCCATTATCATTTGGCTCTATAATTTCAGAAATAATGATTTACCTAATAGTTGTATATTTAATGGAGAGATTTTAAAATGCTTCAGTTATACTCTTCAATCTGAACAGGCAACTGCCTTGATTTAAAAGGTTTGACACTTTCAAAGAATTGTCATATGCCCAAATCAGGTTATTATTAGGAGTTTTGTTGTTATAAAAAGAGGATAAAAACGTGCAACAAAAATCTATCCCATATTTTTTAGTCCTGTAATTATCATGAGCAATTTGATTTATTTGCCATGGAATTCATTTGCCTAGGAAAATCATACACAATGTTCAAGCTACAAATTAAATACTGGGTGGTTACTTTTACTATATGACAAGTAAAACTTGTAAAGAAAAGTAGAAGCATAAAAGCATGTCAAGCTTCACTTACACTGCAGTCTTTTTAATGAAACACATTTACCCTCCTTGGGTAAAAAGTAAAAGTAGCTCATAGCCGCAAATTTTGTATTAATGCTTAGTGTGGCATACTACTTAATTGAAACATTCTTAATTAAACATGCCCCACCAAAAAACCTCACCAAATTGCATTTGCCACCAAATGACTAACAAGTACACAACAGTTGGAAACTGTCAAAATATTTTACAGCTCAATTGTAATTACCAACCAAGTCTAAGCATGCCCCAAGTGGGCGTTAACTACATCTTGGGGGATTCAAAACATTAAGCAGCAGTTATTTTTTTGGGGTGGTTTCTAATTTAAACATTTAAAACTCCTGAATAACTCCAAAGGCTTTTGTTGTGTTTAGTGAAAAATCTGCAAAACATCAATATAAGATATAGTAAGTAATCACTTGTATAGATTCACTAGTGAGAAGGGCCTTTTAAAAGATCATCTGGCTAATCTCTTACCATTATAATTGAATACATTGACTATTTGGCTATCTGTCTTTGAAAATGTAATAAGTGATCTTAAGACATAAATATTTTCTGCCATACTTATCACAATAGATGTAGCCAAAAATAAATGGGAAGGTGTGATTATGGAGAAATGTCAATATGGAAGTACAGCTGGTGAGTTTCCAGAGGGGAGAATGCACACATCGTTTGCCATTTGAAGTAGGACAGCATCCAGCCACTCTTCCCTCCTCACCAGAAAGTGTACCAAAGAGTGGAATACAGCTTCAGGCTCCGTGATCTTCCAAATTTGGTATCTCTTACCAATAGAAAAGAACTTGGTTAATTACCACTAACCATAAGCAGAGGTGGAATACTACTTCCAGATATCATATCCAACCACTATTCTTACTATCAGTTGGGGCAGAAATAGAAAGCAGAATTTACCACAGAATATAGAAGCTTTGTTTTTCTGAGTCCCCTAACTCTTTATTTTTCCTGAGAGGTATCAGTCAGAGGAAAGTGCTCAAAAAGCAGATGAATAATACACTCAGAGCATTCCATTGTTTCAAATTTAAAATGCAATTATATTATTTAATTTTAAATACACTTTAAAATGTAACTATGGTTACACAGGAAGCTTCAATTATACTTTTTTATCTTAAGCTGAAAGATGGGCACACAGGTATTCATTGTAAATAATCCTTTTATTTTTTTATATGACTGAAAAATTCCACTGAAAATCACAAGAAAAAAATCACAGAGTAGTAATCATACATGCCATCAACTGTTTAAGTTAGTTATTTAATAAGTGGATTCCAATTAGATTATAATGTGAGTTAATAAGAAAAAGATTTAAAAGAATTAAATGAATTTGAGGTTCTAAATACTTCTCAGAAGACTTATAATCACCAAACCATTATGATCACAGCTATATGGGATGTTCAAAACAGAACTGGAAATACTGATTACTGCCATGTAGTCAGAGTAGTTGAATGAGTTAGCTGTTAACAGTGGAAAATATTTTGGTTTTTTAAAACAATTTTCTATACTGAATACTTCGACACAAAGTTTGTGGGAGAGATAAATGTACATTCCAGTAATATTATATTGGCTAGTGGTCTCCAACTTTCATCGCACGCCAGTATCAGAAAAAAAAAGTAGAACATCCTCATAGATATACATGTATTTATGTATTACACACATGTACTACTGTATATTATAAAACATATACGATAAGCAGAAATTTTAAATGAGGAGATAAAGATGAAATTAGCAATTAAAATATTTTATTTAACTTATTAGTGGTATAAAAGCTGATTTTTCTCTCCTAACGAAAAGAACAATGTGATAGAAAAGGCTTAATTATTTTTGAAAATCTTGGTTTGATAATTTGAAGGTCTAGTTCTAAAATGTATATGTTGATACCTGGGCTTGAATGGCTGTCATAGCTGGAAAAAATATATCACAGAGATACATAAATCTAAATGTAAAAAGTACATCATTGGCTATGCTTACTGAATCAGGATACTCATTTTTCAATTCCACGTACCAACCATGCAAAAAATTTTTGTCGATACTCACCTAGTTCCTATTCCCTGATGTCAATTAGTTGCAGTTAAAACCCCACTAAAAATTTTTATCTGGACTTTAAAGCAGGTTAGAAAATTCTGTTTTCAGGTTCTTAAAGTGTATTGATAAGAGAGTTTAAATAGATGAGACACAGGTGTTGGTTTTAGCATCAAAATAATATGAAAATATTTCTGTAGCAGACTCTACCAGCTGGCTAACCAGTACCCATTCTCATGTGGGCTTCCTCTAAGGAATCAGGTAAAGCCTGGTACTCACTTTCCCTAACTTACCTTGTAGCAAAGGATAGTCATGTGACAGTCTGGCCAATGTGAGTGGAAGTTTACAGAAACATGAAAATCCAGTGAATATAAATGGAAGCTTATGCTTTCTTGACAAAAAGGATAGATGTGAAGATTCCTCTCATATTTGTACTCCCCCTTCCACAAGATTCTTTCCATCTTCTACCAGGCACATGACCCGCTAATATGTAGATATGTAGATTAAGTGAAGGTACCCATGTTAAGCTACACATTAAATATTAGTAAAGCTTAATTTCTTTCTTAATTTTAGATTAAAACATGCAGATATATTGAATATATTTTTCCCCACACTCAGTGGATCGTCCTGAGCACTCCTCGGGGGTCACTTTGGAAGCCACCACTTTGAATAATACAAAGGGCTAGATATGTTCAATAAAAATACTCGCGACAATCCTTTGACTTGTTATCTTGTTATTATCCATACTTTAGAGAAAAGCTTCAGACAGACTAAGGGACCTGACCACATCCCCTCCAACCAAAAAAAACAATGCACGAATAGTTTGACTATAAATGATTTTTATCGTCATAAATTTCAAGACTGGAGAAGTTTTTAAGGAATTCAAGTGTTTTTATTCTATTTGTCAAGCTGTATCAAACACAAATATTATGCAATTAAACTATACCAAAAATATGTCAATTGTTTAGAGAAGAAACAAGAGTTAAATAGCCACATTTTTATATGAAAACTTCGATGAGTTAACAATGCTGCATGTTTATATGCTGTGCTTCATTATAATGAATTTGATACACAGCAAACTCAGAAAGACCTATTTTAATTCCTATTGTAATACTTTTTAAAAAAAATCAATAAAACTGTCCTCTGACACAGATTCTAATAGGACAGTAAGTCATCAACAAACCTTTCTAACACTCAACGCATTCTTTCTATTAAAGGTACCAAGGATGCAAAGGTAAGAAATGGCCCTTGGCACTGAAGAATTCATAACTGAGGAGGAAGGCATAAACAATTATATGACATAATGTGATGAGACTGATAAAATAGGTTCCTACACAGTACTATGAGATAAAGTAGAAAGTGATATCAACACATGCCTTACAAGTGGCATTTGAGCTAGACTTCTGAAGGATAAGCTGGTCCTCCCCAAAGCCCTGCATAAATACAGAAAATCTGAAACCTCTAATGTTTACCCAAATGGGTATTTGGTTTAATCTGGATTATTTCCAAGGCAAAACCAGAAATAAAGACAGGTCCGAAGCTCCTAAAAGTCTCAGGCCTGGGACTGAAGTCAGAGGCCAAGGATAGATACAGAGATGGCAGAGAGCAGCAGTTCTTGAAGTTCCAGGTTTCAGGATTCCTTTATGCTTTTAAAAATTATTGATGACTCCCCAAGAACTTTTGTCTATGTGGGCATATCTACTGATATTTACTACATTAGAAATTAAAACAGGAAATTAAAAATATTTTAAAATTCTTTTTAAAGCAACAATAAACCTTACATGTTAATATATATCTATGAAAACTATATTTTCCAAAGAAAAATATTGAGAATATTGACATTGTTTTACATTTCTCCAAATCTCTTTAATTAATAGAAGATGGCTAGATTCTCATATCTGCTCCTGCTTTCAATCTGTTGTGACGTGTTGTTTTGATTGAAGTGAATGAAGACAATCCAGCACACAGATATATGGTGGAAAAGGGAATTTTAAAAGCTTTTTCAGACAGTTGTGGGTATTCTTTGATACTACAACAAACCCACAAATAGTGGTTTCTTAAAGGTTAGTTGCTATGTAGAATTTGAAACCATATCAAGGAACTTCTCAAACTCTGTTATATTAAAACCCACTGATCTATCTTGCACATGAAATTATCTATACGTAATTTTGAAACATCATCCATTGGTCATTTGGCAAATACTGATTCCCTGAATTATGCAGATATTTCACATGTTGACATATTTCATCATATAATATTTAAAATAAGATTTCTTAATATCATCACCAATCTGTTTAGAAGTCTTCTAAATACTAGGAAGATCTCAAGCTTAAAGGGGCAGATACGAATTTTCCCGAATTCTAATTTTTGCTTGAAAGTTCTAATTTTATCATTGGCAACAAATACTGTCAGTTGTTTCCCTTGAAGTGACAGGATCATTTTGCTCCTTTTCGAGTAAATATCTACCAAATAAAACATGGTTTGTCAGTCATTCTTTCAAGTAAAGTAGTGTTCCCTGATACAGGCACCTAGCGAAGTTTACAACTCAAACAATAGTGCATGTGCTTTCCTTTGAGAAGATAGCACTTCGATGTGCAGCTGTGCATACTGCCCATACGATGTGCATACTGCCCATTTTGTCACACAAGATATTAGAATAATGTGTACTTTAAGGATCAAGATTTAATAAAATTAATGCTTTTTTACTGCTTTATAAAGACATTCAACTGGCTCTTTTTTTTTTTTTTTTTCAACTGAGAGTGCATGACCATGAAGAATACAACAACCACCACTAACAGTCTGCAGCCACTGTGTTGATTCATATGCTAGTGCCAGGGGGTTTTACCCACCATTGCTTCTTCCCAAACTGTGCAAATGTCAAACAGTGAAGAAAGCAAATGATGTCTTAGTATTGTTATGAAAAAGTCCTTTACTTCACAAACCCATCAAACTATCTCATGTTCCTCCACAGATCACAGTTTGAGAACAGCTAGCAAAGAGAACCAGCATCAAGACAGATATTTTTCATATATTCCACAATGCTAAGGGTACTAAACCTTGGGCTGGGAACTGGGTTCACCTTGGCGATGAAATACTCCCTGCCCTCTAGTAGAGATGGACCCAGGACTGAAACTAATATAAATTAAGAATGTGAATTAGTCATAATACATATTTTTTGCATATTCAAATTAGAAATCAGGATAGTTGTAGTTTTACACTGTTATATAATAAATACTACCAGAAATCAATGGCAATTTGATGACTACTGATTACTTACAAGTGACATTTGAGCTGGACTTTGGAAGGATAAGCTTGGTCCTCCCCAAAGCCCTGCATAAACAAAGTTTTTTTTCACCCTTTTTTCTGTAAATCTGCAAGACTTTAATTTAGGTATTAAAGTTCAATCTTAAAAACTTGCAAGAACTTAGATGACGATATAGTATAGCAAGTAGATGATGTGTACCTGATTAATAGATATTGAATAGTACTGAAAAATCACTACTGGCTCCTTTCCTACTTTATTGTTTGCAAATGAGCAAGCAAACAGGCTTGGGAGTACTATGGAAGCTGTGTGATTGGCCTACAGCGGGGAAGAAGTTCCCGTTGATACCTAGCAATCTTCCTTCCTTCAGTAACATTATGGAGAGAATGAACACTCCCCTTAATTGTTAATTATTCCATTAGTGTATAATTTGTGGCCAGCTTCCTCAGCAACAAATAAAATAACTGCTGTGCCCAGACAAGGAGGAAAACAGAACAAAACAAAACACAAGATTTAATGGGACCCTCTAAAGACTAAGTATTTGTAAAAGTTAATTTAACATCATATAACTCATGAGGTAAAGATAGTGTCTTTGTCCTATAACCCCTTTAATGTATAAAATCTCTACTAGTGGTTTAAAACCGTTTACAGCTTTGAGATCACCAAGTATATTATTAAGGAATCTAGGTGTCATGTAAAATAAAACAATACTTGAAAATCTTACCTTTTTACTTTTTTTTACTACTTTTTGAAAAAAGTACAATTACATATGTTTCATGGATGATACAGTTTTAAGTAAGTTTTTAAAAAATGCTTTTGTTGAAAGTCTTCCTAAATTTCAAGAGATTGTTACCTCTCTTCCCTAATACATATAAATGCTAGATACCTCAGTTCAAGAATACTCTAGAAACAAAGACATTCTATCAATGACAAAAATCATGAACTTTTCTTCTTTTTCTAATCTCACTAGGCCTACACACTTCCACCAAGGGCTTGAAAGTTGCTAAGGAAGGAAGGAAATGTTAAAAAAAAAAAAAAAAAAAAACTCTAAGAAAATAGCCTAATGCTTTTTTGTCAGATTCTAGGACAAATGCATTAATAACAACAACAATAACAATAATGTAGTAATAGCAGCTAGCACTTACAGAATTTACTATGTGCCAGGCAAATTGTGAGTACTTTACATATATCAATGCATTTAATCCTCATAACAGCTCTGTGAGATAAGCACGATCATTCCTGTTTTACAGGTGAGCACACTGAGGGATAGAGAGGTTAAATAACTTGCTCTTCTTATGAAAAGGCATAGTTTCTGGTCTTCACAGTATAATTTCAGGCAGAATATACAACTTACTTTGTGGTCTGATCTCAGGGTATTAAGGATCTTATGGAGGGCTCAGTACCCCCAAAAAATCATTCTCTCTGTTGCTGACTCAGAATTGAAATATTACCTAGAAAGAACACTGTGCTAGAGCCAGGGACCTGAACTCTAGTTCTGGCCCTGCAGTTTAAAAAGCTGTGTGATATTAGCCTTAATAGCATTCATTCTGCTTTTTGGTTTTATCATTTGTAAGACAAACAAACAAAAGAGAAATGAATTAAGATTTATTTGTTCAATTAAAATGCACTAAGCATCTATTAAGTACTAGGCAATATGCATTACTGAGAACCTGTAAAGTCCGTTTTCTCAGTTAATATCTCACAAGAGGATCCTGCAGCTATTTTAGCTTGCACCTTAAAATCTGGCATGCTTTCTAAGGATGAAAGAGATGAAACTAAGCCAAAGAAGTTTAATGACTTGTCCAATAAGGAAATTTAAAGTAAAACCGGGCATAATCCTTCAGCTATTCTAATTTTACCAAAGTTGCCACAAGCAATAATGGAGTGCATTTTTTTCATTCAACAAAAATTTACTTTGTTGTTGAACATCCATTACATGTTGAACATCCATTACATGTTAGGATTGGAAATATAATGGGAGGCAAAAAGTCCCTTTCTTACAGAGTTTATAACACTTGCCATAAAGGAAGAACTTAATAAGTGGTTAAAGAGTTTATTTTAAAATATGACCTGATGGCTTAAGTCATGAAAATATCTTTAGAACAGATTTTTCTTCCTAGCCAGATTTACAAAGAAGCTTTATCCAACTTTCTAAAGAGAGATGATTCTTTAAGCATTTCTTTAAGCTCTCAAAACATTTTTGAGAGATGGTTCTTTAAAATCAAACTCAACTGGAATTGAAATTTAAGTATATTAATTAGTTTTACTGTAATATGGTACCAACTGTGTAAACTGAGTTACATGTACAAAATAATACATTACTCATTAACTTTGTACAAGTTTAAGATATATTAAATCCATTTTTTTCAAGCATCTAGTTTCATTCCACTTCTAATCAATGATCTTCTAAATTAGTATTTTTCAAATATGTCAGTCATCAGAATCACATGGAATACGGGGAGAGTCTGCTGGCACTTAGTTCAAATACGGATTCCGTGGTCCTACCCTCAAAAATTCTGATTCAGTAGGTAAGGGGCGAGACCCAGGTGATTTTGATGCAGCTGGGCAATGGGGTCACAGTTTATTAGCAAACTCTGACCTGGCTTGGGTTCCATAAGGATTCTGCTCACAAGAATTTAGTGAGTATTTTCTCTGATCTGGGCCCGTAGTATTGGGTTCAACTCTTTTGAGTTAAATATTGAATTCAGCACACATATGCATGCATTCAACAAAAAAGTATTAAGACATTACTATGTGCCAGGCATTGTTCTAGGCACTTGGGATATATCTGTGACATATCAGGTGAATAAAATGAATGAATTCCTGCCCATGCAGAATATACATTTTTTCAAGTATATATGGAATATTTACCAAGACAATCATATTCTGGGCCATAAAACAAGTTTCAATAAATTTAAAAGATTTAAATCATATGAAGTTTGTTCTCCAACTACCACAGAATTGTTAAAAAAAGAAAAATTTAGAAAAATCCCAAGTATTTGGAACTAAAATACATTTCCTAAATAGCCCATGGTTAAAAAAAAAAAGAAAGAAAGAAAGAAAGAAAAGAAAAGAAATTAGAAGATATTTTGAGGACTTCCCTGGTGGTGGCGCAGTGGTTAAGAATCCACCTGACAGTGCAGGGGACATGGGCTCAATCCCTGGTCTGGGAAGATCCCACATGCAGCAAAGCAACTAAGCCCATGCACAACTACTGAGCTTGCGTGCCACAACTACTGTGCCTGCGTGCCCTAGAGCCTGTGCTCTGCAACAAGAGAAGCCACTGCAACAAAAAGCCCACGCACCACAACGAGGAGTAGCCCCCACTAGCCTGCATGCAGCAACAAAGACCCAATGCAGCCAAAAATAAAAATAAAAAAAAAAGAAGATTAAAAAAAAAAGTATTTTGAACTGAATGAAAATGAAAGTACAACATGTCAAAATTTGCAGGATGAAGCTAAAACAACTCTTACAGGGAAATATATAGCATTCAACATCTATATGAGAAAAGAATGAAGGTCTCAAAATCAATTACCTAAGCTTCCACCTTAAGAAACTAATAAAGAAAATAATAAAGATCAGAGTGGAAATCAATGAAATAGAAAATAGAAAAAAACAATAAAGAAAATCAATGAAATGAACAGCTGGGTCTTTGTGAAGATCAATAAAACTGATTAACCTTTAGCCAGATTGATAAGGAAAAAAAGGAGAAGATAAAAAATATCAGTATCATGGGGGCTTCCCTGGTGGCTCTGTGGTTAAGAATCTGCCTGCCAATGCAGGGGACACAGGTCCGAGACCTGGTCCGGGAAGATCCCATATGCCACGGAGCAACTAAGCCCATGCACCACTACTACTGAGCCTGCGCTCTAGAGCCCATGAGCCACAGCTACTGAGTCCATGTGCCCGCATGTCTAGAGCCCGTTCTCCGCAATAAGAAGCCCACACACCGCAACAAAGAGTAGCCCCTGCTCGCCACAACTAGAGAAAGCCCGTGAGCAGCAACGAAGACCCAACACAGCCAAAAAAAAAAAAAAAATCAATATCAGAAATGAGAGAGATAATAAAATTAAAGATTCTATAGACATTAACAAGATAAAAGAAAGGTATGAGCAAATATTAACAGGATAAATAAAAGAATATTATAAACTTTTTGCCAATAAATTTGAAAACCAAGATGAAACGAACAAATTCTTTGAAAGATAATAAACTATCAAAGCTCTCTCAAGAAGAAACAGATTACTTGAATAGCTCTGTATCTATTGAAGAAATTTAACTTATAGTTAAAAGTTTTAACTCAAAGAAAACCCCAGACCCACATGACTTGGTTAATTCTCCCAAACATTTAAGAATGAAACAATCTCAATTCTACACAAACTCTCACAGAAAATTTAAAAGGTGGTAATACTTCTCAAATTATTCTAGGAGGCCAGAAGTACCCTGATTTCAAAATCACAAGAAGACATTACAAGAAAAGAAACTCCAGACCAATATTCCTCATGAAAAATAGACGTAAAAATTCTTAACAAAATTATTGCAAATCAAATCCAACTAAAAGGATAATTCATCTTGATCAGGTAGGGTTTCTCCTAGGAATGCATGGTTTGTTTAACAAGTGTAAGGAAAATTCTAACACTTCAGAATAAACAAAAGGTCTTATTGATGTCCTTTCAATGCAAGGCTAAAGCCTCCAAGGATTACCTGAACCTATAGGCATATATGCCTTTGTCTTTAACCAAGTTATTTTATAGTAAACAACAAGGTTTCTCAACCTTGGAACTTCTGACATTTGGTGTTGGATAATCTTTTGTTGTGGGGGGCATTATAGGATATTTAGGAGTATCCCTGGCCTTATGCACTAGATGCCAGTAACACCACCCCTCCCAGTGTGATAATTAAAAACCATCTACTGACACTGCCAAATGTGTCCTAGGGGACAAAATCATCCCCAGCTGAGAACTACTGCTTTAGAGACTAAAGTTAACTTGTAGAAAATCAATAGCAATGCAAATAATTCTTATCTATATACTTACAAATAAATTCAATCTGGTGAAGTGACAACCCCTCCAACCAAAGAGTCAGTTTTGCACCCATCTATAAATTCATTTCAGTATTCCTGACCTATAAATGTGTCAGTTCCTAGCACTCTCATTTGACCAGACTGTAACATCTTTCTTGCCCCTCGTTTAAAAATGAGTTTAAAAAGATTTTGACACATGATCATATTATATTTGTATGAGTCATGATTTTACCTTTTATGAAAATTTAAAACCACTTTATCAAGGTGTAACTGACATACATAAAGCTGTACATATTTAATGTATACAACTTGATGAGTTAAAAATTATTTTGGGGGACTTCTCTGGTGGTCCAGTGGTTGAGAATCTGCCTTTCAATGCAGGGGACACGGGTTTGATCCCTGGTTGGGGAACTAAGATCCCACAGTCGCAGGGCAACTAAGCCCACACGCTGCAACTACTGAGCCCGTGCCACAACTAGAGAGAAGCCTGCACGCTGCAACAAAGAGCCCACATGCTGCAGCAAAGATCCCGTGTGCTGCAACTAAGACCTTATGCAGCCAAATAAATTTAAAAAATGTTTTTTAACACAACTGAAAATCAATCAATGTAATTCATGGTATTAAAAATTAAAAAAGAAAAAGTGCAAATGATCATCTCTGTAGATGCAGAGAATGCACTGGATTCAACATCTATTCTTCAAAAAAAATTCTTAGCAAATTAGGAATAGAAAGGAAGTTCCTCTGATAAATAACATCTATAGAAAATCTAATATTATATTTAATGGTGAAAAACCATCTTTACCCCACTAAAACAGGAACAAGACAAGGAATTCCATTCTTACTACTTCTATTAAACATTGTACTGGAGATTCTAGTCAGTGTAATAGGGGAAGAAAAATAAAAATCACTCTTATTGGAAAAGAAGAAGTATAATGAGCTTTAGTTGTAAATCATTTATGTATAAAATCCTATGGAAACTACAAAAATGCTACTATAACTAATAAATAAGTTTAGTAAGAGTGCAGGAGAAACTATCAAGATAAAAAATCAATTGCATGCCCATATACTTTACCAGTAAGTAATTTGAAATTTTTAAAATTACAGACTTCGTCTTCCAGGAAGATACAGTAGATGTACTTTTCCCTATTCCTCACTCTAAGCACAAACTAAAAACTCTGGACATTATGTCAAACAAACAGAGACTCTAAAAAATGGAGAGAAGGGAGACTATTTGGGGACTTCAGGACCCAAGGAACAGCATGAGTTTCTGGGCTTTCTTTTTGCTTTATATATCCCAGATTTCAGATAATGAAGCTGGCAAATCAGAATGGCCTTTGACACAGATAAAAGCCCCAACAAAAGTCTGCTCTCTCTAGCCAAAGAACCAAGAAAAGGGAAGCCTAGCAAGACAGAAAACATTCAGACAATAACCACAAACTCCAGCCAAACACTGCAGAAAAAAACTGTGGTCCTACTCTCACCCACACAAAGGCAGAGTAGGGGGTCTCGACTTATCACCCTTGCCAACTGGTAATAAGAACTTACTACACTGTCAGTGGAGGCCACCTGGAGAGCCTGGACTTCAACCCTTACCTGGCAACAGTGAGGCACTCCTTCTTCTCCCTGCTGGGATGATGTCAGAGGAGGCCTAGTGAAGAGTCAGTACTTTTACTACCACCCAGTGGTAACGAGGCCAACCTGCCCCTACAGTGTCAGTGGAGGCAATGTAGGGAGCAATACTGAGGTATTCCCACCTCTCTTACCTAAGGAGTTAACAGTGTTGGCCTAGTAGGAAGCAGGAACTTCAACACCTACCCAGCAGTAATGCAGAGCACCCACCCCCTCCTGGGGTGTCGACTGATGCCAAGAGAGGAACCTAGACTTCTAAGCCTACCTGGCAGTAATGAGGTAACATCTCCTATTTCCCTGATGGAGTTGTGTCACCCTCACACACAAAAAAAAAACCCCAGTGAAAACAGAAGGTTTAAATAACACCCAGAGTCTCAGAACATAGTACGAAAATGTCCAGGTTTCAATAGAAAATCACTCATCAACAGAAAATCTTAACAGGTACTAGGAAAATCTTGAAGTGAAAAGAAAAAGACAATCAACAGACATCAAACCAAAATGACATATATAAGAATTACCTAACAAAGATTTTAAAGTAGTCATCATAAAAATGTTTAGATGAACATTTACAAATATGTTTGAAACAAATGAAAAAAGAAGTTTTCAGGAAAGAAACAGAAGATATAAAAAAGAAACAAATGGAAATTTAAAAGCTAAAAATTACAGTAGCCAAAACAAAAATACCAGTGGATAGGTCAACAACAGAATGGAGGAAACAGTGGAAAGCATCAGTGAACTTGAAGATAAAACAATACAAATTACCCAATGAGCAATAGAGAGAAAAATACACTGGGGAAAAAAAAAACAACTGAACAAATTCTAAGGAACCCATTAGTTTATAAGAAAAGATCCAACATTTGTGATTTTGGAATCACAGGAGAGGAGAAAGAAGGCAAAGCTGAAAAGTGTTGGAAGAAATGATAGCTGAAAACTCCCCAAATTTGGCAAAAGACATAAACCTACATATTCAAGAAGTTAAGTGAATACCAAACAGGATAAACCCAAAGAAATCCATGCCAAAACATCATAGTTAAATTTCTGAAAACTAAAGACAAAAATTCTTGAAAGCAGCCAGAGAGAAACAGTGCATTATCTATAAGGAGAAAACTATTCAAATGGCAGTAGATTTCTTATCAGAAACCGTGCTGGCCAGAAGGAAGTGGCACAACCTTTTTCAAGGGCTAAAAGAAAAGAATGGTCAAGCAAGAATCCTATACCAAGCAAAAATATCATTTAGGAATGAAGGGGCAATAAGACATCCTCAGGTGAAAGAAAACTAAGAGAATTTGCTGCCAGCAGAATTAACCTAAAAGTGGCTAAAGGAAGTTTTCTCAACTGAAAGGAAATGATAAAAGAATCTTGGAACATCAGAAACAAAGAACACAGTAAGCAAAAATATGGATGTATACAATAGGCTTTACTTCTCTCAAGTTTTCTAAATTATGTCTGAGGTTGAGGCAAAAATTATAACACTAATGTGATTCTAAATGTATATAGAGGAAATATTTAACACAATTATATTACAAATGACAAAAGGTAAAGAGGAATAATGGAGTTAAGATTTCTATACTTCAGCCAGTAAAATGACACCACCAGTAGACTGTGATAAGTTATGTATGTAATGTGAAACCTAGAGCAACCACTAAAAAGGCTATACATATATGAAAATCCCACAGCTAATGTCAATATGCAACGGTGAAAAACTGAAAGTTTTTCCTCTAATGTCAGGAACAAGACAAGGATACCCACTCTCACCATGTCTTTTCAACATAGAACTAGAAGTCCCAGCCACTGCAATTAGGCAAGAAAAAGAAATAAAAGCCTAATCAAAAAGGTAGAAATAAACTTGATCATGCTAGCATGCTGATCTCAGACTTCTGTACTCCAGAACTGTGAGTAATAACTTGCTGTTGTTCATAAGCCATCCAGGCTATGGTACCCAGTCTATGGTGCTTTGTTATAGCAGCCCAAATAGACTAAGGCAACTAGTATATTAGTTTGCAAGGGCTGCCACAGAATGGGTGGCTTAAACAACAGGAATTTTATTTTCTCACAGTTCTAGAGGCTAGAAGTCAAAGATCAAGGTGTTGGCAGGTTAAGTTTCTCCTGAGGCCTGTCTCCTTGGCTTGCAGATGGCCACCTTCTTGCTGTGTCCTCATGATCTTTCCTCTGTGTGTGTACATGTATGGTGTCTCTTTGTATATCTAAATTTCTTCTTAAAAGGACACCAGTCAGATTAGATTATGGTCCACATATGACCTCATTTAACCTCATTTAACCTTAATAACCTCTTTAAGGGTCCTATCTCCAAATATAGTCACATTCTGAAGTACTGGGGGATAGGGCTTCAACATATAAATTTTAGGGGAACACAATTCAGCCTGTAACAGACTAGTATGTAATTCTCAAAACGCAACAGTAAAAAACCAAACACTCCAGTCAGAAAATGGGCAAAACACACTACTAGACATTTTGCTGAAGAGAATATACATTTGTCAAATAAACTAATGAACAGATGCTCAACATTATTAGCCTTTAGAGAAATACAAACTAAAGCCACATTCACATATCACCACACACCTACCAGATGGCTGAATTAAAAAACAATGACAACAACAAATGCTGGGGAAGATGTGGAGAAACTGGATCAATCATACATTGCTGGTGGGAATATAAAAAGTTACAGCAACTCTAAGAAAATAATTTGGCCATTTATTAAACACTAAACATGCAATTACCATACAACTCAGTAGTTGTACTTCTTGGCATTTATGCTAGAGAAATGAAAACTTATTCACGTAAAAACTTGTACTTGAATGTTTATAGCAGTTTTAGTCACAACAGCAAAAAACTAGAAACAATCAAACATCCTTCAGCAGATGAGTGTTTTAAGTGGTATATCCATAC
This sequence comes from Hyperoodon ampullatus, assembly GCF_949752795.1. NCBI lineage: Eukaryota > Metazoa > Chordata > Mammalia > Artiodactyla > Ziphiidae > Hyperoodon > Hyperoodon ampullatus. The sequence goes on from NC_136928.1 coordinate 36,186,078, forward strand.
CATGGAGAACTACCGATAGATGCAACAACTTGGATGAATCTCCAGAGAATTACAGTCAGTGAAAAAAGCCAATTCCAAAATGTTACATACTGGGGACTTGCCTGGTGGTCCAGTGGCTAAGACTCCATGTTCCCAATGCAGGGGGCCCAGGTTCGATCCCTAGTCAGGGGACTAGATCCCACATGCATGCTGCAACTAAGAGTTTACATGCCACAACTAAAGATCCCACGTGCTGCAACTAAGACCTGGAGCAGCCAAAATAAATAAGTAAATAAATATTTAAAAACAACAAAAAACAAAACAAAAAACCAAAATGTTACATACTGTATTATTCCATTTATATAACATCCTTGAAGTGACAAAGTTATGGAAATGGAGAACATTAGTGGTTATGGCTATAAAAGGGAAACTATGGGTATCTTTGTGATCATAGAAATATTTTATGTCTTGACTGTATCAATGTCAATATCCTGATTGTGATATGTACTGTATAGCTTTGCAAGACACTATTACTGGGGGTAACTGGATAAAGTATATATGGGATCCTTTCTGTATTATTTCTTTTTTTGTTTGTTTTTTTTTGTATTATTTCTTAAAACTGCATGTGAATCTATAATTAATTCAAAGCAAAAAGATTTTTAATTTTGAAAATTAACATTTGCAACAGTTTTAAAAATATGAAACACTTTGGCATAGACTGGACTAAAAATGTGGAATACTGGTAAACTGAAAATTATAAAACATTGCTGGGAGAAATTAAAGGCCTAAATAAATGGGGAGAGATGATGTATTCATGGATTGAATATTGATAAGATGTCAATTCTCCCCAAACTGAACTATAGATTCAATGCAATCCCAATCAGAAATTGACAAGCTGATTCTAAAGCTTGTATATATGGAGCAAAGGGCCTAGAACACAACTCTGAAACAGACATAACTTTGAAATAGAAGAAACTTGGTGGACTCACACTTCCTGACTTTAAAACTTGGGATAAAGTGACAGTAATCAACACAGTTTTTTTTTTTTTTGTTTTTTTTTTTTTTTTTTGCGGTACGCGGGCCTCTCACTGTTGTGGCCTCTCCCGTTGCGGAGCACAGGCTCCGGATGCGCAGGCTCAGCGGCCATGGCTCACGGGCCCAGCCGCTCTGCGGCATATGGGATCCTCCCAGACCGGGGCACGAACCCGTATCCCCTGCATCGGCAGGCGGACTCTCAACCACTGCGCCACCAGGGAGGCCCAACACAGTTTTGTATGGTATAAAAGTAGACAAACAGATCATTGGAACAGAACAGAGTGCAGAAATTGACCCAAATTTATACAGTCAAGTAATTTTCAACAGAAGTGAAAAGGCAATTCAGAGGAGAAAGGATAATCTTTTCAACAAGGTGCTGAGATGACTGGATATTCATACGCTAAGAAAGAAAAAGCAAGAACAAAAATATACACAAAAAAAACTTCAATCCATACCTTGTACCATATAAAACTATAAAACTTCTAATGAAAACATAGGAGGAAACCTTTGAAATCTTGGGTTAGACAAAGATTTCTTGGATACAACACCCAAAGCAAAATCTTGTGAATTAAATATATCTTGTGTTTATCTACTTCTCTCCATCTCTGTTGTCACCACTTTAGTCTCAACCACCATCATATTTCGCCCAGACTATTTCTGTTTCCATCTCCTCCTACTTCTACCCCTGTCCTGTCCAACCATTTTCACAAAAGCGAGAGTGATGTTTTAAAGCATATATATATATATATATATATATATATATATATATATAATCATATGATTTCCCTGCTTAAAACTCTTAATAGATTCTCATGTCCCTTGGGATAACATAGCCTTCAAAGGCCTGGCATGATCTAATCCCTCTCTAGTTCTCAGCTTTGTCTTGCACTATTTATCCCCCTTACTTATTCTGCTTTAGCCACAGTTGCCCATCAGTTCCTCTAATATGTCAAACTCCTCTAATACGGCAACCATGGCTGTTCTTTCAGCATAAATTACCCCCTCTTCTCTCCTTCACTATCTAACTGGCTAATCCATACTCATCTTTCAGATCGCAACATAAATGTTACTTTTTAAGAGAGGTTTTATATGACCCCCAATCTAAATTTATACCCCAAGGCCTTTACACTTGCTGTTTCCTCTGCCAAGGAAGCTCTTTCCCTATATCTTTATATATCTCACACCTTGACATCATTTAAGAATCTACTCAAACATCACCTTCTCAGAAAGACCTTTCATGACCACTTATTTAAAATACCATCCTGCCACCACTCACTTTAACATCTTACTTTGCTTTACTTTCTTATCAAATATGAAATTATATTCTTTAATTATGTGTTTACTTATTTGTAATCTTTCTAATTCCCTAGAATGTGAGCATCCCAAGGACAGGGCTTTGTCTTGTTCACTACTCTATCCACATTGCCTGGCAGGTAGTAGGACTCCAGGAATCTGCTATACAAATTAGAAACTCAGTCTTGTAGGGAAGACAGATATATAAATGAACAACTGTAATATAGAGAAATATGAGTAATAAATGAGCAGCACAAAGGGTGGCAGTATGGTCTCTGACTTAATGGCGCAGGAGAGATCCTCACACAGAAGGAGGCATTTGAGTTAAATCTTAAAAGATGAATAGGGGCTTCCCTGGTGGCTCAGTGGTTAAGAATCCACCTGCCCATGCAGGAGACACAGGTTCGAGCCCTGGTCCGGGAAGATCCCACATGCTGCAGAGCAACTAAGCCCAAGTGGCCACAACTACTGAAGCCTGTGCGCCTACAGCCCATGTTCTGCAAGAGAAGCCACCGCAATGAGAAGCCCGCGCACAGCAACGAAGACCCAATGCAGCCAAAAATAAATAAATAAATAAATAAATATTTTTTAAAAAGGATGCATAGGAATGTATCCACTGGAAACTTGAGGTAAAAGAGCCTACATGTGCAATCATAGAGGAACGGAAGAGAAAGCATGTGAAGGGAACTGTAAATATTGGAGAAAGAAAGACCACTACACAGGGTTCATGTGAGGGAGTGCTTGTAATAGTTCACCTGCTCAAAATGTCCCTCCTCCATTTCTGTGTCCATGTTATACCAAACCAGTAAGATATAGGTTCAAATGTCACTTCCTCCATGAAACATTTCCTTGTCTTTCCTTTCTCCCAATTTCCAAAACACATTCCATATATCACAGTTCCTTAAGATAATTTACCCTCTATATATTATTTTATGGTTATTTCATTACTATACAGGTATTATTTCCCCTATAAGCCTCTATAGTGCTTATAGTTCAAATAGCAAAAAGAAATAAAAAAATAAATTAGAAAGATAAGTGATTATTTTTTAGATTTGGTGATGGTGGAAGGAAGATATGTATTATTAAGTTGTAAATGAGCACTGCTAAATCACAGATTAGGGGTGGTAACCTATTTGAAAACCTTATATTAGATGAGAAACTATGGATGAATTATTCTCCTTTGGGGGAGTAGATCTTTTGACTCAATATGTTTAGATTTCTTCCTTATCCCAAAATTTTAACCCCTTATTTTTTTTTTTTTTTTTTTTTTTTTTGCGGTACGCGGGCCTCTCACTGTTGTGGCCCCTCCCGTTGCGGAGCACAGGCTCCGGACGCACAGGATCAACGGCCATGGCTCACGGGCCCAGCCGCTCCGCGGCATGTGGGATCCTCCCAGACCGGGGCACGAACCCGTGTCCCCTGCATCGGCAGGCGGACTCTCAACCACTGCGCCACCAGGGAAGCCCAACCCCTTATTTTTTTAATTGAAGTATAGTTGCTGTACAATATTACATACGTTTCAGGTATACAATATAGTGATTCACAATTTTTAAAGGTTACACTCCATTTACAGTTATTACCAAATACTGGCTATATTCCCCATGTTGTACACTATATTCTTATAGCTTATTATTTTTTTTCCTTATAGCTTATTTTATACCTAATAGTTTGCACCTCTTAATCCCCTACTCCTATACTGCCCCTCCCCACTTCCCTCTCCCCACTGGCAATCAGTAGTTTGTTCTCTATATCTGAGTCTGCTTCTTTTTTGCTATAGTCACTAGTTTGCTGTATTTTTTAGATTCCACATATAAGTGCTATCATAGAGTATTTGTCTTTCTCTGTCTGACTTATTTCACTTAGCATAATGCCCTCCAAGCCCATCCATGTTGCTGCAAATGGCAAAATTTCATTCTTTTTAATGGCTGAGTAGTATTCCAGTGTGTGTATGTGCATGCACGTGTGCGCGCGCACACACACACACACACACACACCCCACATCTTCTTTATCCATTCATCTGTTGATGGACACTAGGTTGCTTTCATATCTTGGCAATTGTAAACAATGCTGCTATGAACACTGGGGTACATGTATCTTTTTGAATTAGTGTTTTTATTTTTTTCAGCTTAATCACTTATTTTAATCACTTATTAATATCTCTGTTACTATCCTCTTATGTGCATTCATTCCTTCACATATTTTTAAACTAGAACTATAGGCATTATGAGAGTTAACTACTATATAGATTCATAGAAATTTAATCTAACAATGCTACATTAAGTTTCAGCAGTTTAAGTATTTTATATACAATGTTAAGACTTAGCATGTAATTTTAATAAACCAAACAGATATAACCCTTTCATGTTTATTTTTCCTCATAAACTTTCCCACTAAGCCTTCTAAAGAACTTTCAGTTATTAATAGTTGAAGTGTAAAATTATCTCTTTGTTTTAAATGCTTCTATATTCATTTTGGTTCTTCTTTACAGTTCCAAAATTACTCATTACCACAAACAACAATAGCTCACTTAGGGAACTAATATTATCAGGAACCAGGGGGACACTGATGCTAAAATAGTCAGTTCTTCCAGGATGTACATGAATATAATAGACACCTAGGTTTAGATTTTGTTTTAAATTAAATCATTTGAAAAGAGAATCTATATGATTTATGAAGTAGCCTTCACAAATACCAGTTAGTAGTAATGCTGACTTTCCTAACCATAGCCGTTTTCCATCCATATTTTTGAAAGTGTATGTATGTATTTATTTAAACTGCATCTTTGTAATACAAAAAGGAAAAAAGTTAAAGAAACGGTTTATTTAAAGGACAGGAATTTTAAAACTGCAAGATAATTTCATCATAATTACAAAAGACCAGTAGAGGTATTTTGATCTATTTTTTTACTCTTCCATATTTTTGATATTTTGTAAACTTACTTTTCGTTTTCCCTTTCCTTTCTCTCCCCACTGTAGACACTCCCTTGAAGCAACAGTGCATCAACAATCCTTCCACGTTCAAAGTCGGCTACATCTGTTGCTCTTTTCCATTGTTGAAAATTCCAGCCTTAATCCTATTTGACTTTATTCATGCAAAGGTCATCCTGAATTGAAGAAATGGAGGAGTGATGGCAAAGCGCAGTGCTGAACATGCCCAAAAAAATGCTGCTGTGGAACATGTAACTAATGTGTTCACACTGTCTCAGAAGTATTTGATGTATTTCATGTAGGCCTCCAATCCTGAAGCCTCCAATCTTGAAGTGTGTTATATGTATTACTACCATATTTGCTAAACATCATAACAATAATAAGCCTGATTTTTGGTAGTACACTGCTGTTTCTTTTTTCCTAGACCAAGTGTTGAATGTTCATATTACTAATCATGCATCACGCCTACCTTCATAAGCATGAATTAACTCAGAGGATCCACTCTAACCCTATCATCACCATTAGTGTTTGGTAAATGCAGCCTTTTTTTTTTTTTTTTTTTTTTAAGGTTCCTCCATGGAGTGGCATCTCTAAATCTTTCAATTCTCAAAATCTGTCAATGAAACTAAATTACTGTATTCAACTTAAAAAAGAAGTACCCGATGCCAATAAGCGGCAAAATAATGGGTTTGGTTGTGCCTCAAATCTCTTTTTAACAGACACTTATTATGTACTACAGCTATCATACATCATGCCACTAGCCTTTTTCTCTATGCTAAATATAGCTCAAATCTATAATTTATTGCCATCCATATATATCTGACCAAAACTAGGAGACATTAATAGAAAGATTACAGTAAGTACTAAGATAAACTTGACTAAAGAAAGATTTATGAGGTGAAGATAATTATTTTTAATATGCTCATAACTCACCATGACTAAAATACGGGAACACTTACTCACACAAGCTTATGTCCAAGTTAAAAAAGATGCCTGCCAACCTAAGAAGAACCAAGCTCAATTAGTTTCAAGTAATCAAGGAAAAGGCCACTGTTATTCCTATGGCTTAATAAGGAAAAGAAATCTTGTCTATAATATATCGTGTAGTTGGTCTTAAATGTGATTTTCAGTGTAAGGCAAAACTGAATACAGGACTAAAAAAAAATTCCTTAGCTACTTATCATATAAAGTCACTGTTTCACAGTATAAAATAATCTAATAAAGAAGATATATTTTCCAAAAAAATATTTTAATGCATAGTTTTGTGTTGACAGCAAAGTATATGAGAATAAGTATAAACGAAATAACATCATTTGTCAGCAAGCTCATCAATATACTTTAGTATAATTTCTCAAATTCTGAGAGACAAAACTCTAGATAAAATTCAAAGGATGTAAAAATAAAGACAAAAATTTCCTCATTTTAAATAAGATATCCCCATTTTTTAAAAAGCCTGCGAGTAAATTAGTTTTGTTTGTTGAATCATACTTTTTCAATGATGCAATTTTAGGCTAAATATTTAGCCTTTAATTTCAATTTTTCTTATATTGATAGTGGCTTATCAGACCATGATTTCTGTTTTCCAGGCTTTTGGGTCTAGTAGTTAAGGCATTATAGAACCCTTAAATGTATTAGCAAAGTTTACTACTTAAAAGAGGCTTTCCAAATTCTATTTTTATAAATAAAAGACTCTTTTTAGCAAGTAACTACTCAGTAAATCTGTTTACAAATTTGTATTTGCCTGCAGTGTGGCACATTTATACTAGAAAGTGTGTGATGTACTGAATGACCTAAACTTTGCCTGTTTCCTTATTTTTTAAGCAGGGAAAACAGCACACACCCTACTTATTTCATGGTTTTGTACAGAGAATAAAACAAATCATGCATATTTAAATGTTTTAGAGATTATAAAACACTTCATAAATGTAAGGAATTGTTATTATGCAAAAAGAACTCTGTCAACTGGTCAGCAGTTATATTTCTCTGAAGCAATGTTCAGTTCGTATGGAAATAGACACAGATAAACCAAGGTAAAAAGTTCTGTATCAAAGAGTCTTAAACTTTTCATTCCATAATTTTCTTAAGAACTTTTATGATCCTAGCAGTTGGGAACCACCATCATCTTCGTGATTCTTCTAGATGGTCTCAGCACGGAACTCCAGTATGTGTGAATATAAAATATTTGTGAGGGAACAAGTGGCAGGTGTTCCTACTCCAAGTCTAATGTTACCTGCTGTCAGTTAATTCAGACCCAGTCTCCAAATTCACACCCAAAAACTTTTAGCAAGGCTGTGTGCTTTCATATATACCCTGCCTTAGTGAGAGACCACACATGGTGAATCTGGAGGGAAAGGTTCCTTACTCTAAGTAAAGGGACTGGCAGAGAGGAGATACTAGAAAATGATAAAATGCTTATGTTGCCTATTTCCCTATTAAAATACAGCATGAATCTTAAGAGACTACTGAAGCCAGTTTTACTTTCTCCACATGGGACTTACCAACATCCCTGTCCCAGAGATGATGTCCCTGTCTCAGCCCCTGTGCCCTTGTTCTCAATGTTGTTCTGACACAGGGGAGACCCCTCAGATCCTCAGTTCATGACTGAAATATCTTCTCTGTGAAGTTGACAATTAACGAATTTTCTCCCGGGAAGCTTCAACAGGCCAACACCTCCTGATCACCCTGAGTTCAGACATCTTTGGAAGAGGTTTAAGGGTCATTTTCTTATAGTCTGCATTTTTGTTTTGTACATCAATTTCATTTTAATTGTCGTACTTCACAAAATAGTACACCATGCTGATCCCTGCAAAAGGCAAGACCAATTCTACTGTTCTGCCATCTATGTGTAGGTGTATGTTTCAGATGGAAGAAAGGGAGAAGAAAGAATGGAAGAAGCTTAAAACTGTCTAAAACTGAGTTCATTTTCTTAAACACAAACTTATCTTCTCATACTCTCTTTCTCTATTAAAGGCAGAGCCAGGATGACCTTCCTTCCTTCCTTCCTCCCTCCCTCCCTTCCTTCCTCCCTCCTATGTATCTATCCATCTATCCAAAAGAATTTATTGAGCACTTACTACATGTTACACACCCATGCTAGGCTCTAAGGACATAGAAATGAAAAAATGGAGCTCATAGAGCAGTGGGGAAAAAATGATGATAAAGTATCTAGGTAGAAAACAGTGATTGAGAAAAGGGAGATAGTTTATATAGGGTAGTCAGGGAAGGCTTCTTTAGAGACGTGACATTGAGAAGAGATGTTTCAGATGGAGTGAAAAACAAATATAAAGGCCCTGAGGCTAGAATGAACTAGGCATGCTTGAGGATGAGAAGACCAGCATAGCTCTAATAGAACAAAGAAGGCAGCAGATTGAAGGAAATAAGGTTGGAGAAAAAGGCAAAGACCAGGTCACATAGGGCCTTGTAGGCCATGGTGATTTTATTTTGCAATAGGAGGCCAACAGTGGGAATGAGGTAGTGACATAATGTGATCAATGATTTTAAAAGGTCATTCCAGTGAGACTTTCAATTCCAAAAGATACTCTTGAGATATTTACACTTCAAAAGAACCAGAGCCTTCATAAAATACAAATTTTTATTGAATTGCTGAGCACAAAATATTTTTTTCACATAAAGGAAAACCTGAGGATTGAACATTGAGATAAGAATTTTCTAAGGGCAGAAAAATGTTTTTGTTTTGAGTATATCTCTGTGTATATGTTATCTTTCACAGGAAATAATTGTCAATAAGTAAATATTTTTAAAAATTGCCATACCCCTAACAACCAAGAAATCAATTCTGTCTAAACATTAAAATCATCTGGCTAATTAAAGAAAAACAAAACAAAATGGACGTCCAACTCTGACTTCTAGAGATTTTAATTTACTGGCTTGGTGTAAAGCCCATGCACTGATAATTTTTAGAAGTTTCCTAGCTAAAGTTGAGAACTACTACCCCAAGAAAACCCTTATACATGTATATCAAGATTTATAAAAAATATTCACAGCAGGGACTTCCCTGGTGGCTCAGTGGTTGAGAGTCCGCCTGCCGATGCAGGGGACACAGGTTCGTGCCCTGGTCCAGGAAGATCCCACATGCCCCGGAGCGGCTGGGCCTGTGAGCCGTGGCCGCTGAGCCTGCGCGTCCGGAGCCTGTGCTCCGCAACAGGAGAGGCCACAACAGTGAGAGGCCCGTGTACCGCAAAAAAAAAAGAAAAAAAAAAATTCACAGCAGCATCATTTCTAGCAGCAGAAATTTGGGGAAAAATTCTTATCTTTATCATCAGGAGAATGAATAAACTGTGGTAAACTCCATGCAGCGGAATATTATATAGCAATAAAATTAAATAAATTACAGCTACACACAACAACATGGATAAATCATCAAAACATAACATTGAGTAAATAGAGAAGTCTGCCCAAAGGATAATGCATTTGTGCAAAGGTTGAAAACAAAATTAAACAACATATTGTTTAGGTGTACAGGATAATGCCATTTTTGCAAAGCTTGAAGTAAACATATTATTTAGAGGTTTGTACATATAAAAGAATGGTTAGCAGCTATGTGGTTAGCAGGGTGAGGTAGATCCCAGGCAATCACAGGCACAGGGATAGGGTGAAAACATTACAGGTAGCTTTGACATTATTGGTCATGTTTTAGTTCTTAACTTTGGATGGTGCTCACTTTATTGTTATGATCCATAACTTACATGTATATTCATAGTCTTTTGCATGAATCATAAACCAAACAATAACAATTTTTTAAAGATTTCTACTGTGTAGAAAACAGACTGTGGAAAGGGTACATAAGTAGAAGCATAGAGATAATTGGGAAGCTACTGAAGTAATCTGGGAGAGAGTGTATGGTGGAATATACCATGGTGGAGTTGGGGCGATGGTGAGAAGTGATCAGATTTAGAATACATTTTGAAGAGTGGAACTTCTAGGACTTACTGATGAATAAAAAGTCTGCACTGTCCAAAATGGTAGCCATTAGTTATATATGAGTATCAAAATTAATTAAAATTAAAGAAAACTTAAAAATCAGCTTATTAGTCACACTAGCCACAGCTACACTGTAAGTGCACATGTGGCCAGTGGCTAACATATTAGCACAGATATAAAACATTTCCATCACTACATAAAGTTCCATTTGAAAGACAGTGTGTGGGAAATGAAGGAGAAAAGATGGTTCCTAAGTTCTCTGCCTGAGCAGCTGGGTGAATGGCAGTGCCATTTACCTAGGGATGGGGAAAATCAGGGGAATAGCAAGTTTGGAAAGAAAATTAAGAGTTATTTTGCACAAGAAGAGCTGTTGAGCAGACACAGATCAGGGAGAAGTTGGAACTAGATATACATATTTGGAATATATTGGGTTGGCCAAAAGTTCATTTGGGTTTTCTATAACGTCTTATGGAAAAACCCAAATGAACTTTTTGGCCAACCCAATATTAATGTATAGATAGTATTTTAAATCACAGGATTAGACTTGATTGCAAAATGGTATCTCCCCTTTGGAAGGTCTCTTGACAATAAATATCAAAATTACAAAGGCATTATCCTTTGACTCACTTCAGGATATTTATCTAACATATATGAAATAATCTGCACACAAGGTCCTTCATTGCAGCATTGCTCAGAATAACAAAAGACCAGAAACAACACCATCTATGGGTAACTGGCTAAATAAATTATGGCACATTCAAAGAGAAATGTAAAACAGAATGAAGATGCTCTACACCTACTAAAATGGGAAGATTTCCAGGATATACTGTTCAGTTAAAAGAGCAAAATTAAGGGGCAGAACAGTATTTACAGGATGTTACCTTTGGGGCAAAAAAGGAAAAGAGTAAGAAAAAAATATTTAGATTTGCTTGTATCGGTGTAAAAAAACCACTGGGAGAACACATAAAAAACTAATAAGAGTGATTATCTTTAGGAAGCTGGGGTGGAGAGGAGTGTAGTACGGTGAATGGGGACAGGGGTGGTAGCAAGACTTCCTGACGTGTATCTTTTTATGTTATTTTGATTTTTGAACCATGTTAATATATTACCTGGCTAAAACAATTCCACTAACATTTTTTAAAAGGAAATAGTAATCAGCTACATTAAGGGATCAATGAGATAAGGACTAAAATTGACCACTGGATTTGGCAAGTTGGAGATGACCTTAACCAGGGAAGTTTCAAATGTTAGAAGTAGGAATAAAAGCCTGTTTGGAGTGGACTGAAAGAACCAGAGATGATGAGTATAGAAAACTTTTCAGAAGAAGGAAGAGAAATTGGGAAGTAGTTGAAAGAACATGTGATATCTAGAAAGTTTAGGGGTTTTTAAAGATAGACTATATCATACTTTATTTGTAAGCTAATTGAAGTGGTCAGGCACAGAGTGAGGAACGGATGCAGGAAGGAGAGTGATAAAAACAGGGTCAAAACTCTTGAGCAGACCAGGGGTATGGGTCTTAATACACATGTGTATTAACACATGTTGGTGGGTGATCCTTGGATAAAGGCAGGGACAGGTTCATTTGTTAAAACCTAAGGCAGAATGTGAGGTTACAAATCATGCTGCCTTTTTCTCAACACACACATAACATGCACACACACTCCAACTTCAAAGGCCTTCTACCACATATGGTTTAATACTCAAACAGTAACTATGGTCCATGAGATCCTCCAGGACCTGGGCAGTACCCACCTCTCCAAACTTGTACAACATCACTTGCTCCTTGCTCACTCCACTCCACTTACATGGACCTTCTTTCAGTTCTTTAAACACGACAAGTTATTTCTTGCTTTGGGGCCTTCATACATGCTGCCTGGAATTCTTCTGCCCTACCCTTCCTGCTGTTGTCTCCTTACTATCTCTTAATGGGTCTACCATCATTCTCTCTCTTATAGTATGCTGTTCTTTTCCTCCAAAGCACTTACCATGATTTTCAGGTATATACTTATGGGTTCACTTTGTAGTACCTCTGGAAGTCAGAAACCACATCTGTTATACCCAGTATTCTAACATAATGTCTGGCACACTGTGGGTACTCAAAAAATATAATTTTTAATTGTGGTTTAAAAAAAACCCCACATAGCATTAAATTTACCAGCTTAACCTTTTTTTTTTTTTTTTTTTTTTTTTGTGGTACGCGGGCCTCTCACTGTTGTGGCCTCTCCCATTGCAGAGCACAGGCTCCGGGCGCGCAGGCTCAGCAGCCATGGCTCACGGGCCCAGCCGCTCCGCAGCATGTGGGATCTTCCCGGACCGGGGCACGAACCCGTGTCCCCTGCATCGGCAGGCGGACTCTCAACCACTGCGCCACCAGGGAAGCCCTTAACCATTTTTTAAGTGTATAGTTCAGTCCTCAATAAATGTTTTTTGAATGAGTGAAATGAGCAATACAACCAGTTGCCCAAGCTAGAAACCACTGAATCATCCTTGATTCTTATTCTTCCCTTTTCTCCCTCAGGCCCTGTTCTTTAGCTTTGTCTTTTCTTTCTTTTTTTTTTTTTTTTTTTTTGAGGTGACATTGGCATTGAGCCTTTATTTTTTTAATTAATTTATTTTTTAACATCTTTATTGGAGTATAATTGCTTTACAATGGTGTTAGTTTCTGCTGTATAACACAGTGAATCAGCTATACATATACATATATCCCCATATCTCCTCACGGCATTGAGCCTTTAAATCCCTTTGAGTCCCAGGGGTGTTCAAGAAAGAGCAAGTGGTCTGGTGTGCCAAGCATGATATAGGAAGTAGTGGAAGATGGATGAAGTGAAATGGTGTTTCAGGAATCTCACTCTGGTGCCAGTGTAGAGAATGACTTTTGGGGGAGAGACTGGAAGTGGCAAGACCAGTAAGGAGGCTGCTGTACCATCCAGAAGAGTGGTTGCCTACCCAGATGTGGCCAGTGGCAGACAGAAAGCAAAGGAGGGAGGGTGGATGCAAGAATACTATCGAAATAGAATCCTCAAAGCTTGGCATTTAATTAGATGAAGAGGTATGAAGGAAAAAGCAGGGACTAATGGCTCATTCACCCGGGTAACTGCATGATGGTGCTGACATTTCCCAAACTGGGAGTCGGGGAGGAGGGGCAAATATGATCGAGACTATGGAAGAAACTAAGATTTCTTTTGACATCTTAAACTAAGAGATGCTGGTCGAGAAAATAAGTGGAAATATATAGCATAAATCTGAAAACAAAAGCTGGATTTCAAGAAATTTGGGAGCTTTCAGTGCTGATGGAGGCAACTGACACCATAGGAGTGGATATGATTTGTGGGAGAGAACTTCACTTAAGCAGAAAAGAGGGCTGATGGCTGTGGACACCTCTTGAACATTTCCATCTTTTTGTCCTGTGGGAATCGCAAACTCAGCGTGTCCAAAGTGAACCTTTTTCTCTCCTTGTCTTCTCTTGCTGTGCAAATGACACCAACCACTCTGTTAGTTACTCTGGCTCAAAACCTCAGTCTTCTTTGCCTCCTCCCTTAATTCTTTTTTTTTTAAATTTTTTTATTAGTTTCTGCTTTATAACAAAGTGAATCAGTCATACATATACATCTGTTCCCACATCCCTTCCCTCATGCATCTCCCTCCCTCCCACCCTCCCCATCCCACCCCTCCAGGCGGTCTAGCTTTGTCTTTTCTAACTATAGTTTTATGCACCCTTTCATTCCCTCTTCACTGCATTGCTCGATGGCTCAGACCCCCATGACTCCTAGCCTGGACTATTATAAAACTTTCATATCTATATCCCTGTCTTCAGGTTCATCACTCTCTATCCTTTACTTACTGTCTTCAAAGTTTCATTCTACTGAAATCTGATCATGTCTTTCCTCTACCAAATAAAAACCAAGGGTGTGCAAGGTTCAACCTGGGAATAATAGAGTAAGCAGTGGTTCTGTTTTATAATCTTGGAGCCAGGATCTATGAAGGGAGGTCATTGATGCTAAAAGTCACAGTGAAGGGCAGAAGCTGATGACAGGGAAGGCAGTGGGGATAAGGCAATGGAGAAGGAATCTTACGAGAAGCTGCTCTGGAAATGCCATTAATTCTGTTACAGGAGGGCTCTTTTTTCAGGGCCTACTCTGCTTCCATAGCCATTACTAGTATTATTACGATTATTACCTTAAGATAGAATTTACATACCGTAAAACTCACCCTCTTAGTGGGCAGTTCTGTAAGTTTGACAAATGCATACAGTTGTATAACCTCTACCACTCCATTATCCCTCCCTCAAATTCCTATGTATCCCCTCACCCCCCGATAATCACTGGTTTATGTCACTGGCATTTCTGTCCCCATGGTTTTGCCTTTTGTAAATGCCACATAAGTGAAATCATATAGAATGTAGTCTATTGAGTCTGGCTTCTTTCATTAAGCATAATGCATTTGAGATTCATCCATGCAGTTGGGTGTATAAACTACTGAAGCCTTTTAATAATGCCATTCTGTACCTGGTTTCAATAGATTGCTACTGTTCTTACCGTCTACACAATAAAGTCCAAATTTCTAGCAATCACACACAAAAATATTCAGAACCAGATTCCACTTTTATGTCCAGGTACTCCATCACACCAGTAGTGCTCATGGTCTCTTGAACTAGGCACTTTCATACCTCAATGCTTTTGCCTATCTGTTCTTTTTGAAATGGTCTTCTCCTTCTTTCTTTGCTCATCTAGTGAACTCTAATTGTCCTTCAATAGCTCAGATCAATTGTGATCTCTACTGCCTCTCTCACCTCCAATACACTGCCCTACACTACACTTCACACTACACCCCACACACACTCACACACTTTCCCTGTTCCTAACCTCTAATGAGGCGTGCTTGGAAAAGAGGTAACGTGGTACAAAGTAACACTCTCATTAATGGTCTTATAGAATTCTAGCCTATCTCTATTATAGCCCTAATTTTACTGTATCATACTTTTTGTTTATGTGACTGCCATATTGGGTAGGTTGAGAGACAGCTGAAGACAAAGACTTCGTCTTAGTCATGTTTTTCCTCCTAGTTCATAGTACAGTTCCTTGCATAGAGTAAGGGCTATATAAAAAATGAATGTATGAAGTAGCACACGAGGACAGGCATGTCCCCAGATGTCTTTTAAGATGTTTTGTGTTTAGTGGACTCCCTCTAACCTCACCCTCCCCATCCAAAAAAAAAAAAAAAAAAAAAACTTTGAAAGCCACTTCTATATAACCTTCTTTCTTAGAAAAAGAAATATAATTAGCCTTTTTGTTTTCTGTTTCATCCATTTTTGAATTGGTTTATTTCTCACCTAAGCAAAAGCAATTAACCTATCATTAACAAATATTTATTGGAAATACACTGCCCCTTGTCCTGGCAAATTTTAAGATAAATAATATGATTTTAGCAGGATAAATAATTTATTTTTACTTCATGTTCATACTGTAGTAAGAGTAGCAATGAGTACTGCTGAACTGCTTGCTATAGCATTCCAAATGACTGTTGTCTCTAACCCAGTATCAAAAGAGGTTAACTCTTGAGAAGTTTTCAGATTCTATTTTACAGCACTTTAGCATCTCACACCCTTTAAAAATATTATACAAATGTACTTACATGAGAGTATTTCTTATAATGAAAATACTCAGGTTATTAATGATGTCTTAATGATAAATATAATTTAATTATGGCACTCAAAGGAAATTTTATTTTGAACTATTTGGCAAACCTTATACTGTTCATTTAGCTTTTGCTTTCTTTTGAGGTGTTAGGAAGCTAAGAATTAGTGTAAGACTACTTTTGATGCTTCCTTCAGAGTAACTAAAAGCTTGACTTCAGAGTCATATAAAAATGACACTTCTATTGAAAACTATCTTTTAAAAATTTCCAAGAATGTCTTTTTATGGCTAATGTTTATCAAAGTTATGGTTGCTACTTATGGAAATTATAAAGTTCTCATGTGTCTGAATTAATATTTTCAAAATTAAGAAATGTACTAGTAACATCTTTGGTTATGTATACTCTAAAGCCTCATCATTCAAATATTATAAATACAGAATTGGTAATGCGTAGGACATGGTACGTCAAGTTGTATTAAATAAGTATGTATTTTAAAGTAATTTTTTATTTCCAAAAAAATTTAGAGGTGTTCTATAGGAAGCACACTTTTTCTGGGAAAAAAAGCGAATAAGTAAAATAATACCTATACTAAAAAGATTTTATTTGTTTTAGTCAATTCTAAATTTGTGAGAATAGTATGGGCTGAAATGAAGGTAACATCTGCTGTATAAGGTGAAGTTTTAAGTAAATTAAAAATATTAACATGTTTTAAACAAATATATATAAGGGGAACAATATATGATGGAAAAAAACTTTTTTACCTTGTGTGAAAATCTTAAGTGCACATTGAAGTCGGGCCAAATGAAGATCTCTGCTTAATAATTCAAGTTACTGTGAGTACATGAAAGAATAAACTGTTTTCTATTAAAATTAAAAATAAACTCTGTTGCTTATACTAATCACTCAATTATCTGAGGTTCTTCTGTTTTGTGTACTTATGAAGTTTAATATAAGAAGTTAAATGTGGATGGTCCTTGTTAAAAAAAAAAAAAAAAGCCCAGCTATGTTAAGACCTAACTTTTCCAAAGCAGTAAAGAGGTAAGCAGATAAACACTAAAGTGTTTCCACTTCAATAGCATCGACTGCTGCTGGTGGGGGTGGAGGTGGAGAAATAGCTTTATGATTTTTATCCAAATTAATACATCTTAGAATTAGAAATTCTGATGTAGTACAGATAAACAATTATTTCTTGAGCTTCACGAGGCATTCTGGGCATGAGAATGGTCCCAAACTGTGGAATTTAGTACTAGAACAGAAATATATTTTACTGTGAAGTAGTACTACAAACTTACTTATTAAAGTATCAAATACTTTATAAGTTTACATTCTCAAAGATTTATTAATTTATTCACAATGTATTTTCAATTATTGGCTTTGCTTTTCAATAAGATCATTATTAGAGGGGTTTATCTAACTTTAAAGTCTTCTTTCTGCAGCACTATGTTGAGCGATATTAGAATTTTTTTTTAAAGGACACAAAAGATTCCTGGATTACACACTTAAGACCTAATGTAATGATTTAACTACACGCAGGTTTGCAAAGAATAGGCTCACACACCCTTAATGAAAATGGCACTAATGAAGACAATATATAGTGTATATATTAATCCTTAGATTACAACTGTTAATCCAGGTATTAAAGAGTTTACATATCCCACAGTAGTTTGGCCTCCTGTACATAAGCTGGTTAAAGAATATCTACTACCATTGAAAATATGTCCTAAACTCTTGCTTGAATGCCATGGAAACAGACAGTAAAAGGAATATTAAGCCATTTTATGATATCTAGTTGCTCCATTAACTCAATTGTACTGTGATTGTTTTTGAGGCTTTTCCAAGTTCAAGCATGTCAGGCTTGTTCTTCAAGCCTTTCAAGTTAGGACTTGTATTAAAAAACAGTGCCAAGCAAGAAGTTTAAGTAAACATAAAACCATCATAGAAACGACTAAAGGAGTTCAATTTGATTATAAATATCTTTCTCCTCAACACATCAAGTAGTAAAACCAAAAATTTTCATTGGATTTATAGTTT
Organism: Hyperoodon ampullatus; assembly: GCF_949752795.1. Classification (NCBI taxonomy): domain Eukaryota; kingdom Metazoa; phylum Chordata; class Mammalia; order Artiodactyla; family Ziphiidae; genus Hyperoodon; species Hyperoodon ampullatus. Next base: position 36,203,919 of record NC_136928.1, read on the forward strand.
ATCTTGTTATGATTTCTTCTTTGACCTATAGTTTATTTGAAAGTATATATATTAATTTTCAAATATATGGGTTTGTTCTAGCTATTTTTTTAAATCAATTTCTACATTAATTGCACTTTGGGCAGAAAACATAATTCCAACCCTCTGAAATTTGTTGAAAATTTACTTTAGAGCCTAAAATATAGTCACTCTCTGTAAAGAAATGAATTCTATGGTGTAGTATTTTATGAGGGCAAAATTGTTGAGTCTTTAAATCTTACTGATATTTTTTACTTGGCCTATTCCATCAATTACAGAGAGAGATGTACTATAATTTCCACTATGATATGGACTACTTGTTTCTTTCTGTAGTTCTTTCAAAGTTAGTTCTGTCTGTTTTGAGAATATGTAATTAAGTGGATGCAAGTTCAGAAGTTACTAAGGAATTTCCCATTCCATTTTGGTTGATTTCATCTTCATGGTGTCATTTAACATGCTCCTCTACCACTCAGTATTTCTTGGAAACTGGTATTATAACCAGTGGCTTGACTAGATCTCAGTTTAATTCTTTGGCAAGTATACTTATGGTAGTCCTATATACTTGCTATTGCAATGTATCAGGAAGCACAAAATGCCTGACTGTCTTACTCTTAATTACATTAAGATTGATCACTACAGGGGCTTCCCTGGTGGCGCAGTGGTTGAGAGTCCAACTGCCGATGCTGGGGACACAGGTTCGTGCCCCGGTCCGGGAGGATCCCACATGCCACGGAGCGGCTGGGCCCGTGAGCCATGACCGCTGGGCCTGCGCGTCCGGAGTCTGTGCTCCGCAACGGGAGAGGCCGCAACAGTGAGAGGCCCGCGTACCGCCAAAAAAAAAAAAAAAAAAAAGATTGATCGCTACAGATCACTACAGTTAATTATCAGCCTGATCCATTCATCTATTATAAAACCTTTTCACTAATGATTTTATCAGCCATGCTGACTGTTGCTAGATCCATTATTTCATTAGGCATTATGAAATGGTGAGTTTTCCAAGATATCAGTCTATCTGTATTTCATAGCTAAAATTGCTCTATGGGGAAGAACTTTCCCTCACCAACTATTTAATTATCTTGAAATACATTTTATAAAGAAAAGTCAAGATGATTACTTGATCTTTTTCCTTTATTTATCAATTTACACAATAATGAGTTGGTGTCCTAGCAACTTCAAAAGTCAACTATTTTGGTATTAACATTACAAAATCATGAATTTTTATATATTTGATGTGTTTCAAACCTTTTACAGATATTTATTCTTTTTTAATTATGTAAACATGCTCCACTGTCTCCAGCATTTAATGTTATAAAAGCATCTTATAGTAAAATCTTCCCTTTGTAGGTAACCTGCCTTTGAAATTTAAAAGTACTATCGGAATATGTCTAGGTTTGGATCTCATTCCATTCATCTTGCTTGGTACTTGTGAGTGCTTTTAATCTAAGACTCACATCTTTCTCTGGCTCATATAAATTCTCTTCTCTCTCTTTGGTAAATTATTTCCCTCTTTTTATTCTTATTTCTATAACCCTACTATAAATATAGTGAATCTCCTGACTCTATTCTTTATTTTTCCTCCCATAATTTTAACCTCTTCATCTTTTCACCTTGAATTCTAAAGAGAATTTTTCAAGTTTGTTTTCTAACTCATTTATTTGATGTTCTGCAATATACTATCAGTGTTTATAAGTTTAAAATTAGAAAATTATGTTTTTTCATATCCAAGAGATCTTTCCTATTCTCAAATGATGACTTTTTACTATTTTGGGGGGAAGTTTTTCAAATCTACAGAAAAGTTGCAAATATAGTACAATAAAAACCCATATATTATTAATCTAGATTCACCCATGATTAATATTTTGTCTCAGATCATTATTTTTGGTACTTGCCCTTGTTTAATTTATTAGTAGAATGTCCAAACAAGTCACACTAAAATTACTGATTAGAAGTTTTTTTAAAAAAAACTTTTGTTTCTGTGCTAAGTTTGTTTTACAGAAGGTCATTTGCTCTGATGCTAGGATCAGTCCCCTTTTCTTGACCAGTTTATTTTATTTTATTTTATTTATTTATTTACAAAATTTAAGGAGGTGCTCATTTTCAGGTTCATGCATAACACTGTGAGTGTCCACTTATGAATCAGGCATCTATTGCCAAAATTTATGGAGACACTAACTCTGGGGTTTAAACAAGTGCCATGTTTACACTTGCATTACCCTGAGAGTTAGTGGCTCCTCAAATTATGCACCCTAGTTGCCTCTCTTGCCTCACCCTAGTCCTGGCCCTGCTGTGCAGGCTGTTGTGGGTCTTTTCTTTCCTTTCTTTTTTTTTTGTTTGTTTCTTATTATTATGGAGTGAAATTTATCCAATACTGGGAACTGAGAAGGGTTCTATCATAGTTTGTATGAATCTGTTCAAATGCTCTAAATATATTCCTCTTCTTCATGCAGTAAAGTGTGAGCTAATCAGTGCTTCATTCACATTTATCATCAGTAATGTACCCTAAAGTGATCCTGCCAATATACATCAATAACACTCAATTTACCATTTATTGCTAACTCCTTAGCCTTTATAAAGCTTTTAGCAAACAAGCCAAACTGAGTCATTAATGTGCTCAAATTATTTACCTTATTCAGGTTCTTTTTCTATGTGGTGGCACTTTTTTTCCCAATCCTCAACTGGAAAACTGTAACAGGCACCTATTTAGTTACTCTGGAATATAGTGATATAAAAGACCAACCTTTCAAAATCACACTTAATTACTCTACAAAATTTGTTTCAAAAGGCAAGCACCCTAATCATGGTTTGTTTCTTTAAGCAAAATGTAACATTTTATCTCTTCCACTGAATACAGTCAGAAAAATCAAGAGGCAAATTCTGCAACTGAGCAGAAAGAAGTCTAGAAACAGTATGGTAGAATGCAAAAACAAAAAACAAAAACCACAAACAAAAAACCCAAGCTATCAAAAGTTGAATAGTATTCCCTTCAAAATCAGTTTACTACATTAACACAATGTTGTCTGAAAAGGTATGGTAGTTTTCAGAGCATAGAATTACTGGTGAGGTTATTGAGAAACTTTTTTTTTTTTTTTGGCACCTACAATGTCAATTCTAAAATATATTTAGACATGTGCACTGTAGGGCCTTGACTAGAGCAAGGCAAGAGAGGCTCCTGGGTCACAAAATTTAAGGAGACACTTCTTCACAAGGGGTGCAAATGAGACTCTGCATCTGCACCACCCTAAAAGTGAATGCCTCCTTAAATCTTATGCTCTAGGCACTGCCTTGCCTCAACTCTAATCTCAGCCCTGGTGCACAAATGGGGCAAATCTGACAAATGCACAGTAGCAGTAACCCACTTAAAAGCCCTTTGCAGTCTGAAAGAACCAGCTGTATCTTCTACCTACAGGTCTGCAAAAATTTCCTTGTGTTTTCATAACAAGTTATCCTTTTTGCTTAAGAAAAAAAAAGTCAACAAAATGGCCTGTTTCTACTAGTCATAACCAAAAGAATACTAACCAATAAAACAGGTGATACATACAGCTGTGCCCTATTTATTCTGTATTATTGAGGAACAGGGTATTCTGGTAAGTAAGGTATTCCAGTAAATAAAAACTTTACAGGTAAGTTAAGCTTACCCTTATCTCACCCTCTGCAAGCTATCACTGAAAGCAGTTTAGAATTTTATTTTATAAAGTATTGTATTCAATTAAGTTTTGATCTTCATCTTTTAAAGATTTTCTTTGGAAGATGTGAGGCATTTTCAACTTACATGTGAGGAAATTAATAGTTTGGTTGTGTGCTTATTGTATTTCAGCATGAATGGCCCATAGGCACCATTCTGCACAGTTTTGCACAGACAGAAATGGAGGTAAAGAACGTTCTAGAAGGAGGCCTTTATGTATAAAAACTGAAAAGGGTGTTTGCTTTCTGGTTTGAAATTGCTGGTCGAATCAATCAAGGACTACTGTGCATAACTCTGACTTTGGTTTACCCTGGGCTTCTCACAGTTTCTGCAATCTGTACTCAAAAACATCCAAGTATAAAACTTGGGTCTCTACCAGCGCTTTCTAGAAAGAGGTAACAATACGAGTGAGGGCTTGAGTCACTTAGCTGGGTCTTGAGATATGAATGAGGTTTCCACTTTTAGAGATGGAGTAAGTGGACAGAAGTATCATGGTCAATCACTGGAGCTGTACTAATCAGGATCTTTGAGTGAGCCCTTCTCCACGTGACCAGGCTCATTTCATCATCGAAAGTGCAGGGAGACTCCTCTCCATGTTATCATAAGCATAACTGTAATTCTTGTGAATTCTTTATTGTCATTGATACTTGGCTGTTAACATTGTGATTTTTATGGAATTGGGTATACAGTGCTTAATATATACCTTTGCAGATGTATTTGGCAACAATTTCACTTATGTTCCTAAGCTCTTATAACCTGACTTGCACTTTATATTAAATTGCATGAATCATATCTAGGAGTTCAGAGTTATATACTTATTAACTTATATTCACAGTCAGTAAATGGTGCTCAGCCACCACTGAGCCTAATTTATCATTTTATTTTATTGCTTGCTTGTGCTCTGAATGTCAGGTTACTTCCCTAAATATTGGTCTTTTGTCCTAAGTTGTCTTAAGAAGTTTCATGGTCTTCTCATTTTACAAATGCAGAAATCAATGGTCTAAAGTGAGGAGTTTATGTCGATCTATAACAGTGAGGGGTCTTTAACTGCCTTTAGGGGGGTAGTTTGAATTTAATTTACAATACTGTAAATATTGTAAATAAAATTATCTCTTTGTTTAAATACTGGTCTTGGTTCTTTTTCATAAATTTTCTTAAAAATAAGTAGTTTCAGGTGACAGGTGGGGGAAATTAATCACCTGGCTAAGCGCTTGTTCTATGACACTGAATAGCCTCTGCAGTCAATTGCCATTGAGTTCAGTTTGGCATTTTATTATCTAAAACAACTGTGATGTAAATATCCTTTTATTATTCAACTAAAATTGAGTCTGTTTTTTTTTCAAAAGCTTTATTTGAACTATTGCCTCCTTTTCAGTTTACAAATAAGGAGAATAACTGACCAAGAAGCATACCTTTTTAAGCATCAGAACTCTAATTTTAATGGAAATATTTTTATGACACTTTCCTGCTTTCCTAAACAGAATATTGTATACAAAGCATAATAAGACTCTCATGTTGACTCAAGGTTGCCAAAATGGTCAATTATCTTACTAAGCTTTAATACTGCAAAGTCTTCAGGACTACTTGGATATATATACAGGTCTATTCCTACGATGAATAAGCCCCATGCCACTGTGCTTTCTCAGCTGTCATTTATCTTTTATCACTGTCAGTATGCCATTGATTCTAACCTTCTTCCTTATCTCATACATAATTGTGTAGTTAGTAGCTTCCAATTTTTTTTTTCTTTTTTGGTTTGGCAATGGTCCATTTTTTTTCAAATGAAATCTTACATAAATATAAAAAATTAAAAGATTTGTGCCATGGAAGTGGAACAGTGGGCCTAGTGACCTGCTGCTAAGCCTCTATACCTGGTTTCCAGTGCACAACACTGAGGTGTCTGATGGAACCCCAGGCCACCCCCAAACTAATACCACTGGTCAAACCTAAAAGTGACTTCCTCTATTCTGAAGGATGAATTTTTGGGGGGAAATGTCATCTGGTATCTTGCACAAAAGGCAACAACAAAAAAGATCCATGATCTCATTACTCAGTAACCTCTGAGTATAACAAACAAAAAGAAAAGAAAAACATTTATAAAGTTCAAAAATTTAAACATAGAAAGGTAAAAAAGGAAAAGAAATGGCTTCTTCAATCTTGTGCATACCCACCATTACACCAAGACCTTTCTCCTCAAAGGTAACCACTATTAAAAGGAAAAAAAAAAAAAAAAAGTAACCACTATTAAGTTACTTGTGATTCCTTCCATAAGGTATATGAGTGTGTATGTGTGTCTATATATATGTGTGGATAAAGCCTTTTAAATAAAACTTTATGCATACAGAAGCTATCATACTATACTCTGTTATGCACTTTGTTGTTTCATTTAATAATATATCAGCAATCTTTTTTTAAATTAATCTTTGACAGTTGTGTTTCACATAGTTGAGTTATCCAAATTAACTTCCAGATCAGCAGATTACTGTGGATATGACTGATTGTGTTTCTACTGTCTGTGTCTGAACATGATGAGGCATTTTCTAAGAGAAGCATGGTGGTAAAATGCTCAGCTTTCTCCATAAACATCATTTATTCCACAATGTGTCTACAATGGAACACTATCCTCAAAATAATATAAAAAATAGCTATGTTATACTTTACTACAACAGAACTTAATCACTGTGTGTAACCATGTTTCTATGGAAAAAAGAATGTAGAGTTCCAACTTGGAACTGGAAATACCTCTCTAGACATAGAACAGCACAATGGGAAACATGGGTTTTAGACTCAAAAGACCTCAATTTTAATCCTGGCACTGTCAATACTAGTTTTATCACTTTGAGCAAGTTACTTAACTAAAGTTCAGTTTCTCATATGTAAAAAGGAGATAGTGGTATGTATTTCTCAGACTGTTCTGATCAAATGAAGTAATAGAACATTGCCTGGCACACAATAAAGTACTGTTAAGTCCCTTTCCATTCCCCTATAAAGGGATGAGGATTTCATGATTAGCTTCAAACTCCAATGGACTAAAGAAGGGGGATGGGGCAGGGAGTAGGCAACAGAGCAGAGATTCAGGAAAACAAGGGACAGTTGTAGGCATTCTTGATGGTTAGAATGATTAAAGCTCCTACATAGCTTCTTGATTCTGACTAATGCCTCAGTTACTGTCTTTATTTTTGCTGTCATGGGTATAGGAATTGACCCTCTCCTTGCTTTATATTTCTACTATCTGCTGCTTTCATTTACAGACCCCACCTCCACTTTCCCTAGACAACAGCAAGACAGAATTTAGTCCTGATTGCTCCTCCTAAAGTTTCACACAGTTAAAAAACAGCTGGTATAAAAACACACCTGTAGACTGACTTCTAGAATGGCAGAGTGAGGACCTCAGTGAACTCACTCACTCTCCCTCTGAAACAACGAAAATAAAAGCAAACAAATAAACTATTTCAGAACTCTGGCATTTAATGAAAGCCACAGAATGAACTATAAAATCCAAGAGGAACTACTGAAATTTGATGCCCTTGAGAAAAGCAGCAGCCCAGGCACCTGAGGTGGAATATGGTCCAGATAGCGCCTAATTAATGGAAATGCCAGTTCCAATCCTGTCTACTGGCTGGGGAACCCGTGATCTTTATCCCTCTGAGGTCAAGTTCATTTCATTTCCCCCCTAACTACCTGTGAGAATTAAATAATGTTATATGGTGACAACACCAACAACAAAACACTCATGAGTATGGTCATGAGTTATTTACTTTAAAAAACTTGCTAAATCCAACATCTCTACCTTACACATGAAAGATATACTATTTGCACTCAAACCATTTAAAAGCTTTAAACTTTGTTTCAACACTGTGCTTCACCTTTCCATGAAGTTATTATCCATTAATATTTCTAAAAAAGAATGACAATAAGGCAAAAACTATAATCTGACATAAACCAAAATGACAATACCAATATTCTTTGGCAAAGCATTTCTCTGCACTGAGCCTCAACCTTTCTAGTACGTTTATCAAAAGATGATTTCCAAGTCTTCCTCTGTATTAGAGTAAGCTGTTTCTCATGCCTAGATGTTTTAAAGTATCCTTTCTTCAAAGCACCAATGCTACAATCATAACGCCTTTCTTCCTCTGATTTCAAGACAGCATTTTAAAAACAAATCTTAACCCAAACTATCCAATCCATACTGTACCATAAATTTATAGACTCCCAAATGTATATACAATGTTGCAGTATAATGGATTTACTTATATTTTACTTTTATATCATCAAAAATAGCTAATAATGACTTTTCTTAATTTGAATTAAATTGCATGGGGAAAGCAAGCAAACACTAATACATGTTTTACTAAGATTAAACTCCTACCTTAGGAGAAGTGGAGAGATCTCTTCCTGCAGACATAACTGTGTTTTCATTTACTCCTCCTGTCTTTGGTGAGATGGCTGGTGGGGCCGGGACTTTTCTTTTTACTCTCCTTTCAGTTTCCAGTTCTTGAACTGGACTTACCAAATTATTTGGAGGAGGAGTTGGTTTAGGTTCATAAAAAGGATTTGATCTAAATGAAAGAACAATTATTGTTAAATGTCTCTATAAAAGTAGTTTACTCCCAATTAAAATACCATAATATTTTCATTTATAAAACTAGAACATACTGAAAATGATAAGGAAAAACCCAAACCAATGATAACTTACAATCTGGAAATAGGCACTCTCAATCTTTTGTTTTGTTAATCATTAACAATAAAACTTTCCCTTTTAAAAGTATTTTTAAATCTTTAAAATACAAAGTCATACTCAGCTCTGCTATATACAGACCCTTGGGAAAATGTTTGTAATAAGAGTAAATCCTACATATTCTCCACACCCACAGAAAAGGAAATAAGATGAGAAAGCATTGATTTTTTTTTTTTTTTTATGCTCCCTCACCAAACTTTTTTTTTCTTGAATTTCTTCTCTTCCTCTGTGTTAAATTCCCTTCCCATTAGGGACCATCTTTTAGAAGTTCATTCAGTGAGGTTCCTTTTTTGTTTGCGGTACGCGGGCCTCTCACCGTTGTGGCCTCTTCCGTTGCGGAGCACAGGCTCCGGACGTGCAGGCTCAGCGGCCACGGCTCAGGGGCCCAACCGTTCCGCGGCAGCATGTGGGATCTTCCCGGACTGGGGCACGAACCCAAGTCCCCTGCATCGGCAGGCGGACTCTCAACCACTGCGCCACCAGGGAAGGCCCAGTGAGGTTCCTTTAATAGCAAATTCTTCCAGGCATTGAAAATGTCTTCATTTCAGCCTCATACTTAAATGATAGTTTAGCTGGGTAGTTTATTCTAGTTGTTAGTTAACTCATCTCAGCACTTTGAAATATTAGCCCCCTGTTGGTTTAATATTGCTCTTTTGTAAGTTATCTTTTGTCTCTAGTTGCTGCCTAAGATTAAGATCTCTTTATTTCTGGTCTTGAGCAATCTTACTAGAACATGTCTAAGTGTGTATTTCTTTTAAGTTTATCCTGTTCCAGAGTCCTTGAATCTCCTGTGTCTGGAGATTCATGTGTTTCACTAGTTCTGAAAAATTATCAGCCATTATATTTTTGATAGCCTCTTCTTTATTTTCTCTATTCTCTTCTCTAGAAAATCATATTAAATATATGTTGAATTACCTCTCTCCTTCATATTTTTACAAGTTTTTATTCCTCCTGTACTACATTCTGGATAATTCCTTCACATCTATAATCCAGTTAACTTCTTCACTTTTCATCTGTGTCTAATTTAATGTTCAATTCTCCATGAATTTTTAATTTCATAAGCATATTTCTTCATATGGCTGTGTGTATAATACCTTAGGTACAAAAGATCTGAGTCATTAATCATTTATACATATTTATTTTATAGTCTCTATCTGATAAATCTATCATTTGAATTCCTTGGATTTATAATCCTTGTGTTTCTTTTGTCTCCTGACTCTCTTAGTAAACTATTTCCTTGTGTATTTTGTAATTCTAGATTGTGAGTTCAGGACTTGATCTGAGGAAATCTTGTGTAGTTGCTGGGAGTCCCTCTGTTCAGAGTGTTTCATGCTTGCATTTGCCAAGCAGTTTAGGAGCCACTTTGTTTCTCACTTTCTTGGCTTGGGGGTTCCCAGATCATCCTGCCAGGATAGCGTCAAATCCACATGAAGGTAGGCCTATGCTTATAACTTCTTAGGGAAGTCTTTTTTTTTCTCTACCTGAGCCTAGCCCAGGCAGAAAATCTTCCTTGTTAACTCCCTTTATGAGTAGATATTTTTCTAGTTACTTATCCATAAACACAAGTATCTGGTGTTTATGATGATTATTCTTCCTGTTACACAGTAATAAACTTTTATTCTGGCTATTATTTGTTTGTTGCATTTTTTTTCCCCAACACCAGTCTGTTCCCTAGAATTCAATATCTTTATGCACAGTAACAAGAGAATTTCTGAGTCTGCAAAGCTAAGAACCAGATCACCCAAACATAATAATTATACCAAGGGAACTCCACTTAGTTATATAAAGTCTGTACTGGTGATAGCCTTCTGTGTTCAGTTATGCATGTTCTTTTAACGGTAACAGTACCAGATTCGTTTAGAACCAATAACGAAGTATCTGCATCTCTGCCTAAAGTCAGACAGCTCTCACAAGACTCAGGGGACCAAGTGTATCCAGACCAGAGAGGGGAAATATACCATACTTGTGATGTCACTCTCACTCTGTACTCATTTCAATAGTTAGTGTCTTGTGACTCCTTCCCACTGAGCTGGGGATATAGCCTCAGAATCTCTCTCACCTCTGCTCAGGACTTGCAGAGTTATTTTTCAAACTCTAAGAGTAGTTCAAAGGGAGGTAAAAATAAAGAAATGGGCTAAAAAAAATTTTTTTTAACTCTAAAACTTAGAAAAGAAAAAAATCTCCCCTCTCTCCCTCAAAACTTATTGTCTGCTTAACTGATGTTAAATGTTTCAGTACTGAACAAACCCACTACAATCTAACTGAATTAATTGAATCATGTGAACTATTTGGGTGATATTTTAAAAACTTATTCCTGGTTACACCTCTCTATAACAAATTTCCACAGTAGTTTGTAAGACGGTGGCTGCTACAATATTCATTATTAATTTGTCATATAAGTATGGTTAGTTTTTTAAAAAACTTAAAAGTGTTAGAGGATAGATACTTCTATTACAAAAGGATCTGTGCTTAACAGAGAAAAAAATGACAGAATTCCTTATACAGGCAATTTTTTCAGTGCGCTTTATATAATTGAATTTACAATACTAAGTTGCATGAAACTTTTATAAAACTTATCTAGCATGTATAACAAAGATATCTAGATACCGTCCTTTTTCTTCATGTCTCTCTGCCTCCCTCTAACCACCTGAATATTGGTATTCTTTATATATTGAAGGTAAATGCAAGTAGAAAAGCTCAGATAAACTAATTTCCCAAGTTGGTTCCTGAGGCTCATAATACTAGAAACATAACAAAATGGACATTTTCTTGAAACAATTAGAGCTGTGTTTCTCAATCCATTTTACAGTATGACATGTAGTAAAAATGAAATTTGTATGCTATGCTAGAGTGAACATAGGAAGCTGCTGGAAATTGAAGGTACCAAGGACTCCAGCTGCCCCAGACCATGCCTGACAGCCAAGAATACTAGGGGAATCAGTATCTCTGCAGGCCTGCAAGCCACCTGTGAGACAACAGTGTTCTAGGCACCACTGGTTAGGTACTAAATCATAATAAGGACAAGAAGCCTCTACTTACAAGGGCTTTAAATGATCCTCCATCTAGATCAGAGATTTCTAACTAAAACTTAATTTCCTACTCTCTAAGAGTGAACCGGATATACTTCCATGTATATGAAATATCCAAAACAGTCAAATCCATATAGACAGAAGGTAAATTAGTAGTTTTCAGGAGATGGGGAAAAGGATTAATTGGAACTAACTACTAATATATATGGGATTTCTTTTTGTGGTGACAAAAATGTTCTGAAATTAGAGAGTGGTAATGGTTGCAAAACAGTGAACAAACTAAAAACCACTGAAGTGTACACTTTACAGTGTGGCATTTTATGCTATGTGATGTATATCTCAATTTTAAAAGTGCTATTTTAAAAAGAGTAAATAGGAATAGTACATATATGTGATTATGAACAGTACTCCCTTCTCTGTAATGACAAGAATTATATAATTTCTGATATATACATTAAAAAAATACTTAAACAGTAAGAAAAAATTATTTAAGGAATTAGCATAACTTCCACATTGTTATCATCTATGATCTGAATAATCTGTTTCAAGGCTTCTTACATCACTCTGAATAAACAAGAATTATTTTTATTCTTATACTGTACACTTGAGTAATAGATTAGTTATATCATTAACTCACTGTGAACTAAAAACTCATCAGTTATGTTAAGTGGAAAACTAGACAGAATAACTTTAAATGACATTATTCATTGTTTAAAAATATAATTAATCCAAGAAAAAGAATTACAGAAAGAAAAACTAAAGTTGATTAGAAACAGTACTCGCAAACATAGTGAAGCAAGGGTGGAACAAAATCTGTAGTCTTTTCCTCTCAAGTTGAAAACTTATTTTTCTTTGAAAAAACAATTCAAATGTATTAAAATGAGTGTGTAGCTTCCATGAATAAAATTCAATGACAATTTTCCTTGAGAAACTGACACACAACCATACTAGAAATGATTTCACGCTGGACCTCAAAAGTCACTTCATAAATGTTTTGAAAAATATTATTGCCCTATCAGTTTTCATTTTTGCTACATAACCAGAATGGCTGAACTAACCCCCAAACACGAGAAAACTGAGCAACCCATACAGTTGCTAAGTGTAAAGGACACACACTAAAAGCCCTGAAGGGCGTACACTTTCTCCTCGGAGCTGATGGATAATGCTGAGTTTCTGAAGGTTGTTTTAGAACATCAAAGAACACAGCACTATTTATTTGTGAGAGTTTTATGTTAGAGGATCCAGGAAGAGTTTGGTAATGGAAGATGAGTCATATAGGCTTTTCCCTTGATGAAAGGTCATAAGTTTATTACTGAAGTAAGAACAAATTCTGGAAGATTTCTGCTACTTAAGTTGGACCTACAAACTTTTGGAGAAAAAGATGAGAAATACCAAGTAAGTAATTAACACAGAGTTCTTCCTGGACATTAGCTGATGAGCAATCTTTAGATTTTATGGATGCATTCCTTCAAAAAAGCTGAGTGTTTATAGACTACCTCTGGTAACCTCAGATGATTGAGCAGTTTAGAATGCTCTTTATTCACGGGAAACTTTGTAAAGGCTATGACTTTCATGTGGAAAAAAGAATGGTCAAAAGGAAACACCTAGTCATTCTGATTTTAGTTTTTATTAAGGCATTTTAAAAGTTTAAGCAAACATTGGATGTCTCTTTAATTTGTTAATAGGAGAGAGGAGGGTGTGTGTATGTTGTGTAATATTCATGTCTCTTGGAATGACTGAATGTTTGTATTTAAAGTTTGCATTTACATTCAAATACTCTAGGTGTGTGGCTATTACTCAGCACCTACACCACCCATGAGAAATTTTATTTTGATCACACATTAGCTATTCCAAAGAAAACAAATATACGTGGATGGATCTAGAGACTGTCATACAGAGTGAAGTCAGAAAGAGAAAAACAAATATCGTATATTAACGCATATATGTGGAACCTAGAAAAATGGTACAGATGAACCGGTTTGCAGGGCAGAAATTGAGACACATGTAGAGAACAGATGTACGGACTCCAAGGGGGGAAAGTGGCGGGGGGGTGGGGGTGTGATGAATTGGGCGATTGGGATTGACATGTATACACTGATGTGTATAAAATGGATGACTAATAAGAACCTGCTGTATAAAAAAATAAATAAAACAAAATTTTAAAAAAAGAAAACAAATATAACAACTTTAGCAAGAGTAGAGCAAACTTTTTCAACCCCTGTATAGTTATTAATTAGTATTGAGATCTCAACCTGGGTTTGGAATCAGATGATTATTATGATGTAATCCCCATACTTATAGGAAGTTAGAACGTTTTTAGGTTTTATCAAAACCTAGCCATGTCCATGAAAGCATGTAGCACATGTGAGAGTAATTAGCCATGTGTTGTAAAATGAGGAAAGGTTGAAAAATGCAGTTCTAGAGCAGCAGAAAACAAGTCAACTACCTCATTCTTTCAAACAAGTCTTTCAAATATTTGAACTTGGTTATTATAGTTCCCTTAAACCATGTCTTTTCTAAGTCAAATAGTACCTATGCCCTCAATCACTGCTCATTTGATGTGGTTTCGGGACATTTTAATGACTCTGTTGCTATACTGTTAATGCTCTGAATCATCAATCCCCCTTTTAAAGTGCAGTACCTAGAACTAAAATACTGCTCAAAATGGGAGTTGACCAATGCACAGGAGAGGGAGGACATTTCTCCCTTCACACAAAGCAACTGCTCCCAACTTTCATACATCAAAGGAGCCTTTTTATTATTCCCCTCTCAATCCATACATTGCATATTTTGAAAGATTTTCCTACTACACTGCATTTTGAAAGAAATAACTATTTTCCCCAAGATCTAAATAATGTTAATATGATAAAATTCAGTATTTCCAAGGAAAGCAAAGCCCATATAGCCTCACTGCAAGTAAACATATAATTGTTATTTAGCTTTTAAAAATTGTTAAATATTCTGTAGATCTCCCCTGTTACACATCAATTATTTTCAACAAACAGACCTAAAAGCCCAAGAATTCCAGGCTGGGAATCGCTCATGTGACACAGTGTTTCTGTTAATAAAGTTAAACATTGCTGTGGTTTTCTTTTTTTTTTTTTAAACAGCTTTATGTACATATAATACAGTAAATGGCACATATTTAAAAAGTATAACTTGATGAGTTTTCTACATATGTATACAAGCGTGAAACCATCAGTATGATCAAGACTACAAACATTTCCAGTTCTCCAAAAGTTTCCTTGTATCCCTTTTAATCCATATCTCCCTCCACCTCCAATCTCAGGCAACTATGCATCTGCCTTCTCTCAAAACAGACTGTATTTTCTAGAGTTTTAGATAAAGGATAGCATACAGTATATGCTCTTTTTTGGTTTGGCTTCTTTCACTCAGCATAATAATTTTTAGATCGATCCATGCAGTTATATGTATCCATAGTTTGTTTTTTATTACTGAGTAGTATTCCACTGTATGTATACACCACAATTTGCTTATCTATTTTCCTACTGATGGACACTGGGGTTATTCCCATATCTTGCTATTATGATAAATAAAGCTGTTAAAATATTCATGCACAAATCTTTTTGTGGACATATGCATTGATTTCTCTTGGGTAAATACCTAGAATTAGAATGGAATTAAAGAATTAAAAGAATTAAACTCTAGGTCGACAGGTATATGTTTAACTTTTTAAGAAACTGCCGAATTGTTTTCTAAAATAGTTCACCATTTAGAACTTTGAGAGTTCTGAGAGTACCAGTGGCTCCATGTCCCTGACAGTATTTGGTGTAGTAAGTCTTTAAAATTTTAGCAATTCAAGTTGGTGTGTAGTGATATCTTATATGGTTTTAATTTGCATTTCCTTGATGACTAAGATGTTGGGCACCTTTTGGTGTACACATTGGCCATTCTTACATCTTCTTTTGTGAAATGTCTGTTCAAATCTTTTCCCTCTTTAAAAAAGAAAGTTTGTCATTATTGAGTTAAAGAGTTCTTTACATATTCTTGATAGAAGTCTTGCCAAGGGGCTTCCCTGGTGGCGCAGTGGTTGAGAGTCCGCCTGGACGCGGGTTTGTGCCCTGGTCCGGGAAGATCCCATATCCCACATGCTGTGGAGTGGCTAGGCCCGTGAGCCATGGCCGCTGAGCCTGTGCGTCCGGAGCCTGTGCTCCGCAATGGGAGAGGCCACAACAGTGAGAGGCCCGCGTACCGCAAAAAAAAAAAAAAAAAAAAAAGAAAGAAGTATTTCCAGATAGGTGTTTTGCAAAGAATTTTAGCCAAACTGTGGCATGCCTTTTCATTTTCATAAGTGTCTTTTAAAGAGAAAAAGGTTTAATTTTGAAGAAGTCCAAATTATAATTTTTTTCCTTTGACTCTGTGTTTTTCGCATTCTGTTCAAGAAATTTTTGCCTACCCCAAGTTCACTAAGATTTTTCTCCTATGCTTCCTTCTAAAAGTTCCAGGGTTTTAGCTTTCACTTTTAGGTGTATGATCTATTTTTAGCTAAATTTTGCATTTGTTATGAGGTAAGGACTGTAGTTTTTTTCTGGAGGGGTGGGGGGATATAGACCTTTAGTTGTTCTGGCACCATTTGTTGTAAAGATTATCCTTGCCTGACTTCCTGTGCTACTTTTGTCAAAAATCAATTGGCAATATATGTGTGGATCTACTTCTAGACTTTCATATTCTCTTTCATTTAACTATATGTTTACTTTAAGCCAATACCATGATGTCTTGGTTAATGAGTCTTGAAACTGGAGAGCTAAGTCCTCCAACTTTGTTCTTTGTTTTGAAACTTTGTTTCAAAATGGTTTTGGCTATTCTAGGTCCACTGTATTTCTACATACATTTTAGAATTAGCTTTATCAATTATTACCAAAAAAATACTCCAAAATTTTGATTGGGATAGCACTGAATCTACAGATCAATTTGAATCCATGGCTGTAATATTTCTTTCCATTGTTTTCTTTCAGCAACCTTTTGCTGTTTTCAGCATACAGGTATTGCATTGCACATCTTTGTTCAAATTTATCCTTGAGTTTTGGTTTGTTTGTTTGTTTTTTGGATGCTTTTGTATATGGTATTTTAGAGTTTTCTATTTCTGATAGTTAATTGTTACCATTGAGAAATACATCTGAATTTGTATACTGATCTTGTATCCTGTAACCTTGCTAAATTTACTTTTTAGTTCTAGTAGACTTTTGAGAGATTCCTTATGACTTTCTACATAAATAATTATGTCATCTGTGAAAAAAAGATAATATTGTATATCTTCAAATAACATGTATAAGAAGCTTAAAATAGTATTTTTCAATTTCCCCATGCTCAGCCTTTGTATGACTACTGTCATATGTTTTACTTATACCCCTGTTCCCAAACCCAGAATATATTATTATTTAAACTTTAAAGTCAATTATCTTTTAAAGAGATTTTAAAAAATAAGACGTATTTTATATATACTATTTATTTGCCATTTCTGGTGCTCTTCATTCCTTTGTGCAGATCCAAATTTCAAAGTAGTGTCATTTTTCTCCTGCCTGAAGGACTTCTTTGTAATATTTTTTGCAAAGCAAGTCTGATAATTATGAATTATCTCAGTTTGTGCATGTCTGGAAATGTCCATTGCTTAGACTTTTTTTTTTTTTTGGCTGGAAATAAAAATTTGTGTTGGCAGGTTTTTTTCTTTCAGTACTTATATACCACCCCACTATCTTGTGACTTGAATTTTTTTTGTTGAGAAGCCTGGCAGTAGTTTTCTTCATTATTCTTGTGGTTCATTTTGGGGTTCATTCAGCTTCTTAGACCTGTAGGTTTATATATTTTGTTAATTGCTAAAACTTTTAGCCATTATTTCCTCAAATATTTTTTCTGTTCCCTCATCTTTCCTCTCCTTTTGGAATTCCAGTTACACTTACGTTAGATTGCTTGAAGTTGTCCCACTGATCCTCTGTTCATTTTTTTCCCCTTTATGTTTTTTTTTTTTTAATAAATTTATTTATTTATTTTTGGCTGCATTGGGTCCTTGTTGCTGCGCACAGGCTTTCTTTTAGTTGCGGCGAGCGGGGGTTATCCTTTGTTGCGGTGCCTGGGCTTCTCATTGCGGTGGCTTCTCCTGTTGTGAACACGGGCTCTAGGTGCGTGGGCTCAGTAGTTGTGGCTTGAGGGCTCTAGAGCGCAGGCTCAGTAGCTATGGCACACAGGCTCAGTTGTGCCGAGGCACGTGGGATCTTTCCAGACCAGGGCTCAAACCCATGTCCCCTGCATTGGCAGGCAGATTCCCAACCACTGCACCACCAGGGAAGCCCCGCCCCTGCCTTTATGTTTTAATCTGGAGTTTCTATTGCAAAGTCTTTAGGTTCACTAATACTTCCTTCCTTAATCCCATCCAGTGTATTTTTTTTTTATCAGATTCTGTATATTTCATCTTTATAAACTGAATTTGGACTTTTTTTTTGTCTTGCATGCTCATGCTTTCTTCCACCTTCTTAAATATCTGGAGTATATTTATATAATAGTTAAATTACCACACTTGTCTATTAATTCCATCATCTGTACCATTTCTGCATCCCTATCTAAGGACTGAGTTTCCTCCTCATTATTAGTCAGATCTTCCTGCTTCTTTACATGCCTGATAAATTTCTGATTGGCTGTCAGACATTGTGAATTTTATGTTTTGGATGCTTGATTTTTTGGTATTCCTTTTAATATTTGGGGGCTTTGTGTGGGATAGTTACGTGGAATCATTTTGGTTCTTTTGAGCTCTGCTTTTAATCTTTGCTGGGAAGGCCCAGAACAGCCTTTAGTCTCGGGCTTTTCCCCCATACTGGCACAATACCCTTCTGAGGACTCAACTTGATGTCCCATGTGTTAGGAAGTCTTTCCTCTCTGGCTGGTGGAAACCCAAACTATTCTTAATCCTGGGTGAACTCCAAGGATTGTTCTAATTGTTTGTCCTCAATAACTTCCTCATATGCGTACTCTGATCAGTACTCAGCTAAAGACTCGAGAGAAACCTTTTACAGATCTCTGAAACTCTTTATGAATAGGCTGTTCCTCTCTGAAACTCTGTCCACAAGTTCTAGCCACCTCAGTACCTCCAAAGTCCAAACTCTGCCTCCTCAATGCAGGGAGATTCTGGGGTGTTTGGGTTCTCTCTCCCTGAATTGCAGTTGGAAATTCTCTCCCATAAATAAAGCTTGGACAAATGTAGGGCTCATTCTTCGTTTCTTTTCTCTCAGGGATCCTGTGCTATTTGTGTCCAATGTCTGAAAACTGTTGTTTCATATATTTTATTCAGTTTTTTACTTGTGTAAGACAGAAGCTATATCTAGTCTATGCTACTCCAGCATGGCTGGAAGTTTTACTGTTACTTTTTAAACATACTTAGGGCCACAGTCTGCGGCTACATGGGTTGCAATGTGCAACTCCAGAATACAATGTGAACATACCTTTCCTCCTATCCCCAATTTAGATTTGAGTAAAACAGAAACCCTAATCACACTGACTATTAATATACTAAGCTTGTGGTTAATAAACCTCTCATTTGGGTAAGAATAATGACTCAAATGCATATAATTCCTAATTTATAAATGTCATGATCTCATTGTTTGGCATTTGAATAAATCTTCTCATCAAATCAATATCATAAATGATTATTTGGTTCCCACAATAGACCCATAACATAACTGAAGTGTAATGCCTTCAGTAATCGATTAAAAACACCTAAGTACCATTTATAACACGGTTGCTGTGGGAAGACACAACTGGAATTCTAACCAGAGATTCCAGGAACGTGCTTCCTTCATTTGTTAGTTTAGGGTGCACACATAATCATATGGAAGAGGGTGGGAGAATGAGGGTCAAGACTGTAAAAATTTGGATAGGGGATGAGATAGATACTAACACGTAAACTATATATTAACATAGGGACAAACCTCTTTTTACCCATCTAAAGGTATATTACAGAAAGATCTCTTTAGTTAAAATATGATGATAGCAAAAGGAAGTGTACTTACTCATCCAACTCCTCTTCTTCAGCTTTAGAACTATCAGCATAGAGATACTTGCTCATGTCCACCGGTCTTATATTTTTTCTTTTTGTAGACTGGGGAGGAGAATCCTTTATAGTTACAAAGGTTTCTGGCTCATCAAATGGGTTCAAATACTGTGGAGTCTGTACCTCTTTAAAGGGATTATAGCTGTCATTATAAAAGGATTCTTCTGGTTTTTTAGGTGAAACTGTTTCAGTGATTTGTTCTATAAAATAATAGCAAAAGATGAATTAAATCAAATTAATACTATCTGATATTTTCTTATATATTTAGTGTTTTCAAAAATACTCAATCTTGAATTAATAAACTCTATGGGGTTGAAAGAGTGCAGATCAATAATACGTTTTATGAAACTGAGTTATTTGTAGTGAGGTGGATGGACCTAGAATCTGTCATACAAAGTAAAAAGTAAGTCAGAAAGAGAAAAACAAATACTATATGCTAACACATATATATGGAATCTAAAAAAAAAAAAAAAGGTCCTGAAGAACCTAGGGACAGGACAGAAATAAAGATGCAGACACAGAGAATGGACTTGAGGACACAGGGAGGGGGAAGGGTAAGCTGGGATGAAGTGAGAGAGTGGCATGGACTTATATACAGTACCAAATGTAAAACAGATAGCTAGTGGGAAGCAGCCGCATAGCACAGGGAGATCAGCTCGGTGCTTTGTGACCACCTAGAGGGGTGGGATAGGGAGGGTGGGAGGGAGACGCAAGAGGGAGGAGATATGAGGATATATGTATATGTATAGCTGATTCACTTTGTTATAAAGCAGAAACTAACACACCATTGTAAAGTAATTATACTCCAATAAAGATGTTTTTTAAAAAAACACACAAAATTGTCAAAAAAAAAAAAAGTTTTAGAGGGTCTAAGTCCAGAAGATGTGATATCTAAGATCTTTGTCTACTTCTCCAGGAACAATGCTCTTCAAAATAGCATCTTTGAATTGTTAATGCCCTTGGAATCTCTATTAATGTTGGCATTATGGTATACCAATTTTGGAAATTTTAACCTTCTTAGAGGTACAATATTCTATTATTGCTTAATTTATTTCACTATACTAGCCTGACGTCTCAAACTGATATATAAATTTCTGTTTTTAAAAGAACATAAACTGGATTAAATTTTGGAATCGTCTTTGGTAGTTACACAAGCAGAGACCACTTAGGAATCTGAAAATTCATTCTGGATATATAAAAAATACATCATATATCACTGAATTTGTTTTTGTAAAGTCTTCAAAGAGCAGGTTTCTGTACACTACAAGTCCTTAAATCTTTAGAGCTTTTAATGGGCTTTTCAACATAATTCATATCCAATGAATATCTTATTTAATAAAGTAAAGGAGTAACAAGAATTCTGAAGTTGAAAGAGCCACATTAAAATCATACTGAGAAGCAGATAGATGTGTTCCACTAAATTCTAAGTTTTACTATTTCAAATTTCAATTTGAAAACAAAGGTACTCTTAAAAATAAAACTCTGACTTTACAGCACAAAAAGCACTACAACAGTGTCATGTCCTCCAACAATACTTACGGAGTGCTTAGTACCAGGCTTTTTCTTTTACTTTTATGTTTATTAATATTTTAAAACAAAAATGAGGCAGAGTTCCATGGTGGTCCAGTGGTTAGGACTCTGTGCTTTCACTGCTGTGGGCCAGGGTTCAATCCCTGGTCAGGGAACTAAGATCCCTAAGCCATGTGGAGAGGCCAAAAAAAAAAAAAAAAAAAAAAAACCCAACAAAAAACTGGAATGTATAATAAAACTGTTTAAAATTTGTATTTTACTAATATAAATATTTAACCAAATTGGAAAAATGTTTCAAAAAGCCGATAATCACAGAACAGTTCAAAAGTAATTTTAATTATGCCAAGCAACTCTAACAAAATACTCTAGGAGAAGGCAGAAAATCAGTTTTAAAATCTTCAAGAAAAATAACTGTTTTATAGTGACATTTCAAACAATTTAATCCAATTATTAAAAAAATCTCTTGATTGACATATATTTATGATTTTTATATTTTAGAGTCAAACTACTTTTACTTATACTTTAGACATTAGCCCAGAAAACTTGTATTGTCTTTATACTGAAAAAATAAATAAAACAAAATAACTCTGAATTGAAATTCTGTACACCATGGTGAAGCAGTTATAAAGTATGAAAGAGAATTCATAACATCATAATAAATCAACATTGAAATGAATTTAAATACAGCCTATGCTAGAGAAGAGACTCAGTAACTGTATCTTTTGTCAGACCAGGATAACACTCAAACACCACTATAATCTTTATAATAATCTAAATGAAGCATTATATTTTCTCTGTAGGAGAAGAGACTACAGAGTTTTTACCTATTCAATTTTTTTATTAACAAATACCAAGTCTCAAATGCTTAAGAAATTGATAAAACCTGTCAATGGAAATAAGATTTTTATTTTTACTTTCAGGTAGAGGATTACAAAAATTGATCCAAGCAATTTCATCAGTTACAAAACCAAAAGCAAGAAAGTATTCAAGCTATAGAGCAAGATTTGAAGATGACAGAATAGCAACAAAGGAGAGTTTAAGATGAGACTATTTCATATAAAAGCTAACAAATACATTTAGTAACTTTCTAAACGGGTCACTGAAGCACAGGATGTCATGAATCTAACTAGGAGGAGAACCGAAATTGTAAAAGCAAACAAAAACAAAAACCATCTAAACAACTGTAACACATTTTTTTCTTTCTTAACTACTTTTGTTACTTGAGGATACATGTTTTTAATCAATAAAAATTAATAAATTATTTCTAGAAAAATGAGTGTTCTTCTAATAGAAAATACTTATTCTAAAGTCTCCAAGAACTATATATTTAAAGAGAATACTGGTTGTCAAGTTTTTTCTTAGCTCTATAGGCACGATTAAAGTTTCTGAATCAGGTTGGCTAACCTCGCTTAACCTCGCCAAAATAGAAATACAATATATATGTTATCTGCTACTCCTTTCTATACCTCAGAAAATACACACATATATTTTTTAAAATTACGTATTTGATTTTGAAATGAAAAGCTCAAATATTCATATCTCAAAGTATTTTGGTAATTTTTTTTAACTCAGTGTACTCAGATGTATTTAGTATGCAATTGAGAAGCTTTGTGGTCAAAAGAAGACACTTGATTAGCAATCTTAGTTCCAACTCCACCTCCATTTACCTAAAGTTCTTCAAATCACTTAATTCCTCTGGGCCTCAGCTCCTTAATCTATGAAAAGAGGCAGCTGAACCAGATTACTTCTAAAATGTACTGTAACCGTTAAGATTTAAAATATGTTAAAATAAAATAGGTCACAGAGCTTCCCTGGTAGAGCAGTAGTTAAGAATCTGCCTGCCAATGCAGGGGACATGGGTTCGACTCCTGGTCCAGGAAGATCCCACATGCTGCAGAGCAACTAAGCCCACGCACCACAACTACTGAGCCCGTGCACTACAACTACTGAGCCCGCGCCTACAGCCCATGCTCCGCAACAAGAGAAGCCACCGAAATGAGAAGCCCATGCACTGCAACGAAGACCCAATGCAGCCAAAAATAAATAAATAAATAAAATAATTTTAAAAAAAATAAAATAAAATAGGTCACAAAAAAATAAAATCTCATTAATCTAAACTTACTAATTTAGAATTTGGTAAGAAGGGAGAAAGTAATGGAAGTTCTTCTCCTTCCATTACTTTCATAAGTGGATTATGAAATGATATTGCACAAATAGAGTGAATCCTTACTCTAAAAGTGAAACCTCACTTTTCAGCATGACAGGCAGTAGCAAAATTCTTTAAAGCTCATGAAGATTTCATAAGAGCAGTCTAAAAGATGTAAACAGGGGTTAATCATTCTTGCATTTACTTTGAGCAAACAGAGTTTAATTAAACAGAGGTCTTCTTCAACAGCTCTTTTCTAAGCTTTAATAGTTTGAAACTACTTGATAAGAAAAATGACTCAGGAAAAAAATACATGGTTTTATTTCTTACATGTTGTATATATGACAGGAGTGGTCTTCAATCTTCTTTCTGTTCTGTGACATTCACATGCACAATTTACTTTCGTTACTAAGAGTAATTCTCAGCCAGAGACAGGGAGTTGGGAGTGGAGGGGCTCATCACACTGAGGTGTGAGGGTCAAGAAGCTGTATAGAGAGAAAAGGCTACCTCCACCACCCTAATATGGGTATGTCCCACAACCTGACCTTGCTTGGTAGGCCAAACTAATGAGACTTTACTGCATGCCAGCTAGATAAAATACTGTTATCTCTAACATTAGAGCTTTACTATTTGACCAAACTAACAAAGAATTAAAACATAAGCCCCAAGTAAGGCTTCCCTTTTTCTTTAAAAACAATTCAATGGAAGCTACCCAGAATTGCTGATCAACTGCAATTGGTATTGAATAAATAATATTGTCATTATAAACAAAATTTACAAGTCTTTAAAAACAAAATCTCTTCCTGCCTTTACAGTTCAAGAGAACTTAACAATACACAAAGACTTTAAAAGTAAAGAAAAAAACTTGCTACCTTCTGAGTCAGGATCTCCAAATGGATTTAATTCTGCTACATCAGGATCACCAAATGGATTTAAATTCACAGTGGCCAAGTCCTTTTCTGCTTCATCCAAAAAGTTAAGTTTGTTGATAAGCTCTGAAAATAAACATACGTGTCAGTTCACTGTGGTTACAGTTAAGCATAATTATCATTCATTCATGAAATATCTCAAATTGTAAAAATTCATACTAATAATACCTGCAAATAATAAGATATAGCATTTTACCAATGACAGAATGCCGTTCAAGTATTTTGTAGCATACCAACATATTCAAATAAAAGAAAACAAACACATGAATTGGAAAATATCAGATAATGAACTAGAGAAACTTTTAGCTCAATCTAATTTGATCCAATAAAAAAAGTACTAACATAGATTTTGAGAAAAAAACATCCTTCACTTTTAAATATGAATAATTCAAATTGATTTAATATAAGCAAATATTTCTAAAACAATGTTGTTACAATATATAAGCTAACTAAAGAAATACTGTCATGTTATACGACCAGTTATTATAAGATGTTTTAAAATCACTGCCTATCAAGGATCCTGATACAGGCTTTGCTAAAGATGATAAGTTCTGTTATGTTGTTGCCTGTTGGTGCACTACAAATTACCAAAGAAAATTTATTAAAGGAAAAGCACAAAGACAAAACTGACAGCTAAGTACAGGCAGAAGTCAAGAGGTAGCAGGTCACAGTAAATACAAGCAATCAGAAGCAGAAAGAAAGGAAGAAAGCTCTTAGACCTTCAGAGGAACTGGCTGATTTAGCTGAAGGCATATTTGCTTGCTTTAGGCAGTCATCTTGATCTTCATCTAAGCTGCTCAGAGCATTCAATTGGTTTACAATTTCTGTAAACAGAAGCCAGTCGAGACAAATGTAAGGTAAGGTCATTTAATTAAAGAGCCACAGAAGCATGGTGTTACTCAAAAAGACAGAGAGGGGATGTTTGGTTAATCAAGAGAATACATTCAGAGGACGTTATTTTTGATGAACTATAACAGATGTATTTAACTGAAAGTTATGCTATACTCATATTTTAAAATAGGAAACATTTAAAAAATTAAAATTTATATTAGTACTATAACAACTATGTTAAAAAACAAAAAACAAAGATAATAACCTGAGAAGTTGACACTGGCTTTCACATTCTGCATTTGTAAAATAGGGCTTTAAATGCATGCATTAAAAACAGAATAAGAAATATCATCTGATACAATAGAAAATATGTGCTATTTGTTTTGTAATATTCTAAATTTAAACTTAAGTTTTAATAAGTTTTAAGAATATATCTATATGAATCATGAACATAATAAGCACTTGTTCATATTCTAGAATTTTAAAAATCAGCACAAAAGGGCTTCCCTGGTGGCGCAGTGGTTGAGAATCCACCTGCCGATGCAGGGGACACGGGTTCGTGCCCCGGTCTGGGAAGATCCCACATGCCGCAGAGCGGCTAGGCCCGTGAGCCATGGCCGCTGAGCCTGTGTGTCCGGAGCCTGTGCTCCGCAACGGGAGAGGCCACAACAGTGAGAGGCCCGCGTACCGCAAAAAAAAAAAAAAAAAAAATCAGCACAAAATAAGAAAAGCAGGCAATAGCTATTTTCTACTCCTGCTTTCTAGGGAATTTGTTCTTTTAAGGGAACTCTTGAGTGTTTGCTATAGGATATCTTATAATTTAGCCAGTAAGAGACATAATAAAAAAGACAGGAACAGGTAGAAAAACCTTAAAATAAAAATTCATTTTGTGCATAAACAGAATTTTTAAAAGTGAGTCATACATATTGTGGACAACTCCAAATATGTGAAATTATTATTCACTGGGTGAAAATTAGCTTGGAATAAAATAATAAGAACCTACTAGAATATTCTAGTTAATCCTTGCTGTTTCCAAACTTAAAACCTGGGAATAACTTAGGCATTAGGACAGACCAAATAGATCCAGATCATTCAGTGGGAAATAAAGAAAATGGTTAGAAATAGACAACAGTTGTGAATTCAGCATTAAAATGCTGTTTTTTAACACTGTAAATCTAAGTACACATTCTAAATTTTATGTGAACCAAATAATAAAATACACAGTTTTAATAAGGTTGCCTTCATCCATTCATTTGTTGTTGAACAAATACTTGTTTATCACCCTGTGCCAAGTACCATGCTTGGAACATAAGGATGAAAAAAACATAGTACTGTCCTCATGGAATTTACCATCGATAAAGATAGAAATTAATACAGAAACAGACAATAAATGACTACTAGAATATTAGGTGGTCAGAAATGTGTATTGTCATATAGATCTTTGAGCCAAATACATATGAAAAACTGACATTCATTTCCCTTGTCTGAATGAGAAATATATTTTGCAAGAATAAAAATGCTTGAGATAGTCAAAGTAAATCATAGAAAATAAAGAGTAAACACAATACCAACTGAACTCTTAATCTGAATGTGAATAATAAGAGTTAGTCAACCTTTATAAAGTATCTTCTTCCATTTTATCCTGCCAATAGTTTAAATCCCATTCAGACTCAAACTAACCCAGCAAATTCCTCAGTAGGCAGAGTTTATTCTCAAATTAGATCTTTTACCCCCAACTAGTAGTCATTGTAACTTTGTAATTTTCAGGGAAGTATAATGGAGAGAATCTATCCTATGTGATTACCAATGCATGACTGATTTTTTAAATTCATTACTAGTTTTGTATTTTTTTTAAATTTGCAGATGGTTTATTTTTAACTTCAAAAATATGAGAAAAGAAATATTAATAACAGTTAAATTTATTAAGCAGTGGAAAGGGCTCTGCATATGTTATGAGTTAATTCTCATAAACATCCTGAGGTATTATTATTAATATTCACATTTATCATGTATATTAGTATAATTTATTTGCACTGTATTCCCAGATGTGTAATTACGAGGCTAAAATATTTTAAAATAATGTTCAAAGATTTGTAGTTTTCTTTACACATTTTAGTTATTTAATATTCTTAGATGTAATCTCAATGAGAGTAGAATTTATTTATTTATTTATTTTTTGCGGTACGCGGGCCTCTCACTGTTGTGGCCTCTCCCGTTGCGGAGCAACAGGCTCCAGACGCGCAGGCTCAGCGGCCATGGCTCACGGGCCTAGCCGCTCCAAGGCATGTGGGATCTTCCCGGACCGGGGCATGAACCCGTGTCCCCTGCATCGGCAGGTGGACTCTCAACCACTGCGCCACCAGGGAAGCCCCCTAGAAATAATTTATTTAAGCACCTTATATAATGAGCAATAGAGGGAATACTGAAGAAATATTAAACTTGGTTCTTACTTTCAAAACATTATTAATGTTCCATTATAAACTTTTAGGTACAATGTGGGCATTTATTTAAATACTATCAAGATGACTGAATTACATGACTAAATTATTTACACTGTAATTTTTCTGAATGTTTAGAATATTTCCTTCCCCTCACCATGCTTTTGGTGATACCTAAAACCACTGATAAAAAAATAAACAAATAAAACCACTAATGACCATTTCTTCATTAATTAACCCAAAGTAATTTCTTATTTCCATTCTTCTCACTGATGACAAGTTGTCCTTCCTATCCTAGCTTTCCCTATTTATCTATAGCTTAAATAAATCCTTACTTAACACCTAGAACTTCTGCTTCTAGAACTTCCATTCATATTAACAAAGTGAAAAGGTAATGCTCCTCTTATTTGGTATGCAAATAAATCTCCATCCAAATCATAAAAAGAAGCAATCTCCAAAGAAATACCATTTACCTATATAAGAAATATTTCTCAAGTACCTATTATACTTTTTGGGGACAGACAAGTAAAGCAATATACAGTGTATGATAAATATAGTATTTGTTAAGACTGAGCTATGTATCGTAGGGTATGTGAAACTAGAAGAGAGGCATACAACTCAGTCTGAGGTCAGGAAGCCCTCCTGGATTTATGCAAGGAGGATTTATTGAGTGAAAATAAGACAAAAAGACATCATTATTATTATTAAAATAAAGAAGAAACTGGAGGGCATTTCACAACAATGAAAGGGAGGCGAATGAGAACATGATATACTTGAGGAACAGCAAGTTGTTTGGGGTTTAAGATACCAGGGATGCGGAATGGAATGAGATGAGGTTGGCAAATGTCCTATCATGAAGGTTACAGTGACCAAAATAAAGAATGTGAACTTTACTCAGAAAGCTCTGGGAATCCACTGTAAGATCAAATGTATAGTTTAGAAACATCATTCCAGGAGCAACATGGTAGCTGCACTTGAAAAAAACAGGATAGGAAGCAAAAAGATGAGTAGTTTAGCATTACCGCTCCATGAAGGGAGGCACTTAGTAAATATTTGCTAATTAAAGAATAGATTAAGAAGAAAGCTTTGATGGTTAATTTGACATGGAGGATGGGGAGAGGAATCTAGGATACATGCCAAGTTTGTGTCTTGGGTGACTGTGTGGACATTAGTTCTAGCACTGCAGTGGGGGCTACTCAGTTTGGCCATACCAAGCTACAGGTGCCTGTGAAACTTACAAAAATAATTCAATTGGCATTTGCATATGTGGGTGCACAGCTTAAAATACATAATTTTGTTATGTATTTCTCCTTTTAAAAAAGTACTTTTCTGTTACTTCCAAATTTCCTGCAGCCAATGTGTTTTACATGTATAATCAGAAAAACAAAAATTAAAAATTTAAAAGAAGATTTATAACACAAATTTATTCCCAGAATTTTTTTAAGTGGGATGCTTTCCCAGTAATATACCACCCTGACCAAAAAAATTCCCTGGCCCAACATATTTATATAATACTTCTTACTAATTAAAGCCTTGTTTCACCAAAAATTTACACTTCAGAAAATGCTAATAATGCTATGTAATAGCACAAAATAATTTCTACCCTAGCACTACTCAAACTGAGCAATAATCCTGTAGTGTAGCATTTAGTCATCATAACAGTGTGTCAATCTGGACTTGCTTCACACTGGTGAGAATAAGAAGGAAAACTAAATTAGGGGCAGGAAATCGAAGCACAGGGTCAAGTAATTTGAGACTCTTCTTTACATTGGAAGGCAAAAGAAGATAGAAATTGACCACCAGAGATTATCACACTGAACCAAAACAGGGGGATGGAAGTGGTGTCACAAAGAGTACGTGGGTTTTTCTTTTAAGAAAGTCTGTAGTGGAGTTAAAAGGGCAGGGTGTGGGAGGGTCTGCCTAGAGCTAGAACATACCTGCAAATCTTGCAGCATCCTCACTCTTCCCTCCAAAGTATAATAAGATTCAGTACAGGTATATCTCATTTTAAGATGGTCTAAGATAGTAACACTGCAACTTCTTAATAGAGATCAAGTTCCCAAAGGTGTCACTTTTCTCACAGGCTTGAGCCCATAAATATTTGATTTATGGATATAACTAACAAGTTTAATAATTTGATTTTCAATCCCTTTAGCAGGTCATATTGTAAATGAATGAATGAACTGAATGAATGTCATAACACTTGCTGTAATTTTTATAAAGGCAGAAAGACATATACCTTATATTTAAATTTTAGCAATTGTGTGTTTTTAATCTGTGTTTATCTTATGTCTGTCTACATATCTATGCATATATACGTATCTATCTACAATATATTTCATTTATCTCTAGAAATGTTATAGTTTAAGCTACCAACCTAAAATTTGGTGGCTAAGAACAAATGATTACCTCTCACAGTTCTATGGGTTAATGCACTCAGCTGAGTAGTTTACTGCTGTTAGATGGTGGCTTGAGACAAAGTCATCCAAAGCTTGGACATCCAAAATGCCTTCTTCACTTACATGTTTGGTGTTTCAGCTGAGAGGCAGGAACAACTGGGGGCTGGTCAGGCATCTCTCTCTCTCTCTCTCTCTCTCTCTCTCTCTCAAGTGGCCTGTCCATATGGGTAGTTTGGGGTTCCTCTCAGCATAGCAATCTTGGGGTAGATGGACTTTTTACATGGCAGCTGGTATCCCCCAGAGAATGCACTAGAAGAGTCCCAGGTAGAAGCTACAAGGCATTTTATAACTTAGCTTTAGAAGTTACAAAGTGTCACTTCCCCACTGCATTCTACTGGTTAAAAGTGATTTACAGGGCCAGCCCAGAAGACAGGGAGGGGACTATAAAAGGGCATGAATATTGGGAGGCTTGTTTCATTGGAGGACAATCTTTGAAGATTAGCTACCACACAGTAGATCAATAAATCAGAAAGTTGAAATCATTCATTTTCTTACTAATCTAACATACTTAGTATAACTTTTATGTTAACTTTCCAGTACGTTTACTTATGCACATATATGAAAGGCACAAATATTAAACTGTACAATTCAATGAATTTTGACAAATGTATACACCCACGTGACACAAGAGGAAGAACATTGCATTATATCCCCCCCACAATAAAAAAATCTCATGCCTCTTTTCAGTCAATCCCAAAACCCACCAGCTATAACTATTCTAACGTTTTTAACATAGGATTAGTTTTGCCTCTTCCAGAATACCACGTAAACAGAATCATACAGTATATACTCTTATATAAATCCTCTTTCATTCAGTATAATGGTTTTGACATATATCCATGTCATTGAATGCATCAATAGCTCATTTTTATTGCTGAATAGTATTCCATTCACAAATATAATACAGTTTAGCCATTCTCCTATTGATGTACATACACCTGAGCTGTTTCCAGTTTGGGGCTGTTATGAATAAAAATATTATGAATATTTTTGTACTAGTCTTTTTGTGGATGTATGTTTTCATTTCTTTTGGATAAATATCAAGGAGTGGAATTGCTGGGTCAGAAGGCAGGTATACGTTTAGTGTTATAAAAAACTTCCTAAGTGATCTTACCATTATACTCTCCATGAACAATGGATGAGAGTTCCATTTGGTCCACATCCTTACTGACGTTTAGAATTTATTGTCAGTCTTTTAAATTTTAACCACTCTGGTGGGTGTGGAGTTGTGTTTCATGATTATTTTAATTTGCTCTTCCCTGATGACAAGTGACACTGAGAACATTTTCATATGCTTACTGGCCAATGGTGTATCTTTCTTTGTGAACAACAGGTTTGAATCCTTGCCCATTACAAAAAAAAAATAGGGTTGTCCTTTATTATTATTATTATTGAGTTGTAGGACATTAAAAAAAATCTATTCTGGATACAAGCCTGTGTCAGATATATGCTTTATGAATATTTTCTTCTAGTCTGTAACTTGTGCATACATTTTCTTAATGGTCTATTTCAATAACCATGTGTTTAAAATTTTGATAAAGTCTAATTCATCAAATTTTTCTTTCATGGTTATTACTTTCTGTGTTTTGTGTAAGAATGTAAAAACCCTGTGCCCACTCTCAGGTCACAAATATATTTTTTTATTTTTCAGAAGTTTTATAGCTTTAGCTTTTACATTTAGGTCCATGATCTACCTTGAATTAATGTTTGTGTATGTGTAGGAATTGAGGCTCATTTTTTCCATATGGACATCTAGGTGTTTCAGCATCATCTGTTGAAAATATTTTCCTTTCTCTACTGAATTATGCTGCACCTTTGCTAAAAATTAATTGACCAGATAACTTTGGGTGTATTTTAGGATTTTCTGTTTTGTTCCACTGATCTGTCTATCCTATGCCAGTACCATACTATCTTGATTATTATAGTTTTACAGTAAATCTTGATGTCAGACAGTATTAACAATTCTGTTCTTTTTCAAGGTTATTTTGGCTATTCAGTTCCTTTGCATTTCCAATTATATTTTAGAATCAGCTTTTCAATTTCTATTTTTTTAAAAAACATGCTACGATTATGAATGGCACTGAGTTGAAGCTACAGATTTGGGAAAAAGTAACATCTTTACAATATTGAGTTTTCTAATCTATGAACAGAGAATCTCTATTTATTAAGACCTTCTTTAATTACCTTCAGTAATATAGTTTTCAGGGTAGAGGTTTTTCCGCATCTTTTGTTAAGTTTATTTCTAAGTAGTCTATGTTATTTTTAGCCTCCATTGTAAATGAAATTGTTTGGTTAATTTCATCTTCCAAATGTTTGTTGTTCATATATAAAAATATACATTTTCTATATTGATTTTGCATCACGTGCCCTTGCTAAGTACAATATTGAATGAAAGTGGTGACAGCAAACATCCTTGCCTTGATCCCAATCTTTGGAGGAAAAGTGTTCAGTGTTTCATCATTAAATATGATGTTAGTTGTAGCTCACCATAGATGCTATTTATCAAAATGAAGAAATTTCTTTACATTAAAACTTTGCTGAGACACTCAGTATTGAATTTCTTCAAATGCTCCTTTCTGCATCTATTACGATGATTATATGGTTTTTCTCCTTTATTCTGTTAATATGGTTAAACCGACATTGCATTCCTAGGATAAACCCTTAAAGAATGCATATTGGTACTTAAATATTAATTAGCTCCTGGTTCCTTCCCTAAATAAATATTGGAGAGCTTCTAACTTCTCCTTCAGAGCTCTTACTTCCATCCTGGCCCTGTCAGATGGGCTCTCAGTATCCACAGAATTCTTCCAGAGTCTTGTAAGGGGTGCCAGAGAATGTTCAGTTGTCCTTAGTACAAACAAAGCAGCATTAGGGATTAAGAGTGATATAGAAAGTAGGCTGAATCTCTATCTTCTGCCACTTCTACTATTCTCTGAGTTGACACATCTGAGTTCTAAACATTGGGAAGAGATACTCTTGCTTTCTTCAGTCTCTCACCCTAGGGTCTCAAACTCCTTTAAGAAAGAGGTAGCTTGTACCTTACAAACTTTTTAGCTCAAGGGACTAGAAATGCCCCACCTCTCTGCTTCTATCCTATTTTCCAACCTTAAAACCTAGATAACAGATGCAGTATTCCAGAAATTCTCATCCTTCACACAGATCTCCAAAATAGGTGGCCATTTTAAATTATTTTACTTTATAGAGTCCACAGCAATTCTATGATTTTGTTAATCACTCTCCTAGGTACTGGAGAGTAAATGCCCAAGTAAAAACCAGAAGCACATTAATGGATGTATTTTCTGACCAGGGCCCCAAGCTTATTCTGAGGACCCTTTTCATCTAAGAAAAGAGACCTATTTATCCCCATTCAGAGCCCTAGCAAGTAGGACATTTAATCCCAGAGGGCTGAGTCATACCATAATCAACTCTAGATCCTCAAATATGAACTGTTATCTCCTCTACTAAGATCCTCAAATATGAACTGTTATCTCCTCTACTACCATCTGTGCTGTAAGATTCTGTTCCCTGAAGGTGGCCAATATGTCACTCTCTCTTCCTACTCCTGAATTAACTTTACCAACTTTAGGAAAAGGATTAACAAACACCAGGCAACATGCTTATGGTAAAAATAAATCCTGATTTATAAACTGCATCTGGATGGGAGGACTCTATATGGACTATATGCCTGATAGAAGGCCATAGCTTGAGCTTCTCTAATTGTGGAGACTCTCGTAATTGAGCATGTCCCTTACAGGGACCCTGAAAACTATACCTATCAAACTATTACAAAAGATATCAGTTCTTGTGCAACATGAAGATTCTAAGTCAAGGTAATCCCTGATTCTAACTATGTGGATCTTGTCTCCTTGTACCCAAGTTGTCATTTGGGGGAGAGGTCAAAGAACAGTACCTAGGCTGTCATGAAAACTCCAGTGAAAGAGGAATGCTCTGCTGAATGCTGTTTCCTGTCCAATATCCTCCTAAATGAATCTAATACTAAGTTTGGGCTGTTCAGGTCCTGTGAGTCTGAATGCCTAACTAGAATCCTTGCTGATCTTTGCCACAATTGTAAGTATACCAGGAGCCTTTCAGGTTTCTCATGATGTCCGGTTTCCCCAATAATGCTCTGTTGTAAACTGTTTCGTTTAAACCTAATTTTCTGAGCTACATTCAGTAGGACTTTGTCACTTATGCAGAATGTCTTTTTTCCCCCTTTCTGTTGGTGTGTATTCAGAAATTGAACATGAATCCCAAAGATGGTCATATCACCAAAAACTGGTTCAAGCATTGTGAGGTTGCCATACAGATGGAGGCACTGTTTTGAAACCATATATTATTTCCAATACCAGCTACAGTAAACTTTCCATTCAAAAGCTTTGTTCTTCCAACTCCAAGGTCAATCACTCCCACTACATTTCAGTGATTTTTCCAACTGCCCATTCATGGGTGCTGCACCTCTGCAGAAGACATCTATACAGGTAACTTCAATAAAAGGTTCCTGCCTAAGAGCCAGTCCCTGTATCCAGTTAGCAGTGAATTCTGTCTCAGACAGGCAGAGGAGGGGCTTGTGATCAGTCAAAATATATATACCATGAATTTACTTTTACTTCTAGTAAAGTTTGTAATTTCAGAAGATATACTTTATCAGTTACTAATGATTTACAGCCATACTCCATAAGAGCACAGGCTAAATGAATAGCCTCTAGGTATCAATCTAAGATATACCCAAAATAATTCTAACAGTCTGTTTCTTCAAGAAGCTTGCAGCTTAGCTGAGGAAATAATGTACCCATATAATTTTATTGATATAATGTGATTGCATTTTATGCATTTATAATATATACTTAATATAGGCAAAATTTTAAATAATAATTCCTTCCTCCATAAAAATTGTGTCAACAATTTTTAAAGCTGCAAGAAAGTGTGAACATAAGCTGTGTTTAAGTTATTGCCACTTTAGCTGGTAAATAAAAATACCCACCATACTTTATTTGTACCGTGTTTATAAAATACATTCATTTTGTTTACTCTTAAGCTATTATTCAAACATTACTATTGTTAAATTTTAATATAGTTTTTATTATCTTAAAACCATTTTACTTAAACAGTTATAGAGTGGTAGTGCTGGTGCTGAAAAAATATTCCTGAAAGTTAACCTTGGAATGGAATTTACAGGTGCTAAAAAAATGCAACTCAGGAAGCCAAACAACTGCCATAACATGCTGTGCTATTAATTTAAGTGATTGTCCTCTGCAAATATAATAGAAAATGCTGAGAAAAAAATGTAACATCAAAGCATAGGTATGTTACAATGATTGTGGGTTTACCGACTTAGAACATGAATGTAATCACCCACTGTCCCTACTTACTTATGCTCCCTCAACACACATTTTATATTCATTACTTTTGGGAAACTAGTCTTGAATTATTTAAGGTCTGAATTATGTGTCTCCTCCACATCACATTCTTTCCATAAAATGGGACCATTCCATCTTACATAAGATAGTATATGATCAAAGGTCAAAATGAATGGAACAAGATAACAAGACAGAGTGATCAATATGGGCTACAATAGGAGACAGAAGCCCTCTCATTTATGGCCTTTCAGTTAACATATTTTAAATTCTCAATGTGTTCCAGACAATGTGCTAGAAACTAGGGATGAAAAAATGATAAGAACATAGACTCTACCTTGAAGGAATTTCATAAAATATGGACAGTAAATACATAAATAAATAATAACACAAACCGGTAGCATTCTGAAGAAATTCTGGATCATCATAAATTACATTAAAACGATTGCTTCAATTAGGGTCAGAGAATTTTAGGCTATCTAAAAAAGTTATTTCTGCAGTGGAAATTTTAGAAATTAAGATGTATATATATGTATGTTTAAGCAATAAGGGTTGCTATGGTATGAATGTTTGTGTCCCTCAAAATTAATAAGTTGAAATCCTAATTCCCAATGTGATGGAGGTGGGGCCTTTGGGAGGTGATTAGGTTATGAGGGCAGAGTCCTCATGAATGAGATTAATGCCCTTATAAAAGAGACCCAAAAGAGTTCCCTTGTCCCCTTTCACCATGTAAGGAATACAATGAAAAGTCTGTGACCCAGAAGATGGTCCTCATCCGACCATGGTGACACCTTGATCTCAGGCTTCCAGCCTCCAGAGCTGTGAGGAACAAATTTCTGTTGTTTATAAAGTACCCAATCTATGATATTTTGTTATAGCAGCCCAAATGGACTAAGACAAGAGTTCAGTTATAAAATCTAGTTATTACTGAATCCTTTCATTAAATCTGTATTTTGCTCAAAATATGTCCTTTCTTTTCTTTTCAGCGCAGAACTTGTGACATGCTGCTATCACCTTTTTTTTCCCATTGCTATGATGAAAACAGTACATTGCTCAAAACAGCTATGACTATGAAAATGTGTGGTTTTCTTGTTGCTACTTATGTATTGCCTAATTGAGATTTAGTTTTAACCAAAAGCCATATACAAAGAATAAACCATATTCTCTAATTAAAAGGTCAAATCACATCCCACTGGAATTATAAAAAAACTCATGCTGTAAGGAAATGCCTGCATTTTTAAATGGTACAGCAGTAACACAAAGGATAGAGTGATCAAGTGTAAGATGGAGAGGCCATGAAAGGCTTCTTAGAGGATGTGGCAAAAGAATTAAAATTTGAAGGACAGGTGGGAAGTCATTGGAGGTGGTAAGGGAAGGACACCAACTTACCATCCTAAGCACTCCAACTAGCCAAATAAAACAAAGAACTCAAAGATAGCAAAGACATGGCATTTTAAAAAGTATTGTATGATTTTGCTGACATTATAAACAATGCAAATGTCAGCACTTATTATTGAAAAAAGAAACCCAAAATGTTATTGAAATAAAAATAATAGCCAGGAGGGGTTGGAGGGAGAAATTCAAATAAAGAGAGGAGAGAATCATATTGAATCTCACAAGGTGAGTCAACACATTCTGTTTCATATTTAATGTTAGTAGAGAAATACAGGTTCATTCAGTTATCCCTCTAGCTTATTTATTTTAGAGGATACTATTCCAAAATGAAAACAGAGGATATATAACTTCCAAATTACTCTATTAAAAAATGCTTAAATAAAGAACATTTGAGAATGGCAAAATGTAAGGGGTGGGTGGGAAAAAAATAATAAGAAAATTCCCAAATAAAAATATAAAGTAATATAAGTGAAATTAAGTATGTCAGTTATCAAGAAATACAACCAAATACTGTTTATAAAGAGAAGTATTTAACACAGATAGGATTAAAAATAAAGTGATAAATACACCAAGTACAAAGAAGGCATGGATTATAAATATCAATATCAGGCAAAAATTCAAGGCAAGAGGCATTAAATGGGGCAAACTGATCAAATTATAATCCACGATGAAGCTACAACAGAATAAATTTTTATAAACTAAATAATTTAGGACTGAAGTTCTCTGTCTTTCACTGATGAACTATATAAAAAGCATAAGAATATAAATGACTAAATAATATAAATGTAAAGTTTGGTCTAATAGCTACATGCTGAATCTGACAAATAGAATATACATGTAAAAAGATATTTATGGAAAATTTACAAAAACAGATCATGTATCTACACTACAAAGAAAAAGATCTCAATCATATTTTTTAAAAAATTGAAATATGACAGGCTTCAGAATCTTATTTGAATTAAGTTAAACTAGAAATAAACAAACTAGAAATAAACACAACCCATGACAAAGCACATTCTCCTAAACATTCCTGGGTTAAATAGGAAATCAAAATGGCAATCATAAATTAGAAAATAATACAGTTACCCTTGAATAAAACAGGATTTAGGGGCATCAACCCTCTGTACAGTGGAAAATCCACATATAACTTATAGTCGGCCCTCTGTATTCATGCTTCCTCCAAGTCCTCAGTTCTTACATATTTGCATCTACAGATCATGTAGCACTGCAGTATTTACTATTGAAAAATATCTACATACAAGTGGACCTATGCAGTTCAAACCAGTGTTGTTTAAGGGTCAACTGCAATTTATAAAATTTGCTCAGGACAAAACATCTATCTTTGCATACAAGTCTGATCAATTCCTTATAACAGAAGTATTGTAGAGGTGAAGGTCACTGGAGTTGAGGAAGTCACAGAAGTTTTTGACTAAGAAATTAAATTGGTCATCCATGTGATCAATGGAATTCCCCCATACGATAGCAAGAATTTAGGCAAAGCCAAGAGATGGGTGCCAAAGTGCCCAATGAATTTGGAAAAGTCACCAAGAGGTGAACAGATGATAGAAGTCAAGGGATAACAATCCAGAAATTTACAGCAATTTATTAGCTGAAAGGAGGATGTATATAGTGCTTGATTTTCACTCCAATAATAAAGGTATAACATCAATTCCTTAAGGGTGCTAGCCAGATTGATGATAAACATTTATTGACCAATTAATACAAAGAGGTTCTAACCACTTACCATCTAGTAGTTTGATCAAACCAGCTATAAGAAATACTTGCATGGAAGTGTCTAGATATAAGGATACATAAGATGTATACAAATTCAAAACAAAGAATGTCCATACAATTTCTGTGAATAAATGAACAGGAGCTAGGAGAAGGTAGCCAATGCATCTTCTCATCTTACCCTTAAGACAGATTTTTACTTAAAGAGGGTTCATCCATACCTTGACAAAATAAGTACGAACATCTTTAGGCTACTTTATACTATGATCAGTAGTTCCAATAAAGTTTGATGCTTTCTTGACTAGCCTTGGACTTGATCTTAAACTGCTAAAATCTGTTATTTCCATCAGCATGTAAAGTTTCCAGAGAGCTAAATGGTATATTATATTAGGAAGCCTTGGGAAAGAAACCTTGTTAGTGGAATTGTTTTTTCCTGGGAAACAAGAATGAGTTTTTCAACTCTGCAAAAACACAGATAAATTTTTAGTTTAATGCAAATAACACCAACCTGTAATTTTTGCTGCCTTTTCCTCTTGGTTCACTCGGTTCTCATCATCATCTTCGTTATCTTCCTCAAAGTCATCTAAATTGCCAATGTCAGCTTGCTTCATACTCATTAAACTAGCCAAACTTTGCATGTCTTCATCCCTGTATCAATGATAATACACAATTTATTAAATGACATTACCTTAAAAAGGGTTGTTTCTTAAGAAAATAATATTAATACATTTCTTCTTTCTAAACATTAACAAGACTTTTTAAACAGTTATACAAAACTACTGAGCAATCTAAATATTCATTCATTAATTTTTAAATGGCACATTTAATTAATAGAAAGCAAACAGGATTAAAACTAACTGGTTAGGAGTTAGTTTAATTCTGTGCTGCAGATCTAAACTTTTCTTCATGGAATTAAAGTATGGTTTTCTGATCATGAAGTCTGGAAACAAAAACTTGTTTCATAAAACAGTGGGACAGTTTGCAAATCAGATGAGATCTAGACTTTAAAAATATTCAAGTTTGCAGAAGGAATTAGAATAGAAATTCTTAATCTGAAGTCCATGAACCCTTTAGGTTTTGTGGGTAGGAATAAAAAGAAGTGGTAAACCCCTGTAAATTATATTTAAATCTTGTTTAACTGTGCATTTTTCTCAAAGGAGTTAAAACTGCCCTAAAGTTAAAAAACTACAGTAATTGAACTAGCACCCAAAAGCCTAGCCTTTTTAAGAATTACAGGATAGAAAATGACTTGAGTTAGTTAAATACCATACATTTGAAAAAATGTAAAAATGTTTTTATATCTTGAAGTATTTTAAGTATAAATTTATAAAGTTTACATTAAATACTCTAAATGTTAAATAATTTAAGTTTTCTTGACCTATTATTTTATTTTAAATTTCAAATAAACTACAGTGAATGAAACATATTTCTAACATGATACATACAAACTAAATTTCAATCTGCTATACTTCCCCCAAATTCAGAAAACTGAATGAAAACACTGTTTCTCATGTTTTTACCACAATAAAATAAAAACAAAACAAAACCACTGTTTCCTTTGTAAAGTAATGCTTGTTAACCTTCACTTCTAAATATGGTATGATTTTGCAGGCTAAACTGGTTTTTGAAATTCTTTGCATTTTATCTCATATAAGCTTAGAGTTAACAAAATTATTTCCTCCTTTTAAGACAAATTTAGTGGCACAAAGTCTGCATGGACAAAAGCAGTTGTATTACCTTATATGAATGACTTACAAACTGCTTTCCCATCACCAGGGTATAATTTCAATATATAACAGTGTTCTTAAAATGTTAACTTGCTTAATTTTACCTCCTATATTTTCACCCTGAACATTTTTCTTTGGGAAAGGTGAGTAGGCAAGGAATGAGGAGATAGAGAGGTGGTTTAGGGTGTTCTGAGAGCATTCTCCACTCAAATTGAGACATTTAGTTTGACTGAATTTCCTCTCACCCAAATTCCAATGAATGGTGCTAAATCACTTACTGCTTCTGCCCAGCGGAAAGGAGTCCACCTTCAAAAGATCTTCTCTGACTTTTTCTCTCTTCTTTCTGTGTTTCCTTTCCTTTCATTTTGGCTTGAACTTCAGAGTAAGGTCTTTATTTTAAACTTTTCAATATTTAAAGTCTACAATTTAAAGTCCTGAGATGAAAGACTAATTGCTTCCATCCTGCACTGTCCCTCCACCACACTCACATAGAAGCCAACTTTCTAGAGAAGAGGCTTACTGTTATCTACCAAGTCATTTGTTGCCCTGTAGATGAGTGCCAAACATCTCTTTTTGACTGACGCACAGAATCCAGTCTAATCAGTCAAGTAGACATGGCCAATTATAGTAACCACATTCCACTAGGTCAAACACATTCAGAACTGTGATGCAGATTAGACTGAAATGTTCATAGCTGCCTTCTTCCTAACACCTTTTAAGTCTCAGGCACAGAATTTCCATTTCTCCTCTCACTGATCTTCCACTCCAAGTAGATGCTAACCCTTTCATTACACCCAAAACTTGCACTTACCATTGATATGACTGTATGGAACAACTAAGATAAATGTTACTAATTTTTTCCTGTTCTAGGTATGTTTACCTCTTTTTAACCAGTTAGAATTTTACTCTTTTAGGAGACTAGAACTGGGTGTAGGAGTTATCTTTGTGCAATGCCAATTCAGTGCTTAAGAGGGATATTTGAAAAAGATAATGGTCATAGCAAACTGGTTATGTAACTGTACTGTACCTTCCTATACAAGTTTTGGAAGGCTGAGCCAAAGAATATGCATTGGCAAAAGTTCCTTTAATTCTTTCATTCCTCTTATCCTAAACTTTTCATTTTGGCTTCCTCTCATGCCTCAGCTGCATCAAACAGCTCTACAAATTGAACTGTGGACTTCAGAGTACAACTACTTACACTGAAGACACTGAAATATAAAACAGACCCTTATGATAACCTATAATATACAATTTAAATTTTTGAAAATTGCTAGTCACTTTTATATTATTGATCATTCTCTAGAGTTGAAAGAGACTATAAATAACAAGGAGTACATCTAATTCAGCCTCTGAAACAAAGAATTGGCCGGAATGATTGGTATGCGGTAGGATATTCTCAACTGTTAACAGTTTACTGAGTCAAAAGCTATTTACCTACCGTGTTTTAAAACATAGTCTAAAGCAGCTTATTTGATAAAAGAAACTTACGTGGCTTTTCCTTCCCGAAGGAAAATGCAAGATAATGAAAACTGAAGAGTGGCAGATACAACTTTTTTAGACAATGGCTTGAATTTTAACTTGACATCAGTCTGAGTTGGCATTGGGCTTGCATACTGTTTCATGTTGATGCTGGTGGTAGCAAGAGCTTTCCTTCGACCAGAAGGGGATTCCTGGAAGGTAAAAAATCATTATGTAATTTGGAGTTATTTACTTTACAGCCAAATATTTTTGAATGTTCTTTTAATAATATGATTAAATAGCAGTTGAGACTTCCCTTTCCAATGAATTCCTATAACATAATATTGAAAAAAATTGTAATAAGGTTATATCACAACTTTCATATCTTTAAGTAAGTAAGGCAGATAGAAAATTGGAGAGAGCTGACTCAGAGAAATAAGGGAAGACTAGAACAATCCTAAATATCTCAGGAAAGGAAAAGCAAGGAATGCAAACTAGGACAGAAAGTCTCCAGGGATCCTGTAAAAAGAGGATCTAGCACAAGGCTAGGTATCAAAAGTACTCAACAATTGTTTTCCTTACTTTAATTATACTTAATGTACCCTAGCGATATCTCTTCTTTCTGAACAACAAGTTTCTTATAGAACCCCAGCCTCTGTGGCATTCTACCTCATTTTTTTTTGCAGTCTCTGAATTCTATCTATCCTGCACTTTGAGACTTAATTCTTCCCAGGGCCTTTTCTGCTCACTCCAGTCTAAAGTCCTTTCTTCCTTCCCTAAGATCACATAAATCAAGTTAGAAAGAATTGGGTTCTCTGATCCTATGCCTGTGGTGGACACTGCTAATCGACCCCAGCAGATCTCAAGTCTTCTCCACACAGCTCTTGCCAATTCACTAGAAATGGAACACAAAATGAAACCTATCTGCTATCAAAGATGTTTAACATTCCATTAATAAGCTACCTCATTTCAAAATTATCCTTTATAGCATAATAGCCTAGGAAAATAATGAAAACAGAACAGCAAAATAATGACTGGGCATTAACTATGTATAAGACATGGTGTCAATTCTGGAAAGATATGAAAATGAATAAGACATAATCCCTGACTATGTATTCTAATGGTAGGGGGAAATCCTAGATAAAGGGTAATTTATAAATAATGTAAACCCAAAGTCATA
The DNA here is from genome assembly GCF_949752795.1 of Hyperoodon ampullatus. Taxonomy (NCBI): domain Eukaryota; kingdom Metazoa; phylum Chordata; class Mammalia; order Artiodactyla; family Ziphiidae; genus Hyperoodon; species Hyperoodon ampullatus. The sequence goes on from NC_136928.1 coordinate 36,246,623, forward strand.
TACCAGCAATCCTTGGGCTTTACTGGTCTGAGAGTTCAGACCTAAAATAAAACCTAATTTCCAAGCAGTGTGACCTTGAGTAAGTCAGTAAACTTGAGCCTTGGTAATCTTCCCTATAAAATAAGGAGACCAAATAGATATCCATTCAAACTCTACAATGGCTTTCTATAAAATTACTCAATTTTCCAACCAAGGCAGGAAAAACTACCATTAACTTCTGAATTATTATTTAATAAATCCTTATTTGTCCTATGATTGACAAACTTGCCTAAAATAAGGATATACTAATTTAATCAAAATATTAAAATGGCCTTTTTCAAAAAAAAATGACATTTCTGCCAGCAGAACAAGTAAAAATGTAACGTAGCATCCCTAAAGAATACCTTGTTTTAAAATGTGGTCTTATCTGTCAGATTATGCACAGCAATATTATACAGAACTATTAGTGCATGTAGATACTTTATGAATGAATTTCAAAAATGCATCAAGCACTTGAGAAGGATTTAAGCCCTCTCAAAAGAAATACTTAAGAATATGCAAATACCCTCAACTGAATCAAGTTGAACAGATGTGACTACCCCAAACAACACAAGTGTTCTTTCCCTGGTCGCTACTGTCAATCAAAGAATAAGATTAAGGTCCAAGGTTCTGACAATGTGTAAAATGAAAAAGTACGATCAGGGAGTATCAATTTATTACACTGATATGAACAATAATCTCTTATTGTACCTTTAGAATAGCTAACAACTACTACATAAAATATAGGATTTAAAGCCTCTGTTTTGAAAGCATGACATACAAATTGCTACATATTATTTTCAGATTTGTTAAATCTGTTTCACAAAATATGACATTGATCCCTTAAGAGTAATTATTTAATTTTATAACCAAGTAATCAAACTATAAAAATTAAGATAACTTGGAAATGAGCATAATTTTGAAAACCTAGTTTAAGGATGATTCCTGCAAAATCTAGAGTTTTGATGATTAACATTCTGTCAATTTCATTTTTAAGGTTAAAAATTACGTAGAAAGGTTTTCTGCTGAACTCAGAGAGTTTTAAAGTATTTGGTATATTGGTATCTCTGAAACAAAAGGAAATGAAAGCTACTAAATTCTGAACACAATAGAATTAGCTGTACCACTTAATTAAGCAATTACTTGCTCAGCAACAATGAAAATGGCCCCTTGTAAGGTCTGAGCAGGTGAGCAGAATAGAGCTCTTTTGAGTCTACAACATCCATTTCTAACATTAACATAGGATCTCACTTAGAGTCTGTATCCTTGATGGGAAAAGGGGCCTAAATGATGTTTCTAGTAATTCTTTACCCAGCTCAGTCATTGTTTTCCTCTTTAAAATTAGCTAGTCATAGAAAATGCATTTTTTACAAGAACAATAATGAGAAAGACATAAGGATCTTTCATGGCTCTAACCCCAGCTCCATGAATCTTCACTGTTTATAACCATCAAGTTTATATATTTACCCACCCAAAATTGATATCATTTTTATCATCAGTTCTATAAAGAAGAATAAAATAACTGATTGCACTGCTATATGTCTTTCATACACTTTAGTCCTTCCTTAAAACACCAGGATTCAGCCTGGCAGAGAGAGTTTAGAGAGAATTATACTGTTGTCAAAGTCCTAATGTTATTTCATTTTGCATGAAGGTTGAATAAGAGGAGAGAAATAAAAGAAAGAAACAGTAAGAGGAACCCTTAGAGAAAGGACGTTAGATAACAGAAGTCAATAAGAAGTGAATGTTTACATATGTCTAAGACTAAGTTTCTGACTCTGGGGTCATGTTTATACCTCTGTTTGTATGTGAACCTGGCAGTATTCGGGGAATTACTTCAAAATTCCTAAAACAGAAGTTCTTAAACTTCAGTGCTTATTAAAAAACAAAACTGGGCCTCCCTGGTGGCGCAGTGGTTGAGAGTCCGCCTGCCGATGCAGGGGATACGGGTTCGTGCCCCGGTCTGGGAGGATCCCATATGCCGCGGAGCGGCTGGGCCCGTGAGCCATGGCTGCTGAGCCTGCGCATCCGGAGCCTGTGCTCCGCAACGGGAGAGGCCACAACAGTGAGAGGCCCGCATACCACAAAAAAAAAAAAAAAAAAAAAAAAAAAAAAAAAAAAAAAAAAAAAAAAAAAAAAAAAAAAACAAAACTAAAACTAAGAAAGTTTTAAATAGTTTAGATACCTGGATCTCACCCCTAGAGATCCTGAACTAGTAAAACTAGAGATGGGCTCAAGAATCTGCTGCATTTCTAAAAATAATAAGTACCCCCTCCTCCCAATTACCATCCTGCCCCTCCCATAAGCACACCCCTTCTACCAGGTGATTCTGATCCAGTTAATCGAAAATCACACTTTCAGAAATACTTCCCCTAAGGAAATTACTACATAAAATAAATTTTAATCTCATTTTTCATAACTATTCTCTGTTATAAAGAAGACTTAGCCTATATATTTCCATTCCTTTGAAATCCACCTTATTACAGTTGTAATCAGACAAATCTGAATTAGAATGTGACACCAGCACTTATTCACTAGCTAATCTTTGGCATATTTCTTCACATATTTGAGCCTCAGTTTCACACTCTCAGACTGGCAAGTATTTTCAAATTTGGATAATACCAAGTGTTAATAAGGATGAGGGACAATGCAAACTCTCTTAACACTACTGCAGAGTTTTGATGGATACAGCCATTTTGGAAAACAATTTGACATTACCTCGTAAAGTTGAACAGATGAATACTTTACGACTCAGCAATAATTTCCATCCTAGAAATATGTCCTAAATAAATTCTTGCAGTAACATATGAAAATACCTAGTAGAGTTTTTAGCATATAGTAGGTATTTAATAAACAGTATTTATTATTAATATTTATGGACCAGAACATCTGGAGAGAACATCTCTTGTCTAAATTATTCAAGTTAGGGTCTTCGTACAGAATAGTTCATTATATAATGTTTCATTTATTATGTACCCCAAGATAAATACAATTAATATAATGCTTCTCCTATTAAAATATTTGACTGATTTTCTCTACCTATTAAAACATCAAATAAAATAAACCACCTGCTAGAAATTTAACTCTCTTTCTCCCATATTAAGAAAATTGGGGGTTGGGGGAAGGAGAGAAGGAGCTTACTTAGATTTTATGATTTTTCAGAGCTTTATTACATAGAATGTTTTAAAAAATTCTGTCATGTACTAATACCTTAATTATCAGGTTTTTTATAACACACTGAAAATTAAACAAATGGCATTATCATTTGAGGTTTTTTTTAAAACTGTGGAATACATCACACATACTAAAGTATAAAATATACAAGTACTACTTAATGAAAAATAAAATGAACATCCTGTACCGACCATCCTGCTCAAGAAATAGAACAATACCAGTACCTTAAAATCTTCATTTTCCCTCTGAAATTGCATCCGTCCCATTCCCTCCTCCAAAGGTAACTAGACCCTGAATTTTGGGTTACTTCTTCCCTTCCCGTTTTCAAAAAAGGAATACTACCTATGTATGCATCCCTAAAGAGTACATTATTAATGAATGGATAAACAAGAAGTGGTATATCCATACATTGGAATATTCAGCCTTAAAAGGAATGAAATTCTGACACACGCTACATCATGAATGAACCCTGAGGACATTTTACTAAGTGAAATAAGCCAGACACAAAAGGACAGATATTGTATGATTCCACTTATATGAGAAATAGGTACATTTATAGAGACAGAAGGTAGAACAGAGACTACCAGGCAATGAGAGGAGGGGAGATGAAGAGTTACTGTTTAATGGGTAAAGAGTTTGTGTTTGGGATGATGAAAAAGTTCCAGAAACAGACAGTGGTAAAGGTCATACAATACTGTGAGTGTAGTTAATGCCACAAATTGCACACTTAAAAATATTGAAAATGGTACATTTTATGTTATGTATATTTTACCACAACAAAAAATGAAAAAATATATTGTCTAGTTCTGCATGTTTTTTAACTTTTTATAATGAAACATTAACATTTTTGTAACTTGTTTCTTATGTTCATCACTAAGTTCTGGATATTTATTTATGTTGATGTGTACAGCTGTAATTCATTAAATTTCACTGCTCCTAGCATTCCATTACATGAATATTCTACAGTTTACCTATCCATTTTACTGTTGATGAACATGGTTGTTTGAGTTTTATTTATTTATATGGAATTATTAACAAAGCTATCAATATTCTTATGTCTATATCCTCATGCACAAATGCAAGAATTTGCCTAGGATATATTTCTAGAATGGGTCATAGCATATGTACATGTTCAGCTTTACCAGAAAATGTCAAATTGTAATCCAAAGTGGCTTTATTAATTTACATTCCCTAAGTGTTTCCATTGTTCCACATTCATCAACACTTGGTATTTTCTTTTTCATTTTTGCCAATCTGAGATGATTAAATATTACCTCATTACAGTCTAAATTGCATTCTCCTGATTACTAACGCATCGATTATCCTTTCATAGTTTATTGGTCACGTGTTTCCTCTTCTGTGAAATCTTTTGTACTTTTTCCTACCATGCTGTTTATCTTTTGATTACTAATTACATATGCATTCTGGTACTGAATCCATTGTCACTTATATGTGCTATAAACATCTTCTTCCAGTTTTTAGTTTGTATTTTCATTCCTTGTGGAATCTTTTGAATGAACCCAATTTCAAAGTCAACATTTTCCTTTATGGTTTGTGGTTTTGCATTTTGCTTGAGAAGATCTTCCCAGCCCTGAGGTCATAAAGCTTTCCTCCCACTCCTTCAAAACTTTTATACCTCTGCTTTTCATATTTAAGAGTCATTTCCATCTGGAATTAATTTTTGTGTACATTTTCAGATAGGGATCCAATTTCACTTTTTAAAAAATTATGGGTAAATAATTATCACAGCACTATTTATTAAATAGTCCACATATACCCATCCTTTCCCCCATCTATAATGCCCACTCTACCAAAAATCTGGTCTCAATATACAGGTCAATGATTTCTAATTTGGTACCACTAGCCAATTGTTCTAACCTCACAACAAGACAATATTGCCTTAACTACCAAAGTTTTATCTTTTGGGATAATTTAAGATTTTTTTAACCCTGAATCTATGGCAGATTAATGTGGTAAATTAGTAGATTTTCTAGAATTAAAGCAACTCCACATTCCTGGGAAACATTAAAAAAAACACCCAAAGTTACCTGAGCCTGTTTCCTTTTGGGGAAGGTTTCTAATTACTGATATAATTTCTTTAATGATTACAGAGGTAGATGTACAATGTCTCCCTAAATCAGTTTAGATAAGTATTCTGCCAATATTTCAAATTTAGTAACATAAAACTATTTAAAATATTTTTTACTATTTTAATCTCTGCAGAATCTATCGTTTTGTACATTTCTTTATTCCCAGCACTGTTTGTGCCTTCTCACACTCTTTTGCTCCTAGATAATGCTTGTTATAAATTGTCTCTTTCATTGGGCGTTCCAAATCAATGACTTTTAGCTTTCTTGATTCTTTGGAGTGAATGTATATTTCTATTTCAGTAGTTTCTGCTGCTCTTTACTCCTCCTATTTTCCTTGGGTATATTCTGTTCTACCTCCTGAATTCTGAGCATTTCTTCTTTCCTGATGTAAGCATTTAAGACTATATATTTCTCTAAGCACTGCTTTAAATATGTCTCACATTTTTAGTATGAATTATTTTTGTTATTCTGTAAATACTTTCTAATCTTTCATTACGAGTTCTTTGACTAACAAGATGTTTATAAACTTTTTTCTTCTTTATGGAGTTTATCTACTCATCTTTATGTAATGATTACTATTTAATTGATTTAGGGTCACAGAATGTAATTTTTGTAATGTTAATCTTTCAAAATATATTAAGACAAGCTTTATAGCCTGACTCATGATCAGTTTTCATAATTGATCATGGGTCTTTAAAAGTATTTAACTGGTGTGCATGCACTGCTGTCTACTTTCACAACAGGATCATTTTTATGCAAAGTCACCTATCGCACCAAATCATGGTATTTCCTATGTGATAAGGACAAACAGAGCAGTAGAAATTTCAAATGTGAGGTTATGGGACATTTTCTAAAGGACATAAATCAAAAAATAAATAAGTGAAAGAATTGAGAAGCTGCTCACAGACTTCATCGCAGGCTCCTCTTGCTCTTTCTGATATAAACTTTTATTTTAGGATTGTCTCTTGTAAATAGCATGCATCCAGAAAATTTCTGAATCCAGTCTGATAATGTGTCTTTTACTGGAGAGTTTAGACGAACGGTTCTCAAATGTTTTTATCTCAAGACCCTTTTACATGCTTTAATTGAGAACTACAAAGAGCTTTTGTTTATGTGGGTTATGCCTGTCAATATTTGCCCTATTAAAAAATACCAGAAATTTAGAAAATATTTCGTTCTTTCAAACATAACTAATAAACTCATACGTTAACATATTTTTATGAAGAATATATATACTTTCTTTTTTAAGACTATATTTTTAGAGCAGTTTGAGGTGTGCAACAAAACAGAGGGAGGTAAAGAGATTTCCCATAGATCTCCTGCTCCCACACATGCACAGCCTACCCCATTATCAATATCACTCACCAGAATGGTACACTGTTTACCACAGATAAACCTACACTGACATATCATAATCGCCCAAAGTCCATAGTTTACTTTAGGGTTCACTTGTGGGCTGTACATTCTATTGGTTTGGATAGATTTTTAATGACATATACCCATCACTATGATATATAGGGTATTTCACTGCCCTTATCATCCTCTGTGTTCTGCCTATTCATCTCCTTCACACCCCACCACTGGCAACCACTGATCTTTTTACTGTCTCCACAGTTTTGCTTTTTCCAGAACATCAATTAGTTGGAATCATACAGTATATAGCCTTTTCAGATTGGCTTCTTTCATTCAGTAATATGCATTTAAGGCTCCTCCATGGCTTTTCTTTTTAACACTGAATAATATTCTATTGTCTGTATGTACCACAGTTTATCCATTCATCTACTGAAGAACATCTTGGTTGCTTCCAAGTTTTGGCAATTATGAATAAAGCTGCTATAAACATCCATGTGCAGGCTTTTGTGTGGACAATGGTTTTCATTTCCTTTGGGTAAATATCAAGGAGTGAGATGCTGGATCATATGGTAAGAGTATGTTTCATTTTGTAAGAAAGTGACAAACTGTCCCAAAGTGGCTGTACCATTTTGCATTCCCACCAGCAATGCATGAGAGTTCCTGTTGCTCCACATCCTCTCCAGCATTGGGTGTTGTCAGTGTGATAGATTTTGGCCATTCTAAGAGGTGTGTGGTGGTATCTTGTTGTTTTAATTTGCATTTCCCTAATGACATATGATGTGGAGCTTTTTTTTCATATGCCTATTTGCCACCTGTATATCTTCTTTGGGGAGGTGCCCCTTAAGGTTTTTGCCCCATTTTTTAAATTGAGTTGTTTGTTTTCTTATTTGTTTCTTTGTATATTTTGGATAACAGTCCTTTATCAGATGTGTCTTTTGCAAATATTTTCTCCCTGTCTGTGGTTTGTCTTCTCATTCTTTAGCAAAACAAAAGCTTTCAATTTTGATGAAATCGAACTTACCCATTATTTTTTCATGGATCATACCTTTTGTGTGGTATCGAAAAAGGCATCATCCTACCCAAGGTCATTCAGGTTTTGTCCTGTGTTATCTTCTCAGAGTTTTACAGTTTTGCATTTTACATTTAGGTGTATGATCCACTTTGAGTTAATTTGTGTGGAGGGTGTAAAGTCTCTGTCTAGATTCATCTTTGTGCAAGTGGATGTCCAGTTGTTCCAGCACCATTTGTTGAAAAGACTACCTTTGTTCCATTGTGTTGCTCCTTTGTCAAAGACCAGTTGACTATATTTATGAGGGCCTCTGTCTGGGCTCTGGATTCTGTTCCATTATTTGTCTATTCTTTTGCTGATACCATACTGCCTTGATTACTATAGCTTTGTTTTAAGCCTTGAATTTAGGTAGTGTTGGTCCTCCAACATTGTTCTTCTCTTTTACTACCATGTTGGGTATCCTGGGTCTTTGCCTCCCCATAGAAACTTTAGAATCAGTTTGTTGATATCCATAATATAACTTGCTGAGATTTTCACTGGGATTGCACTGAACATATAGATCAAGTTGGAAAGAAGTGACATCTTGACAATATTGAGTCTTTCTATTCATGAACATGGAATATCTCTCAGTTTATTTAGTTCTTTGATTCTGTTCATCAGAGTTTTGTAGTATTCCTCATATAGGTCTTGTACATATTTTGTTAGATTTATAGCTAAGTATTTCATTTTGGGGGGTGATAATATAAATGGAATTATGCTTTTAATTTCAAATTCCTCTTGCATTGTTGGTATATAGGAAAGCAAATGACTTTTGTATATAAACCTTGTATCCTGCAACCCTGCTATAATGACTCATTAGTTCTAGGAGGTTTTTTGTTGATTCTTTCAGATTTCCTACATAGATAATCATGTATTCTGTGAACAAAGACAGTTTTATATTTTCCTTCCCAATCTGTATACTTTTAATTTCCTTTTCTTCTCTTATTGCATCAGCAAGGACTTCCAGTATGATGTTGGAAAGAAGTGGTGAAAGGGGACATCCTTGCCTTGTACCTCACCTTAGCGGAAAAGCTTTGAGTTTCTCACCATCAAGTATAATGTTAGCTATAGGGTTTTTGTAGATATTCTTTATTTAGTTTAAGAAGTTCCCCTCTATTTCTAGTTGGCTGAAGAGTGGTTTTGCATTTATATGGACATATTTCTTAACATAGGCTGATGGATTATGTCATGTGCTTTTCTGCGTCTATTAATGGCTGATGGGTTATGTCAAGTGCTTTTTCTGCATCTATTGATATATTTATATGATTTTTCTTTTTTAACCTCCTGATGTGATGAATTAAATCAACTGATTTTCAAGTACTGAACCAGGTTTGCATACCTGGGATAAAACTGCTTGGTGGTGGCGTATAATTCTTTTCATACTTTGTTGGGTTCAATTTGCTAATACTTTGTTGAAGATTTTTGCATCTATGTTTATAAGAGCTATTGGTATGTAGTTTTCTTTTCTTGTAACATCCTTGTTTGGTTTGGGCATAGGTAATGCTAGCCTCATAGAATGAGTTAAGAAGTATACCCTCTGTTTCTACCCTCTGAAAGAGACTGTAGAGAATTGGTAATAATAATTTCTCCCTTAACTGTTCTATAGAATTCATCAGTGATCCTATCTGGGCCTGTTACTTTCTTTATACTCTCTATACAAAACAATTTAATGAGAGGATTGTCACTGTTTTACATGTTTACAAATGTCTTAATGTGTTAATGTCTCTAAAATCTCTCTAATGTACAGTTAGCAGAAAGCTGGATTCTCATATCTACTCTCATATTCAATCTGTGAGATATGTTGTTTTCGATAAAGTATTTGTAGAAAATCCAGTCTCATACAGATATGTAGTTGGAAAAGATAGGAGTATTTTAATGACTTTCGCAGATAATTTGGGGTCTTCTTTGATACTACAGCAAAACCCCACAGTGGTAGTTTCTTAAAGGCTAATAGTAACATGGAATCTGAAATCATATCAATAAACTTTTCAAACTCTGTTAAATTAAAATCCAATGCTCTATCATGTATGTTGAATGATTTTTTTTTTACTCATGCATGATTTTATAACATCATACACTTTGGTCATTTGAAAAATGCTAATTCTCTGAGTTACACATATTATAAATGTTGACACATTTCATTATACAATACCAAAATAACTACATTTGCTTTTATCACCACCTTTTCCATCACATATATCTTTATGCATTGGGAAGCTATCAAACTTAACGTGGTGAGTGTAAGTTTTTCAATTCTAATTTTCACTTGAAAGCTTGAATTTTATCATTGGCAACGAACAATTTCAGTCACTTAACCTTTAAGTAGCAGGCTCACTGTGTTCAGTTTCAAGAAAACCTTCACCAAATAAATAACCAAGTGTGAATAACAAGTTTATCTCTTAGCTGTTTTTTCAAGTAAAAATGGTGTTCCAGGATAAAAATGTGTTTACTTTAGTTTACAACTCAATCACACAAGTGCTTTTTCTTGAATAACTTTGTCCTTTGCAATGCAGTATAACTGCTTTATGCATACTTCTTATTTTTGTCACAAAGAATATTAAAAAAACTAGTACTCAAGGGACAAAATTAATAATAATTTTATTATAACATCAAGAATATATTTAGTGAAACCCATGTAAGGGCTAGATCTTGGGTATAAATTTTCAAGGATGATATTGCTTCTACCCATTAATGCTAAGGATAGAAGAGGCAATTTTCCTTGTTGTTGTCTTCTATGCAGTGAGTTCATTTCTTCTTCATCCTTACACTGATGGTATAGCTCTGGGATGTCAATTTTGTGCAACAAGAGGATCTTATTAGACATTCCATCTTGGAGGAATGGGAGATACCAGACTTTTTCTGCATCTTCATGCAGTGGTAAAAGTAGTTAAGTCATGGGTTTAGTAGAACCCCTCAGTGGGAAAACTACTATGAATGCTTAGCTTCTAGATGTCCTGCTTTGAACTTTTTAAAAAAGACTTCTTTGGGTTCTATCTGGGTCACTTCAAGAGTGCATTTATAAATATCACTTGGTCATATTTTACCTGACTTTTTAGCTGTTTTCCAAAAGGGGTGTTATTCATGCTATCTAGTCTGTCACATTGCCAGAAGCAGAATTCTTCATTTGAATTTTACAGGAAAAGAACTGAGCATTTTGATAAAGAAATAACCATCACAACCAGGTTCACTGGTCTCACATTGACCTAAGCTCTTCAATTTAGTAATTCTTAATGACTTATTAGGATTGTTTAAGAATTTATTTTATTGGAATTCTCTAGATGTGAACCTGTGATCATCGATGCAATCATGCCACTCTCTTATTGTTTTGCCTGTTTAGATGCTATGTCTCAGCATCACCGTAACCAAGTAGTAAGTACTTGATGGTAAATCAATGCTTGCAGCACATACCTTTCTAGAATCTCACAGTCTAATGCCTGATTCTGTTCATTCTTGTCCATCAGAACTCTAAATTCTGTTCTGCTTCTGTACTACTGAATCAGAAAACCAAGAAATGAAGTGACAGGTAGCTAGAATTCGAAACAGCATTCTAAAGACATGTGATCAGACTAATGCTTAAAAGTCAGTTATTAGATCTTGCCCTCTGTCTTATGACTATGTGAATTATTTCTTAGTAAAGAACTAACACATCCAAGTATTTGTGTAAACATCCAGTTTCTCTACTGACTCAAGAACCAAAACTGTCAAATGAGATAACGTGGAACTAGATGAGACTTTCAAAGTTTCTTAATCTAAGCTGTCACCCCAGTGCAAAAACACTTTATATCTTCTCTGACAGTTATCACATTTGTTTCCTGATACTTTTCATTTAACTTCAACCTAAAAACTCCCAAGACTTTGTTCTTTCTAAAACAAAATAATTTGGTGCACTACATATCAAGGTCAACAGTTTGGCTTTATTCTACAAATACTTGTTGAGAGCCTATTTTGTGTCTAACATTCTCTCATTTAACTCTGTGATAACACTTAAAATTTTATTTTAAAATGATTAAAAGTCAATCTAGAAGTCAAACTGTCCTAACTTTTTCAAAATTGTGATGCTAAGTCCTCTGAGCTGTCACAAGCACTGCATTTCTTGGGCCATGCTGAAAAGATCTTTGCTTCATCAGCAGACCAAAATGGGATACTACAGAATTTAATTTGGAGTCCATGGAGCAATTAAATGCTAAAGCAGACATGCCATAAGGAGCTCTCTCAACCACAAAGACTTAATTAGAAACCATGTCAGCTAAAATAACCAACTTAGATGGTTGGATGGAAGAGAGTTTGGTAGCACAAATGTAAATTGAAAGAATCAACATTGAAAATCAGTTTAGATATGTACCTAAAAACATTTATAAAAATTATTATATTGATTTTAGAATAAAATCTAAAATCCATCTAAAAATATCCAAATAAAAAACCCCTCAACCTTCTCAAATAGAGGGAAACTCCAGATATACATAAAAATACAAGTTAAAGTATTTAAGTCAAATATCTACATAAGTTGCAGATTGTCCAAATTAAAAAAAAAAAAAAAAAAATATATATATATATATATATAAAAAGAGACCTTAAATTAAGCCTACTATAAAATTGCCAAACAGCAGATTATATCAACCCTGTAATCCTAAAGAAAGCCACTAAAAGTTTACTCATATTCTTGTATGTAGTTTTTTAACCTTAAACAGAAACTACACTACCATGTTTTATTTTATTTTATTTATTTATTTATTATTATTATTTTTTTTTGCGGTATGCGGGCCTCTCACTGTTGTGGCCTCTCCCGTTGTGGAGCACAGGCTCCGGACGCGCAGGCTCAGCGGCCATGGCTCACAGGCCCAGCCGCTCCGCGGCATGTGGGATTTTCCTGGACCGGGGCGCGAACCCGTGTCCCCTGCATCGGCAGGCGGACTCTCAACCACTGCGCCACCAGGGAAGCCCTACACTACCATATTTTAAAGTAAGTTTTCAGTAGGTGTTCTAAGGGAGTTAGAATCATTTGTTAGTTTAAAGACCTGGTCAACTCAAGGATTGTTATTCATGGCCAGGACTTGAACGTTTATGCTGATAATAACTCCCAAATCTTCATAACTGACTGACCTACTCCTGGGTTCCAGACCTAAGCACTCAAGTGCCCACTGTCTATTTTCACCCACATCACAAACACAACATAGCCAAACTGAACTCCTCTCCATCCCTTCGGCTGTTTCTTCCCTGAGTTCTCATCTCAGTGAATTGTACTGCCATTCATCAAGCCTCCCACTCTCAGGACTCACCAAACCAAGTTGTCTCTAACTGCTAAATCTTTCCAGAATCTGGACCCTTTCTTTCCATCTCCAATGCCACTTTTTCCTAAATTCAAGCATCAACATCTATGCACAGACCACTGCCATAGCCTCGGGATTTCTCTAGTCTCTACACACCTAGGTTTCATCTCCCATAATTCTTTAAGGCTGACCACTTGTTTTAATGCTATACCTTTTTTTGTCGTTATGAGAAAATTCATCACAGAAAATTATAAACACAGAGAGTAGTACAAAAAAAGAATCACTCAAAACTTTACCAACTAGCGAAACCACTGCTAATATTTTGACATATTTTCTCTAGTTATTTTTAAATAGTTGAGATGATACTGTTTGTAAAATCTTATGTCTTTTAAAGTTAACATTATAAATTTGTAAACCTAAATTTTAGAAGTTGCACATATATTCTAACTATGGTTACACCACAAATGTACATAACTGTCCCCATTAACATTTAAGTCACTTCATATTTGTCACTAAGAAATGATGCTGCAATGAACATTTTTCTGCCCAAAATATTTCTGGCATTTCTGACTGTTTCTTAGGGCTGATTTGTAGAAATGGAATTTCTGAATAAAGTAATTGAATGCTTTACAAAGAAATCATACCAAGTTCTAACCTACCCTGTATAATAGCGCTCGTCTCATTCACCACACCCACATCAGCACTATTACATATTTTTAAATCTTTGCTAAACTGTTAAGAGAAAACTTGTACCTCTCTGATTTAATTTGCATTTCTTTGATAACTCATGACCGTGAATATATTTCTGTGTTTATTAGCCATCTATACTTTCTCTTTTGTAAAACTAGTCATGCCCTTAAAAAAATATTTCTAGAGCTCTTTAAATATTGAAAATGTTAGCCTTTTGTCTGCCACTTTTGTTGCTAATATATTTAATATCTTCCTGCTTTGCCTTTTAATCTCATGATTTAGAAACGTTTTATTTTCCTTAGTACACAAATAATGCAGGTTCACTGTAAAAAATAACAAAACACAGAGAAGTAAAAAAAGCACATGAAAATGATACATAATCCCAGCACTAGAGCTAAGCATTTTTATACTGTTATTTGTTTTTCTAGTTTATTTGTGTACTCATTTTTAAGAAAAATTGGATCATACACTGTACATATTCTTTTATAAACTACTCTTTTCATTAAAATATGATGAATATACTTCTGCAACAATAAATATTTTGACATGATGCTATTTATAATGGCTACAAATATTCCATTCTATGGACATTACAATTTAATCTCATATTTTTGGACACTGAGATCGTTTCTAATTTTTCATATTATAAGCAATAACCAGGTGAAAATTCTTAGTTAATTCTTTACATTCATACTTAAATATTTCACTAAGATAAATTTCTGTTGGTTGAATAACTGGATCAAAAGTATGCACATTTAAAAACTTTATATGGCTGCCATTTGTCCTCTAGAAGTTATACCAAATTATATTCCCATCGATTGGTAGACCTTAGCCAACAATAAGTCTTAATATGATTTTAAAGTATATATTAGTTTTGATTTTTATGTAGACAAACCTATGTATATTTTCCTCAGTGATTTCTTTCCCACTGCTTAGAAGCTTAGAAAGTTCTTTATCCATTGATTCAACAAATATTCACTTTTATTCTCTTTTAGTTTTGATTATTTTATTGTCTTCAATAAAATCCACTTGGAATTCCTTTTGCACTTGAGGTAAGGAGCTAATTTTTCCTCCTCCTAAATAGTACCAATACTATTCACTGTATAATCTTCTCCTTCCATAATGGTTTAAGAAAAGTGGGAATCTTTATACAACTCTTTCACATGTATAATTTGTCAAGGTTTTTCTCTGCTTCTAGGATAAAGGTAAAACTCTTTAACATAGTGAAGCTCATTGAGATATTGTCTCTGATTCTATATGAAGAAAAATCAACTGTCCCACCCCCAACTGCACTTCATGCTCTGATAATATTCTGCCACTTGTATATGCTGTTCAATTTTTCTGTGGTGACATAGCTTTATAATTCTGAGGCACAGAAGACCTTCCCAAATAAGGCACAAAACTAGCAGAAATGACAATGGAAGTTACTTTTTACAGAGTATTTACTTCATGACAGTGCTTTACTGTAATATCTCATTTGTTTCTCACAACAATCCTGAGGTAAATACTATTACTAGTTCATTTTAAAGACAGAAACTGAGGCACAAAAAGATGAAGTAACTTGCCCAAGATTACAGAGCTAGTAAGCTGAAGAGCTGAAGTATGAAAACAGGTGACCTGGCTGTGCAATATGTACACTTAACCACTACACTGTATTGCATAAAAGAAAAGACACAAATTTGAACATATAAATAGTATGTTTCTATGTGGTGAAAGACACCATTTGGAATTTTAAAAAAGTGACAGGTAGGGAGAAAATATCTGCAAGATATATAAAAAATAATGTACAGAATACATAAAGGTCTACAAATGAGTAAGAAAATATAATCATTTCAATTGAAAATTGGCAATGGGTATCCTTGGGCAATTCACAGAAAAACATAAGTGGCCAGTAAACATATAACAAGATACTCGACTTCACTAGTTATCAGGGAAAAACAAATTAGAATGATAAAGAGATAGTATTTTCACCCATTAGAGTGACAAAATTAATGTCTAGTAATATCCAGTGTTGCTGAGGGTGTGGAAAATCCATTTCAATCACTGTTGGTAGGAATATAAACAGTTACAGCCTATTATGAGGATATTCCTTTAGCATTAAAACTATGAAAATAAAATAAATGTCCCCTTTGACTGCACAATTCCGTTTCTGGGAATCTATCATGTACATGCACCTAAATTCTCAATGAAGTGCTATTTATAACACCATCAAGTATACTGGAAACTACCTTAACATCCATCAGCAGAAGAATGGTTAAGCCATCCATCTGTCCCATGAAAAACTGTGCAGAAACTGCACACTGTAAGTGATAAAAGCAAGTCATAAAACAATATGTAAAGTATGATCCCATTTAAGAACAGAAACTTAACAACCTCAAAATATATGTATTTTTATATAAATTCATGAAAAAAATGTCCAGAACAATTATTATGAGAGAAGAACTTTTCTTGGGTGAGGGGGTGCGGCTGTGCTGCACGGCTTGTGGTATCTTAGTTCCCTGACCAGGGACCGAACCCAGACCTTCAGCAGTGAAAGCGTGGAGCCCTAACCACTGAACCGCCAAGGAAGTCCCGAACTTTCCTTTTTTTTTTTACTTTATACATTTATTGTTTGACTCCTTTACAATAATCACCTATTCATACTTAACATCATTTATTCTATTTAATACTTTCATAATTTCTAAAAGTTATATGTATATGGGGAGAGGGGACAAAGGAAAACATAATTAAGCTAAGGCAGGGTTTCTCATTTTGGACCGAATAATTCTTTGGGTTTCTTTTTTCCCCTGTTTGTTTGTTTGGTGGGGGGAGGCTTTCCTATGCATTGAAGGGTGTAGAGCAGCATCCTCAGCCTCTATCCACTAGATGCCAAGAGCACATTCTACCTCTCTCCCACCAAAGCATGACAATCAAGAGTGTCTCCAGACATTGCCAAATGTTCCCCAAGGGGCAAAAATGCCCCACACTCCACCGATCACCACACTGAGACCCACCAAGTTAAGGAATTAAGTATTCTGAAAAGTCTCCTTAGTTCCTCCACCAAAGTTAGAATTCCCAGCACCTGGCCCCATATGGTACCAATCATTAGTTCTGCTTCCTTGTTTGTCTCCATCAGACTGTGAGCTTCTTCAAGGCAGGTGTTTAGTCTGGTTAATCAGTTATCTCCTGGGCTGTGTTCCTCAGAGTGTGGCCTGAGACCACCTTCAGTAGTAACACCTGGGATATTTGATAAAATACAGTCCTGGGTCTCACTTGAGGAGATTTAACAAGCTCCCAAAATGATTCTAATACATACTATAGTTTGAGAATTATATTGGAGTTTAATACAATTCCCAGAACATAGCAGGTGCTTAGTAATTTCTGAATGAATGCATGAGCTGTATGAAAAAAATTAAAAGCCACATCTCAGATCTCTAATGAAGAAAAGAGCATCAGTGAATAAGTAAACTGATCATATGTATTTTCAATTAAAGTGATCAAATGTACAGTTGACCTTGAACAACATGGGTTTGAACTGTAGGAGTCCATTTACACAAAGATATTTTTCAATTGTAAATACTACAGTACTACATGGTCAGTAGCTGGTTGAATCCTTGGATTTGGAGGAACTGGGGATACCAAGGGCCCACTATAAGTTATAAGCAGATTAACCCCCAAAGTTGTACAAGGGTCAATTGTATTTTTTAAACACTTTAAAAAATGTGTTTAAAACACATTTTAAAAAATTTAAAAACACATTGAAAAATGACGAGTATTACAATAATATTTCCTCCACTTCAAATATTTAACAACATTCCTATTATGATGTCAGTAATACACTTACAATACCAGCATAGATGGTGTGATAGATATGAATGCGTCAGATAAACTTCAACTTCACAGGCAATCAACTCTCCTAACTGAGAAGTCAGGTGAAGGGAGCCATGTATCAGACAGATACAGTAATCATAAGCACTCAAATGTGATCAACATTTGAGACACCGCTAACCACACAGTGAATATCAAAAATGGGGTTTATAAGTAAAATAGCTTGTTGGCTAACAAGATGAATGTTAGAAGTGTGTTTCATTACTAAAATTAAATGTCAAGGAATTGTAAATTAGATAAAATATTTTATAGTTATTCTCCACTACCAAATAGAGGATAAAAATCCAGCAAGACCTATAGCTTTTACTTTTAGAGATGGTGCCCAGAGTTGATCCCCTTTACAGTCCTGTATCTAGCCATTGGTTTGGGAGCATTTCTGGGTGCCCGATGCTAACTAGAAGGGTAACTGACTTTTGCCTTGTGAATGCTAGTTTTATTGAACCTTTCATGCAAGGTTATGGTCTGAATAACGAAATGAAGACAGCACAAAGCTTCTTCCTTCATGGACTTTACAGAACAGGTGGTCATGAATTGTTTTGTGCCTGCATGCTAATGAATGTTTAAAAAATATCTATATGTGGCAGAATGTGGTCATTTCTTTATAATCTGACAGTAAGAGTGCAAAGAGACACCTTCAAACTTTTCAGTGGTCACCACTATCTATCAAAAGAAAAGAAAGCAAAACAAAAAAGAAAACCCCTAAGATTTACAAATGATCAACTTGGTTTAGGTCAATTCACAACAACTACATCTAGATTTTTTCCCCACTGATACAGTTTACATAGTGTCTGGACAGTTGTTAAATATAAAATGCAACCCAATGGTCTTTAAAATTTCTTAACCAGAAAAATCTTAGTAAACAAGTCCTGGAATTTTATATAGTATGCAGCTAAAAATCACCATCCTCACACCATTAAAAAAAAAAAACCTTTCTGATACTAACATTCTTTATAGGACCAATATTGATTCAGTGTCACAAATAACATTAAATAAAGACAGACAGGAAAGTTGGGTTATCTACTACCAGAGACATACCACACCATTTAAAAACATGAGGTAAATGAGGTTTTTCAGGGACACGAGAGGACAATCTAGGGTTAAATCATCATTCACATAGCTTTAAAATTCAAGCATCATCACTGCCATCACTACAAAAAGGACAAGGAACATTCAGTTTGTGCAAGGAAGTGGAGAAGAGATGTAAAACCCAATTATGGGATGCACATGACTAGCATAAAAAACTACTGAACACTTTAGGCTTTCTAAGTTAGAGACAGCATGTTTTCTCCTTTATGTGATGAAACAGCACCTACGCATTCTACCCCACGAGGACTTTTAAAGTGGTGAATCTATGCCTGAATTTGAATGTGGTGGTTTCTAAACGAGACATGGTGGTCATATACAATGCTTTCATATCCATCTTCAGGTAGTTACTTTAGCAGCTCGTATGGCCAATTCCAAACCTATCTGCAGGGTACGGATAAAATGCCATTGTTAGAGTACATACTTCTTTTCTTGTACTTCCAGATTCTGGTGCCATGGAATACAGTTTTCACAAATATTTACTTGATTTTGAACCAAGTGGATTAAGTGTTTTTTAAAAGTTATTTTCTGCCTACAGGTAACTAAAAGAATATGAAAGGTTAGAGTAACTCTTTACTCTGTATCTAGTCCTCATATTGATGCCCCAGCTTCAGAGCTTCCAGTATAATTAAATACTTTAGCTAAATATTTTTGAGTGTTGAGCTTGCTTCAGGGCAAGTTGTAGGATATTCTTTCTTTAGATTAAAAAAAAATCATATAGATAATTACCATAGCTTTCTGTGATGTTTTAGGTACAACTTTGTCTAAGAGCAGGAAGGTAGGTAGGTGATTTCTAAAAGTACTTTTCAGCTCCAGGGTGTTAAAAAAAAATCTTAAACCTTCTGAAGTTGAAAAGTCATAATTAACCATTAAAGTTTAAAACTGAACAATCACATACAGTTAAGGTATAATTCTCTGGAATATAGCACCAAAAAAAGAGATAATATAAAGATCAGTTAACATTTTCAGCTACAAATCAGAAATATTATTAAAATGCAAGATTCAACACCTTAAATTACCACCATTTAAAATAAATAAGTTGGGCTTCCCTGGTGGCGCAGTGGTTGAGAGTCCGCCTGCCGATGCAGGGAACACGGGTTTGTGCCCCAGTCCGGGAAGATCCCACATGCCGCGGAGCGGCTGGGCCCGTGAGCCATGGCCGCTGAGCCTGCGCGTCCGGAGCCTGTGCTCCGCAACGGGAGAGGCCACAACAGTGAGAGGCCCGCGTACCGCAAAAAAAAAAAATAAAAATAAAAAAATAAATAAAATAAAATAAATAAGTTATCTGGTTATAGGGAACTTCTTCAATAAGCAATAATGGATAACACTATTTGTATACATGGATCTACTACACAGTTCTCTATAAGAATTGTATAATCTCCCCAATCCTAATCACATGTAGAGTTCTTTTCTTTAAAGTATTTAATACAAAAGCTTGAAGACTAATTTTCACATATAGAAAAGACTAGAGAGACCACATGACAACATACTGCTCAGACCTTTTCCTGCAGTGAAAATGTTCAAGCATTTCTTATATCATGGATTTCTATAATTCTAGCTGCTGCTTAAGTCAGATCAATAACAACAAAACTCACTACAATGACAACTTACCATGTGTTGAGTACTATTCTAAGCAGATGTGTTAATGTACAACACTCCTATGAAATAGGTATGTTACTATTCTCATTTTACATGTGACTAAAATGAGGTACAGAGAGGTTCATCAACTTTCCCAGGACTACACAGCTAGGAATATCCAAAACCTGCACTCTTTTTAAAAAAAATCTATTTCTTTATTATTTATTTTTGGCAGTGTTGGGTCTTCATTGCTGCTTGCGGGCTTTCTCTAGTTGCGGCGAGCGGGAGCTACGCTTCGTTGCAGTGTGCGGGCTTCTCATAGCAGTTGCTTCTCTTGTTGCAGAGCACGGGCTCTAGGTGCGCAGGCTTCAGTAGCTTTGGTGCGTGGGCTCAGTAGTTGTGGCTTGCGGGCTCTAGAGTGCAGGCTCAGTAGTTGTGGCACACGGGCTTAGCTGCTTCATGGCATGTGGGATTTTCCCGAACCAGGGCTCGAACCCGTGTGCCCCGCATTGGCAGGCGGATTCTTAACCAGTGTGCCACCAGGGAAGTTCCAAAGCCTGCACTCTTAACCACTCCAACCACTATACTAAAAAGCCTCTGAAGAAGCAGACAATTGGCTGCACCTGGCAGTTTGCAGCGACAGAAGATTTTCACAGAAAAATATTTTTCTATGAAACAAATATTACATTTCATTCCACTTACATCTCCTTCCCTATTTCCATATATTCCAACACCCTTTATAAAAAAATAACCTATGTTTTCACACCAGCTGCTCTAACAGCACTTACAAAGTTAATAACCATTTTTCTCATTTGTTTAGTGACCTACTTTGAGATAATTATTTGATCTTCACTAACACCTCGTTAAATAGGTAAGGCTGGTGCAATTACACTTTTCAGATGAGGAAGGAAACAGGCTCAGAATGTTTAAACTTGCTACAAGTTTATCAGGACATATCTAAGAGTTTAAATCCTATTATCAGTTCTAGTACTGTTTTCATTTGCAGGCTTTTGTTTTTGTTTGTTTGTTTTTTGTTTTTTTGAGGTAGATGTAGGATGAAAAGAGTTCATGTCTAGGTGTCCTCCATCCACTATTAAAAAGACAAGAGGCTTGCCTGTTAAGCAAAAGGAGTTGTGTTGAAGTGAAACGAACTTGGTTGGCCCTTCACATAATACAGCAGCACGCTGGGCTAGCATATTTTTGTTTGTGCATAAACCCAGCAAAGGCAAGTACTCTAAAAGGTATTATCTTTGAAACTAAAGTCTTAAACAGACTTTTACTTGGAGAACATTATCTAGCAAGGGTTATTTCAGGTTAACTATTGATAAAAATTTCAATTCAGTTCCTTTGGCTTTTATGCAATTATTACCATTCTATGGGAAGAGCTTTCTGCCAATCAAACTGTGCCTGTAGGGCTGGGATGTGTCTGGTGTGGCATCTAGTGCGCTATTGGTGCTCAAATCATAATACAAGCAACAACAACTACCACCAGGTTACTGCATGCAAAGTGATCTGACACAAAAGCCATGCATAGCTAAGAGTCAGTACTGTAAGCAGTATTTGAGCACTTTTTTTTTTCTTGGCCACGCCCATCAACTTGTGGGATCCTAGTTCCCCAGCCAGGGATCGAACGCAGGCACTGGGCAGTGAAAGCACAGTGTCCTAACCACTGGACCGCCAGGGAATTCCCTGAGCACTTCTTTTAAAAGCAAATAGCAATCTGTATATGATGTTTACATGTTCATGTTTTAACAGTCAGAATATGTTTTGCATAGGACAAAAAAGGAATGATTATTTAGTTAGGTTTTCCTAAATGCTTGTCTCTTTTTAAGAAAATAGGATCCTTTCACGCACGGGGCTCAAAGTTTCACAGGAACTAGGGAAGCTAAAACTAAGGAAGTGTACCTCTATTCATTAGGTTTAAAAAATGTGTGTGTATGTGTGTGTGTGTTTCCGGAGAAGGGGACGAGGGAGGGGGGAAAACTGAGAAGACAAAGGAAAAGATTTGCCTCTGCCTGTTCTGAAAATTTAGAAGAAATCAGAAGTCATGAAAAGAGGTGTTCAAGAAAGATAAAAGTTTGAACATCATTAAACCTGTAATAAAACACGCTATCCTTAGGTTTTACTCACAGGGTTTTTGAGAGGATGGAGTAACATAAAATATAAGAAAGTGCTTTGTAAATGGTACATACTATAGAATTTAAAGTACTAAACTGCATTGCAACTTTGAATAAGGCATTATTCATTGGTGATTAAAACTTTACGTTTAAAAACTCTAACAATGAAAAGTATAAGTTCTATGTGGGGGAAAATAATGACAGAGTAAAAATTTAACAGTGTGTTTCTTGTATACTTAAAAACTATCAACATATATGGTTAAATGAAAAAAGCAATACAAAATATTATTATTATGCTTTTGCTGTGTATTTAAAAGGTGATATGTGTATTTCTGCAGATATACATAGGAAACCTAATATTAAGTTCTCTGCAAAAAAGAAAAGAGGGACAAAGTAGGGAGACCGACTTACTTTTTACTCTTTCATATTAGTTTTTAAAATAAACTTTGGCCAGCTATTACTTTTCAAAAAAAAATTAATTTTAAAACCTAATAATGAAAAAAGTGGAAAATTTTGACTTTCCTGTTTTACTACTGAAAGCTTGGTAAAAATAAATAATTTCAAGGAAAAAATTCAAGTTTATGCAAATTTTTTGAAAAGATAATGTTATTTAAGACATTACATTTTAAAAAATAAAACAGAGATTCAACATTTGTTTTTGTTTCCCAAGACCCCACTGTCTTCCACTAAGAATTGGATGTAGCTTTTCAGATCATAGTAATGGCATGGGTGGTAGCTTCAGTGTCAGAATTCATGTTCATTTGCGTGACTATTACTGCCTTCTGAATTCTAAAAAATTACCTCCAAATTTGTGAGGCATAAAGTAGGTGTAGGCGTAAGTTTCTTATTTAGCTGTTTTTGAAGTAGTTCAGTTGTTTTATTTTGAAAGGAAGAAAATTCCCTTTAAAATGTAGGGAAAGAAAATGTTCTGTGGTCATGACATTTCAATAGCAAAATTTTCAATATTTCTAATAGATTTGATCAGTTCCTTCTTGTTTAAAATTTTAATAATATAATGATAGCCTAAAAACACGGAAACATAGAAAATAAAAATTTTATTTCTTCATTTAAAATCAGGAATTATACTGATTTCTTAGAAAATAGTACACTGCCATGAAAAATATATTTTATATGTATTACTTGATAAAGAAAGTTAAAAAAGAAAGTTATCAATACACTATATTATATTCTGTAAAAGGAAAAAAAAACTCAACTAGTACAGGGATTGGAACAGGAAACACAGAACCATATTTATTTTTTGATACTTGATTAGGCAGAATAACAGAGTAAATCCTACTGTCTATATATACTAAGAAAGGAGATGCCAGATCCTCAGAGAACAGTTAGGCTACCTTAAAAGGCAAAGCATTTCACACCCTAGAATGCAAAACCTATAACTGTTATGACAATCAAAAAAACCAATTCAAAGATAATCTAGTAGTCTTGATCCACAACCGAATATCCCTATTTGGAAGGCAGGAATTCTGACTTAACTTTAGAGATACAATGGCTTTTTTAGAGCAACAGAAATTAACGAAGGTTATTCATATGATGCTGAGAAGGAAGATTCAGAAAGGGTCACACAGTTTCACACATATTTCCAAGCAGTGTCCAAACAAGCTGTTTAAAAAGAACTAAAGTCAGTACTAGAATCTCTGGAAGTAACTGATGTATTCTAGTAAAAGTAAAGTCCTAAAATTAAATACCAAGCTCCATTTTTATCCTGATAACCACTTTAAACTGGAATTATCTACTAGGGAAAGATGGAGAATGGAGATGAATTTTGTTGAAGAGGTTTATTGGGAAAAGAGTAGAAAAGACAAGCTGAGCCAAGAAGGAGCAGAAGGATGAAAAAGACTGACATTTCAGAATATATTATTTCTCTTTATATATTACTTTAAGAGTCCTTTGAGAAGAACGCTAAAATCTTAAAGTGTAAAATCCATCAAGCCAAATTTATACTATACCTGCTCTTTCTGTTTTTTAAGATCAAAATCCTTATGCCCGCTACTACCTATTAGGGAAGGAAGAAAACCTACTTTTTATCAAGGGCCGTTGACCCATAGGAAAAAAATTAAAATAAAACAAAAGACAATAACTTAGGGTTATACAGATACTTTTTTTAATGAACTTTGTATATTTTAAAAAGGAAAAATCTAAAATTTATCTAATCTGAATCTACAGTTTATCCAAACTTTAATACCAAAAAGGGTCAAAGAACAGGTTTTAACAAGGAAGAAAAGTGGAAAAGAATCAGTGAGCAGGTGTAGATGGTGAAGAGGGGCTTGAGGGTGAGACCAGTTCTGAAGGTGGTGGGAACAATGGTGAGCACAATGGTGAAACTGTACTAATCCCTTGAGGAACTTCATCGAGAAAGAAAAACTGAAGGAATTGGCAGGGAATAACTAGTATTTTTATTTCTAAAATGCTGCTAGCTAGGCATGGACAGTTTGAATTGGAGATTCAATAACTCTTGTCTAAAGTTGATAAATCATGAAATAGAGTACAAGTATATCATATAGAACTAAAAGCATGGAGGGAACCACCTGAAGAACTAGAATCTGAAGCAATTATAAGAGGCTGCCTCAAGGGAGTGGGTTGGACATAGGAACAGAGGGGCAGGAGAATGTTGACTTTCAGTATAAGTTCTTCCGTACTGTTTGATTTGTTAACATCTGCCTGCCTTGAAAAAAATAAAAACATAATTTTTAAACTCATAAATTAGGAGGGGCCTGAGCTATGTTAAAAGTTGTTGTGTGTGTGTGTTTTGCTAATTCCATCCAAAGGTTCTTGTCAAAAACAGACTTGATTTTTTTTTCCTGTGTATACACACATTAGTTACGGATGATTAACAAAGTATTCATTGTTCTATTTGCTTTGGCTGAGAACTGACTTGTGTTAGTGTTAAGGAAATATTTCACTTTATATGGAGAAGGTATGAAGGATTGCTTATTTAAATATACATAAGGTAAAGTAAAAGAAAGGGTTTATACATGTTTCACCCTCACAAACAATAAAAATATTTAACTAGGTCGAAGTGTAGTTTATCCAACTTAGAAACTAGGGAAAATGCTATGTATCTTTTCTCTCTTTATCCAAAATAGCTTTGTGAACTTATCTATTTAGTACTTTAATTTTGGTGGAACGGTAAAGCATTTATTTAAAGAAGATTTGATATCAAATATGACAGAACCAACCATAATCATTTTCTTTACTTTTTAAATATGCAGAGGCTTTTTTAAAATAAATTTTATAAAAAGAGTAAAAAGTAGTTGTATTGCAAAATCAGAGTTCCTCAACTTTAGGGTATCTGAAAATAAGTACCCAAATTTAGCCTGACAAATGGTCACCTAAAGTGCCTTTACTTTTCAGATGTACATTTAAAAAATAATATTCACTTGGAAGAAAAGTTTTCACATATGAAGAATCAGTAAGAGATACATATCTATCCTTTTAATAATTTTTATAAATATCACTTTTCTAAATAAAACTACTTTATCCAGTAAACAAGAAATACTAGTTATAGTAATTTAATTTCTGTCAACACCTGTTTGATTTAAAAAGAAGGTAGTCAAAACCAGTAATATGATTTAATCTATCCTGTAACTGACTTTTGAGTAGACTTTTACTAATTGGGTCCACCAATATAGGTTGGGGTAAAGAAAAATAAAAGTGTATAGGGAAAAAATGCTGTGGATTATTTAGAAACTGGTCACTAAAGAAAAGAGAAGAGAGGATGGATTTGAGGTCAGTTCCCAGATCTCCATTTTATTCCTAAATTGCTAATAATAGCAACTTATAAAGAAAGAATTAGACAAAGGATGGAAATTAGGAATGAGGGCAAGGATAAAAAAATACTGCAGATGATTTGGACATCTAGGGCCACTTGATGGTACTATAGAAATTTATAGTAAGCAAGACTTCAGATCCAGGGCTTAACTTCACAGACAGCTCCTGTGACACAAGTACCCTTTCCTCTCATTTTCCTTCTTTCCTAACACATATGATTGGCACCTACTGTTTCTTTTCAATCCCAGATAAATTTACTCCTCCTGTATTTCTTTTTTACATTGGAGGATAAAAAATTTAGTCTTTTCTATTTCTCCCTTCTTTCTTTAGTAGATCATATGAAGCATAGAGCCATTACTTATAAAATAAATATCACTATCAGTTTAGACTAATTCTTTTCAATCTCCTGAAAGGTAATAAGACCTTTCTACCAAATTATATGGAGCAATCTCAGGTAGCTCCCTTCAATTTTATTTCATTTTTACCACACACAGCCCCTACTCATCACTTTCATTTTATATGATCTACTTGTTGACATGTATCCATTGAAATCAATTTCTAAATTGAACTCTGAATCTAGTCACCAAAACTGTCCTTGAATCAACAAGACCATTCCAAAAGCCTGAGTGAATGATGAGTTTTGTATAATAATCTGAAGTCCTATATATTTTCACTAGGTAAAGCTATCACTGGAGTGATTTCCAAAGAGAGTTATTGCAGATGCATAGCTCACTCAAACGTGTGGAGGTCCACTCATAGCTCACAACTGGGAAGCAGTTCTCTGAGTGGAACTGCTTTTTTATACTAATGCAAAAGTATCAGCTCTAAAAGCACTTCCACAAAAACCTGAAAACGACATAGGTATAATGCACATTTTAAAATAAGAAATGTAATAACATTAATGATGAATTTAATCTACTCTAAATGCAAACAAGGAGTAGCAACCTAAAAAAAATTATACAACATGCATATGTTCAAAACAAAAAAGAACAATACTAAAATCAATTTATTAAAATGATGGGATTATGGATATTTTTCTCCTTTTTAATATTTCCAGTATTGTCATTATGTCAGTTGTGTAATAAATATAAAATGTTTAAAAGACCCATTAAGCTCTAATAAAAAAAATAAATCTAAAAGACAAGAAAGTTATATATATATTAATTTTATTTGCACACTATTCCCAGCACCTCTGACTCACAGAATTTATCCCAACAGATGCCTTCTTCAGGCATGAAACTAAGAATGGTGTAGGTATCAGGGCTTAAATGTCTCACTCCAAGTTTATTGCGAATGAAATCAATTGGACACCCATTAATTGGACATTTACCCATTTATTGGACATTTATAAGTACATAGCATCTTGCTAAGTATTGTCTGTTTACAAAATAACATACTCTTCTTACCCTTAGGTAGCTGCCTAAAATTATCAGGGAGAGACAAGACCATCACATGGAAAGTTAAATAATAAGGTAAAATAATTTTTTTTTAATCTGCAAGTTTAGTATATGAATAAGTGACAAATTCATTTTTCAAACACCCATTGAGGGTCTACTATTTGTAAAACTTTATTCTAAGTGTGGAAATCAGTTAGGTACACTTAAATTTCTGTCACTCCAAAAATAAGCCAAAAAATGGGATGTTTTGAGAAGGAGAAAGGAATTAGGAACCACCAATCTATCTGAACTGTAGGACATTCCTGGCTTACAGGGACAGATCTCATGTTAAGGGACAATCATTCTGTAGCTCACAGAACTGGAAATACATGCCTTACTCTTTAAACTGGCTTAGACAGCAGCTATGTAGCATTTTAATTAACTATCAGTATTGACATACCTTAAAAGCAGAAATCTGAAATAATGCACTGTAAGTAGTACTTGTAAGCCAATATTAATCCAAGTTTAACCTATATATAACAAAGTGTCCAATGTTGTATCTAGATTGTAAGGGGAAGGTTGGGTATAACACAACTGAATTCAGAAATGCTGAAATGAAAATGCTTTAGCATATTGCTAACTAATTTGTTCTAATTAGTTAGCAATATGCAGAGAACAAACATTGCTGCCGAGTATTATTTTTTGAATGCCAGGACAGAAATTTACATATCGACATTAAAAATAACCCTATTTTGGGATTTCCCTGGTGGTCCAGTGGTAAAGAATCTGACTTCCAATGCATGGGATGCGGGTTTGATCCCTGGTTGCAGAACTAAGATCCCACATGCCACGGGCAACTAAGCCCATGGGTCACAACTACTGAGCTCGCGCACCTCAACGAGAGAGAGAAAACCCGCATACCACAACTAGAGAGAAGCCTATGCGCCATAACTGGAGAGAAGACTGCACGCCACAAGGAAAGATCCCGCACGCCTCAATGAAGACCCCACATGCCGCAACTAAGACCCGACGCAGCCAAAAAAAAAAGAAAAATAAATAAATAAATAATAAAATATTCCCCCCCTCAAAATAACCCTATTTTAAATCAACCTCTAGTTTATATATCTAAACTATCATAAATATTATTAAAGAACATCTGGTAACTATTCTTTTTTTTTTTTTTTTTTGCCGTACGTGGGCCTCTCACTGTTGTGGCCTCTCCCGTTGTGGAGCACAGGCTCCAGACGCACAGGCTCAGCGGCCGTGGCTCACGGGCCCAGCCACTTCGCGGCATGTGGGATCTTCCTGGACCGGGGCACGAACCCGTGTCTCCTGCATCAGCAGGCAGACTCTCAACCACTGCGCCACCAGGGAAGCCCTGGTAACTATTCTTGACCAAATAATATTTCTATACTTCTCTATTTTAATAACGTAAATATAAACTATATATTTTAATTATTCTATAAAGAAAAATTTAGTCATTTGTATATATATTAAAAGGTAATTAAAAGTTGATCTCTTACAAAGCTTAATTAAACTAACTACAAATTTGTTACCTAACAAACTTGATGTCAGAACTTATTTTAAAAAATTTTACACTTATTTTCAAATAATTATAATTTACATTTTTAAATTGACCATCTTTCAAAATGAAACTAAAGCATTTCACAACTTATATTATTCAATAAATCTATTTGTTTAAAATATTAGCAATTTTAAACAATTTACAATTAACTGAGGTTTTTTTTTTTTTTTTTTCCCCTGCATTGGCAGGCGGATTCTTTTTTTTTTTTTTTCTTTTAAAGAAGATGTTGTTGGTAGGAGTTTATTAATTAATTAATTTATTTATTTTTGCTGTGTTGGGTCTTCGTTTCTGTGCGAGGGCTTTCTCTAGTTGTGGCAAGTGGGGGCCACTCTTCATCACGGTGCGCGGGCCTCTCACTATTGCGGCCTCTCTTGTTGCGGAGCACAGGCTCCAGACGCGCAGGCTCAGTAGTTGTGGCTCACAGGCCTAGTTGCTCCGCGGCATGTGGGATCCTCCCAGACCAGGGCTCGAACCCGTGTCCCCTGAATTAGCAGGCAGGTTCTCAACCACTGCGCCACCAGGGAAGCCCTTAACTGAGGTTTTAAACTTGAGTGTATAGCTAGTATACAGACATGATCTGAAGCAGGTGATCTTGTACACTGAACTTAAATGAATAATCCAGATGTGGCTGCTGGATATTCTGATCTTGTTTTGTTTTGTTTAATTACTATCAAATAATCAACCTCAATAAAACAGATCTTTACCTATTAAACCTTTGATTACAAATATTTTTTCTTACAATAAATTAAAGTCCATTTTTCTAAAACAGTTTTCTAAAACTATGTTCTATTTGAGGAGATACAAAAAGCAAACATTTAAAATCATGTTATCTCAGTTGTACACATGAAACATATGTTATAAACCAATGTTACCTCAATAAAAAATAAATTAAGAAAAAATCATGTTACCACATACATGCAAATACTTTAAGTTGGCAGGTAGAACTTTAGAGTGGGGATCAGGAAAATGAACAAAAGTGAGTAGTTTGCTACTAATTAGCAATATGACTTTGGGCTAGTTATTAGATCATAATACCTTAGTTTCCTTATCTGTAAAATGAGGGAGAATTTTATGATTTCCAATCTTTCTTCTAGCTCTAAGTTTCTATGATTTGATTAATTGAATTAAGAAACCCATATCTGCATTAGGAAACTAGGTTCTAAAGTAATAGAATAACGTGATAGTGGGTTATAAAACTTAAGGAAAACAAAAATATTACAACACTAATTTGAAATATATGAACTATCAGAAAGCAATGCTTTCAAGATAAACAAAACCCAGGAGCAATAGTTGCATATGCCTGTGATCATTTAATGGTGGTATGAACAACGGAGTTTACAAAACAGGGTAGTTCATTTAAGGATACCACTTGCAGAAATATTTAATTTACAAAGCCAGAAACTACTGACAAGTAACAAGAGAATTATACTGAAATATTTTACATCTTACTTTACAGAGTCCTGTTACACTCTGTAAAACTCACATGTAGAAACTAAAAATATTTAAAATGAATGATCACTAAAACTAAAACATAATAAAAGTGTGTATAGGGATAAAGTCGATTTCTTTTAATAACACACTACCAGCCACATGATGCTTACAATGAATTAACACTATTTTCTGTAAAATTGTGAAATTCTCTGAAGATTTAATTTTCAAACATGTCACCATCAAGCACCTAATAAAATACAACTTTAAATAAAAGTAAATAATTTACTTCCTATTACTAACCTGATACAGGTATTACTGGAGTCCAATTTTCTTTCAAAGGTGTTTTTTTTTTTTTTTTTTTTTTTGCAATATGTGGGCCTCTCACTGCTGTGGCCTCTCCCGTTGCGGAGCACAGGCTCCAGACACGCAGGCCCAGCAGCCATGGCTCATGGGCCCAGCCGCTCCGCAGCATGTGGGATCTTCCCAGTCTGGGGCATGAACCCGTGTCCCCTGCATCGGCAGGCGGACTCCCAACCACTGCACCACCAGGGAAGCCCCCAAAGGTGTATTTTTTCAAAGAACATCCAGACACCCAAACATTATTTAAAAAACAAAAGAAAAATTAAAAAAAAAAAAAACTTTGTGTTAGAAATTGTCCCAGGACTATATTTTGACATTTTTAGCAACCTGACAAACCACTCTGTTTGCTTTCTTCTGCCAATACAAATCAAGCCAAGAAGCAGTTTCTTCATTATTTCATTCAATGTCATAAGACTACACTATGTTAGGGTAAAGGTCAATCATCAATAATGCATGCTGTTGCTACAGCTGAAATATAAATGTTCATCTGGGCCCTGTTTCAAAGACTGGCCCATTGTAACCTATTTAATAAGACCTATAAAACTAGGAGGATGTGGGAAGACCAAGAAGTATAAAATACCCTTTTCTCACTAAACTTTGTTTGCCAACATCCTATGGAAAATTAAAGAAGGTACTTAGAGAACTTTAGGTAGTTGGCATCAGAAAGGTTTTCTTTTTTTTCTAGTAGCTTTAATAATTTCATGTTTTAAAAAAATTTGCTGGAGTGCTACCCAGCAGGCATCTATGACAGCATCATGAGGTTTCAGATTTAGTGTGAGTGGCTGGATAAAGTTGGACACTGACAGTTTTGTATATGCTGAAAGGCACCAGGATGGAACGCCATATTCAGCAATTGGGTATGAGATTGCGGTGCAGTGGGTTGGAAGATGTATGCATTGGCACTCTGTGTGGAACCAGTAGGCTTGCTGAAAAGGTTACTGCAGTCTTGACTTTGGCAGCTGTCTTCTTTAAGTGATCATGAAGAGTTAAGAGTGAGATCCAGAGTTAAATCTATGAAGATCAGAAGTCGTGCATGTTTGAAGCACTGCCTGTCCTTTGTAACATTAAGTCATAAACAGAAGCATGGAATAGTCTTGTGGGTGGGGAGGGGGCGGGAGGGTTACATAACTGAGAAAGTGTCACATTTTAAAACACTCAGGTAATTTAACTCTCAACTTTCAGGGTGGCATTTAAGTTAAACCGTCAGCCAATGTAATTATGTAAATGGAAGAAGCAACTTTGTAATATGTAAGTATGAATATCAATCACCAGGTTAAGAGCCCCAAGCTCTTTGTCTACTATATGTCTGTGTCTTTCCAATGTACATTCTGAATACTCTGCCTCCAAAAGCAATTTGTGATGACTACTCAGTCTCAAGGAACACTTTTAGGCAAGGACTAAAAACTACTCTTAATACTACTAAGGAATACTCTGTGCTACTGTTCTTGACTGGATTTATAAAGGAAAGGCAATGCCTCAAACATGTACAATTTCTGGCCTTCACGTGTGATGCTGGATCTCACTTTTAACTCTTCACAAACACTTAAAGAAGACAGCTGTCAAAGTCAAGCCACTTCCACAGGACATATTCTTTTTGCAGTGACCCCTCCCACTTTTTCCACCACCACTAAATCAATTTTTTTTTCTCATCAGAGCTAAAATATAGCAAGACAGAATTATTCATGCACATGAGTGGTGTTTCACATATCTGTGCTGCAGGACCTAATACAGGATCACAGCATGCCTTCAACATTTGCAATTAGGTCCTGAAATCATATGACTCTATTGGGTATAGATTAAATACTGCATAGGTTTTTGCTAGAGATCACCCTATTAGTGGACCTTCAAAAATAGGTACAAAGAACTAAATACAAAGTAAAATAATTTCTTAGTAATAAAATAGAGAATAGTTGTTTTTAATTAAAGATAGGTCAAAAAAAAAAGCCTCTTAAAAGCAAGCATGATAAAACTGAAAGGAAAAGTATATAGTTAAACTGGAATTTCAAGCTTCTAGATTCTAGAAACAGAGTTCTTTTAAGCATTCTGATCTTTTAAAAGATCAGAAAAGTTAGATTTTCTTTTTACATAGGAAAATCCATGATTATTACTCTAAATGATAGATGAATAGACATATGCAACACCCCTCCCCACCTCCATTATTAAAATTTATTTTTAAAATTGGGATAATTTGATCTTTAAGAAGGGCGTATCACAAACACATATTAATCGTGACAACATATCCTAGTGGGCAGAAGTTGGTTAATTTAAATAAGAGGAAATCCACAAATATTTGATATCATAAAGAAAAAGTCCATATAAACCCTAAAAAATAAACTCTTCAGCAGCTAGAGTATTTTTAAGCAATGTCGAAGAATACTACAGAATTATTCTATAATTATAAAAGTATTCTTAGCACGTGAAAGAAAACAATTCTAAACTACTTTATTTAACGAGAGGCATTCTTTAAAAATCCTTTTTCCTGGCACTAAAACTAAACTGTCACTAAAAGAAAAGCAGAAAAGATTCCCCAAAAGCCCTCAATCTAAAATACAATTAGTATTCTGAAGTAAAAGAAACCATCCCATTCCATCCCCAAAATCACAACCTTAAAGAGTTTCTACTTAAATATTAGCCAGTGCTCTGTGAACCATTTTATATTAAAATTGGATAGTTCTAAACATCACACATATAAAAAGTATTGTTTGAGACAGTGCCATTTTGATGATAAATTGCAATCTATAGCTCAAATAATTCTACCCAGGGATTAACATTTCAGAGGCTGAGCCAGAGATTATGTGTGTGGATCTTGAATTTCATCATCTCCCTTTGGCACAATAGCTTATTCTTCCTTTTTTCATCTATTCTTTCATGAAGGGTCAGGAAAGCTTAGCCTTGCTGTTGCATTCATTTCATCTCTACATTAACCAGATACCTTGCAGTCTTTAGTTCTTATGTGTTATTCCATTACAAATGCTATACTGCCCTATAGTATGGCTAATGAGGTTTGTACCAAATCAAAGGGTGCCATCAAGTGGTTATAATACTCTAAACAGCATTACACTAAATGACTATTCCAGATAGACTTTCTTCAATATAAACAAACTGTGCCAATCCTCTATGAAAGAACATATTACTGGGGGTAAGGAATGGGGAACTAACCATATTAATTTTTGTTCTTTATTTTCTATCCTTCAGGGATTGCTTTTCTGCATGTTATATTTATGAAGTACAATTTTAGTGTCAAATTTAGAATTAATACTTATGTCAGCAGATTATCAAATGATATTTATTAGGCAAAATTCAGGCATGACAGCGTTATTGGGAATTAAATTTATCCACCAAAATTCATCACTAGATTAATAGGAGCTTATTTCCGAAAATAGGCAATAATAGTGCAGTGTCTTGTCAGACAGTGTCTTGTCAGATCTATTTCTTATTACTAATGAAAAACTGCAAGGCTATGAAATAGAGCCAGTATTATTTGATCTATTTCATGCAGCCATTCGTAAGGTCTAACAAGGAACCAAGCAGTTGGTGTAAGAATGTATTTTCGGATACTTAGAAAACTTTCAACAGTCTATTCAACAGGCTACAAGGGTCATTTAGAGTTTTGAAGATAGGAATCTAGAACTGCTCTTAGAAAACACACACAAGATAACATGTAATTCAAATGGGCCCCACTCTGCAGAGATGGCTAAACTGCTGCTGCATTGAACCATCCTATACCACCAGGGAAATCTTACACATGGGTTTAAAGCATCTTCATAACTATATACTTAATTCTGTTGCAGAGAAAGTAAATTATTCAAGTTCAAAGATTATACAAGATGTAGAAAAGTAAATCATAAAAGCTAACTTGCTCTTTAGAAGATTTAATGAGCAATACTAATAATAAGGTAGCAAACTCCAGGCAAAACTAAAGATCCCTATGACAGCATTCATTATTTTCTACATACCTGATGCAGACTGCCTACAAAAATATTTCTCATCACACACTTTCTTCCAGAGCCTTGTCACTCTCCCATCAAGTGGTGGAGTCTAATTGCCCTCCCTTTGAACCTGGGTAGGTTTGTGACTAGCTTGTGGCTAAGAGCGTGGGGAAGTAACACTGTAACTAGTGAGGCTGGCTAAGAGCTGGGGAAGTAACACTGTAACTAGCAAGGCTAAGTCAGAAAAAGGTGATGCAACTTCCACTTGGAGAGCTGGAAGAGTCACTCCTTACATTTCCAGCTGCCACAAAAGCAGTCTGACTGCCCTAAAAGAAATCCAAACTAACCGACTCAGAGAGATGAAAAAAGCAAGGCCTTGAGACTACATGAAATGTAAAAGCCCTCTTTCCCTGTACTCCAGCCTCATGTTCTAGCCCCAAACACCTCAGACCACTGCATCCTAAAAGACTCCAAGCTACAACTGCCCAGCTAAGCCCTTCTTAAATTCCTGACCCACAAAAACTGTAAATAACTTGGACAATGACTACAATAAGCACAAGTGGCAGAAAATGATCATTAAGTTCCAGAGGATAGTCAGCAGACTTCAACCTGCAATGCTTACAACAACACTTAGTTGGTTACATATGGGAATGCAATAGGCATAATTATTGCCCATGAAGCTTGGAATACAGATTGGTAACAATAAGCAGAAGGTCAGAAAATTGAGATCTCCACCTCTGATAGATGAGGAAAGAATTATGCGGGTTGGAAAGAAGGAAAAATGTTTAATTCTTATGTTTCATTTTGGGCAAGGAGTCAGATGTCCTGGAAAAGACTGAATTGGTGATGCAAGATCTTAGCACAGAAGGAAAGTTTAAAACTATCTTAGGACAATCCACATAAAAATACCAGAAACCAATGTAAGAGAAAGTAGGTTATATCAGAAAGGTAAAAGAAAAGACCAAGCCTTGAGATATGTACTTTAATAAGAAAAAGAAAAAAAAATTATTTAAAGGAGTCTGACTTGGAAAAAAATCATTCATACATGCAACTGCCTTTTGTTTATATCTTTTCTCCCCACAACCTGTCCTCACCAATTCTTCCCCTGTGTTCTCGCTATTGCTTAAGAATAACACGAGCATCCAAATATTCAAATATTCAAACTAGAAATCTGGAAATCACCCTAGACTCCCTGACCTCCCTCAACCCTCAGAACTGATTTAGAATTAATACTAAGAACACCACCTTCTAACCTATTGAATCTCTCTTTCTTCTTCTCTGTCTGCACCTGCTTATGCCACTGTCCTAGTTCAGGCCCCTGGATAACTGGATTAATTGCCTATCTGATCTTCAGCCCTTCAAAACTCAATTCATGCTCTATAGCAATATTTTTTTCAAACTGTAGGCTATGACCCCTTACTGGATCATGGAATCAATTTAATGAGCTGCAAAATCAATTTAGTGGCTTGCAACCAGCTTTCTAAAACATCAGGAAGAAATACTAGGCTGCATCCCACAATAGACTAAGATGTGTTTCATGAACCTTTTCTTTTTGCTATATATAAGTGCCTATGTGTGTGTACTGGATCATAATGCAAAATGTATTTCTTAGTGCTAAACACTGATCTTTCAAAATACAAGTCTGATCATTTTACCTCACTACTTAAAACTTTTTTATACCTTACTAGATAGCTAACTAGAATCATGAATCAGAATCACACAGGGTCTAAGCAAATTTGTCTGTTTTACTAGACCCATAGGTGATTCTGATGGGCAGCCAGGTTTGGGACCCAGAGACCCTTGGGATAAAGTTCAGAATCTTTCATACAGCATACAAGGCCAGCCACAACCTGGTCCTTGCTCACCTTGGTAGTGTCAAACCCTTCTGCTCTCTCCATTTTGGGTATGAAGCTGTAGCAAATTTATCTCTGCACCTTTACCAAGGTTGTTTCTTCTGTCCCTACCCCAGACCCTAACCTTCTCATACAACTTTATCTTATGCGTAAGTGTTTTTTGTTTGTTTGTTTGTTTTTGCGGTACGCGGGCCTCTCACTGTTGTGGCCTCTCCCTCTGCGGAGCACAGGCTCCGGCCGCACAGGCTCAGCGGCCATGGCTCATGGGCCCAGCCGCTCCTCGGCATGTGGGATCTTCCCGGACCGGGGCACGAACCCATGTCCCCTGCATCGGCAGGCGGACTCTCAACCACTGCGCCACCAGGAAAGCCCTATGCGTAAGCTTTTGAAAGTCTTTCAAGCCACAGTTCATAAATGCTCTCTAAAGCGTTCCCCATGTCTCTGACAGACACAACCACTCCTTGACAACCTCGATGGACCTTCCACCTGCCTCTTTTCTAGCATTATCATTGTAGTCCTATCATTTGCTCATAGATCTGCCTCTCTGACTAGACTGAAAACTACTTGAGAACCAAAACCTTGTTTATATCCCCAAAGTCTAGGAAGTAAATGTACAATCAACTTTATAGTACCCAGTATAATGAAGCCCAAAAACATTCATTCTGTGACCCATTAATAGGATAATAATGGTCTCTTTTACAAAGAGTTTAATCCTACTCTCCTTTGGTTGTTGTTGTTATTTTTTAAATTGAGATATAATTGACATATAACATTGTATTGGTTTTAGGTGTACAACGTAATGACTTGTTATATGTATATATATTACAAATGATTACCACAGTAAGTTTAAACATCCATCACCACACACTTACAATTTCTTTTTCTTGTGATGAGAACTTTTAAGGTCTTAGCAACTGTCAAATACACAACACAGTATTGTTAACTATGGTCACTGTGCTGTATACAGTTTGAAAAGCAAAAAAAAAGGCCAGTAGAAAAATAATTTTGGAAAATATCTATAGTAAAAGAGCTTGGAAGGCATATATTGTTGATTGCTTTGGTTAAAGAAGTTTAATATATATTCAGATAATGTAAATAAATCCTATGATTTTTAGTGATCTAATTAAGTTTTATACCTATTGCATGCCATCTGACCACTTTCCTAAACTTCTTAAGCTTAATGAGAAACGAGAAATTCTTCAAATTTATTTTACTGATTGATTTATTTCCAAATTGACTCCATTTTCAAAAGAATGCAATAATTCAGGTTTTATAAAATCAGAGCCATTAATTCAGGACAAAAACAGGAAATGAGGGCTTCCCTGGTGGCGCAGTGATTGAGAGTCCGCCTGCCGATGCAGGGGACACGGGTTCGTGCCCCGGTCCGGGAAGATCCCA
Source organism: Hyperoodon ampullatus (assembly GCF_949752795.1). Taxonomy (NCBI): domain Eukaryota; kingdom Metazoa; phylum Chordata; class Mammalia; order Artiodactyla; family Ziphiidae; genus Hyperoodon; species Hyperoodon ampullatus. Next base: position 36,284,629 of record NC_136928.1, read on the forward strand.
CATGCCGCAGAGCGGCTAGGCCTGTGAGCCATGGCGCTGAGCCTGCACGTCTGGAGCCTGTGCTCCACAACGGGAGAGGCCTCAACAGTGAGAGGCCCGCGTACGGCAAAAAAAAAAAAAAAAAACAGGAAATGAAAGGAAAAGCAAGAAGAAAGTTATATCAAGAAATTCTGCCTAAAGAAAGTGGCAACGGAGTACCTCTCCCTAACTCACCACTCCCATCCCCCACCCCCTAAGGACAGTTCTGTGCTTCTTAGCAAGCAGTGCTTATATTTAAGTTACATACATATATATGTGTTGTGTGTGTGTGTGTGTGTATATATGTATGTATATATACATACACACATACACACAGAGGCATAAAGAGAGAATTGTTCTCCTATTAAGCCATTCAACAAACATTTAACATATTCAACACATAACTTTCCTTTCAACATAGTCTCAAGTGTTCTGACAAGTCTAGTTTATTCTAATGATTTGGTTGAAATAATCAACAAATGCCACAAGACAATTCAGACTGCCAGGATCTGAAAGGTAAATAACTCCAGGAAAAAAAGGTATTCAGGGAAATAATAACAAACTGCTCCTCCTCTAGCTACAAACTGTCTGAGGATATACTATATGTAAGTAGCTCTTTTGTTTAAAGTTTGCAAAAAGCAACTTGGAAAGATGATAAACTATAAATATCTTCATTGCTGTCGTCCTTATGATCTCAATAACATGGTAATATAGCTAGGCCCCACAAGATTCAGGAGATGAGGAGTTTCTACCCTTGATTCTGATGTTCTTATATAACTTAAGAAATATCTTCTCATTACCTCCGTTTCTTAGTAATGAAATATCAACTACTGTCAACCAAATTTCAAAGGAAAGACAAGAAGAGGAGTTAACAAAGCTTCTGTGTATTGCTCAGAGCTTCTCCAAAATAATTTTTATTTAAAAACAAGTCTGTCTTAAGGCAAAGAAGAATATTCTTTAAGCATTGAATTATTTTAAACTAAAGTAGCATATTAATCAGAACAATGTTTTATCATGTCATTGAGCATAAGATTGTTATTATAAGACACTGTATTTCAATAGTTGCTAGTTGACACAATGCTGATAAAAATCAACCATTATACCCAATTTATGTAAGACCACAGACACATGCTACAGAAAAATGAGTCATTAAATTCATGATATAAAACATTAGTAACTATAGTATAAAGAAAATAGTATCACAAAAAATTTTTTAGAGGGAAATCAGGTATTAAAAGACAAAAAAAATGGGTAGGATAATATTCACAGAGAATTGTGAAAATCTTATTTTCTGGAGAGCTTAGGGGTATTAAAGTACTAGCATACAGTTTTGTATGCTCAAACTGGTAACTTTCCACAACGGAGCTGAAGTACACAGGTAAATTTTGTTTCTCTAATCAGTTATGTATCTCTCTTATAATGTCAGCAATTCCATTTTAACAGAATATAATTCATGAAAATATTCCACTTGCTCTTCTGTCAGTACAAATGCACCTATGTCCAATTACATAACGCAAAGTTCCAATTCTATACAAAGAAATAATTTAACTTAGATGTTTAAGAGTCTGTTATTTGTAATTCACTTCGTGGTTGTCTTTAAGCAAAAATTTATGTAGGCGCTTTCAACATATTAACTAAGTCTTTTAAGGTGGCTGATGTGGCAGAAAAACTAGAATGCCAAAAATCCATTCCATTATAAGACAAAGGAAGCTTTATTTACATATTACTGAGAGAACAGAAAAGAGAGAAAAGTGAAAGCAACAAACTGAAAAATCTTAAAACAAATACTTTTCTATTAAAAGTCTCCAGTGTCATTAGACTCCTACTGTAAAATAATTACCAAGTCTCTGTTCTAATGTCTTTCATCAGGGGAAAAAAGGCCTCATGCAGATTCATAACATCTTGTATGTGGCAGTATCTTTTACTGCTGAATTTCTATGAATAAACATGTAAAAAATTGCTCAAATATACTGCTGGTTTTAAATATCTCTGGTGTAGTATTAGGCGTTTGTTTTGATAGCTGACTGTCTTATCAGCTTCCTCCCTCCAGCTGGCAAAAAAACAGAATTGAAAGCAACTCTCTGGTTGTCTTTCTCTCTTACTCATCTATGTGAAAGGCATTTGAAGGTAGCTAGCAGGAAGTAAGAAGAATAAACTAAATGGCTCTAGCAATTTAGAAGACAGACTGCAGTATACTACTGTGACCCAATAATAACTACAAAAATTATATGCCATCAAATTCATTTGGTATAAAGTTCAGACAATTTTTTAGTTTATAGAAACTAGAATGTGCAAGGCTGTGGTATTTTTCTTAACTCCCAGAAGTCACCTTTTAGTCAACTTATACTCATCTCCACGGACAGATAGTTGTTGGAGATACAGTAATCATCCACTAAAATACTTTCTATTCCAGTATCAACTTTAAATGGAAACGTCTATTACAATGCAAAAAAATATTATGTTCTGTTCTACTTCCTTAAGTTTTAAGGCTTCTTGATGAAATGCACACATTAATTTAAACCTCTAACAAATTTAAACTTTTTTTTTTTTTTTTTTTTTGCGGTATGCGGGCCTCTCACTGTTGTGGCCTCTCCCATTGCGGAGCACAGGCTCCGGACGCACAGGCTCAGCGGCCATGGCTCACGGGCCTAGCCACTCCGCGGCATGTGGGATCTTCCCGGACCGGGGCACGAACCCATGTCCCCTGCATCGGCAGGCGGACTCTCAACCACTGTGCCACCAGGGAAGCCCTAAACTTTTAAATATTACTCAAAAATGTTATTTGGGGCTATAAGCTAGTGCCTTCCATTCACTGTCTACAAAAAGCATAATAGATTAAAGAAAATAAGACAAAAGGGTAACTACTATCTAAAGTTACATAGTAATAAAATGGGTTATCCACATGAGAAAGGTTTTCTTGATTGAATCACGTCACTCACCTATTTTTCAAAAATTGTGAAAACACCCAGTAGTACTTAAATTGTTCTGGGCAAAGATTTCATTGAAAATCTGGTTGCTGTTTGTTTGTTTTTTAAGGAACTTCATACACAAACTCTTACTACATTTTAAAGAAATCTCAATCTTCTGAAGTCCATCCGTGTAAGAACCCCTAAGGGTCCCAAGATTCATGGTTAAGAGCCTTCAATGTGTATGACAGAAAGCTGGCTATGGCATCTATCACCAGTGCAGGCTACTGCCTGTCTACTGAGGGAAAGATGATTTCACAGATCCAGATAGTAGGGTAAGTGACTCCATATTTCAATATACATCCTGTTTGAAACCTTCTGCTTTTAAAGACGTGTTCTTTGGTCAAGCATTATCAATTCCAAACCTGGTATTCATGAGTTTCCACACCTGTTTTTTAACCTAATCAATTAATTAATTCCCTTGTCCCCCAAGTATTCCTTTTATTATTATTCCTAATAATAAAAAAAGTTTATTATTTTCTGCTCATTTGTAAAGTCTCTCTGCCATTTATTATTAGCATGTATTGAATTCTTACTATATACCAAGCATTATGCAAGATTCTTTTTATGTCTTTAATATCTTTAATCTCAACTATCATTTTGTAAGATATCTCAGTTTTACAGATGAGAAAACAGAGGTTCTGAAAGGATAGATAAGTATAAAGTCCAAATTTACACTGCTAATAAGTATGATTCAAATCCAGGTCTAACTGAGCCCTTGAGCCTTTGGCCTTGCTTTTCCCACTCTCTAATGCTTCCCCAACTTTTCCTCTCAATTACCCTTAACAGTAAAGGAGCAGAATGCATACCTCTGAGGACCTGGGAAGTATAACCAAAAGCAGCTCAATCAAAACGTGACATTTCTTTGATTCATGTTTCATCTTTAAAATTCATATTACTTTTGCCTCTTTCTAAAATGATCCTGTGAATATTTCATTAAAAACAATACCTTTAAGTACATATTAGAGAAGAAAAGTTAACAATATAGAAAGATAGAAACTGCCACATATCTCTAGGGATAAACACAGGTAAGTTTGAAAAGCCGCTCCTAAAACTTTCTTGATAATTTCAGTCCATATTAACCCATCTATCTCTAATTTCTGTTATACTTTTCAACTATCACTATACATTAAACATAACACATATCACTATTCTTGTTTCATGTGTGTATCTCTCAAACCAGATTGTAGTGTCTGAGTAGAGATGTTCTCGTGCATCCTCTGTAGTACTTTATTAGTACAGCTAAGCTCTAAACCCAGTGCCTAGGACAGTAAATGTTTGATGAGTGAATGAGTAAATAAATGGTAAAATGCATGGGCTTCAGAGTCTGAAGACTTGAGTTTGAGACCCGGCTAAGTGGTTTTCTGTGTGCTTTGGGGCTGGTCACTTAACCTCACTGAGATAAATAAATTATAATAATGTCCACTTTAGAGAGGTTTCGTAAGGATTAAATGAGGTATTTAATTTGATAACTTCCTCTATTCTTTAATAAAACTTTTCAAATATTATTTATGATTTATAAAGTTATTAATTGATCAGTTGATATAGTTTAATTTTATTTTAAGAGGCAGGTAAAGCAAGATCTTAAAATGAATGTAACACATTGGCCTAGCTAAGTAACTTTAGAAAGAAAACTGTAATAAATTCCAGTGAAGTATAACATCTGTTTAATATAACATCTGTTTAATTGATCTAAGTATGAGGGCTAAGTATGAGGGCACAAAATTATTTTCATAATGGAATACATTTCACAATGTATAAAGTACTGTCTTATACACTCATCCACCCCACTCCATTTTCCAAATTTTTAATTTGCTGAAAAAGTACATAAGCAGGTGACCCCAATGTTCCTAAAGCCACCTCCCTTCTGCATCAGAATTCTACTTCAGTAGGCCCAAGTTAGGGCCCAGGTATATGCATGGATGATTTAAGGCAGCAAATATTGGCTTAAACTAACAACATCAACAGTTCCTTCCTTTACCACTATTACCCACAATGTGAAGCATGTAAATCTGTAGATTCACCACAACTATACAGTGAATTTTTTAGTTTCTTAATTATCATATAATAGTTGTAAATTACTACAACCCTAGAAAAATCAACCACTCTTTTTAAAATGAAATACTCAAGAAAGTAATCTGTTGAACTATATGCTGTTCACAAACTAACCATGATATCTCTTGCCTCTGCTCAAGTTAATCCAGCCACCGAAAGCACTCTCCAAAATCCCTGCAGCTGACTATCAGAAGTACTTAATTTCTTATCTAAAATCTCTTATTTGGATTTTAGGAAGGCAGTACAGTGTGTATGCCTACACTACAGTGCCCAGATAATAGCACATTCCCAGTGAGGTCTGAGGCAGCACCCCATAATCAAACATATTAATATATGTGCAGCAAAATGAATTTTCACACTAAGTGGAATAAATACTACAAATAGCCTCACTTCAGGACAGGTTTTGCCACCAAATGAGTTTGAACCAAATTTCCAAAAAATAATAAACACTTTAAAAAAGTCTTTAGGCAGTAGAGATTTTGGATTTTGAGATTACAAAAAAAGGACTGTAAAAATTTTATCTTTTAAAAAAATACAAATGAATGTATATGCAAAACAAACAGGCTGACAGATATAGAAAACAAGAGCCGTTACCACTGGGGAAAGGGAAAGGGAAGGGGCAAATTAGGGGTATGGGATTAAAGGATACAAACTACTATGTATAAAATAGATAAGCAACAAGGATATAAGCACAGGGAACTATAGCCTTATCGTGTAAAAACCTTTTTCTTTTTTAACATCTTTATTGGAGTATAATTGCTTTACAATGCTGTATTAGTTTCTGCTGTATAACAAAGTGAATCAGCTATATGTATACATATATCCCCATATCCCCTCCCTCCTGCGTCTCCCTCCCACCCTCCGCAACCCATCCCTCTAGGTGGTCACAAAGCGCGGAGCTATCCTCCCCGTGCGATGCAGCTGCTTCCCACTAGCTATCTATTTTACATTTGGTAGTGTATATATGTCAATGCCACTCTCTCACTTCATTCCAGTTAACCCTTCCCCCTCCCTGTGTCCTCAAGTCCATTCTCTACGTCTGCGTCTTTATTCATGTCCTGTCCCTAGGCTCGTCAGAACCATTTTTTTTTTAAGATTCCAAATATATGTGTTAGCATACGGTATTTGTTTTTCGCTTTCTGACTTACTTTACTCTGTATGACAGACTCTAGGTCCATCCACCTCACTACAAATAACTCAATTTCGTTTCTTCTTATGGCTGAGTAATATCCCACTGTATATATGTGCCACACCTTCCTTATCCATTCATCTGCCAATGGACACTTAAGTTGCTTCCATGTCCTGGCTATTGTAAATAGTGCTGCAATGAACATTGTGGTACATGGCTCTTTTTGAATTATGGTTTCCTCAGGGTATATGCCCAGTAGTGGGAATTCTGGCTCATATGGTAGTTCTATTTTTAGTTTTTTAAGGAACCTCCATACTGTTCTCCATAATGGTTGTATCAATTTACGTTCCCACCAACAGTACAGGAGGGTTCCCTTTTCTCCACACCCTCTCCAGCATTTATTGTTTGTAGATTTTTTGTTTATGGCCATTCTAACAGGTGTGAGGTGAACCTCACTGTAGTTTTGATTTACATTTCTCTAATGATTACTGATGTTGAGCATCCTTTCATGTGTTTGTTGGCCATCTGTATATCTTCTATGGAGAAATGTCTATTCAGATCTTCTGCCCATTTTTGGATTGGGTTGTTTGTTTTTTTGATATTGAGCTGCATGAGCTGCTTGTATATTTTGGAGATTAATCCTTTGTCAGTTGCTTCATTTGCAAATATTTTCTCCCATTCTGAGGGTTGTCTTTTTGTCTTGTTTATGGTTTCCTTTGTTGTGCAAAAGTTTTTAAGTTTCATTAGGTCCCTCTTGTTTATTTTTGTTTTTATTTCCATTTCTCTAGGAAGTGGGTCAAAAAGGATCTTGCTGTGATTTATGTCATAGAGTGTTCTGCCTATGTTTTCCTCTAAGAGTTTGATAGTGTCTGGCCTTATACTTAGGTCTCTCCATTGTATACCCTTGCCTCCTTTATCAAAAATAAGGTGACCATATGCGCTTTGGTTTATCTCTGGGCTTTCTATCCTGTTCCATTGATCTATATTTCTGTTTTTGTGCCAGTACCATACTGTCTTGATTACTGTAGCTTTGTAGTATAGTCTGAAGTCTGGGAGCCTGATTCCTCCAGCTCCATTTTTCTTTCTCAAGATTGCTTTGGCTATTCGGGGTCTTTTGTGTTTCCATACAAATTGTGAATTTTTTTGTTCTAGTTCTGTGAAAAATGCCATTGATAGTTTGATAGGGACTGCACTGAATCTGTAGATTGCTTTGGGTAGTATAGTCATTTTCACAATGCTGATTCTTCCAGTCCAAGAACATAGTATATCTCTCCATCTGTTTGTATCATCTTTAATTTCTTTCATCAGTGTCTTATACTTTTCTGCATACAGGCCTTTTGTCTCCCTAGGTAGGTTTATTCCTAAGTATTTTATTCTTTTTGTTACAATGGTAAATAGAAGTGTTTCCTTAATTTCTCCTTCAGATTTTTCATCATTAGTGTATAGGAATGCAAGAGACTTCTGTACATTAATTTTGTATCCTGCTACTTTACCAAATTCATTGATTAGCTCTAGTAGTTTTCTAGTAGCATCTTTAGGATTCTGTATGTATAGTCTCATGGCATCCGCAAACAGTGACAGCTTTACTTCTTTTTTTCTGATTTGGATTCCTTTCATTTCTTCTTCTTCTCTGATTGCTGTGGCTAAAACTTCCAAAACTATGTTCAATAATAGTGGTGAGAGTGGGCATCCTTGTCTTGCTCCTGATTTTAGAGGAAATGGTTTCAGTTTTTCACCAGTGAGAACAATGTTGGCTGTGGGTTTGTGATATACGGCCTTTATTAAGTTGAGGTAAGTTCCCTCTGTGTCTATTTTCTGGTGAGTTTTTATCATAAGTGGGTGTTGAATTTTGTCAAAAGCTTTTCCTGCATCTACTGAGATTATCATATGGTTTTTATCCTTCTGTTTGTTAATATGGTATATCACGTTGATTGATTTGCATATATTGAAGAATCCTTGCATTCCTGGGATAAACCCCACTTGATCATGGTGTATGATCCTTTTAGTGTGTTGTTGGATTCTGTTTGCTAGTATTTTGTTGAGGATTTTTGCATCTATGTTCATCAGTGATATTGGCCTGTAGTTTTCTTTTTTTGTGACATCTTGTCTGGTTTTGGTATCAGGGTGATGGTGGCCTCCTAGAATGAGTTTGGGCGTGTTCCTCCCTCTGCTATATTTTGGAAGAGTTTGAGCAGGATAGGTGTTAGCTCTTCTCTAAATGTTTGACAGAATTTGCCTGTGAAGCCATCTGGTCCTGGGATTTTGTTTGAAGATTTCTGATCACAGTTTCAACTTCAGTGCTTGTGATTGGTCTGTTTATATTTTTTATTTCTTCCTGGTTCAGTCTTGGAAGGTTGTGCTTTTCTAAGAATTTGTCCATTTCTTCCAGGTTGTCCATTTTATTGGCAAATAGTTACTTGTCATAATCTCTCACGATTCTTTGTATTCCTGCAGTGTCAGTTGTTATTTCTCCTTTTTCATTTCTAATTCTGTTGATTTGAGTCTTCTCCCTTCTTGATGAGTTTGGCTAGTGGCTTATCAATTTTGTTTATCTTTCCAAAGAACTAGCTTTTAGTTTTATTGATCTTTGCTATCGTTTCCTTCATTTCTTTTTCATTTATTTCTGATCTGATCTTTATGATTTCCTTCCTTCTGCTAAGTTTGGGGTTTTTTTGTTCTTCTTTCTCTAACTGCTTTAGGCGTAAGGTTAGGGTCTTTATTTGAGATGTTTCTTGTTTCTTGAGGTAGGACTGTATTGCTATAAACTTCCTTCTTAGAACTGCTTTTGCTGCAACCCATAGGTTTTATGTCGTCGTGTCTTCATTTTCAATTGTTTCTAGGTATTTTTTGATTTCCTCTTTGATTTCTTCATTGCTCTCTTGGCTATTTAGTAGCGTATTGCTTAGCTTTCATGTGTTTGTATTTTTTACATTTTTTTCCCCTGTAATTGACATCTAGTCACATAGCATTGTCACCGGAAAAGATATTTGATACGATTTCGATTTTCTTAAATTTACCAAGGCTTGATTTGTGACCTAAGATATGATCTATCCTGGAGAATATTCCATGAGTACTTGAGAAGAAAATGTATTCTGTTGTTTTTGGATGGAATATCCTATAAATATCAATTAGTTCATCTTGTTTAATGTGTCATTTAAAGCTTGTGTTTCCTTATTTATTTTCATTTTGGATGATCTGTCCATTGGTGAAAGTGGGGTGTTAAAGTCCCCTACTATGATTGTGTTACTGTCGATTTCCCCTTTTATGGCCGTTAGTATTTGCCTTAAGTATTGAGGTGTGCCTATGTTGGGTGCATAAATATTTACAATTGTTATATCTTCTTGGATCGATCCCTTGATCATTATGTAGTGTCTTTCTTTGTCTCTTGTAATAGTCTTTATTTTAAAGTCTATTTTGTCTGATATGAGAATTGTTCCTCCAGCTTTCTTTTGATTTCCATTTGCATGGAATATCTTTTTCCATCCCCTTACTTTCAGTCTGTATGTGTCCCTAGGTCTGAAGTCGGTCTCTTTTAGACAGCATATATATGGGTCTTATTTTTGTATCCAGTCAGCCAGTCTATGTCTTTTTGCTGGAGCATTTCATCCATTTACATTTAAGGTAATTATCGATATGTGTGTTCCTATTACCATTTTCTCAATTGTTTTGAGTTTGTTTATGTAGGTGTTTTCCTTCTCTTGTGTTTCCTGCCTAGAGAAATTCCTTTAGCATTTGTTGTAAAGCTGGTTTGGTGGTGCTGAATTCTCTTAACTTTTGCTTGTCTGTAAAGGTTTTAATTTCTCCAGTCAAACCTGAATGAGATCCTTGCTGGGTAGAGTAATCTTGTTTGTAGGTTTTTCCCTTTCATCACTTTAAATATGTCCTGCCACTCCCTTCTGGCTTGCAGAGTTTCTGCTGAAAGATCAGTTAACCTTATGGGGAATCCCTTGTATGTTATTTGTTGCTTTTCCCTTGCTGCTTTTAATATTTTTTCTTTGTATTTAATTTTTGACAGTTTGATTAATATGTCTTGACGTGTTTCTCCTTGGATTTATCCTGTATGGGACTCTCTGTGCTTCCTGGACTTCATTGACTATTTCCTTTCCCATGTTAAGGGAAATTTTTAACTATAATCTCTTCAAATATTTTCTCAGTCCCTTTCTTTTTCTCTTCTTCTTCTGGGACCCCTATAATTCGAATGTTGGTGCGTTTAATGTGTCCCTGACATCTCTGAGACTGTCCTCAATTCTTTTCATTCTTTTTTATTCTGCTCTGTGGTAGTTATTTCCACTATTTTATCTTCCAGGTCAGTTATCCATTCTTCTGCCTCAGTTATTCTGCTATTGATTCCTTCCAGAGAATTTTTAATTTCATTTATTGTGTTATTCATCATTGTTTGTTTGCTCTTTAGTTCTTTTAGGTCCTTGTTAAACGTCTGTATTTTCTCCATTTTATTTCCAAGATTTTGGATCATCTTTACTATCATTACTCTGAATTCTTTTTCAGGTGGACTGCCTATTTCCCCTTCATTTGTTTAGTGGGTTTTTGTTTGGTGGGTTTTTACCTTGCTCCTTCATCTGCTGTGTATTTCTCTGTCTTCTCATTTTGCTTAATGTACTGTGTTTGGGGTCCCCGTTTCGCTGGCTGCAGGTTTGTAGTTCCTGTTGTTTTTGGTGTCTGCTCCCAGTGGTTGGTTCGGGGGGTTGTGTAGGCTTCCTGGTGGGGGGACTGGTGCCTGTGTTTTGGTGGATGAGGGTGGATCTTGTCCTTCTGGTGGTCAGGACCATGTCCGGTGGTGTGTTTTGGGGTGTCTGTGAACTTATTATGATTTTAGGCAGCCTCTCTGCTAATGGGTGGGGTTGTGTTCCTGTCTTGCTAGTTGTTTGGCATAGGGTGTCCAGCACTGTTGCTTGCTGGTCGTTGAGTGGAGCTGGGTCTTAGCATTGAGATGGAGATCTGTGGGTAAGCTTTCACCATTTGGTATTATGTGGGGCCGGGAGGTCTCTGGTGGACCAATGTCCTGAACTTGGCTCTCCCACCTCAGAGGCTCAGGCCTGACACCAGGCAGGAGCACCAAGACAATGTCAGTCACATGGCTCAGAAGAAAAGGGAGAAAAAAAGAAAAAAGTAAAAAAATAAAAATTAATTAATTAAAATAATTAAAATTAAAATTTTTTTAATTATTAAATAAAAAATTATTAAAATAAAAAAATGAAAAGTTACAAAAAAAGAGAGCAACCAAACCAATATACAAATCCAACAATAACAAGTGCTAAAAACTATACTAAGACAAACATAAAAATCAGAAAGTCAGTCACACACAGGAAACCCCAAGCCTACAGTTGCTCCCAAAGTCCACTGCCTCAATTTTGCATTGATTTGTTGTCTACTCAGGTATTCCACAGGTGCAGGGTACCTCAAATTGATTGTGGGCATTTAATCCACTGCTCCTGAGGCTGCACAGAGAAATTTACCTTTCTCTTCTTTGTTTGTAAGCTCCTGGGTTCGGCTTTGGTTTTGGCCCCACCTCCGCGTGTAGGTTGCCTTCAGGCTTCTGTTCCCGCCCAGACAGGATGGGATTAAAGCAGCGGTTGATTAGGGGGCTGTGGGTCACTCATGCCAGGAGGAGGGAGGGGTATGGTAGTTATAATTGGAATGTGGGGTGAGCCTGCGGTGGCAGAGGACAGTGTGACGTTGCAACAGCCTGAGGTGCACCGTGTATTCTCCCATGGAAGTTCTCCCTGGATCACGGGACCCTGGCAGTGGCGGGCTGCACAGGCTCCCAGGGGTCAGGGTTGGGGGGATGAGACGTGTGGATAGCGACCTGTGCTTGCACACAGGATTCTTCGTGGCTGCAGCAGCAGCGTTAGCATTTCATGCCTGTCTCTGGTATCCGAGCTGATAGCCATGGCTCGTGCCCGTCTCTGGAGCTCGTTTAGGCAGTGCTCTGCCTTCTGTGGGCAGACAGGGAAGGAATCCCCTCTCCTCGCACACCCCTAAACAATGTTCTCTTCCCTCTTAGGCAGGTCCAGACTTTTCTCCGGACTCCCTCCAGCTAGCTGTGGTGCACTAGCCCCCTTCAGGCTGTGTTCACGCTGCCAACCCCAGTACTCTCTCTGGGATCTGACCTCCGAAGCCCGAGCCTCAGCTCCCAGCCTCCTCCCACCCCGGCGGGTGAGCAGACAAGCCTCTCAGGCTGGTGAGTGCTGGTTGGCACTGATCCTCTGTGTGGGAATCTCTCCGCTTTGCCCTCTTCACCCCTGTTGCTGCACTCTCCTCCATGGCTCTGAAGCTTCCCCCCCACCCCCACCCCCATCTCTGCCAGTGAAGGGGCCTCCTAGAGTGTGGAAACCTTTCCTCCTTCACAGCTCCCTCCTCGAGGTGCAGGTCCCGTCCCTATTCTTTTGTCTGTTTTTTCTTTTTTCTTTTGCCCTACCCAGGTGTGTGAGGGGTTTCTTGCATTTTGGGAAGTCTGAGGTCTTCTGCCAGCATTCAGTAGGTGTTCTGTAGGAGTTGTTCCACATGTAGATGTACTTTTGATGTATTTGTGGGGAGGAAAGTGATCTCCATGTCTTACTCTTCCACCATCTTGAAGGTCCCCCTCATGTAATAACTTTTAATGGAGCATGATCTGTAAAAATACTGAATTGTTATGCTGTACACCTGAAATTAATATAATATTGTAAATTAACTATACTTCAATTAAAAAAATAACTTTATCTTTTAGGTTTCAACTTATACATCACTTTCAATAGAAAGCTTCCCCTTACCCACCAAGACTGGGTTAGGTACTCTTTATATGTGCACATTTAACACCCTATACTTTTATTGTAGTGGTTGCCTGTTTATTTCCCTCTCAGACTGTAGGATACTTGGAGTCAGGAGCCATATCTTTTTCAATATTATACTCTCAATAACTAGCAAATATCTACGACATGGTATCCATTTAATCAAGTTAGTGAATGAATAAGCAAATATGAATACCAAGACTTTAATCTGCTGAAGTTTTATATTGTTCTACTTGCTTCATCTGTAAGGTATGATTAACATTAATAAAGATGATGAACTGGGACAAAAATCAGAAAATCTAACCAAAAAGACTACCCAATAGCATACACATGTAAGATACACATAATAGTATGAGAATAGTGCTTTGTTGCTGCTAAATAAAACTTAAATTTGTTAGCTAGGACATTTTACAAAGTAAACTACTACATGAAATAAACTGTTTAACATGCAGTAGTTTATTTACTACTTTAATACAGGGTTTCTTGCATTACACATAGATAAATACCTTACAGTGGACTTTAGATGTTAATCCATGTAAGGTCCCTTCCTGTGTCAGGAATTTTAGAGTGTAGGATTTGAAGATGGTAACTTGCTTTCTTCTAATTCATATAATCTAATAAAATTGACAATTAACAAAAAAATGACAGGCAAGATGAAAAGGGCAAACTAAATAAGTATTTAAGCAAATAGGTAGTTACACAAGAATTTTAGGATTTTGAGAATTCTGTCAGGCTCAAGGCATATATGATCATTCTTGGGCATACCTTTCTTTAAGTGCAACAAAAGCATCTCCATTACTTTCTTTAAAGCCAAAGGGTCACTTCAGAATAAAGGAGATGGAATTTTCCTTCAGAAACGCAATCTGAGATATTTCTGAACTGGAACAACACACTAAATATTTAATATAAGGAAAATGAAGGAGGAAAAAAGAAGTGTATATGTATGGACTTTCTCTGAAATTTAACCACAATGAGATTGAGCTGGCTCACAAAGCTTCATTTAACTACTAGCTATATCTAGAATACCCTACCTAATTTACACAGACAGTCACCATTCACATAATCATATGTAACAGAAAGTTGACAGGATACTTAAAAGATCAGGAAAGGCTGTCTGAACTATGAGCTTCCTATTCTAAATGCAGGAGTTTAATTCTAAGGGGGCTGGGGGAAAAGCCTTGTTGCTTCTAATATTAACTTAAATATCTTCTATATGAAAACAAGAACACATAATATCACTTCTCAAGGAACAAAATAGTTAATTTTGAACCTTAGGTCTACCAGGTCAGAAAGATGATCTACAAGGAAATTAAGTTTACAAAAAATTTAAAAAACAAAACAAAAAAACCCTTTGTAGATTGATCACCTTTTCTAACATGCCAATAACTTTTAACAAGTTCCCAAACTGATGGTGTTCAAAAGTGGCCTTCGTTATTTACAGAAGAAATGATACAATATCTAAGATTAACTTTAAATAATCTGGTTTAAAAACAGTGGGAATGAAATAAAAGTGGGGATGAAATAAGTTTACCAAAGTATTGAAGATTATTGAAGCTTGGAGATGGGTACATAGAGGTTTATTACTCCTTCTACATTTTTTTTCTTATTTTTTTTACATTGAAGTATAGTTAATTTACAATGTTGTGTTAGTTTCTGGTGTACAGCAAAGTGATTCAGATATATATAGATATGCATATATCTATATATATATCCTTTTTCATATTCTTTTCCAGTACAGTTTATTACTATAAACTATAAGATACTGAATATAGTTCCCTATGCTATACAGTAGGACTTTGTTGTTTATCTGTTTTATATATAGTAGTTTGTATCTGCTAATCCCAAACTCCTAATTTATCCCTCTCCTACCCTTTCCCCTTTGGTAACTGATGTTTTTTTTCAGTGTTTGTGAGTCTGTTTCTGTTTTGTAAAAACGTTCATTTATATTATTTTTTAGATTCCACATATAAGTGATATCATATGATATTTGTCTCTCTCTGACTTACTTCACCTAGTATGATAATTTCTATTATCATAGTGAGTAAATGAGATAATGTGTATATAGCATTCCACACAGTACCTGATATATAGTAAGTATCCAATAAATTTGTTAGGGTAATATATTTTGGAGACTTCTGCATTTTATTGGGATATTTTATATTAAACAAAAACTCTAAATTTCACTGATTGTGGGGTTATAACAAAGTGCAAAGAAAATAAAGATATCAAAATTCCATTTTTGAATGCTCTTTGGAGCATGTCTTCTCAGTGTCACAACAATTTACCAAGAGACTTTCAAACAAAACCCAGACTTTAAAAGAGAAAAAGACAGTCCTTTGAAATTCACTAGGTCTTCTGTATGTAATGTGGAAACATACATACAGAAAGCATGTATTAAAATGTAAAGCAGAGCACAATATTATAACATGTTATTGCTACAGGAATAGAACTGTTTCTCTAGACAAGAGTCAATTTCGTCATCCACCACTGAGGGGAGCTGTAACCTAGGAAAAGGTTTATATAGCATTGCAAGGTTAAACTTTCTAGAACCTTGTAATATTGGTTTAATAAATTCTTATTAAAATATCTTTCAAATTAATTTGAAAAGTATGCCTGAATTCTCTTTTGGAGACCTTACAAGAAATAATAAAGCTCATTATATCTATGTAACCGTAACAGTGGAATCCCTATCCCCCTTCCTTGTTTTTTCTCTTTAGCACTTATATATTTAACATGTATTTAACATATATTATATATTTATATTATCTAACATAGTATATATTTCCCATACATTAATTTTTATTTTCTGTCTCTCTCTCTCTCACACACACAAATGTAAACTCCATGAGGAAGAGATTTTTAATGTGCTTTATATATCACTCTATTTCCAGTAACTAGAAGAGTGCCCAGCACAAAATACATACTCAGTGAATTAACTGCTACTGAATGAATGAACGAATATGATGATGTCAAGCAAAGTGAACTGCTACTACCTGAAAAATGTAATGTCTACTTATATTGAATTTAGGTTTAAAAGAAAATTTCTAAGAACAGTTCTTTAATCCTATAGATGAGTATATAGAGAGATCCCATGAGAATGGCTTAGTATACATTCATAGTAGAATCCCTCTTAAATCATCTGAATGTCACAGAGAATTGGTCAATTAAAGGGAAGAATTATAAATACTGATACACAAACATTTTAATTTTGTTTAATACATATTAATGTGTTTCATTCACCAGTTTTCATGGCCTCTTCTTTGAGTATAATTTCGTTGACTGCCAATTTTCTCATAATCAACAGCCATAACGTATCATTAGTGTACTTCAATCACTTTTAAATGAAATCAATATATAAGGACAAAAGAAAAATAATCTGAATGCAAAATCCATTCAGATTTTCATAAATTTTCCCAATTTTTTACAGTTGTATTTCCACACCAGATTTGACAGCAGCTTTTAACAACTCACTTCTATCAACTCTTTATAAAGCATTTTAACGGTTTTCATGAAATAATGCTTCAAACTGATATTTCACTGGCCTAGGAAACATCTAATTAAATTATATAATTACAATAACGGGTCAACAGCATTACACGAGGCCTTGTAAGGGGTCAAACTCAACTTACAACTCACCTGTGAGAGAAGTGTGCAGAAGTGTGTCAGAGAGTAGCCTACTAACCATGTTGACACATGTGGGATTAAAACCAGGACGTTTTACAGACAGAATGGAAAGTATGAGGTAATCCATGTAAATTAACTAGAGACTGATCAGGAGAACCTCTACTGTAATGACGTATGGATCCCTCACATAGTATCTCACTGCCACTAGAGTCTACTTTTTGAATTTTTCTTCAATATAGTTGATGAATGCTAATTCCCGTCTTAAAAAGAATAAACCTTACAGGATACTGAGTTTGACTATAATCATTCATTAACTCACTCCTTCAACAACATATAATAATTGAGTACCTAGTACGCAAAAGGTACTATGTAAAAAAATTGTGGTGGCTACAAATATAAGTGGAATAGAACACTTCCCCTATTACTTTGCCAAGCAAGAGTCCTTTTAGCACCTCAGAAAACTGACCTAGGTTTTCCAGAAGAAGAAAAAGAGTTAACACACCTGGATAGGTAAAGAAAAAAAATATTCTCAAAATTCATTTTTCTCTCACCATATAGAAGTTGGTCCCAGCAGAAAGAAATTAAGTTCCTCCTGAAAACTAAAGAGGGCGACATGCCCAATTCTAGTCTATCTTCCATGTGAGAATACACCACTTTTGTTTTGTTTTAGGGTTAATTATATAAACTCATCCTTTCACATTAAACAGTTCACAATTTATGATAGTTGTCCTAATTTAAAGTATGTAAATTAGTGTGTTCTCCTTTAAGTTAATGTATTTTAAATGGTTTAGTCACAACATGTGCATTCATGCTCTTTCCCATGCATTAATAAGAGTAAAACAATTTCACCACAGTTCCTAAGTCTGGTAACTTTATACAATGTAAGTAAATAATGGATGCATTTAATACTTACCTCTTTTAAAAAATAAACATTATGCTATTAAAATAGGTCAAATCCCATAAATGCCTCTTCAAAAACAAAAACAAAAAAACCTGCTGTAAAAACAGGCAAAAGTCAACAATAAAAAAATCATAAGAAACTCATCTAATAAACTATTTGTTATTTTCTTGCATTAGGTTCCTAGCAATCATCATCATTATTGCTGTCACTATTATTAATAGCTAAGGAATTAATTGTGTTCCTCTCACATTCTGATTAATTTTACTTCTCTTCAAATTAGGTCTTCAATACATAGATTCCCTTAAGTTCTGACCATCTCTTTAAAGATGGCGGGTTTTGTTTTTTGTTTTTTTAATACCCATGGCTGAGAAGTTAGGTTTCTACTACAAAGGCTAATACGTGAAAAGTATGTTTACATGAAAAGTGAGTTTAAACCACAATTCAATTTTCTTTCTTTCATTCTTTGTTTTTTTTTCCCCCTAATCCTGGCATAGGAAATAACTATTACAGCAACAAGGAGTAGGGGGAAAGAACGGTTGTGCTAAAAAAGTTCAGAATAGGAAACTTGCAGTAATACTCATAATCCATTCCAGAAATAAAAATATACAGAAAATATATATGCCAATATTGATTGTTTAAAGAAAGATATAAATTAGGGAGTTATTAATTGATCCCAAAATGACATGCCAGATAACTCTTTTAAATATTTCATTCTCCATGAACTTGAAAATCAAAAATTTGATCTACAAAAAGATAATTTTCAAAAAAGTTTATAAAAATATTCCTATTGACTGAAACAAAGTCATGGACCTAGAAAATCCCTCTGAGATCATTTAGTAGAAACCTTTCATTTTACAGATGAAGAAATTAAGTCCTAGAAAATAATCTCAAGGTCACCAGCTTTGAAGGCACATCAGGATTTATACTCAATTCTGACCAATCAAAAGCTCAAGTCTTCTCTATACTATGATATGGGAGAAAGGAAAATGCATTTTTTTCAAATAAGAATATGAGGAGGCAGAATGACAAGAAGGTAGAAAATCTTTCAGCTATTAAAACGCATAATGATGGCTGGAAATCTCCACAAGTGCAGTGTTCTCTCCACAATGTAACTCAGAGTAAGGTCTCCAAAATCTTCTGATGACAGAGTAAAATTTAACCTCTAGTAACAGTTCAATTAAAATGTTGGTTTTATGAAGTTTTATAAACAATATGAATAATAGTTAAAAGTCATCTATATTATTTTTATTAATTTTTGTGAATCTAATTTAATAATAAACACTTGGAAAGAAGAAACGCTAATGTATTTTATTTTCCATTTTCCTCCTATGGCCACTCCCTTACCTAACAGTCAGATTTCTAGCAACTTCAATCACTTGAGTAATAAATAGGCAAATGAGCAAAATAAGCTGCTGGGCTTAAATATATTTTTCATAAAAAGGATATAAATGTACTCTTCGACTTGAGAAACACATACCCCAATATGGAAAGTATAATCCAAAATATACCTCTTTATCTCATGATCCATTTAAATCTCACTGTTTTAATTTTAGTATTTCTCTATAGACCTTTAAAATATTTTTATAAAATATATAACACAGAACTTAAAAATATTTTTCCTAAAATCCTATAGATTTGAATGCCTTTTGCATCCAAACCTGATCTATATCATATAGCTTTTTTTTTCTAACTTGTACCTTTCAGTAACAGCTTATAACCTATTCCTCAGAAATTTAGAACTGCTGTGCCTCTATCCTAAGATTAATTAGAGGTGTAATAAGAACACCTTTCTAAAAAAATATAAAGTTAGTGTTTACATACTTCTACCATTAATTACAACCCCAAATTAACTGGCTAATTCTTTAGTACATCAAATTAACAAAGATGTATAATAGAGCCACGGGTATTGAAAACCGTAAAACCATCCATTGGGGAGAAGCTCTTAACTTAATGAAAGCTAGATTTTTAAGGCTGTAACCAATTTCAAGAAGTGTAAGTTTGTTTTTAAAACCTCAATGCTATTCCAAGTATAGTGTTCAAACCTATTACTATAGAAAATCCAGAACTGTTAACATGTGTGAACCATAACACAATGACATTGGCTTGATATCCAGCCATCAGAACTCTTCCACTGTGTTTGGACCTGATCTCCTTCCCAAGCTTCCCAGATCTTCATGTCTAAAAATGGCCCAGCTACTGCTGGAAAAAGTATAAGATTCCTTTCACCACTGAGATATAAAACAAAGTCAGGCACAGAAAGGAAGAGTATGCTGTTATAAAGCATGTTATAAAACTGTTACAAATATACTTTAGAACTTTAATAACAATCATGGTAATGATGTCGATGACAATGATAAAAGCTAATATTCATTGAAATTATTTAATCCTCACAAACCTGTAAATTGATTGCTGAGAAGTTAAGAAACTTACCACAATCACAGAGCCTATAAATGGAAGAGCTAGGGCTTGCAATCAGGTCTATCAAACTCCAGAATCCACATTCTTTCTCACTGTATTTTCATGGCCTGTCTTCCCTAATCTCCATTCAATAAACATTTATTAAACAACTACTATATGCCTGCAAGTCACCTGGGACTCCACAATATGTAAACTAACTGAAGATGATTATTAAAGTACCACTCTAGAATCCCTCAACCCAAAGAGTTAAAGCATATACTTTTTTTTTTTTTTTTTTTTTTTTTTTTGCGGTATGCGGGCCTCTCACTGTTGTGACCTCTCCCATTGCGGAGCACAGGCTCCGGACGCACAGCCTCAGCGGCCATGGCTCACAGGCCCAGCCGCTCCGCGGCATGTGGGATCTTCCCAGACCGGGGCACAAACCCATGTCCCCTGCATCAGCAGGCGGGCTCTCAACGACTGCGCCACCAGGGAAGCCCAAGCATATACTTTTTTTTTAAAGATTTCTAAGATGATTCATAGTTTCATTCAACAAATGTTTCAATGAGCATTTGTTATGTGAGAAGCACCATATCAGATGCTAAATAGATAAAAAGATGAATAAGACATGATCCTTCCCTCAAGCCCCCAACAGAATACATAGAGCATATACATAATTCAGCATTGAGGAGTATTTTTACGTCTATATTTTTAACAAAAATATTTACAAATAATTCTGCTACCGGCTATCATTTCATTTAAAAAATTCTAAAAGTTACAAATCACTATTTAATCTTTATAAGGCAACATTTCTCCCACCACCAAAATGCTAATGTACCTTAGTAATTTATACAGTCAAAAATATGAAAGGTGACAGAATTTATGATTAGCTTACATTTTCTATGACAAATGTCCACTCTTTATCTTCAAATTCCTCTGCATGAGGATCCTGTAACAAAAGTAAAATATAAAGTTGTAATACATTTCTTAATTCAGTCAATCCAGTTAAGAAAATACAAACAGCCTTGCTCTTAGCTTTTTCCAACTTTTTAAAAAAGGAGAGGCAGAATGGCCTACTCTTAAGAAACTTCCATAACTTATCTAAATTTAAATCATTATTTTTTACTAAGAAATTCTCTGTTTTACTTATGTTAATGCATATCATTATCTTCCATCATTGCATCTAAAACAATACAAAAAGAAACCGAGGGACAAATATCATATGATATCGCTTATATGTGGAATATAAAAAAAATTGGTACAAATGAACCTATTTACAAAACAGAAATAGAGTCAGAGATGTAGAAAACAAACTTATGGTTATCAAGGGGGAAGGGGGTGTGGGAGGGATAAAATGGGAGATTGGAATTGACATATACACACTATATATAAAATAGATAATTAATAAGAACCTACTGTATAGCACAGGGAACTCGACTCAATACTCTATAATGACCTACAGGGGAACAGAATCTAAAAAAGAGTGGATATATGTGTATGTATAACTGATTCACTTTGCTGTACAGCAGAAACTAACACAATATTGTATATCAACTATACTCCAATAAAAATTAAAAAGAAACCCAGGTTCAGATAACTTAGTGAGTGAACTATTAAGAAGCACTTTATTAAGATATTAAATGCCCATATAAAACTCTGCCCTCATTTCTATACCTCTAAGTATTTTAAACTCAAAGTATCACTTGAGGCAAGGTTTTCTTGGTGCAGAGGTTATATACACATCTGGAATTTCGAAGTACTGCAAAGGACTTCATAATCTACACAAAATGGCAAATTGGATGTTGATACCCCCATCCGCCCTCCACCACCAGAAACCTGAGAAAGGGTAACAGATCCGACAACCAAATGCAGCTTTTTTCTATATGAGGCATACTTTTGCAAGTATTTGACAAATATTTATTAGCTACTTATTATACAAGGAATTGTAGAGGTGTTATATGGATTCAAATATAGTTGTCCTTGCCTTCGAAGACAAACAACTAATATAAATACATATATGATGAATGAAATACATGGTTTTACTAAAGATTAGAAGACAATACATTTCTTAGAGGAATGAACAATAAAAGCTTGATGAGTGAGGAAGCATTTGGACTAGGTGGGATTGTATAGAATTTCCACAGATATTAGAATAAGTAAAGGTAAAAGGCAATAGATTACAAGACAGCCAGGTCTGTCTGGCTTTTAGCCCTGTTGTTGATTCAGTTTTATCTCTGTGTCCCCAGGACCTAGAAAAGTACCTGGCACACAATGGTTTCTCAAGAATACTTGATGAATGAATTAATGAATATATATCTTACAAATTAACAAATATTGAACAGTAACTTATATATGATATACATTAATTCTCAAAGCTGATGCAACATTTTTTAGAAACAGAGATGATATATTACCCTTAAAAGAATAATTTTAATGGGACCAAGGGACACATCTGATAGGGCAAAGTCACTAAAAAGATGTAAAGGAGCAACAGTAATGTTCATTTTGGACTATGTACACAATTAACTAATTATTGACTAAACAAAAACATTTGTAGTAAAAATTGCTTCTAGCTTGAATCAATTGTCTTCTTTATATCCTACTCTCTACCCTCTAGTGTCTCTTTTACTATCATTACACTAAAGAGAAAAATTGAAAATGGCTTAAAGCGCTGTTTTCCTTCTCAAAACCCTAAAAGGCTTTTTTTTTTCATTTACTAGAAATAGCTACTTTCAATCTAATTCAAATTTCAAAATCAAAATCAAGCATGCAGGCTAAAGAAATTAATTTCTGGTTAAGTCAGAGAAAAATGAAATATATTGATAACTTTTTTAAAAAGCACATTGTCTATGAGCACAACTCTGTGAATACCATACCTAGGAAAAAAAGGATTCAGAGCAGTCCTTTCCTATTTACAAGTTTCAGGATTAAGTAAATTGTGAGACTTTAAGTGAAAGGAAGGGGGAAACAAGAAAGAGTTTTCCACTTGAATATTTTAAATGCAAGATCCAAAAAAATTACCATGAAAGAATGAAAAATTATTTTATTTTGTTTTACTTTTCTGCTTTTCTGTGGAACTCTGGGAAGACATAGAGTCAGGAAGATAAAATTATTTATCTAAGTATTTATTTAAGTATTTTAAATGGTCACAAGTTTGCCTCCATAGCACAATTGAAGAGAAATGTGTGTAATACAGCAAAATGGGGAGGAAGGGGTATTTGGGTTTTTCCCCTACAGACTAACACTTAAAGACATAAGAGGTCAGTGATAGGATATGCTGAACATTCTCAACAGCACTTGAAAACTACACTCACCTCCTAATCCTCCAAGTAACACATTTCAACAGCCACTTTCAACTCAGAATCACTCAGTTAGTGCATATCCTTTGCCCAAACACATGGCTGTCAGCCATTTATTGGCTCTCTTCTAACCCCTTGTTCTCTATCACCATTTATTTTTAAAGTTGTGTAACTACGTCCATTCACTTGCTTTACCAATATAAACAGACTGAATCAAAAACACACAAGAGATTACTTAAAAGTCTTCCTCAAGCATGTCAGAGATTTTGCTGTTGTAATCTATATTCAGAGTGGTTTGTATTACAGAACAGGACATACAATGTAAAACAAAATCAAAAACAAACAAACAACCACCACCCCAGGGCTAAATCACAGTGTGACTGGGCAAGTTACCTTCTTCTTTAGTCTCAGTTTCCTTATCAGCACAATGGGAATAATTACAGAACCTTAGGGTTGCTGTAAGAATTAAATGAAATAGTACTCTAAAGGTCTTGTTGTTAACTACCAATCTTACTATATCATTTCATTAGGAGAGGTATGGTTAAGGGGGGTTTAATAATAGGCTTTTAGGACAGCTGACTAAAGGGTAATAGGATGGTTCTGATCTTTCCTGAAAAAAAAGGAAGAGCAGCTACAGTCTCATCCCTTATTTCTCCCTGGACAAACACATCAAGTATCGTGTATACATGATAAGCATAATCAAGTAAGTTATAATACCAATAACAATAATATCAAAACTATAAAGGATCCAATAACAATAATATCAAAACTATAAAATATACATAAAGTGTTAAGAATCTCTGATAAAATAGAGTATCTATGAAACAGAGCATTTAAAAGTAGTGTCCCATTCATGGGTTAGTACATCAACATTCATATACTGTTTTGTTCTATTGATCCCTGCAGTAGTTCCAGAACATATGAATTAATATACTGGATTACAAAATCAAAAGTATTTTTTTACACAGTGATTTCACACTCTAAGCCATATAACTTTGCTCAACTTAGATTTCATATCCCAAAGTATTTTAGTGGATTTTCACAAACTTTATGTTTGTGCTTAATGAGATGTCTTCCTTCATTCTGTCCTTCTGCAAAAGTAACGTCAACACAATTGGAAGGATTCAAAGAAGAAATAAAGCATTTGTTTCCTAACTGCACCACTTTCAAGAAGGCTGAAACGGAGACATACTTGTCTCCACCTTTTTTTTTTTTGAGCAGGTAAGGAACTGGTTAGGAAAGTAAATATTCTAGTGCATAACTGTCATATGTGTGAGGACTATTTTATAATGTTAAGAAATAAGGAAAACTTTCAAGAAAAAACATATATAAAAAGAGTTAGCTATATGCACAGCTATGTTTTTGGACCTGCACTTGTAATTTATTATCAGAATTTTTATTTTAAGCTATAGTATTTATAAAATATTAACATTTATAAAATATTTATCAAAAATCAATTTTAAACTTATCTTCTTATATTAACATCAATAAAATATTTATCATATACTAATTTAAAAACCTATCTTGTTATTAGTCAAACAAGGCTAACAAACTGAGGGTCAGGACTAAGAATTCCACAAACCTCAGCTTTCCACAGAAAAAGCACTTTAAAGTTCCCTGTGGGTAGAATATAAGAAGTAGTAAAAGAATTATTCCAATTGATCTTAATTGGAATAAGTTCAGAAAGACTCCCAAATTATTTGGACTTTATAGATCATGAAACACCCTGATAGCCTTACATTGTTATAAATTGCTATATCTCTAAAAATAACACACATTAAGGTCCTTACTGCACATTAAGCACCCAAATGTATAGAACAATGAATACTGAAATATTCCGTCATTTAGAACTATGATGATATAATAAATCCTATAACTTATAAAACTGGAACTTACCTTAAAAAGTGTCACAGTGATTTCAATGTTTTCAGGAACAGGCCACACTACAACACCACGGTATGGATTTTTTATTCCAGGCTGCCAGCTATGAGCCTACCAGAATAAAAATAATGGCTTCAATTTGAAGTACAGGAAATGCAATGTTAATAATTCACAAAAATATATTGACCTTATTTAACTATCCATTAGATCTGTCTCCCTAAAACAAAAATGATTAGTCAAATAAAACTTTTCAAGCATTAAACTTGGGCTATGACGGTTATATCACATGGTAGCTACAGATTACTATCTGTAAACAAACCTTTACCCTCTCCCACGCACACATACACACACACACACACACACAAGAAGATGCAAAAATGAGGCGCCTCATATTTTCAAAAGCTATTTAGGATTGAATAAAAACCTTATTAGGAGAAACATTTTTAAAATTACTTTGTGATTTAGGAACTTAAGGGCAAATTCATTCTTTAAAAGGAAAAATTAATTGTATAGTCTGCATTTAAGATCATTTCCCACTAAACCATAATGTTTATTTGGGTCAAGTAAAGAAGAAAGCAGTTTGTACAGTTAATGTTTCTAGTGCCTATAATTTTAAAGATTTTCCTTGTAAATATTGATTATCAAGGCTCCCTAAGGAACCCCCTGAAATGTGGGGGTCACCACTCTAGGTCTTCCGTTGTGGTGGTGCTTCCAGCAAAAGCTAATGCATAATGGTATGCCAAGACAGCTCAACTAAATCTTCATCTCATCTTCATCTCTCATGTCCGTGGACATGCTATGAAGGTGGTAATAAAAGCTGACACTTAAGAAGTACTTTCTATATGTCAGTCCATATTTGGAATTTACTTATGTTTAACTCATTCAATCTGCATAAGAGCCCTATGAGGTAGCTACTATTCATTCATTCATTCACTCATTCACTCACTCAATTGATACTATCTGCCAAACATTGTCTAGGAACTGTAGTAAAAAAAAAAAAATCTGCCTTAGTGGAGTTTTCAGAATAATAGGAAGAGACAGACAAACAAAATAATTAAGTAAAACAGACAGCATGTTAGGTAGAGAGAAACGCTGTGGAGAAAAATGAAAGTAGGGAAGAAGGATAGAAGGGGCAAGAGAAAGTAACAATTTTCAACAGGTTAATCAGAGAAAAGTGTCAATGAGCAGGTGACGAGAGAAGACCATAAGGAGTTGAATCAGATATTATAAAACATGGGAAGAGCTTTCTAGGGAGATGGACCAGCAACTGGAAAGGTGCTGAGGCAGTTAGATAACAACAATGCCAATGTGGCTGGAGCAGAGTGGTCAAAAAGAAGAGCAGCAGGATATAAGACTAGAGAAATCGCGGAGGGCCCAATCATATGAAGCTCTGGCAGCCCATTCCAAAGATTCTGGTTTGTAATTTGAGTGAGATGGGAAGCCACTGGAGGATTTTAAGCAGAGGAATGATGAAGTTATGTTTTTTGACTCTAGCAAATGTATTTAGAATAGGCTTCAGATGTAAGAGAGGAAACAGGGAGACCAGTAAGCTACTGCAATAATCCTGTGGAGAGCTAATGGTGACTTGGCTTGGGGTGGTAGAAAAGTGGTACAAAGTAGTCAGATTCCATATATTTTTTCATAGTTTCAAGATAGAATCAATACAGTTTTCTGTCTGATTGTATGAAAGAAAGTAGCCAAGGCTGATTCTAAGGCTTTCGCCCTTGAGCAAGTACATAAAAGGAATTGCTATTAACAGATACGAGGCAAAACTGCTGAAGGATCAAGTTTGGAAAATAAGATTGGGAACTCAGCTTTATACACATTACATCTAAGTTGCCTTTTAGATATTCAAGTGTAGGTGTTTAAACAGGCAGCTGGATGTATGTGCCGGGAGTTATAAATTTGGGAATCATCAGCACGCAGGTGATACTTAAAACTTGGATGTGATCCCAAGGGAGTGAAGAGAGAAAGAAAGAGAGAAAGAAAGAGACAGAGAGACAGAGAGAGAGATAAAGGCTTAAGAACTGAACCTTGGAGCACAACAATAACAGGTCCAGGAAATGAGGAGGAATCAGCGAAGAAGGGTCAATAAAGCAGAAAGAAAAGCAGAGGCATGTGGTATTCTGAAACTCTAGTGGAGAAAATGTTTTAAGGAGAAAGGAACAATCATCTGTCCCAAATCTTGGTGACAGGTCAAATAGGATTAGGTCTGGAAAATGACCCCTGGATTTAACAAAGCAGAAGCCATTACTGACCTACAAGAGCAGTTTCAGTAGAGTGACAAGGGTAAACACCTGACTGGATTAGCATGGATTCAAGAAAGAACAGGAAGAAAGAAACTAAGCTAGCAAGTACATTCAACTCCTCTGAGGTGTTTCGCTGAAAGAGAAAGAGAGAAATAGGTTGGTGCTAGTGGGAGAAATAGTGTCAGAAGAGAATTTTTTAAATAAGAGAAAAATATTTTTAGGCTGATGAGAAATATCCAGTTAAGAGGGAAAATTTAATGATGCAGAAGAGAAATAATTGCTAGAGTAATGCCCTTAACAGTACAAAAGGAGACAGATTGGCCTTTGCTCGGAGCACAGACGATTTTTCCATAATAATAGGAAAGGAGCTAAAGTATATGAGTGCAGGTGCATGTCAGAGAGCAGATTTAACACATGAAGAAACTGAGGCACAGACTGGCCCAAGGTCACACAGCAAGTAAGGGGCAAAAGTTGGATTTGAACCCAGGAAGTGGAACCGAGAAGGGATCAAGATCATGGAAACTTATGTCCGTGCAAATCTTATCATATCTTGTTAGTTAAAATACCAGCAGAATATTGTAAGTTAACTATACTTCAATAAAAGATAAAATACCAGCACAAGATATAGGTTTAGCAGCACTAAACTACTCCCACTCCAGCTAAACTGTCAATAACTTCCTCTCTATTCTCTCTTCATTGCCCCCAGATCACAAAACTTCAGGTGAGGAAAGGGAAGTAGAGACTCACAAGAGACTTAGCACACCATAGCCAAAGGTAAAGAAATGAGTTTTGCTGATTAAAAAACATCTCCAGGGATTCCTCTGTTCCCCTGCCTATTTCTATGCCTGTTGACAGTCCTAGAACAAAAACTCCACAAAGTAAACAATATCCATTTTGAAAAGTAAATTGCTGCCCATCTTAGGAAGTGTTTTATCAAAACTCTACATAGACTACATATTTAATTCTGAAGATTTATGACAACTCTAATTCTCATGTACTGTCATGGTAGATCATGCAATTTCTCTGGTCTCTTCAAACTTCCCATAATTATATTTTCATAGTCTCCCAATACATAAAAAAAAAAGACGATAATAACTGAACTTTACTTATTAGCCATGGCAGAAAAGATAGAGTTTTTGTAAAATTCTGAATGAAAAAAAAGACCATCAAAGAATTTTAGGCCTGAAAATATCTTTAGGAGATCTAAACCAGGTCCAGATAAGGAAATTGAAGCAATTAAAGAGTAAATGGCTTGCCTGAAGCCATACTAATAATCAGTAGGAGAACCAGCTCCATGATTTTCAAGTTCAGAGTTCTTCACCCAACCGACATCATAACAAACTCTATTTCTGATTCACACAGTAGTCAAGAAAATAGTCTTCTATCCCGAAGGTCTTAACATTTATGTATATGACACAGAGGTCAAGAGTGGGAAAAGCAAGGAATGTGGAGACCAACTAACAACTGGGCAGGGTTAGAAGATGGTGATACCACGCAATTTCCTCAGGTATCCTAATGCTGATCCTCTAAATGACCTCTTTAAATTCTCAGTCTTGGATCAGGGAATGGTAATTAGACCAATAAACAAACAAAAATACAATCTGCTTAATGAATTAAAATTTTTTTTTTCTTTCTTTCTTTTTTCTTTTTTTTTTTTTTGCGTTACGCGGGCCTCTCACTGTTGTGGCCTCTCCCGTTGCGGAGCACAGGCTCTGGACGCGCAGGCTCAGTGGCCATGGCTCACAGGCCTAGCTGCTCCACGGCATGTGGGATCTTCCCGGACCGGGGCACGAACCCGTGTCCCCTGCATCGGCAGGTGGACTCTCAACCACTGCGCCACCAGGGAGGCCCTCTTTCTTTTTTTTAATAAAAAGAGATGGAAAGGTGCTAGTTCCCAAGCTGCTAGTATGCTGCCATTTTCTGACCATTCTATCCAGCATCTCTTCCCAGCAAGAGAAAAGGTCAAACTAAGACAAACTAAGACAGAGCTCTGGCTTTCTGATAGTCTTTTTAGGGACTGTACACCTAGCTAAGTTAGGACAGTGTAACAATATCAATTAGTCCAGCTGAGTATCTAGCAATGCCAGCTTTATAATGTTAGCTAATTATTATATACTAGGCAGAAAACAGAATCAGTAAATTTTGCTGGAGAGGAAACTATGGATGTATATAGCAGCAAACATGAAGGAAAAAAAAAAAAAGTGTTCCTAGTCAGAAGAGCTTACTACAACTTCTACCTCAAACAGAATTAAAGAACCTGAAGCTAGAAAAAGAATGAAAAGTCTAATACAGGTAACTAAAAATAGCTGCGGTATTAAACATCTAACTGTACAAATCAACTGAGACAGGAATTTAGGTTCTTAAGAACTTTATTTTTTAAAAAGCACCTCATATTGGCACTCATCAGCACTACAAGAACCCTGATCAGTTTTTATTCAGAGTAACAGAAAGGATTTCCCTAGAAAATAGTTTGGTACAAAACACATACAGCTATTTAGCTAGCTCCTTAGTAGAGTCAGGAAAGGCAGGTTATTTAATCATTTGCCAGCATCCTAGTACAGTTAATGGCAGAAAGGATGAAGCCAAATTATCCAGTTCCACTCATACTTTTTTTCACTTTTTAATCATATCACAGATCCTTTAGCAAAGGCAGACCTAAGGAAAAGGTCACATTTCTCAATTTTGAGTAATGACTCTATAAAATGCCTTATTTTCAAATTATTTCATATCATATCTTACCTAAAAGACTTGTACCTAATATGGAACTAAACACACAGTAAATATTCACTTGTTACTTCTGATTCCTACAAAATCAAAATATTTCACTGAAAATTTTTAACTGTCATTTAGTTTTTAAATTGATGATTTTCAATTTATAAAACTGCATCTACCCATAGGTTTAAGATGTCACATATAAATTTACCTTAGAGCTGTCCACATCATGGTCATAAGTCAAAGCTCTACAACTATACCCACCCCTTCATGATACCACAGCACATTGATAAAGGCTATAGCACAACCACAGAGCAGGGAAGTAGAGGTGGTAATGCCATCCAAAAGCTGGTGAGGACTTTCAAGCTCTTGTTTCCCTTTGGAACTCTCCCATCTCTCTGTGAGTTTAAATTTAGAAAACTAGATTTAAGGCAACAGACTACTCTGCCATAATTCTTCTTGTCTATCACAATCTCCCTGCTTACTATTGTCAAACACTGTACTGAAAAATAATCTACTTAAGCATATACAAATCAACTGCAGCCTGAAAAAAATCTCTGTTATAAATACCATGACTTGAGGATAAGAGGTGGGGAAGCTGCATATTGGGATAATTACTCATGGTTATTATTTTCTCGATAAAAAATGATTCAGCAATGAGTTCTTTATATATTTAACTAGAAAAATAGACATGTACCCAAAGAAAGTGAGCAATAAACTGAAAACTAAACTTTAAATTAAATAAGGCAATGTGCCTTATTATTTTACTGTCTAATCTGTTATCCAGGTGTCAGTTATGAATTTCAATCCACCAATATAAAAAAGGTAGATAATCAACTATACTTCAATAAAATAATTTTTAAAAAAGGTAGATATACTCAGAATCAGGCAAGATAAATAATAACTTATACAGATAACTAAAGAAAATTAATTACTGTGTAGTTCAAACTCTTTCCAGAAACACAGTTAAAAGTAAAAACTAGACTATTTTCTGGCCAATGGTTGCAGAAATCTGTTTTCCCCCTAAGTGATTTCAATGGGACTTACCAAGCAAATATTTCAAAGAAAAAATGTCAGAAAACAGAAGAGTCTTTCAGAAGAAAACAATGGTTCTAGTCTGTGGATTTAATATAAGTGATAGCTAATTTTAAAAAATAATAGCCAGGGACAGTTTTTTTTTTTTTTTTTTAATTCCAAAATGCCATGGATCTCAAGCTTCTCAAGATTAAAAAAAAAAGTTATTTGTTTAATTTTCACAATAATATCATTATCATTTATTTCATAGCTTCTGGAACTGATTTTTATGTCCTTATTTAGCTGTTGTGAACAATTTACAGAACAGCATTTCACATATACATGAACATATTATGTATATGCTATAATAAACAACACATTGTAAGTTCTCATAAACTTTTCAAAAGTACACCTATAATGTTTCAAGAGAAAATACAATGATTCTAAAATATCCAGAAGGGATTTGAAATATTAAGAGCATCACAACTGGAAAATTAGTTCAATAAGAAATAGTTCTGGGCTTCCCTGGTGGCGCAGTGGTTGAGAGTCCGCCTGCCGATGCAGGGGACATGGGTTCGTGCCCCGGTCTGGGAAGATCCCACATGCCGTGGAGCAGCTGGGCCCGTGAGCCCATGGCCGCTGAGCCTGCGCCATGGCCTCTGAGCATGCGCGTCCGGAGCCTGTGCTCCGCAACGGGAGAGGCCACAACAGTGAGACGCCCACGTACCGCAAAAAAAAAAAAAAAAAAAAAAAAGAAATAGTTCCTTCTAGAAAAGATTATATTTCGAGAAAAATCAACCTGTAGCCTATGTTTGTATTTCACCATCTGGATTCAATCAATATTTGATACAATATAAAATAGAATCTGGACCTAAAAGTTATTTGACTGACTTTCAAAAATGTAATTAAATTAAAAGTATACTTAATTTCAAATACGGGTATTCTGAATTAACCTTTAATCTAAAGTATTTCATTATGCTTCATAATGTTTTAAGAAAACAATTAGTATCTAGTTTCTAAAAGAGGGAAATCACTTTTTGTTGATAGCTAAAAACATTTAGGGTCGATTTCTAATGTTTATAGTTATATTCAGATTCTTCTATCATACTTAGTGGATGACCTAATATTGTTCCTTTTCACAAAAGCTTAAGACCCACTGAGCAAAACTGACAGAAGACCCTAAGTCTATTTTTAGAACCCCTTCTCGTAAATAGATAAGAAAATATTACAGGTCCAAAATATAATGCCCCCAAACTACAAACGTATGCTTTGAAGAAAATGCTATTCATGAGGTGAAGCAACTGGACCTTTCCTATATTGCTGGTGGGGGTATATTAAAAGTTCAAAATGTATGTAGCCTATTACCCATTGATTCCATTCCAAGTTATTCGTCCAAGAGAAAACATTTGTCCCCCAATATACCTGAACAGTAATGTTTACAACAGATTTATTCACAATAGTTGAATACTCAGAATATTCACTGGAAACAAATCAAATGTTCATCAACAGATGTATAAAAAATCAAACTGCAGTATATGCACATGATGGAATACTGCTCAGCAATGAAAAAAGTTAACTACCAATATTCACAATACCATGAATAAATCTCGAAAACATGCTGTACAAAAGAAACCAGACATAAAAAGTACTTTTGCATGATTCTATTTATGTGAAATTTAAGAACAGGCAAAAATAGCCTACGGTGATAGAAAAATCGAAATAGTAGTTGCCTCTAAGGACTGGGAATTGACTGGAAGAGGACTCAAAGGAAAAAGGTGATGAAAATAGTCTATATCTTGATAGGGTGGTAATTATATAACTATATATTAATCAAAACTCATAAAATTGTGTAATTAAGATCTGTGACTTATACCGTATATAAATTTTAATTCAATAAAAATAAAATCTAAAAAGATGACCTTAAAAATTTTAATTCTGAAATTAAATTAAATTAAAATTTAATTTCAGTTAAAATGAATAAATTTTTCTTTACATAAGTCTACTTACGGAAAAATCAACATTCAGTAAACATGCTTGTAGTTATTGTGTGCTTATTAAAATATACTCATACTTACTTGTCTATAGATTGGAATTTTTTAAATACCTAGAATTGTTACTGAACATTTTAAAATTCTGTTCTGGGCTTCCCTGGTGGCACAGTGGTTAAGAATCCACCTGCCAATGCAGGGGACAGGGGTTTGAGCCCTGCTCCGGGAAGATCCCACGTGCCGCAGAGCAACTAAGTCTGTTAGCCACAACTACTGAGCCCGTATGCCTAGAACCTGTGCTCTGCAACAAGAGAAGCCACCACAATGAGAAGCCCATGCACCGCAACGAAGGGTAGCCCCTGCTCGCCGCACCTAGAGAAGGCCCACGCGCAGCAACGAAGACCCAACACAGCCAAAAATTTTTTTAAATTATAAATAAATAAATAAAATTCTGTTCCACTCCCCACAAAGCCATAAGCACAAAAAATTAAAACCTTTGAAAAATCCAACTCCTCTTCAGTAACCCAGCAATGGACTCAGATAACTCATCATTCCTTATGTGTGTCCTAACTTCATCCTCTTGGAATGTGAATAAAGTAATCCTAGGTATAATTTTGTAAGTGATATTTATTTAATCATTATTTCATGATATCCTAGCACAGAGAAGTTAAATAACTATTATGTTATTCAAGGATACCAAATCCAAAATCAAAACTCAGGTAACTGGCTCCTGCTTTAGGAACTGCAGTAACAAGATTACATACAGCGCCTGATCAATCATTTTAGTACATTAGATAATAAGAAATAACCCAAAATATCAAGTAATATTTTAAAATATTCTTCACTGGGACCAGAGAAGCTTAATAATTTGACCAAAAGTCAAATTCAACATTGGGGTAAGAAATTTAGAAAACAGACAAACCTTGGAAGACTTCCTTCGGCTTCTTCTCGTCCAAACTACCACCAGTTTATCTGGTTGCCTGCCAAACAAGAAAAAGATTACGTATAATTTATCTTAAATCAAATAATAAAATTTAGTTCTAGCGCCTTTAAAAGAACAAAAAATCATCTGCTTTAGATTACATAGAATCGCTGCACTTACAATAAAGCTCTATAAATTATTCATATATAGATGTTGAATACAGATATGATCTAATTTAAATGACTAATATTTCATCCACATGTTTTTCTAAAAATACTTTACCAAGTAAATTCATTGGGACAAACCAAGTAAAATAAAATACTTAGACTATTTTAAAAAGAAAAGCAGGGGCTTCCCTGGTGGCACATTGGTTGAGAGTCCGCCTGCCGATGCAGGGGACACGGATTCGTGCCCCAGTCCGGGAATATCCCACATGCCGCGGAGCGGCTGGGCCCGTGAGCCATGGCCGCTGAGCCTGCACATCCGGAGCCTGTGCTCCGCAACGGGAGAGGCCACAGCAGTGAGAGGCCCGCGTACCACAATAAAAAAAAAGAAAAGAAAAGCATACATATATCTCCTTTAAAACAATACTATATTTCTAACACATTATCCACTTTAGTTTAGAGAAAATAAGCATAAAAATGATACTTCCCAAATAATTTAAATCTGTGGTTTACACTACTCTTGCATCTCTGTATCTTATGACCAGTGCTTATGGTTTTCAAAACCTTTTTATAATCAATCATCTCAACTATCTTCATAAAAACAATATAATACCAAAAAATAGGCAAGGTAAATTCTGGCAAAGTTACATAACTCATCGAAAGTTCTGGCAAAACCAAGACCAAATGAAATACAGGTCTTCTTATTCTCATACCTCTCTTCTTTATCTTCTGCCAACATAAAGTTAAAAACAAAACAAACTCACATTTTCAGCTAATACAACTAAGTTCTCTTTAATGCTTAGGGAAAACATAAAAACTATGATTATCAGTTCTTTTACTTAGATTTTTTTTTTAAAATCTTAGATAAAAGCTTTTTAACCAAGAAATCAATGATATTACTCATCTCAGTGACTTTCACCACTTTCTCTGTCTCCTTCACTTTACCCTGGTATCTTTCATTAACAGCAGATGACCCATCCTCCTATTTAACTACCTACCTACCTACTTACCTTCCTACCTACATACATATATTATAAAAGGTCACCAGCCATAAACTCCTGATTTAGTGATTTACCTAGAAACCTGTCCAAAGAGCGACAGTTGTCTAATGAAAAATATTACTGAGGAACTGACCCTGAATGTAGTACAGAGAAATAAAGTGATAATACTTTTAAAGAAGGTAAGAGACATAGAAGATAGATTGAGAAGTACACACACCTAATAGAAATTCTAGGGCTTCCCTGGTGGTGCAGTGGTTAAGAATCTGCCTGCCAATGCAGGGGACACGGGTTCAAGCCCTGGTCCGGGAAGATCCCACATGCCACAGAGCAACTAATCCCGTGCGCCACAACCACTGAGCCTGCACTCTAGAGCCCATGTGCCACAACTACTGAAGCCCGCGTGCCTACAGCCTGTGCTCCGTAACAAGAGAAGCCACCGCAATGAGAAGGCTGCTTACCACAATGAAAGAGTAGCCCCCACTCGCCGCAACTAGAGAAAGCCCGCGCCCAGCAACAAAGACCCAAAGCAGCCAAAAATAAATAAATAAATAAACAAACAAACAAATAAATAAATAAATTTATTTATTAAAAAAAGAAAAAAGAAATTCTAGAAGTTTAGAATAGTGGGAATGGCAGAGGCAATACTAAGGAGAAAAGGCTAAGAATGTTCCAATAAAGATAAGAGTCCTTAGGTTGAAAATATATATTAGCAAATAAACAGGATAAATAAAAAACTAATCTATATCTAAATACCTTGCAATCAAACTACGGAACAGCAAGAATAAAGAGAAAAATCATAAAAGAAAAGATAGGTTACCAGCAAAGGCATAATTATGATGACAGCAACTTCTTAGCAGCAACAGCGCCCAAAATACAATGAAGCTAATGATCTTCAAGTGCTAAGGGAAAATAGATGCCATCCTGGAGTTTCATATTGGCTAAACTACCATTTAAGAAATGGTTTTAGACATAAAAGACTAAGAGTTTACAATCTATATAACCCAGCTAAATACAGGAAGGAGGAGGATGCAAGAAGCAATATAAATGTGGTAAAGTGTTAATACTTGTTCATTTTCGGTGATAGGACCTGAAGAAAACAAGAGTAGACAAAAAACAAAAGTAAGGTTCCAATGAAACTATTTCATCAAGGCGTCTTCTAAATAAATGCAGTGTGTTTCTGATGGTGATAGTAACCAGCATAGTATAAAAAAGAAAAATGGTGGTTCTCCACCCAAGACTAAACCAGTTCCCAAAGAGTGTCAGTCTTTGAAGACAACAATTGTAAAAACCAGTTGATTGCTTTGGTGAATCTTTCCAGCGTGAGATGTTGGGAGCAGGAGCCAGATGCCAAAGTGCTTACAGATGAAATAGAAGAAAGTTTCTATGAAACATCAGAGTGTTCATCTAAGAATTTGAACCAATGGAGAAACAAACAAAACCTTGTTCAACACACAGAGAAGTAGAACAGGACAAATGACATGAAGATGGGGAGCAGTATAGCAACATGACAACAGAGCTGGGCAGAGGGTATGATCAATGATGGCAGCTTAACAGCAGAGGGACTGAGTAGCCAACCAGTGCAAGCTACCTTATTTGAAAGCATTGGTGGCTTGCTGGAACACTTTACCTAGATTACTACACTAACCTTTTTACTATGTTCTCACCTCCACATTTCCAGCCCAACCTCAACTCTTTTTTTTTTTTTTTTTTTTTTTTTTTGCAATATGCGGGCCTCTCACTGTTGTGGCCTCTCCCATTGCGGAGCACAGGCTCCGGATGCGCAGGCTCAGTGGCCATGGCTCACAGGCCCAGCCGCTCCACGGCATGTGGGATCTTCCTGGACTGGGGCACGAACCTGTGTCCCCTGCCTCGGCAGGCGGACTCTCAACCACTGCGCCACCAGGGAAGCCCCCCAACCTCAACTCTTAATTATATTTCTGCAATACTTCTTTAGAAATGCTATAAAGATCTTACCGATTTTCCTTACTCTCCTTACTGGGCTCTTATACTGAAGGTACTACAGACTGGCACTTGAAGGTTGAATTTCACAGATTTATTTGACCTAAATAGTACTCCATTTTAGTTTAAATTTAAACTTTAAAAAACATTTCTTCCTTAAATGCCTTTAAACAAGGTCCATGCTATCCAGATTACTAGAGCCTCCAGTGCTATCAACTGCTTCACATCTGACCAGCTTCACTCTTACGATGATCTACTTAGTCCCTGTATGCATTTGACCCTGTGACACCACAGCATGCAAGATAACATCCACATTCCTGAATGTGGTTTATAAGGCACTGCGCCACCTGACTCTGATCTACTTTTCTAGATGCAAAACCTACAACTATCTCAAAGGCACCTTGCTTTCCAACCAATCCCTGAACGCCTCTTTTCTCTCCTTTTCTACCTGATAAACTCTTAATTCATCACTTCCTCTGTGAAAACCTGACCATTTCTCATTTCATTCCCACTTCATCCCACATCCTAAACCTCAGACAGAGTTAACTGCTCCTTCTACTGTATTTCCAGTAAAACCCCAGACACCTCTTTTTTAATATCCTATGCGCCCTGTATTACATTATTTGTTATTATTTCTATCTCCTCCACTAGACTGTGCTCCTTTATCAACCATATCTTATTTATCTTTCTATTCCTAGTAACTAATAAAAATCTGGTACAAGATTGAGGCTCGATGTACATTCACTACTGAATGAACCTTAAATTTCATCCAGGAATTCCCAATTGGTTAATTATAATTGATGAGGTCCAACTAAAGCCAGTAGTTACTTAATACATTCTCTCTGCAGCTTATTTGAGCTTTGCAAGCATCCTCACCTTGGCTGCACATTGGAATCTCCTGGGAAGGGAGAGTGCAAAGCAATCCCCACACCTCCCGACTTGGAACATTAGTGAGGTATTAGTTGTGATGGCAGTGAGGGTGTCTCCCCTCCATGATATTGTCCTAGTGCCACCTGCACAGTTGCCTCCACCTAACTTGGCCTCTCAGCATCTCCCTCCCCTCAACCCGTTCTGATCTTGTGTTTCAGAAAAGGGAAGCCACTTACTGTAAAAAATTAGGAAGGGTGGTCTCCTAACCCATATGCCTGAAGTTCCAAGTATGTACATATAACATAAATTACTTATTTGAGAATGTCTCCAGAGATGAATAAACTTTTTTGTAATTCTAAGTCATGTCCAATTTTTATAATGTCTTCATTAGAAATCAGCCCACCTTTACATTATCAGGGACAAAGCAAGGCAGAATGTTCTAAAATAAAAAACTGTGCTGTTATTGTTCTCATAGAAGAACACCAATAACCACACAACTGGTTGACCACAATTAATATTTTAAGCATCCATGCTGTACTAGAAAAGAGCCATTAAATATTTACTTATGTGCTCACAAGAGGCCAGGGATAGAGCAATTGTGAGTTTTATCCAACTACCAAAGAACCTATATAACTTTCTATCAAAAAAGTCAAGACAACCTGATAGAGCCCAGATTTTAGAGAGTAAATCAGGTACTTAAGTACTTAAGTACAATCAGGTACTTAACATTTCTACCCCATTGCCTAAGTAACCAGGTAGCACTACACATACAGATATATAAACATACACACATATATTTATATACAGATATTTACATATATAAACATTTTATATACATACACATAAAATGTACACAGACACACTGCCTGAGTTCCACTGAAAAATCTGAGTTCTACCCAACTCCAGGCACAACCTGTGATAACTGTGGTTACTATTAGGAAATGAAATTACATGTCATTTAAAGAATATACTTTTCTGTATTTTCTACAATGAATTTATATTACTGTATGGTGGGGAATTATTTAAATGTGGAGGGGGAGTTATTTAAAATAAAATAGCACTTTTAAGTTTGGAATTACATATGAACAGACAGAATTAAACAATTAAATTTTTAAATTTCATTGTATTTATTTTTTTATTTTTAAACTTTTTATTTTATATTGGTGTATAGCCAGTTAACAATGTTGTGATAGTTTCAGGTGCACAGCAAAGAGACTCAGCCATACATATAAATGTATCCATTCTCCCCCAGACTCCCCTCCCATCCAGGCTGCCACATAACATTCAGCAAAGTTCCCTGTGCGATACAGTAGGTCCTTGTTGGTTATCCTTTTTAAATATAGTAGTGTGTATATGTCAGTCCCAAACTCCCTAACTATCCCTTCCCTCCATCCTTCCCACACTGGTAACCATAAGTTCATTCTCTAAGTCTGTGAGTCCGTTTCTGTTTTGTAAATAGTCATTTGTATGATTTCTTTTTAGATTCCGCATGTAAGCGATATCATAGGATATTTCTCTTTTTCTGTCTGACTTACTTCACTCAGTATGACAATCTCTAGGTCCACCCATGTTGCTGCATTATTTCATTCTTTTTTATGACTGAGTAATATTCCATTGTATATATGTACCACATCTTCTTTATCCCTTCCTCTGCTGATGGACATTTAGGTTGCTTCCATGTCTTGGCTATTGTAAACAGTGCTGCAATGAACACTGGGGTGCATGTATCCTTTTGGACCATGTTCTTCTCTGGATATATGCCCATAAGTGGGATTGCAGGGTCATATGGTAGCTCTATTTTTAGTTCTGTTCTCCATAGTGGCTGTATCAATTTACATT
Organism: Hyperoodon ampullatus; assembly: GCF_949752795.1. Lineage (NCBI taxonomy): Eukaryota > Metazoa > Chordata > Mammalia > Artiodactyla > Ziphiidae > Hyperoodon > Hyperoodon ampullatus. Next base: position 36,324,405 of record NC_136928.1, read on the forward strand.
TCCACCAACAGTGTAGGAGGGGTCCTTTCTCTCCACACCCTCTCCAGCATTTATTGTTTGTGGATTTTTTGATGATAGCCATTTTGACTGGTATGAGGTGATACCTCATTGTAGTTTTGATTTGTGTTTCTCTAATCATCAGTGAAAACTTGCATTGAATTTAAAGACCTCTCAGCTGAATTAATCTGTTTTCTAAGTCAATAGAAGTGGAAGAGGTGTATTCTTTGTCTTAAGTTAACATAAATGTTCCCTAAGGTCTGAGCTGGCCATACACAAAATTTTGAAAGAGGCCCCCCTTGACTCTGCAGCCCTCCTTTACCTGAAGCCCCTCCAATCTCTGGGGCATTCTTTCTTGGGCCTGCAAAGTCAGTATGGCACTCCATTACAGGACCCAACAATAACAATATGACAAATGCTTTTCAGATCACTAATTCTCTTCTATAACAATTAAAGTCCTTCTTTCTCCAGGGTAAGTATCTTAGGAAGGTAGTCAAAGGAAAGAAAACTGGGAAACAATTTGTATTAATTTAGGAGATATGAATTTGTAAAAGAAGGCCCCTCAAAGATGACATAGTACAGAGGAGAGAATACTAGACTGGAGGTTGGGAAACTTGTTTTTCCTAGTTCTGGCACGTAGTGACCTTAGGAATGCCTCTCCATATCTCTGAGCCTATTCCCTAATTTATCAAATGAAGAGATTGTACTAAGACCTCAGCTAGTTCTAAAACTATGATTCAGTGACCATATGATTAAATGACTCAAATCGGTTAAATATTTTGTGGTTTAAAATGAAGTGAGAAATTAAAGAATAGGGTAAAAAATTTGTGGCACAGAGTCCTTTGCCTCCTGTTTTCTGACAACCTAGAGGTGGCTAATATTACCACCTTTGAATAATATTATGAAAGGGGAAGTAGTATCTTTTAGGAGAGCAGTAAATGGACCACCGAAGATTCAGGCTCCCTGTCCAAAGCACAATGTTAAACCTGGGAGATGTTGCAGGAAGCCCCTTGTCCCCAACCACCACCACCACTCCCAGCATGCTGACACTGCGATGGAACTACATGACACCTCTCACCACTGGTGTCGCTTCTGGAGGAGAGTGGATAATAAATAAGTATGCCTTCCCCACACCAGCTGAACGGAGAGGACTCCAGAATGCAAAGGAGGGCAGAGTCATAAGATAAAAGGTATATGGGCTCCTGAATGACCACATGGAAGTCCAGTCAACCTCTCTAGACTGAAAAGTGAGCAAGAAATGAACTTTTATTAGGTCAAACCACCTTAATTTTGGGGTGTGTCTGCTACAGTAACTCCTCAACATATAGAAAATTCAAAAGATACACATACATAACAATAAAACGGTTGTTGTCTTGTAGAAGCTTACACTGCAAAGTGCTGAGACCAAATTTAACCTTTTTATGTCCTACTGGTTTTCACATATATGAAATTGATGTTTCCGAAGATAAAAGACAGCTATACCTCAGAACTTAGTAATTAATATTTATGCCTTTGAGCTTTTCCTAAATTAAAAATAAAGAATCATAAGCCTTTAGAACACAAAAAGTACAGCATATTCCTCTCACCAAAGAATACAGGAGGGGCTTCCCTGGTGGCGCAGTGGTTGAAAGTCTGCCTGCCGATGCAGGGGACACGGGTTCGTGCCCCGGTCCAGGAAGATCCCACATGCCACGGAGCGACTGGGCCTGTGAGCCACGGCCGCTGAGCCTGCGCGTCCGGAGCCTGTGCTCCGCAACGGGAGAGACCACAACAGTGAGAGGCCTGCGTACCGCAGGAAAAAAAAAAAAAGAATACAGGATATGCTTACAATGAGGAAAAGAGAGCTCACAATATTAACCCTGATGTTAATGTGAATAGGTACTTCAGTAAATAACAAGGTTATTCCTTCTAGGGGAAAGGGCTCTTAGCCATAACTGAACACTTCATGGTGGGATGTTGTGAATATTGAAACGAAAGGGAGAAAATTGTCTTATCACAGAAATACTCTAACTTAACTATTTCTCAAGTAATTATTTTTATCCTTCAGTAGGTACATCTGCCTCCTATTGTACTATCACTGCTTGTAGCTCCAGTTAATTATACTCCTTTATGCTTACTTCACAAGAGTTATTTAGCAAGCTGTAATAATTAATTCAATAGGAAAAAAAAATTCTACAAGACAAAGTACACATACACAGGATATATTTCTTTTCTGTAAAAATGAAAGGGCAGTTCTAATAATAAGAGATGTAAATCTTTGTCACTCAAATAAAAATATTTTTTTAAAAAATTATATTTTGCCTCTTCCTACCATCTTTAAAATATTTTCACAGAGTGATTGCTTTTGGTTAAAAATGTTTAACTGGTGACACATATGGACTTTCGCTGACAGGGATTCTAATAGCTATGTATTTAGGAACAGCACCATTCAAACTGAGGAAGTGCAGTTTGACAAACTTGAGCTAAGTAAACTTTCTGAGAGGCCATCAAAAAATACACATACATGTATATATAATTTTTTTGCTATACTATTAAACAGTATAAAGGGTTTATAATTTCTAATATAAAGACATTTGAGAGAAATAGCGTTATAATCAATCACTGCTGTATCACGTGTGCAATACTGACCTTCCCAAATAATACTTCCTACTTTCTTTACTGTTTTATAAAAGCACCCATGATGCTTCCTTTAATTTAGTGTATTACTTACTACTTCTTTTTTTCTAGTCCTGTTTGAACAAGCCTCACATGTCACTCACATAAATATTAATATTTCCAAGTCATGTACCGGGCTTCCTGGAAAAGAGATTAGTAGAAAAAAAAAGGATACATCACTCAGACCATTCCCCAGCCCTCCTATACAATCATATTCACCATTTTCTCTCAACACAATTCTGTAATTGCTGTCATTTTGTGTTTGGATGATTACATTTGTCTGTCTTATTTCTATCTGACTTTAAGGTTCTCAAGAATTTTCCTGGTATTCATAAAGCGTTTTCCTGGTATTCACAAATCATTTACTGGGAGGGAGGCAGGGAAACAGAATATCATGGATAAAAAAATCATATGAAGGCAGACAGATCTGGGTTCCCCTCCTTCAGGTTGTACCATCTAAGCCTCAAGATGTTCCTCATCTGTGAAATTAGAACCTCACAGGACCAATGTAAAGATCTGTTAAGATAATGCAAATAAAGTACTTAGATCAGTGCCTGTCTTTCAGCAAATTTTCAGATAATGTTAGCAACCATCCCGTGTCTATGCTTCCAAACAGCTTTGTATAGTCTCCCTCTTAAATGTGAACAAACAAAGGATCATCTGAGGAAAGTTTCTAATATAAAAGGCAAGTGGCTAAAAGAGAGAAAAAAGAAACTTGAAAGAAACTGAAGACATTATCACTAATATCCTTGGAAATACAGAAGATATTGTACCCATGAAAAATATAAAAGGAAAATTTAAAGAATAGTAAAGAAATCTGGAAATTATGTTATGTCATCCTTTTTCATTTAGGAAAGTAAAAATTGAAGAGTTTGAAGATAAAGTTGAGGAAATCTTCCAGATCTAAAATAAAGTAACAGAGATGTTAAATGGGAGAGAAAAGACTAGAAATTTAGATCAATCCAGAGGTTAAAAGTCTCATTAATTTCCCAAGAGGACAGTGAAAAAAGGTCTCAAGATGTCATCTATGCCACAGGCCTAGAAAGAAATCATTCCAAAGTAGAATAGGACACTGGAAGACTCCAGGAGAAAAAGGAATTGATGAGTCACCAATGTTTAACTGTTTTGAGAGGGATATTGAGAGGCTGACAGAAAAATTTGGAAATAATAATGATATACACATGAGGAGAAAGGGGAAAAAAGTAATTTTTAACCCAAGAAAAATCAAAAGAAAGAAAATGTAATCATAATACCATAGTGCTCGATGCAAACAATACTAAGTCATAGCAATGAATTCTGACCTAGCTCTGGTAGAGCTGATTGGAGACTAGGAAGGATGGGGAAAGGGAAGGGTAAGTATGCTTCAGGGAGGAGGTGGTAGACACCTAAACCCTCACCTACCATATCAAGAAGCTAATAGATAAAGTCTAAAATCAAAAGGTTAAAAGAAAAAGTTGAAAATGTGTTGTTGAACAATGAAATACCACTTCACACACCTATCAGGAAGACTATATCAAAAAGATAGATAATAACAAGTGTTGATGAAGATATGTTAAAATTGGAACCCTTACACACAGCTGGTGGGATTGTAAATAGTATAGCTGCTGTGTATAACAGTTTGGCAGTTCTTCAAAAAGTTGAACATATGGAACAGGATAGGGAGCCCAGAAATAAACCCACATGCTTACGCTCAATTAATCTATGACAAAGGAGGCAAGAATATACAATGGAGAAAAGACAGTCTCTACAATAAGTGGTGCTGGGAAAAATGGACAGCTACATGTAAAAGAATGAAATTATCAATAGAACATTCTCTTAACACCATACACAAAAATAAACTCAAAATGGATTAAAGACCTAAATGTAAGATGGGATACTATAAAACTCCTAGAGGAAAACATAGGCAGAACACTCTTTGACATAAATCACAGCAATATTTTTTTGAATCCGTCTCCTAAAGCAAAGAAATAAAAGCAAAAATAAATAAAGGGGACCCAATTAAACTTAGAAGCTTTTGCACAGCAAAGGAAACCATGGACAAACTGAAAAGACAACTTACTGAATGGGACAAGATATTTGCAAATGATAAGATGGATATGGGATTAATATCTAACATATATGAACAGCTAATACAACTCAAAATTAAAAACAAACAACTGAATTAAAAAATGGGCAGAAGAAGTGAATAGACATTTTTCTAAAGAGGAAATGAAGGTGGCCAAACAGGCACTTGAGAAGATGTTCAACGTCGCTTACTAATCATCAGGGAAATGCAAATCAAAACCACAATGAGATATCACCTCACACCTGTCAGAATGGCTATCATCAAAAAGAACACAAATAACAAATGTTAGCAAGGATGTGGAGAAAAGGGAACCTTCCTACATTGCTGGTGAGGATGTAAATTGGTTCGGCCTATGGGAAACAGTATGGAAATTCCTCAGAAAAACTAAAAACAGAACTACCATATGACCGAGCAATTCCACTCCTGGATATATGTAAAAAACAAAAACAAAAACACTAATTCTAAAAGGTATGTGCACTACAATGTTCATAGCAGCATTATTTACAATTGTCAAGATATGGAAGCAACCTAAGTGCCCATCAACAGATGAATGGATAAAGAAAATGTGGCATATATATACAATGGAATAGTACTCAGCCTTAAAAAAAGAAAGAAATTTGCAGCAACATGGATGGACTTGGAGGGCATTATGTTAAGTGAAATAAGTCAGAGAAAGACAAATGATATCACCTATATGTGGAACCTAAAAAAATACAGCAAACTAGTGAATATAACAAAAAAGAAGCAGACTCACAGATACAGAGAACAAACTAGTGGGGAGAGGGAAGAGGGGAGGGGCAATATAGTGGTAGGTGATAAGAGGTACAAAATATTAGATATAAAATAAACTACAAAGATATACTGTACAACACAGGGACTATAACCAATAATTTATAATAACTATAATGGAGTATAACCTTTAAATATTATGAATCACTATACTGTACACATGTAACATATAATATTGTACAGTAACTATACTTCAATTAAAAGAGACAGAAAAAAATAAAATTTTTTTAAAAAGTTAAACATAGAGTTACCATATCATTCAGTGATTTCAATTCTAGGTATATACCCAAAAACTTGTACATGAATGTTCATAGCAGCATTATCCATAATAGTCTAAAAATAGAAACAACTTAAATGTCCACTGACTGATGAACAGGTAAACAAAATGTGGTATATCCATGCAATGAACTATTATTTGGCCATAAAAATGAATAACATACTGACACTTGTTACAACATGGATGAGCCTCAAAAACATGCTAAGTGAAAGAAGCCAGACACAAAAGGCCACTTATTGCGTGACTTCATTTATAGGAAATGTCCATAATAGGCAAATCCATAGAGACAAAAGTAGATTATGTTTGCCAGAGGCTTGAAGGGGGAAAAAAAGATGGGGAATGACTGCTAATAGGAACAGGTTTTCTTTTTTTGGTGATGAAAATATTCTGAATTAAATAGTGATGATAGTTACACAATGTTGTGAGTACACTAAAAGTCACTGAATCGTACATTTTTAAAAGGTAAATTTTATGGTATATTAATTGTAACTCAAAAAAAAATAAAGAAAACAAAAATATGTTACTGAAGAATATAGAGTACAGCACTAGAAGAACTAATGGGGTTGAAAGTGGTTTTCTGTAGGGAAGGAGAGTCAAGGTGGGGCAGGGTGGGGCAAGGAACTGCTGCTTTCTCTGTTATAAGCTTTGCGGTACTCTTTGAATTTGTAAACCATTTAAATATATCACTTTGTAAAATTTAACCTTAAATTTTTAAATGATGAATCTTAATTACAAAGAAGAAATTTGGGCCCAGAAATAAGCCCATGAATATATGGTCAATTAATTTATGACAAAGGAGCTAAAGAATATACACTGGGGAAAGGACAGTCCCTTCAATAAATGGTTTTGGGAAAACTGGACAGCCACAATCAAAAGAATGAAATTGAACCTCTATTTTACACCATACACAAAAAATAACTCAAATGGACTAAAGAATTGGACATAAGACCTGAAACCATAAAACTTCTAGAATAAAACATACAGGGTAAGCTCTTTGACATCAATCTTGGCAATGATTTTTTAGATATGATGCCAAAAGATCAAGGAACAAAAGGAAAAATCAACAAATGGAACTACATCAACCTAAAAAGCTTCTGCACAGCAAAGGAAACTATCAAGAAAATAAAAAGGCAACCTGTGAAGTAGAAGAAAATATTTGCAAATGATATATCAGACAAGGGGTTAATATCTAATATATACAAAGAACTTATATAACTCATTAACAAAAAAAATCCAGTTAAAAAATGAGCAGAGAAACTGAACAAACATTTTTTCAAAGAAGACATACAAATGCCCAACAGGTACATGAAAAGGTACCCAACAACACTAATCATCAGGGAAATGCAAATCAAAACCAGAATGAGATTATCATCTCTTACCTGTTAAAATGGGTATTATTCAGAAAGACAAGAGATAACAAGTGTTGGCAAGGATGTGGGAAAAGTGAACTCTTATACACTGTTGGTGGGAATGTAAATTGGTTCAGGCGCTATGCAAAACAGTATGGGGATTCCTAAAAAAATTAAAAATAGAACTACCACATGATCTAGCAATTCTACTTCTGGGTACTTGTCTGAAGAATACAAAACACTAACTTGAAAAGATATATGCACCCCAATGTTTACTGCAGCATTATTTACAATAGTCAAGATATGGAAATAACCTAAGTGTTTGTCAACAGGTGAATGGATAAAGAAGATGTGGGGTGTGTGTATGTATCTTCTTTATATTATATACACACACAATAGAATACTATTCAGCCATAAAAAAGAAGGAAATCTTGACATTGGCGACAACATGAATGGACCTTAAGGGCATTATACTAAGTGAAATAAGCCAGAGACAGAAAGACAAATACTGCATGATCTCATTTAAATGTGGAATATAAAAGCAGTGAACTACTCACAGATACAGAGAACAGATTGGTGGTTGTCAGAGGTGGGTGTTGGGGGTGAGGGAAATGGGTGAAGGTGGTCAAAAGATACAAACTTCCACTTATAGGATAAATAAGTTCTGGGGATTTAATGTACAGCACAGTGACTATGGTTAACAATATTGTATATATATATTTTTTGTATTTTCATGATCAGCTCTATTCATGTTCTGTGCCAAAGCATTTAAATACCCTGTGCTACTTATCACATAATGTGGGTGGTAAAAGAAGCCATCCTTAATTCAACGTGTTATTCCTAAAGCGTCTATTCCTGTCAGTGCTGCAAAGACACAATTAATTTGTATAACCCAATATCCTGAGGTTGAAACACAAAGCACACAGAGCAAAACATTCTCTTATGGAAAGAGAAAAATATAAACTCTGCTTTATGCAATTGCCCAAAGCTATTTTAAGTAAACAAAATAATTTTAATTAACAAATTATTCTAGTAAATCATTTTTATGAGATATAACTTTTTTAATGAGATATAATTGTCATATAACATTATATTAGTTTCAGATATGTAACATGATTCAATATTTATACATATTGTGAAATGATCACCACAATAAATCTAGTTAACATCCATCACCATAGTTACAAAAATTTTTTTCTTATAATGAGATTTACTCTCTTAGCAACTTTCAAATATGCCATATAGTATTATTAACTATAGTCACCATGCTGTACATTATATCCCAATGACTTATTTTATAGCTGGAAGTTTGTACCTTTTGACCACCTTCACCCATTTCACCCACCTCTGCCTCTAGCAAACACTTATCTGTTCTCTGTTTCTATGAGCTCAGTTTTCTTTTGTTTTTTAAAGATTCCACATATAAGTGAGATCATCTATATTTGTCTTTCTCTGACTTATTTCACTTAGCATAATGCCCTCAAGGACTATCCATGTTGTCACAAATGGCAGGATTTCCTTCTTTTTATGGCTGAGGAACATTCCTCTGTGTGTATGTATGCATCTGTGTGTTTTCTTTATCCATTCACCCATCGATGGACACTTAGGTTGTTTCCTTATCTTGGCTATTGTGAGCAATGCTGCAATGAACATGGGGTGCATATATCTTTTAAAGTTAATGTTTGGTTTCTTCTGGTAAATACCCAAAAGTGGAACTGCTGGATTATACAATAGTTGTTATTTTTAATTTTTTGAGGAACTTCCATACTAGTGGCTGCACCAATTTACATTGCCACTAACAGGGTACAAGAGTTCCCTTTTCTCCACATCTTCACCAACACTTGTTATTGTTTATCTTTGATAACAGTCATTCTAACAGGTGTGAGTTGATATCTCACTGTGGTTTTGATTTGCATTTCCGTAATGATCAGTAACGTTGAGCACCTTTTCAAGTATGAGTAGGCTAACAATACTGTATTGTATTTGAAAGTTGCTAAGACATTAGATCTTAAAAGCTCCCCTCACCAACATTTATTATTTGTTGACTTTTTTTTTTTTTTTTTTTTTTGTGGTACGTGGGCTTCTCACTGTTGTGGCCTCTCCCGTTGCGGAGCACAGGCTCCGGATGCACAGGCTCAGCGGCCAGGGCTCACGGGCCTAGCTGCTCCGCAGCATGTGGGATCTTCCCGGACCGGGGCATGAACCCGTGTCCCCTGCATCGGCAGGCGGACCTCTCAACCACTGCGCCACCAGGGAAGCCCTATTTGTTGACTTTTGATCATAGCCATTCTGACAGTAGTGAGGTGATATCTCACTGTGGTTTTGATTTGCATTTTTGTAATGATTACTAATGTTGAGCATCTTTTCATGTGTCTGTTGGCCATCTGTATATTTTTCATAGAAAATGTCTATTCAAGTCCTCTGCCCATTTTTAAATCAGATTGTTTGTTTTTTTGATATTGACTCGTGAGTTCTTTACATAGTTTCCTTCACTGTGCAAAAGCTTTTTAGTTGATATGGTCCCATTTGTTTATTTTTGCTTTTGTTGCCTTGGCTTGAGGCGATTTAGCCAAAATTATACTGCTAAGACCAACACCAAAGAGCATACTGCCTGTGTTTTCTCCTAGGAGTTTTATGGTTTCAGGCCTTAAATTTAAGTCTTTAATCCATTTTGAGTTTATTTTTGTAAATTGTATAAGAAAATGGTTCAATTTCATTCTCTTGCATGTAGCTGTCTAGTTTTCCCAACACCACTGATTGAAGAGACTCTCTTTTCCACTGTAAATTATTGTCTTCTTTGTCAAAAATTAACTAACCATATAAGCATGGGTTGACCTCTGGGCTCTCTACTACATTCCATTGGTTTATGTGTCTGATTTTGTGCCAGTACCATATAGTTTTGATTACTATAGCTCTGTAGTTTAGTATGAAATCAGGGCATGTGCGGCCTCCAGCTTTGTTCTTTCTCAAGGTTGTTTTGGCTACTTGGGGTCTTTTGTGGTTCCATACATATTTTAGGACTATTTGTTCCAGTTCTGTGAAAAATGCTATTTGTATTTTGATAGGAATTGCACTGAATCTGTAGATTTCTTTGTGTAGTATGGACATTTTCGCAATATTAATTCTTCCAATCCATGAGCACAGTATTCGATCTGTGTTTGTATTCAATTTTGTTCATCCATGTCTTATAGTTTGCAGAGTATAATTCCTTCACCTCCTTGATTAAATTTATTCCTAGGTATTTTATTCTTTTTTGATGCAACTGTAAATGTGATTGTTTTCTTTACTTCTCTTTCTGATAGTTCATTACTAATGTATATACAGAAAGGCAACATGTTTCTGTATACTGATTTTTCAGTAAAGTTGCAGGATACAATTCATTTATTAGTTCCAATAGTTTTTTAGTGGCGTCTTTAGGGTTTTCTATGTACTATCATGTCATCTACAAATAGTGATAGTTTTACGTCTTCCTTTCCAATCTGAATTCCTTTTATTTCTTTTTCTTAACTGTTTGCTGTGGCTAGGACTACCAATACTATGTTGAATAAAAATGGTGAGAGTGAGCATCCTTGTCTTTTCCTAATCTTAAAGGAAAAGCTGTCAGCTTTTCATCACTGAGCATGATGTTAGCTATGGGTCTGTCATATATGGCCTTTATATTATGTTGAGGTATGTTCTTTCTATACCTATTTTATTGAGAGTTTTTTATCATAAATGAATGTTGAATTGTGTCAAATGCTTTTTCTGCATCTATTGAGACAATCATTTGATTTTTTATCCTTCGTTTTGTTAATGTAGTGCATCATGTTGATTGATTTGTGGATACTGAATCCTTGCAGCCCTGGAACAAATCCCACTTGATCATGGTGTATGATCCTTTTAATGTATTGTTAAATTAAGTTTGCTAATAATTTTGTTGAGGATTTTTGCATCTATGTTCATCAGAGATACTGGCTTGTAATTTTCTTTCTTTTTGTAGTGTCTTCATCTGATTTTGGTCTCAGGAAAATTCTGGCCTCATAGAGTGAGTTTGGAAGCATTCCTTCCTCTTCAATATTTTGGAATATTTTGAGAAGGATAGGTATGAACTTTTCTTTAAATGTTTGGTAGAGTTCACCTGTGAAACTGTCTGGTCCTAGACTTCTGTTTGTTGGAAGTTTTTTGATTACTGATTCAGTTTCATTACTAGTGATCGGTCTGTTCAGATTTTCTATTTCTTCCTAGTTAAAAAAAAATTTTTTTTTACAGAGACTTTCTAATTGGAAAAATGCTGGTGATGGAGAACAGGGACTTGGAGGAGAATAACTGCATCTTCAGGATCACCTTATAATGGGGCATACAGAGTAGCTAGCCTCCAAAAAAAAAGCCCCATGGCTGAAGAAAATGCCCAGAAGTATTTGCTGCACAGTAAAACAGAAAATAATAGCACTTCTTGATGACTTTCAGACACATAAATAACATCTACCAATCAGCAGTCTGGTCCACAGCTTAAAATAACCCAGTTCAATACAGTCTAGTTATGGCCAAAGAGAAACAGAGCTGTGCTATTTTCAGCTGTAGTCCCACCAAGAAGTTGAGTATGTTACATATATCCAATAGTCCAAAGACGTGTATCTATTTCTAGGGCCAAAGATTAGCAACAACCAGGAAGAACTAGTTCCCCTGGTACTAATGACCTACCTTATATGCACCTCACTTAGCTGGAAGGGAATTCAATTTTTCACATACAAGGGAGATACCAGCTCTCTACCCCATAGAATTATTATTTCATTATCCTTTTTATGCCTTACTGCTGCCTAGAGAATAAAATTCAAACTCACTTAAAGCCTTCTCCCATTTGACCTCTGCCAATCTTCTCGTCTAGTTTCCTACATTTTATGCTGCAAACAAATGACACCAGTCATTGTTCCAAAACATGACCTGTATTTTTCCACCTGTGTCCTCCATGTTTCTAAATGTAATAAATATTTGGGTGGGGGGGGCAGTCCTCATCTTATCTGATCTTTTAGCAACACTGACATTTGTCCATTTTTCCCTCTTTGTGGGGTTAGCCTCCTATACCTGGCCAGGCAATATTGGGAAGTTTCCAAAAATTGGCCATACTCTTACCTTACACCATAATCAAAAGTTAAAACAGATAAAAAATCTAAACATAAGAGCTAAAACTATAAAATTCTTAGAGGAAAACAGAGATCAAAATTTTCACGATGTTAGATTTGGCAGTGATTTCTCAGATATGACAAAAGCACAGGCAACAAAAGTAGATAAAGTTGGACTTCATTAAAATTAAAAACTTTTGTATATCAAAGGACACTATAAATAATGAAAAAGCAACCCACAGAATGAGAGAAAATATTTGCAAATCATATACCTCTTAAGGGATTAATAGCCAGAATATATAACGAACTCCTCCTATAACTCAACAACTAAAATATACACACAATAAAAACCCCAAATGAGAAATGGGCAAAGAACTTGAATAGACATTTCACCAAAGAAGATATACAGATGGCCAATGAGCACTAGAAAAGAGGCTCAATATCGTTAATCACTAGGGAAATAAAAATCAAAGCCAAAAGCTGGTTCTTTGAAAAGATAAATAAAACTGATAAACTGTTAGAATGATCAGGAAAAAGAGATGACACAAATTACCAATATCCAGAATGAGAGGTGACATAATTATAGATATTAAAAGATAAAGAAATGTTATGAGCAATTTTATGTCAATAAATTTGACAACAGATGAAATAGACAAATTCCTGAAACACACCAAGCTCACCCAAGAAAAAAAATTAGATGTGAATAGTTCTCCAACCATTAAAGAAGTTAATTTTGTAGTTTAAAGCCTTCCTACAAAGAAATCTCCAGGCTAGATGGCTTCACTGGTGAGTCCTATCAAACATTTAAAAGAAAAATAATACCAGTCTCACACAAACTCTTCTGGAAAATTGAGCAGGAAGAAATACTTCCCAACTCATTCAATGAGGCCAGCATTATCCTGATACAAAAACCAGGCAAAGGCTTTATAAGAAAACAGAAACAAAAAGAAAACACTACAGAAAAATACCCCTCATAAACACAGATGTAAAAATACTAAATAAAATTTTAGCAAATCAAATCTAACAAAACATTAGAGGGATAATATATCATTACCAAGTTGGGTTTATCCTAGGAATATAGGGTTCCCTTAACATTAAAAAAATCAATCAATGTAATTCACTATATTAGCAAACTAAAAAAAAAAAAAAGTATGATAATCTCAACGGATATTTAGAGAAAGCATTTGATAAGATCCAACAACCATTTCTGATGAAAGCTCTCAGCAAACTAGGAACAGAAGAGAACTTCCTCAACCTACTAAAGAACATCTACAAAAAAACCTATAGCTAACATCATATGACTGGTGAAAGATGGAATATGTTCCCCCTAAGGTCAGGAACATAACAAGTCTCTCCATTCTTATCATTTCTCTTCTGTGTTGTACAAGAAAGGCTAAGCAGTGCAATCAGGTAAAAGAAGAAATAAAACATCCAGATTAGCAAGGAAGGACTTAAAATGTCTTTATTTGGATGATAAGATCTTTTATGAAGAAGACCCAATGAAATCTACTAAAAAAAAAACCCCACTAGAACTAATAAGCGAGTTCAGCAAAGCTGCAAAATACAAGATAGATGAACAAATATCAATTCTATCTTTATATACCAGAAGTGAAAAATCAGATATAGGAATTTTAAAATATTTTTACAATAGGAAAAACACTACTTAGGGATAAATCTAACAAAAGATGTGAAAGAAAGTGTAATGGTTGATACACTGAAAATTACAAAGCACCGTTTAGAGAAAGTAAGACCTAAATAAATAGAGAGATATAGCTTGTTCATGGATCTGAAGACTCATCAGTCTTCCCCAAATTTATCCACAGATTCAATTCCAAATAAAATCCTTGCAAGATTTTTTTAATAGAAATTGACAAGCTAATTCTAAAATTCATATGGAAATGCAGTTTTTATGATTTTTTTAGTGTATACTTTTTATAAGAGAAAGACTTATTAAGATATTTACTGTTTAAAACCAACACATTTAAGATCAATTTTCCAACATTTCCAGGACATTTATGATGCACATTTAACCTCTAAATTGGGAACTAAGGAATTGTATCTTATTTCCTTTATCTATAGATTCTCAAATAGTGAGTCTATTATATGAATTTGTAAATTACTTTTGACAATGTTTATTGCCTATATTTGTGTTTTCTTCTATTTTACAAATGCTTAAAATGTATATTTTTATAACAATGCATATATTCCTTTCCTTCATTTTCTAAAAGTCACCCACACTCTCATTATAACACTAATTGTAATCATACTATACACAAATGTGTGTCCTAGTTTTTCACTATATGATTTGCCGTAAGTTGTATGTTCTTCTAAGGTGCTATACAGCATCATTTAAATATACTTTGATTCTTGTGAAATCATGCACATAAGAATAAAAAAGTACAGGAAATACTAAATAAAAAGTATAAATCTCATTTCTTGGACCATCTACTGGCTTTTTACTAAAACATGTGTCCTTGTGTGCCCCAGTATTTCTTCTTTTCCCAGATGTCCCAGCCTCCACTTCCATATCATCATTTTCACATTTTCAAGATTTGTACCCTGCACATTGTGTGCTATTATAAATAAGTATTTTGTGTTTTGGCTAAGAGTTATTTCGTAAATAGAAAACAAATATCTAGGGCCCACAATATCAAATATGTAACTTTCACTCTGAATCAAACAGCGTTTGGACATAAAGAGACATGTTGCTAAATATACACCACTTGACAAAAAAAACGGATTAATAAGAGGGGTGAGAAAGAAGCAAGAGGAACACATTCTTTTTTACTGACTATATAATGCGTTTTTACCTTCTGAGATTAATTAGCTTCTTCACCATAAAGAATAAAGTTATTCTTACACAATCTTCTTGGACCTTCAAACCTCTTGTTCTAATGTGAAACATTTGCTTTTTAACAATACCTGCTCTACAGGTGTCAACCTAGGATTATCGTTTTGTTTTGTTGTGTGTGTGTGTGTATGTGTGTGTGCCTGTGTTTTTGAGGGAGGGGCCCTTCTGAGGTTTTATACACTGTTTTCTTGGAACTCAGGACTTTATATTTCTTGAGTTGTTGTTGCTTTTAAATTGGAGTAAATCCTCAAGTAATTCTTTTAGGAAGTGAGAGTGGATGATTTTATCAATCATGATCCAGTTAAGAAAACAGAAACTCCACTAGGTTATGCTAAGAACAGTGATTTAAAAATACAAAATTGTTTAAACACGTGATAATGGACTAAAAGAACAAAAAGGTAACCTAGAAGTAATAACTGCAGTAAGCAGCTAGCACTCCTAGGGCTATGGGAACAAAAGGTAAGAGGTTGGTGTCATCAAAACCTAAGAGTTTAGAGAACGAGGCAGTGGGCACAGCCCAGCTGCTGCGGGTAACTCAAAAGTATCAAAATAAGGACAGTTCTAGCAATATCAAAAGAGGCTAGCAGATGGAATCCACTATTACTGCTGGGGTAACACTGACCACAATATCAAGAAAACAGGTAGGAAGTCCCATCTCTTCTTTTCTTGCCTGTCTCCTAATGGTAGAAACTAATAGCGAGATAGCTAACAACACAGTCTGAGAAATATAATTTGCATAATCCCAGCCCAGCATCAGAGTAGAATACAGAAGGGTGTATTTGCAGCTTAAAGAACTTCAAAGAACCAGCATAGTTCTTAATTTTAAAGCTTCAATGAATAGGGAATTCTAGATCCAAAATCATCTTCCCTTATAACTCTGAAGTCATCTGCTACTTTGCCTTCTATCATGCAGTGTTACTTCAGAAGTCTAATTCTCGCTATGGTGATCTATTAGATGTTCCTATGTTTCACCACCTACATAGACCAATTAAAGAATGAACAATTTACTCTTTTGATTACTAAAATAGTAAATGATTTAATAATTAATATATATAATATAAAAATATACTTTAGAAAAACAAGATCATATTATAGTACTACTATCTAACATTTCACGAACCTGTAAAATATAATAAGTATTCTTCTACACTGTAATGGCCACAAAGTATTCCTTCATATGGATGGCAGCACAATTTAACTAATCCTCCAATTACAGACATTAATGTCAGTCAAGCTTTTTATTATTATAGATAACACAAAATAACTTCTTTATAGATGAATATTTGCACAAGCCCATGAGTATGCTTTTAGGATGAATTTCTAGAAATAAAATTGCAGGGTCAAAGCATATTTTTAAGACTTTTGATACATACTACCAAACCTCTATTCAAAAAGATCATACTAATTTATATTCTCATAAGCACCAGAATCAAAATTATCCCACACTACAGCAAGTAGCAAGTATTTTCGTTATTTTATAAATATGAAGAAAATTATAAAATCCTACCAAAGCACACAAAACAAATCTAGACAAATGGGAAGACATGTCACATCCCTAAGTCTGCCACTTTTGACATTATAGCAGACTAGATAACCCAAAGGGTCCATCCACTACAAAACAAGTAGATTCTAGGAAAAAATACAGTATTTTAAACATATTGCTGGGCTCCCTAAAATTAGGGGGATTCTCTAAGGACCACACCCTAGCTTTCCCCCAACTACTTCAAAAAAAAGGTGATAGGTAAGGGATACAAACCATGAGTCTAGCTAACATGGAAGCTGGGAGCTCTGATCTGTATGAGAACTGAAGAAAAGCGTGCCTTGAGGGCAAATATCAATACCAGCACTGCGACTGGGGTCCTAAGGTTGAGGCCAGAAGCAAGTGGTAGAGCTGAAACTGGTGGTTCTTCTACATTGAGTCTGGCTCTTTTGAAGAGGGCTAAAGGGGGTCCAAGTCAGTAGCACTGCCAGATCCCGGAACAAATCTTTCAGGAAAGAATACCCAACTTAGGTCCTTAGGAGTCCCACAGATCAAGGGGGGGAAATACATGTTCACACAAAGATCAGTCAGCAACTGAGGTGGCAAGCTAAATTTAGACACCTCCCCCCAATAAGAGAACAATTATTTTAAGGTGTCCATATATTTTATTTAAAAGCACATAGAACACTTATTTATATTGTATAGGTGTATACACATAATGAGTTAAATTCAAGAATGATCACCACTAGATTAATGATGGTTATATTCAAGTGATCATCAATTTCTCCTTACACTGTTACAATAATGTTTCAATTTATCTAATGAAAATATATATTTTTTATGTAGTCATTTAAAATCTGTTTTAATTATAAGGGGGAAAATTTCAGTGTTATTACTAGCCATTTCTATTTCCTCTTTTATGAAAAACTCATGTCCTCTGCCTGTTTTTCTGTAGTATGGTCATCTTTCTTATTGACATATATCCTCCAGTTTGCTGATTGCCATTCAATTTTGTTTCCAGTTATCTTAATACTAAAAACCTTTAAATTATTAACCAGTTAAATAAATCAATACTTCCCCTCATGGTTTCTACTCTGATGAAACTTTAACTTCAATCTCTCTTTTCTTTCTCCATCCAATACTTAATATCATAAGCAGGAAGCAAGGATATTGAAGAAGATTTTAGAAAAGTAGAGAGATAGTTCATAATGTTCTCCACTGTTGATCTCTGCTAGACAATTTGTTCACTGTGTCTCCTTCAATTCCTACTCATTTGTGTTTAGTAACTACATGCTGACAAATTCTCTTTGTAGACCTGAAAATGCTCACATACTGTATATATAAAGTAAATTTACTTTTGCAATTATAAAGCAACTCTAAATTAATCTAAGCACCACTAAATTAATCTGGATCAGGAATACTGTTCTCAGCTGATTAATCAGGCATCCTCATAAATGGTGTCACAGATAAGCAGGAGGTCAGGATAAAAAATCATCAGACAGCTAGACTTCTACTTCCAGAAAGACAGAGTACACACTTCTCCCTATTCCTCATACTGGGTACAACTGAAAACATTGTCCATTATATATAAAACAAACATAAGAAGACTCTGAAGGCTGGAGAGGAGGCAGACTGCAAGGAATCTAGCCTCAAATATCCCAGACTTGGAGCTGAAGAAACCAACAACACCAAAATACCAATGGGTTCACATATAAAGAACCCCAATTGAAGTTAAAGGACCAGGAAAGGGACAGTCTCACAAGACAAAAAGCTTTTAGAAAATAGCCACTCTACATCAGCCAAACATCACAGAAAATCTGTGACCCTTATGCCTGTAAAGACCAAGTGGAGTACCTAGAATTCTCCTTTCATGAGACTGTAACAAGGTGCCCATTGGGGTGGTGTCAAAGGAGGCCAAATAGCCAGGATTTTCATCTCTGCCAGCCAGTATCAAGGCTTTACCCACGTGCAGTGTCAGTGGAAACCATGTGTGGAACCTGGACTCTCACCCTCATCCAGTAGTAATGAGGCTCTTTATTGACCTCTGTTGACAGGGGGGACTTCTTGTTATTACTGGGTGGGGTTGGGAATTCTCAGTACTAGTGGGTGATGATAAAAGTTCTGACTCCCACTGTGCCTCTGACACTCACCAAGTGGGGAGTAGGAGGGGTGTCTTCCTGCTGGGGGGGTAATAAATTATATGTATATAATATATTAACTAGAGCAGCCACTTAAAAAAAAAGCTATAACAAAGAGGTACATTCAAAAATACTATAGATAAATTAAAAATGGAATTCCAAAAAGTATTCAAGAAACCCACAGTAAAGAAAGAAAAAGAGGATTTCCCTGGTGGCACAGTGGTTAAGAATCTGCCTGCCAGTGCAGGGGACGTGGGTTCGAGCCCTGGTCTGGGAAGATCCCACATGCCACAGAGGAACTAAGCCTGTGCGCCACAACTACTGAGCCTGCGCTCTAGAGCCCGAGAGACACAACTACTGAGCCCGAGTGCCACAACTACTGAAGCCTGTGCACCTAGAGCCCGTGCTCTGCAACAAGCGAAGCCATCCAATGAGAAGCCTGCAAACCACAACAAAGAGTAGCCCCCACTTGCTGCAACTAGAGAAAAGCCCGCACGCAGCAGCAAAGACCCAAGGCAGCCAAAAATAAAAATAAATAAATAAATTTTAAAAAAAAAGAAAGAAAAAGAAAACAGAAGTGAAAAACAGAGAAAACAAAAACTAATATAACAGACATCAGCCCTAACATATTAATACTTACATGACATGTAAATGGTTTAAATACAAAAATTAAAACATAGACACTGGCAGAGTGAGTTAAAAAACACGACCCAGCTATAGGCTGTCTGCAAGAAACTCACTTCAAATTTAACAATATAAGCAAACAAAGTAAAAAGTAGGAAAGAGATTTATAAAGCAAAAATTAGTCAAAGGAAAGACTATTAATACCAGAAAAGGAGATTTCAGAGCACAGAAAATTACCAGACACAGAGAGGGACAATATATAAAATTAAAAGGTAAACCCAAAAGAGATATACAATCCTAAATAAGTATACACCAAAAAACCAAGCTGCTCAATATGTGAAACAAAAACTGATAGAACTGAAAAAAGAAATAGATAAACCTACAATTATACTGGAAATGTCAACATCCCTCTCAATAATTGATAGAATAACTAGACAGAATATCAGGAAGGTTATAGAAGAACTCAACAATACTATCAACCAACAATATCTAATCAACATTTATAGAGTACTCCCCCCAACAAGAACAGAACATACATTCTTCTCAACTGCCCACAGAATGTATATCAAGAAAGACCATATCCTAAGCCAAAGCAGAGACTTCAACAAACTTAAAAGAATTTAAATCATACAGTGTGTTCTCTCTGGTCACAATAAAATCAAACTAGAAATCAATAACAGAAAAATAACATGATAATCTCCATACCTGGAAACTAAACAAAACACTTGTAAATAATACAGTAAGTCCCCTACTTACGAACCTTCCAGTTGTGAACTTTCAAAGATGCAAACATGTGTTCCATGAACATCAGGCATGAGTGAAATTGCAGCCTGCCCTCCATCTCCTATTGCTGACTATCCTTAAGCCCTACCGACTCCCACCTCCCCTCCTTCCTCCAGTCAGTAACTCTTCTTGCCTGTTCACATGATGCCAGACCCTGTATACCTGCTGTTGTACTGTACTACTGTACTTTTCAAGGTACTGTACTGTAAGATTAAAAATGTTTTCTTTATTTTTTGTGTTTGTTTTTTATGTATTATTTGTGTGAAAAGTATTATAAACCTATTACAATATAGTACTATATAGCCTATCGTGTTAGTTGGGTACCCAGGCTAACTTTGTTGGACTTACAAACACACTCTCAGAACAGAACTCATTCATATGCAGGGGCCTTACTGCACCTGGTCAAAGTGGGTGTCTTAAGGGAAATCAAAAGATACATAGAACTGAATAAAAAGGAAAACACAATATATCAAAATTAGTGGGACATAGGAAAGCAGTGCTAAGAAAGAAATCTGTAGTACTAAATGCATACATTAGAAAAGAAGAAATGCCTCAAATCAACAATCTAAGATTCCCCATCAAGAACCTAGAAAAAGAAGAGCAAATAAACTAAAAGCAAGCAGAAGGAAGGACATAACAAAGAGCAGAAATCAATGAAACTGAAAACAGAAAAACAACAGAGAAAAAAATCAATGACATAAAGCACTAGTTCTTTGAAAAGACTAATGAAAATTGACAAATTTGTAGCATAACTGACAAAGAAAAAAGGAGAGAGGACACAAGTTACCAATATCAGGAATGCAACCAGGGATATCACCACAGACCCTGCAGACACAAAAAAGATAATAAGAGAATACCATGAAAAAAAAACTACACACATAAATTTGACAACTTCAACTAAATGGACCACTTTCTCAAAAAACACAAACTACCACAACGCAGCCAATATGAATAGATAAGCTGAATAGCCCTAAAAATTATTTTTAAAATTGAATTGATAATTTTAAAACTCTAAAAAGAAATCTTCAGACCCCCTTTTCACTGGAGAATTCTATGAAACATTTAAAGTAGAATAAACACCAATTCTACACAATCTCTTCTAGAAAGTAGATGAGGAGGAGACACTTCCCAAATCCCTTATGAAATTAGTATTACCCTGATACCAAAACCAGACAAAGACAGTACAAAAAAGAAAACTACAGACCAATATCCCCCATGAATATTCCTTAACAAAATATTATCTAATATAATTCAGCAATATATAAAAAGATTTATATACTATGAACAGGTTTATTCCAGGAATTCCAGGCTGTTTCAATATTTGAAAATCGATCAGTATAATCTACCATGTCAATAAGCTAAAAAATAAGAATTAGATGATATTAATCAATGCAGAAAAACATTTGACTAAATTAACACCCATCCACGATAAAAACACAGAGTGGAACTTCATTAACTTTATAAAGAGCATCTACAAAAACCTATAGTTAACATTATTATTATTTTTTAATTGAAGTATAGTTGATTTACAGTGTTGTGTTAGTTTCTGGTGTAAAGTGATTCAGTTATACATACATATATTCTTTTTCATATTCTTTTCCATTATAGCTTATTACAAGATATGAATATAGTTTCCTGTGCTATACAGTAGGACCTCATTATTTATCTATTTTATATACAGTAGTTTGTATCTGCTAATCCCAAACTCCTAATTTATCCCTCCCCCCTCCCCTTTTCCCCTTTGGTAACCGTAAGTTTGTTTTTAACATTGTTCTTAATGGTGAAAGACTGAATGCTTTCTCCCTAAGATTGAGAACAAGGTAAGGATATCCACTCTCTCCATTCTTACTCAACACAGTGCTGGAAGTTCTAAAGAGTGCAATAAGACAAGAAAAGGAAATTAAAGGCATATAGATTGGAAAGGAAAAAATAAAGACTATTCCTCTTTGCAAAGGATGTAACTGTCTACATAAAAAGAATTCCAAGGAATCTACAAAAAAACTCAGAATAACTGAGTTTAACAAGGTTACAGGACACAAAGTAAACATACAAATGTCAATTATATTTCTATGTACACCACCAAAATTAAAAATACAATACCATTTATAACTGCTAAAAATAATGAAATACTTAGGTGTGAATCGAAGAAAACATGCAAAGGACTTGCGTGTTGAAAACTATGCAATGCTGATGAAAGAAATAAAAAGTGATCCAAATAAATGACAAGACATACCTTGTTTATGGATTGGAAGACTCAACACAGTGAAAATGCCTTTCAACAGGTGACTGGTTAAACAAATGGTAATACATCTATACCACAGAAAACTGCTCCACAATAAAAAACAAGGACCTATTGATACATGTAACAACCTGTATAAATCTCCAGAGAATTATGCTGTATGGAAAAAATGCCAATCCCCAAAAGGTTACATACTATATTGTCCCATTTAACATTCTTGAAATGACAAAATTACAGCAATGAAGAACAGATTGGTGTTTGCACAGGGTTAAGAAGGGAGGGGGATGGGAAGGAAATGGATATGACTATAACAGAACAACATGAGGGATCTCTGTTGTTATGGAAATGCTCTGTATTTTGACTCTATTGATGTCAATATCCTGGTTGTAATATTGTACCATAGGAAGAAACAGTTAAAGGTCCATAGGATCTCTATTATTTCCTACAACTACATGTGAATTATCTCAAAATAAAAAGATTAATAAAAATAGGCTTCAGAAATACACTGTGGTAGTTCCTCTCCTTGCTGTACGCGCATGTCATTCCTTCATGGAGAAGTGGAACCTATTCCTTCCTTCTCCTTGAGTGTGGGCCAGTCTTAATGATTTGATTAATTTATAGAATTTTAGGGGCTTCTACCTGCTCTCTTGGAAAACCTGCCCTGATGGAAGCCAGATGTCAGATAAGAAGTTCGATTACCATGAGACAGCTATGAATAGAGTAAGTGATGCTAGCTGGTCCCTACCTGTGAAGTGAGGAAGCCATCTTGGATATTCCAGCCCCACAGTTTCTTGGGAAAAAAATCAAGGCCCCAGATATATGGTCCCAATCAAGTTTTCCCAGCTCTATTTTTTCAAGCCAATCCACCAGATGCCCCAAATATTATGGAGCACAGATAAACCATCTCATGCCCAAACTACTGCCCCATAGATTTTCTAATTTACACCACAAATTTGCAAACATTGTCAGTAAAGGGCCAGAGAGTAACTTTATAGCCTTTGAGAGTCACCAATCTCTCACAACTACTCAACTCTGGTATAGTAGCACAAAAGAAACCATAGGCAATATGTAAATGAATGAGTGTGGCTGTTTTCCAAAAATTTTATTTATGAACATGGAAGTCTGAATTTCATGTAATTTTCATGTGTCACAAAATATTCTTGAGGGTTTTTTAAAGCATTTAAAAATGTAAACTCAATTCTTAGTTGGTAGGAAAACAGGTGGAAGGTTAGGCTCCTGACTTACATGTTCTTTCATTTTGCAATCCTTACTTACTTAAGGATTAAGGTATTGAATTGCATGCTCCAGATTGCCTGTCATTTTACTGAATCCTAAACTCTTAGACTTGGAAAGAATTTTAAAGATCAATTTGATAGTCTAAACACCTACTTAGTCTAAATACATGAATCCACTGTATACTATGCCTGCCAAGCAGATACCCATATCCTCCAGCAACAGGGAAACCATCAGTTCCACCTAAACTGCCCTGTCTACCTTCAGACAACCCTGATTTTTTTCCCCTATGCTGAGGGAAACCTGTCTCCCTATAACTTCTATCCATTGATCCTAATTCTGCCTCTTGGTGTCAGGCAGAATACACCTACTTCATTTCCAAAAATAGGCTTTCAGATACTTCAAACAGCCACTCTATCTCCTGGAGTATTTTCTTTTCTCTAAGCTAAATATCCCCAACTCCTTAAACCTAACCTTGTATAATCTCTGAACTTCCTTTAACTATCTAAAACTAGGATGCCCAAAACTGAAGATAATACTCCAAATGTAGTCTGACGAGAGAAGAACCATTAACTCCCTTTTTCAGAAACCTCCATTATTGCAATTTGAGAACACATTTGTTTGTTTTGCTTTGGGTTTTTTTTTGACAGCCACATCACATCAGACTCATGATAAACTTACCACTGATTAAAATCTTTTCCTTACATGTTAAGTCAAATCTCTTCCACTAGACACTCACATGGCAGAAATCTTAGACTCAAGTACACAACTTTATATTTATTCTATTCAATGTAATCTTGTTAAATCCAGCCTATGACTCCAGCCAGTTGAGATCTTGAGATCCTAGTTTTTGCTTCACCTATTTACTAACCCCAGAGCTCGCCATGACCTGAAAATTTGAAACATATGCCTCCTATATAGCATATAAGTAAAGTAATTGACAAAAATAAACAGAACAGGGACTTCCCTGGTGGTGGTGCAGTGGTTAAGACTCCACGCTCCCAATGCAGGGGGCTGAGGTTCAATCCCTGGTCAGAGAACTAGATCCCACGTGCATGCCGCAACTAAGGAGGCTGAAAGCTGCAACTAAGGAGCCTGAGAGCCACAACTAAGACCCAGCACAACCAAATAAATAAATAAAATAAAATAAAATAATAATAAAAAAAAGAACAGAGGCAAGTACCAAGTCCTATGGTAAGGCTGTAGAAATGTCCCTTTAGTCCTAAAATAATAAATTATATTACTTTTTCCATGTTGACAATATCACCATGGAACTTAGCAAACCTTTTACTGAACTACAAATGTGGTATGTTTATCACATTTGCTTCATCTCTCAAAGGAGGATATCTGTCAAAAAATGAACTGTTAGTCTAACATGACTTTTTCTTAGTGATACCATACTGAGCTCTTTCATTGTTAACTGCTTATAAATAAATCATGGTTTTTGTCATCTGTTTTTTTTTTAATCTTCCTAAGGCTCAGTGTTAACTTGTTTAATCCATATCTTGAAGAAAAACAAACAAAAATCATCCTTGCCCATCTCTAGGCTTCTTTTCTAGATCTCTCTTGATCCTTTTGGTTCTTCAAAAAAAATCATCAATGGAAATGTAGATTCTTCTTTTTCTTCCTTTGAAGTTTTTGAACAAAAAAGCCTTAGTGCAGTGATATTTCTTTTTATTTTTAAACCTACCTTTCACATGCTTTTTATTACTTTTTTCTCTTCTTAGTAAATTACATTTTAAAGCTATAAATTTTTATAGCCCTCAGTCTGGTACCAACTTGGAACTACTGTGGCATTTTGCCTGGAATCCAATTATTTTTTTCGATGCTTATCTAGTTTGTATTTTAAATTGGGTTATCTTAATTCTGAATGCTAATATTCAATATCTCAAAATCTGCTTGCTCATAAAGGCAATTACCACATTTATTTGTTTTCAATAAAAACATCAATTTTGCTTCATGATCAAATCTACATGATTACTATCTTGCTATTTCCGATCACATACATTAAGAACGGATATCCCACAATGTAACAAATAGATATCTATATGGGATAAAAAATGAACCTCAACCTTTATCTCATATCACACATAAATATTAACTTGAAATGGATTATAGACCTAAATGTAAATGCTAAATCTATAAAGCTTCCAGAAAAAAAACAAGAGAAAATCTTCATGACCTTGCAGTAGACAAAGATTTCTTAGCTAGGACACAAAAAACACTAACTGCAAGAGAAAGTATTTATAAATTTTATCAAAAATAAAAATTGTTTTAGGGCTTCCTTGGTGGCGCAGTGGTTCAGAGTCCGCCTGCCAATGCAGGGGACACGGGTTCGTCCCCCGGTCCGGGAAGATCCCACATGCCGTGGAGCGGCTGGGCCCGTGGGCCATGGCTGCTGAGCCTGCGCGTCTGGAGCCTGTGCTCCGCAATGCGAGAGGCCACGTCAGTGAGAGGCCCGCGTACCCGGAAAAAAAAAATAAATAAAATAAAAATTGTTCTTAAAAATATTATGAACATGAAAAGGAAAGACAGAATTGGAGAAAAAAATATTCATAGTGCTTTCATCTGCCAAAGTGTTGGTATCTTGAATATTAAAGTTAATAATAAGAAGGCAAACAGCCCGATTTTTTTTAAATGGGTAAAAGAGTTGACAGTTCAAAAACAAGATAAACAAATGGCTAATAAGCACATGAAAAAATACTCAACAGCATTAATCATCAGGAAAATGCAAATTAAAATCAAAATAAGATATCACTAACATACTTACCAAAATGGCTAAACTTTTGATTAAAATTTTTGATATATAAGTTGATTACAGATCTCCTTCATAATACATAGAAAGCAAATTTCAAGGCGGAAAATTACGTTTCCATTGACATTTCTATAAAAAAACCCTAATTATATAAAGTTCCACTCAATATTAAAATAACATTTATATCTAACAATTTGTTTAATATATCAATTAAATGTGACCTAATTTAACCACTCATTTAAATATAATTAGGAGCATCATATGCAGTGGGAAAACCGTAGCAGAAAAATCTTTTCTCTTTCTTACCTCTATAAATTAACTATTTAAGACCTTAATCATTTCTCTTAGTAAATACTGAAAAAGTGAATAATTCAAAGTTAAAATACATTCTATCCCAATCAGTGAGTGAAACATTTATTAAGTGCCTATTTACATACTATGTACACGCTTGATTAGTAAAATCATTTTCTAAAAGCTTTATAGTCAAAGGTAGAAAAAAATATAATGCATGCAAAAGCATCAAATATTGGAACTCAAATCCCATTGTGCTAGGTATGTTAAAACTTCCCCTAACAAACACAGTGCTGGATCACATTCTTCTCTTTTTCTCCTTTCCAGCCCTCTCTCCCTTTTTTTTTAAATGATAGCCATTTTAATTATAGTAACAAAGCCCTTTACTTTGTTACTTTAGGAAGGAGAAGGCGCTCAAATTGTAACAGTGAACCTCTTTTATGTGGGATGGAGGCTATATATAGTCTTTGTGATCCAATGAAACTTGTCACATTTATATCATAATCCAGTTTCTTTCAAGTAAATCTGGCATCTCCAATACACTTGATACACCTGGAAAGTTAATGTCTCAACAAATATTTTACATATTTGAATAGTCAATGGTTTGCCATCGAGACCTGTTTATTTATTTATTTACTTTGAGATTGCTTCAGAGACCTCATTCCCAAATTTCATGTAGGAGTCATTCTAAAATGCAGTAAGTTTCTTTGTGAGACAGGAAATTCAGGATCTTGTCCACAATAGGCACATAAGAACTTTGCCCACACATGTAAACAATCTGACAAATTATGGCCTGAATCACAATTTTAAATTGAGGATCCTGAGTGGTAGAGAGGTTTATTATAGGATAGCTAACATAGAACCAGTAGTGATTACCTTATTTGTTTCAGTAAAGATGCTATTGAAGATGTCTGGCTCTATTTCATATAGGTCAATTCCCTTCCTATTAAAAAGCACTTACTTTCCACTGTTAGACCAGACCCACAATTTCTGTCAAAAGTCTCATAATGAATCAGGAATAGGAATGCCACAGCATAAATCAAATCCTTCTACCAGAACAACAATTCAAAGTCCATAAATAATTAAGACCGAATAAATCTTCGAAGATTCAAAAAAAGAGGGGGGGGGTGATATTGAGAAACTGTCCCAGATAGCTAAATACAACGTGGCATCCTGGATTGGATCCTAGAACAGAAAAGGGGCATTAATGGAAAAAACTAGTAAAATCGGAACAGAGTCTGGACTTTAGTTAATAGTAATACACCGACATTCATTTCTTAGTTTTGACAAATGTACCACAGAAATGTAAGATGATAACATTTGAGGAAACCGAAGCTGAGTAAAGAGTGTACAGAAAAAGTTCTCTATTACCCTTGCAAATTTTCTCTAAATCTAAAATTATTCCAACAACAACAAAAAACTCCACAAAAAAACAGAATTAGAAGGAGTTGCATGTAGACTAAAAGGCTTTAAAATCTGAAAACAAAACAATAGAGCACACCTATCAATGGGAAAAAAATAAAGACTCCAGTCAGTAGTAAATAGATAATAATGCACAGGTGAGTTATAAAAGAGGAAAGGCAACTAGTTAACGAATAAAAGAAAAATATTAAATTTACAAACAAAAAATTTCTAAAAAGTGAAACCGTTTTTCACATATCAAATTAGCAACTTTTATATTATTGGTAAAAGTATGGTGACTCGGGGCTTCCCTGGTGGCGCAGTGGTTGAGTCCGCCTGCCGATGCAGCAGACACGGGTTCGTGCCCCGGTCCGGGAAGATTCCACATGCCGCAGAGCGGCTGGTCCCGTGAGCCATGGCCACTGAGCCTGCGTGTCCGGAGCCTGTGCTCCGCAACGGGAGAAGCCACAACAGTGAGAGGTCCGCGTACCACAAAAAAAAAAAAAAAAAAAAGTATGGTGACTCTGGCACTGCCATACATTGCTGACTACAGGGTACATTAAGATAATTTTTATAAAGCAATTTGGCACAATATATCACAAGCCAAAAAGTAAACTTAGTAATCCAACTTTTGTGAAAATAAACTGAGGAAATAAGATGGAACATAAAAAACCTTTATACAAAATATGCTAACTAAAGCATTCCTGATATTCAATTTTTACTGAAACAATCTATAAGACATCTACCATAGGAAAATAGTTAATTATGGCTCATCTACTTAATAGGCAGTTATTAACAATGACATTCACAAAATTCATACTAAACTTAAGAAATTCAGATTCAGAATTGTATACAAAGCATCATAACAGGTAAAATAATGAACAAAAATTATGCTTGTAAAAGAGACTGGAAGAAAGTACACCAAAAACATGCATAATAGTTATCTCTGGGTGATGGGATTATAGGTAATATCTTCTTATATTTTTCTATATTTTATGATTTTTACTGTAAAGGACTTGCTTTTAAATAGGGAAAACTACATTTTTAAGAAACCAAAGTGGAGGAAGCATACTTTAATATATCATGTATATGGATGGTTTTACTTTAGAGATAACTATCATAAAATATTTTATACATATTAAAAAAACCATTAAAATTATTTTATATATATATGTAATTATTACTGAACTTCCTATAAGATATTCTGGTACTCCTCAAAAACTATCAGCATGCATTTTGGCTCATATTAGAAATAGGGTCTTACCCTCAATGATTTTACAATCTAGTAAAGATTAAGTTACGAGAATGAGAAAAAAGAACAAAAAAAGAAGTTAAATATTTAAATACTAACAAAGTGGTTGAGTATAGACTCTGTAATCAGATAGACCTAACCTGAATCCTGGCTCCAATAACTGTGTGACCTTGGGCAAGTATCAGCCTTTCTAAGCCCAAGTCACCCTGATCTGTCATTTGAAGATTAACAGTACTGACTTTGCAGAATTAATGTGAGCACTAAATGAAACATTCAAGGAAAACACCTGGCAAAATGTCTGGCACCTAATCAGTATGTAAATTTAGCTTTTTTCTTTTTTTTAACTACTCTTAGTGGTATTATTGACTATCAGGGTTTTAAATGGTCAGAGGAACAAAAAGAGATCATTAACAGCAAGAATTAAGGAAGGCTTTAAGAATTCTGCTAATCCTTGAAGGAAGAGTTGAACACGGTAAGACTGGGCAGAGATGCAGAGCAGTATTAAAAACTTATTCAAGCAGAGATTTGAATAAGTAGGGCATGTTTATAGAACAGTGAAGTGAACCATCCAACTATAGCAGAAGAGACATAGAAACACTTCTTATGGAAAGAAGTGAAATAAGGTATTTTTTAAAGAAAAAATAAAAGATTGTCAATTAATAGCATTTGTGTTATTCAACACAGAGTTATCATCAAGGGAAAAAATTTAAAAGTGCGAGTTAAATTACAGTATCTCAAACAATACTATATAAAAATCACTTTAACAAAACAGTAATTGACCTTGTAATATTTAACAACTAAAGTCTTCCAAGAAAAAATATCCAAAATAACCAGTAGCTATTAAATAAAGAAATATTCATGTGCACTGGAAGAAAAGAGGGAAGGAGGTAAAAATACAAAATAAAAACTAGAAGTATTTTTGTACATACTAAGAAATCATAAGTATGTGAAAAATAAGATAAAGATGGTATTTAAGAAGGATGTACAATTAAAATTCCTTAAATGTTCATGCATATAATTTTATGATTATAATTGTTCTTGCCTATTACATATATGTTGCAAAATAACTCAATAAACTTGAAATAAGAAAAATTATTTCTAAATTAATGAAATGGCAGATTTCCCTGATTTATAGAAATCCATCTTTTCTAGACAACGTATTGAGAACCTATTTATTTATCAATCCTAATGTAGTAGAATTAACATAATTTTATTATTATGGTGAACTTTCTTTAAATTATCTTTTTGCAAAAGGAACTACACACCACTTTCTCTTGTAGTAACCTCCTACTGCCCTACTGGAAATACAGGACACATTATTAATCATTAAAAATTACAAACTATTGGGAATTCCCTGGCGGTCCAGTGGTTATGACTTGGCGCTTTCACTGTTGGGGCCCAGGTTCAATCCCTGGTGGAGGAACTAAGATCCCTCAAGCCATGCGGCATGGCCAAAAAATAATAATAGTAATAATAAACTATTAAGCCCAATACTATGACCTTGACATTTATCAAATATTTCTAAGCAAAATTAAAACAAAACAAACCAATTCACTTAAGAACTCAGAAAGCTTCAGTAAGCTCATTCATTACACACACACATACTGGCTAAGAAAGCAAGCTCTGGAGTCAGGCTGCTTTATGGGTCTGAGATTTATGAGTTTAAATCTCAGTTCTAAGCCCCATTAATAAGCTGCATACGTTGAGAAAATTATTTAATCTTCCTATGCCTAAGTGTCTTCCTCTGTAAAACAGGGACAGTAAGTAATAGTGCCTTCCCTCATAAGGTCACTCTAAGGATTAAATGGTATAATGTGTATAAAACATATATCACAATATCTAATCTAGTACAGAGTAAAAGCTTCATATGTAGAAATTACCATTAATCATCATTATGTGTTTCTATAATACATAATGTCTCAATATATAGGAAACCCCAAGACAACAAGGAAGATTTAAAAATAAATAAAAGGTACACAGAGGAAATTTTAGCTACAACAAACAGTAAACACAACCTACTCCTATCCAGATAAAACCTTACAGTAAAGGCTTATTTGCCTCAGTTCCATTCATTCAGTACATCATGACCAGCTTTAAACAAAAAAAATTACAAAGCATGCTAACACAAAAAGTACAGTTTGAAGAGACTGAGCAAGCAGTAGAGAACCAGGCTCAGATGGCAGAAATGTTGGAATTATCAGACCAGGAATTTAAAACAACTACAATGAATATGCTAAGGTCTCTAATGGAAAAAGTAAGACAACATGCAAGAACAGATGGGTAATAAAGCAGAAAGATGGAAACTCTAAGAATCAAAAGGTAACGTTAGAAATCAAAAATACTGTAACAGAAATGAAGAATGCCTTTGATAGGCTCATCAGTAGACTGGACACAGCCAAGTAAAGACTCAGTGAACTTGAAGAAATGTCAGTAGATACTTTCAAAACTGAAATGGAAACAGAAAAAAAGCATGAAAAAGAACAGAATATCCAAGAACTGTGGAGCAATTACAAAGGGTATAACATACACATAATGAGAATACCAGAAGGAAAAGCAAAAGAGAAAGGAACAGAAGAAATATTTGAAGCAATAATGACAATTTCACAAAATTAATGATAGATACCAAGGCTCAGATCCAGAAGCTCAGAGAACACCAGGCAGGATAGATATTTAAAAATCTATACCTAGGCATATCATATTTCCACTGCAGAAAATCAAAGATAAAGTCTTAAAGGAGGCCAGAGGAAAAACACTTTTCTATAGAGGAAGAAGGATAAGGATTACATCAGACTGCTTTTCAGAAATCATGCAAGCAAGAGTGAAATAAAGTATTTAAAGTGCTGGGTGTGTGTGGGGGGGGATGGAATGCAACCTAGAATTCTGTATCTAGTCAAATTATCCTTTAAAAGTGAAAGAGAAATAAAGAGTTTCTCAGGCAAACAAAAGTCGAGGGAATCTGTCACCAGTACACCTCCCTTGCAAGAAATGTTAAAAAAAAAAAAATCTTCAGAGAGAAGGAAACATATAGGTCAGAAGTGGGAAACTCAGATCTACATGAAGAAAGGAAGAGCACTAGAGAAAGAAAAAATGAAGGCAAAGTAAAATTTTTCATTTTTCTGATTCCTAATTTATCTAGCATATAATAGTTTGTTCAAAATAATAATAGCAACGATGCATTTGATGATTAGAGCCTATAGATAAGTGAAATGAATGACAGCAATGTTATAAGGACAGGAGGGAGGAACTGGGAATACTCTAAGATACTTGCACTATCAGTGAAACAGTATAGTGTTACTTGAAAGAGGACCTGGATTAGTTGTAAATGTATATTGCAATCTCAAGGGCAATGACTAAAAAAAATCCTTTATGAAATAAAACTGATATGCTAGGAGAGGACAAATAGTAGAATCATATAAAATGCTCAATTAAAACCAAAGAAGGAAAAAAAGCAAACAAACAGAGGCAGAAAAAGAGTGGAAAACAAAATAGAAACAAAGAATAGGGCAAAGAATAGAAAACAGTGACAAATATGGTAGATGTTAAACCAACTGTATCAGTAATCACTTTAACATGAATGGTTTAAATAAACCAATTAAAAGACAGCCTTTCAGAATGGATTAAAAAAAAGATGCAACTAAACTTGAGTCTACTAAATAAATGTTGTCTGTGATAAACTAACTTTTAATATAAAGACACATATAGATTAAAAGGAAGGGATGGAAAAGATATGCCATGTTAACACTAATCAAAAAAAGCTGGAGTAGCTATAGTAATTTCAGACAAAGCAGACTTTACAGCAAGGAATATTAACAGAGATAAAGAGGGGCATTACATAATGATAAAGGGGTCAGTTCTCCAAGAAGACATAACATTCTCTAATTTGTATGAGCCTAACAACAGAGCATCAAAATATGTGAGACAAAAACTGATAGGACTGTAAAGAGAACTGGATGAATTTACTATTATAGCTGAAGACTTCCATACCCCTCTATCAGGAATTAAAAGATCAGGTGGCTAAAAATCCAGTAAGGACACAATTGAACTGAAAAGCACCATCGATCAACTGGATCTATAGAATACTTCATCCAACCAGAGCAGAAATACACATTCTTCTCAAGCTCACATATAACATTCACCAAGACAGAACATATTCTGCACCATAAAACACATCTCAACAAATTTTTAAAAATTGAAATCATACAAGGTATGCTCTCATACACGATGGAATGAAATTAGAAATAAATAACAGATAGCTAGAAAACCCCAAAAAACTTGGAGATCAAACAGTGAACTTCTAAACAACACATGTGTCAAAGGAGTCTCGAGAAATTTTAAATATTGAACAAATAAAATTGAAAATGTAACTTATTAAAAGTTGTGGGAACCAGAAAACCAGTGCTTAGAAGGAAATTAATGGCATTGAATGCACAATATTAAAAAAGAAGAAATATCTAAAATCATTAATCTAAGCTTCCAATTTAGGAAACTAGAAAAGAGCAAGTAAATCCAAAGTAAGCAGAAGGAAAGAAATAATAAAAATTAGAGCAGAAATCAATGAAACTGAAAAAAGGAAATCAACCAAAATCAAAAGTGGATTCTCTGGGCTTCCCTGGTGGCGCAGTGGTTGGGAGTCCGCCTGCCGATGCAGGGGACACGGGTTCGTGCCCCGGTCTGGGAGGATCCCACATGCCGCGGAGCGGCTGGGCCCGTGAGCCATGGCCACTGAGCCTGTGCTCCGGAGCCTGTGCTCCGCAAGGGGAGAGGCCACAGCAGTGAGAGGCCCGCCTACCGCAAAAAAAAAAAAAAAAAAAAAAAAAAAAAAAAAAAAAAGTGGATTCTCTGAAAAGATCAATAAAATTGATACATTTCTAGCCAGCTTAACAAGAAAAAAAAGAGTAAACAAATTACTAATATTAGAAATGAAAGTTGGCCCTTCAGTACTGATTCTGTAGACATTAAAAAGATACTAAAGGGGGGCTTCCCTGGTGGTACACTGGTTAAGAATCCACCTGCCAATGCAGGGCACATGGGTTCGAGCCCTGGTCCAGGAAGATCCCACATGCCGCGGAGCAACTAAACCCGTGTGCCACAACTACTGAGCCTGCAGGCCACAACTACTGAAGCCCGCGTGCCTAGAGCCCATGCTCTGCAACAAGAGAAGCCACCACAATGAGAAGCCTGCACACAATGAAGAGTAGCCCCCACTCACTGCAACTAGAGAAAGCCCGCATGCAGCAACGAAGACCCAACACAGCCAAAATAAATAAACATTAAAAAAATTGTGGGCTTCCCTGGTGGTACGGTGGTTGAGAATCTGCCTGCCAATGCAGGGGACATGGGTTCGAGCCCTGGTCTGGGAAGATCCCACATGCCGTGGAGCAGCTAGCCCCGTGAGCCACAATTACTGAGCCTGCGCGTCTGGAGCCTGTGCTCCACAACAAGAGAGGCCGCGATAATGAGAGGCCCGCGCACCGCGATGAGGAGTGGCCCCCAGTTGCCGCAACTAGAGAAAGCCCTCGCACAGAAACGAAGACCCAACACAGCCATAAATAAATAAATAAAATTAAAAAAAAAAAAAAGCAAAAAGAAATCTGAATGAAGTATGGTCTTAAAAAAAAAATTGTGAATCACTATGTTTATTAAAAGAAAAAGGGCTTCCCTGGTGGCACAGTGGTTAAGAATTCGCCCACCAATGCAGGGGACACGGGTTCGAGCCCTGGTCTGGCAAGATCCCACATGCTGCTGAGCAACTAAGCCCATGTGCCACAAGTACTGAGTCTGCGCTCCAGAGCCTGCGAGCCACAACTCCTGAAGCCCGGGCACCTAGAGCCCGTGCTCTGCAACAAGAGAAGCCACTGCAGTGAGAAGCCCGTGCACTGCAACAAAGAGTAGCCCCCACTCACTGCAACTAGAGAAAGCCTGCACACAGCAACAAAGACCCAATGCAGCCAAAAATCAATAAATAAATAAATAAATAAATTTTTTTTAAAAAAAGATACTAAAGGAATATTATGAACAACTCTATGCCCATGAATTTAATTACCTAGATAAAACAGACCAATTTCCTGAAAGACACAATCTACTAAACCCCCTATAATGAGAAATAAGTAAGCTGAATAGTCCTGTGTCTATTAAAGAAATTGAATTAATAATAAACAGCCTTCTAAAACAGAAAGCACCAGGCCCAGAAGGGTTCACTAGTGAATTCTACCAGACATTTAAGGAAGAAATTATACTAATTCTCCAGACAATCTCTTCCAAAAAATAAAAGCTGAGAGAATACTTCTTAACTCATTCTATGAGGCCAGCACTACTGTAACACTCAAACCAAAGACATTATAAGAAAGGAAAACTAAATACCAACATCCCTCATGAACACAGAAGCAAAAATCCTCAAGAAAATATTAGTAAATTAAATCCAATAATGCATTTTAAAAAACTCACACTACAACCAAGTGGATTTATTCTAGGTATGCAAGTCTGGTTCAATATTTGCAAATCAATTAATGTAATCCATCACATCAACAGACTAAAAAAAAAAATTACATGATCATATCATTAGATACCAAAAAAAAAATCTAACAAAATCCAACACTCATTCATGGTAAAAACTCTCAGCTACCTAGGAGTAGAGGGGAGTTTCCTCAACTTGGTAGAGAACGTCTACAAAAAAACTATAACACCATATATAATGGTGAGAAACTGGATGCTTTCCCAGTAAGATCAGGAACAAGGCAAGGATGTCCACTCTCACCACTTCTATTCAAATCATATTGGAAGTCCTAGCTAATGCAGTAAGATAAGAAAGGAAAATAAAATGTATACAGGTTGGGAGGGAAGAAATAAAACTATATTTGTTTACACATGACATGACTGTCTATCTATGTACAAAATCCCAAAGAATCAACAAAAAATCCTGGAAGAAATAAGCAATCATAGCGAGTTGCAGGATTCAAGGTTAATATACAAAAATCAATTGCTTTATTGTATACCAGAAACAAACAACTGTAATTTGAAACACAATACCATTTGAATTAGCACTTAAAAATGAAATACTTAGGTATAAATCTAAATAAATAAATACACACACACAATATCTATATAAGGAATACTAAAAAACTCTTAAGAAATTTTTAAAAATCTAAATACATGGAGAGATTCCCTGTACATGGATAAGAAGACTCAATATTGCCAAGGTGTCAGTTCATCCTAACTTGATCCATAGATTCAGTGCAATCCCAAGCAGAATATATCTGTGTGTGTATGTGTGTGTGTATGTGTTATGTGTGTGTGTGTATATAAAACTGAATCACTTTGTTGTACACCTGAAACTAACACAATATTGTAAATCAACTATACTTCAATTTAAAAAAAAAGAAAGTGAGGACAACTCATTGAATGAGAGAAAGTATCTGCAAATCACATATCTGACAAATGTCTAATATCTAAAATATATAAAGAACTCTTACATTGCACCACTAAAAAGATAAAAAACCCAATTAAAAATGGGCAAAGGATCAGAATACACCTTTCTCCAAATATATATATGTAAATGGCCAATAAACACGTGAAAAGATCATGGCTAAACATCATCCAGCAATTAGAGAAATGCAAATCAAAGCCACAATGATATACCACTTTACACCCACTAGGATGGCTAAAATAAAACAGACAATAAGATGTGTTGGTGACGGCTGGAGAAATTGGAACCCTCATACATTGCTGGTGGGAATATAAAATGATGTAGACCCTTTGGAAAATGTTTTGGCAGCTCCTGAAAAAGTTGAAGTTATCACATGACTTTCCAGTTCCACTTCTAGGTATAAACCCAGGATGGAAATGTTCATATCAACATTATTCATAATAGCCAAGAAGTGGGAACAACCCAAATGCCCATTTAGAATAAATAAAATGCAGTATATTCATACAATAGCATATGATTTGGTAAAGAAAAGTAATGATACATGCTACACGTGGATGAATCTTGAAACCATTATGTTAACTGAAAGAAACTAGTCACAAAAGACCATATAGTATGATTCCATTTACATAAAATGTCTGGAATAGGCAAATGAAGAGAGACAAGGTAGAGTAGTGGTTGCAGAGAGCAAGGATAGGGCAGGAGCAGGAAGCAGTGTTAAGAGGAAGAGGGGAGGGGAGTTCCAGAGGAATAGGGAGTGACTGATAATGAGTATGGGTTTCTTTTGGAAGTGATGAAAGTGTTCTAAAATTAGATGGTGATGACGGTTGTACAACTCTAGGAATACACTAAAACCACTGAATTGATGAGCACTTGAAAAGGGTGAATTGTATAGTATGTGAATTATCTCTCAATAAATCTGTTTTAAAAAAATAAGAAGAAACCCAGAATAATGAAACTAGCTACATTCAGGGGTTGGGTGGAACAAGGGAAAAAGGACAAGGCAGCAGGAACAGAATAGATGGGATGGGGAGATATACCCTTTAAAAAAATAGCTCTTATTTGGGGAAACACATTAGAATTCCATTAATTAATAAGTTAATTAATTCAATAAGAACTGGGGGGGAGCTTTTCTAAAGTGGGATGCAAATAAAAACAAATAAACCTATCGGTGTTTTGAATTAAAACATAATCACACTGAATGCTAAAACTAGTGGATGAAAGTTTGATAAGGAATAGGATATTTACACAGTCTCAAAGTATCTTCCTACAAAGAAAAAAACAGTAACTTTACAATTGGAGAAACTTGTTAGACAATATTTTAAGCAAGTGATCAAAGTTAACATCACCAATAATGGGACCAATCAACATCATGTGACCTTTTTTAAAAAAAAGTTCTTATTTGAGGAACATTAAAATTTCATTAATTAATCAGTTAATTACTTCAACAAGGATAGAGGGATTTTCTAAAGTGAAATACAAATAAAAATGAATGAACCTGTTTCGAATTAAAATATAACCACACTGAATGCTCAAACTAGTGGATAAAAGTTTGATAAGGAATAGGATATTTATATACACATACACATTTGATATGATGTAGTGAGTATGCAGCATCACTTTGGTACTCTTGCCAAATATTCATAATCTGAACCTAATCACAGGAAACAATGGACAAAACCAAATTCAGCAACATCTTCAAAAGTATCAAGATCATGAAAAACTGAAGAACTCTATCAGATTAGAGGACAGTAAGAGATGTGACAACTAAATGTAATGTATGGACCCTGGAAATTCTTCTTTTGCTATAAACCAATGTTTATTTCCTGATTTGGTAAACCGAAACTTGGCTAGGTAAGAAAATATCCTTGTTTTTAGGAAATATACATTTAAGCATTTATGGGTAAAGGGCATCATGGTTAATGTTAAGGGGGAAAAAAATGACATACAGAGAGCAAGAGAGAGTGATAAAGCATGTATGATAAAATGCTGCCACCTGGGGAATTTGGGTGACAGGCATACGGGAATTAATTCTTTGTACTACTTTTGCAACTTTTCTATAATTCTGAAATTATTTCAAAATAAAGGTTCCTTTTAAAAAAATGTTGCAACAATATACCCCCTACCAGAACCTTCGTACCAAAGGCAGTAACAATATCAAAAGGTTATTTTATAAATATAAGTCCAAACTGGTATAAATAACATAACTGAATAAATAATGAGAAAGTTTAAAAGTAAATGAATTAAACAATTTTTAAAAGATTATTTTGTAAATTAGAGTACTCTTCAAATTAAAGTTGAACCATTAAACTCAATTTCTAAGCCCACTTATTGCATGAATAAACTCAGTTCTTTTGGAAGCTTAAGGGAAATGATTGGAAAAGACTAGTAAAATAGAATAAAGGTAAATTTAAAAGATTAAAATTACCATACTAACAGTACCCTATAAACAAAGGAGAAATCTAGAAGGTTCCTTTTAGAAGGATAACAATGACAATAATATAGACAAAGGACCAAAAAGAGGCGAGGAAAATGTTAAGGGCTATCACAAAAGCCTATACTAGAGGTTCCCAAACTTTCTGGGTTTACAAAGCCCTTAGTGTGTCAGTAATTTTTTTCATAGGCCAAAAGAAATACTTAACCATTCTGTTTAAATAGTCAGGTCCAAACAACTTTAGAAGAATGTATGTCCTAACAAGTTGTGTTGAGTACTGCAAACTTCTCAAACATTAGACTCAGACTGGACACGACCTTCCCCTTTTCCTGTTTCATATGGATTTTCACATGGTACTTGCTTTTTGTCATAGCAACTACCAAAAACTCAGCTTTGTAAAAATATGGTATCACTGAAAGGAATATATCAATCTAATTTTGCAAATGAACTACCTCAAGCTCGTAGTTTGTGTGGTTTCCAAAGAGATGGTTGCTGTATTTCCCTCAACATTTTTAAGCATCCCTTGGCACACCTGTGAGTTCTCTGCGGCACTTTCTAGGCTCCTCAGTGCACACTTTGAGAACCATACACCTTGGCAAAGGATGACAAAGGATGTCACCAAGGCATTGGCAACAGAAATATTGGAGAGAGAATTAAGGAATCTTCCAAGAAAAAAAAATCAGCAGCTCTAGAGATGGTGCCTGGAAGTACAACAGTGCAGGTACTTGAGAAGCATCAAAACTTTCTTTAAAAAAAAAAATTATTCTATCTTTAGCTATCCCCAACAGTACTTGCTTCTACGGAAAAGAGCAAACTTTTTTTTTTAATGAATAAATGAACTGGTTCAAATGTTTATATTAATTTGACAACTTTATATGTGGCATAACTAAAGTACATTGCTCTCACTTTTAGCACACACACGCACACACACATTACAAAACAGCTGAACCAAAGGAAAAAAATTCAATTCAAATTTTCAACTTAATAATTTCTGGAGTAGCAAGAGGAACTGTCACCTAACACCTGCCAAAGCTTTACTTTACACAGATATTTGAGGAAGACTCGAATGTGGTAGTTCTAAACCTGGCTTAATGATCTTAAGCAATTGAGGAACTTCTAAAATGACAGATTTGCCAGCACTATTCCAGACCTACAGAATCAGGACTTTCCAAAGCCCACAGCAATCACCTTATTTGCAGAGTGCCCCAGCAATTCTGAAATTAGCCAATTTTGAGAGGAAATGGCTAAAACAGCACTGTCCAACAAAACCTTTTGTGATGACAGAAATGTTCCATATTTGTACCATCCAATATAGTAGCCCCTAGCCACATGTGGCTAGTGAGCCCTTGAAATGTGGCTAATGTGACTGAGGAACTGAATTTTTAATTTTATTTAATTTAAATTTAGATGTAAATAGCAACATGTAGTTAGCTGCTCCTGTATGGAACAGCATAGAACTTGATGATCTATGTTAAATATTCATTCCTCTAAATTTTCCAATGTGTACCCTTGATTTAAATTAGATGATCAGAAAACTAGGTTCCTCAGCCATAGTCTCTCATAAAGGGTTGTTATAAAGGGTCAGTATAAACATTATCCTATTTAAAAGTCTGAGTCTTTTGTAGTTTGAGACTTTATCCAATGTCATACATTTTTTTCATAATAAAAATCCTGCTTTAATTAAGTTGTAAGAAAAGTCTCTGCAAATGAGTCTGAATATTTTCTTTAGCCAGAAGGAATACTCAGTGAGCCAATGTGCTTCCCTTTTTGCCACAGCTGACAGTAAACTCAAAACCAACTCCAGTGGTAACTCCTCTTAAGTGCCTAGTAATATGTACTCTCTGCTCCTCTAAGACTATCTCTGTTCTATTTATATCCCTATATTAGTCAACATAGTGTAATTTTAAATTCTCAAGCTGACAAACTCTCTTGGACATAGGCAGAGTATCAACTTTTAAAGTGATAAATTCTTTGCATTAAAGTCATTTTTTTTATTGTTAATGCAGTAATAAAGTCAATTTTTAGAAGTGGCTTTTTTTAAAAAAGAATTATTTCAATAATAACAACACTGGGATTAATAACATCAGGAAATTTTTTAATAGATCAAACTTACCAAAGTTATTATTTAGGTGTCTATTAGCAAAGCAGACTAAAAATATCACTGTAAGAGTGAAAAATAAGACACATATATGGCATTCTGCAATAATTTTACTGTCCCAATTTCACAAACTCAGTTCCACTCCTTTTTAAAAATATGCAGAATATGAACATCCCTATTGAACACTCAGTTAAAAATGCTTGTACAATTTTTCCTTTAGCACACTAGACTCTTTTTATGTTATGCAGTGAACTACTTCAGTGACTCTTCTGTTGACATGTTCCACAAAATTAGAACAAACACATTGATGCATCAATAGCACATTTCTACAAATGCCTAATTTTAAGTTCCCTGAGCATCTAATTACAAAACTAATATGAAACTTAACTGTCATAAGAGTAGAACATCTTCGCATAATCCCTTACAATTCATTTTAAAAATATACTACCAAAAGACACAATTTATTCCATGGGGCCATTATAAAAGTCATGATAGGGAAAAGAAATTTGAAGGAAAACTGTCATAAAAAAGCATATCCTAGGGCTTCCCTGGTGGCACAGTGGTTGAGAGTCCGCCTGCCGATGCAGGGGACACGGGTTCGTGCCCCAGTCTGGGAGGATCCCACATGCCGCGGAGCGGCTGGGCCCGTGAGCCATGGCCGCTGAGCCTGCGCGTCAGGAGCCTGTGCTCCGCAACGGGAGAGGCCACAACAGTGAGAGGCCCGCGTACCACAAAAAAAAAAAAAAAAAAAAGCATATCCTAAACATCATAAATAGTCACCACAGGGGACACACACACACACACACACACACACACACACTAATGCTGGCAAGTTAATTCTACTTTGGAGGAACTAAGTTAGTTTCCTTATCCATATTCTTTAGCTGAAAATCACTTACTTAAAGTGATTATTAAAAAAGAAATAAAAGTTACAAAACCATATGAACCCATTTTGCTCCAGAAGCAAAAAGATGTAGTTCCTTTCCCCAAAAGCCAAAGTACTGTCAAAA
Organism: Hyperoodon ampullatus; assembly: GCF_949752795.1. Taxonomy (NCBI): domain Eukaryota; kingdom Metazoa; phylum Chordata; class Mammalia; order Artiodactyla; family Ziphiidae; genus Hyperoodon; species Hyperoodon ampullatus. The sequence goes on from NC_136928.1 coordinate 36,366,645, forward strand.
CTTAGTTCATTTCAGCACAGCACTTCTGCTATCAGGCTCCTTGGTTTACTTCCACCTCTCGGGTCACGCAGACTTCTGCGCTAGTTCATCTTTCTCAAACACTCTTAAATGTTCAGGTTATATTTTCAGTCTTCTTCTCAGTTACTCTGCTCCTTTTCTCTAGCTAGTTCTTGTCACCACGTAATGCTTAAATAATCAGATAAAGACAATGGGCAATATTTACTGAGTGCTTACTATATGTCAGGCACTGTTCTAACCTCTTTACATGTATTATCTCATTTAATCATCAAAACAACTCTATGCTGGAAGCACTGTTATTACCGTCACCATTTTACAGATGAGGTACTAACAGATTAAATACTAGATCAGTACTAGACTCTAGATTCCACAAACACTAGCTGTAAGTAACTCCAATGATTTAGAGCAGAGGTTAACTTTTTCTTAAAGGGCCAGATAATAAATAGTTCAAACTGCAGCCATCCAGTCTATGTAACAACTACTCATTCAGTATGGGTAAGACGCCATTTAGTATGACGGCAGCCATAGACAATATATAAACCAATGGACATAGCTGTATTCCAATAAAATTTTATTTACAAAAGAGGCTGCTTGGATCAGGCCAAAGTTGTCAATGATCTACAGGCATACTGAGCCTGGTGTCAAGGCAACTGTGATGTAAGCACTGCAATATCCAATTATGTCTTTATGGCATAAAGACGCTCCACTATTTTCCTTAACCGATCACAACTGAATTTTGTACAACTGAACTTCACATAGACTAAACATTTAAAATATAGATAAAATACTCTACATAACAATTCAAGTTTAAAAAAAATTCAGTCCAAGAAACACTAAAATAAAATAACAAAGTAACAACTCAATTTATTCTCTACTAAAATTACATCTACCTCTGACAATTCATCTTGTGGAAAAGAAGACTGTGCTATTTTGTTTCAAAGAATAAGGTGTTTAACATTCACATAACTTGTAACAGAAAGTTTTGCAAAGTAAAACTTTTTGCCCCACCTCTCCTCTCATTCATTAAGATTTCAGCACCTGACTCCCTGTCTTAACCATTTCTCCTCCAATTATTCTCAGCAATTCCAAGAGCCACATAGATAACCTGTCCCATAGCCTCTAAATTCCCTGATTGCCCTCTTCACTTACAAAAATCTTTTCCTCCATTTCATCTCAACCACCAACCACCATGGTCATACCCTAACAGCTACAGTCTAAAGAGAAATGAGAGACCCCAGAGGTACAAAAGATGACCCATTTAAATATAGGGGAAAATTCTACTTAAATTTATTTATTTAAAAAAAAGAGAAATTAAGGTATACCCATATTTAACATATAAAGCATATTAATTTAAAATATATTAAAAAATATTGAAGATATGTGCTTATTTTTTTTAACTAATAAGCAAAGGAGACCACCGCCTATATCTTGTCATAATTGTTAACCACATCCTCCAAAATCAAACATCTCATTCTGACTCTTACCTCCCAATTATCTAGCTCATTCACTCTGGTATCCCAGTCCCAACAACTAACCTCTTTAAGATCTCAAAATCTTTATCCTCTTCACTCTTCCACTGACCATCCTAACTTCCATGTCCTTATTTTCCTCCTTTTCTATCCTATACTCCACGGCTCATCACTATAACCACTCCCATGCATTCACTCCCAATTTCTTTGCCCTTCTTTCCCTCACTTACACATTCCTGACATAAACCCATCCCTGGTTAAATCCAACTCTGCCTATTCCACGCCTGCACCCAAGTACTGAACATAACATAGCTGAATTAAAACATGCAAACATGCTGGGTGCATTCACTTTATATCTATGACCACAATGTTAAGAAGGTCCTCAGCACTACCTAACAATCCTTTTACATTTCCCTACTCAATTCATTCTTGTTTTGACGATTTCATACTTCCTCTCTTGTCAATCCTTCAATAACTTTCTGTCACCTCCCTCTTGGATGATGACTTCTAATATTATTTCCCTGAGAAAACAAAAGCCAACAGAAGAGAATGTCCACATCCTCCCCCACCAAATCTACCAACCTAAATGCTTCCCTACCCATGTACTCTGCTTCCCTCCTTGTAACAATGAATTGTCCCTGCCTCTATTTAAGTTCAAGCTTTCCATTTCTGTGCTGGATCCTGTTCCCTTTCTCTCATTCAAGGACCTTTCTCCTGAAGTTACTTCCTCTCCCAGCGCATCTTCAGTTTTTCCTTCTTTACCAACCATTTCCATCAGCGTTAAAATGTGCTGCAATATCTTCCATGCAAAAGCTATATCTTACCTCTTGTCCCTCTTCACCTACTACCTAATTCTCCAGTTTGTAGCAAAATTTTCTAAGATAGGGCTTCCCTGGTGGCGCAGTGGTTGAGAGTCCGCCTGCCGATGCAGGGGACACGGGTTCGAGCCGCGGTCCGGGAAGATCCCACATGCCCCAGAGCGGCTGGGCCCGTGAGCCATGGCCGCTGAGCCTGCACGTCCGGAGCCTGTGCTCCGCAACGGGAGAGGCCACAACAGTGAGAGGCCCGCATACCGCAAAAAAAAAAAAAAAATTTCTAAGATAATTACCTATACTGACTGTATCCACTTCCTTTCCTCTAACCCAATCTAATTATGCTTTCATCCCCACCATTCCACCGAAACCATTCCTCAATGTCACCAACTCTTTCCAACTTGCCAAATCTAGTGGTCATCTTGCTCAACCTCTCAAAAGTATTTGACACAGCTAAACACTCCTTTCCTGATACATTTTGCACTTGCTTCCTTGGAAAGCACACACTCCTAATTTTCCTCCTACCTCACTACTGATGGTTTTCAGTCTCCTTTGCTGGCTCTTCCTCTTCCTCCCCACCTCTATATGTTGAAGTGTCCCAAGGCTCAATCCTCAGTCCTCTTAATCTCTGTGACACCACAGAAAATTTCCTATAGCCCTATAGTTATAAATTCTATCTATACACTGCAAAACTCTAGCCTCTTCTTTCCCCTGAGCTCCAGACTCTTCAAATTAACTGCTTAATTAAGACCTCCAGCTGGATGTCTTCTTTTCTTAACGAAAGCAAAGCCAATTCTTGATTTCTCCTTCACGCCAAACCTTTTCCTCCCTGGTGTTCTCCGTCACTGTAATTAGCATTACATTTAACTGGTTGCTCAGGCCAAAAGCCTGCAGTCATTATTGATCCATCTCTCACTTTACGTCATATCTAATCAATCATTAAGTCCTGTCAACTATATCTTCAAAAAATTTATTTCTAGTTACATGGGTTTATACATTTGTCAAAACTTATTGCATTATACACTTAAAATGGATGTATTTTATTGTATGTAAAAGTGTAAGTTATACCTCAATCAAGTGTAGTAGGAACATGTGTGTGTGTTACCTACATACATCCAATTATTTCTCACCACCTCCACCACTACACTGCTTTGCTACTTGGACTACTGCAATAGCATCCTAGCTTCCATTTTTACTCAGGACAGTTCATATTCCACAAAGTACCCAGAATAGTCTTTTTAAAATGTAAATTATATTACTTCCCTGCTCAAACCTCTACCACGGCTTCCTATCACATTTAAAATCCAAAAGCCTTACCATGATCTCAAGACCATATGTGATCTAACCCCTACCTACCTCTCAAACTTAACTGTTATCACTTTAGCTTGTTCTACTGTGTTGCAGACACACCAGCCTTCCAGATACTCCTAAAACACACCAAGCTTGTTTTCAATTATTATTTTTTTAATGTATTTCAAAAGTAGGTTTTCCACATCAAGGTGGATGTTCCTTTAGCTCACTCCATTAGAGCAACAGATAAATGCTTGCTTAAGCCACCCAAAGAAGTGGATCTGGATGAGTACTTATTAATGTAATTTGGCCTTCATAAACTCAAGTTAATACTTACAGTGCATGTAGCATTCTAACATCCAACTGGAAAACTAACTTGGGATCAGTTACAGAGGGCCTGGAACATCAGATTAAGGAGTTCATATTTTATCTAACAGGCCAGCGTCACACACTTAAGCACTGGGAAGAGCTAGTTTTTCACTTTTCAAATCCTGAGGTCATGATGTTTGCAAAGAGTTGTGGAATAATGGAGAAAATGAGGGGTTACTTTCAGGGATATAAACACCTTTATGTACCTCTAGAATTTTGAACCATGTGATTGTATTACCTATTTTAAAAATAAATTATAATTAAAACTATATTTAAAAATAAGAAAAAGGAACTCTTACATGACAGAAAAACCAGAAACCAATATATTTATGCCTTTTGGGGAGAAGTTTACAGTACTTTAAATACTTTTTGAATGCCATAACTAAGACTTATACAGAAGAAATATAAAAACAGATAAAATATGTTCATATATGTAGAAGATACATAGATATACACAGAAAATATACATGCTCATAATGGTTCTCATCATGTAAGGGAGCTCCTATCAGAATTAAGCTCTGCCACCTAAAGTATGATACCACAACGTGCTAACTTTCAAGTAGTTTCCTCAAACACCTGAATAGCCATTGAGAGCTCGTACAAGTGAAGACTTCTCTCAGAAATCTAAAGGGCAGCAGGTGATAAAAAGAACAGGATAAGAGAGAAAAGACAGCACAGTCTCATTCTCTCAAACTCACCTCCAGCGGCCAGTCTCACCACTTGCTAAGAGCTACACCAGTTAAGTGAAATTAATAATTAAATGACTTGGCGACAACAATAAGAGAAGAGGAATATGAACACTTATCATCTCCAAATTTGCTAGAGCCTCTACCTGGTTATCAAGGAGTGATGAGGAATAGGACTGCACAGTATAGTTTCCTTCTCTCAGATGAATAAAAGTCTTTCTGGTTTTTGTTCCTGACCTAACTTCTAGAGCCACTACGCCAAGAAAGAATCATGAATTAGACCCTGTTGAAGTAAGGAAACACACCACCTTGGGCAAATGCAAAATACTGTAAGACAGCAACAAAGAAAAGTGTGAGAAAGCAGAAACTCCAAACCCTCTAATGTACAGAATCCATCCTTTGATCAAGGTAAAATGCTGTGAGTTTGCTCATGGCCTACATCTAAAAAAAGATGGCCTCCTGAAACTCTTACCTTCATCCTGTTATCTGTCATGTCCAGGTTCATAACCTATGGCCATGACAAGAGAACATGGGAAACATTTCTCCTCTCCTTAATCACAGAAATAATGCATTCTCCCTTGGAAAACATATCCTGATTCCCATTAACCTCTTCCATCAACACACTATGCCTTTCTTGAATCCCTTGAGTTTCATCTTCATTCCCTTGAGTTTCAAATTCATGCAGAAATCAATATACTTTACCCTGCAGTCATGAATGGGCACTTGGTAAGGTTGAAAACATTATTTTAAAATACTGCTTCTTAAACATTAATATGCATAGTATGTATCTCATTAAAAAGCAGATTCTGATTCAGTAAGTCTAGGGCAGGGCCTGAGGGACAGCAGTTCTAACAGGCTTTTGCAAACTCTCTTGCTTCTCAGAAAACACTTGAAGTAGCAAGATTCTAAAAGGCAATGGCACCTATATACACAGTTTACCTACAAAGGCACAATCCCAATGCAATGCTAACTGTTCTTTCTTTTTGTAGTTTATTCCTTCTTCTCTGATTTATACTAGATCTATTTTCTTAGCCTCTCAACACCTACAATTTATCTTCAATGCCTCTTTCCCTTTATTCAGTTGGCATCTCTGTATTTCCTTCCTCTCCTTTTATTTTTCCATACCACCAAAACAATACCTAAAACGTAAAAGTAGCTGATAAAATATGTTCTTACAAGGTGTCCAAGTCTGTTTTTATTCTTATGTCCTTTAAACAGATTCTAATTCAGCACACATATCCAATAATTTAAGAATTCTTGCAAGCATCAACATGAGGAATGAAAAAAAAAGGATATAAGTATAGAAATTGGGCCTATTCTGTATTTATCACAAGGACCCTATGCAAAGTAAGGCAAAAGGAATACTAACTAAAAATCATAACAACAAATTTGTATGTAATGAAAAGATTTTAAAGCTTTATTTAAGGATCCACCTATAAATAAAATTCCAGGACATCAAACAAATGTATTATTCTTTGGGCACTGTCACCTCGTTAGCTTTAAACTATATTTTTAAATGAGAGGGGGAAAATGCAAAATATTAGAACTACATGTCTAAAAATTCTAGAATATCCAAATGTTTCTTGTGTTAAGGCCAGACCTTATCATAAAGATCTAATTTAACAGGTGAACCATAATGTCCAACCCTAAAAATAATTAAGCCATCTATTCACCTATAATCAAGTTAAATTTTCATTCTTGCTTTCACCTTGAGACACATTAACAATAACTTACACACTTTTTAAGGAAAAATAAAATCCAGGGATGACGCAAACTGTGAGGAAGAAACTCATGTTGTGAATAAAGGATCACCTGACACGTTCTATTTCCCTTAAGAGATTCAAATTTAACTGTCTTAAAGTTGATGCCCCCAGCATACTGCCAAGTTAAGAAGTACTTGTAATAAGGATTTTCCTCACGTATTCCCTAGTTTAGTTAGTAGTACACCCAGTCCTCCAAGCCAGAAACGGGTATCAACCTAGACCTGTCCCTCTCCCTCATCCCCACCCTTTCCAGACCCCTACTGAAATGACCACCAAGTACTATCCATTTTGTGTCCTAAGTGTCCCTCTGCTCTATTCTCTCCATTTCCTCTGCCACTGCCTTAGTCTAAGCCTCTTCTCTCACCTTATCTATTACAATAGCTACCATACCATCCCTGCCTCCAGTTACCTTTTCCACTATGATCCTTACTCCACACTGTCATCCAAGTGATTTTCCAAAATATAAACCTAATGTCTCTTCTGCTCAAAACCTTTTCCTATCTCTCCATCACCCACAGAATAAAGTCCAAGCCATGTACAACAGCACTTTACTTTTTATGATTTGAATCCTGCCCGCCTCTAAAACATCATAGCCCACTGCATTCCTCCCATCCTGCACTTTAAGCCCCATCATTATCCAACTACACTGCTTGAACTTCCAGCATGCCACATGCCTCCATGCTTTTACATAGGCTGTTGCTTCAGTCTAGAATATCCTTCATTTCTTCCCCTTTAGCTTCCTGGCCAATTACTATGAATCTTTCAAAACTCAACTCAGCTCCCAGAAAGCCATCCCACACCCTACCCTACCCTTAAAGAGTTGATTATTCCCTTGTCTGCCAACTTTGTAAGTAATGATGACATTTTATTGGGCATTTACTATGTGCCTGACATTGTTCCAGGTATTTTACATGTATTAACTCATTTAATCTTTACAATAACCCTTCCTATGAATTGGTACCATTATTACCTTTGTCGATATGAAAACTATCTCAGAGGAGTAAATAACCTGTCCCCAAGGATATCCAACTGTTAAGTGATAGAGACAGATTAAGATCCCTACAGCATATTTATATTATTGCACCTATCACAGAGAATTTATTTACATGACTGTCATTACCCTGGACTGTGAACTCCTTGAGGGTGGGGATTATGTCATATTCAACTCTAAAGCCACAGAGCCTACTATAAAGTAGGTAATCAGTACATGCATTTCTTGAATTGCACATAAACAACATTCCTAACAAGTTCAAGAGAAAAGCATTCGGAAACCAGTTGCCAAATAAATATTCAAATATGCTTTAAGAGTTCTAGAGTAGAGGAAGCTATTTTTTCATTTAATAAAAAGGATGTTAAAAAGAGAGATTAACACAGACATGAGATTACAGTCCATGTGGACAAGGAAATGGACTTACTTTTGCAGTAATACTACTTAATCACTGCAATAAATCAAAACCCAAAGTACCAGTTGCTTAAGATTAACTTTTTTCCTCTGACTAAATAAGAATTCTTCTTGCTTATCATTCAGGGCAGTGAAAAGAAAGCCCTAAATTTACTTTGCTCAAGTGGAAAGAAGCAAATCATAGACAAGCACTCCTAATTGCTTCCTTAAGTCTGGCCAAGAAATGTATCCCATTAGGCAATTAAAATAAAACACAGTTGCCTGACTAAGCACATAACAAAAGAATTTCTAAGGTTGTATGCACTGGCACTCTATTATTCAAATAATGAAAAGTTATTTTAAGCAAAAAAAATAAAGAAAGATCATGAACAAATTAAAACAGATTATCACCACCCCACAAGAATAGATTTCCATATTAAAACTCTATTGAAACATAGACATATATGTTACATCAAAACACATGCATATATGTTTACAATATTTCAATAGCCATTCTTCATGCCTCCTTAAAATTATAAAAATCAAAGTTATTCTAAGACTAATGATGAAAGACCTCAAGACCAAATCTACTGTACTTAGTGTGCTCTCAAAGTTACAGTCCTCTGAGCCATACTGAAGTGCAGTAATTAAAACCCACAGGGTCGGTACCAGCAGCAACAGTGCACACCACAGTACTTGTTAGAGTAATCTGCACCCCGCCCAGCTTCTACACACTTGTGCACTACAGAAAGGTAAATCTGCTGTCAGAAGCAGCAGAGTTTAGGCCACAGTGAGTTTAGGCCACAGCACAGCAAACTCTACACCCAGGCACTTCTTACCATTTCTTGGTACATTCAACCATCAGCTCCTGGTAGGAGGCCACAAACTGGAACTTGGATGCGTGTTTTCCCACACGCTGTAGTCTCTTCCAAACTGAAGCCATGATGATCAGTCAAAACAGTGGAGCAGTTCTGGGTTAGCAACACAGCAGCTTTAACAAAGCAGAGGGTCCAAAGCAAAGGAGCTTTGCATGTATGTCTGTACTTTAAAAAACTCAACTACAACTTGAAATGATGTTTGGGGTCCATAAGTCTTCTCCCTGTTTCACAGGGTAAATCACATCTTAGATGAATGGCCCAGTCAAGAACAGTATGACACACATCACAGGATGAGTGAGAGGAGGTTCCCTCATGGAGACATCACCATTCCACCTCGGGGGTTATATGATGTGTATTCTGGAGGACTGAAAAGCAAAACAAAGGGAAAAAATATGAGGAGAGAAGCATGAGAAGTGACTAACCACCCATGTTAGATAACACTGCAACAGACAACCCCAGTTCTCTGCATGTTTTTCAAACAATGAAACAAAACACCAACCTCAAAAGCCAGTAACATCAAGGATGCAAGACACCAAGGAAGAAATTACAATTCACACCAAAGACGTGGAGCAACACATCAGGTAATCAGCATCAACAACGATCGACAGGCGAAAGTCGGGGCCCTACCTCCCTCTCCTAGCATCACAGAAGGGCGAGCAGAGCGGGAAAGTCTAGGGATGCTGTTTAATGTCCACCGCCAGTCAGAGGAAGGAGTGGAGTATTTTAAAATAAACTTTGTTTTTCAGCCGAGAGTGAATAGCTTTGAGTCCTAGAATATGTGTGTGTAACAAATTAAGGAGCGGGGAAGAACGCTGCTGTTGAGTCGGAGGGGGAAATGGATGGGGAAAAAGGAGTGGAGGGAAATCTCAAGGCAGAGAGAGGGCAGTGTCCCGGCTCCAGGCCACTTGGGCTCTCCTCCACCTTTGCTGCCAACCGGAGGGAAATGGAAACTCCTGCCTGGGCGTGAAGCAATGACCAGCGAGGCAAGTGCACGGTGCGGGGTGCAGTGCCTCCCTCCCCCATCCTCAGGGAATAGTCCGCCGAAGCCTCCTCTCCTCCCGCACAGAGCCCAGACCCCTGCCCCCTAGCTGAGGCAGGCGGTGGCTCGCCAGCGGTCCCTGTCACCCAGGCGATGCCAGAAGACCCCAGCCCGGTCCCCGAGCCCCGGTCCCACCGCACGTCCACTCCCGCCCCTCCTCACACCTCTAATCCCGCTGTCGGGCTGAGTCTGGCCCGGTTCCCTCCTCAGCGCCGCTCCTCCGTCGCCGCCGCAGCAGCAGTCGCCGCCGCCGCCACCGAGTCCTCCATCCCCGCCGGAGCCACATGGAACAGCCGAGCCAGCCGCGGCGCTCCCGGGAGCCGGGGTCTGCAGCCCCTCAGGCGGACGGCGCGCCTCACGCCCGCCCCCTCCCGGACGGAGTCGCCCCACGACCGTCCCCCACCCTACAAAACCCTGCCAGAGCCGCCGCTCAGCGCCCAGCACCCCCTCCCCCGCCTTTCTCCTCCGCCACCACCATCATTACCTCCCCCGCCGTACCTCTCACACTAACCCTACCCACGGCCGCTCAACCTCCGTCCGCCCCGCCGCCATTGGCCGGGCCCCGCGCTTTCCCCGCCCACCTCGGCGGCAGGGCCTTTAAGGGGCAGGGACGCCTCATTGGCCGACCCGGGTGCCCATCACAGAGCTCCACGCCCCCCTCCCCCGCAAGTTCTGGAGGTGTTTTTTTCCCCAGCCGGAACGCGGTGTACAGTATACCCTTCTTTAAGAAAAAAAAAAAAAGAAAAAAAACTGGAACCCTCTAAGGACAATCCCGCCCATTCCTCTGATTGGCTTCGAGAGGAAGCGATAGGTGGGAGGAGTAAGGAGTGTTTATAGTGATCTGGAAGGTGGTTGCTGAAGGTGGATGTCGGTCAAAGGCGTGCCGGGTGCTGGGCGGGGTTTCTGGCTGGAGTCTGAGAGCAGAGCCCGCGACTGGCTTCGCTGCAGCTGTGGGCTGTGCGGCTACTGGGGTTTTCTCTCCTTTCCCACCCTAGGAGCTGGGTGTGCCCTCTCCGTCACTAGCCGCTAGGGTGTTTGCGCACACAGTCTTGGTTTCACCTACTGAGGTTTTTCCTCTGACAAACTGTGAAGTAATGACCCGGCCAGCCCCCGCCTAACATTTAGTCAACTGGTCCTCAATGAACCAGATTCAGTAAGCTGAGCTAGGCACAAAATGTTCACGGTGCAATTTCTTCATGTTCTGATTCTTAAACAGTTCTATGAATCTTAGTTTCTCCTCTTCGCTGTCGATCTTATTCTTCTGGTAGGAATTGTAGATGAACTTGGGAGTGGCTGGTATGTAAGAAGGGTAGTTATAGGCAAAGGAGAGGATGAAATAACCTAAGGAGAGTGTGAGGGCACGGGCACTTAACCTTGTTAAAAGAGCCAAGGACCCTTTTGAGAACGATGATGAAAGGCATAGATACTTTCCCAAGGAGAAATATGTCCTATCATAAGACACAAAAGTTCGCTTTCAGTTTTAGGTGGTTCACAGACCTCTGGCGTAGAGAAAGGACAAAGAATGAAATTGGGGGGTGGAGGGGAGGGAGGGCGAGGAATCTCAACATTTGAGGAATAAGCAAAGTGGGAAAGAGACTGAGGAGGGAATGGTCAGAGAAGTAGGAGCACCCTACAAGCAATGGGCAAATTGAAAAAAAGAGAAGGAAGCTAACATATGAAAAGAAAACCAGCAAGATGAATCCTGGAAACAATTAAGGCTCATTCTTAATCTTACTAAGGACAGAGAGCAGGGTGCATGGACAAAATAGCTTGAAAGGTGTTAGGGTCTAGGGAAGGATTCTTTAAAGGACAGGAAGGAGGGCAGTGACCGTGAGAGTCGAGCTCATCTGTAGACATAGGGAGGCAAGAGAAAGGAGAGAGAGATTGAAGAATCAGGATAGATGGGGAGACACAGAAGGCTTGAATCCAGTATCGAATTCTATTTCCATTTTCAATAAATATAATACGACAAGAACACAATGTACATTTTACAGAAAAGGGCATAGATATCACTCATTTTGCTATAGTCTCAATTTTAAAATATTAAAGATAACCATAATAATTATATTGATTCTTATTTTGTGTACATCTTGCAATTCTCTGGTGTCCTTCCTGAGTGGTTTACTAAGTCACTATAACCTACAGCTATTATTATGATCATAATAGACTTTAAGTGTATGGGTTTTGGTTTTTGGTTTTTTGCGGTACGCGGGCCTCTCACTGTTGTGGCCTCTCCCATTGCAGAGCGCAGGCTCAGCGGCCATGGCTCACAGGCCCAACTGCTCCGCGGCATGTGGGATCTTCCCCGACCGCGGCACGAACTCGTGTCCCCTGCATCGGCAGGCGGACTCTCAACCACTGCACCACCAGGGAAGCCCATGGGTTTTTTTAAATGGCTTATTTATAGAAATGGTCATAAACTATTTTAATCTATGTTGCCCTTCAGGAACAACCCCCATGATAATCAGGAGGGTTTTGCATCCTATTTAATATTATTGTTCTTCAAACTTTCTCATGTGGTTATCCTGGCTTCTTTTAATACTCTTTCCCTTCCTAAAAAGAAGAAGAAAGAGAAGGAGGAGTGTGTAGGACCCTAGGGAATCTTTCTCAAGTTGTGGAAAATTTCAAGACCAACAGTTTCTTATAAGACAGCTTTTCTTTTTAGGGGAAGTATTTCTCTTGGATGTAAACTCTTCTTTTTCATCCTAGCTGCAAAGGTAGCCAGGAAGAGACCAAGTTTAGCAATGAAGGAATTAAAAGCAGACCTTGACACTGTTGCTAAGCTCAAGTTCACAGGCTCCTGGAGGCCCCACAGAGCAGCTACTTCTTCCCTCATAACTTTTTTTTCCTTTAATAACCTGTCTGCTAACTAAATTTATTGGAGAATCTTAAATATAGAATACTTTAAGATCTTTTTATCCACTTATTCGATACTGAATACCAACTGAGTATTGATCACATTAAATGCTATTAATGGTACATAAAAGGTATAGTCCCTGTTCTCAAACAGTTTTCAGAAACAGATGTTCAGCATGCATGCAAGAAAGTAAAACAAATTACTTCACCTCTCTGGGTCCCAGCTTCTTATTCTGTCAAACAAATGATCATGCTTACCTTTCTGGGATGTTGAGGAGATGGAAGATATGTATGTAAAGTGCCTGACACATAGTAAACAGTCAATAAATGGTAATTAATAATGTACACCATTGTGTTTGGTAGCAAACAGAGTCAAAAATAATAAGTAATAAACAGTAAAAAAAAAAAAATAGTCCTTCAAGAATAACATGGGCAATACTTAGTTGCTACCAAACATCACTACCTCAAGGAATAATGAATCTCAAAAGAAACTGCTTTTAACATTATTCATCTCCCATTAACTCAGTGATTACCAAGAGTGGAACACCAATAACTTACATAGACTCAGAATTTTATAATAATTATTAAGAATTCACTTATCCCCAATTCCCATGACCACCTTCCATGCCATATATAATCTGAGATCTTTTGACATTCTAGAAGTTAACTTTTTCTTAAGGTTCCCATTTCCCCTACCTACCAGTAAGTACATCCCACTGACCCTCCCCCTTCCAAAGGGGAATTTCCCACTGTGTAAACCTCCTGTTTACTCAGGTCTTGATTTATCATCTCCTTCCATCCCAGGCTTAATCTGCATGTAATACACCTGTAGATGCAAGTTACTTTAATTGTCCTGTCCATTTGCCCCAGGTGTTGACTGCAAAATTTTATAGATATTTTACTTAACAGAAAATTCAACATTTAAAATAATTTCTATTTTGCCTTTAGGTATCATCAAGCTTACAGTGAAGATAGAATACAAAAAGAAAAAAAAAAAAAAAAAAAGGAAAATGCCACCCCAAAACTTCAAATCTTCTCTGCCATGACAGTTTTGAAATGTTAGAAATTATTTTCAGTGAAGCAGCTTTGCCAGTCACTGTTTCAGAAACACCCCAAATAGAGATTCTAGTCTATGAAGTGCAACCATAGGCTTGAATTATTATCATTCCCGATGATAAAATTCTTATCCCTGGGTTTTACAGTTTTTGCAGTAAAAATTGTCAGAGGTATTATTGCAGCAACTTATCTGTGCCTTAGTCATAGTAATAAGATTTACTTGCAACAATAGCACTGCAGATTTTTGCATTGTGTTTTCCAGTTACCATAGCAGCTATACAATACACAACAATATTACTGCAATTTTTAACGGCTAATGAAATTATTTCTTTTAAACCCATAGCAAATAAACTTATTCTGACAACCCTATATAGCAATTTTTATATCCTTAGAAAAACTCACTGGGACAGGCTAATACTTCTGAAATATTAACTGAGGTTTTTGTAGTAGTTGTTTTTCTAGGTATTTCTTTTTATTGTATGGCCTTTCTCCTCCTATACCCCACCCAAAGACACCTTCAGCATCATACCCACCCTCAAGTAGGCTGGTTTTCGCTCATTGTTTCAGGAAAGCAGTATAACAGAATGCAGAGAAACAGGGAATTTTTCCTTGTTTTTGAGTTTCAGAACCCTAGTCCTTTAGGGAGAAATGAAACGGATCCAGTTAGAGACCTGTACTGTTCAATACGATAACCTCTAGCCATATGTGACTACTGAACACTTGAAATGTGGCTAGTTCAAATTGAGATGTGTTGTCAGTATAAAATATACACAAATTTCAAAGACTTAGTATATAAAAATGAAGGGAATATATCTTATTTAAAAGTTTTATATTGATTGCCTGTTGAAATGATAATATTTTAAATGTACTGAATCAAAAAAGACATTAAAAATTAATTTTAACTGTTACTTTACTCTTTTAATGTGGCTACTGGAAATTTTAATTACACATGTGGCTTGCCTTATTTTCCTGTTGGACAGTGCTGGTATAGACAATAGTAAAACTTCCTTTCACAGAGATAAGAAGTGGATTTCCTGGACTGGAAGGGGAAGAAGAAGTTGGGTGGAAAGTAATGAGAGGCCAGACGCTGGTGGGTCCCAGAGAAGAGGACTCACTGCCGTATTCCCACTCTATTCTGGCAGAAGCCTTGGAGAAAGGCAACTGAAATGGCAGGATCTATCTATGGGATCTGAAAGCCAAGAGGGATAATTTCCATTCATTTTTCTTTGTTAGAGCCCCAGGGAGGTGGCAAGACCCTAAAGATAAGAAAAAGCTGGGCCGTGTATCTATCTAGTCCACCCAAGACAAGTTCAATAGAAGTTTCTGTGATAAATGAAATGTTCTATACATGGCTGTGCAATACAGTAGCCTCTAGCCACTGGGGCTATTAAGCACTTGAAATGTGGCTAGCATAACTGAGGAACTGGAGTTTTAATATTATTTAGTTTTAATTAATTTAAATTTAAATAGCTGCATGTAGCTGGTAGCTACCATAAAGGACAGTGAAACCTTACATAGTACCATGGAGGTTCTGGAAACCCAACATGATGATCCCCAGACACCCAAAAGGGTGCAGAGGCAGCGGAAGCCAGCAGACCTCAAGGGACCTTGCTGACAGACCAAGATCAACCCAACAACATTCTGTGGGACCAGCTGCAACTGAGGAAGGATACAGACTGGAAATCTTAGGAGAGCCAGCATGGTAGAGGAGGAGCAAAGATTAAATGTTCCCATCCCCTTCCTCTGACATGCTAATCCTATGGAAGTCTCCTCAATATAGATGCAATCCCTGCCAAATTGACTATGATTAAGTGTCTGCCACCCCTTGTGAAATCAGCACTTGAAATAGAAATTGGGTTGAGTTATGGAAAAATGAAATTATGTTTCTTGCAAACCTGAATTTTTTTAGATTGAGATTTGTACCTGTTATATAACTGAAAGTAATAATTCTAAAAAAGTATTCAATACTTAGAAACATATGTTTATTCTCTTAAAAGAGAGCCCTGGGGCTTCCCTGGTGGTGCAGTGGTTGAGAGTCTGCCTGCCGATGCAGGGGACATGGGTTCGTGCCCTGGTCCGGGAAGATCCCACATGCCACGGAGTGGCTGGGCCCGTGAGCCATGGTCGCTGAGCCTGCGCGTCCGGAGCCTGTGCTCCGCAACGGGAGAGGCCACAACAATGAGAGGCCCATGTACCGCAAAAAAAAAAAAAAAAAGGGAGCCCTGTTTTTCTCTATCATTATAGGACCCAAGCTCTTTGGCTGACATGAAAGCTTAGAAAAGCTGCATCAGAAAACCATCTTTCAACTAAAAACAGTATCCTTTTGTGAAATTGTTTCTGTTCCAGTTACCCAAGAATGAATCTTTGCAGTTAACCATAATGAACCTTTGCACATTGAACCTGAGGTGGCACTAACTCTAGGACCTCGATTATGTTCTATACACCCAATTTTGTCCAGCCCACAATGTCTATGGAAGGCCAACCTGGACCCGGTTGATGGAGACACAGGAGCATCCTTGGCTGCCTTGAAATTCAAATAGAGACAGAAGTAAGTCTACAGATGCCATCCACAGGTAATTCAGTAGGCCTGACTGGGGCTGTTTATATGGAGCAACATATGAACCATTAGAAGGCTCCGAAATCTTCTTCAAGAATATATTATAAGTGATGATGATATTCAAAATGTGGATACTCAAAATGTTAGCAACAACACAGCACAGACATCAATCAGCTAGAGTGGATGACAGCCATGAACCATCAGCCCAGCTATCCTATTGTGAACCAGCTAAATATCAGCTCTGACTCCAGAGTACCTTTGCTGGTCTGTACCATCCTCTCGGTCTGACTCTTCAGATTACTCAATATAATTTCATGATGGTAAAGTCCCAGCCCAGAAATGCTGTATATGCCAAGGTAAATGCACTTATCAGAGATAATTTACACTTTGCCAATAAGTTGACCATTACTGGGATTATTGCAGAAAATATTTGAGTTGGAATTAGGAGCCCTTTCTGAGAAAGTCTTTGCTAAATATAATAAATTTACCTCCTATAAAATCAGTAGGGATTCTTGACCAAGGTTTATTGGTCATTTCCCATTAAATGTTAAGAGGCTTTGATGAATTTTAAAGAGTGGACTGACCTCTGCTTCTTTTTTTCTGTGTTTTCAATATTTGGAATAAATTCCAAGTAACCAAATATAGCACGCAGCCAGTGTTTTCCTCTGAATAATTCCTGGATGACTATATTTAGTATGAACAAGATAATATAATTAAAATCTTGTGAAATAATTAGGCTAGACAGGAAAGGCAAAGAAAAAGCAGTAGGAATTCACAATCTTGGAGGGCACTGAATACCCACCATTTGGTGTTGAATCAAAACATTTCCATCTCAAACAGTGCAAAAAGCAGCAAGCTGAAATCAGGCAGAACCCCACTTACCAGGGCACTGGACGTGGGCCAAGGGAAAGTAGCCCTGTTGCAGAAACTTGTCCTAGATGAGTAGAGCTGGAAAATAAACCCAACTTTCAGAGGGCAGGATTAACTCATGCATAGTTTGGGCAATCTGCTGGGCAGGGCAAAATGGAGAAAAATTCCAGGGCAAGGGCAGTAACATGGGAGCCAGAGAGAGCTGCAACATCATTCCAGATCTCTCTTTTTATAGTAAATCAACCAATTAAAGACTGGGCTTACAGAGACTAGAACATGGCCTGCTAAGTAAAGAGGACGTCGTGAGAGCTGCTGGTTATTTCTCCATATTTTGTTGCAACTTTTGGATGATATTTTTAAATATTCCCAATAGTATATCATTGATATCTTTCTCCAAGGAAATAAAGTCAACTGTCGAGCAACAGATAAGTTTTTGTGCTATTGTTCAGTCTTCTAAAGAAATCCTGATATCCTCAACATTAAAAACCATGATATTTTATCCCTGAAGTGACAAATTTAGTTCTACTGTAGATATTGAATATAGTGCTAAGCTACACTGGTTGAGAAATAATTATCTGGCATTATCACTGTCCCACTTCTTATTTCAAAAACTAATGCAAGCACCTTTCCCCTGATAACCAGTATGCTTCAGTGTAGAAAAGGAGAGTGTTGCACATGTGCATTTTTACACAACACATGCTGAAAATATGTATACTTAGAGGTCATAACTTGATCATATTTAAAATATTCACTCTTTCCTTGAACAACCCAAGCAAAAGCAGGAGGTCTGTTGTTGACTGCTTATCCTCTTTTATTCTTGTAATAACACACTTTGTATCTAGTCACAAAGCTACCTTCTGCATGCCTCTTCCCCAGGCTACATCACAATTTACAAAATAATAATTACTAAAATCCTGCAGTTAGTTCTCAGTGATAAATAGAATAAACTTGTTGAGTACTTTTTCATACATGTCATGCTGGTAAGTGAAACCACTACACTGCATGCATGATATTAACTGCTCTTCAACATTATATGCTATGGATATTTGCAATGCCCAGGGATGATATTTGGTCAAACAATTTTGTCAATAGTTTATTCCGCTTTCTCTTATTAAAATCTTAAAAATTTTCAGCTGACTTTGCAACAATGTAACATGTACCTACTTTTGCTACAAGAGTAAAACTTAGAATGATAGTTTTGTGATTTTGATTTTCTTTGATGATATTTTTAGCTAAAAATCCATTCATTTATTAACAAGTAATTTATTAACTTATAATATTCTAAGTAATATTTATTAATTTATTAGCTAATTTTTAAATAAATGAATGACTACTAAGCCCAAAGCATTGTGCTAAGTATTGGGAATACAACACATCAAAAGAGAAAATCTCTGCCCTCAAGGAGCTCACATTCCTCATCAGTTAGAAACCATTATTTAGTATTTGCTTTAGAAAATCTCAATTGATGAGAGGTGACTGTGTGTTGTTTAACAATGGCACAAAAGCTAATTAACAAATGTGTTATAAAATACAATGCACTGGGGAGTAATATTAATAGATTGCTCCCTTAGTGAAATGAAATTTTTGGATATTTATTCTTGTACTTCCAATTTACACCTTTATTTCTTTGTGGCTACTTGTGCAAAGTCACAAATAGACTTTGTCACAGCCTGTACAGATTTATAATCTGTAGTTGCACTGTACAATTATAAAAATCCTGTTTACCATTTGTATTTTTTTAATTTGAATTGTAGTATTTATATTACTATTTTATCATTATTTTTATGCTTCATTGCAGCACTTCAGAGATATTGCTCCATTTTTTTTAATGATGGATATAAGGCAACACTATTTTAACTGTAAAAACGCAAAATTAACACATGCCAAAATTCAAATTACATTGTCTGAGAGAGGTTATCTGAAATCTGTTAAATGTTAGTCAAAACAATCTGATCAATGCATTCCTTGGAGCTCACATGGAACTTTTAAGAATGAAATGGTTATTAAGAATGCGATAGGATTTTAAGAAACACACACCCATCCCATTTGATTTCCCTCTTGACTCCTTAAAAATTAAAAAAAAAATAATAATAAAAGCTTATTTTCACTTCCCTTTATTCAGAAATATTTTAGCTCTCTTCCTATTTTCAGAGGTAAAATAATTAAAAGTTGGTTTTTATCTTGTATATGTTCTATGATTTTTAAAAATGTAAAAATAGATACATAAGAGAATGAAGACTCAAATAGAATGCACAAATATATGTTGGGGTGTAAAGATTATGAGTGATACAATTTTCTTTTTTAAATTCTCCTTTAATGTTTTTAGATTGATTTTTACAATAAAATAATTATTAAAATTGCATAACTGTAGTCTTAGATTGAAAATATTGTATAGGACTTCCCTGATGGCGCAGTGGTTAAGAATCTGCCTGCCAATGCAGGGCACGCGGGTTCGAGCCCTGGTCCGGGAAGATCCCACATGCCACAGAGCAACTAAGCCTGTGCACCACAACTACTGAGTCTGTGCTCTAGAGCCCGCGAGCCACAACTACTGAAGCCCGCGCACCTAGAGCCCGTGCTCCACAACAAGAGAAGCTCCCTCACCACAGTGAAGAGTAGCCCCCGTTCTCCACAACTAGAGAAAGCCCGCGTGCAGCGATGAAGACCCAAAGCAGCCAGAAGTAAATAAATAAATAAATGTTTTTTAAAAAAGAAAAAAAGAAAATATTGTATAAATCGTTACGTACTCTTTAAAATGTTCTCTCACTATCTAAAAGCTGCCATCTATAGTTTCTGCTTACAGATCATATCTAATTGATAAAAATAAAAACTTTCCCCAGAATAAATACATTCCTAGTACATCTAACACATTCTGATTCTGGATCTATTTTGCCTCTCTACACACTTCAGTCTAGAAGTGAATAAAGACTCTTCTTTCACAAAACGTTCTATTCCTATGAATGTGTTTTGTATTTTATATCATGAAAGAGGGATAGTTTTCATTGGCACTTTTTATGGGCTTGAATCACTTTATTCAGCTTTAGAACCATGAATTGCATGGTCCTGCTGGATATTTTCTCCATGACCCTCTAATTTGGGGCTCATGTTTGACTCCCTTCTTGTTATCACATTCTGTATGGAGGATTCTGTTCTCTGCTTCAGTGTCAAGTCAGGTGCCTCAAATAAGCAAATATTTACCAAGTGCCTACTATGGACGAGAAAGTGTTGACTTAAAAAAAAAAAAAACTATACATTTTTTAAAATGTGTAAAAATTTTACATTTAAAAAATCTGTAAGTCACAGAGAGTTCAAGAAATTTAAACTTATTTCAGAGGGAAAAAATGTACAAAAAATAAGAATGTAAGCTCTAACAAACATAATAGCTTATAAAATATTCAAATAACAGTTTAAGACAAAATTCAAAGCGATATAAGAAATCCATTATTGTCCTATATTCTGAAGAGACTCAAGCCAGTTGTGGCAAAGCATGAACTGGGTTCCTGTTGCAGCTCCATCACTTACTAATTGGGTCATTCTAGGAACTCACATAACCTCTGGATGAAGGGGGGAAAGTGTATATAGATATAGATATAGATATAGATAAAGGTATGAAATAGAGATATAGATATATATGTATATATACATGTATAGATATATATGTATATACATATACAAATGTATCTCCAAGTCAAGCCATGCAGACACAATTCTGGGAAAATTGGTAGAAGTAGAGTGATTAGGAAAGAGAAGCAATTTCCTCTTGGGTTGGTAGCTATAATGATAAATATTCTGCTGCCAGTGATCTCCACTAGAGCAGGTCCACCTGAAAAAGGACGAAGCCAAGAAATGAAGCAGAGAAAGAGCTGCTTGATTTGCCTCATCTGTAAAATGAGAAATGGGAAACTAATATTTTGCTACCAGGAGGTAAAAGTTGGAAGAGATAAGCTCTTAAGACCATTTTCAGCTCTAATTCTGTGATCTTAAAAATACCTGCCTTGGGCTTTCCTGGTGGTGCAGTGGTTGAGAATCCACCTGCCAATGCAGGGGACACAGGTTCAAGTCCTGGTCCAGGAGGATCCCACATGCCGCGGAGCAACTAAGCCCATGCACCACAACTACTGAGCTTGCGCTGTAGAGCCCGTGCTCTGCAACAAGAGAAGCCACCACAATGAGAAGCCCGTGCACCCACAACGAACAGTAGCCCCGGCTCTCCGCAGCTAGAGAAGCCTGTGCACAGCAATGAAGACCCAATGCAGCCAAAGATATATAAATTAAATAAATTAATTTTTAAAAAAAGGAAAAAAGAAAAATGCCTGCCTTTAACAAATGGATACATGTGTGCAAAATCAAAAAGAGGCACTTAGTATTTCTCAATAGTTTTTTCATTACAATAATCTAGCTTTTACTGTCTTAAGAAGGTTGGGCTATTTTTTTTCCCAGTTGAGGCTATTTTTGATTATTTTTGTCTACTAATTTTCTGATTGACCAAAAGTTGAAAGTTTATAGTCACAATTCCCATAGTGAACATGAAGGCAGCCCAGTGTCTGTTAAGGACATGAAAGATACTGTTCCTAAATGTACCTATTCCTAATTCGATTGTTTATACCTAGTTCTAAAGGGGAGAGTAATCGTAAGTAAATTTTTGGTCGTTTAAAAAATTATTTATGATAAATTATAAACAAAAGAAGTACTGATAGGGCTTCCCTGGTGGCGCAGTGGTTGAGAGTCCGCCTGCCGATGCAGAGAACGCGGGTTCGTGCCCCGGTCCGGGAAGATCCCACATGCCGCGGAACGGCTGGGCCCGTGAGCCATGGCCGCTGAGCCTGCGCGTCCGGAGCCTGTGCTCCGCAACGGGAGAGGCCACAACAGTGAGAGGCCCACGTACCACAAAAAAAAAAAAAAAAAAAAAAGAAGTATTGATAGAACATGTTACTCTTTCTAGAGTATATTGCTTGTAACTTCAGTGGCAGTCCAAAAGCTCAATCTCTTCCAGTATGAATTGCTAAGGTTTTTTGAACTCTTTAGACAGAGACACCCATGATTCACAATGATTACTTGAATATGCTGTGAAGATTAAGAGTACAAAACAACCATATACAAAAATTAACACAAAATGGATCATCAACCTAAATGTTAACAGCTAAAACTATGAAACTTATAGCAGAAAATAAGAGTAAATTTTGTGACCTTGGACTTAGCAATGGTTTTTTAGATATGATCATAAAAGCGTGAACAACAAAGAAAAATAAACTATTCTTTATCAAAATTAAAAACTATCTTTGTACTTCAAAAATATCAAAGAAGTGTATGACAGCCAACAGATGGGAGAAAATATTTGCAAATCACATATCTATCTCAAATATATAAAGAACTATCACAACTCAACAATAGACAAATAATCCAATTTTTAAAAGGATTAAAACAGATATTTCTCCAAAGAAGATATATAAATGACTAATAATCTTATGAAAAATGCTCAACATCATTTACCATCAGGGAAATGGAAATCAGAACCATACTGAGTTACCACTTCACACCCACTAAAATGGCTTAAAATCAAAGACAGACAGCAACAAATTAAAGCCCATTGCTGGTGGGAGGGTAAAAAGGAATAACTTTGGAAAAGAGTTTGGCAGTTCCTCAAAGTGTTAAACATAGAGTTACTATATAACTCAGCAATTCCACTCCTAGGTGTGTGTGTGTCTATATATATATAGAGACAGACACACACACATTTCTGTTGGGGATATATATATATATATATATATATATATATATATATATATATATATATCTCCAACAGAAATAAAAACATATGTCCACACAAAAACTTGTACATGAGTATTTATAGCAGCATTATTCATAATAGCCAGAAAGTAGAAAGAACACAAATACAATCAGCTGAGGAATGGATAACAAAATGTAGATATCCATACAATGGAACACTATTCAGCTATAAAATGGAACGAAATACTGATACAAGATACAACATGAATGAACCTTGAAAACATGCTAAGTGAAAGAGGGTAGTCACAAAAGACCACATATTGTATGATTCCATTTATATGAAACATCCACAGTAGGCAAATCCATAGAGAGAGAAAGTAGATTACTGGTTGCAAGGGGGTTAGACATAAACTCCATATCCAGAAATATGGGGTTAAACTCCACATAATGGGTGTGGAGTTTCTTTTTGGGGTGATGAAAATGCTCTAAAGTTAGTTAGTGGCAGTAGTTGCACAGCTTCGTAAATCTAAAAACACGTTGACTTGTACACTTTAAAAGAATTACAAGAAATGTGACATTTATGGTATGTGATATAAAGCAGATATTAAGAAAAATAAAAGAATTTTGAAACACACCACTGACCAAAGGCACTTGCCATTTATATTATTTTGCAGCCACATTTAACCAAAAGTCACAAGGCAACTGAATATACTGGACAGCTCAGCAAAATGTAATATTCTAACACAGAAATTTAAAGTGTGAAAGTGCCCTACACTTGGGAGTTAGGAGATGTGGGTTCTAGTTTTTCCTTAATCCCAACCCAAGTTTGGAGGCAAAGATTGCTAATTACTGTGAATACTGATTTTCCTTTTCTTCTCCAGCAGTAAGAACCTTGGATTTTTGCTGAGACATTTTCACTCAGCTGAAGACCTGCAGCCTCTTTTGAAGCCAAATGTTGCTATGTGTTGATGTTCGGCTAAGTCTTATGTGTAAATTTCAAGAAGTCTCCTCAAAAGGAGGGAATGTACCTTTCCTTGTCCCTCTATCCTGTTGCCGAAATACAGATGGGTTGGCTAGAGCACTAGCAGCTATCTTGGACCATGAGGATGAGGGATGGCAAAGTGGCAAGCTGGAAGAAGCCTGGGTCCCCCACAAATGTGTAGAACCACTACATTTACCCTGAAGTGCCTACCACCAGACATCTTTTATATAAAGCAGAAATAATCATATAAACCATAGTTATTTTTTTCTGTCACATGTAAAGGTTCATAATCCTAACTAATACACTGGGTTTATGAAGAGTAAAGAGGAAAAGGCCCTTTAGATTAGTTTGGAGAGGAGGAGTCTGCTCTTAAAAAAAAAAAAAAGAAAAGTTAAAGCCCTCTTTCTAGATGGAAGACTTTCTAAATTAACCTGAGAGCACACAAGGACTCTTGATCTTCCAAAAGTTTGCCGACAATGGCAAAAATACCTAGAACTGTACAAATCTGTTTGTCATCACTGCACCTGCCTCCTCTCCCTGGCATTTTCATATCAGCTGAGATCAGCCAGAAAATCCCAAACACTGTGGGTTTCAAATTTGATTACTTTGTAGCGAAAGGGTAGAATCTTTCCTTTGAAATAGGTTTCCAGTGGTATTCTAATTTCTTTTTCAGTCTACTCCAGTTTGCTAACCTTGACTAAATATATATGGTTACTTAAGCATGTGATTGAAGGGCATAAGGACAGCCCCTGGTGGGTGATAAAAATTAGAACTGGTCAGCAGTCGTTCACAATCTTATTCAATAATTATTTTGAATTATTCAATTCAAAAGCCCAATTTTTAAAACTCATGCAGAACTATATTCAATATCTTGTAATAACCTATAATGGGAAAGAATCAGAAAAAATATATGTATAACTGAATCACATTGCTATACACCTGAAACTAAAACAATATTGTAAATCAACTATCCTTCAATTAAAAAAAAAACAAACTCATGCACTCCATCATTCCCAGGTGGGCTTTTTAAACTACTCCAAGAGAGGGACCCAGAGACTCCATTCACTAAGTGCTATGTAACTTTTAACCAGACTGCTTTTGCAATTTCCTAGATTACTAAAATATGTCACAGTCCATCTACCTTTGGGCAGATCTCCCTAAAACTTCAACTATTATTGACAATAAAGATCTGATTAAAAAGCAGATTTATCACAATTTATTGTAAGTCCAGAAACTTTTATATATATATATATATATATATATTTTTTTTTTTTTTTGGCTGCATTGGGTCTCTGTTGCTGCGCGGGGGCTTTTTCTAGTTGCGGCGAGAGGGGGCTACTCTTCGTTGCGGCTTCTCATTGTGGTGGCTTCTCTTGTTGTGGAGCACAGGCTCTAAGCATGCAGGCTTCAGTAGTTGCAGCACGTGGACTCAGTAGTTGTGGCACGCAGGCTCTAGAGCACAGGCTCAGTAGTTGTGGGACATGGGCTTAGTTGCTCCACGGCATGTGGGATCTTCCCGGACCAGGGATTGAAGCTGTGTCCCCTGCAGTGGCAGGTGGATTCTTAACCACTGTACCACCAGGGAAGTCCAGTCCAGAAACTTTTAAAACAACATCCATGCAGATTCTGCCATACTAAATACTAGAGAATCCTGATAAATGGCTTTGCTTTTTACTTCCTAAAATTACAAAATCTATTGCCTTTTCAGTAATAACAATAAATGTTTTCTGTGTATATTTTATCATTCATGCATGAAGGACTAACACTCACTTTAAATATGAGAACAAATATGCAATAAAGTTGTTTCTCTGGGGAAAAGGTCAGGATTTGATATTAATGTAATCATAATATAGCCAGAAGATTTGGGAAACAGAGTCTTATAATTTAACAAAATTTTTTTATTCATTTTTATTGGAGTATAGTTGATTTACAATGTTGTATTAGTTTCTGCCATTCAGCAAAATGAGTCAGTTATACATATATGTCTATCCACTCTTTTTTAGATTCTTTTTCCATATAGGTCATTACAGAGTATTGAGTAGAGTACCCTGTGCTCTACAGTAGGTCCCAATTAGTTATCTATTTTATATATAGTAGTGTGTGTATGCCAAACCCAATCTTCCAGTTTATCCCTCCCTCCCTTCCCCCCAGTAACCATAAGTTTATTTTCTACATCTGTGACTCTATTTCTGTTTTGTAAATAAGTTCATTTGTATCATTAAAAAAAGATTTTTTTTTCAATATCAGCAGAGATTTTGTTTCAGGAAGATGGGTATATAAAAAGAGATTCTGAACCAGCCTACTTTTGTTTTTCACTTCTATCACACTTGAATTTTTCTCTATTGAATTTACTCTTACTGATATTTCTTATTTCCACAGCTCACTGATTGAGGCTTCTATGTTTTAATCAGTAAGACTGACTTGAGTTCTATTACATTTAAGGCTCCTTTTTGATAAAAAAGACTACAGATCTTGAGAATTCTTTTTAAATTATTAAATATTTGTGCTGGCTTAGTGACTATTAAAAAATAACAGGTTGCAAGTGATTCATACACACAGTTCTGGGACTCCTGAGTATGGATGGATAAAATGGAATGCACACAACCTTACACAGGGTTGTGTGAAAACGGCCTTCTCAATAATCGTAACACTGCCCTCCATGAATTAAAGCCAGGGTAGTCATTCTGAAACTAGATCCAGTCCCGTATCACTCCTCTACCAAAAACGGGGATTAATGCACAATTTCCAGGTTGTTAAGAAGATGATAAAAATGATCTGATTTTGATTTGCCTGTTTCAAAAGTGGTTTCATATGCTTTCTCTATGATTAAGGCTAGGCGGGAGGAAAGGTGAAGTGTTGAAGAAAGGAAAATAAATTGTCTGACACATGGCAAGTACTCAGTAGATGCTGATTTCTGTCCTATCTGTCCCTTCCGGGGGGAGAATATAGTAACTTTGTTGATTAAATTGACAAAGTATAAGGGAGGAGATGGTGCTGACAGCTCATGTTATCTGAAATTTCCAACTTATACATCCATAATAAATCACTGTCTTCAGTAATTATCTCTCATGCAAAACATCAGCACTGGAAGGACATAATTCATTTAAAAAACTCTGCTACTAAATATATTACTTCACTGCTTTTGCGAGGACGAAGTTCCAATAAGAACGTTGAGGAATCTTTCCCAGAGTCTACTTTTCTATGAAAGTTCCTCTCTTCTTTCAAAAGTAGTCCCATCTGATATTCTGTGTACTTATTCGTGCTGGTAAAGAAATCCTCTATCAGTTCTCTTCCTTTGGATAGTTCAGCAGGGATTACTTTGAGACTGAGTCACTCTTGCTATCTTTCCTGAATCTCCTCGACCCCAAATTTTATAAAGATACACTCACTCTTGTCTCCTTGATCTTTCCATGGCTGGCCTGTGTCAAATTTCTGGAGCCCTTGAGGAGTATCTTTAAAGGAATATCTTTTTTCTTTGTATTGGAATGCTTACAAACAGTTTCATAGAACATAGCTGGCTTCTTGTATTCAGGTTGGCACATTAATCCATTAAAAAAAAGCAGGGGAGTTCAATGAGAAATTAATATGCCATGTTACAAGTATATTTTTATCAAATGTAGGTAAGAATACCAGAAAATTAGGCAAATAATAAGTGGTTACTTAGAATTCCTAAACAGTCTATACTTCTACACAGAGGGGAAGCCCATACATTGCAGCTCACCCATACCTCATCTGAGAACCTCAGGAACTTTGCTCATACAACTGGGATTTCCAACTGGGATTTCATATGTCTATTTTGTACTACTGGAAGACCGCACATTGGTCAAGAGAGAGATGGGCCCAAGGCAAAAGAGTTAGTTTATTATTTCTGATTTTTTAACCAAGAAAGATTTTCCTGCTCCCTCCATCAACAGGTAGATTGTCTAAGGATTTGAAGAAAGGCAGTATTTAAATAAAATGTTTACTTACATTTTGAAAAGTGAAGAGGGAGTGATCATAGAAAGACAGTGTTTAGAACTGGAAATAACCCTAGAGAAAATTCAATTCAAACCCCCTTCTTAAGAATAAAGAAAAAGAGACTAAGTAATCGTTTGTCTGCTTAGTTCAAAACAGCTAGAAGGCAAGAGGCCACAGGGAATAGCAGTTAAGAGCATGGTCTTTGTGGTTGACCATGTGGATTTGAATCCAGATCTTCTAGGAACTGTTTGAATGGTTTCCTCATATAAAAAGTAGGAATAACAGGACCTGTCTTCCAGAGTTATTGTGAAGAGTAAATGATATGACTTATTGATACATTAAGTGCCTAGAACAGTTGTTGGTCCTCAGTAAGTGCCTGGCAAATGTTATTGTCAGCGCAGGAACCCAAACCAGAATCTTTTGACTCCAACTCTTGTACACTGCATTGCACTATTAACACAGCAGGCCAAAAGGATTCAAATGTTTACTTAAAATATGGGATTCCAAATGAAATAAATTGTGTGCAACCTCACATAATGTTTTTAAAACATTTACTAATCATTCATGCAAGCAATAATACCCAGTCCTTTTCATATGAAATTAAATGTTCCACTTTTCTCAGTGATTTTAGCTGTTTTCAGATACACACAGCTCAGTACAAAGAGATGACCCAAGGGACTTTTTATCTGCAATGCAGAGAGCAAGATGGAGACAATTTACATCCGAACTTGCCGCTAGCTCCATATGGCATGTATTCATCATTTAGTGAGTTCAGCGCCCTTCAGAGCTTCAGTGATCAGGATAGAAATTGCCCACTTGTTTATGCCTGGCTGGACTGAAAATATAGGGAGAGGAAGAGGTGAAGGAAAACACCACTCCCTGCAAGAGTTGGTTCTGGATTTAGGAGTCCAGGGTTAATGCTGACTTATCCAGGAATAGTAGCCTCTGTCCTAAAGAGTAGGCAAAATGCAGATGACCTGAGGTGTATTATTTAGGGGTTGCAATCATGCATGATATTCCTGTCTGTCCCCCAAAGGACTTGACTGCAGTTAAATGTAGGGCTGTCTTCCTTTTGTTCAGTACAGAGCCTCACTCGCACTGGGCAAGTGGGCATTTGCAGCAACATGTGATAACTTGGTTTGTATCAGCAACAGGAGAAGTTGCTCTCAAAGGTTGAATTAGGAACTAACCAGCCCCTTTCCCGTGCCCCTCCTTCAGTGAGTGGGAACAGAGAGAGAAGTACTGTATTCTCCTTTCCCTATTGAGAGTAAATTAACAAAAGGTTCCCATTGGAAAGTCAAAGAATCAGTCCCTTTATACAAAAGGAATTTTGATTTTCCTCCAATTTTTCACTTCAAACGATATAGAAACCTTTCAAGATAGAAGAATATGGTCTTTTATCCTTCAGTTATCATAATGGTCTCAGTGATAGGAAAGAAGTGTACACCGACAGTCAGTATTCTGAAGTGTACACCGACCCCCCCCCCATTATAGTATTAAGCATTTATTTAGCTCTAGAATTTGAACCCTGGAGCAAAATATAACTTCTGGAATATTAAGAAAGATTATGGACTCTTATGGGTTGAATTGTGTCCCCACCCCTTTAAATCCTTATGTTAAAGTCCTAACCCCCAGTACCTCAGGATGTGACTTTATTTGGAATTAGGGTCATTGCAGAGGTTGTCTAGATGAAGTCCTTAGAGTGGACCCTAATCCAATATTACTGGTGTCCTTATAAAAAGGGGAAATTTGGACACAGTCACCCACACAGGGAGAACACCATGTCAAGATGAAGGCACAGATCAGGATGATGCATCTATAGCCAAGAACAACAAAGACTGCCGGCAAACCACCAGAAGCTAGGGGAGAGGCATGGAACAGATTCTTCCTCAGTTCAACACTGTCTACACCACACTCTTGGACTTCTAGCCTCCAAAACTCTGAGGTGATTAATTTCCTTTGTTTAAGCCACTTAGTTTGTGAAACTTTGTTATGGCAGCCGTAGCAAACTAGTATACAGAATTTCTTTTCTTCTCTTTCTTTTCTTTCTTCTTCTTTCTTTCTTTCTCTCTCTCCCTTCCTTCCTTCCTTTTCCTTCCTTTCTTTCTTCCTTCCTTCCCTCCCTCCCTCCTCCTCTCTCTCTCTCTCTCTTACTCTCTCTCTCTCTCTCTCTCTCTCCCTCTCTATCTCTTTCCCTCCCTCCCCCCACTTCCTTCTTTCCTTCATTTTCTGGTGGAATTCATGGAAAAAAAGAGACTGGAAGATAGGAACATTTTTCTTTTTAGCCATTGATGGACTTTAATGCTTTCTGTAGCATTAAGAAATACAAATACTTGTTAAAAGGTATATCCATACCTAATTGTGACTAAAGTTTGGTAATAGTGGGCAAAAAGGGCCACCCCAAGGGAGGCCAGTGCCTTCTCTGTGTGCTCAAAACCAAATCAATGGCTCCTAAAACTCAATGGCTCATTAGAGGCCCTTAGAGAACTCCAGTCTTTCCCTGTTTCTCCCACTGTGATTTTTTCATTCTTTGACCAAAGAACCCATTTTTCAACTTGCTAAATAGCTTTACTTTGTCCAGACCTATCCACCCACCTCCAAAATGCAGCTGAAGCAACATTCTAACACTACTTTTCCTTCCTTCCCAAGGAGTAATTCCACTTGCACACCCCCTACCCCCATCCAGAAAGGAGTCTAACCCAGATTTTAACTAATTATCCCCTCTCTTTTCTATCCATTGTCACATGAAAAATGAGTCTCCAGGATTTTCCTTGGCAATTGCACTCTTCTAGGGCAATGACACAGATTGAACTCTATCAATGATACAGCATCAAGGCCACTGACACTTGCATCTGAACATCTATGCACACGCACATACCCTCCCAGAGTTGCTCTTTGTTCCCTAAGATGACACTATTAGATAATAAGTTCCAACATGTGTGCACTTGTGCCTGATAAGGCCACTCTGAGATCTTCTTGTGGGATCTTCTGTTCCCACAAGAACACCTGTTCTTAGACTAAAGACCATCCAGACCCCAGAACTACTTGTTGCTCTTAAAGGAGTTGCATCACCCATGATGCATTTGAAGCTTTTGTTCATAAAATGGCCAACTCTGTACCTCCAGCTTCCTTTATAGCTTGCAGTAGTGTCCTAGCCATCTGTGATGTTACCACATTGCTTGAAGCAGTTCTAGGCAAATGGGTATCTGTCATGTTTGCCTGCCCAACATTCATTCCTCCCCCTTCCCTTGTTTTCCCACTTTCTACCTTTGTGATTTAGATGCTGACCTTATTTAACCACCCCTATATCTATACTATTAGTGAAAGGAAGTACACATGACCTAAGCCAAGCCAATGAAACTCAAGTCGGGGCCTTGTGCTGAAACTGCTGGGAAAGAGGTACTGTCTCTATTTGACTTGGAGTCTAAAGAATATAAGCCTGGAGTTTCTAGGGGCCACTAGGTGAAGGGACTCTCTGGAGAATAAAGCCAAGATGATAGAGAGAGAGATCAAGGGAAGGAGGGTAGGATGGGAATGTTGTCTTGACATCACCTGCATCTTTGGGGCCAGCCAAACCTGAACTTTTCAGTTGTGTAAGACAACAAATTCCCTTTGCTCAGGTCATTTTGAAATGGGTTTTCCGGCATTTGCAACTGACAGTATCTTTATATATCCATTGTTTCTTTTGGCTTTCTTCTGTCTTCTACTTCTTGCTTAGTCTACATAGTTAGTTTTGTTCTTGTGCATTAAATTTACATGTTTAGACCCTTATAACTGTGTTGGGATGAGCTTCACTTCAATGCTAATAGGGTGTTCAGTGAAATCTGCAGTTGCTAATTTTATTCTTCCACTTGTAGAATTTATAGTTTGTTGAGGATGAAAAAGTGTTCCCCCAAATCCAGAAATGTTTTGTCCTAGAGTCAGGCAGTATAGCTGTCTAGAAAGTCAGAAAACATCATCACTCATTACAGGCCTATGACCTATTTATGAGCTTGTGCTGGTACCATCTGTCTGTCAAACTCCTAAATGTCAGGATGATCTTGATTTATTTCTAGACTTTATCAATCAATATATCACATGCTATCTGCAAAAACAGAATCCAGTGACATCCTCATTCCAGACTGAGTATAGGATTTTCTTGGTGCAAGCTTGTATGTCACTTTTGTTTTGTAGCTGCTATAGAAACAACTGTTCACAGATGGTTACAAGGAACAACAACAACAACAAAAAAATGCCAATAAAGTACAAAATAAGGCTATTAATCCAGATGCACTGGAAAAGCTCCTTCCTAGCAATTTTCAAGCAAGGGAGAAGAGGAGAATGACAACAATGACCACTTAGAACAGTATCTCCCTGCTGCTGAGAGTGGACACACAGACCTCTTATTTAGCACTTTTTATAACACATCCTACTAAAGAATCAAAATACCTTAGAATTGGACAGGACATGCTGTCATGGAGTTTGATTATATTCAGAATGTAGGCATGCCCTTCACATCCTTCCTCAACAGCAACCCAGGCTCCTTCTGAACATCAAAATATCTCCAGGATCGTGTGTCATTGCCTGCTGAAGGAGAACTCTTATTTATGGAAAGCATTCCCTTATGCTGAGCCACAGCTTCTGTCTCTGTAACTTTGGAACATCAGAATTTTACTTAAGGAAACTTTGAGATCTTTCAATCCAACAACTTTATTTTGTGCTTAGTGATCTGTCTTCTGGAACAGAGTATATAATCATCTCTGAAATAGCTCTTTCAATATTTTATGAAGTATTTGTGTTCTTCCCGTCACATTTCTTCCTCTGGGATAAATATGCCCAAGTGCCCCACCTCTTCCTTATCCTGGTCAAAGTTGTCTGAGATGCTACACTAAATTCCTGCCCTCTAATTCCCCCTTATGATATGATACAGTCTCCCTAACATCTCACTACTGTTCATTCAGAGACTAGGTATTTCCTTTCAGGTGGAAAACTAATAGGAAAAAAAAATTTTTTTCAGTATTTTATGTCTTTTAGCTATTTTATGGATTTATGTAGAACTAATATTTTATGTAGTTCTCCATAATAGTTCTACTCTTTTTTTTAAAGTTGTTTTTTGTTTGTTTGTTTATTTTATACTGCAGGTTCTTATTAGTCATCAATTTTATACACATCAGTGTATACATGTCAATCCCAATCACCCAATTCAGCACACCACCATCCCCAACCCACTGTGGTTCTCCCCACCTTGTTGTCCATACATTTGTTCTCTACATCTGTGTCTCAACTTCTGCCTTGCAAACTGGTTCATCTGTACCATTTTTCTAGGTTCCACATACATGCGTTAATATACGATATTTGTTTTTCTCTTTCTGACTTACTTCACTCCGTATGACAGTCTTTAGATCCATCCACATCTCAACAAATGACTCAATTTCATTCCTTTTTATGGCCGAATAATATTCCATTGTATATATGTACCACAACTTCTTTATCCATTCATCTGTTGATGGGCATTTAGGTTGCTTCCATGACCTGGCTATTGTAAATAGTGCTGCAATGAACATTGGGGTGCATGTGTCTTTTTTTTGTTTGTTTGTTTTTTGGTTTTTGCAGTACGCGGGCCTCTCACTGTTGTGGCCTCTCCCGTTGCGGAGCACAGGCTCCGGACGCGCAGGCTCAGCGGCCATGGCTCACGGGCCCAGTCACTCCGCGGCATGTGGGATCTTCCCGGACCGGGGCACGAACCCGTGTCCCCTGCATCGGCAGGCAGACTCTCAACCACTGCGCCACCAAGGAAGCCCTGCATGTGTCTTTTTGAATTATGGTTTTCTCTGGGTATATGCCCAGTCGTGGGATTGCTGGATCATATGGTAATTCTATTTTTAGTTTTTTAAGGAACCTCCATACTGTTCTCCATGGTGGCTGTATCAATTTAAATTCCCACCAACAGTGCAACAGGGTTCCCTTTTCTCCACACCCTCTCCAGCATTTGTTGTTTGTAGATTTTCTGATGATGCCCATTCTAACTGGTGTGAGGTGATTCAATAGTTCTACTCTTTTAAGCACAATAGGGTTGGTTATAAATGGCCTGTCAACATTTCTAGCAAAGCCAGATTTTCTACAAATAAATTTGTCAGACTTCAAACCAAAACTGTCAAGAACATAGAATTGTGCTATCGCAAGTCACCCTTAGCAGTTACTTAGACCACTGCCTCATTTCAGTCATGCAATCTTACATGTATTCAGGTTTTTAAATACTTCATAAAGTATTTTCATACACATTATTGTATTTGATATTTGCTATCACTCTGGGAAGAAAGCTGGGCAATGTGTTATTCTCCCCACTTTGCAGATGAGGTGCAACGACTTCCAGAGGTTAGGTTATCACGGTTAGTGGTAGAGGTAGGACTAAAGTCCCACGACTCTTTACTTTCAGACTAATGTTTTGTTTTCACTATAGCCATTGTCCTTTGTCACCAAATAGCCTCACATTCCCCCTAGGTAGCACTACTGCATGAACAGCTCTCCGAAAGTGTTCAAGTTCAACACCTTTCCCCTGTCAACTGCCATCCAGTGGTCCACACCTGGAAGAACCCAGATCTTCTGACTACTAGAGTCCAGTGACCTCTCATTAAACTCCAGTGCTTCACTCCCCTTCCTCCTGTTTTTTGCACAACCAGTTCTGAAATCAGCAAACACAAGGCAGTGTTGAAAGCAATAACAATTTTTAAGTGCCCACCTCCCCTTCTTCTCCATCCCTACCCCACAAATATGCCGATGGGAATCAGAGCTTTCATTTGCCAAATGTTGCAAGAAAGGGTAAGATTAATTTTAAGTCACAAGCTAGTAGTGAGTAACGATGGAGAAGGAAAATGAAACTCAATCTGAAGGTCTCTCCAGGTAGAACCTGAGGCTTTCCCCCCTCTCCCTTTCACCTTTGCCTCAAGTGTAATTCACTTCTCTTCAGATTCAATAACTTGAGGACAGAGGGAGTGTGGAGCAGGGTGAGGGCTGTAAGTGAAGCCAGGGAGCGCTAAAAGTGAGAAGGGAGGAACTCTGCACTCTTATGGGCAGCACATTGTGCTAGGCAGTGTTTACAGGAGTAAATGTCCAGCTAGGAACAGAACTTTCCTTTCCTATCTGATGATCTCTCCTTAAGCCAACAAAAGTGTTCATAAAGAAGACACAAGGCTCAAAGATGTTTTCCTTTAAGATTCTACTTTGGTTGGTAGAAACCAAAGATAAGGAGGAGTGAACAAATCCCTCAACCTGTGGGGAGAAAAATTTCCACAAATTATTTTACCTGAATTTGGGTGGGGGCCGTGGAAGGGGGTAATTTTGGTGGTGGGTGTGTGTGGATTAATCATCTCAGCGTCCTCTTGACAAATGCTCAGATGAAGCATGCCCTGTCATCTTGCTTCTTGGTCTGTCAAGGCTAAAATACAGCCCAGAACTCAGCTGAGCTGTGTTTTTAGCTCCGTACCTCTAGAAATTGGGCACAGCACACTTCATTGGTGATGGTTTGGGATTTAACATTGAAATCAAGTTGTTATATAGTTTAACGATTCAAATCCTTGTGTATCCTAGTGGACAATATTTTGTTTTTTAAAAAAATATTTGTGTCAATACGACTTTGTCTTTGCCTTAAGACAAACTTGTCTCTGTCTTAAGTCTTTTATTATTGTTGAGAAATTTGAAAAAACTTTAAAAATATTTTCAATAGGGAAGAGGCATGAGATTTTTCTAAGACACTTGCTTCAGGTACTAGCTACATACTAGAACCTTAGGACAAGAGACTCGAATGTTGAGAGAGCTGATTGGGGTTTGGTGGGGTGGAGGAAGACATAAAACAGATGGAAAATAAAAATAATCCAAAGGAAAAATGTGAATGCTAGACTAACAAAACTGATTATTAAAGGAATGACAACTGCCCAAAATTTATTAGGTACAGGTACCAGTGATGTAAAATTTGCTGGGGATAAGGAAAAGCCTCTTGACCTAATTTCAGATTATCATCTTGGCTTTCTTGGGGATGTTATGGTATTGTCAAGCTTTTCATACTTTTACATCGGTTGTAAAAACAGCAGAACCAGTCAAGAGGCCTCTGGGTTCCGGAATTGACTGATAGGTGTGATATTGATATTATCAATTTTCCATTATTTGTGGATCAATTAAACTGGTTTGAATTGTTGTGGGAGGTCCAATAAAAGAGGGACACCCTTTGCTTCAGACTATGCTGATAAAATGCAAAGCATATGCTTGGGGTCAGAAGATGAGGCTTGGAGCCCAGGCTGTTCCTTACTGACTCAAGCTACCTTGAATGAGTCTTTTAGCCTCTCTAAGGCTCAGAGTTCTCTGTATTAAAACGAGTCTAATAATAATGATTATTTTGGAAATCAAATAAGCTAATATATATGAATGCAGTTATGAACTCTAAAGTGCTAGTTACTATTTTTATTATTTTCTAATGCTGGCCCTAGGTTACAAAACAAAAAGGGAAACAAAATAACAAACCCTACTCTGTCTTCAGGGAAAGAAAAAAAGATGGATGTGAACATTGCTTTTACTATATTTCCCCCTTCTTACGTCATTTGGATCTTTGAAAAGCTGCATTCATCTGCTATTATGGCTTTACCCTCTAAGCCGTCTGTATTTGATGTCTTTAGACCTTATACTCAGGTTAAGAACTGAGAAGAGGGACTTCCCTGGTGGCACAGTGGTTAAGAATCCACCTGCCAATGCAGGGGACACAGGTTCGAGCCCTAGGCCAGGAAGATCTCACATGCTGTGGAGCAACCAAGCCCCTGCACCACAACTGCTGAGCCTGCACTCTACAGCCCACGAGCCACAACAATTGAGCCTGTGAGCTGCAACTACTGAAACCCGCATGCCTAAAGCCCATGCTCCACAACAAGAGAAACCACCACAATGAGAAGCCCGCACACCACAACAAAGAGTAGCCCCCGCTCACCGCAACTAGAGAAAGCCCGCGCACAGCAAGAAAGACTCAATGCAGCCAAATATAAATAAATAAACAAATAAATAAATTTTTAGAAAAAGAACTGAGAAGAAAAACTTAGAGCAAGTTATGGAACTTGACCATAGCCCTTGGGAATTTAAATTCCACTGACTACAGGTGGGACCATGTTTTCTTTTTGTTTTTCAGTTTTTTTTTTTTTTTTAAAGCAATGTGGTTTCTGCATCTTCTTCTAGCACTACAATGGCTTAGGCTTTTGTGGAAAAAAAACAAAACAATGAATCTAGAAAACAAAAATAATGGATCTTGTACAATTTGACAACCCCCACATAGGAATTTCCCAACCACAGAGTCCTGTAGGATCACTGCAGGCATGCCAGAGACATGGGCTAACCCACAGCTTTATTCCTACCAAATAAACACTCACTCGGTCGCCCAGAGAAAATCAAATAAAGGTAACCATTGACACCACCATTGCTATTTTTGCATGTGCATTCTTGACAGGAATATGGCAACCCAGCAAAATGTCTTTGTGAAATAGCACAATGTCAACTCATCTCTCTCAATAGTTACTAGGCAAGAAACCAAGATGAATGACTTTTAGGAGCCAAACTAAGTATTTTTTTACATCTGTATCTTCAATGATATATTACTATTTACTAAAGTTTACTTGAAGGCAATTATCACTTTATGAGATGGGACACATACAATGATTAATGATGGTGTGAAGCTTATAATAAAGTTTTCATGAAATTACATTACAGAATAGTTTAGAATTACTTTTTGAAGAGGGTAGGACTATTTTGGCCTGCTTCATTTAAGGAGCTTTGGATTCTTAATAATAACCAGATGATTTTTCTCTTGCCTGAATTCAAATCCAAAGATTCTCAGGATAAGAAGACATCTCTCCATGGGTTCTTCCTTCTGGATGGCTTTTTGCAGTATTGGAAGGTTTTTCTTGGTGACATTTCAAGAAATAGAAGAAAGACTTTATTTTGTACCTAAGCTCTTTTCTTCCCATGTTCTGACTTTGTCAAAATGAAAGCACATTATTGGACTCTTCTCTAAGTTTCAAGGTTATTTCAATATCGTTTCAATATCCGTA
This sequence comes from Hyperoodon ampullatus, assembly GCF_949752795.1. Taxonomy (NCBI): domain Eukaryota; kingdom Metazoa; phylum Chordata; class Mammalia; order Artiodactyla; family Ziphiidae; genus Hyperoodon; species Hyperoodon ampullatus. The sequence continues at coordinate 36,404,416 of NC_136928.1, forward strand.
GGATACTCACCCATCTTCTCTGGTTGGGAGCAGGAAGTGGCCACCTTCAGTATATCCATGAAAAAAGCAATACCCCAGGACTTCCTGGAGTATCTCAAGAGCCATAACTTGCACATGTGGGCACTTTTTTTAATTTTTACTTTTTCATGGATGTATAGTTGATTTGTAATGTTATATAGGTTTTGGGTGATTCACAATTTTTAAAGGTTATGCTCCATTTATAGTTATTATAAACTATTAGCTATGTTCCCTGTGCTGCACGGTATGTCCTTGTAGCTTCTTTATCTTATACATAGTAGTTTGTCCCTCTTAATCCAATGCCCCTATCTTGCCCCTCCCCTCTCCCCACTGGTAACCACTAGTCTGTTCTCTATATCTGTGAGTCTGCTTCTGTGTTGTTATATTCATTAGTTAGTTTTAGTTTTTAGATTCCACACATAAGTGATAACATACAGTATTTGTCTCTCTCTGTCTGACTTATTTAACTAAGCGTAATACCCTTCGAGTCCATCCATGTTGCAAATGGCAAAATTTCATTCTTTTTTACGGCTGAGTAGTATTCCATTGTGTATATATATACCACATCTTCTTTATCCATTCAGCTGTTGGTGGACACTTAGGTTGCTTCCATATCCTGGCTATTGTAAATAATGCTGCATGAACATTGGGGTTCATGTATCTTTTCAAATTAGTGTTTTCTTTTTCTTCTGATATATACCCAGGAGTAAAATTGCTGTGTCATATGGTAGTTCTATTTTTAGTTTTTTGAGAAATCTCCATACTGTTTTCCACAATTGCTTTACCAACTTACATTCCCACCAACAGTGTACAAGGGTCCCCTTTTTCCCACATTCTTGCCAACATTTGTTATTTGTGGTCTTTTTTATGATAGCCGTTCTGACAGGTGTGAGGTGATATCTCATTGTGGTTTTGATTTGCATTTCTCTGTTGACTAGTGAAGTTGAGCATTTTTCATTTGCCTGTTGGTCATCTGTACGTCTTCTCTGGAAAAATGTCTGTTCAGGTCTTCTGCCCATTTTTAAATTGGGTTGCTTATTTTTTTGATGTTGGGTTGTATGAGCTATTTATGTATTTTGGATATTAACCCTTTATCAGTCATATCACATATGGGCACTTTAAAATCATTTACTAAAGGCATTCTGTGAAGGCAGACAAGTTAAAAAAAATTTCTCTTCCCTGACACTAGGGTTCATGGTCAGTGAAGGATAGCTGTATCGGTCCCTGTCTGCCCTGGCAGGGCACATTTGCACAATACTTGAACCAGACTGCTCTATAGGGCACCACTGGGACATGATCACTTTGAACTTCTCTTTCTCGATCCATGCTTGAGGCCATAGGTATCTGATAAGATATTGCAGGCATCATTTCTTCAGTACCAGAGATCTCTCCAATTTCTGTCTCCCAGGCTTCCTTCATGTGTTCACCCTCTTCTGGTCTCTATAGTTTTTTCCATCCCACTAAAATAAACCCAAGGTCTCCCTCTCTGCCCAGTGATTCTCAGACTTTTTTGACTGAGGCTCAGCTGGGTGGGGCAAAATATTCCAAGACCCACATATTATAGTCTTGCCTGCTTTTCAAAGAATTCCCTGACAGCGATGCACTGTTGCTGTGCAAGCACATTTTGTGCAAGTCATGTGAATATCTGCTTTAGCAATACTGGTATGGATGGTTCCTATATGTACCACAATCCATATTTGTTTTAATGTTTTGTTATAAAAAATTATAGGTCACAAATTGAGTTGACCTATGTAGCTATCACTATCTTACTGTAGGGTTAATCAAACAATCCATGTCAAACAAAATAGATGATGATGGAGGTAAACGAAGGGTAGTTTATAATTAAAAAGCAGGAATAATAACCATTGAAAAGTACAACAATACAGAACTGCTATTAATAGGAAAGCAATCTTCCTGACTATTGAGGATACTTCAGTAATCTGTCCATGCATGTTGATAGGGGGAGCTTTGCAAATATTGCCAAGTGCTGCCTGACAACCAGGTGAATACTAAGTAGTCATCTCAGTAAACTCTAGTTATGTGCTAAAATTTTATTTATGAATACCAAATACTACTAACTCTAAACAACCTAGCAGTTATTAGTAGCTTTTACACACATATATACATGCACACACACATACACACACACACACTGAAAATCTAGGGCATCAAGAGCCATTCGCTAGTAAGATCCAAAGAAAAGACATGTATTTGGGGATCAATCTGTGGGACATCAGGAGGATGCTTGTGGCCTACCAGTTGCCTATGGTTCATACCTTGAAATTCATCACTGTTTAGGTGGTTGGCTTGGCTTTTTGACTCAGCTTCTCAAGATGCTGGAGCACTAGTCCTGTTTCATCCTTTGCCACTACAGGCACATCCCGACCTTGTGCCCTGACCAGCACCCCAGGGCTCCCTGGCCTGGGACCTCCAAACCCCTAGTCTCTCACTAGAGTCCCTCTCTGGGAAGGAGAATCAGATGTTACCCAGTAACTGGACAGACTCTCTGTTACCCACTTGCAGTATCTGTGATGGCATAATGGGAGGCCTTGAGTGAAACATGGTGAAGGGGAGTCAGAAGACCTGCTCACAGGCCACCTCTGCCTTGGCAGCTGTTTGACAGCAGGTAAGTTACCTCACTTCTCAGCTTAGATTTCTCCTCTACAAAATGGAAATAATAATACCAACCTCATAGATTTCTTGTGAAGATCAAATGGAATAATGTAAGTGATAAAGCATGGTAAAGTATAAATACATTTATAAAAGTAATACGTGTTATTGTTGCAGAGAGGTAATATTCATGCAAGCATCTAGATTGTTCTTTTTACAAACTATGATATTAGGATGCTATGATGTATAAGAATGACAAACAATACAGACTGTCTGTCAAGCATGAAGGTCAAACGCAAGGATCTCACAGACAGAAGACACTATTGAGAAGGAGTATGAATTCCTGATTCCACAACCCTGAAACATGTTATAAGGAGAAGTAAATCTCTCAATGGTCCTGAATCTCCCCCTCCCTCTTTTTTCCCCCTTCTCAAGGCTTGGAGAGCAGGACTTAATTCAGAGTAATTCCAAACATCAGGAATGTAGGTTTTTTTCCCTCCATCCCAGTCCCTGAGAGGACAGCAGCTGAAGAATGCCAGGAATTCTTCCCTCCACCCAGTCAGGAATGCGTCCTGCTTGAGGTGCTTAGCAGGAATGTGAGGGCTGCCAGATAAGGCCCAGAGCCGTGGTTGTGGGCTTGTGGCAGGGGAGGGGGCTCTCCTCCACCATGAGGCCTTCCTCAAGAGCCCCCAGAGGCTGCTCTCTGGGTAACAGCAGAGACCAGAGCCGGTGTTGCAGGACTAACCTCTGCAGACAGTGAGTGAAGAGGCAGCTTAGCCAGATGTTCAAAACAAAGACATAGTAATGTTTTCAGTCTCTGGAGGAAGCACTGTCTTTGGGATCAACACAGACGTGGGCTTGACTGCAGACTGCCACTTACCAGTTAGCTGCGTGACCTGGGTTAGCTACTCTGTGAGCTTGGCTTTCCTCATCTATAAAATGCAAATAATACTACTACCTACGTCTTATGGTTGTGAGGAGGATTGAATAAAATAGTGTATATAAAACACTTAGCATAGCTATAAATTGGGGCTATAAAGCCTATTTTTACATGCCTAGCTTTTAAACAGTCTCAGTACCTTGCATATATTCAGTGGCACAGTATACAGTGTGTTTTCGTATTTGTTACTTCTTTTTAATTGCATTAAGCAATAGTGTGAACTTGAGTACGCTTGGGATGATTGGTAGATACATACATCTTTTTTTTTTTTTTTTTTTTTTTTTGCGGTACGCGGGCCTCTCACTGTTGTGGCCTCTCCCGTTCCGGAGCACAGGCTCCGGACGCACAGGCTCAGCAGCCATGGCTCACGGGCCCAGCCGCTTCGCGGCATGTGGGATCTTCCCGGACTGGGGCACGAACCCATGTCCCCTGCAACGGCAGGTGGACTCTCAAGCACTGCACCACCAGGGAAGCCCCAGACATCTTTTAAAACAAGTAACAGAGTGTCTGTCATCTTTGGCGGTTATCAGAGGCCTGGTCTTAGCTCTTGTCCACACCCTACTAGTACCCCAGTTTTTTCAGGGAGTTTCCAGTCAGTTCCAGTCAGGAGAAAGCTGCCTCCTCCCCAGCCTCTCCCTCCCGCCACCCCCCCGCATCTCCCAGAACACACTGATATATTGGACCAGAGTAGCTGCTGCTCTCACCCGGCTTCCTATGGGAGCTTGGAAGAAGCTGTTGTTGGAGGTCAAAGACAAGCTCAAAAGCTTTAAGGATTCTGTCAGGTAGGCTTGTCCTTGAGGGGCTCCTGGGGCAGCCAGACTGCCTACCTTATCCCCTTATGCCTGGGTCTCAAAGTTTAACCTGCGCTGGAGAAGGTCTGCCCTGCCCCAGGTCCCTAGCAGGCTTCTCTTTGCCTTTCACTTTGCTTTGGCCAGCTTTTCTGAAAGCCGGGTCAGGAAGGCAAGACTTAGTCCCTGCCTTGTTCAGAGAGGAACTCCTGGAACAATGTGGTTCTGCAAGCTGCCCCTGACCTTGGTGTTCCTGAAGCCATGGCACAGCTCCACTTTCCCAGGTCCTGAATCTTGATGCCTACAGTTACAATGGATCTGTTGTGTCCTTTCATAGACTTGATCTTGGATTTTCAGTCTCAACCTGGCACAGTGGAGATGAGGATGGCAGCTCTGACCTATTTCCTGTAGTGTCTGTGGGCTTCCTGACAGTTCTTTCTTCCCCGGGCTTGGTTCTCTTTAATATCAGCCATACACTCTGGACATAGAATCCCATGTCCAGATGGGAGCAAATGTACCTCTCCACTGATTGTCTTAATGCTTCCAGGCTGGTTCTTGCATAATGTCATCCACCTCTCACTCCATGAATCTCAGAGAAACTTCAATCTTTATTGGTAGTAAATATTTTCTGGGAAAAACATGTAAGACTATTGCTTTATTGACCTTCTTGAATTCTTAAGGGCATGGCCTAAGGCAAGCTGGGACCACAGCTTTCCGAATTGGCAGGCAGGCTATTGAGCAAGGGCCAGGCAATGGCCTGTGAGAGGGACACAGGATGGGGTTTGGAGACACTGTCCTACGTGAGAGTTTGGCAGGGACAAGGGTCAAAGGCAGACTCTAAAGGATGTAGCCAGCTCTGTTACGGTTATGGCCTTTGTTGGTGCCAGGTAGGAGATATTCCAAGGTATGATTAGACAGGATGTAAGGGAATAGAAGGCTGCCTACATGTGGCCAGGCTCTAGAAGGCTCATTTATGCGAGCAGGATCCAGGCCCAGGGAAGGAGGGATGGCTAAAGAGAGATGGAAAACCAGGGCCCTAGTCACTAGCTAAGGTTCAGAGCCATGTCAGGCATTTAATGACTTCTTTAAAACATCTTACAGCATCAGGCAAATGTGTGTCCAATGCTGAAAGCTTTGAGTACCAGCCTATATTTCTTCCCCAGACACCTTCTCCTGGTAATTTGTCTATTCACCTTCCACTCATGACTGTGACTCAGTCACTGCTTCTTCTAAACTATTCAAACACTCTAACTGCTTTCAGCTTTGCTCAACACTAACTAACACCCCACTCTACCTTTTGCTTCTTATCTCTGGATATAATGCTTATCCTAGGGATGTTTCATGTGTCCAAAAACCATTATTTTTCCCTCATATATGCTGCTCCTCCAGTCTTCCCTGTCTCACTGGAACCATCAACCTCCATTTTCTCAAGCTAGAAACCTGAAGGAAATCATAAACTCCTTTCACGTCTCCATCTACCATGTTCATATATCACTGTAGTGGCTATCTAATCTCTGTTCCACCATGGAATAGACCTTGGGCTGTGGTGGACACCTCCTGTGCTTACCAATATCAAATTCTTCTTTTCTGGGCATATGAGAGACTACACTTACCATCCCAATTCCAGTTAAGTGCAGCCGTACAACTAGTTTGGTCCAGTGAAATGTGCATGAAAATTCACATATTATTTCTGGGCTAAAGTAGTGAAAAACTCTCAATTCTCTTTGCCTGAAATAGCTCTTGTCCTGTTGTGGTGAATGCAGAGGTCTTCTGTTGAGATGGTAGAGTCACCAAATCAAAGAAGCCTATCTAACTGAGGCATCTCAGGAGGGTGGCTGCTTTGGTGAGATGCTTGAATCTGCAGAAGATGCTGCCCGACTGACAAACAAACTTTTGCAGTAAGTCACTGAGCTGTGGGGATCATTTGTTAACTGTAGCATTATCCAGCTTATCCTAATACAATCACTAAGGCCCGCTGATTTTACCATCTCATATTCCTCTCCCCTCTAGTCCCTCTGCTGCTCTAGCTCAGGACCTCAACATTTCCTACCAGAACTATTGGAAAAGCTTAAAACTGGTCTCCCTGCTTCCAGTTTGGCAACCCTCAGACTCATCCTTCCAACAGACACCAGAGTGGTCTTTGTGTAACTCAAGTCCAACCATGTGTTTTGGGTTACTCCGTTTCATTGGCTCCCCGTCACTGACATGACAGATAGTATGATATGACAGATCTCCTCCCTAGCCAGCCTCATTTCCCATCTCTTGTCCCCTTACATGTTATAACCAGCAATATTTATTTATTTTTTTTTTTTTTTTTTTTTTTTTTGCGGTACGCGGGCCTCTCACTGTTGTGGCCACTCCCGTTGCAGAGCACAGGCTCCGGACGCGCAGGCTCAGCGGCCATGGCTCACGGGCCCAGCCGCTCCGCGGCATGTGGGATCTTCCCAGACCGGGGCACGAACCTGTATCCCCTGCATCGGCAGGCGGACTCTCAACCACTGCGCCACCAGGGAAGCCCCCAGCAATATTTAAATGTCTGTGATTTCCAGAATAATCCATGCTTTTTCATGCATCCATGCCTTTGTTTACGCTGTTTCATTTATCTGAGACATCTTTATACACCCTTCATCCTCTTCTTTGCCTGGCCAACTCCTTACTCTTTGAGACTAGGTTCTAATACTACATTTTCTGGGAAGGCTTCCTGTTGGATTTAACATCCCTCCTCTGTACCCCCACAGCATCATCTACATCTACAAATCATTGACTACATTATATTGCATCTCTTGATGGGTCTCCCTCCCCTTGAGAGTAAAAACTTGACTAGGTGGATGCCTGTAACATGGTAGACACTTAGTGATAAGAAACACTGAGGTAATGAGATTCAGTGGTGATGTGAATCCTCAGGGCTCATCCGTGGACACAGGATTCCAGGATGATGGGCTGTGAGGTAGACACAAGTATTCAGTCTGAGAGATCAGTCACTCTAGTGGGCAACCAGGTCTGGCAGGAGTATGGGGTGGGGGTCTGACTTCATGCCAAACATAACAAATGGTGGACCTGGGGCAGGGATTGTTAACTTTCTTCCCTAAACAAGATTGGCTCAAAAACTGAAGAAACATTGCACTGAATGGGCACCATGAAGAGACACTACTTTGAGAATCTTGGGAAGGTCGAAGCAGAGGAAAGAAGGTGGTATCTGATATAAAGTTATAAAATCATTGACACTCTTAATAGATTGGACTTAGGCAGCAACCACACAGTTTGACCTTCTTGAATGGCTGTTATAGTAAATGCAGTAGATTCTTGCCATTTCTGATAGTTACATTCTACAAAGTTGCTGGGAACACATTAGCAAGTATGGAACCATTGTTCCTCGGAAAAATGCAGGGTTAGGTTTCCTGAAAGCCTGTGGTCACATTTTCATCAACCAATCAATGCATAACCTCGTTTTCCCTGTTTCTGTTTAAAGATACCTTATTTCCTTATTTAATATAATACAGATTCATTAACATTGAACGCTTGACCAGCAACACTAACTTAAGCCTGAACAAAGCTTACCTAACACACATATTTTGTTCTATAAGGTACTTCTTGTGCTTAGGAAGACTGGAAAACACTTCAGCAATACACTTGGGAATCATTTTAAACAATGAAATCACCCAAAAAGCCTTTTTGAAAAAAGACCACTAAGTAGACCACCAAAAAGACACTTGTTTACAGTTTGAGAGCTTGACACAGTAAGGCAGAGCTTTTGCCTTGTTCTTCCTCAACTGGGAAAGTGCATGCCAGAGGACTCAAATTTTTCACTGCTCTGTCCATATCCACAATGACCATGAAAGTGCTGTGAGTATTGATTTTGGAGTTACAAGTAAATCTCAGCAAGTAGGCAAATTTGCAAATATGGAATCCACAAATAATGAGAATCAACTATAGCTACAATTTACTGAACACCTGCCACATAGCATTGAACTAGGTGCTTCATATATACACATGTTGCCAAGTTTATCAACTTTTCACTCTTCAAATTAAATGCCTCAGAGTTAAAAATGGTGGACATATCCTGAGATCCATAGGCTATCACCAATAGAAAAAGCAGGACTTTATAATAATAATAATGTCATATAATTTTCACACCAAGCTTAATGCATTTCTGGAGCTGGAAATTTATAATAGGCTGGGCTTCTGCTCCTTTTGGAAACTTCTAACTCGATAGTCTGGGCTCTTATAGAAAACTAAGAATACATTGCACACTCAGCAACAGTGATGCAAAGAATATTTCTTTTAGGAAACACACCCAGCACTTAAAAGCATAGTCATCTTCCCAAGCAACATGATGAGAAGCCAAAAACAGTCAAGTAAACAAAGAGACAAATATTTCTTTCAGGAATCTGAGAAGTTAGCAAGATTTAGAACATACTGTCTTGAAGTGTCATGACTTGTGAAACGATGATCTTGTCCAATCATCTGTGCATCCACAGTCTTCTTATCTGCTGCTTGCTTTCCATTCAGATCAGTCTGGACTCTGTTCCAAACTACATGGTGCTTATTATTCCTCCTAATCTTTACTGTTATCACTATGTCATTCTCTTCCTAAGCAAATCACCCTTGACCGGCAGTCTCGGTTCATTCCCACGTCTTCCTTTAACCCTTCTTAGACCTCCTCAGTCCTCTAGGTCTTTTTTTTTTTCTGTGAGAGGATATGGACCACACAAAATCTAGCTCACTTTTCACCTCATCTGTAAAAAGTGAAACAATAATGCACACCTGTCAGGACTTAAGTAGGATAGTGTGTGAATGCCCATAGCACAGGGCCTGGAACAAGGGATATGGTCAACAATGTTGGTGTTTCTGAATCTGAATGGTGTTTTTCACTTTGGTTCATACAAATTCACTTTTATTATTCACTTTTTTTACCCCTTCTGAGGCAAATTTTATGAAGAAAAGGATAACATCACTAGAGACAAGGCAACAGCAAGAAAGAACATGCTTTGGGCCAGTGATTTCCAAATTTTGAATTTTCTGGACCAGTGTAAGAATTTTGGGAACTGACCTCAGGTTGCATAATAGTTCCCTTTTGCCTAAAATCTCTCTAATAACACTTTTACCTTATATAATAGTTATTACAAAATAAACATTATAAGGGCCAAAAGGTAAAAAGGACATAATATCAGAAATTTTTGTTCTGAAAATGAATGTATTCAGCTTCAGGAAAAACTCAACTCATTCATGCATCCAATTATCCTTTTGTTCATTCATTGGCCAAATATTTATTAAGTGATATGCACCAGGAATTTTTCTATATGATGAAGTACGGGGGTAAACATGACAGGGAAGTTTTCTGTATTGATGAAGCCCATTTTTTTTTTTTTTTTTTTTGTATCAGAAAACAGATCTGGGAAAGCTCATGACCAACCAGTACCAATCCAGTCACTGGACCATACATTGGCTTTTAAGAGCTATGACACGTGAGTATTTAGCCACTGATGTCAGGTCCAGTCCCTGCTTCTAAGCTCTGAAGGAGGGAACAGGGAGATGTCACACTTTACAGAGGCTGGGAGTGTAGAGGCAAAAGAACAAAAGCAGCTCCTCTGAGCAAGCATCTTCTGGCTCTGGGGCAGTGAGTGTGCCAGCCTGAGAACTGGACCTCAGGCTGGTTACTCTTAGTGAGTACAAGCCCCTCATCAAAACTCCTGCTAGAAGTCATCATTTTTGACAATGAAGGGCAACGACATATATTTAGCCTAAAGAGACCTGAAATATAGGGCACAAGAGATTTGAAACAGTTGTCAAAGTGTGGAGATAAACCCTGAGAAAAGTGAGGTGGGGATAAAAACCTGGCTCTATTTGGGGAGTTCCTCAGTTTGTTTCTCACCAGGATTCAAAAGAAAATAGCTAGGTGGTGTGAAATATGAGCTTTCAAAAGTGCTATAGAAAACTTCTAGCACTGTTAAACACTTGGAGCACTCAGCCAACAAAAATAAAACATTTGCTCTTATTCTGAAATCCCAAATTAAACTCAGGTCAGAATAACTGTTGTGTTTCATTCTAGCATGCCTTAGGGAGAAATTGGAGGAAAATCCCCAGGGACTGATAAGCCCTCTGTAACATGTTGAGTTGTTGGATTGGACAGAAAGAACACCATATATGTATGCATATATATATATATACATATATACATATATATGTACTATACTATATATGCATGTGTACATATATATATATATACATATATATATGCAATATAGTATATATATTATGTATAGTGATTTCTTCCTAAAAGTCACAATTAAGGAAATGTTGCAGCTAACATAAACTATCAGAACTTGTCACAATACTTTCCATATATAATACATTGAGAGCTTCACATGACAATCTCCAGTGTCCTGGCCTAAAATTGATAGAATCAAACAAAGATACATTCTGTATTCCAGAGGAACTCTTCAGAGCTCAAATAAGTGTTTACTGAAAACAATACTACATTTTCCAGGGCCTCACTCCTGAGAGGTCTTTGCCCCTGCAGCATCACACTGCAAGGAAGAGGGGAGAGGAATGTAAGTGCCAGCTTCCTGAACACAGTGGGAATAAGACCGAAAAGAAAATGATCAAGAAACCATAAGCAGAGGGTTCTTGTCACAGCATTTTAGGATTAAAAATAAAAAGATTTACTAAAATTAGCCACAATGTAAAACCCCAAAGTAGAAAGCTTTAACTAAGGCAAATGGCCTCCACACTTTAGACAACTTTATCAACTTCATGCTATAAACCATAGCAAGCAAATTAATTATTCCCAGATGCTGGGGATGAAGAATGCTTGCTGAATTGTTTTGCTTCTCAAACTCTTCAGTGTAAACACACACTCACAGGATTGCATTCCCTTTTTTGGCTCCCAACATGCAAGTAATTATACACTGTGCAGGATAATGGTGGATGAGCTCTCCTCTGAATACCAAGCAAGTTCTGGGTTCTGTCAGCCTGTTAGATACCATGTCCACAAACATTTTTCTGTGACAGTCTTTAGTAAAAACTTGTAAACAAATTGTTTCAAGTTTATTTAAAAAATTTCAACAGCAGCACAAGACTCATTTCAAAATTATTCCAAACTCCTTAAGAACTGGAGAGGGCAAAGTTCATCTCAAATATAGTACAGCTCTTATCTTGCATCAAGAATAGTTTTCTCTGCAATCCCTAAGACAGGGGGTCAGAAATCATATTAGTAGTCTTTACATTTTTATATTCTTCCCATTTTGCCAATATGTAAACAAAGAGGAAAAAAACAGATTTTGAATCAACTGTGAATTGAGAATGTGTTTAGGATTAAAACATAGATTCTCTGAACATGGCCAGAATAATGTGAGTAGATGGTCATTTTTCCAGTCCAGCTCCAAATTTGCACAGGGCAAATGAAATGTACTTGGTGTTGGGTGAATCACCCAACATGGAGGGTTTTTTGGGCTCCCTGGGCCTTAATACTTCTTGGAGTAAATAAACTCAGTGGATTTGTTTGGGGTCTTTATATAATGAGGCAAAGGTGTATGTGTGCACGTGTGTGTGTGTGTGTGTGTGTGTGTGTGTAAATGTGGTAGGGGGGGAAGATAAGGAAGGCACAGGGAAAACCTCAGGAACTGTTAAGGAAAAAAACACATTTTCTACGGAAGGAAAGAAAGGTTCTATAGTCCTGCCAAGTGCAACACGAATGAGGGAAAGTTCAAGGAAAGTTGATCTCTAAAAATAAATAAATAAAAGGAAATTCAATGAGAAAACAATATTCAGGTCAGGTCTAAGCCCAGAGAAGAATGCTCATTCAGAACTGGGCTGTCATCCTGCTTTTTATGAAGTGAGCAGCTGCTGGTTATTGAAACCAGCCCACACAGTTGGGTCCCTGCCGCCATGGCAACACTCCTGTGTCTGTGCTGGAGTGGCCAAGGCACAATGGGTGGTTCCAGGGTCCGGAAGCATTCTGGTTACAGATTAGGGAGGGGTTTTTGTTTTTTATATATATGGGGAGATTTTGATTCCTCGGTTTGTGGTTGGGTATTGGAAACTTTTCCTACCTATAATAAAGTCTGACTTAAGGGGCAGATTTTCATGCCAATAGCAGCATGGAAGGAAAGCATCAAGGTGTTCAACAGGCAAATAACTCATTTCCACTCTCATTTAAAATTCTCTTTTCCATGTACACACAGCTATATTTAAAATAAAATGCCTTTCCATAAAAAAAAAAGAGAAATAATGAAAAATAAAATAAATTTCTTTTTTACAAGTCTCTAGTAAGCTCTGGGCATTTGTACCTGGTCCCTTGTATTGCCACCTCAGAATGTTTTTGAAAAAATGCTTAGTTTGCTTTTTTATATTTGTAGTTTATAATAACACATGGCCCTAAAAGGAAAAATTATCATAGTCTTATGAATTGAAAAAGCTAGCTAAGAATTAAAGACTTTGAAATTAAAAATACAGACTATAGATTATATATCATATGCAGAGCCTCAGTTATTGGCACATTTAAGTATTGAACTCACCATCTTGGTTTCATTAGAACCACAAGTAAAATATTTATCTATGAGCTAAGTGTAAAGAAAATTGCAACACAACAACCTCATGATGTAGCACAGTAATAGCACAGACTTTGGAGTCAAACTACCTGAGTTCCAGTCCTGTCATCTATTTGCTGTTACTTAAATCCTCTCTGACTCTATTTCCTCATCTGTAAAATGAGGATAAGAGTAACCTATCTGGTAAAGATTATTAGAGGTATTAAGTGGGTTAATATTTGTAAAGTGCTTAGAAACTGTGTTTGGTTAATGTTAAGTCCTTAGAAGATAGACAGATAGATAAATAGATAGATAGACAGACAGATAGATAAAGAATTTTAAAGGACCTCTTTCTTAAGACTCTGGGAAACATTGCCTTTGGAATTTAGCACAGCACAGTGTATTTGTGTACCTGTATCCCCTCTCAGGAAATGTTAGACTTCTTATTTATGTCTATGGCTTATAAGTCAGAGCCATGCTTAAGGCTCCTTCACTGAGCTGATTTGTGAATTTAGTCTTTTTGTGTGTGTTGGGGGAGTGCTTTGAAAAAATACATACTGGAGCTTCTGATTCATTTGGATCCCTACAAATGCTTAAGTGTTTGTTAAAAGCACAAGGCACAGTGCTTGTTAAACTGAGCAAGTGTTCAGATGCAGCCCTCAAGCTGGAAAACCTATCCCAGTACCCACTCATTCTAGCAGCAGCCAAGGAGTCTCAGACTCTTGGAGATGGAAAACCCAGTGCCTTTTCGCCTACATAATAGAATAAGATGCATCATTTCATTTCATTTTTCAAATTATTTATTTATTTTTGACAAATAAAAAGCAAATATAGTTAAGGTGCATGTATATATGCCCTGTAACTTCTTAAAAATTATGGAATTGCATTATCTTCTACAGTGGGCCAACCTAAAACTGATCCTGTTGTATGATCCTGTTCTCCTGTTTATACTTCCTTAGTTAAGTGAAAGAGGAATATCTGTTAGGGATCAATGGTTGCAAAGTGCTTTTACAGATCTTGTTTTGGGATAATTGAATGCTTTCCCACACAAATATGCTATTCTACCATTCAGAGGATTTATAACTTTTTGGAGTCTAGTGTATCTGAGGCTAAGAGGTTAACATTTTAGCCAATGTTCTCAAATTTAGTCACATGCCCTCGGTTCTAAGAACAGGGATCAAAAGTCATCCTGGGACCTCAAAGAAAGAAATCAACATCTATTTCAGTTTGCAAAATGGCAAAATCTTATTTTCATACAATGAAGGTTTTTTTTCTTCCTTTACAACTATTCAAAGTGGGGTTACATATCTGGAGAGGGGGTATGCTTTAGTGTAGGACTGCATGCTGAAAGGACTAAGACTGAAATACACAAATAAAAAATTCATTTTTAAAAAATCAAGATCTCCCTGTAGTTGAACACATATCCTGTTTTCTAAGAAAACAAATGTACTATCTGATCCAGTAAAACTTTCTTTGGAAAATCTTTTGGAAGCAAAATTAGAGAAAGGCAGTATTCCATAGTTGAAGGAAACAGAAGCAGTCACCTAGAAGAAACTCAAACTGAGCTGAAGCTATGACAGTTTGAAAAGATACAGAATTGATCAAATTGACTTTATTGTTCCAGAAGGTTTAAATGGAAACTTGAAAAAAGTGGTCTCCTTTTTCTATATTCTACTCCAAGAACTGAAGTTGTCTTATACAAGAATGTTGATGCTAGCATTTAGCTGTACTTAAAAGAGGAGGCAAATTATGAGGTCCAGGAAAGCTGCCCTGGAATAACAGTCAGGAGACCTGGGCTCCAGTTTCACTTTGGTCACTTGTCAGTGTATGGCAGGTTACTTTGCCTCTCTGAGTTATAATAACCATGGTGATGATGGTAGTGATAGAAGCAGCAGCAGTAGTAGTAATAGCTGCAGGAGCAACAGTAGTAGCAGCAGGAACAGCAGTAGTAGTAGTTGGAGCAATGGCAGTAGTAGTAGTAGCAGCAGCACTAATAGGAGAAGGAGAGGTAGCAGTAGTAGTATTAGTATTAGCCGTAGCAGCAGCAGTAGTAGCAGCACAGCAACAGTAGTAGCAGCAGCAGTAGTAGTAGCAGTAGTGGCCACAGTGGTAGTAGCAGCAGCAACAAAAGCAGTATTGGTGTAATAGCAGCAGCACAGAAATAGTGGTAGCAGTAGAGGTAACAGTAGTAGCTGCAGCTGCAGCAGCAGCAGTAGTAGCCATAGTAGTAGTAGGAGCAGCAGCAGCGTTTTTTTAAAAAAAAAACTTAAAAAAAATTATTTATTTACTTATTTGGCTGCATCGGGTCTTAGTTGCAGCACTCAGGATCTTTTAGTTACAGCGGTTTTAACAGCCGTAGCAATAGTTAACAGCAGCAGTAGCAACAGCAGTAGCAGTAGAAGTTTTCTATTTATTGAGGGTCTACTGCATGCACTTGACTAGAAACTATACAAACATTATTTCCATTTAAGCGCCACAGTGACCTTCCACTATAGGTATTATTACCCCCATGTAGCTATTGAGGAAACCGAGGACCAGAGAGGTTAAGTGATTTGCTCAAGGCCACTTTGTTAATTAGTGAAAAATCTGGATTTTGAATCTGGAACGAGCTGATTCCAAAGGCTTGTCCTGCTCTGGGGAAAAAATGTGGTATGAAGCAGAGCTTCTCAAACTTCAGTGTGTTTATAACCATTTGGAGATCATGTAAGAATGGAGTTTCTGATGCAATCAGCCTGGTGTGATGCCTGAGATCCTGCATTTCTAACAAGCTCCCAGGTGATGTTGCTGGTTCTAGGAAGCACACTTTGACTAGCAAGAGGATAGTGGAAAGAAAGTATACTTCCCAATCAGAATGCATGGCCTTAGTTTACTCATCTGTGCCACAAAGGGGTATGATAAAATGAGTTTTAAGGTGCACTCCAGCTCTGGAATCCCAATATTCAGTGTGTATGGTATTAAGAAACCAGATCACACAGGAATGACTCTTAGCCACATGAATTTTTAAACTGGTTTCAGATGAGATTCTGGCTGTGCTTTATGTATCTTTCTGCAGCATCTCTGACAGGTAGGATCAGACCCTCTCACTCAAATTACATTATTGTTAAGCTTTAGGCTGAACTAAATCTTACTGAAAAGAGTTCAAAGCACTTCTTTCTGTAAGCATCTTTAAAGATTATAAATGTAAAAATGGTTTCTTAAGAGAAGCTTAGATGGCAGCTTTTTTCTTTTTAATAACAGAAATGAGAAGTCTCCAAAACCATAATGGTAGCATATCCATAAAAATATGTTAATGCTTCATCTTAAAGTCTTACAGAAATTGAGGTTTTCCGAGTTAACAAAGTAGACTTCATCACAGATGGTCTGAATGATAAAAGGAAACAGCACACTAGTGTAGAAGACTAAAAACACTGCTCTTAGCTGAGCATGCTGAAAGCCTTTAAGGAAATCTTTCTACATATAGCTTTGCTAAGTGTTGAAGGAAAAATTATTTTGATTGGCAAGGTCACTTCAAATGTTTTAAGCAAAGCTCGGGGCCAGAGGATGTGCAGGTTTTATGAAGAAGCCATTTCTAATGAAAATGAATGCCCTTAGTAAGATGATTTTCTCATCATATTGTGCCTAACACAGGACAGTGGCACCAAGTAAAGGGGTTTTTGCTCTCTTCCAAGAGCTACAGTCCATATCACTAAAACAGATGCCATGAGCTCCTTTTCCTGAACTCAAACAAGGGCAGCTGTAGGAATAGGGCAGAGTCCACAATCTATAGAGTCTCTGAGTAAAAAAGAATTTCCCAACAGTGAGCACCATTAGAAACCAGAATTGGAATCCTTTACATCAAGGGCTTTAGAAATCAGACATAAATACACAACCATCTTAGTGGCCTAAGTATATTTGTGTCTAAAGGAATCTGATCAGGGGAGATTTGATGTCACAGTGTTTTTTATGGTCCTCAAGGGTGGTTCACATTTATTTAGCCAACTCTCAATTACCCATGGGAGTCATAGACAAACTTTTTAAAGAGGTGGGGACACTCTTTTCTAAATAATGTCTCATGAAGAATCCCCAAATGTAAACTAGATAAACCCAGAGCTACGGCATTTAAAATTTGGGAAAAAGGGTTGCCCTCAGACCCTGCTATGGTCACCAGAGGTTGGGTTCCAGCTATCTGTTGCTGCTTAACAAACTATCCCAGAACCCAGTGGCCCAAAACAAAACTTTTTTATCTCTCATAGTTCTGTGGGTTGACAAGGCTCAGCCAGGAAGTTCTTTTTTGGGGACTCTCATGCAGTTACAGTCACAAAGACCTCTGAAGGCTCTGCTGGGCTGGATGCCCAAGATCATGCCTTCACTCCCACATCGAGTTTCAGTGTTCCTTGGCTTCTCTCTGTCTCCACATGGCATCTCATCCTCCAGGGTCTTTCAGTGTGGTTTGGGATTCTCATAGGGTGGTTTCTTAGGTCATCCCACTTCTTACATAGCAGCTGGCTTCTAAGAAGCAGGAATTGAAAGTGCCAGGCCAGTTAATGGCTAAGCCCAGAACTGGCACAACATCACTTCCACTATATTCTATTGCCAAAGCAATCACGGGACTTCCCAGATTCAGGGGGGTAGAGAAGTAGTGACCTCTTGATGGGAAGGTAGCAATGTCACATTGTAGAAGAGCATGTGGGTTGGGAGATATTGTTGCAGCCATCTTTGGAATATGCCATCTGCCATAGTTGAAATGTACTCTGGTAATAAGAATCTGAGATGGTATGGAGAATCAAAATTTAAAAATAATTTTAGGGTCTTCTTAAAAATCCCTGCTTCTCAGAGATTTTAATTGTGATCTTGTACAAAATTGGAAATAGTAAGTTAGGTTTTATTTCTGGATCTTCTTTACTTGCAGAATTATTAATGTTACATCCTATTGGAAAGTGCTATGAGCTGCTACTTATTTGGGGGGAGGGATGTGGAAAAGAGAAGGTAAGGATAATGATGGTGTCAAAACATAACCAAAACCAATCCTCCCTTTACCTTTTCTCCACATCACAGAAAGTGACTGGGACAGATACAATGTGGCCCTAGAACACTCAGGTTAGAGAGACAGACAGACAGACAACTGCAGCAACATAGCCATTTCTGCTAACTAAAGTGGTCAGCCAGCATTTTGCAGAGCATTAAAAAAATTTTTTTAACATCTTTACTTGAGTATAATTGCTTTACAATACTGTGTTAGTTTCTGCTGTATAACAAAGTGAATCAGCTATATGTATACATATATCCCCATATCCCCTCCCTCTTCAGCCTCCCTCCCACCCTCCCTATCCCACCCCTCTAGGTGGACACAAAGCACCGAGCTAATCTCCCTGTGCAATGCAGCTGTTCCCCACTAGCTACCTATTTTACATTTGGTAGTGTATATATGTCATTGCTACTCTCTCACTTCATCCCAGTTTACCCTTCCCTCTCCCCGTATCCCCAAGTACATTCTCTATGTCTGCATCTTTATTCCTGTCCTGCCCCTAGGTTCACCAGAACCACTTTTTAAAGATTCCATATATATGTGTTAGCATACGGTATTTGTTTTTCGCTTTCTGACTTACTTCACTGTGTATGACAGCCTCTAGGTCCATCCACCTCACTACAAATAACTCAATTTCGTTTCTTTTTATGGCTGAGTAATATTCCATTGTATATATGTGCCACATCTTCTTTATCCATTCATCTGTCGACAGACACTTAGGTTACTTCCATGTCCTGGCTATTGTAAATAGTGCTTTGCAGAGCATTTTGAAAGAAAACAAAGTCTTCTATAGAAAACTACTGGTAAAAACTGCCCTTTGAGGAATGCATATGCAAAGTCTCTAAGCCTGCCATGAGAAACAAGGGCCCTGAAAGAGAAGTGGAATCCCAACCTAGGAAGCTGAGGCAAGAGGATTTCTAAAACCTAGAAGAAACAGAACAGTTCTTGGGCCACACTAAGTAGGGGTTTCCTCACTTCCTTAGTCAGTGAAAAAGGGTAATAGACAGCAGAATCCACAATAAACAATATATTAAATACAAAATACTCTTTACCGTATTCAGTTATATATGATAGACTATTTTAATATTAATATTCTCATTTCAGAATGAGGATTCAGTTTTCTCATCAAATCCATTGGTTGCCTTTGTAAATTCCAAAATAAAAGGGCCCTCTCACGTTTTAGTTATTTAGTACATGAGTTGAATGCATAGTAATTGAGTATTATGGTCAAAACTCTTGTGTCTAGAATGGACAAAATCCTTAACAATTCTTCCCTCCAAGGTTTATTTATGTCTGGACCCACCACATGTTGCATTAAGATATCCATGAGGATGATGGAAAAAGAGGCCAGCATAGTCTGATACTCAGTTTGGGCTCTATAAGTTACCCTCTCTACCCACAGCTGGACTAACTAGTTTGAACATATCTGTAGGCCAGTAAGGATTAGAAAAATAGGTTCAATATACTTTATTATGTAGCAAAAAGATCTCTTACAAATTGCTCAACTTATTATTGGTAAAATCTGCTATTACCAGGGCAGGATTTTCAGAGAATGGTTCTCAAAGAGAAGAAGTCTAGTCTGTCTTGATGGGATTACATTGTAAGGTTGCCCATATCCTAAACTTTCAAAAACAACTCCAGTGGGCATGAAATATCATGCAGATTTATATGTGTGTGTGTGTGTGTGTGGAGGGCATGGTTGGTGGTGAGTTATTGGTGAAGTGAGAATCAGTGATTCCCAAGAGAAGAAGGAAAAAAACTGTTGAACTTTGAAAAATAATCCCATGAGTACTTAAAAATTTTTTTTCAGTTTCTAGTGTGTAGGAGTTTTACACATAAAACTTACTTTTGAATGTGATAGTAGTCTTCAATGATCAGTTTATTGCAACATGATTCTTCATGGTCAGTCTTCTTCTCCCTGTCCAGCTTTTCTCACTAAACTCCACCTTACCAAGCCCCACTCCATGTTGAAAGTAAGTGGAATGACATTCACTTCCTCAGATAAGCCATACTCTGTCACACTTCTGTGTCTCTGTGCCTCGAGTGCCCTTTCTTTCTTTGAGTACCAGGCAAACACCTACTCATCTTTTAAGAGTCAGTTCAAATATCATCTCCCCTATGCAGTCTTTCCTTACCTTGAACCTTATTCCTAACCCTTGCCAGGGACAATTGACCATTCCCTCCTTGGTAATCCTTATTAATCTGAGTGCATTTCTATAGTAACGTTACATACTTTATTGCTTCTTTTTATTTAACTGTCTGTTTCCTTTCCTCCCACCAAGAGGTAAGCATTCTGAGGGCAGCTGTATGGATCCTTTTAGAGACTTAGGACTTCAGTTTTTCATTCAACTGGGTAAAAGTTCTCAGCTCTTTCCAATAAATTCCACTCTTGTGCTCAAGTTAGTGGAAATCAGTTTCTATTTTGTGTAACCACAGAACCCTAACGGTTACAGAAATATACTGAAACTGAACCAACTGTCTGAGTAGAAGTGTCTCAGGAAGCTTAGAGTACAGAGAAAGGAAATCCAGAGAGTCAGCAATTGGCAGTGTCTGTCCAGTGCTCTTCAGAGGAGGGGGTGCCTCCCCTGGGAACTCACTCAGTCTGGTGACTAGAAAGGTATTCTGTATTGTGGGTGAAGGATAGTTCTTCGAACCTCTTCGTGGCCTGGAGGATATTCTTAGACCTTCCTCCACTTTTTTCTCTGATTCCATGACTATCAGCTAAACTTATAATCACAAATTCAATTCTTGTGGTATTATGAGATCAGGAAGGAAGTAACTTTGGTAATTGGAAAAGAATATTCCCACCATAAACATATGTATAACGTCCGTAAGTGAATAACATTGTACAGCAGTCCCTTGACAGTTTGGACAGTCCCAATCAGTTGTCTCAGTCTGACAAACATCAGAGTCCTAGCAAAGTTGTTTCTCAACCTGCAAGATTAAGACTGGCCTGAGGTGACCTCACCAAGGTGGTGTCACACTTTGAGGCTCCACTGTTTCTCCAGGTTATATTCCTCTTTCCTAACCATGCTTCCTCATTTCACTGCAATGTTCAATAATACACTAGTGGTGGGTATATCTCCAAGGCCCACATTCTTTGCTACATATAGGTTTAGACAGCAAGTAAAACATAATTAATTCTAACCATCAGCTATAATTAGAAAGGCAGGGGCATCGGCAGTTGAATGGACAAAGAAGATGTGGTACATATACACAATGGAATACTACTCAGCCACAAAAAGAGAATGAAATAATGCCATTTGCAGCAACATGGATGGACCTAGAGATTATCATACTAAGTGAAGTCAGAAAGAGAAAGACAAATGCCATATGACATCAGTTATATGTGGAATCTAAAATATGACACAAATGAACTTATTCATGAAACAGAAACAGACCCTCAGACAGAGAAAACAAACTTATGGTTACCAAAGAGGAAAGAAGTAGAGGAGTGATAAATTAGGAGTTTGGGATTAACAGATACAAGCTCCTGTATATAAAATAGATAAACAACAAGGTCCTACTGTATAGCATAGGGAACTATATTCAATATCCTCTAATAAACCATAGCGAAAAGAATATGAAAAAGAATATGTGTATATATATGTATAACAATCACTTTGCTGTATACCAGAAACTAACACTACATTGTAAATCAACTATACTTCAATTTTAAAAAAAGGCAAGTGAGCAATGTTTAGTTCTACCTCTGTATGAGAAAAGGGTTAAGAAAATTGACCATGTAAAGCAGTAGTTTCTCTGTTTTTTTCTGTGAAATACAAGAACGGTGTTGGCATGAGCAACACAGCCCCATGTGCAGTTCCTGGCTTCATTTCTGTAACCCCACCCTTGCTTATTCTCTCAAGAAAGCATATTAAAATGCAAATGTGTGACCATGATATTATTGGGATAACCTTAAGTCTTCTCTCATTTATTTTTAAAAGTCAATCATTTGCAAACTTTCATATTTTTACTATGATTGGTATTAGGTTGCTTTCAACACAGCAGTGTGTTCTGTTGAGACCTGCTGATGTAAATATTAAAGGGAGAATGTTTCAGCTAATTATTAACTAAGTTGTTTATAAAACTTTTCTAGTGTTTTTAGAATTAACATGCCAATTTCACTCTTTCTTGTCAGCTCCAACAGGATGAACAGAAAATAAACAAGATTTTACTGAATATTAAAAGTTTTGAGAAAGCCCAAGTCACTTGACACTGATGCTCTTTTCATTCTGAGATTGTTGATTTAGATTCCTCAGCTCCACAGTGCTTAATCCCTGGCTGCAGGTTGAATACTATGAATGCTGGGTAATACCTTCCTTAGGCCACTTAGGGATTTATCTAATACTTGACCTGCAATTTTTGCCTCTAGAATGATAGACCTATCTGATAGAACTTAGAGAAGCAAGTGATACTTAAAGAAAGGTCATAATGAAATATTTCTCATGACAATATCACACAGAATACATGTGAGTTAGATCCTAAAGTTTGGAGTAATATGCTGTGCTGTTTATACGTTGCATTGATGGTTCTGGTACTGCAGAGTCTTTTAAAAAACGCTGCTGTTAGCCTGCATACTGCATGCGTGGAATTGCCTGGGAACAGAACAATAAATTAAAGATGGCACAGCTCCCTTTGCTTAACATTTCTTATTTTTCAGGGGTTTGTTTTGCAACTTTAATATTATTAATCTACACAACCTTTTACTTTTCATTCAGAATTTATATCAAAATCAAGCTAATAAATTAAAGATGAGTTAGTTCATTGTTGGGTGGTTTAACATAGACCTAGTATGTTAATCCTGACGTGCTTGTTACTAGGATTTTCAAACTTTTATTATTATTATTTTTTCTGCCTCGTAGCTGTGGTTAGGCAGCAGCAATAAATCAGAACAAAGGAATGAAGGTATTGGGGCTTTAGGGAAAACATGTATTAGAAAAAATTGGTTTGGCACTAAGGGCTGTATTGCATTAAGATGGATTTAAGAGATACAGAGGTAAGAGAATGTAGACAAATAAATTGCATAAATAATCTGAGAAATAGCAAGTCTGTACAGACCCCGAGTAACCCTGTAAGCTACCATCAACAGGACTTCCTAATTCCTGTTCAAGCAGACCAAACAGGTACACTCTACTAAAATAGCCAGGAGAAATGGGCACATGGCTAATGCTAGGGAAAGTGGAAGCAACAGATAAAGCTCTTTAGAATGGCCCAAAGGATTGGAATAATAGAAGTCAGTGTAGAAGTCTGACATAGCATCTTCTGTGAATAGGGCTTTATTGCCACTCCAGGCAGTGATATTGCAAACACTCGCTAAGACAACCAGAAACTGGGAGCCTCACAGTGCAACTTGCGCCTGAGAATGCAGTTCTCTGCAGTAGGGAAATTGTATTGGCAGCCCCAATACAGAGGAGACAGGAAAGAGCATTTAGATAAGGCTGAGCATATGAATAAAAGACATGGTGTGGAAGGTGGAGTTGATGGGAATAAGATAGGACCATTCCAGGGTCCCAAGGAAGTGCAAGGATGCCAGAAAATACCTAAAGAACAAAAGGAGCAAAAGAGACTTCTCCTAGCAGCCTAAATGGTACCTGAACTGAGAGATCCATATGTTCTGGAACAGATTATTTTCAACTAAAGCATAAAAGCTCTGTAGATGTGGAGAGAGAGCTTGTTTGAAGCCCTGAACTTGTTTTGTGGCTCAGATATATCTGCTTTGTCTCTGGCTCTTTAATCTAAGTTGATCCAGGCATGCATCACTGTGCAGGGAGTAGACTTCGTCCCCATTCTTATCTTTGATGTTTGCCTAGAGCCCTTTCCCTGGCCCTGAATCCATCCCCTGCAACTGCTTCAGGCCCTGCTCCTCACTGGGCCTCTCTAGTCTACCTTTCTTTCTCTTACCCTTTTTAACTCAGCTTCCCCCACAAGGTGTATCTGACAGTATGTGACTAGTAAACCACTGGAGGTTATCTCCAAGATAATAGTAATAAATATTAACCACACTATCCCATGCAGCCTGGCTGAGTTCTGTACATTGTCATTAAAAATGGGTATATTTCTTTGGCTTCACGTGTTTGCAATAGCTGAGAGCCCCAATTCAAGTAGAGGTTACCACTTTTTTGACCCCTTTCCTTTCCCTCTTATTCAAATAAGAATAACACATGGACTCTGACTTCAAGGAACTTAAAAACTAATATAAATGATTAAAAATAAATGTTGAAAGTTCAATAACAGGAAAGAAGTAAAGAATTGCTTAAAAAGCAGTAAAGGAAAAAGTCACAAGTCAGCACATGGCTACTTGGCAAATGAACGGGTACTAACTGGTACAAAAATTCAAAAGCAGAAAGAAAGACTCCTTCAAGCTGGCGAGGTCAGGGGGACCTGGTAGGCTTGTCAAGGAAAGTGGAAGGTTTAGACTTGAGCTCTTGTGGAGTCTAAAGGGTTGTAGCTGAGACAAAGGAAAAGGAAGAAAGGGCATTTTATAACTTGGGAACCAATGAGCAACTGACAAGAAAGGACATGGACAGATAAATCTCATCCTTTACATTAAACTTTGACTGTAACCTTTTATATATCTTCCTGTGAAGACATGTGTATCCCCATGATATTGAACCAAGATCTTGGCATACCTAAAATTTGACAACATGTTTCTTGGGAAAGCCTGTGAAGTGTGAATTGACAGGAAAATTCTGCCTGCAGGTCAGCATATGCAGCCTAAGAAGTTTGTGCTCTTCAGCCAGCCTGAGGCTAAAACCAGGCTATTTTCACTCTTTGGTTAAATGCTAGCTAAATTCATTTTAATACTGCACTGTCAGTATTTTATTTATTTGTCTGGATGCCACATTTCCTCTCCCAAATCTCTCTTGCGTAAATGATTTATTTGTTCCTAAAGCTGAAGATTTTATGCCTTTTCTCTTTTTTCTGATAAGAGGATATTGCAGCAGCTTTCTTTTTATGCTGCTGATGGTTTTTATTTTGTTAATTCATAGTTCAGCAGAGTAACTAGTTTAGTAAGGCATAGAAAACCAAGAGGTTCAGCCCTCGAAATGACTAAGACAGTAAATCTTCACTGGCCCATTATCGCATAGAACCCTGTTGAATTTACTTTCCTAAAAAGTAAGTTAGCAAAGAGTGGTTCTTAAATAGGTTTTACATTTTCTTAACTCTCCCAACTAAGCATATTTAACTACAGGACACTTAAGGTCCTTAAGATAAAGTTATGAAAAAGCAGTTTTACAATGGAAACACATAAACCTTGAAAAAAAATGGGAGCAATTCTTTCTGAGTGTACCCTCGATAGGTCTTCACATCGGAATGTAGAGTGTGCTGCATTTAAGACAGGGATTATGTGATTAAAAAAAAATTCTCAATTTCTTTTAAGGCAGCATTTGGGATGTTACACTAAGACAGTTATATGCCATAGTTCTTCATGATGGTGGTCACTAGACTAAGCTAAAAGATTTAAAATACAAACAAACTCACAAAACTAATTCATCGAGTCAGTACTGAGCTACTCTCCAAACTCTAATTTTACAAAATGCAAATAAAGAGAAAGTCTATTCCATATTAAAAATGCTGCAAGCAGAGCAGAGACCTGACTCCTGGAAACTGCCCTGTCTCCCAACTTTCCTCCCTTGAGATTTGGGGACTAAATTGGTTATAAAACCCCAAATTCCTCTCAGCATGCTTCACCAGTTTCTTGAATTGCCTTATTCTTTCAAACTTTCTAGACTGTAGATCCTGGGAAGCAAAAAATTCTCCACGTTCAAGAAAGTTGTTGAGAATTAAAGAACAAACTTAGTGGTGGGGTTCCAGTGGGGTTAGTGCATTAAATGCAAGAAGAAGAAATGGCAAAAACTCATTAGGATGCTTTTGTGATACTATGTAAACAGATTTCTCCAGTTTTAATTAGTTATATTTCTATTCAGGATCATTGGTTATATATAACATGATTTAGGTCTATATAGTGCTTTTTCTCTCCCAGAAAATTGTAGAATAATTCACAATCCAAAATAGAATGTACACTTTAGTACATCTCTCTAAAAAATGGCAGATCAAGGCAATGAAAATAAATGAGGATATAGAGAATTTGGTTAACACAGCTACAAACTAAATCTTATAGATATATAGAACTTTATACCAAATAAACAGAGAATACATGTTTTTCTTAAATGTCTGTGGAACTTTTACAAAAATTGGTCATGTATTAGGTCACAAAGACAATCTCAACAAAATTCCCCAAGTTGAAACCATAAATGTTACATTCTCTGACCATATTGCAATACACACACCCACACACTAGCCTCAAGTCCAACGAGTTGGTAATTTTAAAAAGGCTTCTAAGTGACTCTGGAATAAAAAGAAAGAAAAATAATGAGATTATAGACCCTTTGGAAATGAGTGACTATGGCAACTTTCCATATCAAAAGCTATGGAAGTTAGAGAGATGTGATGTGACAAACTGATTTTGCAGGCTTTGTAGAGAAACAGGGCTATGCACCAAGAAGTGCAGTGGTCTCTAGAAGCTTGGAACAACCTCGTGTTACAGCCAAGAAGCAAATGGGGACCTTAGTCCTACAAACACAAGGAATTGAATTCTGCCAACAGTCTGAGTGAGCAGAAAACAGATTCTCCTCTAGAGCCTCCAGAAAGGAAAACAGCCCTGCAGATTTTAACTCAGTGAGTGTCAGACTTCCAATCTACAGGACTGTAAAATAATACACTCGTGCTGTTTTAAACCAATAGATTTGTGGTTATTTGTTATGGCAACAATAGAAAACTAATACAGATTTTGGTACCTGGAAGTGAGATGCTGCTGTAACAGATAACTAAATATGTGAAAGTGGCTTTGGAATTGGGCAGTAGACATAGGCTAGAAGATTGTTAGAGAAGCATGATAGAAAAAATCTAGATTGCATTGAATAGATCTTTATTAGAAATGGGTACTTCAAGGATTTGTATTCTGCAGTTCTGTGGAAAACAGACTTTAAAAATGATGAAACTGGACATTCAGCTGAGGAGATTTCCAAGTGAAGTGCTGAAGATGCAAATGGTTTTCTTCTAGCTGCTTATAGTAAAACGTGAAAGAAAAGAAATAAATTGAGGAAAGAACTGTTAAACAAATAGGATCCAGAATTTGATGTTTTGGGAAATTCTCAGCCTATCCAGATTAGAAAGGACACTAAAATTGAGAGATTCACTGTCAGGGAAGTGTACTCTAGAGAAAAAAAACCTGAGGATGTGGCTGGACAAACTTCTGCTAATAGCTCAAAAAGATCAAAAGTTCAGAGTATTCAGTCTCATAAAATGTTCTTTGAAAAGGGTATGACTCACAGATTCCCTCAATCAAACCAGAGAGCTTCTAAGAAGTTTAAAGACTTTGTCCCTCAGCTATCTCAGCAAAATCCAAGAATAAAGGTGGGATTATCTAGGAAAGACCTATGGATGAGCCTCTTATCTAATAGAGCAAATTCTTGTGACATACATGGGAGACCCATAAAGTTCTTGAGAATTTTATATCAGCAGAAATACTGTTAGCTTGGAGTAAAAGAAAGAGAGAGCCTGAAAAGAAAGAATGCTATGATTGGGGCTTCCCTGGTGGCGCAGTGGTTGAGAGTCTGCCTGCTAATGCAGGGGACACGGGTTCGAGCCCTGGTCTGGGAGGATCCCACATGCCGCGGAGCAGCTAGGCCCGTGCGCCACAACTACTGAGCCTGCGCGTCTGGAGCTTGTGCTCCGCAACAAGAGGCCGTGACAGTGAGAGGTCCGCACACTGCGATGAAGAGCGGCCCCCGCTTGTTGCAACTAGAGAAAGCCCTTGCATGGAAACGAAGACCCAACACAACCAAATATAAATAAATTAATAAATTAATTTTTTTAAAAAAAAGAAGAAAGAATGCTGTGAGACTCTCACGATTCTACAAGCAGAAAACAGGCTGATAAATTTCATGGCTGCCAACACATACTTTTTCATGAAAAAGGAAGAATGACTCATTCCCCATACCGTAGAGGATAATTCCCAGAACTTGAAACTTAATGGAGTTTCCCCAGCTGAATTTTGAAGTTCTTGGGACCAGCAACTCCTTTTTAACCTTCTTCTGTTTTCTCTTTTTGAGCTGGAATATCAATAAGTGCCATGCTATGCTTGTCCCAACAGTGTATTTGGGGGCAGAAAAACTTGTTTTCTAGTTTCACAGGTCCACAGATAGAGAAAAACTGTGCGCCAGGATGGATAACACCCTTACCTGATTTAGATGAAAAGCAAAAGAAAACTAATACAACATGTAAGGAAAATGTACTACACCATACAATTTAAAATTACCTTTTTATTTAATAGGAATTCAACAGACTTTCTTGCATGCTACCTTACTTCAAAACACTGTACTTAAAAATAAAGTTATGCTATTTATTTATAGGTAATAGTTACTACCTTGATTTTTAAAGATCAGTATAAATGCAAATACAAAAATTACCATTTTTATGAAGTTTTATTTTCTTTTCAGAATAAAAATGAGGATCTCAATAATCTTTTCCCATAAAAAGATTTTGCTATAATTTCACTAAAGTTATTCTTATCACCAATTAGCACAAAGTAATTTACATACACATTAAACATAAAGAGATAAAACCTTAAAACCCTTGAGAGATAAAATTATTCTAGAAAAGTTTTCCCATTTCACAGAAGAGAAAATAGGTACTTGGTGGAGAAAAAAAAGCTTGTCTAAGGAAACACTGCAAATTAGTGACTGTCCTGGAGTAGAACACAAGTTTGCTGAGTTTGAACTTTTGCCTAGTGTATCAGCTATTACCATATTTTTCTCTCATGACTTTGATTAAGATTGTGGCTGGTCCTCACCCTCAGAAAATTTGTGTTAATATACTGGAAACCTGTCATCTCATTAGGCACTAAAACAATAAAATTTTGAGTTAAATGGTGAGAAACAGAAAGCTTTTCCCTTAAGATTAGGAACAATGTAAAGATGCTCACTCTCACCACGTCTATTCAACGTAGTACTGGAACTTCTAGCCAGAGAAATCAGGTAAGAAAAAGAAATAAGGATGTACAAACAGGAAAGGAAGAAGTAAAATTAGCTCTGTTTGCAGATGACATATATTTTGTGTAGCAAATCCTAAAGATTCCACATACAAAAGAAACCCTGCTGGAACTAATAAATGAATTCAGCAAACTTCAGGATACAAAATAAACACACAAAAATCAGTTGCAATTCAATACATGAACATGAAAAGGAAATTAAGAAAACAATCTCATTTATAATAGCATCAAAATGAATAAAATCCTTAGGAATAAACTTAACCAAGGAGGCAAAAGACTTATACACAGAAAACTAGAGAACATTGCTGAAAGGAATTAAAGAAACAAATAAATGGAAAGACATTCCATGTTCATGGATTGGAAGGCTTAATATTATTAAAATGTCCATATTACATAAAGCAATACACAGATTCAATGCAATCCCTATCAAAATCCCAATGACATTTTTTTTGCAAAAATAGAAAAAAATCATGTTAAAATTCATATGGAATCTCAAAGGACCCACAATGGCCAAAACAATCTTGAGAGAGGAAAACAAAGTTGGAGGTCTCAAATGTCTTGGTTTAAAAACATACTACATACTACAAAGTTACAGTAATCAAACCCGTATGGTAATGGCACAAAAACAGACACATAAACCAATGGAACAGAATAGAGAACACAGAAATAAGACCTTACATGTATGATCATATGGGGAAAGAATAGTCTCTCCAACAAATGGTGTCTGGAAAACTGGAGAGTCACATGAAAAAGAATGACGTTTGATGTTCAACTTACACCATACAAAAATTAACTCTAAATGGATTAAAGACCTAAACATAAGACCTGAAGCTCTAAAGCTTCTAGAGAAAACATAGGGGGAAAGATTTATGACATTTGATTTGGCAGTGATGCCATGGATGTGACATGAAAAACACAGGCAACAAAAGCAAAAATAGACAAATGGGACTACATCAAACTTTAAAATTTCTGTGCAGCAAAAGAAATGATCAACAGAGTGAAAAGACAACCTATGGAATGGGAGAAAATAATTTCAAACCATATATCTGATAAGGGGTTAATATCCAGAAGATATAGAGGACTTGTACAACTCAATAGTAAAACACAGCCTCATTCAGAAAGAGGCAGAGGACTTCAATAGACATTTCTCTAAAGAAGATATACAAATAGCCAACAAGCATACAGAAAGATGCTCAATATCACTAATTATCAGGGAAATGAGAATCAAAACCACAATGAAGTATCACCTCATACCTTCAGGATGGCCACTATCAAAAAAACCCAGGAAATAACAAGTGTTGGGGAAGGTGTGGAGAAATTGGAACACTTGTGCCCTGTTGGTGGGAATGTAAAATGGTCCAGGCTATAGAAAACAATAGAAAGTTTCCTCAGAAAATTAAAAGTAAAATTACCATATGATCCAGCTACTCCACCTCTGTGTACATCCAAAAGAATTTGGGATTGACACATACACACTGCTCTATTTAAAATAAAGTGCCTTTCCATGAAAATAAAATAAAATAAAATAAAATAATTTTAAAAAGAAACAAAACAAAACAAATTACCTGGGGGGGGGGGGGGAAGAATTGAAAACAGGGTCTCAAAGTGGTATTTGCAGACCTATGTCCATTGCAGCATAATTTACAATAGCCAAGAGGTAGAAGCAACCTAAATGTCCATCAGCAGATCAATGGATAAAGAAAATATGGTATACACATACAATGGAATATTATTCAGCCTTAAAAGAAAGGAAATCCTGCCCTATGCTACAACATGGATGAACCTTGAGAACAAGAGACTAAGTGAAATAAGCCACAAGTAAGACACAAAGAGACAAAATCTGCAAGATTCCACTTTTTTGAGGTACCTAAAATAGTCAAAGTATTAGAAACAAAAAGTAGAATGATGTTTGTCAGGGGCTGGGGGAAGTGGGCAAAGGGGAGTTTTTGTTCAATGTGTATAATTTCAGTTTTGCAAGATGAAAAAGTTCTAGAGCTCTGTAGTAAAACAATGTGCATGTACTTAACACTATTGTACTGTACAGTTAAAAATGGTTAAGATGGTAAATTTTACATTATGTATTCTTACCTCAATAAAAGAGCTTTATAGTTATTGTATTGCACTATATCCACAAATAGCATAATTACAAACCAATCCCTAATTTGAGAATTCCAGAGAGTTCAAATGTTTAATTTAAATGGAATATTTTAACTAAATTGCAAGAGCACGACTTCAATATTATTGAAGTACTAATAAATACATTAAAAGACTGTTGAAAAAGAGTACTTCCTTCTGAAGAATAATTATCGAAAGAATAACATTAGTTCATTTTGTAATATATCGAAAATGCTGGTTCAAACTAATTAAATCCAATGCATTTGTATAGCAATTAACAATATGTGGTTAATTATTGTTATGCAGGATTTGCTATACAGCATTAATTGTGATGGACTCATTTGGCTTTCTAAAAAAGAGGAAATGTGTTGTTTTGGGAAATCAAATGCTTTCAATGTTTTATTATAAGTTAGACTTTAATAAAGTTTAGAATTGTATATGAAAAACAAAGTGTCTTCTAAATAAGTTTTAAAGTTGAGTGAAAAGTATCTCTTAGGGAATAATCTTTGTAGATTTGACACCCTGTATAAATAAAGTCTGTTCTACATTTAAAACATACAGTTGAAGCATCGCCTTTACATTAATCACTATACTTAGCATTGTGAGAAATATAAAAATGAATTGATTAAATCCCTGAATGCAAGAATCCCATGTTACTAAGGTAATTTAAAGAATTTCTGATTCCTTAAACTGTGTTCCAGTGAATTATTTAACTTTCTAACTCTCCTTGATTCCTCTCTCACCAGGCAATTTAAATACTTTCTTTTCACATCAAGGTGATTCTCAAACCTGGGTCAAAGTTGAATCACCTGAAGATCTTTTAGAATATACACATGTGAGGAGCACATGCCCAGATTCTGACTCACATAGGAGTTTACAGTGGGATTTGGGAATCTGTGTTTTTAAAAATGACCAAGTGCCTGGGGACTGGGGAATGACTGCAAAAGGGTGGAAGGTTTCTTTTTAGGGTGGTGGAAATATTCTAAAAATAGCTTCTGATGATAGCTGCACAACTCTGTACATTTACTAGAACTGAATGAATTCTGCACTTTACATGAATGAGTTTTATGATATATAAATTTTGCCTCAATAAAGTAGACAAGAAGAAAAAAAAGCTTTGGGATATGACCACAATGTTATTCAGAGATGCATATAGTCTTTTCAGATTCATCTATTGGTAAGAAAAAGACTAAAAAAATAAATAAACATAGCATTCAACATAAGAAATTGGAGAAGGAATGAGAGTTTGGGATTAGCAGAGGCAAACTATTATTGAATATATATAGGATAGATAAACAGCAAGGTCCTATTCTATAGCACAGGGAACTATATTCAATATCCTGTGACAAACCATAATGGAAAAGAATATGAAAAAGAATATATACATATATATATGACTGAGTCACTTTGCTGTACAGATGAAATTAACACAACATTGTAAATCAGCTAGACCTCAATAATTTGTCTTAAATTAAAAAAAGAAATTGGAAAAGGACAAAAACAACAAAAATAGAAGGGAGGAAATAAGAAAAATAAAAACAGAAATTTGATGAAAATAAAATCTGCAACTCCAAAACTGTTTCTTTAAAAAGAGCAATTTAATGAGCAAGCCTCAACCAAACTCTAATAAATAAAAAAGAGAAAAACCACAATAGTAGCACCAACAATAATAATAATACAGGAGTATAACCATATATACAGATGGTTAAAGGATTAGAATGATATATGAAACTTATAATAAAACATTGAGAAACTAAATGAAATGGAAGAATTTCTAAGAAAATATAAATTTGCCAAACAATATACAAGAAAAGGTAAAAAATAGATCAATATCCTTAAAATATTTTTAAGTTAATCAAAGATATTCTCCCTTCAAAAGTTCCAGACTCAGGTGATTCTATCAGTAAATTTTCTCAAACCTCCAAGGTACAGATGACTTCTATGTCATTTAAACTGTTTCAGAGAATGCAAAGAGATGGAAATCTGTCAAATTCTTTCTATAAGTTTAACATAATGTTTACACCAATGCCAAGAAAAATTACACAAAAGAAAAATAGAATATATTGGAACCTAGTCTCATTCATAATTATAGGTACAAAGAACTTAAATTAAATATTAACAAACTAAATACAGCAGTATATTTAATAAAACAACACATCACTACCAAGTAGAACTTAGAAATGGAAGGATGGTTCAACATCAGAAATAGTACATTAATTCATGACATTAATTTAGTAAAGGTTACTTACTCATTTTGATAGATTCAGAAAAGGCATAAAAATTCTTGACAAAAATTTTAGTAAGCTAGGAATAGACATTTAATCTGATAAAGAGTACCTAGACATTCAAAGAAAGACAGACAAGATGAAAAGGCAGAGGGCTATGTACCAGATGAAGTAACAAGATAAAACCCCAGAAAAACAACTAAATGAAGTGGAGATAGGCAACCTTCCAGAAAAAGAATTCAGAATAATGATAGTGAAGATGATTCAGGACCTCGGAAAAAGAATGGAGGCGAAGATTGAGAAGATGCAAGAAATGTTTAACAAAGACCTAGAAGAATTAAAGAACAAAGAAACAGAGATGAATAATACAATAACTGAAAGGAAAACTACACTAGAAGGAATCAATAGCAGAATAACTGAGGCAGAAGAACAGATAAGTCACCTGGAAGATAGAATGGTGGAATTCACTGCTGCAGAACAGAACAAAGAAAAAAGAATGAAAAGAAATGAAGACAGGGAGGAGCTTCAAGATGGTGGAAGAGTAAGACTTGGAGACCACCTTCCTCTCCACAAATACATCAGAAATACATCTACATGTGGAACAACTCCTACAGAACACCTACTGAACTCTGGCAGAAGACCTCATACCTCCCAAAAGGCAAGAAACTCCCCACGTACCTGGGTAGGGTAAAAGAAAAATGAAAAAATAGAGACAAAGAATAGGAACGGGACCTGCACCAGTGGGAGAGAGCTGTGAAGGAGGAAAGGTTTCCACACACTAGGAAGTCCCTTCGCGGGCGGAGACTGCTGGTGGCGGAGGGGGGATGCTTTGGAGCCACGGAGGAGAGCGCAGCAACAGGGGTGCGGAGGGCACAGCGGAGAGATTCCCACACAGAGGATTGGTGCCGACCAGCACTCACCAGCCCAAGAGGCTTGTCTGCTCACCCGCCGGGGCGGGCAGGGGCTGGGAGCTGAGACTCGGGCTTCAGTCGGATCCCAGGGAGAGGACTGGGGTTGCCTGCGTGAACACAGCCTGAAGGGGGCTAGTGTATCACAGCTAGCTGGGAGGGAGCCAGGAAAAAGTCTGGAGCTGCCGAAGAGGCAAGAGGCTTTTTCTTGCCTCTTTGTTTCCTGGTGGGCGAGGAGAGGGGATTAAGAGCGACTCTTAAATAGCTCCAGAGACAGACGCGAGCCACGGCTATCAGCATGGACCCCAGAGACGGGCATGAGACGCTAAGGCTCCTGCTACCGCCACCAAGAAGCCTGTGTGCAAGCACACGTCACTATCCACACCTCCCCTCCCGGGAGCCTGTGCAGCCCACCACTGCCAGGGTCCCGTGATCCACGGACAACTTCCCCAGGAGAACGCACGGCGTGCCTCAGGCTGGTGCAACGTCACGTCCGCCTCTGCCGCCGCAGGCTCGCCCTGCATCCATTCCCCTCCCTCACCCCCGGACTGAGTGAGCCA
The DNA here is from genome assembly GCF_949752795.1 of Hyperoodon ampullatus. NCBI lineage: Eukaryota > Metazoa > Chordata > Mammalia > Artiodactyla > Ziphiidae > Hyperoodon > Hyperoodon ampullatus. Next base: position 36,439,169 of record NC_136928.1, read on the forward strand.
GAGCCCCCAAATCAGCTGCTCCTTTAACCCCGAGCTGTCTGAGCAAAGAACAGATGCCCTCAGGCGACCTACACCTCAGGCGCCGCACAGGCGGGTCCAAATCCAAAGTTGAACCCTGGGAGCTGTGCGACCAAAGAAGACAAAGGGAAATCTGTCCCAGCAGTCTCAGGAGCAGCGGATTAAATCTCCACAATCAACTAGATGTACCATGCATCTGTGGAATACCTGAATAGACAACGAATCATCCCAAATTGAGGACGTGGACTTTGATGGCAATGACATGTATATTTTTGAACCTTTTTCTCTTTTTCTGAGTGTGTATGCTTCTGTGTGTGATTTTTGTCTGTATAGCTTTGCTTTTACCATATATCCTAGGGTTCTACCTGTCAATTTTTCTTTTTTAATTACTTAAAATTTTATTTTCTTAATAATTATTTTTTATTTTAATAACTTTTTTATTTCATTTTATTTTATCGTCTTTCTTTCTTTCTTTTTTTTCTCCCTTTTATTCTGAGCCTTGTGGAGGACAGGCTCTTGGGGCTCCAGACAGGCTTCAGTCAGGGCTGTGCCACTGAGGTGGGAGAGCCAAGTACAGGACACTGGTCCACAAGAGACCTCCCAGCTCCATGTAATATCAAACGGTGAAAATCTCCCAGAGATCTCCATCTCAACGACAAGATCCAGCTTCACTCAAAACCCAGCAAGCTACAGTTCAGGACACCCTATGCCAAACAACTAGCAAGACAAGAACACAACCCCATCCATTAGCACAGAGGCTGCCTAAAATCATAACAAGGCCACAGACACCCAAAAACACACCATGAGACATGGACCTGCCCACCAGAAAGACAAGATCCAGCCTCATCCACCAGAGCACAGGCACTAGTCCCCTCCACCAGGAATCCTACACACCCACTGAACCAACTTTAGCCACTGGGGACAGACACCAAAAACAATGGAAACTATGAACCTTCAGATTGCGAAAAGCAGACCAAAAACACAGTAAGTTAAGCAAAATGAGAAGACAGAGAAACACACAGCAGATGAAGGAGCAAAGCAAAAACCCACCAGACCTAACAATGAAGAGGAAATAGGCAGTCTACCTGAAAAAGAATTCAGAGTAATGACAGTAAACATGATCCAAAATCTTGGAAATAGAATGGAGAAAATACAAGAAACGTTTAACAAGGATGTAGAAGAACTAAAGAGCAAACAAACAGAGATGAACAACACAATAAATGAAATTTAAAATTCTCTAGAAGGTATCAATAGCAGAATAACTGAGGCAGAAGAATGGATAAGTGATCTGGAAGATAAAATAGTGGAAATAACTACTGCACAACAGAATAAAGAAAAAAGAATGAAAAGAATTGAGGACAGTCTCAGAGATGTCAGGGACAGCATTAAATGCACCAACATTTGAATTATAGGGGTCCCAGAAGAAGAAGAGAAAAAGAAAGGGACTGAGAAAATGTTTGAAGAGATTATAGTTGAAAACTTCCCTAATATGGGAAGGGAAATAGTTAATCAAGTCCAGGAAACACAGAGAGTCCCATACAGGATAAATCCAAGGAGAAACACACCAAGACACATATTAATCAAACTGTCAAAAATTAAATACAAAGAAAAAATATTAAAAGCAGCAAGGGTAAAACAACAAATAACACCTAAGGGAATCCCCATAAGGTTAACAGCTGACCTTTCAGCAGAAACTCTGCAAGCCAGAAGGGCGTGGCAGGACATATTTAAAGTGATCAAAGAGAAAAACCTACAATCAAGATTACTCTACCCAGCAAGGATCTCATTCAGATTTGATGGAGAAATTAAAACCTTTACAGACAAGCAAAAGTTAAGAGAATTCAGCACCACCAAACCAGCTTTACAACAAATGCTAAAGGAACTTCTCTGGGCAGGAAACACAAGAGAAGGAAAAGACCTACAATAATAAATCCAAAACACTTAAGAAAATGGTAATAGGAACATTACCTTCATTACGATAATTACCTTAAATGTAAATGGATTAAATGCTCCAACCAAAAGACACAGACTGGCTGAATGGATACAAAAACAAGACTCATATATATGCTGTCTACAACAGACCCACTTCAGACCTAGGGACACATACAGACTGAAAGTGAGGGGATGGAAAAAGATATTCCATGCAAATGGAAATCAAAAGAAACTTGGAGCAGTAATTCTCATATCAGACAAAATAGACTTTAAAACAAAGGCTTTTACAAGAGAAAAAGAAGGACTCTATAGAATGATCAAGGGATCAATCCAAGAAGAAGATACAATTGTAAATATTTATGCAGCCAACATAGGAGCACCTCAATACATAATGCAAATACTAACAGCCATAAAAGGGGAAATTGACAGTAACACACTCATAGTAGGGGACTTCAACACCCCACTTTCACCAATGGACAGATCATCCAAAATGAAAATAAATAAGGAAACAAAAGCTTTAAATGATACATTAAACAAGATGCACTTAATTGATATTTATAGGACATTCCATCCAAAAATAACAGAATACACATTCTTCTCAAGTGCTCATGGAACATTCTCCAGGATAGATCATATCCTGGGTCACAAATCAAGCATCATTAAATTTAAGAAAATTAAAATCGTATCAAGTATCTTTTCTGACCACAACGCTATGAGACTAGAAATCAATTACAGGAAAAAATCAGTAAGAAATACAAACACATGGAGGCTAAAAAACACACTACTTAATAACCAAGAGATCACTGAAGAAATCAAAGAGGAAATCAAAAAATACCTAGAAACAAATGACAATGAAAACAAAACAACCCAAAACCTACGGGATGCAGCAAAAGCAGTTCTAAGAGGGAATTTTATAACTATACAAGCCTACCTTAAGAAACAAGAAACATCTCAAATAAACAACCTAACCTTACACCTAAAGCAATTAGAGAAAGAAGAACAAAAAAACCCCAAAGTTAGCAGAAGGAAAGAAATCATAAAGATCAGAGCAGAAATAAATGAAAAAGAAATGAAGGAAACGATAGCAAAGATCAATAAAACTAAAAGCTGGTTTTTTGAGAAGAAAAACAAAATTGATAAACCATTAGCCAGACTGATCAAGAAAAAAGGGAGAAGACTCAAATCAATAGAATTAGAAATGAAAAAGGAGAAGTAACAACTGACACTGCAGAAATACAAAAGATCATGAGAGATTACTACAAGCAACTCTATGCCAATAAAATGGACAACCTGGAAGAAACGGACAAATTCTTAGAAATGCACAACCTTACGAGACTGAACCAGGAAGAAATAGAAAATATGAACAGAACAATCACAAGCACTGAAATTGAAACTGTGATTAAAAATCTTCCAACAAACAAAAGCCCAGGACCAGATGGCTTCACAGGTGAATTCTATCAAACATTTAGAGAAAAGCTAACACCTATCCTTCTCAAACTCTTCCAAAGTATAGCAGAGGGAGGAACACTCCCAAACTCATTCTATGAGGCCACGATCACTCTGACACCAAAACCAGACAAAGATGTCACAAAGAAAGAAAACTACAGGCCAATATCACTGATGAACATAAATGCAAAAATCCTCAACAAAATACTAGCAAACTGAATCCAACAGCACATTAAAATGATAATACAGCATGATCAAGTGGGATTTATCCCAGGAATGCAAGGATTCTTCAAAATACACAAATCAATCAACGTGATACACCATATTAACAAATTTAAGGAGAAAAACCATATGATCATCTCAATGGATGCAGAGAAAGCTTTCAACAAAATTCAACAACCATTTATGATTAAAAACCCTGCAAAAAGTAGGCACAGAGGGAATTTTCCTCAACATAATAAAGACCACATATGACAGACTCACAGCCAACATCGTCCTCAATGGTGAAAACATGAAACCATTTCCACTAATATCAGAAACAAGACAAGGTTGCCCACTCTCACCACTATTATTCAACACAGATTTGGAAGTTTTAGCCACAGCGATCAGAAAAGAAAAAGAAATAAAAGGAATCCAAATCAGAAAAGAAAAAGTAAAGCTGTCACTGTTTGCAGATGACATGATAATATACATAGAGAATCCTAAAGATGCTCCCAAAAAACTACTAGAGCTAATCAATGAACTTGGTAAAGTAGCAGGATACAAAATTAGTGAACAGATATCTCTTGCATTCCTATACACTAATGATGAAAAATCTGAAAGTGAAATTAGAAAACACTCCCATTTACCATTGCAACAAAAAGAATAAAATATCGAGGCATAAACCTACCTAAGGAGAGAAAAGACCTGTATGCAGAAAACTATAAGACACTGATGAAAGAAATTAAAGATGATACAAATAGATGGAGAGATATAACATGTTGTTGGATTGGAAGAATCAACATTGTGAAAACGACTCTATTACCCAAAGCAATGTACAGATTCAATGCAATCCCAATCAAACTACCACTGGCATTTTTCACAGAACTAGGACAAAAAATTTCAAAATTTGTATGGAAACACAAAAGACCCCAAATAGCCAAAGCAATCTTGAGAAAGAAAAACGGAGCTGGAGGAATCGGGTTCCCTGACTTCAGACTATACTACAAAGCTACAGTAATCAAGACAGTATGGTACTGGCACAAAAGCAGAAATATAGGTCAATGGAAAAGGATAGAAAACCCAGAGGTAAACCCACACACATATGGTCACCTTATCTTTGAAAAAGGAGGCAAGACTATACAGTGGAGAAAAAGATAGCCTCTTCAATAAGTGGTGCTGGGAAAACTGGACAGCTCCATGTAAAAGAATGAAATTAGAACACTTCCTAACACCATACACAAAAATAAACTCAAAATGGATTAAAGACCTAAATGTAAGGCCAGACACCATCAAACTTGTAGAGGAAAACATAGGCAGAACACTCTATTGTATAAATCACAGCAACATCCTTTCTGACCCATCTCCAAGAGAAATGGAAATAAAAACAAAAATAAACAAATGGGACCTAATGAAACTTAAAAGCTTTTGCACAGCAAAGGAAACCATAAACAAGACCAAAAGACAACACTCAGAAAGGGAAAAAATATTTGCAAATGAAGCAACTGACAAAGGATTAATCTCCAAAGCATACAAGCAACTCATGCAGCTCCATATCAAAAAAATAAAACAAAGACCCCAATCCAAAAATGGGCAGAAGACCTAAACAGTCATGTCTCCAAAGAAGATATACAGATTGCCAACAAACACATGAAAGAATGCTCAACATCACGAATAATTAGAGAAATGCAAATCAAAACTACAATGATATATCATCTCACACCGGTCAGCATGGCCTTCATCAAAAAATCTACAAACAATAAATGCTGGAGAGGGTGTGGAGAAAAGGGAACCCTCTTGCACTGTTGGTGGGAATGTAAATTGATACAGCCACTATGGAGAACCGTATGGAGGTTCCTTAAAAAACTAAAAGTAGAATTACCATATGACCCAGCAATCCCACTACTGGGCATATACCCTGAGAAACCATAATTCAAAAAGAGTCATGTACCAAAATGTTCATTGCAGCTCTATTTACAATAGCCAGGATATGGAAGCAACCTAAGTGTCCATCAACAAATGAATGGATAAAGAAGATATGGCACATATATACAATGGAAAATTACTCAGCCATAAAAAGGAATGAAACTGAGTTATTTGTAGTGAGGTGCATAGACCTAGAGACAGTCATACAGAGTGAAGTAAGTCAGAAAGAGAAAAACAAATACTGTATGCTAAAACATATATATGGAATCTAAAAAAAGAAAATAAAATGGTCAGAAGAACCTAGGGGCAAGATGGGAATAAAGATGCAGACCTACTAGGGAATGGACTCGAGGATACAGGGAGGCGGAAGGGTAAGCTGGGAAAAAGTGAGACAGCAGCATGGACATATATACACTACCAAATATAAAATAGCTAGCTAGTGAGAAACAGCTGCATAGCACAGGGAGATCAACTCGGTGCTTTGTGACCACCTAGGGGTGTAGGATAGGGAGGGTGGAAGGGAAGGAGATGCAAGAGGGAAGAGATATGGGGACGTATGTATATGTATAAGTGATTCACTTTGTTATAAAGCAGAAACTAACACACCATTGTAAAGCAATTATACTCCAATGAAGATGTTAAAAAATAATAATAAAATTTTTTTAAAAATGAAGACAGCCTAAGAGACCTCTGGGACAATGTTAAACACAACAACGTTTGCATTATAGGGGTCCCAGAAGGAGAAGAGAGAGAGAAAAGACCCGAGAAAATATTTGAAGAGATTATAGTCGAAAACTTTCCTAACTTGGGAAAGGAGATAGCCACCCAAGTCCAGGAAGCGTAGCGAGTCCCATACACGATAAACCCAAGGACAAACACGCCGAGACACACAGTAATCAAATTGGCAAAAATTAAAGAGAAAGAAAAATTATTGAAAGCAGCAAGAGAAAAATGAAAAATAACATACAAGGGAACTCCCATAAGGTCAACAGCTGATTTCTCAGCAGAAACTCTACAAGCCAGAAACGAGTGGCATGATATACTTAAAGTGAGGAAAGGGAAGAACCCACAACCAAGATTAATCTACCTGGCAAGGATCTCATTCAGATTCAATGGAGAAATCAAAAGCTTTACAGAGAAGCAAAAGCTAAGAGAATTCAGCACCACCAAACCAGCCCTACAACAAATGCTAAAGGAACTTCTCTAACTGGGAAACACAAGAGAAGAAAAGGACCTACAAAAACAAACCCAAAACAATTAAGAAAATGGTCACAGGAACATACATACCAATAATTACCTTAAATGTGAATGGATTAAATGCTCCAACCAAAAGACACAGGCTTGCTGAATGGATACAAAAACAAGACCCATATATATGCTGTCTACAAGAGACCCACTTCAGACCTAGGGAAACATACAGACTGAAAGTGAGGGGATGGAAAAAGATATTCCATGCAAATGGAAATCAAAAGAAAGCTGGAGTAGCAATACTCATATCACATAAAATAGACTTTAAAATAAAGAATGTTACAAGAGACAAGGAAGGACACTACATAATGATCAAGGGATCAATCCAAGAAGATATAACAATTATATATATATATATATATATATATATATATATATATATATATATATATATATACACCCAACATAGGAGCACCACATTACATAAGGCAACTGCTAACAGCTATAAAAGAGGAAATCGACAGTAACATAATAATAGTGGGGGACTTTAACACCTCACTTACATCAATGGACAGATCATCCAAAATGAAAATAAATAAGGAAACAAAAGCTTTAAATGACACAATAGACCAGATAGATTTAATTGATATATATATAGGACATTCCATCCAAAAACAGCAGATTACACTTTCTTCTCAAGTGTGCACAGAACATTCTCCAGGATAGATCACATCTTGGGGCACAAATCAAGCCTCTGTAAATTTAAGAAAATTGAAATCATATCAAGCATCTTTTCTGACCACAATGCTATGAGAGTAGAAATGAATTACAGGGAAGAAAACATAAAAAACACAAACACATGGAGGCTAAACAATACATAACTAAATAACCAAGAGATCACTGAAGAAATCAAAGAGGAAATCAAAAAATACCTAGAGACAAATGACAATGAAAACATGACAATCCAAAACCTATGTGCTGCAGCAAAAGCAGTTCTAAGAGGGAAGTTTATAGCTATACAAGCCTACCTCAAGAAGGAAGAAAAATCTCAAATAAATAATCTAACCTTACACCTAAAGGAACTAGAGAAAGAAGAACAAACAAAACTCAAAATTAGCAGAAGGAAAGAAATCATAAAGATCAGAGCAGAAATAAATGAAATAGAAACAAAGAAAACAATAGCAAAGATCAATAAAACTAAAAGCTGTTTTTTTGAGAAGATAAACAAAATTGATAAACCATTAGCCAGACTCATCAAGAAAAAGAGGGAGAGGACTCAAATCAATAAAATTAGAAATGAAAAAGGAGAAGTTACAACACACACCGCAGAAATACAAAGCATCCTAAGAGACTACTACAAGCAACTCTATGCCAAAAAAATGGACAATCTGGAAGAAGTGGACAAATTCTTAGAAAGGTATAACCTTCCAAGACTGAACCAGGAAGAAATAGAAAATATGAACAGACCAATCACAAGCACTGAAACTGAAACTGTGATTTCAAATCTTCCAACAAACAAAAGTCCAGAACCAGATGGCTTCACAGGTGAATTCTATCAAACATTTAGAGAAGAGCTAACACCCATCCTTCTCAAACTCTTCCAAAAAATTGCAGAGGAAGGAACATTCCCAAACTCATTCTATGAGGCCACCATCACCCTGATACCAAAACCAGACAAAGATACTACAAAAAAAGAAAATCACAGACCAATATCACTGATGAATATAGATGCAAAAATCCTCAATGAAATACTAGCAAACAGAATCCATCAACACATTAAAAGGATCATACAGCATGATCAAGTGGGATTTATCCCAGGGATGCAAGGATTTTTCAATATACACAAATCAATCAATGTGATACACCATATTAACAAATTGAAGAATAAAATCCATATGATCATCTCACTAGATGCAGAAAAAGCTTCTGACAAAATTCAACACCCATTTATGATAAAAACTCTCCGGAAAGTGGGCATAAAGGGAACCTACCTCAACATAATGAAGGCCATATATAACAAACCCACAGCAAACATCATTCTCAATGGTGAAAAACTGAAAGTATTTCCTCTAAGATCAGGAACAAGACAAGGATGTTCATTCTCACCACTATTATTCAACATAGTTTTGGAAGTCCTAGCCTCAGCAATCAGAGAAAAAAAGAAATAAAAGGAATACAAATTGGAAAAGAATAAGCAAAACTGTCACTATTTGAAGATGACATGGTACTATACATAGAGAATCCTAAAAATGCCACCAGAAAACTACTAGAGCTAATCCATGAATTCAGTAAAGTTGCAGGATACAAAATTAATGCACAGAAATCTCTTGCATTTCTATACACTAATGATGAAAAATCTGAAAGAGAAATTAAGGAAACACTCCCATTTACCATTGCAACAAAAAGAATAAAATACCTAGGAATAAATCTACCTAGGGAGACAAAAGACCTGTATGCAGAAAACTATAAGACACTGATGAAAGAAATTAAAGTTGATACCAACAGATGGAGAGATATACCATGTTCTTGGATTGGCAGAATCAATATTGTGAAAATGACTATGGTACTCAAAGCAATCTACAGATTCAATGCAATCCCTATCAAATTACAAATGGTGTTTTTTATGGAACAAGAACAAAAAGTCTTAAAATTTGTATGGAGACACAAAAGACTCCCAATAGCCAAAGCAGTCTTGAGGGAAAAAAATGGAGCTGGAGGAATCAGACTTCCTGACTTCAGACTATACTACAAAGCTACAGTAATCAAGACAATATGGTACTGGCACAAAAACAGAAACATAGATCAATGGAACAAGATAGAAAGCCCAGAGGTAAACCCACGCACCTATGGTCAACTAACCTATGACAAAGGAGGTAAAGATATAAAATGGTGAAAAGACAGTCTCTTCAATAAGTGGTGCTGGGAAAACTGGACAGCTACATGTAAAAGAATGAAATTAGAACACTCCCTAACACCATACACAAAACTAAACTCAAAATGGATTAGAGACCTAAATATAAGAATGGACACTGTAAAACTCTTAGAGGAAAACATAGGAAGAACAGTCTTTGATGCAAATCACAGCAAGATCTTTTTTGATCCACCTCCTAGAGTAATGGAAAGAAAAACAAAAATAAACAAATGGGATCCAATGAAACTTAAAAGCTTTTGCACAGCAAAGGAAACCATAAACAAGACGAAAAGACAACCTTCAGAATTGGAGAAAATATTTGCAAGCCAATCAACTGACAAAGGATTAATCTCCAAAATATATAAACAGGTCATGCAGCTCAATATTAAAAGAACAAACAACCCAATCCAAAAATGGGCAGAAGACCTAAGTAGACATTTCTCCAAAGAAGACATACAGATGGCCAAGAAGCTCATGAAAAGCTGCTCAACATCACTAATTATTAGAGAAATGCAAATCAAAACTACAATGATGTATCACTTCACACCAGTTAGAATGGGCTTCATCAGAAAATCTACAAACAAATGCTGGAGTGGGTGTGGAGAAAAGGGAACCCTCTTGCACTGTTGGTGGGAATGTAAACTGATACAGCCACAATGGAGAACAGTATGCAAGTTCCTTAAAAAACTAAAAATAGAATTACCATATGACCCAGCAATCCCACTACTGGGCATATATCCTGAGAAAACCACAATTCAAAAAGACATATGCACCCCAATGTTCACTGCAGCATTATTTACAATAGTCAGGTCATGGAAGCAACCTAAATGCCCATCGACAGATGAATGGATAAGGAAGTTGTGGTACATATATACAATGGAATATTACTCAGCTGTAAGAAGGAACGAAATTGGGTCATTTGTTGAGATGTGCATGGATATAGAGACTGTCATACAGAGTGAAGTAAGTCGGAAAGAAAAAACAAATATCGTATATTAAGGCATATATGTGGAACCTAGAAAAATGGTACAGATGAACCGGTTTGCAGGACAGAAATTGAGACACAGATGTAGAGAACAAACATATGGACAGCAAGGGAGGAAAGCCACAGGGGGGTGGGGATGGTGGTTTGCTGAATTGGGCGATTGGGATTGACATGTATACACTGATGTGTATAAAATTGATGACTAATAAGAACCTGCTGTATAAAAAAAGAAAGAAAAGAAAAATCCTATTAAAAAAAAAGAGTATCTATCACAAATCAATATTAGAGACTTCCTTGGTGGCACAGTGGCTGAGAATCCACCTCCCAATTCAGGGGACACAGGTTCAAGCCCTGGTCCAGGAAGATCCCACATGTCGTGGAACAACTAAGCCCATGAACCACAACTACTGAGCCTGCGCTCTAGAGCCTACAAAGCACAACTACTGAGCCCATGTGCCACAATTACTGAGGCCCGTGTGCCTAGAGCCCATGTTCTGCAACAAGAGAAGCTACTGCAATGTGAAGCTCACACACCACAATGAAGAGGAGCCCTAGCTCACTGCAACTAGAGAAAGCCCGCGTGCAGCAACAAAGACCCAACGCAGCCAAATAAATAAGTTTATATAAAAAAAAGTCAATAGTAAACTTAATATGAAATAGTAAGTCAATAGTAAACTTAATATAAATAGTAAACTTAATATGAAATCTTAAAGCACTAGAGAGATATTCCCATTGGACTCAGAAACAAAACAAAAATGCTTGTCAAAATGAATACTGTTCAGCAATGTTCTGGAGATCTTAACCAATGCAGTAAGGCAAACAAATTTATTTCATTCTCTTTCTCTGCAGATAGATACATACATATATACACAGATAACACATAAAAAGAGAGAAAATTAGAAAAGGTTAAACAAAATGCCATGTTTATGTACCTAAAAAAAAAGATACAAAAGAATTTATTTTAAAAATCTATTAGGGGCTTCCCTCGTGGTGCAGTGGTTAAGAATCCGCCTGCCAATACAGGGGACACGGGTTTGAGCCCTGGTCCCGGAAGATCCCACATGCTGCAGAGCAACTAAGCCTGTGCGCCACAATTACTGAGCCTGTGCTCCAGAGCCTGCAAGCCACAGCTACTGAGCGCATGTGCCATAACTACTGAAGCCTGCTCGCCTAGAGCCCGTGCTCTGCAACAAGAGAAGCCACAGCAATGAGAAACCCATGCACTGCAACGAAGAGTAGCCCCCACTCACCGCAACTAGAGAAAGGCCTCACACAGTAACGAAGACCCAACACAGCCAAATATTAAATAAATAACTATAAAATAAGAGATTTTAGTAAGGAAGACAGGTATAAGATCAATACATACATTACTAATAGTTTTTGTAGATACCAACAGTAACTAGTTAGAAATAATGAATAAAAGACCCCATTTATATTACCAATAAAAACTATCAACTACAATGCAACAACCATACTCAAAAATACACAAGATGAAGAAAACCATAGAACTTTGTAGAAAGTACTTAAGAAGATCCAGGAAAAGAGAAAACCATACTATGATTCTAGATGGGAAGATGTAATGTTGTAAAGATGAATCACTTCAAATTTGAAAGCTCCAATGGAATTTTTAAATGGAACTTGGCAAACTAATTCTAAGTTCATTTGGTTAGTAAATTAGCAACAATTACAAAGCAAATTATAAGAATAGAAATGAGAAGGAACTAATCCTTTAAGTAACAAAGCTTACTATAAAGCTATAGTGGGGGGTGCCTTCAAGGTGGCAGAGGAGTAAGACGCAGAGATCACCTTCTTCCCCACAAGTACATCAAAACTACATCTACATGTGGAATAATTCCTATAGAACACCTATGGAATGCTGGCAGAAGACCTCAAACTTCCCAAAAGGCAAGAAACTCCCACATACCTGGGTAGGGTAAAAGGAAAAAGAAAAAACAGAGACAAAAGAATAGGGATGGGACCTGCACCTCTGGGAGGGAGCTGTGAAGGAGGAAAGGTTTCCACACACTAGGAGGCCCCTTCACTGGCAGAGATTGGGGGGGGGGGGGGTGGATTCTTCAGCGCCACGGAGGAGAGCACAGCAACAGAGGTGCTGAGGGCAAAGCGGAGAGATTCCCACACAGAGGATCGGTGCCATCCAGCACTCACCAGCCTGAGAGGCTTGTCTGCTTACCTGCTGGGATGGGTTGGGGCTGGGAGCTGAGGCTCGGACTTCGGAGGTCAGACTCCAGGGAGAGGACTGGGGTTGGCTGCGTGAAGACAGCCTGAAGGGGGCTAGTGCACCACAGCTAGCCAGGAGGGAGTCGGGGAAAAACTCTGGATCTGCCTAAGAGGCAAGACACCATTGTTTCGGGGTGCGCAAGGAGAGGTGATCCACAGCATCGCCTAAATGAGCTACAGAGATGGGTGCGAGCTGCAGCTATCAGCGCGGACCCCAGAGACGGGCATGAAATGCTAGGGCTGCTGCTACAGCCACCAAGAAGCCTGTGTGCAAGCACAGGTCACTATCCACACCCCCCTCCCGGGAGCCTGTGCAGCCTGCCACTGTCAGGGTCCCATGATCCAGGGACAACTTCCCCAGGAGAGCACACGTTGTGCCTCAGGCTGTTGCAACGTCACGCTGGCCTCTGCCGCCACAGGCTCACCCCGCATTCCGTACCCCTCCCTACCTCCGGCCTGAGTGAGCCAGAGCCCCCTAATCAGCTGCTCCTTTAACCCAGTCCTGTCTGGGTGGGGAACAGATGCCCTCAGGCGACCTACACGCAGAGGTGGGGCCAAATCCAAAGCTGAACCCCAGGAGGTGTGCGAACAAAGAAGAGAAAGGGAAATTTCCCCCGGCAGCCTCAGAAGCAGCGGATTAAATCTCCACAATCAACTTGATGTACCCTGCATCTGTGGAATACCTGAACAGAAAATGAATCATCCCAAAATTGAGGTGGTGGACTTTGGGAGCAACTGTAGACTTGGGGTTTGCTTTCTGCATCTAATTTGTTTCTGGTTTTATGTTTATCTTAGTTCAGTATTTAGAGCTTATTATCATTGGTAGATTTGATTATTGATTTGGTTGCTCTCTTCCTGTTTTAATTTTTTTATACATATATATTTTTTCTTTTTTTCCCTTTTTATCTTTTTGTGAATGTGTATATATATGCTGCTTTGTGTGATTTTGTCTGTATAGCTTTGTTTTGCCATTTGTCCTAGGGTTCTGACTGTCTGCTTTTTGGGTTTTTTTGGTATAGTTTTTAGCCCTTGTTATCATTGGAGGATTTGTTTTTTGGTGTGGTTGCTCTCTTGTTTCTTTTTCTCTTCTTTTTTTAAATTACTTTTTAATTTTTTAATTTTTAATATTTTTTTCTATTTTAATAACTTTTCTTTCCTTCTTTCTTCCTTTCTTTCTTTCTTTCTTTCTTTCTTTCTCCCTTCCTTCCTTCCTTCTTCCCTTCCTCCCTCCCTCCCTCCCCCCCTCTTTCTTTCTTTCTTTTCTCACTTTACTTCTGAGCCATGTGGCTGACAGGGTCTTGGTGCTCTGGCTGTGTGTCAGGCCTGAGCCTCTGTGGTGGGAGAGTCAAGTTCAGGACATTGGTCCACCAGAGACCTCCCAGCCCCAGATAATATCAAATGGCGAAAGTTCTCCCAGAGGATCTCCATCTCAATGCAAAGATCCAGCTCCACACCCTATGCCTAATAACTGGCAAGACAGGAACACAACTCCACCCATTAGCAGAGAGGCCACCTAAAATCATAATAAGTTCACAGAAACCCCAAAACACACCACCAGTTGTGGTCCTGCCCACCAGAAAGACAAGATCCAGCCTCATCCACCAGAGCACAGGCACCAGTCCCTTCCACCAGGAAGCCTACACAACCCACTGAACCAACCTTACCCACTAGGAGCAGACACCAAAAACAACGGGAACTACAAACCTGCAGCCTGCGAAACGGAGACCCCAAACACAGTAAGTTAAGCAAAATGAGAAGACAGAGAAATACACAGCAGATGAAGGAGTAAAGTAAAAACCCACCAGACCAAACAAATGAAGAGGAAATAGGCAGTCTACCTAAGAATTCAGAGTAATGACAGTAAAGATGATCCAAGATCTTGGAAATAGAATGGAGAAAATACAAGAAACGTTTAACAAGGACATAGAAGAACTAAAGAGCAAACAAACAATGATGAACAACACAATAACTTAAATTAAAAATTCTCTAGAAGGAATCAATAGCAGAATAAGTGAGGCAGAAGAATGGATAAGTGACCTGGAATATAAAATAGTGGAAATAACTACCACAGAGCAGAATAAAGAAAAAAGAATGAAAAGAATTGAGGACAATCTCAGAGACCTCTGGGACAACATTAAATGCACCAACATTTGAATTATAGGCATCCCAGAAGAAGAAGAGAAAAACAAGGGACTGAGAAAATATTTGAAGAGATTATAGTTGAAAACTTCCCTAATGTAGGTAAGGAAATAGTCAATCAAGTCCAGGAAGCACAGAGAGTCCCATATAGGATAAATCCAAGGAGAAACATGCCAACACACATATTAATCAAACTATCAAAAATTAAATACAAAGAAAAAATATTAAAAGCAGCAAGAGAAAAGCAACAAATAACATACAAGGGAATCCCCATAAGGTTAACAGCTGATCTTTCAGCAGAAACTCTGCAAGCCAGAAGGGAGTAGCAGGACATATTTAAAGTGATGAAAGGAGAAATCCTAAAGCTATAGTGATTAAAATAGTGTAATATTGGAATAGAAATAGATCAGTTGACTAAAAAAGGATTCAGAAACAAATCCATATAAATTTGAAATTTAGTGTATAAAAAATATGTCATTTCAAACCATTGTGGAAAGGCTGGCCTAATCAATAAATAGTTTGGGGTCAATTGGCTGTCCATTTAGCAAAAAAAATTAGAGTTCTCTTCATACCACCCATTTTAAAAACTAAATTCCAGAGGGATTAATAAGTAAAATGTAAAATAACAAAAGGTCTAGAATACAGGAAATATTTTTATAATCTTGGGGAAAGATCTAAGACACAAAACTCAGAAGCCACAAAAGAAAGGAAGGACAGATTACTGCACAAAAATGTAAAATTTCTATAGAAGACATTTTTAACAGAGAAAGTATTAATATCCCTAGTATAAAAACAACTCATATAAATAAACTAAAAAAAAAAAGGCAAACACCCAATAAGGCAAAAAATATGAACACGTAGTCCACAAAAGAACAAAATACTAATACCTAATAAACATATGAAAAGATGTTCAACTTCACTGGCAATTAGGAAAATACAAATTCAAAATGATATGCCACAAACTACCTGATTTAAAAATGGGCAGAGGCTCTGAATAGGCATTTTCCAAAGAAGACATGCAGATGGCCAACAGGCACATGAAAAGATGTCCAACATCACTAATTATTAGGGAAATGCAGATCAAAACACGAGATACCACCTCACACCTGTTAGAATGGCGATTATCAAAAAGACAAGAAATATCAATAACAGTGTTGGAGAGGATGTGGAGAAAAGGGAAGCCTTGTGTGCTATTGGGAACATAAATTGGTAGAGCTACTATGGAAAACAGTATGGAGATTCCTCAAAAAATTAAGAATAGAACTACCATATGATTGAGCTATTCCAATTCTGGGTATTTTTCCAAAGAATACAAAAACACTAATTTGAAAAAATATATGCACCCCTACGTTCACTGCAGCATTATTTACAATAGCCAAGATGTGGAAACAACTTAGGTTGGTTGTTTTCATGATGGATAAAGAATATATGATACACATATATACAGTAGAATGCTACACAGCCATTAAAAAAGAATTAGATCTTTCCATATGTGACAACATGGATGGACCTTGAGGTATTACACTAAGTGAAATAAGTCAGATGGAGACCAACAAATACAGTATGATTTCACTCATATGTGGCATCTAAAAAAGCAAAATAAACAAAATAAAACAAAAAACAAACTCATAGATATAGGGAACAGATTGCTGGTTACTGGAGGGAAGTCGGCTAAGGGGTGGGAGAAATGGGTGAAGAGGGTCAATGGTCTGGTGAAGAATGGTAACGACTTGTGGTGGTGATCATTTTGTAGTGTATACAGATGTAGAATTCTAATGCTGTACCCCTGAAACTTACATAATAATAAAAAAATGAGATCCCATTTTTGTTCACCAAAATTACAAAAAATTAAACACACTGATGAAGTCCAGGGTTGCCTAGGGTATAGGGAAAAGAAAATTCACCTTCTTTTGGTGCAGGGTGAGTTGTGACAACCTATTTAGAGTGAAAAATAACTGTCAGTAAATATCATCACAATATGACAATAACTATCAAAATTAAAAATATTTTTAACTCATACTTTTAGATTTACATTCTATAGGAATACTTGCACAAGTGTGCAAGGATATATATAGGGAAAATTATTTGTAATAGCTAAAAGTATGAGACAACCTAATGTCAACAGTAATAGAATGGTTGAATGGATACTGAAATAGTCATAAAATGGAAACCTCTGTAGCCATTTAAAAATTAGAGGTAAGTCTGATAAATTATATATTTTAATTGAAGTACAGTTGATTTACAATGTCGTGTTAGTTTCTGCTGTACAGCAAAGTGATCCAGTTATACATATGTATACATTTTTTTAATATTCTTTTCCATTAAGTCTGATGAATTATTAAGTGAAAAATTACATAACATTACGCAGAGGATGATTTCACTTTTGTGAAAACAAATGTGTTCTTGAATGTTCTTCAAAAATGTCCGGGAAAAAAAAAAAGGTCCGGAAAGATATCAGAAGTTTGACTGTGTTTACTTCTTGGGGATGGGGATGGAAAGGGGCTGGGGGAATATGTGAGTGGTTGGAGTTTTTTACTTTTTCTACTTTACAAATTATTTGTATATGTATGTGTGATCCACAAATAATTCTATATTAATTTACAATAAAATGGTAAAAATTAAATGAACATGTGCAAAGGGATATAAGAGACAATCAATTGTACAAAACATATTTCATAGAAATTTACAATTTAAAGCTAGGTAGAATAGAAATATACTGTGACTCCCCTAAATCCTAAACAAGAAGGAATTTAATCCCCAACTCCAGTTTTATGCACCTGTGTGAATTGCAAAAAAAAATCTGAAAATTTAGGGATTTAATTGACACTAGACCCAAACCTGCATATTTTCTAGAACAAAACGATAGTGGAGCATTCAAATATTTGTGCATTCTGTTTTGGATCTGGGCCTACCCACACAAATGGACCACCCCACAGACACTGGTGCCTTACTTCTGGAGTTCATTCAGATTATCATCTACCTTTTCACTCCAGGAAATCTACTCGTCACTCTCAGCTTACTTGGAGGAGGAAGAGGAGAAGAAGGAGAAGAAGGAAAAATGAAGGAGGAAGAGGAGGAAGAGGGGGAGAAGGAAGGAGAAAGCAGTTTTGACCTGTAATACAAGTACAGATTTAAAGCTGAATAATCACTTAACTCCAGAAGCCCACAGGCATAAGCTACAGACCTAGCCTGCAAATAAATTTGGTCTCAATTTGGACTCCAGATTAAAACCAAGTTAGGTGACTTTTTGCCTTTATATCAGTAGTTTCTTTAAAAGTGGATATACTTTTTCACAACTAGGTAGATCCAAACAATAGCCAGAATAAATCCAAACAATAGCCATAAAATTTAGTACAATGCCTCTAAAATAGCTGAGATTTGGCATTGCTTTCAGTTCAACAAGTTTTTCTTAAAAC
Source organism: Hyperoodon ampullatus (assembly GCF_949752795.1). Taxonomy (NCBI): domain Eukaryota; kingdom Metazoa; phylum Chordata; class Mammalia; order Artiodactyla; family Ziphiidae; genus Hyperoodon; species Hyperoodon ampullatus. The sequence goes on from NC_136928.1 coordinate 36,457,566, forward strand.
TGAGCAACTTGGCTAGAAAAGATTTATTAATTCAGAGTCTGTAATCTAAGGGCAATTGAAGAAACACTATGAGTCATGTTCATCAAAATTTATGAATCCCTTTTGTAATTGTGACTTTATTTCTACTGCATAGTAACATAATGTTTCAAACTCTGTGATTCCACTGAGCCAAAGACAGCTCTTCAACGTAAAATAAATGAGAGCTTTGGGTAATATCTTGCAAAATCCACATGGTCAGTTTGAATCTTAATACCTGTACTTCCTGAACAAATAAGTGATGCATTTGTTTTTTCTTTCCCAGATTTAAGTTCAATTTCCTCACCTTCTGGTGTCTCACATCAGTAAGAAAATACAATCTTGTGAGCCACGATGGAGATTCTCAAGTTGCATCTCTTAGAGGCATTTAATTCCCAATGACCAAGAGTCATGAAAACTTCAATTAAAAAAACCTCAAATATTAAGTCAAATATACTTCAATAAAAAATAAATAAAATCTAAATAAAATTAAAATTATAGCCATTGCAGTAGGTAAAAAAATTAAATGTTTCCTTGAGTTAGCTATTCAACTGCTTTAAGATAAACAAATGTTGCTTCAAGTTCTTTCAAATGTCCCATACCTTGGCAACAATGAAAGTCATTAACATTCACAGTCCTCCATCACATGGGACAATATTTCATACTTGACAAGTTCACAGCATGAATTTCCAGTAACTGAAACAAAGGAAAGACTTTCTTTGGATTCAAATAAACTGATGATGGACCCTCTTTTCCCTTTTCTTACAGGTGTCCCATCTGTGCCAAATAAGCTCATCTTTATTTGAGGAACATGTAGAACTAAGATGAAGTAATAGAGACGGGAAGAAAATGTGACAAGAGAAGTGTCCTATAAAGTAACAGGTTTCATACTTGCTTATGACTGGTGGTGATATCTACAGGCAGTTACAAAGGAGGATTTCTAAAACATTTTATCCGCAATCTGCCCAAAACATTTGTATAAGTGGTCAAACTTCCAAGATGACTACTTTAAAAGATAATACTCCTTTTGGATAAGATTGTATTTTTAAATAACAACATCAGCATCTTTGCCTGATAAATCCAATTCTTTATACCCTTTAAAATAGCTGATGAAAAAAATATCAGAGCCTCAGTATTGATTACAATTCAGTTTTAAAATTTTTTGTTTTGAAATAATTATAGATTCACAGGAAGTTCAACTGTGGTATAAAGAGTCCCATGTACCCTTCATGGTATCATCTTATAGCTATAGTATATAATCAAAACTTGGAAATTGGCATTGGTACATTACTGTTAACATACCAATCCCAGTTGGTATGTTACTCAGTTGCAACCTTTTTAAATCAGCATTTATTTGTGTGTGTGTGTATAATTTTATACAGTTTAATCTCATGTATAGATTCATGTAACCACCACTACAATCAAGATTCAGCTGTCACATTATTGCAAAAGAATTCCCTCCTGCTACCACTGCGAATTAGCACTCACCACCTCATCCCCTCCTTGTCATCTGGCTACCATGAACCTCTTCTCAATCTCTGTAGTTTTGTTATTTCAAAAATGTGATATAAATGGAATCTTACTGCATTTAACATTTAAGATTGATTTTTCTTCACTAAGCATAATGTCCTTGAGGTGCATCCCGGGTGTTTCATTTATCAGTAGTTCATTCCTTTTTATTGTTAAGTAGTATTCTATTGTGTGGATGTAGAGTTTGTTCAACCATTCACCTACTGAAGGGCATCTGGGCTGTTTCCAGTATTTTGCTAGTAGGAATAAAGCTGCAATGAGTATCACTGTATGGGTTTTGTGTAAACATATATTTTAATTTTTCTGTGATAAACGTCCAAGAGTTGATTGCTGAGTTGCATGTTTAGCTTTGCAAGAAAATACCAAACTGTTTTCCAGAGTGGCTGTACCATTTTACATTCCCACGTGCAATGCATGACAGCTCCAGTTTCTCTGCATCCTCACAAACACTTGTGTAGTAATATCTCATTGTGGTTTTAACTTGCATTTCCCTAATGACTAATGATGCTGAACATCTTTTCATATCATTATTTTCCATCTATACATTCTCTTCTGTGAAATCTCTTCATGTCTTTTGCCCATTTTATAATTGGATTGTTTCTTTTTCACTGTTGAGTTTTGAGGACTTTTTTAAAAATACGTATTCTAAATGTAAGGTTTTGTCAGATAGGTGCTTTGCAAATATTTTCTCCTACCAATTCATTTTCATAAGACAAAAATCAGAACTGGGTCTTAGGTGAGAGCACATTTGATTTTGTAGATACAGGATTACATTCAAGGCTATGTGACTTTGATTTCAGCCGTTATTTAAACCCAAACTTTGAGGCTTCTTGATACAGTGATGTCCCAGTATGCTAAACAAGATCAAAAGATGACAAGTCACCACCACCGGTCAGGATTAGTTCATATGTTTAAAAGGCAGGTGTATTCTGCATAACATCATATTGCAAGGGAAAGCTCTTACTGTTGATGAAATATGTAGTTCAAGAAAGCAAAAAAAATCTATTTTCAAGGCAGCAGAATGACAGGCAACCTGATCTTTAAATCTTATTCTAGGTAATATTCTAAAAATATGTGCTATAAAGTACTATAAAATAACCTGATTTCAGATCCTATGTTTTTTTCTAGTGTACCTTGCTTACTCTAGAAATGGTGACTATACAACTCTAAATTTGAGGGGACAGTTCAAATTTCAAATATTCCAAACCATTGCCTCCATAAACCATTAAAATTACTTCCAAGTATTAGACCATCAAAATTATACCTAGTAGACTTGTCTTTACATCTGACAAAGATCCCTGTGTAGAATATTCCGAGTATGGCTACCTTGTCATATACCCTTCCCTGCTCACACCCCTTATGCTCTAATGGTCATACTCTACATGACATGATCCTGCCCCCTTGCTATATCTAATCAGACAAAGGAGGGACCCAAAGCGCCCATCCATAGGCTGTTCAGTGACCCCTGCTTTGGATTTACTGGTCCAAAAGAAGATGAGCTGGGTCAGTTATACACCTTTTTCAGGAACTTGGAATTAAAAAAAGCTGAAGTGAGGGTAAACAACCATAAGAGCTGGACTGAAAGATCACGACATGACCACTATGGGTCATGTGCAAGCTGGAAGCCAGCCTCTGGAGGGTGGCGTCAGCTGATGCACAGAGAGAAGCAGAGATGCCGTGAGTTTGTTGATGATGTTCCTGAGAGGCAGACAGAAGGAGTAGCTACTTGGGGGACCTGATGGCTTTCTGACTCTAGCTCAGGTTCCCATTCACACATAGCTTTAGAAGATACTCTGCTTTTGAAACACCTTGAGTGGGTTCTTAGCAGCTGAAAGATTTCTAATTATGACATGCACCTTAGTGGTCTTATTTTTTTATTTGGAAGTTATAGTTGATAGCTATAGAAAAATTTGTATGACCTAATGAGAGCAGCATTCTCTCAAAAAGTTTTCAGTTGATGTAAAATCTCCCCAGAAAGAGACAGAACTATTACATACAACTGGTGGGAGTACACAGTTCAGCCTTTCTGAGGGGCAATTGGGCAAAATATATCTCAAAATAAAAGTCTGTGCTACAGATGCTCTTTTTAGAAAGAAATATATGCATGATAACCCTGGAAGCATACATTAAAATAGTAATAATGGTTATCTCTAGATGATAAGATTGTGGATGATTTAAATGTTCTCCTTTCTTATGTTTTTATTTCTTACAATTCTTCTCAAAAGCAGATGTTTAAAATATGAAAATCAGCTACCAGTTCTTACATGTGCTAGGTGCTTTACAGACATTACCTAATTTAATTTTTTAAATGACCCTATAAGGTAGGTGCTGTTATTCGTACTTTATGAATGAGGAAGTTGAACCCTAAAGATGTTTTTAAAAATGTCTTATGTCATGACCAGCGAGTGGTACTAAAATGTAAAATCCATGAGATTGGGGATGTTGTCTGTTTCATTCACTGTAGGATCTGTGGCACCTAGAACTCACTAAATATTTTTAAATAAATGATAGGCAGAAGCAGGCTTTGTGCCCAAGTATGCCTCACTCCAAAACCTCTGCTCCAAATTCTTTCTCTAAACCAACACTCCAAACAAGCCCTTCTGCAATTTATGACCTTAATTCACCTTTTAATTTACTTTGTTTAAAATAGGAAGAAATTTCAACAACCAAAAACCAAACTACCCAATTTTTTAAATGAGCAAAAGTTGTGAATAGACATTTTTCCAAAGAAGACATATAGATAGCCAACAGGCATATGACAAGATATTCAACATCACTAATTATTAGGGAAATACAGATCAAAACCACAATGAGATGCTACCTCACACCTGTTAGAATGGCAGTTATCAAAAAGACAAGATATAACAGTGTTGGTGAGGATGTGGAGAAAAGGGAATGCTTGTGCACTGCTGGTGGGAATGTAAATTGGTGCAGCTACTATGGAAAATGGTATGGAGATCCCTCAAAAAATTAAGAATAGAACTACCGTATGATTGAGCTATTCCAATTCTGGGTATTTTTCCAAAGAATACAAAAATACTAATTTGAAAAAATACGTGCACCCCTACATTCATTGCAGCATTATTTATAATAGCCAAGATATGGAAGCAACTTAAGTGCCCACTGATGGATGAATGGATAAAGAAGATATGGTGTATATACAGACAATGTAATACTACTCAGTCATAAAAAATAAAGAGATCTTGCCATTTGCAACAACATGGGTATCCAACCTTGAGGATATTATGTTAAGTGAAATAAGTCAGAGAAATAAAAATACTGTATGATTTCACTTTTATGTGGAATCTAAAACAAAACAAAACAAAACAAACTCATAGATGCAGAAAACAGATTGATGGTTATTGGAGGGGAAAGGGGTTGGGGGGTGGATGACATGGGTGAAGGGGATCAACTGTCTGGTGAAGGATGGTAACTAGACCTTTGGTGGTGGTCACTTTGCAGTGTACGCAGATGTCAAATTATAATGTTGTATACCTAAAACATATAATGTTATATACCAATTTTACTTCAATTTTAAAAAAAAAATTAAAATGAAACAGGAAGAAAAGACCAAAAAATATTTACAGAACATGATGATGCTCTAGGAAATATAAAGGCACATGATGGGTAACTGAATTGCCCTAGTCAGTAAATTAACAAGTTATAGATAAACTCAACCAAGCTTTATATTATATAACCTTTACATTTTATTTAATACGGTGTTTGTAATCATTGTTAAGAAAATTTGGATATGTGACCCTTAGTTTTGAATTCAATTCTGGATTTATTATGCCATTATTTCTATGGAAAAACTCAGCTTCTCTTACATAATTTTGACTTCCAGAAGATTTTCTAAGAGTGTAGTACAATGGAAGAATGAACATTCTTGGTATTATTATTCAAAATCATAATTTATTCCTTAGTAGCTACATAGCCTTTTAAATCAGCATGAAATACTATTTTTGGAGGAAACCTGATGTTCAAACTATAATTTTGCAATAGTTATAGCAATGTCAACCCAGAGCATTAGAATAAAGCTTCAACCCATGACAAACATCATATTTCCAGTTCTTGATTCCATTTTAATAATAGCACCACAATATCATAATTACTAGACCTTAGCCAAAAGACCAAGATGCATAAGTCAGTCATAGTTATTAAATTTATGAAAGGCTAAGTTTTCCATACGGCAATGTTTAATCCCAAACTTACTGCCGTTCCTCTTCCCCCACCCAGTGTTGCTGATTAGCTTAAGGTATGAGGAGAAATATTTAAGATGATATTACTAGAGATGTGTTCTCTATCATCATTTGGACTTAACATTGTTTGGGGAGTTCAGGATGATGTAAGAAGAGAGATTGAACAAACCCAAGAGAAATACATAATGGAAGAAACAAAACATCGCTATTTGAAGACAATTGATTATGTATCTAAAAACATGCCCAAGGGGTCAGCTAAAATTTTAAACTTACTACAATAGTAAATGGCCAGATAAAATATAAAATATAGAAAAGCCGTTAACATTCTTGAATACCAACAATTACAAACTAGAAAAACCTAATTTAAAAAAAGAGATCCAGGGCTTCCCTGATGGCGCAGTAGTTGAGAATCTGCCTGCTAATGCAGGGGACATGGGTTCGAGCCCTAGTCTGGGAGGATCCCACATGCCACGGAGCAACTAGGCCCGTGAGCCACAACTACTGAGCCTGCGCGTCTGGAGCCTGTGCTCCGCAACAAGAGAGGCCGCGATAGTGAGAGGCCCGTGCACCGCGATGAAGAGTGGCCCCCGCTTGCCACAATTAGAGAAAGCCCTCGCACAGAAACAAGGACCCAACACAACAAAAATAAATAAATAAATTACTAAACTCCTACCCCCAACATCTAAAAAAAAAAAAAAAAGAAAAGAGATCCAATTTATAATAGCAATAAAATATATATAAATAAGAGTAGACTTAATAAGAAGTGTTTGGTTATATAAACATAATAATGAAATTTATCAGGCAATAACATCTAGGAAGAACAAAATATTTTAAAAATGTCAATTCTTAATATGTTCTTTTCAATTTAATGCAATCCCAATTAAAATAAAAACGGAATATTTTTTAGGATTTAAAAAGAATGTCATAATGTTCATTTAGAAAAGTAAAAGGTGAGAATAACAAAAACATTCTGAAAAAGAGAAAGGACAATAAGCAAACAAAACAGAAACATAAGTCAGTGAAACAGAAACCTCAGAAATAGGCCCCATTATATATAAGGATTAAAAAATGACCAAGTACAATGCAAAACAATAGGAAAGATTTGAAAGTACATATCTGTGGTAATCATTCATTAGAAATTCAAATTATTTTAGGTCAAATACTTCATACCACCCTTCAAAATATGTTCCAGAAGTCTTACATTACTAAATACCTGTAAACTCAAAACTAAACAAATAAACAAGAGTGAGTGAATGTTAGATCACTAGAAAGATGATAATATTTTTGAGTTTGAAGCAAAGAAGAGATAACAAAAGAAAGGATCATGGTTTCATACTTAATTGAAAAAACCCATTTATTCAACTTAAAAATAGGAAAACTAGATATAAATTAGAGACATGCATTAATTTTTTGGTCTACTGGAACTTGTGTGGCCTGTTTTATCCTTTGCACCTTGCACCATGCTGGGCACACCGTAAATGTTCACTAGTTATTTGTTGAACAAATATTGCAATAATTAACTAAGTAGACTTTGATTAATTGCATAAGACAAAGAAGTGACCCTAGAGTCCAATTAGCTAGCTGCAACTAAGAATGATGAGTGAAAATTAATTTCTTTGGCCCACATGCAAAAGAACCACACAGGCGGCTGTCTACTCAGCTGTGGAATGGGCAAGTGATGGCAACCATAGGTGGGCTGTGGAAGTGCTATCAGGCCAAATCATGTCACACTATAAGCATCAGCTGTGGGAGGGTGATAGCCAACAGGCCACACTGGCCAGGGTCAGTCAGCAAATTAATGGCTTGACTCAATCAAGAAATCTTGTTCAACCTGGGAGGCCCAGACATCAGGGTGCTGAATGACAGGGCTTATAAACAAGCCATCTCAGCTGCTAAACAAAGGGCATGATTGTGTTCGAGGAGGAGAGAGACAGAGGACCACATACTTCTTGTCAGTCTTTTTCTAGGATAATTACTCAGTGGAGTGAAGCATCTTTAACCACTTTGACCTGATGGTTGCTGTATTTTCCATCTGAGACAGTCCTCTGACTAGAGGGATTTTAACATCAGTATATGATTATTTGCGATTATAGTAAGGAATACATTCATTCAAAATCATTTAGTAGTTGGGGAGTCTATGCAGCAAGATGTTTCTGCTTTGTTTTCAGTCTACTTTGTGCTGATGGCTCACAGCATTCAGTACATTTTTTGCTGAATCAGTAAACGAATTGGGCATTATTTGGATAAGGCTAAAAAATAATCATTTTGGTTTTGTCAACATCTTGTTTTCCAATTTGGTGCTGGAAACATGGGGAACTGGTCTAATGTTTGCTAATGATATGCATATATGTGTTTCCACCTCTTTAGCCCTGCTTCCCCAGGGTGATGAAAATAAACACATTAAGAGAAATTGGGAGCATCTTCACTGCATGCCTGGATCCAGTGTTTCTCTGCTATAACGATGCCCCCATACATTATTTCCCACTTGTCACCTAGATTGGAGGACAGATCCTTCAAATGAGTAGAAATTTTTAGTTGTTGTTGCTATTATTACTTAACCAGCAGACAGGTTACCGGCTGGAACGGGCCAGAACACTCTGGCAAAATATTCATTTCCTGGCTATGCCTATGGCAACTTGGTATGTACAATGAGGAAAGGAGAGCAGATTTTTTTAAAATTCAAGGTTCATTCTTTTATTCAAGGTCGAAACTACAAAATTCTGAGCTATCGGATCCTGAAGTGCTTGCTTCCCTGTAATCCATTCCAATAGGAGAGCAAATATTTTAAAAACTATTTGTGAAATAGCTGGTAATGATAGGTGCTAAACACATGTAAAGTAGATATTTCCACATAGTGGCAGGATGAAAGAAACTGATATGTCAAATATTTTAAACTCCATGATCAAATTGGAATAATATCAGAAGTGATTGTAATCTGAAGCAGTAGAATTCAATTTTCCTTGCATTATGGATATTTCTCTTAGCAGACTCAGGTTAAATGACTGCTCTAAGGTTGATGACATACCGATTCCTGTTGCCAACAATGACTTCAGCCTGATGGCAACCTTTACAAATTGCTTCCTGTAAATTCTTTGTGAGAATAACAAGCAATTCATTTTGCTTGAGAGTGACTTTTAGCTAAGGGACTCCACCCAACAATCTGGATTTAATAAAACAAAAAACACTTTGGTATTACAAACATCTTTTTTGAGATGCAAGTTCCCCACATAAGGTTTTGAAAAGCAAAGCATTTTCATTTTCTATTCAGCGAAAACCAGACAGATCCTTATGCACGGCCAATGATTACTTAGTTTTTCTGATGAGTTGGTGGGGAAGAGCAGAAAGGAAGAGAAGGTCACTGAAGAGCCACATGTGTGTGTGTATGTATGTAAGATATTCAGGGTAACATTTACAAAAGACTTTTAAGTCACAGCCAGTGGCTTGGTAATTCAATCATTTATCCATTCAATTATTTGGCACTAAGTATTTACTAAGTACAAGGTACTTTTGTAAGCTCTGGGGATACCATAGTTGAACAAAACAGACAATACTTTTGCTCTCATGGAACTTACATTCGAGTGAGAGAAGACAGATCATAAGCCAAACACTACGCAAAGAAAAATCTCCTTAAAGAGGACTCTGGATTTAATGGGCAAGGTAGAGGAATTATCTGCTTACAGAGATTAGGTATTGGGAACATTTATGTCTCTGTGATTTGTAGTAGATAAAATCACACTAGTAAATATTTAAGCTTGGCATTGCTCAGATATATATAATTTATGACCTAGTTCCTGAACTCATAGAGCTTACAATTCCAACATGAAAGGTGTTCCTGCACATCATGCAGGCAGAGAAGGAAGAAAGAACCACCAGATATTTTGCATCCTATCTGAATCAGAGCTGAATCATTGTGTTCAAGGTTATAATAGGGGTGAAGGAGGTTTAGAATCCTTGAGTCTTTAGGAATTCAAATAGGAATAGGAATTCTTTGACACTGTGTGTCCTTTCCTGTTTGGTAAAAACAAAAACAAAAACAAAAAAACCCAAAAAACAATGAAGTCATTGGCATGACAGAGAAATTGTGGGTGTGCATGTGTGTGTGTGTGTGTATGTTAGAAAGAACGTCCAATCCACTTTGCTCATTCCAATGAACTTACTAGGATTAAAGGAGGTAGAAACAGAAAATCTGACAGTTTTAAAAAAATAACTGTAAAAAAAGGACCTTGGACCTTATGAAGGTAAATCCATGACTTCTTTGGGATAACACCTCTGAAACTTCTCTGATTTCCATTCCCGCTTACTCGTTTTTTCAACTTTTCTCTTTTCATTGTTCTTTGCTAGCTGCTATCATCAGTCAGGCCTTATGATTGTCTTCATCATCTCCAGATGTATTGGCCTCAGAGCTCATGAAATCAAAATCACCTTATGCTTCCGCTACTCCTGTGGAGTCCCTCAGAACTATACCACTCACCTCCTCAATCTGGGAGAAGAAATAAGTTTCTTAAGAACAACCCTTCTAATATCCCCAATCACAGTTGCTTGTTCAAAACTGAGCCTTCCAAGTCTTTTTCTCCTTACTCTTACAAGAATACTTATTCATCTAACAAACACATATTGAACACCCACCATATGGCATTATGTGGGGCTACTTGGGCCTACAAAGATGTTGAAGATACATGGTTGCTACTTATAGAGCTTATGGTTAAGAAAGGGGCCAAGTGCACAGATAGCTCTAAAACAAGGTGGAAAAAGGGCAAGCACCACAAGAAAGAGATGAATGAAGTACCCTGTTTGCTCTGAGGAAGTTTCTGGTTGGGGGCCTCAGGATGGCAGCACTGGAGCAAAAGAGGGTTAGTTAGGATTGCAACAGATCAGGAACAAATGAGCAGATGCAAGTTTACCTTTTTTGTTTATACTTTTTCTCTTAGTACATTATACACTCCATCCCATCTTTATTTATATTCTTCAAATGAGGCTTTCCCAATAAAAAATATTTTCTTAATCTCACAAGCCTCTCTTCCTTTTTCTCTTCCATTAATATTACTTTAAATCTTTAATAAGTTTGCTTTTAATTGGGTATTTAATCAACTTTACAATGAAAGTTAAATAGAAATATGTAAGTACCAAGAGCAACAAACATGAACTTACTAAAAAACTCCTCAAATTTCCATGCTTTCATAAACCCTGAAGACTTTTCCGTTCTGCTGCTTGCATAAAAACAAATGTGTGTAATTGTTAGGAACCAGTATTTATCATTCTGAATTATACTTTTTCTCATCTGCTATTGTTTTCTATAATCCTTTATCCATTCTTATATGTCTCTCATTTTTATCATTCCAACCAGCAATGTCATGTTTTATTGTACCAATGTATCATATTTGCTGTCTTCTTATTTGCTGTAGATGTGTATGTGGGCTTTTTCTAGTTTTTAGATATGCTAATAATTGCTTCTATACACATTTATATGCCTTCTCTTTCCTTTGAATTATCTCCTTGGTATATGTTACATTTTCCAGAGTTAAATAAATTAATATATAATGTGTGGCTAAAGGTATGAGTGCTGGCAGACTGGCTGTGTTTGAATTCTGGCTCTCCCACTTATCTGTGTGAACTTGGGTAAATTTCTTGACCTCTCTGAGGCACTTTCCTCAACTAAAAAACAGGCATAATGATAGTACGCACCTCATATTATTAGTATGAAAATTATATGAGATAATATACACATATTGTAAAGAATGTTAAAGGTTTAGTCTCTGATTCATGTCATGTGTATCCAAGATGCTTTCCAGAAAAAGAGCATCAGCTTACAGGATCATCAGATGCATCCAAACTTTCACATTCAAGTACTGTTGCTCTTATTTTACTGGTACAAGAATCCTACCTTACACTCACTTACCTTTGTATTTTTGCACTGTAATAGATTGAGCCCTTGGTTTCAAGTAAAAATCCACAACCTTTTACAGGAAGGAAAGGTAGGAGTATGGCTAAGTGCTTATTTTCTCCCTCTGTTTCTGACCTCTGCTTTTCTCAACCTGGCTTCCTTCACATAGTTGGAATCCTGGCCACCAGGAGTTCCCATGCTTTGTATTTATGGTGACTGCATGTCTTTACCAACTCCACATTCCCAGGGAAGGAGTCTTATTGGCATGGGTCAGTCACTCACTCCTAAACCAATCAACTGTGGTCAGGGAGTTGGGTACTGTAACTGGTGGTCCCTATCAGAACCACTTGTCTGGAGTGGAAGGAAGAGCATTAATCTAAAGACAGGGTGCCACATTAAAAGGATCATACACCATGATCAAGTGGGGTTTATCCCAGGAATGCAAGGATTCTTCAAATATGCAAATCAATCAATGTGATAAACCATATTAACATACTGAAGGAGAAAAACCATATGATCATCTCAGTAGATGCAGAAAAAGCTTTCGACAAAATTCAACACCCATTTATGATAAAAACCCTCCAGAAAGTAGGCATAGAGGGAACTTTCCTTGACATAATAAAAGTATGTATGACAAACCCACATATGACAAACCCATAGCCAACATCGTTCTCAATGGTGAAAAACTGAAACCATTTCCTCTAAGATCAGGAACAAGACAAGGTTGTCCACTCTCACCACTATTATTCAACAGAGTTTTGGAAGTTTTAACCACAGCAATCAGAGAAGAAAAAGAAATAAAAGGAATCCAAATCAGAAAAGAAGAAGTAAAGCTGTCACTGTTTGCAGATGACATGATACTATACATAGAGAATCCTAAAGATGCTACCAGAAGACTACTAGAGCTAATCAATGAATCTGATAAAGTAGCAGGATACAAAATTAATGCACAGAAGTCTCTTGCATTCCTATACACTAATGATGAAAAATCTGAAAGAGAAATTAAGGAAACACTCCCATTTACCACTGCAACAAAAAGAATAAAATACCTAGGAATAAACCTACCTAAGGAGAGAAAAGACCTGTATGCAGAAAACTATAAGGCACTAATGAAAGAAATTAAAGATGATACAAACAGATGGAGAGATATACCATGTCCTTGGATTGGAAGAATCAACATTGTGAAAATGACTATACTACCCAAAGCAATCTACAGATTCAATGCAATCCCTATCAAACTACCAATGGCATTTTTCACAGAACTAGAACAAAAAAATTCACAATTTATATGGAAACACAAAAGACCCCGAATAGCCAAAGCAATCTTGAGAAAGAAAATGGAGCTGGAGGAATCAGGCTCCCAGACTTCAGACTATACTACGAAGCTACAGTAATCAAGACAGTATGGTACGGGCACAAAAACAGAAATATAGATCAATGGAACAGGATAGAAAGCCCAGAGATAAACCAAAGCGCATATGGTCACCTTATTTTTGATAAAGGAGGCAAGGATATACAATGGAGAGACCTAAATATAATGCCTGACACTATCAAACTCTTAGAGGAAAACATAGGCAGAACACTCTATGACATAAATCACAGCAAGATCCTTTTGGACCCACCTCCTAGAGAAATGGAAATAAAAACAAAAATAAACAAATGGGACCTCATAAAACTTGAAAGTTTTTGCACAGCAAAGGAAACCATAAACAAGATGAAAAGACAACCCTCAGAATGGGAGAAAATATTTGCAAATGAAACAACTGACAAAGGATTAATCTCCAAAATTTACAGGTAGCTCATGCAGCTCAATATCAAAAAAACAAACAACCCAATCCAAAAATGGGCAGAAGACTTAAATAGGCATTTCCCCAAAGAAGATATACAGATTGCCAACAAACACATGAAAGAATGCTCAACATCACTAATCATTAGAGAAATGCATATCAAAACTACAAGGAGGTATCACCTCACACGAGTCAGAATGGCCATCATCAAAAAATCTAGAAACAATAAATGCTGGAGAGGGTGTGGAGAAAACAGAACCCTCTTGCACTGTTGGTGGGAATGTAAATTGATACAGCCACTACGGAGAACAGTATGGAGTTTCCTTAGAAAACTAAAAATAGAACTACCATACGATCCAGCAACCCCACTACTGGGCATATACCCTGAGAAAACCATAATTCAAAAAGAGTCATGTACCACAATATTCATTGCAGCTCTGTTTACAATAGCCAGGACATGGAAGCAACCTAAGTATCCATCAACAGATGAATGGATAAAGATGTGGCACATATATACAGTGAAATATTACTCAGCCATAAAAAGAAATGAAACTGAGTTATTTGTAGTGAGGTGGATGGACCTAGAGTCTGTCATACAGAGTGAAGTAAGTCAGAAAGAGAAAAACAAATACCATATGCTAACACATATATATGGAATCTAAAAAAATTAATAAATGGTTCTGAAGAACCTAGGGGCAGGACAGGAATAAAGACGCAGACATAGAGAATGGAGTTGAGGACATGGGGAGGGGGAAGGGTAAGTTGGGATGAAGTGAGAGAGTGGCATGGACATATATACACTACCAAATGTAAAATAGATAGCTAGTGGGAAGCAGTCACATAGCACAGGGAGATCAGCTAGGTGCTTTGTGACCACCAAGAGGGGTGGGATAGGCAGGGTGGGAGGGACACACAAAAGGGAGGAGATATGGGGATATATGTATATGTATAGCTGATTCACTTTGTTATAAAGCAGAAACTAACACACCATTGCAAAGCAATTATACTCCAATAAAGAAGTTTAATAAATTAAATAAATAAATAAATAAATAGATAGATAGATAGATAGATAAATAAATAAATAAAGACAGGGTGCCAAATAGAAGGGCTCTGTCCAGATCAAATGATAGATTCCACCAAATGGAGTTACTAGAGGAACTCAATATGGTTCACATCTGTTGACTGTTCTCATGTGAATCTCCTCCTCTTGTGCGAACTGTTCATATCTTTGATCATTTGTCAAGACATATTTTTCATTATAAACTTATATATTTTCCTAATGGTTTTAGAAATACAACCTTGTAACTATTTTAAAATTTTAGGATGGCATCAGCAAAAGTATTGAAGAACTACTATGTTCAAGGAGTTCTGGGTGCTATGAAAATTTCAGAGGGCTGCATCACTATAAAGAATTCAGTTTCTAATGGGGTTGAACAACATAAATAAGAAATGAAATAATAAAAGGCTGTACAATAGCAGCTCCTCAACTATGCAGACCACATTCTTAAGAACGCTGACGCAGGAGGACTTGTGGTTCAAGAACTTAAATCCTTATGGTGGAAACCATGTTAGGGGAAATGTTTGGAGTAAACCTCTGCAAGCTGTTAGAACTATGTTTTCTTGTACTAAAATAAACATAACTTTTATACATCTTACCTTAGTAATCATGACTACTCTATGGATATTCAACCATTTACCATTTCATACTCACTAGCAAGATACCTTTCAGGACCTTCTTTTCTGCATTTTCAATAAGATATTTATAAATCATTTTATAGAATTGATAAAAGTATCCATAGTGAGAAGAATTCGTTCTGGAGTTGGTCCTCCTCTGAATGTTCACATCCTTTCTTATTTTGTGACTTGGTGGTTTCTATCAGACACATTATTGCCCTGTCCATATTGCTTACATGCCAAGGGCTTTCTGCTATAAGTATCTGCAACTCTGCCTGAGGCTTTTTCCAGCTGCAGGGGCAGACTTGGTCGGGAGCACACCGGAAGTGCTGGGGACCTAATGTCTCCTGGAGCAAAAGAGAGTTGGTGGGAAAAGCACCAGTTCTCACCCCTCAGGTGGGACAACTCAGAGGCAGGGGCTGCAAGTGTCCCAGAGGTCTCTAGAGGTAGGGGGCCCCCACTGACCACAGCAGTAATATGTTCATTAACACTTTGTATTGACTTCCTAGGATAACATCTAAGCAAACAACTTGCATTAAAATCCTCATTTTAGAGAGAACCAAGCCTAACATGAAATTTGACTTCTATCTCCTGGATTCTGCCTCCTAAATACCTGGATCCCAGAGCAATGTTGGAGGCTTTAGATGGAAAAACCTTTGAGAATTGATCACCCATATTACCAAGAGTTTTGCAGCCCTGCATCTGCCTATGGTAACTTCATGCCAGCACATGCATTTCTCCCCTTGTCCTCCTGAAGAAAACCACAGGAGGTACTTCCAAAGCCCAGGATTATTACCTCTTGTCTCCCTTGGTCTGCCTCAGTCTTCATTCCAAAAATCTCTCCTTTAGTTTCTCTTCTTTAGTTTCTTTGCAAGTTTCAACCTTCATTTCTCTCTTTCCCAGCTACCCATGGGAGGAGTGATCTGCAATTTACATATGCCAGGACTAAAATTCTATAGTCACTGATAAAATATAAATCTGTATGTACTGAATAAGAATTATGCCAATTGAACATCAATATATATCAATATATCAATAACTTTATCAATAACTTTTTTATATATCAATAACTTTTTTAAAAAGTCAATATAACAAAAAAAATAATTATGCTAAGAGAATGTCATGGTTAGGGAATTTAAAATGGTATATCATCCTCACCAGTCAGAATGGCCATCATTAAAAAGTCTACAAATAACAAATGCTGGAAAGGGTGTGGAGAAAAGGGCACACTCCTACACTGTTGGTGGGAATGTAAACTGGTATAACTGTTATGGAAAACAGTATGGAGGTTCCTCAGAAAACTAAAATAGAGTTGCCATATGATCCAGCAATCCCACTCCTGGGCATATATCCAGAGAAAACCATACTTCGAAAAGATACATGCACCCGAATGTTCATAGCAGCACAATTCACAATAGTCAAGACATGGAAATAACCTAAATGTCCATCGACAGAGGAATGGATAAAGATGATATGGTACGTATACTCAGCCATAAAAAAGAATGAAATAATGCCATTTACAGCAACATGGATGGACCTAGAGATTATCATACTAAGTGAAGTAAGTCAGAAAGAAAAAGACAAATACCAAATGATATCACTTATATATGGAATCTAAAATATGACACAAATGAACTTATCTATGAAACAGACTCACAGACATAGAGAACAGACTTGTGGTTCTGTTCTCTATGGGGAGGTGGGTGGGGGAGAGATGGATTGGGAGTTTGGGGTTAGCAGATGCAAACTATTATATATAGACTAGATAAACAACAGGGTCCTACTGTATAGCACAGGGAACTATATTCAATATCTTATAATAACCTACAATGGAAAAGAATCTGAAAAAGAATGTATATATATGTATAACTGAATCACTCTGCTGCATTGCAGAAATTAACACAACATTGTAAATCAACTATACTTGAATAGAATAAATTTTAAATATAGTATATTGAAAAGGAACTAGACATACAACCTGAGTAATCAGAGAAGGCTTCGCAGAGAAGGTTGGGACTGCTGATCTAGTCCTGTCACCCATTTCACAGATGAAGAGACTAAGATCCAAGAGATTAAGTGACTGACTCAGGGGTTTTATTACAGTTTACGAGTGGTGAGCTGCCCCCCATTTTCAACCCTTCAATTCCCTCTGTGCTCCACCCCATGCTGCCCCACTCATCATTTGTCCAGGGGCAGCCTCTGCCTTTGTCTTTTGTTGGTCTTGAAATTTGCCACGAGGATGAACAAGTCCTGGAAAAGGATGAGAACAAATAGCATATTCTCCTAAGCACTCTCCACACTGCACAGTATCAGTTGTCCTAAGAGGGTTTTGATATGGATTGAATATTTTGTTTGTTTTAAATCTTGGAAAAAATTCTAGTTGCATGGAATTTTTTCTCCAGAATTAATCATGAGTAGCATATTCTTTAGCCTTGCTCTTTGGGGAAGCAGAAAACAAAATAGCCATTGTAGGCCCCCTTTGTTTAAACCCAGTGACTAATGACACTGTTCACCCCTCCCACTGAGCAGCCTTCAGGCATTGGTCTCTCTGGAGAGCCCTGAGTACCCGGGGTGCTGAGTAAGCCCTTCCTCAACCCAAACTTGATTGCAAGGAGACAATTCCTCTGACTGTTTGTTCTTGAGCTTAGTCGTATCAAATATTCTCAAAAAGTTCTTCCAATTTCTGTTTTTAGGATAAAAATAAAAAGACCAGCACATTCCTTTTATGTTTGTGCAAATGAAGCAGAGGCAAGAAGATGGGGAAACTCTAGCAAAAGTCTTTAGTTGTGTAACTTGAGTAATTTCCTACTGAAGTCCTAAAAGATGAATTAAAGTAATATATATACTTTGTTTCACATTTCATGATTGCATTTTTAGTATTTTCTACAGGCTGTGGAATCAATATTCTAAGAACCAGTCTGTCTTTATCAACCTCTATTAATAGTGTCGCAGACATAATTTGGGGATCCATTAAAAATACAACTTTCTCTTCCTATTATGCTTTGTTTTAAAGGGGCCATCATTAGCTCACTTACTGTTCACTATAGAACATGTTATTCACCATAAAGTCATTTAATTAAAAAGATAATTTCCCATAATGTGAAATTTCAGGCAACTCAACGTCAGCTGAGAGATACCCTGACAGTAATATTATGTACACTGCACTGCACTGATTCATGTTTGACTCATATCTAATTAGGCATGTCTCACTACAGAAAACACTTTTTCTGCAAAGATTTTTAGGACCTGGAGTGTGTACTGCTGCAGGGTGTGGATGTATGATATCTACATAAGGCCCCCAGCCTGCCTCAGAATCCGCTTTATACCTAGTATATGTGTCCCCAACTAAAAAATGAATGTAATCTCTATTCCATTCCCCCCCTCCCTAAGATTGCCCTACCACCAGGGTCCCTGCTACTTCTCCAGCAAGAGAATCACTGTAGAAAAATATTAGAGCCTCTAGAAAACCAGGGGTACCTAAGGGAAAAGAGGGAAGGAAATATATGAAGCAGGAACAGCTTGGGGGAGCTGTTTCCAGGAGCAAATATCCAGCCAGAGATGGGCCTTCATTTTGGTAACCAACCCCTTGAAAACAAATAGCAAATATAAAAAAGAGAGGAAAGTACAGTGATCATCTGTTATTCTTATCTTAGTGTGGTTTGGTTCAGTCAGAGCACTTTCCTTCTTATAAATGAGCAGCACCAAGAAGATGGACTTTGTTTGCTGGGGAAAGAAAAGTAGATAATTCTGGAACATGGTACCCTTCTGGAAGTGGGTCAGGGGTGTGTGTGGATACAGTGAGGGCACAGAACACTCTAGGAGAGGTAGAAAAATTGCCCAAAGCAAACATCACTAATTTCAACATGTGGCCTAAGAAAGAAGTTAATTCTTTCCTTCTCTTCCTGCTCCTTTATCTCCTTCTCCTCATGGTCTCTTTTCTCCTCCCATTTGAGATTTGAGCCAGTAGCCCTTGCTCCAGGACAAGAATTTAAACCAATATTATTAGTAGGAGAATTTAGCAGCATTATTCATTAAGTTTGGCTTTTCTGGGAGTATGCTATGAAACCTGATTGCCATAATAGCTCATTATC
Organism: Hyperoodon ampullatus; assembly: GCF_949752795.1. Lineage (NCBI taxonomy): Eukaryota > Metazoa > Chordata > Mammalia > Artiodactyla > Ziphiidae > Hyperoodon > Hyperoodon ampullatus. Next base: position 36,476,743 of record NC_136928.1, read on the forward strand.
ATAATAATACTATTAATGACTAACAATTAATAATTATAATAACTATTATTGTCATTCTCTTCTTCCCCCCCCCCCCATCATCAAAGCTTCTTTGGGGAATTTCGTGCTAAGTTCCAAATTCTGTACACTGCAGCTCCCAGGCTGGACAATGAAAGAATTCAAGGATAGTGGGTAAACAGGCAGGGTGTTGGATATAGGTTTTAGGCTGGGCCCTGTACCTCAGGGTCAGGCCAAGAAGGTAAGTGGATTCTGAAATCTGGTCTGTGCCCTGCTCTCCAGGCTGAACATCTTGGCTCATAGCAGCATCTTCAAGGAAGATGGGACCTCTTTTCTCATCTGCACACAGTCTACTGGCTGGGCATGGCCCTGAGCCTAAGACAAGCCTAGTGCTGATCTCCAGAGTCAAGAAGAGCATGCACAGGAAATGCTAAGCCTCTTTAAAGGAGTTCCAAAACCATAATTTGGGGCTGTTAAGGCCAAGCATTTTGGGGAATGGTAAGGAGGAGATGCACAATCAAGTGTTTAGGTTAAAGACTGTGACTTCCTTTCTTGCTGCTCTCAGGCAATTTTCACTACCTTACCTTCATCTCTGGTGTCTTCAGAGTACTCCTTGGCTTGCGCCATTAATATTTTTCGTAAGATTTTTAGAAATTCAGTTTGGTCGTCTGCTGCGTCCTATCTGTATTGAATAAGCTCTTAGAATTTCCTCTTTATCTCCATATACCTCTTTAATTTTCTTATCTTTAATAACTAAAGTAAAATTTGGTCCTTTAACAAGTAATCAGATTTGCTTGATTCTTGATTTGACCTGAGACCTCTTTAAGCAAAAACTTGTTAGAAAGTGAGTTAGAGTGTGGCTCATTAGTCTGGAGACTGTGAGGGATGTTACAGCTGCTGTAGCGAGACAAGCAGGCTTTGTCTGCATTGAATCACAGCAGAGTCTCATGCTCTTCCTTGCTCTCTATTTAGCACTTCATCTTTATCTAATCTTTAACAAAGCAGAGTCTGTGCAGGCAGTCTGTGGTAAGCATAGTGAATCAGCCTATCCTTCTAGAGGGTGGCAGCAGTGAAGAATGTCTAAATATTTATTTCAAATATAATCTACCCTATAGTCTTCCACATCCAAAAATTTTCCAGTTTAAAATATCTGTGACCCTATAAATCATATGGCTTTTGTTATAAGAGACCGTGTTATTGGGCTCAAGTGTCACGATCGCTGCCAATCTGGTGCAAACCACACAGCTGGCCCTCCTTGGGATAACACAGAGAAGGAAGACTGCTTTGAGCAGGATTGTCGCATATGATTGTGCATAGTGGTGGGGGTCCCCTGTGGAGTGGACGGCTATGAATGGAGGTGCAGTAGACAGAAGGGACTAAGTTTTCTACAGTCACAAATAGTCCCAGAGTCTAAGTAAGTGGCTCAACACAACAAAAGTTGTTTGCCTGTGCCAAATGTCCAGCATGGGTCAGCAAGGGGATACAGGGTGAGCTACTCCATCTCATCATGTGCTTTTACAATTTCCTCAGCAGGGAGAAGAAAATATAGGGAATCATGCACTGGCCCTTAAAGCCTCTGATTGCAGGTGACATGTCCTTTATGTTTCTATTTCATTGGCCAAAGCAAGTCACATGTTCACACCTAATTACAAAGGAGGCAAAGAAGTGCGATCTTACCACATATCCAGAAGGAGAAGAGAATGGGAATACTTGGAACAATCCTCATGGCTACCACCGTGGTCCCATTTGGAGGGGCTCAGTGCCACCTTTGTGTTCTAGTAGCTCTCAACTGAGATCAGGAAAAATGATTTTCATGTTTATATGTCTGGTAACCACCTCCTAACTCAAGCACCTTATTTCCAGACATAGGTTTTATGGACAATTATCTAGAAAGAAAAGCAGTAAGTTCTAACTCTTCCAGCAGGTTCACTATATTTTCATGTTTAAACTAAAGAATTCCATAAAACGCAGACACCATCATTGAGAAATAACATAAGGGAGAGACTGATTCTCAGAGGTGTCAGAAATAAAACATGCCTCCAGGTAGTGGACACTAACTAATTGTCTGAAGGGCCTCCTCTTTCTGAGTACTGCCCTTCCTTTCCACATTGAGTCACATATAGAAGGTAGTGAGAATCTGGCAGCCGTTCTGTTCAACATGAGCCTCTCTTCAAGACAGAGCATACTGAGTCAGAGTGGACATCTGACCAAAGCTGGGCCAGAGTCTCTTTCCTAGAAATTTGGTGTTTGGACTAATATAACACTAACAGGAAACAAGAACTTTGGCTAATTGTTCTGGGTTATCTGTTGTTTGGAGAGATAACTGAGACAGTTAGTGCTCACTAACTATCCATGTGATCCACTCCATTTCCCAGTTCCCCCTGCAGTTAGATTGAGGCCATGGGACTAAGTTCTGGCCAATGGGAAATGGACAGAAGTGATATAAGCCATTTTGTGGGCTTCACTGTTGAAAACAACCCTCGTATCACTCCACTTTTTTTCCCCACCACAGTGACCTTGGAGGGCACATGTTCCAGATGATGCAGCTGTAAGATGGAAAAAGGCTACCCACCCCATAGAAAATTATGACATGAGTGAGGAAAAAAATCTTTATGGCTTAGGATTTCATTCTTTCTTCAGCAAAGCCTAGACTATCCTGACTAACATAGAACCGACACAGGAGTGGTCTCATTCAGCCAGGAAGTAAAGAAAAGCTGACCTGCGAAGGGGGAGAAAAATGATGTACACAAGTAGAGGGGAACAGAGTTGAGAAAAAGAGTCACTGGGTCGTTCTAATTCCTGGTTCCAATCCCTTCTTGAGGGTAAATCACATTTTTATCCTTGGCTTCTGTGATCCCCTTGTCTCCTTATTACAGTAAATCTTCTGCTTTATTAAGCTTCTACCAAAGAGTTTCTGTCCTTTGCAACCAAAAACAGTTATAACTAATACCTCTCATATCTCATTGCTTCAGGTTATGCTTTACTCATTCTACAATGAAAACAACTAATGTAGTATAGGTAACAGAGGGGTCTTGTGTTTGAAGCACTATACTGTTATGAATAAAAGATTTTATTCAAGTTAATAGGCATTGTTTTGACGTAGATTTCTAATTCTTTCATGCCAGAAATGCCAAGAACTACAGCATTAATCTTGTCCAGATGTAATCCACAGTATAGTCAACCTTTAAGACAAAATTCCAAAACTACAGATCTTGTTTATTGATCCAAAATTTAAATAGTGGTGGGCAATCTCTTCAGTTTTATTGGTTACAAATGGCCAGCTGACAAGTTACTCAACTTCTGCAATTAGAGTAAAATTCTAGAGCTATCAAGAAAGGGTTGCTTGTTCAAGAAGAACAGCTGAGGAATTGATTGGCTCTTCAGAACCTGTGCCAACTTCCTTTCTGCAGGTGGGCTGGATAGTGGATACTTTTTATAAAAGGAAAGCCATCATCTTAGGAAGAAAAACTCTTTCTCTGCCATGAACAAGCTGAATGCAATCACAGAAATGGCAGACAAAAGAGCTTTTGATGACAGATACTGCTGATGCCTGATGCCTTCAAAGGCATTCCAGGAAAGGTGAAGGAATAATTATGACTGACAATAATTCATGCTTCTTCCAGGATGTTACTCATTGGACCAATGGATCACTTGAGAAATATGTCAGTGAGTTAAGCTCATATTTAATTTGGCAAAAAGATCCCAGGTCCCCAGGCTCTTTGCATTGAACTGAATAAACCCCAAATGGATACATACTGGGGGAGAAGTAAAGGCAGGAGAGCTTGATAATGAAAAACAGAATTTGCTCCTTCAGTCTCCCCATCCACCACCTCACGCCATATATCTGAGCAAAATGAAATTATCAATGCCAATGAAGAAAATCTTAAGCATACCCTTCAGAAGGATAAAGGACCCAGATGATGGAGAAAGGCAGAAACACCAGTAGGAAGTCTAATAACTCACCAAGTATCTGAAACAACATGAACTTATAAGTTTGTATTGCAATTTATACAATAATGGTGTCAAAAAAAAGGAGGTTGGACTGAATGGTGTAAAGTCTTCTATTTAAGATCCCATGATGAAAGGACTATGTGGACTGGTGTAGCTCAAGGGCCAAATGTGGCCATTGATTAAATTTATCCTATGATAATGGCATTGACATTCATTGTTTTATTTTATTTCTTATTGTATCACGTATTCAGAAGAGTTTATTAAAATACAGACCCAGTTTAAAGAAGAATAAAAACCCAATACCCATGTACTCACCACCTTGCCTAGTTTAAGAATAAAATATTAACAGTACCTTATCAGATCCCTGCACCTACCCCAGTTGCATCCTCCTCTGCCTACTCCCCCTCAGTAGCCACCCAGAGTTTACTACTGCTTTGTACTTTGTGTTAGTCATTCCTGCTTTCTTTATGGTCTTACCATCAATATTTATATACCCAAACAACACACTGTTTAGTTTTGAAAATTCTGTAGCTACATAAAGACAGACCAACATTACACTATTAATCAAAAACTCAAGGATACGTGCAACAGAATCCCTTGATGTAAACTTCCTTGAGAGTTCATAAGAGCCCTTTCTGGGCAAGTCAGTGGGCAAGGTAGTAAGCTAGTCTTAGTAAACTCTGCAGAGTCAGGGCATCTGGCAAGGCCACCAGGTGAGCGTGGTATTGGAGTCAGGCAGAAATATGGTCAGAGGGTATGAGATGGACTATTTTCTACCCTATCCCCAGCTCTCAGCTATAGGTTTAAGCAGAAGGTTTGATGAGATGAAATGAATGTCCTCAGCTGATTCAGGCAGCAGGGCATGGAAAACAGAGCAGGAACTTCATCAACAAATGGTCATGACACAGATAAGAATCTAGGCAAGGTTCATTCAAGCCTTCTGTCCTCAGGTTGAAAAAGAGGGTTAAAGAGCAGTGGAAACTTTTATGACAGCCACCAGCATGTCTGTCTCTTGAATCTCATGCTCCTGTCTGGGAGAATTGTCCTCTATGTCTGTTGATAGCTATCCTGGAATCTCCCTTCACTGTCCTCATGGGAATTCCCTTTGCCTTTCTCCTGAGGTGGATCAACTGTTTCCTGTATCCAGGACTGGAATGCATAATTTGTGGGGCCTGGTGAAAAATGAAAATGCAGAGTCCCTTGTTTGAAAAATTATTAAGAATATCAAGATGGCAACAGCAGAGCATTAGACCAAGTATGGGGCTCTTGGGACTTCTCTGGTGGTCCAGTGGTTAAGACCTCTCCTTCCAATGCAGGGGGTGCGGGTTTGATCCCTGGTGAGGAAGTTAAGATCCCACTTGCCTTGTGGCCAAAAAACCAAAACATAAAACAGAAGCAGTATTGTAACAAATTCAATAAAGACTTTAAAAATGGTCCACATCAAAAAACTCTTAAAAAAACCCAAAAGTATGGGGGTTTTCTCTCTCTTTTTTTTTTTTTTTTTTTTTTTTTTGCTGCACCACGCAGCCTGTGGGATCATAGTTCCCTGATCAGGAATTGAACCTGAGCCGCAGAAGTGAAAGCCTGAAATCCTAACCACTAGGCCACCAGGGAACTTCCATGGGGCCCTTCTCTCTGTGGGACCTTGTGCAACTGTATGGGTTGTTGCCCAAAAAGCCAGCCCTGCCTATATCCCATGTCTTCCTCTTTCCTGGTTTACTGTCTTGTTTTAGTAGAGCACATTCCCCAGGAATCTTTTGAGAGAGTGTGTATGGGAAATAAGTTTTTGAGATTTCAATGTCTGAAAATGTCTTTGTCCTATCCTCATACTTGAATATAAGCCACTTTATCATGCAACACTGTACTCTGAATGTTGCTCCTTGGAGTTGAGCAACGCAGTAGCCCTGCATGATTGATGGTTTGGCTGTGTATAAAATTCTAGGTTGGAAACAATTTTCCTTCCAGAACTTTAAAGGTATTGCTCCATTGCCTTATTTATAGTGGTACTGTGAGGAGGTCTGAATGTATTTAGATTCTTAATTTATGTGACCTGTTTATTCCTCTCTAGAAACTGATGTAAATTCTCTTAGCTCCAGAGTTCTGAAATTTTAGTGTACCCTTGTGAGGTTCTACCTTCATTCACTGTGTTTAGGACTCCATAGGCCCTTTTGATCTGACAGCTCATGTTTTTCAGTTCTGAGAAATTTTCTTGAATTATTTCATTGGTGATTTTCTCTGCTCCATTTATTTACATTGTTCTTTCTTTCTGGACCTCTTATTATATATATATATATATATATATATATATATTTAATTTCATGAATATGTTTTTAATTTCTAATACATCTTTTTTGTTCTGTAAGTGATCCTTTCTTATAGCATCCTATTCTTGTTTCATGTATGCAGTGTTGTCTATTCTCTGAGGATAATGGAAGTCTTGTTTGTTTGTTTTTCTCCCTGCTTAGCTGATGTTGCTCCATGTTGCCTTTTTCTTGTATTCATTGGGTCTCTATCATTTTCTTTGGGGACTGTCCTCAGTTATTTGGTAATCCTTGTTTTTCTGCTCTTGATTAATATTGGAGAACTAAAAAACTGATTAAAAGCACTGAACAAGTCAGCAGGGCTTGCTGGCTTTGAATTTTAAGGTGACCTGGGTGAGCTGTCTCTTGGGGGACCTTTGAAGTCAACATTCTTACATTTTCTTTGTGTTTTGGTCAGATTCACAGAGAAGAATTTTTCAATCTCCTGCCTGATGGATGAAAGTCTGGCTGAGAAACAGGTGAGGGAAGAAGTCTGGAGAATCAGAACATATGAGTTCATTTTCCCTCCGAGTAAGAAGCACTGCTCTCAACTGTGCCTGGCATCCCTCAGTCCAGGACCATTTACTTAACTTTCTACAGAAACAAAACCTCCAGTTTTCTCTCAGGATATGGAAGGGACAATTACTTGATGCCATGAAGAGGGGGAAAGGCAGCTAGAAATCTAATTGCTTCTCAAGTAGTTTTTCTTCCTTATTTAAGATTGCTCCTTTATCCCAGTCCTAGGTGTACCTGATGCTGCCAATGCTTGAACATTTTGAGGATTCTGTGGTTTGAAGCCAGCTTTCTTGGACCTGTTACCATTTGTCCATATGCTTTCTAGCTTCCAAAATTTCATTGTTGTTACCAACTTTCCTATTTTCCCTGTATTTGTGTCTATGTCTTTTGTAAAAAATCTCTTTAATGTGGTTTTGGGCTAGGTACTTCATGAGGAGGTGAGGTTAGATACATTCAGTCCTCCCTGCAAGCTCCACATCCATGGATTCAACCAACTGTGGATCAAAAATATTTGAAAAAAATTCCAGAAAGTCTCAAAAAGCAAAACGAATTTGCTGCCCAGTGGCAATTATTTATATAGCATTTACTCTGTGTTTACAACTATTTATGTAGCATTTATATTGTATGAGGTATTATAAGTAATCTAGAGATGATTTAAAGTATACAGAAGGATTGTGTAGGTTATATGCAAATACTACGCCATTTTATATAAGAGATTTAAACATCCAAGGGTTTTGGTATCTGCAGGGGTCAAGGACCAATCTTCCACTGAGAGTGAGGGATGCCTATACATACATTCAGTCCACCATCTAAACTCAGAACCCCACTGGCTTTCTTTAAACGGCTTTTTTAGAACTTGTGTACCTTGTTTTACTTACTCAAATGTACTGATGATGGAGCCAGTGCATCGGCATGTCAGTGAGAGCTAACCTTCAAATCCTAGCCATGGCTTCTGCTAATGGCCTGATGTGGGAAACATCTATGGAATTATCTGCTCAGTACTCCCTCCTCTTCTCTAGCAGCCCCTCAGCTTGGCCACCTCAGGAGTTGACATGTTCTAACATGATCTCACATGCAGGCTAGAGTTGATTGGCTTAGGGAAAGCCATTATGCAAGTTGGACCAATGACTCTTTTCTCTGGGATTCTTGGATATCAGCCAGAGAAAACATTGCTGGTGACAAACTCTAAGATGTAAATTCCTTCCCTCCTGCCACCCAAGTTTTGTTATGGGTCAAGGTTACCTGCATCTTTCTTTCTTCAAGGCGTATCTCTTTGAGTGTTCCTCAAGACTCCCTCTCCCCACCTGACAATAGATACCCAACCCAACCTGTTCATCAGACAGATCTAAATTCCAGCTTTTGAGTTTAGATTAAAAAGGAAATCTCCTCCCACTACATCCATTTTCTCATAACCATATAAATACTTCTTCGAAAATACTTAACAAAAACAATTTGGTTTTTCCCTTAGCCCCTTCCAGAGAACAGACATACATCAAGGCTAAGGTGACAGAAGGGGGCCTTTGATAATGCAACTCAAGCATCTACACAAGGGGATATACTAAAAGGAGGTTAATCTGAGCACTGTGAGAAGTCAAATCGCTTTGCTTTCCACCATTGCAGTCCAAAGCCCCTTCCTCCTGCATATCCTCCCATAGCTCCAGCATGCAGCAGGATCCCACTGAAGAAAGGGAACTCCAGAGAGAGATTAGTCAGGGGGCAAGTGGGAGTTCAGAGCTCTCATATTCTATAATGCTGATGATTTAGGAGATAATGTACATTTCCCCCCCAAAGGAAGTAGGGTTTAAAAGTATTTTAATATTAAAATGCAATTTTAATATTAAAATGCAAATTTCACCAGTGATAAAATTTTTCCCTCGGGAAACTCTTAGTGGAGTAGAAAAGGTATTGACTTTGGCTCCAAAGACTTTTGAGATCTATATTCAAATGCTGTGACTTGGGCAAGTTATTTGATCTCTCTTGCCTCAGTTTCTTCATATGAGAAACAGGGATTGAAGGCATGGGGATTTAAAAAGACACAGTTTAAAAGGTGCCTGGCATGTGGTTATACTCTCTAAATATACATTCTTCCCCATTTTCCTCATCTGCTACCAAGAGCACTAAGATACCAAAGCTTGTTCTGTACAGTAAATATTCCCAAGAGTGTTTAAGGAGGCAACATCAGCAAAGGCAAAAATGCTCTAGCAGAGAGAGGCCTGGGGGAATCTTTGAGAAGGGGACTCCTTACAGATTTGTATTTGAAAAGGGAAAAGTAACTAATAAGCCCCATATTTGTCAGGCATGGTGGAGGGAAGTTTAACTTGGACTTTTTTTTCCCAACACATTTATTTTAACCCTTGAGCTCCTGATCCCAATGCATTTGAAAAACAACACACACATAATACCAATATTAGTTTGGTAACACTTTCTGAGTCATTGATTCCTTTGATACTTTTCCCCCAAAAAATGCATGTGTGTATTTGAACTCACACAACTACACTTTGGGGTAGTCACTCCATTCTCTGAAATAATAAACTCTGACAAACAAAAGTACTTTGACTTCACTGTGGTCCTTCCCCTCCTCTACACCCCACACCACCTGCTGCCAAGAGGAGACTGGCAAGTGGCACTGGGCTCCGGGAAGGCTGGATGTTAGCAGGACACCTGGGGATGGAGTCGGCGGCGGGGATGGGTGGAGGTGTCAGGTCAGCGCGCCATCCGGCTGTTCCTGTTGCGATGTGTCAGGAGAGCGGCAGCAGCAGAAGCGGAGAGGAGAGCAGAAGCAGAGTGGCAGCAGCAGAAGCCCACGACAGTCAGCGCTCAGCGACTCCCTCACAAGGCGTGGGCGGTGCCTCCCAGCAGGCGGCGCCCACGTGGGAGAGGAGAGGAGAGGAGAGGGAGCAGGGTGAACCCTGCCCTTTAGGAGCACTGCCGGAGAACAGTCACTGTAAGTCCCAGGCGCGGCGACAAGAATTTTCTCTAGAACCTGGGTGATTTTCTCCCTCCTCAGTGAGTAGCGTCCTGCCACGCCCAGCCTAGGGGCGTCAAGGGGTGAACAGGGACAGAAAAGCCGCTGAGACCCCGCGTGTTTGACAGGCATGATGGAGGGAGGTTTAATATGGGCTTTATTTTAAACCAGGAAGTCCCTGATCCCAGTGCATTTGAAATATAGCCGTCACAGAACACCGGTATTAATTTAGTAACATTCTTTGAGTCACTGATTTCTTTGACATCTGCTCCATGGTGGGCAGGACCCACAGAGCCAGCGGTCCAGCTGCAGGGGATGGGACTCTCCTTGACCAAGAGACCTGGAATTACTGTAAACTGCGCACCCGCAAGGCGGGGCAGATTGGCAGGCTGCGCCAGCAATTCTGAAGCGTTTGAGGGTAGGTTGGAAGTCTAGATGCCGCCCTCCCAGAGTCAGGAGCTGAGGTCGGCTCCTGGGCTCCAGGGCAGAGACGAGTGGGGAGGGGCCTGCCACACTCCCTGCGACGTGGGTGTTGAGGGCCAGGTGGGGCATCCCTCCGCGCGGTGACCCCCATCCCCAGATCTAAAGGGAGAACGCAAAACAAACAGACAAAAAAAAAAAAATGGGGAGAACACAGACCAGCTAATAATTCTGTAAACTATTCAATGTACAAAGGCCTAAAACACACACCTCAGGCTGCTTGCACTAATAAATAACAACTGCATCCCTAAGTCCTGTTGGGGATACAGAGTGTAATATTTAAAAACAAGATAAAAAGAAAGCCACACTTGGTCCTTAAAATTAACTTGCCTTCCCTCATTTTACCCTCCCAGCCATGGAAGTGGGTGTTTTTACCTCCACTTTTACTTACAATTGAAGAAACCGGCACTGAGGGGTGGCTCAAGGTCACACAATTAATAATTGACAGAATCAAGATCTAAACTAGGGACTCCCCTGGTGGCACAGTGGTTAAGAATCCACCTGCCAGTGCAGGGACACAGGTTCAAGCCCTGGTCTGGGAAGATCCAACATGCCGCGGAGCAACTCAGCCTGTGTGCCACAAGTACTGAGCCTGCGCTCTAGAGCCCGCGAGCCACAACTACTGAAGCCCGTGTGCCCTGGAGCCTGAGTGCCGCAACTACTCAAGCATGAGTGCCTAGAGACTGTGCTTGGCAGTAAGAGAAGCCACTGCACTGAGGAGCCCACGCACCACAACCAGAGAAAGCCCACGCACAGCAACGAAGACCCAACACAGCCAAAAAACCCCACAAGATCTGAACTAGGTCTGACCCCAAAAGAGTATCCTTAGTCGGTGCTGCATTCCCTCCTCAGAGATGAGGCAGATACACTTCATCACCCTTAGCGAAAAGAAGGAGCCCCTCTCCAAATAAAGATGCCACTGCCAAGGTACCTGGGAAAACTATTGCCTTTCCTTATTTTCTGACCAAAGGATGTCTTTGCTTTGAACTATTTACACCCTCCCCTTTATGAGATGGCTTGCTGGGTTAAAGATTGCAGTCTATGATACTCAGTTTTCTTTTCCTTTTATGAATCTAAATGGACCTATAATATGGACCTAACTAAGCCCATGTTCAGACCAAATGATCCAGCCTGGCATTACTGACAAATGATGCACTGTCCCTTCCAATAAACACAGGCTTTTAAACTACCTTGGTCATTTAACCGTTAATTATCCAACCAGTCTACAGATATTTAATGAGTATCTCTGCCTTTCCCCATGCCAATCGACTTTTTCCTCTGCCAGCTATTTTTTTTTCAAACACGGTTAAGATCCAGTTTCTCCTTTGCTTAAAAACCCTCAGTGATTTCCCACCGTCTACAGGATGAAGACAAGTCTTGTCTCAAGAGCCTCCTGACTGTCCCTGCAGCTCTTAAGTTTGGAGTAGAGACAAAGTAAAACTCCAAAGTAGAGCCAAGTGTTTTTTATAGCCGCAAGAGTACTAATTCTTGTCCTCAGATCCTACGTGAGAATAATCAGAGTATAAAGTATAAATAGTAAATCAAATCCTTCACTCCTCAGCCCTAGAGAGTTTCTAACAAGGAAATGTGGGCTGCTCAGAGTGAGGGATTCAGAATTTGTCTCTTCCTTTATAACCTATTCCTATCTCTTTTGAAAAATGAGCCCAGGAAGCTTTGGGAAAAAGTTAACTGGAAATAGAAAAACAGGACCAAAGCAAAAAGGAAATGTAAATATTCTAGGTTTAAAGGTCAGTGTCATTGCTGGCTTCATGCTTCAAAGTTTACTCTGGATTTCCTGGTAGCCAGGGAAAGAAGGAAAGAAGGTTACATTATTTGAATTTTGTTGATATAAAAGAGAAAACTTACCAGGTCTTGAAACAAGCAATTATTTTTTGTTGCTATTTTTATCTTTGCCTTCATTGCTTTTGTTAATTATAAAATTAGTGCATGTCTTTTGTAAACAATCCAAATAACACAAACAATAAAAAGTGTATGCCCCCTTACTTCCATTACCCTTCTCAAGAAATAAACCCTAAACCCTGAAACTAACCATTTATTTCTGGAGTTTTTTTGTTTTTGCAATCAGAAGTACTTACACAGCTTTCATAGAATATGGGGGGTGGGGTGTTTGCTTGCTTTAAAAATATACATATATCATATTAACTATGTTCTTTTGTAACTTGCATTTTCACTTAGTGTATGAGGGACATCCATCTATATCTATATCTATATCTATCTATATATATCTACCTCTTTCTTTTTTTTTTTTTTTTTTTTTTTTGCGGTATGCGGGCCTCTCACTGCTGTGGCCTCTCCCGTTGCAGAGCACAGGCTCCGGACGCGCAGGCTCAGCAGCCATGGCTCACGGGCCCAGCCACTCCGCGGCATGTGGGATCTTCCAGGACCGGGGCACGAACCCGTGTCCCCTGCATTGGCAGGCAGACTCTCAACCACTGCGCCCCCAGGGAAACCCCTACCTCTTTCATTTTAATGAGAATATATGAAGGTAGCATATATTCCATTATATGAAGGTAGCATAATTTATTTAACCATTCCTCTATTTAACTTGTTTCTGATTTGATAGTCTTATAAATAATGAACATCCTTGTACATACACTTTTGGGCAGATATATGAGTATTTCTGTAGGAAAGATTTCCTCAGTGGAACTGAGGGATCACATGTCTCATACATTTAAAATTTTGATGAATTGTCTTTAAAAAAAAGACTGTACCAATCTATACTCTCAGCAACAGCGTTTGGGAGTGCCCATTTCCCTGTTCCCTTGCCAATACTAGTATACTATAGATAGTATCGACATTTTTCACTTTCTGGCACAAACTTCTAAATGGAATTTCTTCTGGCAAGGTCAGTATAATTTAATCAAGAAAGGAGACCAATGATACAGTCTCACTCCTCTTGTTCTAGGGTGTTGCTTTTCAGGCTGTACTCTGTGGAGCCCCAGGAATTCTAAGGGATGGGCGTGGGAGAGCACAAAAGGAAAAGACTGCTACCCTCTTAACCAGGGCAACTGAGTTTTTCTGTTTACCTGTTGCACTTTGGGATAAGACTTTATTTGAAGATAAGATTCCATTGTTAAAAACAAGTTTGCAAACCACAGGTCTGGGCCTTGTTTCTTATTGAACCATTAGCAACTTGAAGAATTGAAAGTGGGTTCCTTCAAACCCACAGTGAATCTCCAACTGTTGCCAAAATATTGTCATTTATAAATTGTGTGCACATGTGAGTGTCGGCTAATGGCCTTGTTCATGCTGGGTGTCACCCTATAATGCCCAGCTGCTATCCTAAAACACCATTTCTTCCAAGATTTGGATTAAAATTTCCCTTCTCTAACTACCCACCCCACCTTGAAACACACACATGCACCGCTTGTGTGATCATATCCCTGTTTGTCTGTGGAAACTGGATGTCAGCTGAGGCTTCATTCCCTGGAGACCCGGGTACAACTCCATGGCCCACAATCCTCTATGATTTCTGTGAGCTCTTCTGAGCCTTGGGTTCTCAGGCCTACTCTGCCTCCCTTCCAGGTGCTCTCTGAGATCCATCCTGTGAAACTTAGCTCCTTCTTTGGCAGTCACACACACACAAACAACAACAATAAACTACTCCTTTGCACACAGCATTCCTGAGAAGAGTCAAATTTACTGTAGATAGCACCCTGGGAAGGAAGGTCAGAGAAAGAGGGCTTTGAGTCACAAGGATAAAAACAATTTCAAAATGACATGTTGAGCATCCTGTGGTCTTTCATGGCCTGACACCAGCCTGTCTTTTTCTTACTGGCCCCTCTCTTCTCTCTTTCCATTCTTTATCTTCCCCTACTTCCCTCCCCTACCCCCAGACTGAACCAAGAACCTTGAAGTATTTTCCTCTGTGAAGTATTGCAATTCAGCTTTTTCCAGCTTTTACCCTCAAACTCCCATGACCAATCTCTTCCTAGTGCTCATCTCACTAAATTATTCCATTGGGTAGAATGGCAATTTTCTTTAAAAACAGCAATAGAAATATTGTTGTTTTTTTCTCTACACCCCTGCTATTTCTTCCTAACTGAAACTGTCATTGTATTGCTTTTGTCTTCTTATTATTTTATATATCTGGGCCTTCCAACCAAATGTTAAGCAGCCCACAGACAAGAACTCTGATTTTTGTACTTTTTAAATGTCCAGTCTCTGGCATCTGCCTCACAAGTGCATGATGAATAAAACAACCACTAATTACATAATTAAAAGAAGAGTAAATGATAAATGAATATAAGAAGACCCCTGGATATTTTAAAAGATGTGGCAGATATCTCCTTGTAAAGGCCATAAAATTAGTAATTCTGAGAAAGTTCAGTTAAAACATTTAGACATATTTTCAACTTGTATTTATCTTTTAGGAGATCCATAATGTAAGCTTATCCTACTCAAAATATCCACTACTGCACATTTATTTTTTATGTTGGCCTTTTCTCTTCTAAACTTTCGTTCCTACTTCTCCTATGAGCTAGATGTTATTTTTGTTTATTCCCTTCCCTCCTGGCCAGATAGGAAGGAAGCAGAGATGATTATCTATATCAATACAATATCTCCTCTTGCTGGGATCCCAAGAATAAAGAATACTATATAAAATAGCATGCTATGTAAACCAAGGCTTAGAACATCCTGTAGTGAACCATCATAAAATATCACTTGAAATTCCTACAGGATCTTCTGCCTGCTGTGTTTAATTCCTAAATCTCATGTTATTAAAAAAAAAGTCTGTTTGCTCTTTCATCAACACTCACATTACAGAATTTTTTTCATCAAAACTGGCTTAGTTTGGAGTGAGGAAGCAGGAACATATGACAAGTTAGAATTTCTTATATTTGACCCTTTGCTATAAATTTAAGCCCATGAATAGCTCAAAGCTCAGAGACTGGGCCCAATTTCATTGTGGATATATATAATTTTATACAGAAAGCATAGATTCTGTCCTACTCTGTTTGTCTGTATAACAGAATTTTTGACAATACATTCAAGTGAAAAAAGTTTTGCCCAATTATATGCTGCCTACAAGATACAGATTTAAGGACACATATAGGCTCAAAGTGAAGGGATATAAGAAGATAGTCCATTTAAGAAGTCAAAAGAAAGCAGGTGAACTATATTTATATCAGACAAAATAGACTTTAAGCCAAAAATGGTAACAAGAGACAAAGAAGGTCATTATATAATTATAAGTGGTCATTCATTAAGAAGATATAATAATTGTAAATATATACACACCCAACATTGGAGCACCTAAATATATTAAGCAAATAATAACAGCTCTGAAGGGAGAAATTGACAACAATACAATAACAGTAGGGGACTTCAATAACCTCACTTTCAGCAATGGTTAGATCCTCCAGACAAATGCAACAAGGAAATGTTGGACTTCAACCATACATTAGACCAAATGGACCTTATAGACATTTATAGAACATTCCATTCAACAGCAGCAGAATACACATTCTTCTCAAGTGCATGTGGAACATTCTCTAGGATAGATTATGATAGGCCACAAAACAAGTCTTAGCAAATTTAAGAATACTGAAATCATACCAAGTATCTTTTCCTATCACAGTGGTGTGACTAGAAATCAACAACAAAATGAAAGTTCAAAAGTTTACAAGTATGTGGAAACTAAACAACACACACCTGAAAAACCAATGGGTCAAAGAAGAAATCGAAAGAGAAATTTTAAAAATCTTAAAATAAATGAAAATGGAAACACAACACACCAAAACCTCTGGATGTTGCAAAAGCAGTTCTGAGATGGAATTTATAGCAATAAATACATATATTAAGAAAATAGAAAGATCTCAAATAAACAACCTAACTTTACATTTCTAGGAACTAGACAAAGAAGAACAAACTAAGCTCAAAGTTAGCAGAAGGAAGGAAATTACAAAGATCAGAGCAGGAATAAATGAAATGGAGACCAGAAAAACAATAGAAAATATTAATAAAACAAGGAGCTGGTTTTTGGAAAAGATAAACAAAAAGCCTTTAGCTAGACTGACTAATAAAGAGAACTAATAAAGAGATCATACAAGACTACCATGAACAACTATATGCCAACAAATTAGATAACCTAGAAGAAATGGATAAATTCCTAGAAACATACAACCAACCAAGGCTGAATTAGGAAGAATTAGAAAATCTGAGCAGACCGATAATGAGTAAGGAGATAGAATCCATAATCAAAAATCTTCCAACACAGAAAAGCCCAGTACCAGATGGCTTCAGTGATGAATTCTGCCAACCATTTAAAGAATTAATACCAATCCTTCTCAAACTCTTCCAAAAAATTGAAGAGGAGGGAACAATTTCAAATTCATTTTAAGAGGCCAGCATTACCCTGATACCAAAGCCAGATAAGGACACCACAAGAAAAGAAAACTATACACTGAAATCCCTGATGAATATAGATGTAAAGTTTCTCAACAAAATATTAGCAAACTAAATTTAACAACACATTAAAAGGATCATACACTATGACCAAATGAGATTTATCCCTGGGATGCAAGAATGTTTCACTATACACAAATCAAGAAATGTGATATACCACGTTAATAGAATAAAATATAAAAGTCATGTGATTATCTCAATAGATGCAGAAAAAGCATTTGACAAAATAAAACATCCTTTCGTGACAATAGCCCTCAAAAAATTGGACATAGAAGGAACATATATCAACATAGTAAAGCTACATACAACAAACCCATAGTTATCATCCTATTCAGCAGTGGAAGATTGAAATCTTTTTCTCTAAGATCAGAAACAAAACAAGGTTGCCCACTTTGACCAGTCTTTATCAACATGGTCCTGGAAGTCCTAGCTAGAGCAATTAGGCAAGACAAAGAAATAAAAGGCATCTAAATCACAAAGGAAGAAGTAAAATTGCCATTATTTGCAGATGATATGATCTTATAAATAGAAAATCCTAAAGACTCAACCAAAAACTGTTGGATTGGATCAATGAATTCATTAAATTTGCAGGATATAAAATCAACATATAGAAATCAGTTGTGTTTCTATACACTAACAACAAAATATCTGCAAAAAAATAAAGCTATCCCAATAGCATCACATCACAATAGCATCAAATCAAGAAAATATTTATGAATAATTTAACCAAAAAAGTGAGAGCGCTATACAATGAAAACTGCAAGACTTCAATGAAAGAAATTGAAGAAGACACAAACAGAAAGATATCCCTTGTTCATGGATCAGAAGAATACTGTTAAAATGTCCATACTACTCAAAGCACTCTATAGATTCAACACAATCCATATCAAAATTCCAAGAGCATTCTTTACAGAAATAGAAAAAATAATCCTAAAATTTCTATAGAACCACATAAGACCCTGAATAGCCAAAGCAATCCTGAGAAAGAATAAAACTGGAGGCAACATATGTCTTTGTTCAAACTATACTACAAAGTTACAGTCATTAATACAGTATGGTACTGGCATAAAAATAGACACAGAGACCAATGGAATAGAATAGAGAGTCCAGGAATACATCCCAGCATATATGGCCAACTAATATTTGACAAGGGAGCCAAGAACACTCAGTGGAGAAAGGATAGTCTCTTCAACAAATGGTCTTGCGAAAACTGGATAACCATATTCAAAACAATGAAATTGGACCCATATTTTACACCACTCACAAAAATTAACCTGAAATGAATTAAAGAGTTAACCATAAGACCTGGTACTATAAAACTCCTAGAAGAAAACATAGGGAAGAAAACTCCTTGACATTGGTCTTGGCAATGATTTTTTTAGATATGACACCAAAATATCAAGCAATAAAAGCAAAAATCAATAAATGGCACTACATCAAATTAAAAAGCTTCTGCACAGCAGAAGAAACAAACAACAAATCAAAAGGCAACTTAAGGAATGGAAGAAAATATTTGCAAACCATATATTGGATAAGGGGTTAATAACCAAAATATATAAAGAACACATACATTTTAATAACAAAAACAAATAATCTGACTTTAAAATGGGCAGAGGAACTGAATAGATATTCTTCCAAAGAAGAATGCAAATGGCCAAAAGGTACACAAAAGGATGCTCAGTATCACTAATCTTCAGCAAAATGCAAATAAAACCACAGTGAAATATCACCTCACACCTGTTAAAATGCTATCACCAAGAAGAAAATAGCAAGTGCTGATGAGGTTTTTGAGAAAAAGGAACCCTTGTGCACTGTTGGTGGGAATGTAAATTGGTTCAGCCACTAAGGAAAACAGTATGGCAATATCTCAAGAAATTAAAAATAGAACTATCATATGATCCAGCAATCCCACTTCTGAGTATATAGCTAAAGGAAATGAAAACAGGGTATTGAAAAGATATTTGCAGTCCCATGTTCAATGCAGCATTATTCATAATAGCCAAGATATGGAAACAACCTAAGTGTTGGTCAACAGATGAATGGATAAAGAAGATATGATCTGTTTGTCACATATCATACACACACACACACACACACACAATGGAATATTATTCAGTCATGAGAAAGAAGGAAACCCTGCCATTTGAGACAACATGGATGGACCTTGAGGGCATTATGCTAAGTGCGATAAGTCAGACAGAGAAAGACAAATACTGTATGATATCACTCATATGTGGAATCTAAAAAAGCTGAACTTGTTAAAAAAGAGAGTAGAATGGTATTTATCAGGAGGTGGGGGGTTGGGGAAATCGGGGAGATGTTGTTTAAGGATACAAGCTTGAAACTAGTAGATAAATAAGTTCTGGGGATCTAATGCACAGCATAATGATTATAGCCATCAAGAGTGTATTATAAACTTCAAGGTTGCCAAGATGATAGATCTTAATTGTTCTCACCACAAAAAAGAAATGATAATTACGTGATGTGATAGAGGTGTTAGCTAATGCTAAGACAGTAATCACTTTGCTATATATAAATGTATCAAATCAACATCTTATACACCTTACACTTACACAATGCTATATGTCAATCATATCTCAATTTTAAAAAGAAAGAAAAAAGTTTCTATAATTCAGCAAACTTATTTGGTATCATATAAATAACCAAGAATGATCAAACCCAGAAAATATTATCCAGTTGCTCCTAAGTCTGGTGAAAAAGGCTGACCTGCTTACTTGTTGACATTCAGCTCTTACCTGCTATCATTCCAGCTGTCCATATAACTCAGTTATAGCAGAAAAAAAGTTTTATAAACCGAAAACAACACACAAAAGAAAAAGAAGGCAAGCTTATAAATAATATGTGTGGGCAAAATGAGTTATTACTTTAAATACTTATATTTTCTGTGGTTCTCACAATAAATGTGATAAAGAGAAAAAGATTGAAGATGTAAGTGGAGTGACTTAAGCTATGGCTTAAGAGTCAGCCACACCTGGGTTTAAATCCTGGTTCTGCAACTAAGCAACTGTGACCTTGGGAAAGTTGCTTAACTTCTTTAAGTCTGTTCGCTCAGCTCCGAATTGAAAGTCATAATATCTTTCTCATAATTGCTACTGTGAAGACAAAATGCAAAATATGTGCTTAATAAGTGTAGCTATTTTGTTGTAATTATTATCACAAAAGCTTTGCTATGTAGCACCTTGCCATCTAAATTAATTTTTGTATTTATGTCTTCCTTTGAGCTTCTTCAAAACACTTTGTATGCATCATTTTATTTGAATCTCATAACAACTTGTAAGCTAGATATGACAGACATAATTAACCTCATTAGGAAACCAAGATTACTGCATTGCCTCAGTCATCCAGCATCTGATAGCGTTGGGACAAGAATCCACATCTTATCCTTATCTTCAAGAACAATTCTCCAGTCTGTTCTCACACAGCAACCAGAGGGAGCTCTTTTTTAAAAAAGCATCATCTGATGATAATGTTA
Source organism: Hyperoodon ampullatus (assembly GCF_949752795.1). Classification (NCBI taxonomy): domain Eukaryota; kingdom Metazoa; phylum Chordata; class Mammalia; order Artiodactyla; family Ziphiidae; genus Hyperoodon; species Hyperoodon ampullatus. The sequence continues at coordinate 36,496,874 of NC_136928.1, forward strand.
TCCCCTGCCTTTTTGTCCCCTTCCCCTCCCCTTCTTCTCTCCCTCTCCCTCTTTTCTCCATCTCTATCTCTCTCTCCTTTTAAGTTTCTAGTTGGAGATTTGTCCAGAAAAAGAAAATCCTGACTCCAGCTCAACTGGGTGAATCTCTATACAAGACAGGAAAGCCTATAGTCCTATGACTCAGTCCAGATAAACACCAGAAAGAAAAAAGAACAGGTCAACAGTAACCTAACTGAACAAGTGAATACTCATGAGTTTCTCTTGCCTCCTTCCTTCTACCTCATTCTCATTCTGCTCTGGAAAGATCAGAGGGCACTCCACTTAGAATGCCTCTGCTAGAAAACAGAAAGAGAAATACTGGGAAGGAATTTTTTGTGCAAAAACATTTATATTCACTTTCTTCTCAAAAATGTCGTGGGCAGAAAGTATGAGAAGAAAATATAGAAATACATGAGGCATTGCAAATATACGTCTAATATCCTAACATCAGTTTGCTGTAGGTCAGTGATTCCTCAACTTTTTCAGAGTTGGAACATCATCCTTTAAAAGTTTCATAATGTTTTTAAAATTAAATGCAATTAAAATCAATTCGAATAAAAATGACAGCTCTTTAACTGATGTTGCAAGACCATCATTGCTCTATACTGCAGTGGAAAAATTTAGATTTCAAAGTTTTTCCATTTCAGTATATATTCAGAAAACATAATTGTTTATGACTGAGGACAGCATTTATCAGATCACTTTTATCCACAGAAGAAGAATGTAAGCATTTGTATTATGAGATACATTGTGATGCTGAGGGCGGAATTTCCCCTTAAAATCCATCTCCTCCTCTCCTCCTAACTTTGCCACTAATCCTTAAATTTCATTATTAAAGGTTAATTCCTTTAGGGAGGCAATATTGTTTTATACCAAGTTTTATCAGAACAAAGATATAATCAATTGTAAGATGTACCACTATTTTATGTGCCACTAAGAAAGAAAAACCAATGCCAATTATAATAAGACATCACCAATTGTAAGAGGCATCCTAATTTCGGAGACACTAAAATGTGAAAAATGTGAGTCTTAAACTCTATGAAATGAAGTAATTAAGAGCATGGACCTTAATATCAAACACATCTGGATGGACATCCTGTTTCTGCCATTGGATAGATGGCTTGCCTTGGGGAAATTACTTAACTTCTTTGAACCTCTTACTTCTCCTCTGTGAAATTAAAGTATTAATATACTCCTCTGTGGTTAGCAAGAATTACCTACAGCGAGATATAGAAATGTGCTTAGTGCAGAACCCAGCCCTTAGTTAGGGCTCCAAAATGAAAATTATTATTGTTATTAAGGAATTATCCTTTTAAATTAATTACCACTGGGGATAGTGGGGTATTAAGTCCCCACTGCCTCTGATTCCTGACTTTCAATGAGTTTGTGAGATCTGAGATAAAACAGATCTTCACAGATTGAAGCTTTTGACAAGACATTTGTTTGTAGGAGAGGAGATAAGTCCAGAATGGGGAAACGACTTAGGGAGGGAAGGTGGCGGGTAGCTGGATCACCAAGCCAAATGGTATTGTGTCCTCAAACTTTGGCTCAGGATTGCTTCTGGTTTCAACTTGATTCTACATTAAGAATATATTCATACCCTTGAAAACAATGTTAAGGGAAAGAAGCCAGTCAATAAAAGACCACATATTGTATATGATTCCATTTATATGAAATGTCCAAGAATAGGCAAATCCATAGAAACAGAAGTAGATTAGTGGTTTCCAGTGGCTGAGGGAAGGGGGATGGGGAGTGGTAGCTAAGGAGGATGGGTATTTAGGGTGATAAAATTAGATTGTAATGATGGTTGCGTAACTCTTGAATATGCTACAAACCATTGAGCAGTACACTTTAAATGTGTGGATTTTATGGTATGTGACTGAAACCTCAATAAAGACATTCAAAAAATAAAAAAGAATACATTACTATATCCTGCTATCTTGAAGTCTAAAACTAAACTTAAAAAAATCACTTTACTTTTTAAACAATAGAAACAACTCAATACACTTAGAAAAAGAAATGTATCAACTTTACCTTAAATTACACATAAATCGATAAAACTCACAAAGTTCAGTTAAGGTTTTCACTTTATTTCCACCCACTACATGTAAAAATGGTCAATTCTAAACATAGTCTCCAATTTTGTGAACTTCAGAAGATTTAGTCACAGGGATAATGATTTAGCCTGTCATGAGCTGGCATGCATTGTGCACTGGGCATGCAAAGGAGCTTCTTATAATCAGGAGGGATATTCAAAATATTTAAAAACTGGATGGAGTCAGAAACTGAGTAACCAGAATGGATGCCAGCTGGAGGCCCCTTAGTTGGTGGAATTTGGAGGAGGCTGAGGGTCCAGGAGGAAGGGCCAGGGACATTGAAAGTGGTGGGATTGCAGAATGGGGGCACTTGGAAGCTCTAGCAGGGGCATTTTAATAAGTGATACAAAAGATTTCAATATTTTATCAACTAGTTAGAGCTGTTCCAGGGCATTTCTGGTATGCCAACAGGATGCTCACCTGGTTCTCCAAATGTGGCCTTAAAATCTTAGAAGTTTAGAGATGATCTCTTTTCCTCCTGACATTTTACAGATGAGAAAACCAAGGTTGAGGAAAGGTTAGTGGCTTGCTTACAATGCATGAATAGTAACAGAGTCAGAAAGAGGGTCCATGCCTCCAAAATCTCAATCCAGGTTAGATAAGGCAGGGAAAGTGGGCAAAACATCCTCATACCAAATTAACTTGCCCATTCATCATCTTTAACCATTTCCAAATCAAAGTCACAATTTATTTCCTAGTTGTGTGCATAGCAAAAGCATATATATTCTTCATGAGAGTAAAAGACCTTGAACGTGGAAAACAAAGGGACAGTGGGTCCAGACTTCCAGGTAATTATTGTTAACTTATGTTAATGTGAAACATCATGGTACACATGTAGCATTTCTCAACAGAAGCCATGCATCATTGCCAAAGCAAATTTGAAGAGAATAAATCAAAGGCATTTAAAATAAAATATATTGGCACATAATCTCATTTTGTAACTTTTGTCTTCCTAGCTATTAGAAAGAAAAGATTAGAAAAGAAATAACAAAAGCTAGGCAAAAATTATTGTGCTCACCTTAAGTTTTATTTAGAGAATTGCCAATAGAATGATGCAGGAAAACTTTTTGGATGCATAGGGTTTTGTGTATATTGGGGAAGACATGAGGATATTCATTCATTCATATTTGAATAATAACTACTGATATATGAATGGCCCTTCACAGTTTTAAAAGGGCTTTACCTGGAATTCCCTGGAGGTCCAGTGGTAAAAACTAGGGGCTTTCACTGCTGTGGGCCGGGGTTTAATCCCTGGTTGGGGAAATAAGATCCCGCAAGACATGCGTTGTGACCACACACACACACACACACACACAAACTGCTTTCCTAAACATGTAGTAGAAGACTACTGACACAGGAAATATTTCACAATATATTGCTAAGTAGAAACACAGGCTACAAAAACATATGCAGTTAAAATGTTATTTTTGTTTAAAAGGAAGAGTGTGCGTGTGCGTGTGCGTGTGTGTGTGTGTGTGTACCCATACATATAAAAAAGATTGAAGACACTGAAATACTATCTATTCTCCTTGGTTGATAAAATGATGGGTACTTCTCTGGTATTTTCCTTTTTCTTTTTCTGTTTTCCAAGTTTCTTGTGCTAAACATGTATTAGTTTTAAATTAAAAAAAATTTTTTTTAGATCTTCCCTGGTGGCACACTGGTTAAGAATCAAGCCCTGGTCCGGGAAGATCCCACATACTGCGGAGCAACTAAGCCCGTGTGCCACAACTACTGAGCCTGCGCTCTAGAGCCTGCAAGACACAACTACTGAGCCCGCGTGCCACAACTATTGAAGCCCACGTGCCTAGAGCCTGTGCTCTGCAACAAGAGAAGCCACCGCAGTGAGAAGCCTGTGCACCGCAACGAAGAGTAGCCCCCACTCGCTGCAACTAGAGAAAGCCCGCACACAGCAACGAAGACCCAGCGCAGCCAAAAATGAATAAATAAATTTTAAAAATAAAATAAAAATTTAATTGCTTCCATCTAGGCCAACAGGCACTTGAAAAGATGTTCAACATTGCTAATATTAGAGAAATGCAGATCAAAACCACAATGAGATATCACCTCACACCAGTCAGAATAGCTATCATCAAAAAGTCTACAAAAAATAAAAGCTGGAGGAGGTGTAGAGAAAAGGGAACCCTCCTACACTGTTGGTGGGAATGTAAATTGATGCAGACACTATGGAAAACAGTATGAAGTTCCTTAAAAAACTAAAAATAGAACTACCATGTGATCCAGCAATCCCACTCCTGGGCATATATCCAGAAAAGACGAAAACTCCAATTTGAAATACAATATATAGAATGGATAGATAACAAGGTCCTACTGTATAGCACAGGAAACTATATTCAATAGCCTGTGACAAACCATAATGGAAAAGAATATGAAAAAGAATATATATATATGTATAACTTTGCTGTACAGTGGTAATTAACACAATATTGTAATTCAACTATACATCAATAAAAAATAAATTTAAAAAATAAAAACACTTTGTTAGGGCTTCCCTGGTGGCGCAGTGGTTGAGAGTCCGCCTGCCGATGCAGGGGACACGGGTTCGTGCCCCGGTCTGGGAAGATCCCACATGCCACGGAGCGGCTGGGCCCGTGAGCCATGGCCGCTGAGCCTGCGCGTCTGGAGCCTGTGCTCCACAACAGGAGAGGCCACAACAGTGAGAGGCCCGCATACCACAAAAAACAAAACAAAACAAAACAAAAAACACTTTGTTAGATTTAAAAAAAAAAAAAGAAAAGATACATGCACCCCAATGTTCATGGCCCCACTATTTACAATAGCCAAGACATGGAAGCAACCCAGGTGTCCATCAACAGACAACTGGCTTAAGAAGGTGCACATATACAATGGTATATTACTCGGCCATAAAAAAAGAATGAAATATTGCCATTTGCAGCAACACGGATAGACCTAGAGGATATCATAGTAAGTGAAGTAAATCAGAGAAAGACAAATATAGTATTATATCACTTACATGTGGAATCTAAAAAATAATACAAATGAATCTATATACAAAAACAGAAACAGACTCACAGACATAGAAAACAAACTCACAGTTACCAAAGGGGTAATATGGAGGGGATAAATTAGCAGTATGGGATTAATAGATAGAAGCTACTACATATAAAACAGATAAGCAACAGAGATTTACTGTATAGCACAGGGAACTATATTCAATATCTTGTAATAACCTATAAGTGCTTCCACCTATACTTTATATCCATTGAGCCTCATGACAATCATGTGACATATAACACCTCATTTGATAGAAGAGCATCTTGAGTCTCACAAGAACTGAGTGACCTGCTACTTGACAGGTAGCAAATATTAGAGCTTGGGTTTTCATCTTGGTCATTTGACTCTAAATCTTATGCTCTTTCCTCTACCTCACAATGCTCAGTTCTCAGAGCTGGCTTATGTGATGGCTCAGGGTAGCACATTCAGAGCTATCTTTATGTTATCTTTGCAGCAGAGCATCATCCACTCATTTGCACCTGTTAGTCATTCTGTAGAAACCAGTTTTCCAATTAAACGAGTAGCTGTTCTGGAAGTGGCACCAAAGTCTTGAAGCAATTAAGCTCCCACAACAAATCCCTGCAGCTTATTCATTTGAGTAGCCTTTTTTCCAAAGCAGTACACTACACACCACTCTCAAATCTTAAAAGCTTCCTGGATTCTCTCCTGGACTTTGTCATCTATATTACATGCAATTTTCACTCTTATCAGTTTTTATGAGATATGTGTTTTTCTGAGACCTTTTTCTTAAAAGCTAATTCTTGCTTCCTAACAGACCCAGTTCCACTGTGAAAAAGCAAGGAGAGTTATGAGCAGGTAGAGCTATAGAGCTAAATGTGACCACAAGCTCTGCTGGAAGCTCTGAAAATTACCGCATTCCCTCAATACCTTACAAATGAGCTGGGAAGGCTGCTGCTGTTAGTTTTCTGGGCATAGAAAGAGTTCTCAGTCAACTGAGAGTCCCTGCCTTAGGATTTACTGAATCTGTTTTATTCCTTGACTTTTCACACAAATTTTGCAGCATCAGGTAAATGTTTTGAACCAGTGACACTGTCCAGATCAGAAAGATTTGGAGTGGAAGCTCTATAACCATTTTGTGAGGTACAAAGGGAAGATGTAGGTTAAGCCAAAATCTTCTGGATTTTGTGTTCCTTTGCCAGATGAAACTATCTTCATCCTTCAGAGATTCGATGTGTGGTTCTGGGCCTAATAATGATGGTTTCTAGGTGTTTATTTCTTTTTTTTTTTTTTCTTTTTTGCGGTACGCGGGCCTCTCACTGTTGTGGCCTCTCCCGTTGCGGAGCACAGGCTCCGGAAGCGCAGGCTCAGCGGCCATGGCTCACGGGCCCAGCCACTGTGCGGCATGTGGGATCTTCCCGGACAGGGGCACGAACCCGTGTCCCCTGCATCGGCAGGCGGACTCTCAACCACTGTGCCACCAGGGAAGCCCTAGGTGTTTATTTCTTTATTCTGCTTTTTAAAAACAATGCATATCTTTGGCCAGAGGAGAGGATGCTGATATCTAAGTAATATGACCCAGATATGTCTAGACTTCATAGTCAGCCCTGTCCTGGACTCACAGACACCTTGAAGTAGGACTCAGCACATCTATGCTTCTCAACAAGAACAAATTCGACTCCCCTGAGACATTATAAGAAACAAAGGTTTTATGACAGATTTCATAGAGAGATGCATGAAAGGGTTATATCAAGCACCAGATGGCAAACTTTCACAGATACTCCTATTAAACATCTCCATGCACCCCACAAAGTTCCCCTCGGCTACCTCTTCACCCTTTAATCTTGTCCACACATAGGCTTCAGTTTTCCCTGGTTCTGGATCTCACTGCCTTGTCCCTTGTCCCTGCCCTCCCCTTCTACCTCCTGTAAAAAAATAAATAAATAAAAAGTTTCCAATGCAGAACAAGTTAGTGAACTTTCTTAATCTTGCATCCTCATACCAATCACACTGTTCAGCAAAGAACTTCTTTTGGAATCAGTTGGGTATTATAAATTGCAAGCAATTTTTCTCTATCACAAATAGTGTTGGCCATCACTAATTATTAGGAAAATGCAACTCAGAACCACTCTATTACCTCACATCTGTAAGAATGACTATCATGAAAAAGACAAGAGATAACAAATGCTGGCGAAAACATGGAGAAAAGGGAACTGTTGAGCACTCTTGGTAGAAATGTAAATTGGTAAAGACATTATGGAAAACAGTATGGAGGTTCCTCAAAAAAAATAAATAAAAATAGAACTACCATATGATCCAGCAATTTCACTCCTGGGTTATATCCAAAGGAAACAAAATCAGTATCTCGAAGAAATATCTGCACCTCATGTTCATTGCAGCATTATTTACAATAGCCAAAACATGGAAACAACCTAAGTGTCCATCAACAGATGAATAGATAAAGAAATTGTGGTATATATACACCCAATAGATTACTATTCAGCCATGAGAAAAAAGGAACTCTTGCTATTTGCAACAACATGGAGGAAACTTGAGGGCATTATGCTAGATGAAATAAGTCAGAGAAAGACAAATACTGTATAATCTCACATATAGGTAGAATCCAAAAAACCAAACCCATAGAAACAAAGATAAGATTTGTAATTGTCAAAGGTAGGGGGTGGGGAGTAGGTGGCGGTGTGTAGTAGCAGGGGATGATATAATTGGGTGAAGGTGGTCAAAAGGTACAAACTTCTAGTTATAGGATAAATAAGTTCTGAGGATATAATGTACAACATGATGACGATAGTTAACAATACTGTATTGTATATTTGAAAAGTTGCTAAGAGAGTGGATATTAAAAGTTCTCATAAGGAAAAAAGTTGTTACTATTTGAGTTGATGGATGTTAACTAATCTTATTGTGGTGATAATTTTGCAAAATGTACATAAATCGAATAATTATGTTGTATACCTTAAACTTATACAATGATATATGTCAATTATATCTCAATAAAACTGGGGGGGAAAACCAATAGTGTTCGCTTACCGTGCCAATTCCTTCTGAAAATGTGGGTCCAAGTTCTGAAGAGGTTTTCTTCAAGGGTATTTCAGTAAAAACTTGAGTCTGTCTTTAGCAGAGCCATCTAGTTGGGATGTGAAGAGACAGGGCTTGAGATGGGAGGAACCTAAGGAATTTAAAGTGAAGAAAAGAGAAACTAAAATTTATTAACTATTGTGCTGGGTTCTTAACATTCTTTATTTCATTGCATCTTCACAACTAAATTTTACAGGTGAAGAAACTAAGGGCTTAGAGATGTTAAAATAAATTTGTAAAGTCTCATTGCTTCTAAGAAGCACAGCTAGGATGCTAAGCCAAGTCCATTTACTCCAAAGTCTAAGGTCTTTCCTCATACTCCATCACCTACCATGGGTTTTGGATTTCCAATATTTAGAAAGCTACCTCCTTTACCATCCCCTCAAGATCCTTGGCAGCTCAGGGGTGCATCTGTCCACAGAAAGCCATTTCCTCTCGTACACTGACCTGGCCCAGGGAGAGTTGGATTTAACAGCTTCTCCTGGCCCAGTCTCTCCTTGTCCCATTGCCAGTTCTATCCAAGCAGGTACATGAATCCCTGACATCTCATAGGAAGGTCAAAGTATTGGCATTGTTGGGAATGGGATGATGGATGAACTTGAGTGCTGTAATGGAAAGGACCCTGAACCAAGATGTAGGCTACACAGACTATCACAGAATAAGTCAGTGTGTTTTCCTATCTTTGATCTCTTTGGAAACAAATGTCTGCATAAAATGAAGTGAAACAGGAAATAAAAGAGAATTCATGTCTGTGGACTGTTTCTCATAATGTCTCTCAAACATACAAAAGTAAACCTTTTTCTTTATTTTATATTTGAATGATTTAGCAACTTGACATGAACAGATTTAGTCCTGCAGTATAAAATAGGACAGAACATATTTTAGTTCTTTCTGTCTTCTCCAAGATGCATTATATTTATATATCCAGGGCAGGCTGTATGTAGACCTACTTCAGCTGCCCACTCAATGCCTGATGTGTCATTGCTCAAGTTACTTCTTTTCTTTCTGCCCTAATTTCATTGACTATAAAAGGAAGAATGTAGACTAGATAACCCCCAGGTTTCCTTCCAGCCATGTGGTTTACAGAGTGATGAACTCTGCAAAGAATGACTTCCCTTGTGGGAAACACTACCTCCTATTCTGTGAAGAATCTCAAACTCAACATATTTACCCACAATCATAGCTCCCTTAAGGTTACCCCCAAAAGTACAGGTAGAATAAGGGATAGAATGTAAAGAAAGCTGAGTGGAAGGTGAAAGTAAGTCTGAGGAAAATGTAATTGCGGGTTAACATGACTTTGCAGTTTTTTAAGGTATGTGTGTGGATTCCACTTACTCTAGTTATTTATCCCCAAGTTTTATTTATTATATTTTACATAATACTAACATTATACTACATTAAAGAGTAGACCATGTGGAATTCTTGATTTTGGTTTTTGGATTTTCAGAGAAATCACTTCAGAGACAGACTTAGCTATTTGCCCACATGTATGTGGGTAGGGATTTTTCAATCATTAGCTGTTTGGATTTTAAACTTCTTCAGATATTTACAAAAATTACACATTGATATAGAAATCCACTGAGAATTAAAAGAGTCCTGTCTCCTGGTTATTTTTGTACAGTTACACATAAGATTTATTCCTGGATTAGTACAGAGAACTTTTTGACTAGACTGAGATAATCCCAGACAGCTTGTGAATATTGTCACTGACAGAAGGCAGGCCTGCATTTTGAAGACACTTGTCAGACTGTGACCTGTGCAGCATTTAACACTGTATCTCACTCGCTCATCCTTGAACCATTCTCTTCTCTTGATTTCTATGACACCAGATCCTCTTATTTTCCATCTCTTTGTCCTCTTTTCCTTGGCCACCTTTCTAGGTCACTCTTCTTTTCACAACCTACTAATCTACCTAGGAGCTGTCATTCACTTTATTCTCAAGATGTTGATCACCACCTCTACCCTGATAAGTCCCACAGCTATATCTCTAGCCCAGACTGTGTCTTGACCTATACACCTAAACATCCAACTGCCTACTCAACATCTACACATGGATGGCCCATGGGGACCTCTAACTCATGTCCAAAATGAATCTCATCACCTTCCCTCTAAACCTGACCCTCTCCTCTGAGTTCCCTGTCTCCACAAATGACTCCACTATCACTCAGTTGCCTGAGCCAGAAAATTGAATAGCATCCTTGATGCTTCTTCTTCCTTCCATACCCAACACCCATCCCATCGATCATCAGACTCAGCGGAATCTAACTCTGCATCATCTCTGGAATCTGGCCACAGCTCTCCTCCTGCACTTGTGCTCCCTTAACCAAGGGGACCCCCATCTCTCACTTGGAACACTCTAATAGCTTCTCCTCTGATTCCCCACTCTGCTCCTGTTCATTCCATTCTCCACTTTACAGCCAGAGTGGGCTTCTAAAAGGAGAAATCTGATCATTTTGCCCCACTGCTTCCCATGGCTCTTAAGTTTAAGTCCATACTCCTTAAGATAGCTTACAAGCCTTCTCTATCTTGAACTCCACAATCCAGAGTTAACACATTTTTTTTTCAGTTCTTCCACAGAGCCACAATGTCTCTCACCCACAGGCTTTTACAAGTCCCATCTCCTGAACACTCCTACTTCCCTACTTTTGCTTCATTAACACTCAGAAGCCTTTCTTGACTCCCTCCCGCCAACACACATACCTAGTTATCACAGTGCATTAACTGCCCATCTTTCTGCTAGACTACATGGTCCATGAGAGTAGGTACCCTGCCTATTTTTAGTTATATCCCAGCACCCAGCACACTGCCTAGCATATAGGAGAAGTTCAATATATATTTGTAGAATAAATGAATAAAAAATAAATGTGTCACTGCTTTGTACTAGCAGCAATATCAGTATCTTAAGCCTACTTTATTTGCATGCAGCGTAAGCTCACTATTGAATCCAAAAAAAAGGATTCTAGTTCTGTTTTCTTTTTTTAAACTTATCTTTAAGCAGTAGAACCTTTTTTTTTTTCCCAAATGAAATGTGTGTTAGAGCCCAATTTATATAAAGTGGATAAAAATAGAGCTGCATATATTGAAACTGGGCTGGGGAAGCATCATCTACCCACCCCTTTTGATCCTGAGGGATTTCTGCGGGACTCATTAGGGCACTCAGAACTTAGTTTAAAAACCACTGATCGAACCAAATCCTACTGCAACTAGGCAGGGACATTCATATCACTTGAGACTTTGGTTTTTAAAATCTTCTGAGAAGCATCCACTAACAGAAGAAGGTGCTTGTTTATCTAAAGAAATGAGGAATCTAATATGAGACCATCAAGTAACTCTAGTTCAGCTTTTCTGATGATGCTTTTCTAACCCAGAATGAAAGGGTAAAGTATACTTTGAAAGATTTAGAGGCTCAAAGTACTTCAGGACATAGATGGACCACACTTTACCATGAACCCTGACATCTGGGGGTGGGGGTTCAGAGTGAGTGAAAGCATAAGAGGATTTCCCTGATGGTGTTTTTGCTTTGGTTGGAGTCTGGGGTCAATCACACATGTAAAGTTCTAATCGTCATATGCAGGTGTGATTTCCTTATGTTGCTGATACTCAGCATTGAAATCTAGGATTCTTTTCATTAGGAAATTTTTTATCACAGTGTCTTCACTGTTACAAAGGGAACCAACTTTCTCCAGACAGAACAGCATTTAGAAAAGCACAAGAAGAACATTTTTCAATAGGAAATCACACAGTGAAATGTTGCTTGGGCAGATGAGCCACAGCTGGAAGTGGCTGAGAGGAAAGACTAGTCAAGGGCCCACACAATACACTGGGGAAGGCTGTGGCATCAGCTATTATCAGAGGGCCATCAACACTTAGTGTACCAATGGAAGCCTTGGCCTTAAAACCAGCAAGAGATAATTTCCTCTAAATTTCTTGGGGGAGAAAATGGGAACACTTTCATGCCTATAAATATGGTTTACTTTGAATGTAGGCAAAACTCGAAGCATGAATAAAAATCCGAGTAACTTAATGACTGTACGATCAGGAAGCGTGGAACAACCTCTATTAGACAAAAGTATGATAAAAATTTATTTTCTTTCACTGACTGTAACATTAAGAAGAAATCAAGAAAAATGCTCTACATAATAATGGATAAATTTAGGAGCAAGAACCATTGGAAAGAGGCTACCTCTAACTTTGCTTATGCTTAAAACATTGTTGACAGTCACTAAATTTGACACAATTGTACTACAAAAATTTATTTTTTGCTGAGGCAGATGAGGCAAATAGATCATTTTCGTAACAGTACAGTCAAAACCTAAGTACTTAAGAGATGTTCAGTTCAGTTCCTGGCTAAAAAGCTTACAATCTACTTTTAGTCTCAGAAACAGGCAAGCAAATGAAGAATTGTAGAGGGTACGGCAAGTGTTGCAATAACTGGAAGCACAGGGAGAACACAGGAGAGGAATACCTAACCCAGCATGCGTTCTGACCAGGGGAGGCTTTGACAGGAGGTGAAAGCTGGGCTGTCTTGTAGGTAAATAACGCAGAAAGGAGGGAAAAGGGGAAAGGGTAGTGGAGGTGAGATGGGGGAGGGGTTCTAGATGAGAGAGCACCATGTACAAAGAGGAGAAAGTGTTGCTTGTTTAGTAGTGTCATATGGTTAGAACATAAAGTGTTTGTGAGGGGATGGCAAGAGATTTAGCTAGAAAAGTAGGGAGGACTAAAGCCATAAAGGACATGAAAGTGTCAAGCTAAGGAGGGTGAACATCAGTCCTTAAGGTTACAGGGAGCCATTAAGGGAAATAAACAGAGAAATAACATGATCAGATAAGCAATTTGGAAAGAATTTATTAGTAGCAGCATGGTGTCAAAGTATAATTTTCAAAAAGTTTTAAAAATGAGCTTCATGTTAATATAGAATGGACGCTGGTCAAGAATTTTATTTAACTCATTAAATAATGAGGGAACCAGAAATTTAGGTAAGTTGGTTCCAAGACACTTGAAGAATGGAGGTTTACATAGGCTCTCAGGAGAGGAATCAAAATGAGTTTCTTATTCTTTTAAGTTAGAGACAGTTCTGGTTAGCATTAGATCAATAAAATCTTGGGATTATCTCTTTTAGGGACAAAACTGTTTGCATCTCTACCAGGCAAAAATCTACAAGTTAACATGTAACTGCCTAGGGTGTGAGCCCTTACCTTACAAATTCCAATAATAATAATAATAATAATAATTTAAAAAACAACTCCAGTGGTGGTACATTCCATAATGAAATAATTACTGGGTAGACCTGTTAAATAACACATCACATTGAAAGGATCTACTGCACAGCCTTGGCCTTTATTTCCAAGCACTGTATGCTTTTTCTTAACAGAGGAAGGAAGAGGGGATAAGATGGAAGCTTGAAAACAAACAAACAAACACAGTTAAAATCCAGTGTAATAATTTTAGGAAAAGTTGGAAGATGACAAGTATAAAGTAAGGCAATAGCCGTGGGATGGACAGCTAGAGAAAGGGTTTGAGCAACTTTAAGAGAATAGTGGGAATATGACTTGGCTGTTAATGGAATGTGGATACTAAGGAAAAGAAAAGACCCATGGACAATTCTCAGGTATTTTGGCTTGTGTGGTTGAACAAAAGTATTATTTTCCCAGGTAGGAGTAGAGAAGGGGGAGTAGTTGGGGAGTATTGTGTAAAGGCAGGGGAGAAAGGCTGAGTTCTGTCTAGAGAGTGTTGATATGAAGGGATAATCTGCCTATAAAAGGAATCACCAGCATGTGAGCCTGCTCTCAGAAGACCAAGCTGGAGATACAGACAGAAGAGTTATTTGCACGCAGGTAGCAGAGTGCACGTGCACATTTCACTTATGCAAATCCAAATATACACCTTTGACAAAACAAAGGGATAGAGAAAATCAATAGTTACAATGATTTTTCCCACCATTCCTCTCATACAGCTTACGTCCCAAAATTGCCTCATCCCAAGACGAGAGGCAATACTCTTAGCAAGTTTCCATTTCCCCGGTCTAAACATTCCCTCCTGCTGAGTGTTGGTCTTATATTTAAAGATACTGTGCCTATTTTTTTTAATAGTTTTGGTCCTAAACCCAAGTCAAATACATATAACCTGGTGCTCAGTTGGAATTCAATAATCTCTTCCAACACTGAAGGAAAAACCATGGGGGCTTATGGAACATTGTTTTCTACTGTGTTCATCGACTATTAAAAGGATCTCTAAGGCTAAGTTATATTATACCTTACACTTAACTTTAGAACATTCCCTCTTCATCTCCACCCCCAAAACTCCATGTCTCAAAATGTGACCCCATTATAGGTAAAGCCGAATGTTTCAACTATGTCACCGAAGCAAACTTGAAAAAAGAGGATAGAGTCTAGGATGTAACCCCAGAGAACACTGACCGCTTAGTAGGGCTCAGACAACCAAAGATCTTGAAGGAAACTGAGAGCTGGCTAGCGAGGCAAGAGGGAGGAAAAATCAGAAGAGGATGGAAGTTAAAGAAATTTCAAGAAAGGGATGGTCTGTAACTTCAAATAACCACTGGGTAAGATGAAGGTAGAAAAATGTCCATTAGATTTGGTAATAAGAAACTGTTGGCCTTAGCACCAAATCTTAGAGAGAGGTAGAGATGGGGCAGAAGCAGTTAAGGAGTGAGGAAATGATAAAGAAGAAGAAACAGCAAGTGTAACCTACAGCTTTTTTTTTCCAGGAAGAGTAACTATAAAGGGAAGGAGACAATCTGAAGAGGGTCACTACATATAATTGCTCAGGTTGTGTAATGGTCAGTCCCAGAAAACCTGGTCACCATGTTGATTCTGTGAATGCTCCCTGCTGGGCACATGCAGTTCACAATAGGATGTGGTAGCCTGTTTTGAGGGGGACACTGGATTGAGGAAGAGCTGTTTGTTTGTTTGCTTGTTTAGTATTAAAAAATTAACTTTATATATTTATATATTTTTTATATATTTATACATATATATTGGGAGGAATTTATATACCGGGAGGAAAGAGGTATCAGAGAGGAGGAAGTTGTGGTGTGTGTGTGCAAATGTGTGTGTGACAGAGAGAGAGAGGGAGAGAGATGGCAGGGGGACAGTTGAGAACATGTGGTTCTGAATAGGCAGGCGGGGTTTAATCAGAACACACTGGAGTATTTAACCTTGGATAGAATGAAGAATACTATTTACAGTGAAATGGAGGAAAGAGTGAGAGAAGATAATTTGATGGTGGTACAAGTTGGGGATTTATCAGGAAGTTGAGGTGTGTGTGTGTGTGTGTAGGAGAAAAATGCCTTTACCGAGAGTAAGGGCATGGGGAAAGGGAATTACTTTTAGCCAAATGATGGGGAAGAGAGCTTGAAGTTTGGACTAGCCACTGAAGACAAGGAGACGAGGGATAACTCAGCACCCAAAAAGATTATTGTGGTATTGAGGGTCCAGTTGATAGAAGAGACCACAATTTTATAGGGGAAACAACCCTTGGCAAAGCTTGAAAACAAATGCTGAACTAGTAACAAGGAGTAAATGATGGAAAGATTCCATTTAAGCCTTTTTATTTTGCATTTTAAAAAAAGAGAGAGATGAATAGGGTTTGTAATCTACTGAAGAGGCAAAAGAGTATAGGAAAAATCTTATAGTCATTCACTGAATATATCCATATGCAGACTATTAAACAGTCAACTATAAAACTAAAAGAGATGATGTTACATAGACATCAAGTACACAGGACCACCCCTAGGGTGTGAGGGGCCATAATCAAATATATCTTTGCTCAGTTCCCTGACTATAAATACAATTTGATTTAAAAACTGCGTGACAAAATTTATGGGCCAATCTGAGAAATAGTAGTTTATCAATGAAGATTTAAAATAGCTGATAAAAAAGATATAAAGAATTTGTTTATTGTCCAATCAGTACAGATGAATATTCTTCATAGAGTCCAGGTACCATCTCTTCCTGTTCTTTAGTGTCAAATGAGTTGTTCCGGGCTAATTTCATATGTCCCACAGCTGGAAAAAGGTAGCAACACCGTTACTACTCACAATGCCATGGCTCTTTGGAACCTGCCTGAATTTAAACAATATAGATTTCTTACTTCCACAGTTCCCTAATACCATTTACTGCCTTTAATACTGGTTATAGCATTACTCATGAGGCTGCACCATCTATCATGCCAATCACTCTCTCAAAGTTTGTCCTGTGCTTCCATGATGATGACCATAAACATGAGGCCAGAGTATGCAAAAAAAATGTGAACAGTAATTTGTTTTCTAGTCATGTTAAACTTACTGATAGAAATTTTATAGTGAAGCCATAGAGAAAGACCTTCTGATCTTGCCTTCTTTTAAACCCATTAGGACTAATCACTGCATTCCATATATATATACACCAATATGTATAAAACAGATAACTAATAATAAGAACCTGCTGTATAAAAAATAAATAAAATAAAATCCAAAAATTCAAAAAAAATAAAGGGAACTATATTCAATATCTTGTAATAACCTATAATGGAAAATAGTCTGGAAATAAGTGAATCACTGTGCTGTACACCTGAAACTAACACAATAGTGTAAATCAACTATACTTTAATTAAAAAGTCTAATAGTTAAAAAAAAAAAAAAGAGAGAGAGAGAGAGAGAAGGCACCATTGCCTTCCAAACACTTCACCAGCAGGGAAGATAAGTGAGGGACCCAGGGGCGGAGCCAGAGGATGGATCCCATTAGCTTAAGGTCAGTCCCTGATCGGGAAAGGCTTAAGACCCCCTGGGACAGCATGACTGTCATCGATCAAAAAGATTCATTAGTATTGCAGAGCAATGGCCTTTAAAAATCCCTGGAGGAGACAAGCAAGGCCACCCCTGTGGGCTGTCTGACACAAGGCCGGGAGCCTGTGGTAGAGGTGGGGTGACACTGATGAAGGAAGGAGGGTGTGCCATAGAGAACAGGACACCCACTGCCACCCTGCCGCCCTTGGGTGCTTACACTGGGAGTGACTCCACAGTGGGAACACACGTGGGTGAGAGTCGGAGCATGGCCAATACACGTTGCTCAAGCCCAAGTCAGTGTGGGGTCACCAGTACCCCAAAGCCCCGACCTTGTCCTTAGTCCTACATGAGTGAGAATCTCCCCAAACCAGTGTGTCCACAACATCCCAGTGGCCCTGCCACCCTGCAAAAGAAATATCTTGCTGGCAATGGGAGTGATCTGTCACCAGGTCACTCCTGAAGCCAGGCCCTGGCACCAGACCCCAGGCTCCACTTCATAGGCATGAGTCTAAAAGCTCCACCGGGCATCTGGCCAACCTGGTGGGGGAGATGGGGTGAGGTGATAAACAGTCAGAGATTGCCCTAAAGGAGAAATGGACCCCTGAGAGAAATAAGTACCTGGGACCATGTGGGTCCTGGTTAAAGCGGGGTACTTTGCCCAGACAGTATTGCCAGCTGCAGTGATCCTAGTCACTGGAGGAAGACTTAAAAACTTTTGAGGAGGGGCTTCCCTGGTGGCACAGTGGTTGAGAGTCTGCCTGCCGATGCAGGGGACACGGGTTCATGCCCCGGTCCAGGAAGATCCCACATGCTGCGGAGCGGCTGGGCCCCTGAGCCATGGCCGCTGAGCCTGCGCGTCCAGAGCCTGTGCTCCACAACGGGAAAGGCCACAACAGTGAGAGGCCCGCGTGCCGAAAAAAAGTTTACTTAGCTTTGATTAGTTGTATTAAGATTTGCAAAATGTTAACAACAGGGGAAGCTGGGTGAAAGATATATGGGAATTTTGGTACTGTTTTTGGAACATTTCAGTAAGTCTAAAATTATTTCAAAATAAAAAGTTTTTTTTTTAAGTGGAGAGGGAAGAGTTTGAATGAAAAGGAAAGGCAAATGCAGACAATCATTGAAGCTGAATAGTGGGTATGGAGGAGTTTGTTTTATGATTCTCTCTACTTTTTTTTGTATGATTGAAAATTACTACCAAAAAAATTTTTTTTAAGGAAAACAATCACAACAACAAAAAATTTATCTGGTCTGGGTTTTCACTTTGTGGGACAATTTTAAACAACTCATTTATTTTCTTTAAATTTTTTTGGACTATTATTTTCTATTTCCTCTTGAAGAAGTTTTGGTAGGTTATATTTTTCTAGGAATTTATCCATTTCTCTAAATTTTCCAATTCATAGCCTTAAAGTTGTTAATGATCCTCCTTATTAATCATTTAATTATCTGCTTCAACTGTAGTTATCTCTTTTGTTCTAATATTTACCTGTAAGAGGCTTTTCAAAGAAAGAATTTTGGGCCTTGTTAATTTTCTTTTATATTTTTTCTATTTCATTGATTTCTGCTGTTATCTTTATTATTTCCACACTTTTATTTATTTTTATTTCATTATTGTTTTTCTAACTTCTTAGTTTATTGTTAACTTTTCATGTTTCCTAATAAAAGCATTTAAGGATGTAATTTCTCACTAGATCTTACTTTATCTGCGTTGAATACATCCTGACTTATAGTACTTTTGTTGCCACACATTCTAGTATTTTCTAATTTCTATCATAATTTCCTCTTCGGGCCACAGTTTATTTAGAAGAGGATATCTTAATTTTCCACATGTGGGCTTTTTCTAGTTATCCTTTTGTTATTGATTTCTAACTTAATTGCATTATGGTCGTAAACTGTGGTCTGTATGATTTCAAACTTTTGAAAATTGTTGATATATGCTTTATAACTCAGCATGTGATCAATTTTCAAAAATGCTCCATGTTGGTTGAAAAGAATGTGAATCCTATAGTTGTTAGGTACAGTGTTATCAATGCTTATTCAGTCAGAGCCAGCTTATTTTGTTGTTATAATCTTCTATCTCCTTACTGATTTTGTCAGCTTGATCTAAGTACTTACAAGTTTACAGAACTCTTAAATTTTCCTGGAGAACTGAACCTTTTATCCTTACGAAATGGTTGTCTTTAAAGTTTTCTGTCTTAAGGACTGTTTTGTCTGATACTAATATAGCAACACCAACTTTCTTGTGGTTAGTGTCTGCATGGTATAATTTTTTCACACTCCTAGTCTCAATTTTTCTGAATCCTTATGTTTTAAACATGACAGATAAACAGAATAGAGCGGAACTCTTTAAAACAGAACATATATGTATGTATACATACACACACACACACCATCTGTAAATCTTTGCCTAATATGTTGGGCATTGAGTCTATTTTTGCTTATTTTAACTCCTGAAATATTTAAATTTATTTCTACCATCTTATTTTGTGCTTTTTAATGTGACTTGAGCCTTCAATATTTCTTTTTTCTGTTTTCATGCACTTTTGTATTGAATATTTTTCTCTTTCCCCTTTTTTCCCTTTTTAATTAAGAAGTTATATACCCCTTTGGTAGTTATTCTGGAAATTTTAACTTGGATACTTAATATCGTTACCATTCTCCCAAACAATAAAAAGGACAGAATACTTGAACTTTGATCATTCCTCTCCCAATTTACCTGCTATTCATGGCTGTGTATTTTATTTCTAGCTAGCTTTTGAAAATCCCTTAAGAGATTATTATTATTGTTGTTCTTTTTAGCCCATATTTATTTACAATTAAACACGTATTTAGCACTTTCCTTGCTCCTCACTCCTTTATTCATCTCTGACCTTCCATCTGTGTTCACTTTCTTCAGGAAGAAAGTGAGAGCAGCCTTTAGAACTACCTTTTGAGGGTCTAATTGGTGGCAAGCTCTCAGTTTTTGTTTGCTTGTTTGAAGACATCTGATCTTTCCCGTTGTTCTTGAAAGATAATATACAAATTTAGGTTGACAGTAGTTTTCTTTTAGTACACTGGCTTCCGTGGTTGTTGGGTTTAATTGTTGTCCTGTTGAAAGTAATCTGTCTTTACTTTCTTTGGCTGCTTTGACATTTTTTCTCTTTGTTTATGGTATTCTGCATTTCTACTGGAATGTGCCTAAGTGTAAATTTCCTTTTATTTATCCTTATTTGGATTGTTGGGCTTTTTGAATCTGTGGTTTGTCATTTCTTGGAAATTCTCAGTCCTTATTCTTTCAATTATTGCTTTCACTCCTTCCTTCCTCTACTGTCTGCCTGGAATTCTGATTAGATAATTGTTATGTTTCTTACAATATCTCCATGACCTATAACCACTCTTTTATGTTTCCATTTCTTTGGGCTACATTATGTAAAATTTTTCAGATCTATATTTCTTAATCCATTCTCTAGCTGTGGTTATTCTGGTATTAAATCCATCCATTGTGTTTTTAATTTCAAATATTACATTTTAAAGTTCTAGTAGTTCTTTTGAGTCTTTTTCAAATCTGCTGGGTCATGTTTTATGTATATTTTCAATCCCTTCTCTCATTTCTTTAAATACATATAAAATACACATTTTATAGGCTGTGCCTGGTAATTCCAATGGCTAATGCTTTGTAGTCCGATTCTGTTTGTTGTTCCTGCTGGCCCTTGTTCATGGTTTATTATTTCCCTTTGTATTTTGTGATTTTTGACCATAAGCTCATATTTCTTTAGAACTTATTGATGCGAATTTTTTAAGGCCTGTGTTGAAGATGGGTACCCCCAGAACAGATTTTTATTTGTTACTGCTAGGTGTCTTGGAACTACACATTGAGGTTTACTTTAAATTTAATTCTTGACTTGAGTTTTTTGGACTCCCACGTATAGTGTGGATTTGGGCTGCAAGCCTGTGTGTTGGCTGTGTTACAAATCCTCAGGGAATTTTTTGTTTTTTCTCTCCCTCCATTTAGAGTCATCCTCAAGGCAGGCAATTTTCCTTGCAATTTTCTGGGGGTGGAGGAAATGCGGTAGATTTATATGTAGTTCATCCTTACACAAAAGGGGTAGTCTTTTGGGCATCCAGGTTTAAGAAGTGGTGGATGGGTCTATACTTAGACTTCTAACTTTGTGCACACCTTAACCAATGCGTTCACTCATCTGGCAAAAGCCCTCAAGGCAAAAGACTCTCTAGGTTTTTGCTTATTTCCTGGGTTCCAACTTGCATTTCATTTTTGGCCTCTAAGTGTTTCTTACTTTGCTTCAAGCATAAAATGCATTTCAAGAGATTTAAAAAATACTTTGTTAACTCTTTTTTTTTTTTTTTTTTTTTTTTGCGGTATGCAGGCCTCTCACTGTTGTGGCCTCTCCCGTTGTGGAGCACAGGCTCCGGACGCGCAGGCCCAGCGGCCATGGCTCACTGGCCCAGCCGCTCCACAGCATGTGGGATCTTCCCGGACCGGGGTACGAACCTGTGTCCCCTGCATCGGCAGGCAGACTCTCAACCACTGTGCCACCAGGGAAGCCCTGTTAACTCTTTTTAGTTTCTTTCAATGAGAGGATTATTCCAGATATCTAGTCCAGCATATTGCCGGAAATGGAAGTCCATCTGCCTCTGGCTGAGGGATGAGAGTTGACCTCAAGGGTTCTTTCCTAGGTCCTCCTCTTTTCTTATTCTACATACTTAGATAATTTTATTCATTCCTGCTCTTTTGGTACTCCTTACCAATTAGTCCCTGAACTATACCTCTGTATTAGTTTCCTATGGCTGCTGAAACAACTTTACCACAAATTTGGTGTAAATCAACACATTTATTTTCTTACAGTTCTAGAACCCAGAAGTCTGAAATAAGTTTCACTGGGATAAAATCAAGATGTCATCAGGGCTAATTTCCCCTGGAGGCTGTAGGGGAGAAGCCTTTCCTTGCTTCATCCAGCTTCTGGGAGGCTTCCTGCATTCCTTGGATTATTACTCCTTCCTTGCACCCTCCAGCATCTTGCTTCCATCATACATCTCCCATTCCCTCTTCTGTAGTCAAATCTCCCTCTGCTTCCTTCATATAAGGACAATTGTGATTACATTTAGGGTCCACCTGGATACTCCAGGATAATCTCCCTATCTCAAGATTCCTAACTTAATCACATGTACAAAGTCACTTTTGCCATATAGGGTGACATTCACAGATTCCAGGAAGTAGAATCTAGATATCTTTGGGGACCATCATTCAGCCTATCACAACTTCTAATCCTGATCTCCATACTCAAATTTTCAGTTTCTTTTTGAATATCTATTAGACATCCCCTAGGCACTTCAAACTCATTTTATCTAAAACGGAATTATATTCACCAGCTCAGCTAGTGACATCATCATCCTCCCAAGCATACAATTTCAAAGTCAGTATACACTACTTCTTCTTCACTCTTTACATCCAGTTGGTCACTTAACTCCTGTCTAATCTACCTCTAAAAGGTCTCTCAAACCCAGTCCTTTTCCTTGTCCCAAGTGCCACTACTTTTCAGACCTTGGTATTTATGGTAATTGTGACCTAACTGAACTCCTTACTTCTGTTTTTCTCCCACCTAAAATTACCCTGTTGCCTTGAGTTATTTTTCTAAAACTCAAATGACTATGTTGCTGTCCTATTAAAATCTCCTTAATGGTTCTACCTTTGTCTACTCATTAAAATCAAAATCATTCAAGGCCCGTTGCAATCTGGCCACAATGTGTGAGACCAGCCTCATTGTTGCCATGCCCTACCAAGTACCACTGTGTTCTAGCCACCCAAACTGTACTGTGTTTCCTGAACAAGCCATTCTACTCCTGCCTCAGGGCCTTTATACATTCTGTTCCTTCTGTCTTGTGAAATTATTTCAATCTAAAATGGAATTGGAAAATCTCACACATGCACCCTCAGGAAAATGAAACTTAAGGACTGACAGACTGATTTCCAGTAAATGCCTGATTCACAAAAACCTGAAAGTTATCCCTCAACCAATGAACATCTCCCAAGAACCTGTCCCCATCCTAAAGCTAAAGAACTTGCTACTTGGACTTTAGCTAAACTCCTTGCTCTTTTGAATTCCTTGACCATAAATAAGGCCCTAAACCCTCAATAGACTTGCCTATAGCTTGCTACAGTTTGCATATTCCAAATTTCAATTCCTCTACTATTCCCAAATAAACTCAATTTTTGGTGATTCCAGCTTGCCACAGTTTACCTCTTTTATTTAGGTAGACAGCCTGGAAAATCTTTCCTTAACACCAACCTAAAAAAGTCTTTCCAATCCTTCAAGAACCAGTTGATTTCTTAATTTTTTTAAGTATTGCAGGAGTCTACCACAAAGTTAGGATTAAGGCTCTGTTAACACTTTAGATATTGATTCAATTATTTAACAATACTTATTGAGAGTCAAATATGTCAAGGACACTATGGAAAACAGTGGGTGTATAAAATGGTGAACAAGGTGTAAATAGATCTTTCCTTTACAGGGCTCATAGTCTACAGAGGGATATAGACCAGTAAACAGGCAGTTATGATATTATACAAGCGCTCTGGTAGCAAAAGCATAAGATGATGTAGGAATAGACAGGAGGGGAAACAAGTCCAGATATGGAGGACCATCAAGAGATGACAACTAATCTGAAACTAAGTCATGGGTAGGAATTGATGAGGGAAAGGGGATCAGACAGAGAAAGCGGTCCATGATGAAGGTAGCATTCTATGGTCTGAATGCTTGCATCCCTCCCTTCCCCTAAATTCATGTTTTGAAATCTTAAGCCCCAAAGGTGACAGTATTAGTTGGTGGGACTTTTGGAAGCTGATTAGGTCATGAGGGTTGAGACCTCATGAACAGGATTGGTGCTCTTATGAAAAAGATGCCACAGAGCTCCCTAGCCTCTTCCACTATGTGAGGATACAAGGAGAAGTCTGTGACCCTCACATAACCATGCTGGAACACTGACCTTGGACTTCCAACCTCCAAAACTGTGAGCAATAAATTTCTGTTGTTTATAAGCCACCAGTCTATGGGATTTTGTTATAGCAGCCCGCATGAAGTAAGACACAACATGTTTGAAAACCTAGACATAAAGAAAACATAGTGTGCCCACGGAGCTGAAAAAGGGTCAGCAAGAATGGAACGTAGACAATGGGGTGGGTAATGTCAACTGATAAAGATGGTGTATGAGCAGGAGTCCAATCATACAGGGCCCTGAAGGCCGTATTCAGAACTTGTGTCTTCTATATATATATATATATATATATATATACACATATATATACACATATACATATATATATATGTGTATATATTTATTTATTTATTTATTTTATTTTGGCTGCTTTGGGTCTTTGTTGCTGCAGGCAGGCTTTCTCTAGTTGCGGAGAGCGGGGGCTACTCTTCATTGTGGTGCGTGAGTTTCTCACTGAGGTGGCTTCTCTTGTTGCAGAGCACGGGCTCTAGGTGTGCGAGCTGCAGTAGTTGTGGTGCGAGGGCTCCGTAATTGTGGCTCATGGGCTTAGTTGCTCTGCAGCATGTGGGATCTTCCAGGACCAGGGCTCGAACCCATGTCCCCTGCATTGGCAGGCGGATTCTTTACCACTGCACCACCAGGGAAGTCCAGAACTTGGGTCTTTATCCTAAGAGTAAAGGAGAGCCACTGAAGAGTTTTAAGCATGTGAGTGACATAATCTAATGAATGTTTTAAAAGAGTATTCTGGTTGCAGCAAGGGTAACATATGTAAATACGGCAAAAATATCAATTAGGAGGTTGCTGCAAAAAGCCAAGTGAGAGCTCACAAATAGCTAAGCTATGGCAGGGGCAGTGTACGTGAGCACAATCAGATGGATTTGAAAAATATACAGGACATTATGAAGAAGAAAGTCAAAGATGCTGCTTGAGTGACTGGTTTGAGCTGCTGAGAGGATGATGGAGCCAGTCCCTAAGAAAGGGAGACTGAAAGAGGGTCAGCCATCGGGGGGTGAGTTCAGTTTTAGAATGTTGTGGAGCAAGGCTTTTTGTGCCCTGCTTTCTACCCCATTGGCTCATCTCTGATTTCCATGCAGCTGTGGGGAACAAGTCCCTGTGCTCTGAGTTTCCTACTTATGCTTTTCTGCCACACAGCTTTCTCCAGAGCTGGGGAAATTCATTCAACCTGGCAAAGATGCAGCCTGGAAGTGCCTCAAGTTACCATTTCCTGGGGGAAGTCTTCATCTAATGGGTGCGGGAAGCTGATGAACAATATCCCAGCTTCCCTCATTCAGAGAGAAAATTCTGAGTCTCATAGACAGTGATGGTCAGTCTATGCCCATAATGATTACAGCTCAGCAATGTATCCTTTATGGGCTTTTCCTCCTTCTCTGTTTTACTATACTTGCTCCCTCACTCCTGCTTCCTGGAATTGTCTTTCCAAATAAACTTCATGCATCTAAGCCCCTGTCCTAGGCTCTATTTGAGGGAGGGAGGTCCAAACTGAGATAAATTTCTGGAGTACTTCAAAGTGAAGACCCACTTTAGACCTTCAGAAGAAGAGATTTGGGGTAGAAGCATAAAGTTGTGCTTTCTTTCCAGTAGAGGCTGAAAACAAAGAAGTAGATTAAATCATCCAGTGAGAAAAGAAAGGAGCTTATGAGGGAAACCTGAGGGACAGTAACATTTTAGGCACTGGCAGAAGAAGAGACAGGAGACTGACAAAGAGATGACCAGAGAGGCAGGAAAAGAACCAAGAGAGTTAGCAGACATGGAAGCCCAGGGAAAAGGAAGCTTCAAGAAAGAGGGAGTGATTGGTAGTGTTAAATGCTATTGAGACGTCAACAAAAGTATAGATAAGTAGCCATTAGATTTAGCAAATAGAGTTCATTTGTGACTTGGTGAGAAAACAACTCTAAAAGCATGATGAGGCTGAAGCTAGGAAACAAAGAATTGAGTGTTTTGGGGAGAAGTGAGAATATGAACAGAGTAAATATAGGAAACTCTTAGGAAGTTTGGTTTTAAGGGGAGGAGAAAGATGAGAAGATATCTGGTTGAATGAAGTAGGGGTGTGTGTGTGTGTGTGTGTGTGTGTGTGTGTGTTAAGATGGGGGATACTTGGACCTGTTCAGACTGTTTAGTTCATAAGAAGACTGGCACAGAAAAAAACGCTGAAGGTAGGGGAGAGTGAGGAACAACGAAGATAATGAGTTTCTAAAAAGAAAGAAAAGGATGAATTCCAGGTAAGTAGTTCAATTCATCCTGAGGGAGGGACTTGTCTTCCACTGAAATAACAACCTGGTTCCCTGCCTGTTTCAAAGATGATCCAGGTGGATAATTCCAAAACATGGCTGCATATTTCTTTTGCACTAAATTGTCTTTATCTGATAAATTTTAGTCGAATTTAACCATTGATAGTACTTGATAATAAATATATATGTCCATCAACTAGTTTACTTGATGTTACCATAATATTAAGATTGTAATCCCTCAGATGTTACATGGGTATTTGCTTGACAGTCAGTGAAAAATATGTGTTCCTCAAGTAACGGAGAGAAAGGGAAGCATCATTAAACCTTAGTCTAGTGATGTGGCATTACGTGACCTCATCTGCGTTTTTTAGGGGAAGTCAGCAAGTCATTTGCTGCTCTGTGGTCTGTTCCTCGTTTATAAACTGAGACTCATATAATTGGTATTTATGATTTGATTTATTCCTGGATATTGGTCACAAATTGACTTCCGTAAGTTAAACATTTAATATCTGTGAAGATAGTGTTCCTGAAGACACATTTTATACTCTAAAATACCAAAATTGATCATGGAAAGACGAATACATGATTTTACAATGATTTTCTAAGTTTGTAAAGAAAAAGTCAAAGTTTCAGATGCTCTTAGAGAATTCTTTTTTATCACCTGGTTGAGGCTTCTTAAAAATGCCTGTCCAAAGAAGTTCTAACTAAAGAAATTTTATTTTTCTGATAAATCTCCCTGAAGCAAGAAAATGCTTCAGTGCTCTAAAGACCTTCAAACTGTGATGAAAATTAGGGCCATCTGTCTAAAAACTATCATTGCAGATTCAGTGGTGGAAATTTCTTTGGATGTTAAAGTTTTCCTTATTGCTGTGTTCTCTTCCTTTTCTCCTTCTCCTGCACCTCCTCATCGTCTTCCCTGATTTCATCATCATTAAACACCCAGAGCACATAGTAGCTGTTATCTTTAGCAGACTCTGTGGATAAATTATCTGATGCTATTCTACTCGTTCTTATGGCTTCTTCCCTGAACAGTTAATGTTTTGCCAACTATCTTCTAAAAGTGATCCACCCAACTTTTGCTTGCAATAAAAACTTCTCCCTTTGATGTCTTGGGGTAGCTCTTTTTCAACATAAATGGACAACTCCTTTGCAAAAGCATTGTCTAATTCAGATGTTATGGATTTGCTTCATGTACACCTGCATCCATCAAATCAAAAGTTGTTCTTTACTTCTGGCACCAATTCACATAAAAGCAGCTTCAGTTCTCCTGTCACTTATGATGAGAGTCATAGGCAGTCACATCGTGAGATTTGACCAATACTGGGAGAGTCATATTTACAATAATAAAGGTCATAACAGCAGGGGTCTAAAGTGAAGCAATTGTGAGTCAGGAACCATCTGTACTCTTCTATCAGTGTTTATTGTGAGGATTAAGAGCATAAAGTGCTTCAAAAACTGCAAAACCTTATACAAGTGGGAGGAATTATTGTAATCCAAACCTGTATAATATATACAAAACCACACAAACCAAACAGCACTAATGCGTTGCTCATACAGGTCTGTGTAGCTAGAATTTGAAGCATTTCTTTTCCCTAAAAATCACAGGCTTCTTCTTGCTGAGTTTCAGAAGGATTTTGGTCACCATAGAAAAGTAACACCCAGTGAACAATCCACCCATGACTAGGAAAGGAGCCATTCTTTCTCCAGCCTCCTCCCTGGTCCCCTCCATCCCTGTACATCACCCCTGGTCTTTCTCCCTGGGCTTTGGCAGAGCCCACTGTCTGCAACTCGGGAATGACATCTCTCACCTTGGAGTTTTCAGGCTTGAAAACTTCTTACAGACACAGATGAAAGCACAAAACACCACTGTACCATTCAGATCTGAAACCGTTTTCCACCTCAGTGACAGACTGTTAAATAAAAAAGTTTGCCCCTCCCCAAAGCTTTTAAAGGATCAGCGTTTCTTTTATTTAAGAACAAAAGGAAGAAAGAAAAACCCAACTAACTTGTTATAAACAAAGCAATTTGAAATTCTAGTCACATCCTAGAAAAATGTCAGAAGATCGTTTTTCCACAGAACCCCCCCATTAATGCCTCGTGTGACTTTCGGGAAGGCTTCAGGCAGTAGAATGCGTGAGAAATTCACTCCGGGTTTTGCTGTCCCATATACTCCTGTAGTGCTGAAGTACCCTATTGGCTCTGAGAAACCAAGCCTCAAAGCAATTGCCCAGCCATTTCCCCCTTAAATTTCTAAAAATTAACGCAACATGGGGGTGTTGGTTACATTCATGTGTATTAATTCAATAATGGTGATTAAGTCCCAACCACACCCACACATGTTGTCCCTTTCTCTTAGCTACCCACAATTTGCTTCTAGTGTTTCTTACATCCCTAGAACAACAGCTAGAATAACAACCACAGGAATTTTCGCTAGAATAAACATGATCAGTAGCCCTTGTAATTCTCCATGAAAGCTAAAAAAAGGAAAAATAGAAAAGAGTTACATGAAATATGTTTCCCTTGAGTCTACCAGTATTCGTTTCCATGTTTATTTCCAATGTTAGTTACTTGAAAGATAGTTTATAGATCTTTTAAGTCTCCTTCAAAGATTAAGCTGGGGGCTTCCCTGGTGGCGCAGTGGTTGAGAGTCCGCCTGCCGATGCAGGGGACACCGGTTCGTGCCCCAGTCCGGGAGGATCCCACATGCTGCGGAGCAGCTGGGCCCGCGAGCCACAGCCGCTGAGCCTGCGCGTCCGGCGCCTGTGTTCCGCAACCAGAGAGGCCACAACAGTGAGAGGCCCGCGTACCGCAAAAACAAAACAAAACAAAAGATTAAGCTGGGAGAAATGGACCTTTGGACATGACCTTGGTATGATGCTTCATAGTTTACAGAACACCTCTGTGTTCATGATTTCCTTTCATCTGCACAACAATGGTTGGGTAGGTATTACTGTAGATGGAGCAACTGAATCTCAGAGAATTCAACAGTTACAGCTAGGATGCTCAAAACCAGACCATCTGACACTCTCCACTGCCCCATGTTTCCTTAGGTAGATGAATACAAAGATAACAAGACATAAGAAATGATAGTATGAGAAATCTTCAACTATAAAGAATACAGAAAAAAATTTAAACTGAGAGGATCAGAAAAAAACACATTAAAAAGACAATCCTGATTTTTTTTGTATATACACATGCAAACACACACATACCACTGCTTACAATTTTTTAAAATGATAATCTATTTTTCTTCTAACAAGACTGATGGTGTTAATAAATTGGAAAAATAAACAAAAACCATTTTAACTAACATGTGCTTCTATTGATTTATTTGTGGTGGTAACAATGGGGCTGCTCATAGATTATCATCTCCCACATAATAATTATTATTTACTGATGGCAAAGCTCTGTGGATGCGACTAAAGTGTCAGTGACATAAAGAAAAGCCTGTTTAAATGATCTGCAAAGCAGGGCCACAGCTGTAACTTTGCCCTGGCAGAGCCTGTCAAGTAAATAGCATGATCTTTTCAAACACAGCCATATTATTTTCTTCCCGGCATTTGTAATTTGTTAAAACTCTCAGTGTGCCTGCCTTTCTTCCTATTAACAATGGCAAATGGCCAATCTCTGTATTTATCCCTTGCACACACATTATTTCTATATATATTTGATCTGGTTTCTATATTTTAAGAAGTTATATATAGATATTGAAGAATGTACCTAGCTGCAAATTTTAAACAGCATTCTGTGACTGGTATGATATAACCTATAACTCCACGATATAACACTCAAAAATGCTGAATAAAACAATTTTGTTTTAGGTGCTATCAAAGTAGCCCAAGATCAATTGCTGGATCTACTTAGAAGAAAAAAAAAAAAAAACACAAAACACCATGACACTTCAAAACTGCTGATATTTGGTTTTGTAAGACATACTACAGTTGATATTTATAGGCTTAGTCTTATTGCCAGAGCCCAAGAGCATCTGTCTGGGATCCCAGCCATTGTCTACCAACTTACTTGTACCTTGGTAGATATATGAATATCCAACAGCTTTCTAATTTAGAAATGATGGGTGGATTTTCAGCGACTTTGATTTTATTCATAACTTAAAGATTAGATACTAAAACAGGAGCCACCTAACATCACTGCCAACAAAATTAATCTTTAATATAAATCCCTTAAGGCATGACTTTCCTCTCTGCACAGTTATACAAGCTCAGGATTTGATGAAATCTTGAAGGTTATGGAAGCCAACCACTCTTTGCAAACAATGTGGTACATTGATTCAGAGTTGAGGCTCTGGAAACAAACTGCCTGGGCAGTTCATACTTACCTTCTACGTGATACCAGGCAGGCCTTTAGATTCTCTCTGCTTCTGTTGCATTTGTTAAATGGGAATACAATAGAACGTCCCTCACTGGGTTGCCATGATTAAATGAGATAGTGCATGGCTCGGTAAATGCACACATTGGGTGCTCAAGAAATGTGAGCTTTTTCATTCTTACAGCATTCCTGCCACATGGTCACTCAGCCTTTGGTTGAAAACCTCTAGTGACAAAGCACTTTTCACCTCCTAAGGCATCCTTCTAAGAATTTTGAATCACTAACTTTTAAAAGTTCTGCCAGAGCTTAAGTCTCTCTTCCTCTTGCCTCTTAATGACCCTGACTACACTTCCTTGGGCCTTTCGGGGAAAAAAAAAAAAAAATCACTGTTACACATAACAATTTTTTCTTTAAGTAGCTTAAAACAAGCTAATTTGGCTCTTTTTTTTTTTTTTTCCCTCCTGTGAGTCTTTTCCCCATGTAAAATATTTTCAAACTTTTTCCTCATATGCCATGTTTTCAAAGTCCCCTCCTTGTCACCACCATGATTATTTCCCTACAAATCTCTTTTGGTTTATGTCCACACTGTAGTCTTAAAATGTGATACATACAGCTAATGAAATAGTCCAGGTGAGGACTAAGAAGTTAAAAGCATATGAAATTCTGATTCGAAATAATGACAATTTGTTTCTCCTTTTCCAATCCTTACACCTTTTGTTTCTTTCTTTCTTCTTCTCCTTTTTTCTTTTTCTTGCCTGGTTTAGTGTAAATAAAATGTGGGGAGTGGAAGGGGCTGTAGTAAGTATCGCTGTCTCCTTGATTTTAAAAGGAAGCCTCACTATGTCAAGCAAATTTTGCCAGAACTTGTACTAAAGTTTTGGAAATTGAGGTGCGGTTAAAAGAAGCATGGAGGTTTCTGAGTTTTAATAAAGGTTAATGCCTATGATGTCTGTATCTGACAGTCTGAAAGAAAAACAAACTATTGAAGCTGTACTTTTTTACCTTGTTTTCTGTGAAAATTGTTTGCCTTACCTTGAGGATGAGGAAGTGTTTTTGATTACAAAGATTCCCCAACAATTGTTAAAATATTAGCCAATAAAACAATCTCAACCACATTTAAATCAAACATACTCTGACGTTTTGGCAGTGTTATAGACTATAGCTTTCCTGATTCTGGACCTTAAGCTTTTACTAATGAAGTCCAAGATCCCAAGAGATTTTTGGCAGCCAAAGCACACTGATGCTGGCAACCTCAAAGCTCCCCCAACCAGAGGTTATGTAATTGGTATTCTGAACCCAAGAGCTGGTCTTCACTCTATTCATATTAAATACTATATGAAACAGTTATATAATATGAGGATCTCTTTCTGAGTAGGATATGAAAGGCAAGAACAATTAAAAACAATTAAACGGGAACTTCCCTGGTGGTGCAGTGGTTAAGAATCCACCTGCCAGTGCAGGGGATATGGGTTCAATCCCTGGTCCCAGAAGATCCCATGTGTTGCAGAGCAACTAAGCCCATGTGCCACAACTACTGAAGCCCGTGCACCCTAGAGCCTGTGCACTGCAACTACTGAGCCCATGCGCCAACTACTGAAGCCTGCGTGCTCTAGGGCCCACGTGCCACAACGACTGAGCCTGCGTGTTGCAACTACTGAAGCCTGTGCACCTAGAGCCAGTGCTCCAGAACAAGAGAAGCCACCGCAATGAGAAGCCCATGCACCGCAACGAAGAGTGGCCCCCACTCGCCTCAAGTAGAGAAAAGCCTGCGCACAGCAACAAAGACTCAATGCAGCCAAAAATAAAAAAATTAAAAATTAAAAAAAATTAAATGATTATAGATTTAACTTCTTAAAGGTGAAAATCTTTTTGTCAAAAAAATAAACTTCATAAGCAAAAGAAAAATGACAAACTTGGAAGAAATATTTGCAATATGTATTTCAAGAAAGGATTAATGTGCATAATATATAAAAGCCTTTAAGAAACGTTAAGATATACACTCTAGTTAAAAAATGAACGAAAGACATGAACATAGATGCTCCAAAACAAGAAATGCAAATAGTCAATATATGCATGAAACAATGTTCAGCTTCACTAGTATTCAAAGAAAAGCAAAATAAAGCAAGACTCTAATTTGTGCTTATAAAGTGGCAGGAATTTTGAAAATCATAATATTCAATGGTGAAGCAACAGAGAAACAAGCCAAGATTCTCATACATTGCTAGGAGTTTATCAGAAAGAAATAACTGTAACATTTTTCTAAAAATAATGCCATAGGAATATTCATGGTAATCTTAAAGACAAAAAGGGGGCAACATACTCTAATTGTGTAAATAATAGTACAGTCATGCAATTGAGAAAATATTATTTAATGATTTGAAAATCATTTGATTTTGAAGCAAAAGAAACAAGTTTAGAAAACAGTATTACAGCATTTTTTGAGAGGAGATTGATTAAATACATTATGGTATATTAAAATAATATTGAAAAATAATAATGATTTGGAAATGTTTATGATTTCAAAGTGTTAAAATGTTTAGAAAATCGTATTAAATTGTTATCATAATTATATTTTTCACAAAAAAATAGACTGTAAAAAAAGAATAATTTTCTCAATATTTGGCAATTGACATTTTTTTTTTTTTTTTTTTTTTGGAGCAGAGAAAGGTTTATTGCAAGTCGATGCAAGGAGATGAGGTGGCTCATGCCCTAAAAAGCCTCGAGCTCCCAAGTATTATTTTTGAAATAAAAAAATTTTAATATTATCTTTTTGGACTTAGCCATTTTTCCAGCTTGAAGGATCCTGCTAAACAATGTGTTTTTCCTCGGTAAATTTGATAAGCATGTCCTCAACAAAAGGGGTGATAAAAATGTTGACTAGAACAAGGTCAAGGGAAGAACTTTATAGTAAAAGCAAAAGCAAAAATAAAAACTAGATCAAAAAACAACCTCCCTCCAGACTGAAGCAATTTTTAAATTAGTGTCCTTTGGGTATGGCCACTTAATAAGTTTCTAATTCACTGATTTACACTCAACATTTAGTGAAAATTTCTCAATCTTGTCTTAAGACAAGATATTACATATCTTAATGAAGTACTTTGCTGAAGCTCAGATACACATTCAGCTGCATTTCCCTAGTACATTAGTCTCTTGATTGCAATGAAGACAGACTCATTTAGGTCACCTTAAGAAATTAGGGTTTTTAAATGTAAAATGGATGGCTAGTGGGAAGTTGCTGCATAGCACAGGTAGATCAGCTCAATGCTTTTTGACAACCTAGAGGGGTGGGATAGGGAGGGTGGGAGGGAGGCTCAAGAGGGAGGGGATACGGGGATATATGTATACATATAGCTGATTCACTTTGTTGTACAGCAGAAACTAACACAACACTGTAAAGTAAGTATACTCCAATAAAGGTGTAAAAAAATAAAAATAAAAAATGAATAATCCAAAAAAAAAGAAATAAAGAAATTAGGGTTTTTGTAAGATTACATATCCAGTACCTAAAACTAAATAAATCCCAAGAATCAAGGCAGTTCTGGAGTAAATATGCTCTTTCTATTCTCTCTTTTATGACCTACATGGTGCCTCCCTCAAGTACTGGCTTCTGTTTCAAGATCTGCTTTGCTCTTCTTTTGAAATTGACTAACCAGTTTCTTCTACATTGTCCCACTCCAAGTCATGGAGAGAGCTAATCTGATTAGCTACCACTGTGCAAAGAGTAGCCCAACTCTTCTTCCCCGAGCAGGAGGCTATGGGTAAGTCATTTTCATCTAGAAGTTAAACACTGTTATGGTAGGCACTGTGACTGATGTGCCTGATACTACTAATTTGCTAATTCTGGCAAAGAAGAAAATGAGGTTAGAATGACATGGTATGCTCATAATAAACATATTCTGTCTAATAAGCACAAATTTTACTTTTATGTATACTCATAGACCAAAGCATGGGGAGAAAAAAAAAAGAGAAAATGGGAAGAAGCAATATTTGAATAAATAACACCCAATAATTTTTTTAAATTCTAAAATCTATCAGCGATGGACTTCCGGGGAAGATGGCGGAAGAGTAAGACGCGGAGATCACCTTCCTCCCCACAGATACACCAGAAATACAGCTACACGTGGAACAACTCCTACAGAACACCTACTGAACGCTGGCAGAAGACCTCAGACCTCCAAAAAGGCAAGAAACTCCCCACGTACCTGGATAGGGCAAAGCGGAGAGATTCTCGCACAGAGGATCGGTGCCAACACGCTCACAGACATACCTAGAATTAATGTGTTACCAGCTATCTGGGTATCACCTAAGTGATGTGCAGTCAGGCTGACACATAAACTAACCATCCAAACATTGCATCCAACAACTGAAGGGAACATTGTCTTGTCAAGTGTACCTAGACATTTATTAAAATTGACCATATGCTGGGCAATAAAGCAAGTCTCAACAAATATTAAAGGATTAGAATAATACTAAATTCTTTGACTATGATGGAATAAAGCCAGAAATCAATTACAAAAAGATAACTAGAAGTTCCCTAGTGTTTGGAAATAAAAACAATATACTTCTAAATATCCAATGGGTCAAAGAAGAGATCTCAATGGAAATTAGAACATATTTTCAACAAAATGGTAAGAAAAATACTACATATCAAAATTTGTAGTTTAGTAAAAGCCAAACTTAAGGGAAATTTTATAACTTCTAATGTACATATTAAAAATAAGAAAACCTGAAAACCAATGATCTACATATCTATCTAAAAAATCATATTCAAAGAAAGTGAAAGCCACAGAAAGTAGAAGGAAATGATAAAGATTAGAAAAGAAATTAAGAAACAGAAGACAAATACGGAGAAAACCAAATGCCAAATATTTGTTCTTTGAAAAGACTAAAACAATTGCAAACCCCTGTCAACACTGATCAAGAAAAAAACAAAGAAGGTACAAATAACCAATATCAAGAAGAAAAGGAGAGACATCAGTATAGATCCTGTCAGCATTAAGAATACACAGCTCACACCTGTCAGAATAGCTATTATCAAAAAGACAAGAAATAACAGGTGTTGATAAGGATGTGGAGAAAAGGGAACACTTGTGCACTGCTGGTGCGAATGTAAATTGGTGCAGCCACTATGGAAACCAGTATGGAGGTTCCTCAAAAAATTAAAAATAGAGCTATCATCTGATCCAGCAATTCCACTTCTATATATTTGTCCAAGAAAATAAAAACACTAATTCAAAAAGATATATGCATCCCCATGTTTATTGCAGCATTATTTACAATAGCCAAGATGTGGAAACAACTTAAGTGTCCACTGATGGATGAATGAATAAGAAGATGTGATATATACACACAATGGAATATTACTCAGACATAAAAAAAGAATGAAATCTTGCCATTTGTGAAAACAGGGATGGACCTTGACAGTATTATGCTAAGTGAAATAAGTCAGACAGAAAAAGATAAATAAATATGACCTTATTTATACATGGAATTTAAGAAATCAAGCAAACAAAAAAAACAAGCTTACAGATATAAAGAACAGATTGGTGGTTACCTGAGGCAAGGGGTGGGGGAAGGGTGAAAAGGGGGAAGGGAATCAAAAGGTACAAATTTTCAGTTATAAAATGAATAAGTCATGGGGATATAATGTACAGTATGGTGACTATAGTTAATGATACTGTATTGGATTTTTGAAAGCTGCTAAAAGAGTAAATCTTAGGGCTTCCCTGGTGGCGCAGTGGTTGGAAGTCCGCCTGCCGATGCAGGGGATGCGGGTTCGTGCCCGGTCCGCGAAGATCCCACATGCCACCGAGCGGCTGGGCCCGTGAGCCATGGCCGCTGAGCCTGCGCGTCCGGAGCCTGTGCTCCGCAATGGGAGAGGCCACAACGAACAGTGAGAGGCCCGCATACCGCAAAAAAAAAAAAAAAAAGAGTAAATCTTAAAAGTTCTCATCACAAGAAAAAAATTTTGTAACTATGTGTGGTGATGGATGTTAACTGGACTTATTGTGGTGATCATTTTGCAATATATGCCAATATTAAATCATTATGTTACATACCTGAAACTAATATATGTTGCATGTCAATTACAACTCAATTTTTAAAAAGGATATAATAATAAGAGGAAATTATAAACAACTGCATGCCAATGAAATGGACAGATTGTTAGAAATATACAACTTAACAGAATAGACAAAAAGGAAATAGCAAACATAAGTAGTTCTATCTATTAAAAAATTAAATTCATGGTGGGAAAGGGATGGAGTGAGAATTTGGGGTTAGCAGATACAAAGTATTATATTATAGAATGTATAAACAACAAGGACCTGCTGTATAGCACAGGGAATTATATTCAATATTCTATGATAAACCATAATGGAAAAGAATACAAAGAATGTATATATGTATATATGTGTATGTATATGTATGTATATAGGTATATACATATATATACATTCTTTGTATTCTTTTCCATTACATACACATGTATACATATATATAACTTTTTTTTTTTTTTTTTTTTTTTGCGGTACGCGGGCCTCTCACTGTTGTGGCCTCTCCTGTTGCGGAGCACAGGCTCTGGATGCGCAGGCTCAGAGGCCATGGCTCACGGGCCCAGCCGCTCCGCGGCACGTGGGATCTTCCCGGACCGGGTCACGAACCCGTGTCCCCTGTGTCGGCAAGCGGACTCTCAACCACTGTGCCACCAGGGAAGCCCCATATATATAACTTAATCACTTTGCAGTACAGTAGAAATTAACACCTTGTAAATCAACTATATTTCTATTAAAATTTTATTTTTTAATTTTTTAAAATATTTTTTTGTATTTATTTGTTTTTATTTTTGGCTATGTTGGGTCTTCGTTGCTGTGCATGGGCTTTCTCTAGTTGAGGCAAGCGGGGCTACTCTTCATTGCGGTACATAGGCTTCTCATTGTCATGACTTCTCTTGTTGCAGAGCTCGGGCTCTAGAGCACAGGCTCAGTAGCTGTGGCACACGGGCTTAGTTGCTCTGTGGCATGTGGGATCTTCCCGGGCCAGGAATTGAACCCGTGTCCCCTGCATTGGCAGGCGGATTCTTAACCACTGTGCAACCAGGGAAGCCCCCCAAAATCTTTTTAATTAAATTTATAATTTTAAACCTTCCCACAAAGAAAACTTTAGTCACACGTCTTCTTTGGTAAATTTTTCAAAACACAATAGGAAAAACATGAATTTTACACAAAATCTTCCAGAAAACAGAAAAAGAAGGAATATTTCCAACTATTGTATGAGGTCAGTATAACTGTAATACCAAAAGCTGTCAAGAACATCACAAGAAAGAAAAATTACAGGTTAATCTCTCTCAGGAACATAGATGTGAAAGTCCTAGATAAAATATTAGCAAGTAAGTCCAGGAGCACTCTTTGTAATAGCCCCAAACTGGGGGAAAAATACCCAAAGTACATTACCATTTGGATGAATAAAATTCATGGTGTATTCAAACAGCAAAATATTACACAGCAATGAAAATGGACAATTTCCATTTACTTCTACACACAACAACGTGGATGAATCTCACAAATGTGATGTTGAATGAAAGAAGTAAACACAAATGGTACATAATATAGGATTTCATTTATGTAAAAATAAAATCAGGCAAAATTAACTTACACATATAGAAATCAAGATAGCAGTGACTTGAGGAGGAGGAGGAGGAGGAGGAGGATAATGACTGAAAGGGGACACTGGGGGTGTTTCTGGCTGTTGGTAGCGTTCTATTTCCTGATCTGGTGCCGGTTACACAGATGGGTACACTTTGTCAAAATTCATGGAGCTCTACACTTATGATTTGTATACTTTTTTGTATGCATGTTATAGTTCAATTAAGAGAAAAGAATAAAACCACTTTAATTTACCTGGATTTATATCACTCTCACTAGTCTGTGTTGTTCAGAATAGATCATCCCACTCCCCTGTAAAAATTAGAACTCTATCTAACTTTGTAACTGCTTCCTTGAGGACTCACAATTCATTGGGTTATAAATATGAAATGGCTTTATTTTTCCAATAATCTCCCCCACAAATTGTGCTCTGCCCCTGCCATTTTCTTGCTGGGTGTCAACTCTCTTCATCACACCTTGGCTCGATTCTATGTATCCACCTCTTCAAGTTATTAGGATCATCTCATTCTGGCAAGTAAGGCTCAATTCTGTTCATTTTCTACTAAGCTGCAAACTGAATTAAAACTATTTTTCCTCCCTTCCCTCCAGAGAAAGGCAGACAAGTCTGTTGCTAGTGGCTTGGAGTATGTGTGTGGCGGGGGGAGCGGGGGGCAGAGAGGGTTGAGGGCAGGAGCGCTCTGTTCTGTATATCCTCCTCTCTCCTTCTTTCCAGTGCTTTGTTTCTAATGTCAGGGCAAGAGGAGAAATGAAGAAGTGGCTATCTTATGTGGCTCCCCAGTAGGAAGATGGTAATTCCCTCTCTTTTGGATGCTGCTGCTTCTCTAGTTAACCCTGTCAGATTTTCAATGTTCTCTAAACTGGAGAGAATCCAAGTTCTGGCTCCTTCATTGTTGTAGGTCCTTGGGGTGCCTCCCTGCTGCCCAATTCCTTGAGGCATATATTGCATCTACTTGACCTCCTCCACAAGGGGTCCAGTGAGCAGCCTCTCTTGGAGGGAGCAATGGGGGCGACTGTGGTGCCCCTTCCTTAATCTAGATCATCTCTCTACTGCCCCCTCTCCTTGTCCTAGAACACTGAGCACTCTGCCGGTCCAGGAGAGATCAGGGGTGAGACAATCACCAGTCTCCAAGCTAGGAGAGGGGGAAAGTTGGGCATCTCTAAACTTTATAAGCAATTCTCTTGAATGCTCTTCTCTAGATTTTGAGAGGAAGAAGTGCCTCCATCTCCTTTGTTACAGTGAGAATGGGGTGAAGAGAGGGAATAGAGTAACCTTATGAATATTCTACTTCACAAAAAGCTAACCTCCTCTCTACTCACCCTTTCCTTACACTTCAGGGAGTAGGGATGGGGTGGTGTGGGGACGTTTGGTGTTTGGGTTGTTTCCCTGTATTGACATTTCTTGGCCTAACCATAGGTGGGCTGGCCTAACCACAGGTGGTCCCTGAACTTAGAATATGTGAGCTCATCTCCTTACGTGCACAGCATTGGAACTTAGCCAGGGCCCAGGGAACATACCTGTTGACATACTATTACACTTGTCTCCAACCACCTGGAAGTTCTGTTAATCTTCACAGCATGTGTTGGAAAAAAAAAAAGAACAATTCTGTATTAACTAAAAATATAATAGGAAAAGGAATGGGATATAGGAAAAAATTGCAATGATTTTCTATTTTGCAAAGCAAATATACCTTCAAGAAAATTTGGAGAGTTGTGTTATTTATCTATATAAATATAATAAATCATTTGAATTTATTTGAACTCTTTTACCTATGTGTACACACATCATTTTAATACTAAATTGTCCATTTATAAGATTTCTGCCCTTACAGTTTTGATGTGAATGGGGATCAAAACTGAACATGACTAAGCAACGTATAGTATGTTATTGAAGACAAAGTATACTATTTGTTAAAAGCACAAAACCACAGTTTAAAACAAGCAAGAGATGGACTTCCATTATGGTCCAGGGGTTAAGAATACACCT
The DNA here is from genome assembly GCF_949752795.1 of Hyperoodon ampullatus. Lineage (NCBI taxonomy): Eukaryota > Metazoa > Chordata > Mammalia > Artiodactyla > Ziphiidae > Hyperoodon > Hyperoodon ampullatus. The sequence goes on from NC_136928.1 coordinate 36,537,094, forward strand.
GCCAATTCAGGGGACATGGGCTCAATCCCTGGTCTGGGAAGATCTCACATGCCGTGGGGCACTAAGCCCACGCGCCATGACTACTGAGCCTGTGCCCTAGAGCCCGCGAGCCACAACTACTGAGCCTGTGCACAACTACTGAAGCCCATGCGCTCTGGGGCCCACGTGCTGCAACTACTGAAGTCCGCATGCCTAGAGCCCATGTTCCACAACAAAAAGCCACCACAACGAGAATCCCGTGCACAGCAATAAAGAGTAGTCCCTGCTTGCCGCAACTAGAGAAAGCCGGTGCACAGCAATGAAGACCGAGTGCAGCCAAAAATAAATAAATAAATAAAAATAAAACAAGCAAGGGGGGGTACAATGTATCACTATTTAGTGAAGGGGAGGAACCAAGATGGAGAAGTAGAAGGACGTGCTCTCACTCCCTCTTGTGAGAACACCAGAATCACAACTAGCTGCTGGACCGTCATCGACAGGAAGACACTGGAACTCACCAAAAAAGATACCCCACATCCAAAGACAAAGGAGAAGCTACAATGAGACAGTAGGAGGGGTGCAATCACAGTAATATCAAATCCCATAACTGCTGGGTGGGTGACTCACAGACTGGAGAACACTTATACCACAGAAATCCACCCACTGGAGTAAAGGTTCTGAGCCCCACGTCAGGCTTCCGAACCTGGGGGTCCAGCAACGGGAGGAGGAATTCCTAGAAAAATCAGACTTTGAAGCCTAGTGGGATTTGATTGCAGGACTTAGACAGGACTGGGGGAAACAAAGATTCCACTCTTGGAGGGCACACACAAAGTAGTGGGCGCATTGGGACCCAGGGGAAGGGGCAGTGACCCCAGGGGAGACTGAACCAGACCTACCTGCTAGTGTTGGAGGGTCCCCTGCAGAGGTGGCGGGTGGCTGTGGCTCACCATGGGGACAAGGACACTGGCAGCAGAAGTTCTGGGAAGTACTCCTTGGCGTGAGCCTTCCCAGAGTCTGTCATTAGCCTCACCAAAGAGCCCAGGTAGGCTCCAGTGTTGGGTTGCCTCAGGCCAAACAACCAACAGGGAGGGAACACAGCCCCACCCATCAGCAGTCAAGCAGATTAAAGTTTTACTGAGTTCTGCCCACCAGAGCAACAGCCAGCTCTATCCACCACCAGTCCCTCCCATCAGGAAACTTACATAAGCCTCTTAGACAGCCTCATCCACCAGAGGGCAGACAGCAGAAGCAAGAAGAACTATAATCCTGCAGCCTATGGATCAAAAACCACATTCACAGAAAGATAGACAAGATGAAAAGGCAGAGGGCTATGTACCAGACGAAGGAACAAGATAAAACCCCAGAAAAACAACTAAATGAAGTGGAGATAGGCAACCTTCCAGAAAAAGAATTCAGAATAATGATAGTGAAGATGATCCAGGACCTTGGAAAAAGAATGGAGGCAAAGATTGAGAAGATGCAAGAAATGTTTAACAAAGATCTAGAAGAACTAAAGAACAAACAAACAGAGATGAACAATACAATAACTGAAATGAAAACTACACTAGAAGGAATCAATAGCAGAATAACTGAGGACGAATAACGGATAAGTGACCTGGACGACACAATGGTGGAATTCACTGCTATGGAACAGAATAAAGAAAAAAGAATGAAAAGAAATGAAGACAGCCTAAGAGAAATCTGGGACAACATTAAATGCAACAACATTCTCATTATAGGGGTCCCAGAAGGAGAAGAGAGAGAGAAAGGACCCTAGAAAATATTTGCAGAGATTATAGTCGAAAACTTCCCTAACACGGGAAAGGAAATAGCCACCCAAGTCCAGGAAGCGCAGAGAGTCCCATACAGGATAAACCCAAGGAGAAACATGCAAAGACACAGTAATCAAACTGGAAAAAATTATAGACAAAGAAAAATTACTGAAAGCAGAAAGGGAAAAATGACAAATAACATACAAGGGAACTCCCGTAAGGTTAACAGCTGATTTCTCAGCAGAAACCCTACAAGCCAGAAGGGAGTGGCATGATATACTTAAAGTGATGAAAGGGAAGAACATACAACCAAGATTACTCTACCCGGCAAGGATCTCATTCAGATTTGATGGAGAAATTAAAAGCTTTACAGAGAAGTAAAAGCTAAGAGAATTCAGCACCACCAAACCAGCTCTACAACAAATGTTAAAGGAACTTCTCTAACTGGGAAACACAGAGAAGAAAAGGACCTACAAAAACAAAACCAAGGGCTTCCCTGGTGGCACAGTGGTTGAGAGTCTGCCTGCTGATGCAGGGGACACGGGTTCGTGCCCCGGTCTGGGAAGATCCCACATGCCGCAGAGCGGCTGGGGCCGTGAGCCATGGCTGCTGAGTCTGAGCATCCGGAGCCTGTGCTCCACAACAGGAGAGGCCACAACAGTGAGAGGCCTGCATACCACAAAAAAAAAAAAAAAAAAAAAAACCAAAACAGTTAAGAAAATGGTCATAGGAACATACATATCGATAATTACCTTAAACGTGAACGGTAAATGCTCCAACCAAAAGACACAGGCTTGCTGAATGGATACAAAAACAAGACCCATATATACGCTGTCTACAAGAGACCCACTTCAGACCTAGGGACACATACAGACTGAAAGTGAGGGGATGGAAAAAGATATTCCATGCAAATGGAAATCAAAAGAAAGCTGGAGTAGCAATACTCATATCTGATAAAATAGACTTTAAAATGAAGAATGTTACAAGAGAAAAGGAAGGACACTACATAATGATCAAGGGATCAATCCAAGAAGAAGATATAACAATTATAACTATATATGCACCCAACATAGGAGCACCTCAATACATAAGGCAACTGCTACCAGCTATAAAAGAGGAAATCAACAGTAACACAATAATAATGGGGGACTTTAACACCTCACTTACACCAATGGACAGATCATCCAAGTGGAAAATAAATAAGGAAATAGAAGCTTTAAATGACACAATAGACCAGATAGATTTAATTGATATTTATAGGACATTCCATCCAAAAACAGCAGATTACACTTTCTTCTCAAGTGCACACGGAACATTCTCCAGGATAGATCACATCTTGGGTTACAAATCAAGCTTCCGTAAATTTAAGAAAATTGAAATCATATCAAGCATTTTTTCTGACCACAACGCTATGAGATTAGAAATGAATTACAGGGAAAAAAACGTAAAAAACACAAACACATGAGGCTAAGCAATCCATTACTAAATAACCAAGAGATCACTGAAGAAATCAAAGAGGAAATCAAAAAATACCTAGAGACAAATGATAATGAAAACACGACGGTCCAAAACCTATGGGCGGCAGCAAAAGCAGTTCCAAGAGGGAAGTTTATAGCTATACAAGCCTACCTCAAGAAAGAAGAAAAATCTCAAATAAACAATCTAACCTTACACCTAAAGGAACTAGAGAAAGAGGAACAAACAAAACCCAAAGTTAGCAGAAGGAAAGAAATCATAAAGATCAGAGCACAAATAAATGAAATAGAAACAAAGAAAACAATAGCAAAGATCAATAAAACTAAAAGCTGGTTTTTTGAGAAGATACACAAAATTGATAAACCATTAGCCAGACTCATCAAGAAAAAGAGGGAGAGGACTCAAATCAATAAAATTAGAAATGAAAAAGGAGAAGTTACAACAGACACCACAGAAATACAAAGCATCCTAAGAGACTACTACAAGCAACTCTATGCCAACAAAATGGACAATCTGGAAGAAATGGACAAATTCTTAGAAAGGTATAACCTTCCAAGACTGAACCAGGAAGAAATAGAAAATATGAACAGATCAATCACAAGTAATGAAATTGAAACTGTGATTAAAACTCTTCCAACAAACAAAAGTCCAGGACCAGATGGCTTCACAGGTGAATTCTATCAAACATTTAGAGAAGAGCTAACACCCATCCTGCTCAAACTCTTCAAAAAAATTGCAGAGGAAGGAACACTCCCAAACTCATTCTATGAGGCCACTATCACCCTATTACCAAAACCAGACAAAGATAATACAAAAAAAGAAAATCACAGACCAATATCACTGATGAATATAGATGTAAAAATCCTCAACAAAATACCAGCAAACAGAATCCAACAACACATTAAAAGGATCATACAACATGATCAAGTGGGATTTATCCCAGGGATGCAAGGATTCTTCAACATACACAAATCAAGCAATGTGATACACCATATTAACAAACTGAAGAATAAAAAACATGATCATCTCAATAGATGAAGAAAAAGCTTTTAACAAAATTCAACACCCATTTATGATAAAAACTCTCCAGAAAGTGGGCATAGAGGGAATCTACCTCAATATAATAAAGGCCATATATGACAAACCCACAGCAAACATCATTCTCAATGGTGAAAAACTGAAAGCATTTCCTCTAAGATCAGGAACAAGACAAGGATGTCCACTCTCACCACTATTATTCAACATAGTTTTGGAAGTCCTAGCCACAGCAGTCAGAGAAGAAAAAGAAAGAAAAGGAATACAAATTGGAAAAGAAGAAGTAAAACTGTCACTGTTTGCAGATGACATGATACTATACATAGAGAATCCTAAAAACGCCACCAGAAAACTACTAGAGCTAATCAATGAATTTGGTAAAGTTGCAGGATACAAGATTAATGCACAGAAATCTCTTGCATTCCTATACACTAATGATGAAAAATCTGGAAGAGAAATTAAAGAAACACTCCCATTTACCATTGCAAAAAAAAGAATAAAATACCTAGGAATAAACCTATCTAGGGAGACAAAAGACTTGTATGCAGAAAACTATAAGACACTGTTGAAAAAAATTAAAGATGATACCAAGAGATGAAGAGATATACCATGCTCTTGGATTGGAAGAATCAATATTGTGAAAAAGACTATACTACCCAAAGCAATCTACAGATTCAATGCAACCCTATCAAATTACCAATGGCATTTTTTACAGAACTAGAACAAAAAATCTTAAAATTTGTATGGAGACACAAAAGACCCCAAATAGCCAAAGCAGTATTGAGGGGGAAAAATGGAGCTGGAGGAATCAGACTCCCTGACTTCAGACTATACTACAAAGCTACAGTAATCAAGACAATATGGTACTGGCACAAAAACAGAAACATAGATCAATGGAACAAGATAGAAAGCCCAGAGATAAACCCACGCACCTATGGTCAACTAATCTATGACAAAGGAGGCAAGGATATACAATGGAGAAAAGACAGTCTCTTCAATAAGCGGTGCTGGGAAAACTGGACAACTACATGTAAAAGAATGAAATTAGAACACTCCCTAACACCATACACAAAAACAAACTCAAAATAGATTAGAAACCTAAATGTAAGACCAGACACTATAAAACTCTTAGAGGAAAACATAGGAAGAACACTCTTTGACATAAATCACAGCAAGATCTTTTTTGATCCACCTCCTAGAGTAATGGAAATAAAAACAAAAATAAACAAATGGGACCTAATGAAACTTAAAAGCTTTTGCAAAGCAAAGGAAACTACAAACAAGACGAAAAGACAGCCCTCAGAATGGGAGAAAATATTTGCAATGAATCAACGGACAAAGGATTAATCTGCAAAATATATAAACAGCTCATGCAGCTCAATATTAAAAAAACAAACAACCCAATCCAAACGTGGGCAGAAGACCTAAATAGACATTTCTCCAAAGAAGACATACAGATGGCCAAGAGGCCCATGAAAAGCAGCTCAACATCACTAATTATTAGCGAAATGCAAATCAAAACTACAATGAGGTATCACCTCACACCAGTTAGAATGGCCATCATCAGAAAATCTACAAACAACAAATGCTGGAGAGGGTGTGAAGAAACGAGACCCCTCTTGCACTGTTGGTGAGAATGTAAATTGATACAGCCACTATAGAGAACAGTATGGAGGTTCCTTAAAAAACTAAAAATAGAATTACCATATGATCCAGCAATCCCACTACTGGGCATATACCCAGAGAAAACCATAATTCAAAAAGACAAATGTACCCCAATGTTCACTGAAGCACTATTTACAATAGCCAGGTCATGGAAGCAACCTAAATGCCCATCGACAGACGAATGGATAAAGAAGTTGTGGTACATATATACAATGGAATATTACTTAGCCATAAAAAAGAACGAAATTGAGTCATTTGTTGAGACGTGGATGGATCTAGAGAATGTCATACAGAGTGAAGTAAGTCAGAAAGAGAAAAACAAATATCATATATTAACACATGTATGTGGAACCTAGAAAAATGGTACAGATGAACCGGTTTGCAAGGCAGAAGTTGAGACACAGATGGAGAGAACAAATGTATGGACACCAAGGTGGGAAAGCCACGGGGGGCGGTGGGGATGGTGGTGTGCTGAATTGGGCGATTGGGATTGACATGTATACACTAACGTGTATAAAATTGATGACTAATAAGAACCTGCTGTATAAAAAAATAAATTTAATTTAATTTAAAAATTAAAAAAATGAATACTAAACTTTCTTTGGGTTATTTGTATGGAAGTATGTTAATATAAATGTTTCAGATGTTACATGAAATTCCTAAAAATCTTATATGGTCTGGTATAATGTTATAAGTCATAATTCTAGTTATTACTTTAAAATGTATATCTCAGAAATAACTAAATTTCCTTGTCAACTGCATTATTATGAACTTTCATCAAATCTTTAACCATGGTCATTTTTAAGTGTTTTGTCATTTATGGACAGTTCTGGGTGTACTCTGATGCTTTTGCAAAAATGTACCTATAAAAGGGTTTCATCTTCAAGGAATTCATGGAAAAGACTCTGACAAGTACAGGTTTCTGGTAACTGACTATAATGCTGAACTGAATGAATAAGCATTTTCAGAACTCTAATGGAAAACTGATGAATTCATAAAAGTGCTAACAAAAGATCAAGATAAAAAAAACTAATTACATGGGACTGAGTGAACTGATGAGGATGATTATAATTTTTGTGACTTTGAATAAAAAAATGTGATAAAAAAAGATGAACTTACTGGTGAGTATTATTTATAAAAATAAGTTAAAAAAATCAAGAAAATGATAGACTTCATCTGTTTTCTTTTCTAATATCTGTACGTTGGAGGAAGATGTAATGATATTCCTGGCATGTCATTTTGCCTTCCGGAACCATCAAACATTGTAGATGTGATTAGGTAGTATTATTTAAATATGGTCGTGTATCTTTACCTTTCCGGTCAATCACAATTTCTGGTTGTTTTTTTTTTTTAATAAAGAGTATTTGTTTTTTGTTTAAAAAAAAAAATTTAGTGAAGGGGGAGAAATATTTTATTACAGTCACTAAAAGGTAAGGATTAATTTCCTTTTAAAAAGGGGGACATAATGCACATTTTACAGTGCAATATAAAAAGTATTACTAGCACAATAATACTATCACACTAAAGATGGAACTTATTACTTATTCAGTAAAATGGCCACTTGCTCCTAATCAGTATCATAATTCACTAGACAGATCTGAGGTTTCCTTAAAGGTTTTGCTTTACTGATCTTCCTTGGGTTTGTCATTCTCATTTCCCACATAGTTTGACGCATGGAGCAGCTGCTTGCTATAGCATATGAAGAGCGCGGTAATCTAACACAAAGAAATGCCACAGAACCAAAAAACTATAATATACACAGTATTTTTAAAGGGAAAGAACTGTCTAGTAAGAATGCTCAATGGGTATGTCTTTGAAGACAAAATATTGAAGTCAGCCTTAAAATATCACTTAATATAGTAAGAAAAATTCCTTTCATGAGGTTTGACTTTCTAGGTAATTCATAGCCTGGTTCTTTCTTATAAACCTTTGAAAAGTGTTGTGAATAGAATATATTATACTTGGGATTCCAAAAGCTTTTTATTATTCATTAACAGTTTGAGGATTATAAAATTACACTTCAGGTAATTTAGAATACGTTTTTTTAAAACTGATGTATAGTTGATTTACAATATTGTGTTAGCTTCAGGTATACAACAAAGTGATTCAATTATTTTTTTTAGATTATTTTCCATTATAGGTTATTAGAAGATATTGAATATAGTTCCCTGAGTTATACAGTAAAGCTTTTTTGCTTATCTATTTTATCTATAATAGTCTGTATCTGTTAATCCCATACTCCTAATTTATCCCTCCCTCCCTTTCCTCTTTGGTAACCATAAATTTGTTTTCTATGTGAGTCTGTTTCTGTTCTATATATAGATTCATTTGTATTATTTTTTAGATTCCATATATATGTGATATCATATAATATTTGTCTGATTTACTTCACTTAGTATGATATTCTCTAGGTCCATTCATATTGCTGCAAATGGCAATATTTCATTCTTTTTTATGGCTGAGTGTATCCCACATCTTCTTTATCCATTCGTCTGTTGATGGACACTTAGTTTGTTTCCATGTCTTTGCTGTTATAAACAGTGCTGCTATGAACATTGGGGTGCATGTCTTTTTGAATTAGAGTTTTCATCTTTTCCAGATATATGTCCAGATGTGGGATTGCTGGATCATATGGCAAATCTATTTTTAGTTTTTTTGAGGAACCCCCATGCTGTTTTCCATAGTGGCTGCACCAATTTACATTCCCACCATCAGTGTAGGAGGGTTCCCTTTTCTCCACACTTTCTCCAGCATTTATTATTTATAGACTTTTTGCTGATGGCCATTCTGACTGGTGTGAGGTGATACCTCATTGTGGTTTTGATTTGCATTTCTCTAATAATTAGCAATGTTGAACACCTTTTCATATGCCTGTTAGCCATCTGTATGTCTTCTTTTGAGAAATGTCTATTAAGGTCTTTTGCCCATTTTTTGATTGGATTATTTGGTTTTTTGATATTGAGTCATATAAGTTGTCTGTATATAATAAGATTTTTTAAATGTGGATGCTGATGTGGAATCATATCTAAAGATATTGTGCCCATATATAACTTACCATTAAATTTATCTAAATTCTTATAAATATCTCACAGTTTTTGTTTGTTTGTTTGGCTATGTGGCATAGCTTGTGGGATCTTATTTCCCTGATCAGGAATTGAACCCAGGCCCTCCTCAGTAATAGCACAGAGTCCTAACCACTGGACCACAAGGGAATTCTCACAGTTCATTTTAAGGCAATAAATTAACATGTTCACTTTAAAATATTGTTTCTAAACTCTTTATTAGTATCAAGTGGAAAGAATTTATACCTTTATTACAGTAAGAGGTAATTTTAAATTAAGTTATTTAATAACTCACCAAATCAGTTTCTTGTCACATAGGGTAACATGTTATTACCAAATAACTTTGCCTCTGGTCAAAGAGAAACAAATCATTGCACAAGGCTCAAAATTTTTGTGAAAATAAATATTTAGGAAAGTAAACCATAGATGTAATTGAATCCCAATGAAATACATTAAACAATTATTGGAGAAGTAGCTATTACTCTGACCATCAAGTTTGGTATAACAAGTAAACAGTTTAGCCCAAACTGCCCTCAGCTGGCCGGTCAGCCGGCTCTGTTATGGGGATCTGCAGCCCCAGCATCGTGATTAGCAATAATTAACCTGCTTATGACCTAGATTTATTTTGTATACCTAATCATTATGCTGAGGATTTGGAAAAGGTGTTTATTCCTCATGGACTAATTATGGACAGGACCGAACGTCTTGCTCAAGATGTGAAGAAGGAGATGGGAGGCCATCACACCGTGGCCCTCTGTGTGCTCAACGGGGGCTACAAATTCCTTGCTGACCTGCTGGATTATATCAAAGTACTGAAGAGAAATAGTGATAGATCCATTCCTATGACTGTAGATTTTATCAGACTGAAGAGCTACTGTAATGACCAGTCAACAGTCGACATAAAAGTAATTGGTGAAGATGATCTCTCAACTTTCACCCACCTCCTAGAGAAATGGAAATAAAAACAAAAATAAACAAATGGGACCTAATGAAACTTCAAAGCTTTTGCACAGCAAAGGAAACCATAAACAAGACCAAAAGACAACCCTCAGAATGGGAGAAAATATTTGCAAATGAAGCAACTGACAAAGGATTAATCTCCAAAATTACAAGCAGCCCATGCAGCTCAATAACAAAAAAACAAACAACCCAATCCAAAAATGGGCAGAAGACCTAAATAGACATTTCTCCACAGAAGATATACAGATTGCCAACAAACACATGAAAGAATGCTCAACATCATTAATCATTAGAGAAATGCAAATCAAAACTACAAAGAGATATCATCTCACACCAGTCAGAATGGCCATCATCAAAAAATCTAGAAACAATAAATGCTGGAGAGGGTGTGGAGAAAAGGGAACACTCTTGCACTGCTGGTGGCAATGTGAATTGGTACAGCCACTATGGAGAACAGTATGGAGGTTCCTTAAAAAACTACAAATAGAACTACCATATGACCCAGCAATCCCACTACTGGGCATATACCCTGAGAAGACCATAATTCAAAAAGAGTCATATACCAAAACGTTCATTGCAGCTCTATTTACAATAGCCCAGAGGTGGAAACAGGTAAGTGTCCATCATCGGATGAATGGATAAAGAAGATGTGGCACATATATACAATGGAATATTACTCAGCCATAAAAAGAAATGAAATTGAGCTATTTGTAATGAGGTGGATAGACCTAGAGTCTGTCATACAGAGTGAAGTAAGTCAGAAAGAGAAAGACAAATACTGTATGCTAACACACATATATGGAATTTAAGAAAAAAATGTCATGAAGAACCTAGGGGTAAGACAGGAATAAAGACACAGACCTACTAGAGAATGGACTTGAGGATATGGGGAGGGGGAAGGGTAAGCTGTGACAAAATGAGAGAGTGGCATGGACATATATACACTACCAAACGTAAAATAGATAGCTAGTGGGAAGCAGCCGCATAGCACAGGGAGATCAGCTCAGTGCTTTGTGACCACCTAGAGGGGTGGGATAGGGAGGGTGGGAGGGAGGGAGACGCAAGAGGGAAGAGATATGGGAACATATGTATACATATAACTGATTCACTTTGTCATAAAGCAGAAACTAACACACCATTGTAAAGCAATTATACTCCAATAAAGATGTAAAAAATAAAAACATAAATAAATAATAAAAAAAATAAAAAAAACTTTCACTGGAAATAATGTGTTGATTGTGGAAGGTATAATTGACACTGGCAAAACAATGAAAACCTTGCTTTCCTTGGTCAAGCAGCATAATCCAAAGATGATCAAGGTTGTGAGCTTGCTGGTGAAAAAGACCCCTCGAAGTGCTGGATACAGACCAGACTTTGTTGGATTTGAAATTCTAGCCAAGTTTGTTGTAGGATATGTCCTTCACTATAATGAATACTTCGGGGATTTGAATCATGTTTGTGTCATTAGTGAAGCTGGAAAAGCAAAATACAAAGCCTAAGATGAGAGTTGAGTTTGGAAACATCTGGAGTCCCACTAAAATCACCAGTAAAATTATCAAATGCTCTAGTTCTGTGGCCAGATGCTTAGTTGAGCTTATTGCATGTAACTTCTTAGAATTTTATCTGTTTTGTATTTTAGAAATGTCAGTTGCTGCATTCCCAAACTCTTTATTTGCACTGTGAGCCTACAGACTATCATTTCCCTTTGGGTGGATTGTTGTTCTACTCGTGAATGAAAAACCTCTTAAACCACACCACTATGGAATGAAAATATTGACATTGTATATGTAAAAAACACTTAAAGAGAAGAATATATTAGTTTTTTAACTGGTATTTTACTTTTTATATATTCAGGAAAGAACAGAGTGATTGAATATTGTTAATTATACCACTGTGTGTTCAGAAAAGTAAGACACAGTCAGTTTCATATCAGTCACAGCACTTAGAAGTATCGTTATGTCGGATAAACCACATGTCCTGGAATTATTTTAGTAGGTTTCAGTAGTATTAACTGTAATTTCCCACTTGTTCAAATTATTTTTGGTGAATCTTTGTCAACAGATTGATCTGTATCTTTTAAATACAGATCAGTAAGTTCCAAAAACCTACCACTTTTTGAATTCTTCAATATAAAAATCCTTAAAATAAAGGCTGTCTCTTTAAAAGAGAAAAAAATAGAAGCAAACAGTTTAACTTTATAGTGTTATTTATTAATCTTTTTTTTTACATCTTTATTGGAGTATAATTGCCTTACAATGGTGTTAGTTTCTGCTTTATAACAAAGTGAATCAGCTATACATATACATATATCCCCATATCTCCTCCCTCTTGTGTCTCCCTCCCACTCTCCCTATCCCACCCCTCTAGGTGGTCACAAAGCACCAAGCTGATCTCCTGTGCTATGTGGCTGCTTCTACAGGGTTATTTATTAATCTTGCTGGAAATGATTCCCATGATTTTGAGAGTGGAGACTCCATACTTCTCTTTAGATCCTTAGTAATAGGTTTAGAATATGGGAAACCCAAATTATACTAGTCTCTTGATTCCACAAAAGTAGATTCCCTTCTTTGTTCTGCAGTATTTCACCAATGTGATTGTTTTTTATAAATATTGTGAGAATAAACTAACAAAGTAATATTTGGAAAGTTTTTCGAGCCCTTTGGACCACGTGTGACATCAATAATAGCAGGATTCTTTCCAAACCACAAGTTTTTCCTCTCAAAACTCTTTATTTTTGTACCATCATTGCCTCTTCCTCTCTATTTTTAATAAGATTTATTTCAAACTATGAAATGCATGGTTATTGTAGGAAATTTGAATAATAAATAAAAGTAAAAATACCCATAATTCGATCAATTTTTCCTCCAGAATTTTGATGAAATAATTGCAGTCTGAACAAGATATGTTACATTTTTTTTTCAATGCTAGGAAAAAGTCTTTAAAAGAATTCACGCACGCAAAAAAAAAAAAAAAAAAGAATTCACGCAGGCTTTTGACAAATTTGGTTAACACTCATGGACCATTTTATGGTTAATTGCATCCACTGGGAAAGCAATAGAGGTATTGCCTCACAGATACAGTTGAATTCAGAAACTTAAATACTAGCATGATTTCACTCCATTATAGGTATTTCTTCTTCACAAATATCATTTCAATAGATGTGTCAATGATAGCTATCACTTATAGAAAGCCTTATTTAATGATATAATCTTTACATCAACCATAACAGTAAATTAGCACTAGCCTCACTTTACAAAACAAAGGTTTGAAAGCAACTGCATAGCTCTTAGGTGGTGAAGTGAGAATTTGAGGGGATTTGAACACTGCTCTCTCTGCTTCCAAAGGCATCCTTTCCACTACAGCCCAACACCTCACCATGAATATCATAATCTGCTTAACTAGGTCCTGTGGTTGGGCATTTCAAATGCTCCCCCCACCTTTTTTCTTTTTTTTTTTTAACTAAAATCAATAATGTTAGAAGTAATCTCTTGGAGTATGAAGCTTTGTTTTTATGATTATTTCCCCAAAATAGAGCTTAAAATCTGGATTAGTGCGTTAAAGGCAGGAATATTTTTAAGGCAATTTGTACACATTGTTAATTGCTTTCCTCAGCGAGATTGTTCAAATTATAATCCATTCAGCAGAGCATGAGGCTTCCTGCTCCACTGTGCTCTTTATAAAAATCTTGGTTAATATAATAGATCAAAATTGACTCTTTGTTGCTAAGTTTAAAATTGTTTTGGTTGCTATAGTTAACTGTGTTTTAATACATCAATTCTCCATTCTACAGAGTGAAGGCTGGCTAAGTCTTTGAACTAGAAATGGGAAGATAGGGGAATGGTCTTTAGACTTTTTATTCCCTTTATTCATTCAATGGTTATCTAGTTCCTATTCTAGGTCAGGCATTGTGCTAGTGTTCAGGATATAAAGATGAAAGCCCATCCCTGACCTCAAAGAGCTTGTGAACTAGCAAGAGAAACAGACATAAATAGACTGTAGTACAGCGTGACTGGCACTGTGACCAAAGTAACACAGAAGAATATGCTTTGAGAAACACAGAGGAGGGCACTTAAACCAGGTTCAGGGAGGTCCTAGAAGCCATTTTGGAGGTGCTGAGGGCTGAGCTCCGCCTTGAAGAGAAGCAGAAGTTAGCCAGCTTTTTCCTGACATCCCCAACCAGAATTAATTGCTTCCTCATCTATGTTCCTTTACTAAAATATAGTGTACTTACTTGTTTCCACGTCTCTCGCTTGGCTGATCTTCTTGATGGGGAGAGACTATATCCCTAATTAGCCCAAGACAATGCCCCAAAATGAGTAGGAATGCAATTAACATTTGTTGAATTATTTTGAAATTCTACCCATATAGCAATTTCCTCCCATACCTTCCTCTTGACATTTATATAAATATGTGTGGTTTTTCTCTATATTGTAAAAATAATACTGTTCACCACATACCCATTAGAATGGCTAAAAGGAAAGCATGGAAAATGACAAGTGCTGGTGACGGATTTGGAGCAACAGAAATGCTCATACATCACTGGAGGCAGTAGAAATTGGTACAGCCACTTTGGAAAAGTGGCAGTATCTATTAAAGCTGGGTTGTACCTCATAAGCTAACAATTTCATTCCTAGGAACAAGTTCAACACAAATGCATGCATATGTTCACCACAAAGCATATTTTCACCAAAAGCAGCACTACTGATAGTAGCTCCAAACTAGAAAATACACAGATGCTCATCAGCAGTAGAATGGATAAACTTATTGTGGTATGGCCACACCACAAGGAAAAAGAATCTACACTTAACAATATGAAGGAATTTCATAATAATAATTTTGAGGGCAAAGAGCTAGTTTTTTTTAAAGCAGTTATTGGATGATTACTTTTACATAAAGAATAAAAATAGGCAAAACTATTCTATGCTATAGAAGTCAGGAAAGGTCGATTAGAAGTGGAGGGTTAGTCACTGTAAGGGAGTAGGCATGGAGAGCTTCTGGGGGTGCTGGTAAGGTTCTGTTTCTTAATCTGGGTTTTGGTTACACCTGTATATTCTGTTTGTTCCCTTTTCTGTATATGTATTATACCTAAAATTTTTTTTAATATGTCTTATTTGAGAGAAAGCTGGAAAATACATAATGTTTAAAAATTTTTAAATCACCCACAATCTACTACCTAGAAATTACTATTAACGTTTTGGACTATTTCCTTCTAGCCTTTTTTTTTTTTTTTTGGCGGTATGTGGGCCTCTCACTGTTGTGGCCTCTCCCGTTGCGGAGCACAGGCTCCGGACGCGCAGGCTCAGCAGCCATGGCTCACGGGCCCAGCCGCTCCGCGGCATGTGGGATCTTCGCGGATCGGCTCACGAACCCGTGTCCCCTGCGTCAGCAGGCGGACTCTCAACCACTGCGCCACCAGGGAAGCCCCCTTCAAGTCTTTTTTTGAAGCCACAGTGCTTGTGCCATCTCCTCCCCTTCTCTGCTTCCCACATATTTACACACACATTTTACTAAATTAGGTTCATTCCTATTTAGTTTTACTTCTGGTTTTTTATTTTTACTTAAAGTTAATCCATATTATCAAATATTCGGGGCTTCCCTGGTAGCGCAGTGGTTAAGCATCTGCCTGCTAATGCAGGGAACATGGGTTCTATCCCTAGTCCAGGAAGATCCCACATGCCTCGGAGCAACTAAGCCTGTGTGCCACAACTACTGAGCCTGCGCTCTAAAGCCCGAGAGCCACAACTACTGAAGCCCGCGTGCCTAGAGCCCGTGCTCTGCAACAAGAGAAACCACCGCAATGAGAAGTCCGCGTGCAGCAACGAAGACCCAACGCAACCAAAAAAAAAAAAAAAAAAAATTCGTTGCCACCATGTTTTTAAACTGCTGCAATGTATTCCATCAAATATATATATGTAATATATGGTGTGTATATATAAAATATTCCTAATATATAATCATAAATTCCTGGAAGAGAGTTGTGTGTGTGGCATGTATATATATGAAATATTCCTGGTATATAATAACATATATTCCTAGAAGAGAGTATGTGTGTGTGTATACATACACACACACACAAACACGTATAAGCTACTGGGTCATGAACGTTCTCTAAGCTCTGCCTTCATTCTGCATTTCCTTCCAGAAAGGTTGCATCCCACTGGCAAGGTTATTAGAGGTCCTTGTATCACAGTCCAACCCCAGGTCATTTATTATTATTTTTATTCGTTGTTAAAGTGGCGGAGCTTAAAACAGGACTAAGGAATCCGCGGTTTTGCACCTGGCTAGGCGCTCCGCAGGAATGGGTTTCCCCGCACTCCTCTCCCTTCCAGGGAGCCCCACGCCTCGGCCGTGCAGTGCGGCCGCGCGTGCGCCCGGGCCCCCAGCGCCCTCGCCTGCCCGGTTGCCTTGGGAACCTCAGAGCACCACAGCGCCCGAAGACGTAGCAGTGAGCAGTACCAAGGCCAGAGCATGGAGCTGCCAGATCCGGTCCGCCAGAGGCTGGGAAACTTCAGCCGGACCGTGTTCAGCGACTCCAGCCGGACCGGGCCGGAGTATAACGAGGGTCCGGGTGAGTGGCGGAGGCCCAGCGCAGGGCATGTGGCCCTCGGAAGACCTGGCGGAGTTTTGGAGCGGCCAGATTTTGCCCAGACCTAAGATGGCGGTTTCGCCTTCAGCTGGTTCTCCGCAGTGCGGGAAGCTCCTTGGAGGAGGGGCCAGGCCGAGGGATGGGGCTGAGATGGGGACCAGATAGCCCGGCCCCGTAAGCCAGCGGGTTCCGGGTTGATAGTGCTGCGGCCTGGCCGGCTAATTGCAAGCGGGGCGGCTGAGGTGGCGCCGGCCTTCCTCAAAAAAGAATATAAAAGCCGCCTTCGCAGCCCGCGTCCGGTCCCTTGCCCTCCGAGAAGGCTGAGAAGGCCGACTTTGCTTTTCCTCTACGGCATTCACCCTGGCTTTTCTGGCCAGGGTGGAGTGGAAACAGCCCAGGCAATCTCCTCTTTCCACTTAATATCCCCTACCCCAGTAAAATATCTTTTCCTTTTCTCCTTTCCTAGCAGAACATGTACTTTCCACCACAAGTCCATTTTCTGGAAGAAGACATGGAAAGAAGTTTTATTTTAAATGCTATCCAATACAGAGTGGCACCTGCCACTCTAGCAACGCCTTCAACAAAACTCGCACTCTCCCGGCCTTTTCCTTCCCATCCCCTATTTATACTTCTTGCCCTAAATCAAGTAACAAAATACCACGATGCTACATTCAACATGACAAGTGACAACGCAGTTTTCTGCAGAACAGTTTCCCTCTCTTAAATCATGATAGACAACATACTGTCAACCAAACCCACGCAGCTTTTATCACTGAACTGTGCTGGGAAATAGAAATCTTTTCCTCTTGCTTGGTTTAGGGATTTTTTAAAGGGGGCAAAGAAAAGTCATTTCCCATCGTTTCAATTTTTCACCCTGATGTCTTGCCTGTCCTCTCAATTTAGGCCTGGTCTTGATTTAGGATGTACAGAGAAAAACATAATGTGAAAAATTAGGTTATTACGTTTTTGATTCTAAAGCCAAGGCACTAAAATCTGATGATGTAAAGTATCATGGGTTTTCTGTAAAGGGCCAGATAGTAAATATTTTAGACCTTTCAGGCCATAGGTCTCTGTGGCAGTCATAGGTAATGGTAATTGAATAGACATGGCATTGTTCCAATAAAACTTTATTTATGGACACTAAAGTTTGAATTTCATGATTTTCAGTGTCACAAAATATTATTATTCTTTGATATTTTTTCCTCAACCATTTAAAAATGTGAAAAAAACATTTTTAGCTCATTGCCATACAAAAACAGGCAGCTGGCTGGTAGTTTGCCCACCCCTGACTTATATTACATAATGTTTTAATTTAAGTTCCGTTTACAGAAGTCAACTTGTACTTTTGCAGAATTTAGTAAATTCATGTCTTGTGCTTTCAAGGTTAATTTACATATTAACTTGATTTTCAGCTGCATTATGGTAAGTTTGATCTGCTGAAATATAGACATAGCATAACTCTTAAGATGCTCATGTACAAAATTCTTAACATAAAAACTTCTTCGCAAAATTTGACTACAGTGTTTGCTCTAAAGGTATTAAAATGTTCAGCTTAACTAATTTACCACTATTTTTCCACATTTTCTTCCTTGTGGATCTGAATTAGGTTTGATTATTTGTACTGTAATTGCAAGCATGTATTATGACCACAGCTGACCAAGAGTTGTACTATTGTTATGAGAAAATCCTAGGCAAGTGAGTTACCTTCAGATTTAACAGACTGTAAGAATGCATTCCTTTATCAGTGGTAATTTAATAAATAGGTGCAAGCAAAAGTAGGCATAATAATCAGGGATATTCTTGGAGCTAAAGGAAAAACCTGGCTGTGAGAGACCATGACTATCTTATATTTTAAAACTGTTAAATGATAGATATAAAATACTCAGATGCGGAGAAAAAGACATAAACATCTGTTTTTAAGAAAATTATTTTAGGGGCTTCCCTGGTGGCGCAGTGATTAAGAATCTGCCTGCCAATGCAAGGGACACAGTTTCGAGCCCTGGTCCAGGAAGACCCCACATGCCACGGAGCAGCTAAGCCCGTGTGCCACAACTACTGAGCCTGTGCTCTAGAGCCCACGAGCCACAACTACTGAGCCTGTGTGCCACAGCTACTGAAGCCCACGCACCTAGAGCGAGAGCTCTGCAACAAGAGAAGCCACCGCAATCAGAAGCCTGCACACCGCAACCAAGAGTAGCCCCCCGCTAGCCACAACTAGAGAAAGCCCGCGCACAGCAACGAAGACCCAACACAGCCAAAAATACATAAATAAATTAATTAATTTTAAAAATATATTTATTTTAGAGTCTTTGTAAATTCTTTCATTTAGAGCAGTGGATTTCAAAATATATATCTGCTCTTAAATTGTTGGAATTTAGTCAAATTTAGGATGCTTTTGTAGGACCCAATTTTAAAAATCAAATTCTTAATTTAGGACCCTTCTCCCTTATATGAAAGCAAAAGGTACTATGTAATCAGCCTTAGATAAATGAAACTCATGTATCATGAATGGCTACACTGGTAATGCCCTTATAATAGTATGTTTTCATGCATTCATTAATGAATTCATTAATTCATTCTTTCTGCTTATGCATATTTGGTATTTTCCATGTGTAAAGCAAGATGCTAGGTTCTATGAGGGCCTCAAATTTGGGTAGAATGTGGTCTGTGCTTACAATGAGCCTGTGTATAAGTAAAAGAGAAGGAAAAAGGACCCATATTTATTGAGTGCCTACTAAGTGCCAGGCATAGTGCTAGGGTGAAGTAATTTATATTATCTTTAATCCTCACAAGCAACCTGTGAAGTAATTTTAATGTTACTGTTTTACAGGTGAATAAAGTAAGGCTCAAAGAGGTTAAATAATTTATTCCAAGTCTGGCATCTAGAGTTCTAAGGGAGTTTGGGGAGCTCCGGGTTTACTTGGACTCCAGAGCTCATTGTCTCTTCAGTAACCAGATTTTGTCTCAAGTGAGGGGAGTGTGGCTCTTTGCTAACACTTCTTACACACAGGTTAGAGTGATAAGTACCTAGAGGGGAAAGAGATTTCTGCTGGAGTGGGGGAATGGGATCAAGAAAGGATTTATGGAAAAAGTGGCATTGAATTGGATATGAATGAACAGGTAGGATTAGGATATGCTGAAAAGGGGTGTCTGTTTAATTATAATTTGGGGAGATTAGATTTTGCATGAGATTAGTTTATATGTGAGAGATTAGTTGTTATGTATTTTATGTGTTCATTTCATAGGCTCTTTACACAGAACTCTACAAAGGAGGTAATGATTATTATTGTTATCTGTTCAATAGGATTCATATTGATATTCCACATTTAATTTATACCAGTAGTATGCAAAAAAGTCAGCAGACTGTAATGGGAAAATGATAAAGTAATTGAAAAATATGAAACATACCCCCAAGTAGCCAACATAGGAAATAAATAGTATTATGATGACTATTTCCTTTCACTGTCAATGATTAGGCTTAAAATTTGGAGTTTCGTTAAGCTGATGCTATGGTTATTAATTCTAAGGAACTAAAGGACGTATAGGGCAGAGACCAGGGTTAAGAGTTTGTTCCTTTTCTCTCTCTTTCTTCCGTAGATAATGAAATGGTTTCCAGTTTGGCATTGCAGATGTCACTTTATTTTAACACTTATTTTTTCCCACTTTGGTGGGTGAGCAGCATTATGATGCTTCAGATGAAGGTAAATCTACACTTTACTACTTCTGCTGAGGTCTCTTCTGCCGTCCCTAGCATTGTTACATTGTCAATAAAATTAAAGTTCTTCATATATTTTTTTAAATCTCAGGTCAGTCTTACTATATGTGAGATTTTATGAACATGTTTATTTTTGTTTTTTTAGTATTCAATCTTGCCTGATTACTACAAATTCATTGTGGTCACCGTTATCATCCTAATAACCTTAATTGAAGCTATCAGGTTGTATCTGGGCTACATGGGGAACCTGCAGGAGAAGGTAGGCTCTTCTTTCCTTTCTCTCAGTGCTACACATAAATGCAGTAAGATTTTCCTAACAAGGAAAAGGCAGTGAGATGTGGTGGAAGGAGCAAAGGCCTGTAGTTAAGGCCTAGCTCCAACTTCACCACATCTGTCACTGTGGTCTGTTTGCTTAATCTCTTGAGCTTTGGTTTCTTCACATATAAAGTTGGGGAAATATTTACTTCACAGGTTTGTTAGGATTAAGTAATTTATATAAAGTACCTGAACATAGTAAACACCTAAGAAGTGATAGTTTTCCCTCTTCTCACCAGTCTTGAAAATACTTGGTCAATTAAACATGATTATTTATATCCTGAATAAGAGAATGGGGGAAAATGATAAACTCATTTCCTCTGCAAGGCTCATGTTTTCTGAACCATCATGCTGCCTAAGCATTTACAGTTACCAGAATTTAGGGATAATCCCTAAAGATTTCTGTGTTCTTTCAGGCCCTTCATAAGGGCCTGTCCCAGCCTGTCCCACTGTATTTCTTGCTTTTTCCTAATCCAAGCATCCATTCCAGGTGATGTGTTGTTTCCCAGTCATACTCATTCCACATCTTTGCTTACTTAAGTTCTTGCCTCTTCCTCCTTCTACCCAACTTTAAAAGACTACCTCCTTGAATTCTATCTTTTACCTACCCTACTTTCCCTCTTGTCTTATTTCTTGTAGCATTTAGTCTATAATGCTAAGTGGTGCATTTCATTATTCACTATAGTATTCTAGGACTGTCACATAAGTAAGTTTTCTCTTCCAGTCTAGACTGTAAGTTTTCTGAGGACAAGGACCATGTTGTACTCCTTTCGATTTACAGAGCTCAAAATGTACGTTCACAGTAGTGCCATCAAGTAGTATCACTTGCTTATTGATACAAACAGAAGACTGTACTTCACTGATCTGATACTCATCATGTGTGTCATTGCAGGTTCCTGAGCTGGCTGGCTTTTGGCTTTTGAGCCTTCTATTGCAGTTGCCTTTAATTCTGTTCTTGCTCTTTAATGAAGGCCTAACGAATCTGCCCTTGGAAAAAGCAGTACATATCATCTTCACTATATTCCTTACTTTCCAAGTTGTTTCAGCATTTCTTACCCTAAGGAAAATGGTAAATCAGTTGGCAACTCGTTTCCACCTCCAAGACTTTGACCGGCTCTCTGTGAGCAGAGGAGACATGAGAAGAGTGAGATCCTGTATAGAAGAGATTTGACCCAGTGCTGCTGAGTGAAAATCTGAAAGATCATTCTAGAAAACTGCAGGAATTAGGAAAACACCAGAGGGCTAGCACGAGAAAAAGGATAAAGCAAGTGTTTTGAACTGTATGCTCTCTGGCTCTGAAATTCCAAGGTTGGGGGCAATGATAAGACTATTTGTACATCACATGAAAGCAGTAAATCAACCCTAAAGCCTACGTGTTGTCTACCTGATGTCAAATATCTGAACTTTTTTGTTGTTGTTGACTTTTTCAGGTGTGTAAAAACCTGTATTGGTGGCATTACATGTTTATTGTAATATTTCTAGTTCGTACCTATAACTAGAAATGTGTATATTTCTTTTAATCTTCTTGGCTATCTGTGTTGGCAGTATGTCTGAAGCACGTGGAAATGCTTGTCAGTATTCCGATGTATTAGACTACATTTGTAAACTAAGACACCAAATTTTCATGTCTGCTAGTGTCTTAGCTGTTATATTGAGGTTAAGAAGAAAACAGGTGGATTATCATGCTATTTAGGAAATGTTTTTATTCTAAAATTGTTACTTTCATAAAACCACATTCAGGGACTTCCCTGGCAGTTTGGTGGTTAAGACTTCGCCTTCCAGTGCAGGGGATGCAGGTTTGATCCCTGGTCGGGGAGCTAAGATCCCACATGCCTCACGGCCAAAAAACCAAAACATGAAACAGAAGCAATATTGTAACAAATTCAATAAAGACTTTAAAAATGGTCCACATCAAAAAAATCTTTCAAAAAAATAAATAAGTAGATAAATAAAACCGTGTTTGGTATTTATGGCGGTGGTGTGTAAAATGTCTTTACAATAAGGTATAAAATATTTATGTTAAAGTATCTGTAGGAATCATTCCTGTCTTGTACAGTTCTTTTGGGCTGTGGGTTTGTTATTTTTATTACAGAGTTTGCTTGGGTGTATCTGAACATTATTTTTAAGTGACTATTGGATTGTCTCAAGGGATATAATGTTTTCTTTCCTATAGGGAAATGTGCCTTTATAAGTAATGTATTTTACTGAGAGATAGTTGTAGCTACCTTAAAAATCATTCTTTCTAATCTTCCTGTTCTGTAATTCATGCTTATTTTAGGATTTCCATGCTGTGCCTTATACATTCTTATATTGCTTAATTTTTGAAAATTTTTTTATTTCCCACTCTTAATCACACCTGACCAGTCTATTTATGCTCTTTCTATTATTATATATAAAGTTCAGTCAAATTTTTCTACCCCCATGCACTGGCTGATTAGCCTTTCCCCTATACCAAAGCTGTCACTAGGTATATTCCAATAATTTGAAATTCAAAATAGAATTCTGTTTGGATAGTTTACTAAAACATATTTGTTGCATTTGTTTCCAGATAGGAAGAGATAGGTGAGTTTATAAGAAAATATAAAATAAGAACACTAAATCTACATAGCAGATAATTAAGGGGATGATCAAGAAAGAATTTTCTATTTAACAGTTGTTTCCAGAGTTTTATTTTAAATATCAGAGCCTCTGAAACATTTAAACTTTAAAGTTAAAAGAGTAATCACTAAAATGTTAAGAGTGATAATCAAAAATTTTAACAACTATAAAAATTGGGGGAAAATGTATTCAATTTATTAAAACTTAAAAAAAATTTTGCTCTAATAGCCATATTGCTTAAAATACAGATATAATAAGGATGGGAAAAAAGAAACTAAGAAAATCCATTGAGAACATGACCAAGTTATTTGTTTTTTGTCTAAACAATAAAACCATGATTTTGTGTTAGGCTGAACCAATATTTTCTTTTGGAGTATAGCTGGTTCCCTATGTAAGCATACGAAAATCGAGATCGATATTTCCATGTCAGCACATTTGGAGTTTAGGCAGTCCTTATTTTTATTTTATTTGAATAAGTTTGCCCATCCTTAATTCCAGTTACATCTTCCTCTTCAGGGTTCACAGCACTGTTCTGAAGTTTTCTAGTTAGGACGTTGAGCTTCACAAACACTTCACAAACACTTTGTCTTTCATATATTTTTTTTTTCCGGGGTTTTTTCCTAATTATAGACAAGGTGGATGTGAATTTCTGTAAATCTGAATGATTTTTAAAAATTGGATTTTAATCAACATATGTTTGAATGCCTAGTATGTACAAGGAAGAGTGGAGAGTTCATAGACAAATAAATGTGCTCCCTGTTCTCAGGGGTACAACGTTGGAAGTAAAGTCTAACTTCATCAGGGAGGTACAGTGAATGAGTTTCTACCTAATAAGTACCTGACAGCTAACAGTCCTTGGCTTCCAGTGCATCTCCACTCTTTTTTCCTAGCACTTGGTGTCCAGAATTAGCACACTAGCCCTTCATCAACACCATTTCGCAATCACTATTCCTCTCATTGTCAGAGCACAGGGAGGGGACATGGGGCGGGAGAAAGAATGATTTTTAAGGGGTGGGAGGGAGTGCTGTTACACACACTTGCTCATACACACTCACTTGCGCTTGCCCGTGCACACAATAACAAGACGTTTACTGTCTGGTGGAAAAAGCAGATGGGCAAATCAGGGATAGCACTGTAGGATTACAGAGAATACATAAAAGATGAGGAATCTGGGAAGGCTTCCCAAAGAAAGTAACACTTTGGGATTTGAAGACTGAGCTGGTATTAAGTGTTAGTTTCAGTATTAAGAGACAGAAGCAATAGTGACTCTGAGTACTGTTTCAGGTATTACATGTAGTTTGATAAAACTGGTGGGAAGGGTGCATGAGAAGAAAGGACACAGAATAAGATAGAGAAGCTTGGGAGGAGCTAGTAAGCTAAAGACTCTAATATTCTGAATCCCTGAATAAGCAGTGAAATATCACATACATTTAGGTTTCAGAAAGATTTCTCTGAAAACAGTGTGGGAAATGTACTATAAGCGTTGGGCTAGAGGTAGAACTTGATGAAGCAACTTTGGAGAGAACAAACTGGCCTGGATAAAGTCAGTGGCAGTAAAATAAACGAGTAGAACCTATTAAGATTTTTTAAAATAATTTTATTTTATATTTTAAAATAGGTATTAAAATTTTTTTTCTAATGTATCTTTTTGGGGATTACACACAATGGTAAACAAAATGATGTACTCACTATCTTATCCACCCCCATCGCCTGGCCATTGTTAGATTATTATTAGACTTAAATAGAGCTCTATCTGAAATAGTCTTTTATAAATTTTATTTGACGTGACATATCCGAATAGTTCTTAATTTGCATCTGTGAAGACTATAGTTTTCAAAAACTTAAATTTTAAAAGAATTTGAATCAAGATTTTGAGAGTAAAGAAAAGAAAATCATCTATAATTCCATACCCTAAAATAACAAGTATTAGCAAATGTCCTCTTTCCTTGCAGTTTTCCTGTTGTAAATGCTTTTTAAAACATAGCTGTGACCACCAGCACTTACGACTTTGCACCCTGCTTTTCTGAAAACATTATAAATTTTTACCTATCTTTCTACATAGTCAACATGACCATTATCTTAAATGATTGCACAATATTCCATCAAGTAGATAGACAGTAATTTATTAAACTTCTCTCCTGTTGTTGGATATTTGGGTTGTTTTCTTCTTTTGCATGTATACTGTTGGGCCTCAGAGCAGGCTGCCCCAAGATATGCTACAATGACATATTGATTAGTTTGAATTTAAGCCAGTGGAGAAAAAACGATATAGAAAAACACTCTAACCCCCTCTTTCCCCATGAAAGCAGGAAATAATCTCCCATGTGAAAGTATCCTCCTTATACCAGGAGGATAGAAAGCATCCTTATCACCAGAGTTAGGAAATTCAAGGCTAAGAAAACTCTGTAGACAAACTTTGTTACCTCTTCATTAGTCTGCTACCCCAAGCACAAGCCCCTTTGTTAAATCTTCACAAATAATTGTTTCTTTGTCTAAAAATAATATATGAACAGCCTGCTTTGTTCACCTCGAGGATTCCATTTTTATGAGACCTCCGTGCATATGAATTAAACTGGTTTTTTTTCTTCCTATTAATCTGTTTGCATCAATTTAATTATTAGACCAAGCAAAAGAACTCCCCAACAATACATAACATGGTAATGAACATCTCATGTATACAGCTTTTTTCCATATCTTAGATGATTCTTTTTAATTAGTAAGCTAGAGTCTCAGAAGTGAAACTGCTGGATCATAGGGTATGAACATTTTTGAGGACTCTTGATGCATATTGCCAAATTATAATATCCACTTTCTGTAATTCTAAAGATATTGCAATGAAAATTTTGACAAGGAAAGACTTAGAGACCTTAGAGACCTCACCCACTCATCTTTGTGTTTCTGAGTAGCTACCACAGGAACAGAGTCTCCTAAGGAGGAAAAAAACTAAAAGCTGTGAAAGGGGAAGTGCAAAGAATTTTTTAAAAAAAAATTGTTTTTTGAATTAAGGGAAAACTGATAACGGACAGGAAAAGGCTTAGGCAAGCTGGTTGCAGTCAGCAACAGACAGATGTGACACAATAAAAACTGGGTCATTGAGTTGGGACAGCCCTAGGACATAAAAAGACTGAAATGAAGTAAAGCTCTGGATTACTTTGTTCTTGAATATTGAATTTTTTCAGAAGCATGGAGCATGAAATATTACAGTGATAAGCCAAGATTGGAAACATAGCCAAGAAAAAGAGGTCTTTAAGGGATTGTTTAAAATGTTCTGAAGGAATAATTTGGTTTGGTCTTAAACGGCTCAAAAAGTAAATTGACATAAAGCTTTTGCATAGCAAAATAGGCATGGAGGCAGAAAACAATGAGGCAAGTGGAATGGTTTATCCTGTAAATTCGTTACAATGTAAAACGTTAGATTTTTGGTCTTAGAAAAGGTTTGTCAGCAAACTTTAATGCTGTATTTTTTAAGTGCAATTAACACTAATTTGTTATGGGTGTACATCTTATTCTAGTTTTAAAAGACTGTTAATTTGAGGGTTTTCAGTCAACAAAAAAACAAAACTAAACAGCTAATCATTCTAAAAATCATCCTAAAAATCTCCTGTCCACTGCATACCCCACTCCCGCCACAGTGTTTAAGCATTAAGCATTAAAAATCATTCAGGCCCTAGAAAAATGTGTTTAAAATCAGGTTTAACCACGTTTAAATTTATCCTGGTACTTACATAGATGTACATCTTTCTGAAAACGAGGGTAAGCATTGGTGTGTAATCATTTCAGCCAAACTCAAGAAAGAATAAAACTCTTAAAAAGGCACAGACCAGAAGATAAATAAAACATATATTCTATGAAAATTTAAGACACTTGGAAATTTAGCTTATCAACATGCTCAATCTAAACAAGTTCCACAGCCACACCCTTGTCTGGAAAGGGCTTTCTAAGCCAGTGAGGTCTGTACAATCACAGTGTATATGTCACAGCTACTTATTCATCCTTCATTGTTCTACAGGCCTAAGTGTTTAGCACTTGGCTACATTAAAAATGTAGACTTTTAAAAACAATAATCAACCAAGAATGGCCTTCTCTTTTAATTTTTCAGAACTCTAATAGCACTATATTTGGCTGATAGGAAAGTGGTATTATCGATTCATCTCTAAAGGGTTTTAGTTCCTGATCTTGAGTTATTTATATTCTAATCAAAAACACATTGGAGACACTGCTCAGTATTATAGCTCAAAAGAGAAAAATGTTTGATATTCAAATTCAAAATGCAAATTCAAAAAATGTTTGATATGTACATTTAATAATTATTTTATAAATGCTTGATTCATTAGTACCTAGAAGAACTAAAATGATCACTAAAGAGAGTGGAAGTTTAGGACTTTGCTTCAATAGCTTTCCTAAAAAGAATAAGAGCTGGTAAGAGTTAAATTTTTTGCTATCTTAAAAACTAGAGCTTCTGATGCCCAATAAGCCCTTGCTAAGGAAGGCAGGAGAGCAGTTCACTGTTGATTATTTGGTAATTTACAAAGCAGAGCAGCAAAGGCTATATTCATGCCTTTTATTTTTAGTATGCTATAATTTTGTTTTGCAAAGTAAACTTAATTTACTTAGCTCCAACAGTATGCCATCCACTATGCTTTGGTACTCCAGGACAAAAAGATAAATAGGATTGAGTCCCTGCCCTTCCAGCCAAGGGCTCGCAGAGGAGACAAATTTAAGGTGATCATCATGGCTTATGAAAATATTGTAATAGAGCTATGTAAAATATGAAGAAAAGTGAGGAATCCTGACTGGGAGGCAAGATAGTCTTTCAGACAGATGGAACAGCATAGACAAAGGCACAGACATTTGAAAATATAAGGTCTGAACAGAACCAAAAGTAGTTTGATATGATTAAAATATAAGGTATGTTGAGAAGGGCCTGAGATGAGCTGGAAAGACTGGCATCAGGATGTTGATCAGTGTTTCATATAATAAAGAGTTTGAACTTTATACTGTAGGCAATGAATGGCGTATCTATATTGAAACAGAAGACAATGCTGCCATATTTGAAAATGATACAAAGCTGAGAGGGAGAGCTAATTTGATAGATAATGATCACATTTCAAAAGAATCTCATAAGAGGCTGAAATGCTGGCACAAATACATTTTACACACACACACACACACACACACACACACATCTTCCAACCTACACCTCTCAAAAAATCAGTTCACTAATAATTAAGGAGCTCATTATGTGCTATTTTTCAAAGGAAAATATCTGGGTGGTCTTACGTGAGGACAAGCATATATTAATAGAAGTATAATGACCAGATCATGGGAAGGAACAATCTCACTGTTCTCTTCCGTGTTGCACTAGTAAATGTCTCGTCTTTATTGTACCTTCCCTACAGTTATTGAGAAATCTAAAAATAAATCTAATCATGCCACTACTCTCCTTAAAATTCCACCAGACTCTCCACTTCCTGCAGCAGAACACCCACAGTCCTTTGCGTGGCGCACCAGGCCTCTTCCCGCCTGTCTGGCTCATCTTGCCACCCCTCCAATCCTACACGTGCAGCCCCTCCAGTGCACCATTCTGGATTTTGCCTCCAGACCTTTTCCCTCCATTCAGCTCTCAGCCTGAAGTAACTTTATCCACGTGGTGAAATTCTGCTTGTTTTATAATGCTTGGCTCAACTGTCATGTCCTCCATGGAAATGTTCCATTGTCTCCTACCTACTTCCAGGTAACACTTGCACACTTTTCTTTGTATCTCCGCTGCTCATCTTTTATGACTGCATCTAAAATGATTAATTATATGTATTTTTATATATTAGATTCCTACTACTTAATTGTAAGGTCTTCATGGTAAATGTCTTGTTCATCCTTGTATTTCCAGTGCTTACCACACTGTAAGTGTTCAATAAATACTTGGTGATGCTGGGGAGCAAAATTTGTTGCCCCAAAATGTCTCTGGTGTGTAGATGATTTCAAGCTGAAAACAAACAAGGCCCAAAAGCCTCAGGAAGAAACTTTGACCTTCCCCCAACCGCCTAAAAAGAATTTAGATGGAGGGCCTGTTTCCAGATTGGAGCTATCGCCACAGATATCTGTAGCGGATACGGGCCAGGTGTGGTGAGGGAAACTCTTAGAGATCAGAGTCCACTCTGTGTCCCCTTGTCTCTGCATGGCCCAGCAAACATTTATTTAACAAACATTTGCCTTCCATCTTCATGTTAACTGCCTTCCTCCCCTATGAAGTCCCAGACCCTTAACCCCCAACATCCTCTTTTGTCTTTAACTGAAAATGGTATTTAAGCTGAGGGTTTCAGCCATTTTGGTGATTACTCAGTTTTCCTGGGTCTCTCCCATGTACACGTTATGTACACGTTAACTTTTGTTTGGATTTCTCCTGTTAATCTGTCTCATGTCAATTTAATTCTTAGACCAGCCAGAAAGAAAATTTCCTCCTCCATGACAGTGAACAAATGAATGAAAGGACTTAGTTAAGGGGAATCAGTGTTGTACGGTGGTTAAAACCACGGGTTTTGGAAGCAGACTTATGCTCAAATCCTTGCTCCATTTATCAGTTTGGTCGAGTTATTTAACTTAACCTAATCCTTAGTTTATTCATCTTTAAAATGAGTGCTTATAGGACTTTTGCAAGAATTAAATGAGATAAACATAGTAGAATAAGCATTCACATATGGAAAATATTCTTGTAATTTTATATTCTGAATTTCCTGGGCACTTTAATTCCTTCTAGGTCTTTAAACTCACTTTATTGCTTTATGGGCCCAGCAACTTGACCCTCAGGCTTGATCAGGCAGGGGTTTTGATTACCTCAATCTAAACTGATAAGCCTGCCCTCCCTGAGGGTCCACGTCCATGTGGGGGGATGAAGTTATAACTGCAGAGACTGCTTGGAAAGCAAAGATTTAAAAGAAGGAAATCAGATATCATTACAAGGATGTTTTTAACAAGCTAGTGTATATCCATTGGGGACATTTCCACTACAATAGGGCACATCTAAAATTTTTTTTTGTTACACATTTCTCTTGAGGCAGTATGATCTTAGAGTTGTAAAGCTCTTTAGAAGTCATTGCTGATGTAGGGAGGTGATATAGATACACTGTCTCAGGCGGCCAGCTAATTACTTTGGTGTTGTCCATGTGGGTTTAGAAGTTTGATCCTTGGCTTTTCCAACCAGAAGCTCGATTTTGTTAGTATATCCCAAATTAAACAGACTCAAAAGGAGCGACCACAGTAACTAAACTTATAAAAGATTGATGTACAAACCAGGGTATGAATTTATTCATTTATAATGCAAAATACAACTGCCAGTATATTTTCTTCCTATACGAAATCTATTTAAAAAGCCAAATTATAATCATTACACTTGCTTGGTAATCATGAGATCAAAGAAATTGATGTTGGTGTCATCTAGCTATGATAACTTGAGGCACTCATCTCTGCTCTACAGATGTGTCTGCCAAGGAACTGACTACTTGAATCGAGGCTGATCAGGGCTCCCTCTCCCCAGGCCTGAGGGATACCATGAGCAAAGTCAAGGAAGGCAAAAATTTCATTTCATGTTTTGTGTAGGGAATCCCATTCAGTGTATGTAATGTTCAAGCGTGAGCTGAGAGGAAGAAAGCAGAAAGATGAGGCTGAAGAGACCAGGTCATGGGATGTAGAAAATGGTAGAAGGATTGACCAGGGCAGGGCAAAGAATTATTAAGTGGTATTGAGAGCTCACCTGGGGGTGGAAACGATGGATGTGTGCAGCTATTCCAACCTATGCAATTGCGTCATTTTCTAGAGCTTTCTGGGTACTCTTGGGCAGAAGGTAGATGGTTAAGTTGATCCAGAGTTAGGAGTATATGGAGCAAATGCAGTGGAAAAACAACAGTAAGAAGATTTTCAGGTATTGTTTATAGTGGCAAGAGGAATGAACCCTGAGATTTCTACTAAGTGAAACCATGAAGGATAATCAGCAGAAAAGGATGGGGCAGAGGTCCTGATGAGGTAGAAAGCAAGTGTGAATATCTGTCTCCACTACAGTTAACGAGCATCTCGAGGACAGGGACTAGGTCTTATTCACTGTATCCCCAGTACCTAAGACCATGCTCGGCACATCATAGGCATTTAAGAACGTTAACTGAATGTACAGATGAATAAACAAACAAGCCATGTCAGAACTCAGAGCTCCTGCCTCTTGTTCTTAATATACAGTAATTTCTCTAATAAGTAATAGATAATAGATAATTTCTACCCTAGAGGGTAGAAATGCCACATTTACTCATACCTAAATCTTTTTGGCATAAAAAAATAATAATCTTAATTTTAAAACCAGTAACCACTCTTAACTAAGTGTAAGCTTTCAAATTTTGACGAGACTCCCAAAACTAATACAAGTAATAGACACTACCATTTAATTGAAGGTCTGCCATGTACCAGATGCTGTGCTAGGACTTTATCTCATTTGATTTGCATGACTACTCTGTAAGGCAAGAATTATTCCCATTTTACAGAAGCTAAAATTGGGACTCAGGAGAGGTTAAAGAACTTATTCAGAGTCACACAAGTAAACAGAAAACAAGATTTAAACCCAAGCCTGGGACTTCCCTGGTGGTGCAGTCGTTAAGAATCTGCCTGCCAGCTCTATTTACAATAGCCAGGACATGGAAGCAACCTAAGTGTCCACTGACAGATGAATGGGTAAAGAAGATGTGGCACATATATACAAAGGAATATTACTCAGCCATAAAAAAGAAACGAAACTGAGTTATTTGTAGTGAGGTGGATGGACCTAGAGACTTCATACAGAGTGAAGTAAGTCAGAAAGAGAAAAATAAATACCATATGCTAACACATATATATGGAATCTAAGGAAAAAAAAAAGGTCATGAAGAACCTAGGGGCAAGATGGGAATAAAGACACAGACCTACTAGAGAATGGACTTGAGGTTATGGGGAGGGGGAAGGGTAAGCTGTGACAAAGTGAGAGAGTGGCGTGGACATATATACACTACCAAACGTAAAATAGATAGCTAGTGGGAAGCAGCTGCATAGCACAGGGAGATCAGCTAGGTGCTTTGTGACCACCTAGAGGGGTGGGATAGGGAGGGTGGGAGGGAGACACAAGAGGGAGGAGATATGGGGATACATGTATATGTATAGCTGATTCACTTTGTCATAAAGCAGAAACTAACACACCATTGTAAAGCAATTATATGCCAATAAAGATGTTAAAATAAAAAAGAATCCACCTGCCAATGCAGGGGACACAGGTTCGAGCCCTGGTCCAGGAAGATACCACATGCCACGGAGCAACAAAGCCCGTGCGCCACAACTACTGAGCCTGCACTCTAGAGCCCATGAGCCACAACTACTGAGCCTGCATGCCACAACTACTGAAGCCTGCGCGCCTAGAGCTCGTGCTCTGCAACAAGAGAAAACACCGCAATGAGAAGCCCATGCACTGCAACAAAGAGTAGCCCCTACTCGCCACAACTAGAGAAAGCCTGTGCACAGCAATGAAGACCCAACGCAGCCCGAAATTAATTAATTAATTATTTAAAAATAAATAAATAAACCCAAGCCTGCTGGGCTCTAAAGACCATGCTTTTTCACTAAGCAGTGTTCCTTGTCCCCAAACATATGCTCCAAAAATATTTTTTTAAGTTGATTTAGACCTGTCCAATCTGGAAGCCAAAGCAGGAAAAATGACACTATTTCTCCTCTTTGGACCCCAGACCTTCAGCGGTCAAGACAAATAGTAAAAAAGGGGTACACAAGCTCTTATCATTTTTTTTAATAGAATAGTATGTTTACCTATGGAAAGGCTGAGCAATTTTTAGCAAACTAGAAATCTGGGGGGTTTTGCTTTTGTTTGGAATTATACTAACTCAGAGCATTGGCCTTGGTCATTTCAGGTTCATCCAAGCTGGCTGGCAGTTAAAGAGATATGTATTTGATTAATTTTTTAAATGGGAACCCTTTTGATAAACTAATTAAAAGGACTGCTATTTTCTGATGTAGTTCCTTGCGAAAAGCTAAATGTTTTTCCTGTATTATTTACTCCTCCAAGGAATTCTAATAATTGTATTATTATTATTCTTTTACATTAGTATAATACAGATCTTCCTCTATTTACAATGGGGTTATGTCCCGATAAACCCATGATAAGTTGAAAATATCATAAATTGAGTATGCATTTAATGCACCTAACCTACTGAACACCATAGCTCAGCCTAGCCTATGTTAAACGTGCTCAGAACACTTCTATTAGCCTGCAGTTGGGCAAAATCATCTAACACAAAGCATCTTTAAAATAAAGTGTTGGGCTTCCCTGGTGGCGCACTGGTTGCGAGTCCGCCTGCCGATGCAGGGGACACGGGTTCGTGCCCCGGTCTGGGAAGATCCCACATGCCGTGGAGCGGCCGGGCCCGTGAGCGCTGAGCCTGTGCGTCCGGAGCCTGTGCTCTGCAGCGGGAGAGGCCACAACAGTGAGGCCCGCGTACCGCAAAAAAAATAAAAATAAAATAAAAAATAAAATAAAGTGTTGACTATCTCAGGTAATTTATTGGATACTATACTGAAAGTGAAAAGCAGGGTGGTTTTATGTGTATTCATTGTATTCCCTTGTGATCACGTGGCTGACTGAGTCACGGCTGCCCCTGCCCAGCATCACAAGAGAGCATAATGCAGCATATTGTTAGCCCAGGAAAAGGTCCAAATTCAAAATCTGAAGTATGGTTTCTACTGAATGCATATGACTTTTGCACCATCATAAAGTCTAAAAGTTGTAAGTAAAACCATCATAAGCCAGGGACATCTGTAATCATTATAATAATACCAATTTTCCATTTTGCCAGTGAAAAAAACCGAGCAACAGAGAGCTCTAGTAAGTTTATCAAGATCACATAGCCTGTAACTGGCAGAACTGGGATTCAAATTGAGGTCCATCCAAAGCTTTACCACACAGTTCAGTTCTACAGATTAACGGAAGTCCTATTGTTTGGTGGGCACATGGGATTCTAGGATGAGTTAACATACTGTTCAAGATACTTATAATCTAGTAGCACCTTTCCAAACTTGGGGTGTCAGAGAGAGTAATAAAGGGGTGCTTGTGGGGGGACTCTGGGCCCCACTGGATAGGGTTCTGTCCCATTTCAAATAGTCAAGGCGTGCAGAGCACAAACCCACTGTTGGAGGTAGGAAGCAGCAGTGCTTTCAAAGCAGTTTGGCACGTAGAGCTGATTCACTTTGTGATACAGCAGAAACGAACACACCACTGTAAAGCAAGTACACTCCCATAAAGATGTTAAAAATAAAATAAAATATATTTATTAGGACAGGAACATCCACTAGTTACCAATTAAAAGAATCAGGGCAGAAAGTGTCAAGGTGTTTACCAAAGCTAAATAGCATTTTCAGGGATAATATTTTGCATCTGCATGGGAATATATTATTTTCAAAATATTTTGTAAATGCTAACTCAAGTAATTTCTAACATTCAATTTTATAGATAATTAGAGAATATTTAATAATAAAAATAATAAAACAAGAAAATAAATAAAGCAGTTTGGCATGCACGCTCACTTCCTTCTCCTCTTGAAACAAAACCCAAAGCCACATTTTATTAAGCAAAATTCCTGCAAATGCAAATTAATGAAGTACAAACTGAGAGCTCACACAGAAGCTGACAAAGGAGAAAAACGATCAGTCATATGGGGTGGTCAGAAAAGGATTCTGAGAGGCAATTTAAATCATGCGGGCTTCTGTGCCAGTTAAGAAACCATGCTTTTCTGTTTCTTTTAGTAAAAGGCCTGGTATTAAAATTTTAAAATAAGAAAACCTTTCCACAAATGCATAACTTCTTGAGTCCTATGAATCTATAACTCAGATACTTCTAAACTGTATTCTTTAAAATATGAGTTGCCAGATCTTTCTCAATATTTATACCTCAGCATTTATAGTAAGTTTTTTTTTTAATATCGGGTTAAATATTTTCTGAAATCCATTTTTGGTCCTACAGAAACAAAAAGGAACTGATTCTGGATTTCGTAGATGTAAGACCCTGGAGCTTAAATGTCCAAACTTACCTAATAACTTTTTTTTTTTTTTTTTTTTGCAGTATGCGGGCCTCTCACTGCTGTGGCCTCTCCCGTTGTGGAGCACAGGCTCCGGACGCGCAGGCTCAGTGGCCATGGCTCACGGGCCCAGCCGCTCCGCGGCATGTGAGATTTTCCCGGACTGGGGCACGAACCCGTGTCCCCTGCATCGGCAGGTGGACTCTCAACCACTGCGCCACCAGGGAAGCCCACCTAATAACATTTTAATGGAAGGCTTTTATCTTGTTTTGCTTTGCTTTTTAAACTTAAAAAAAAAATAGAGTTAAGGGTGATGCCCATGTGCACTAGGGGTGTTATTGTGTGGCTCCCTATCATACAAAATCTTAATAACACACCTATGGCTTGCCAAATTTCTTCTGAAAACTTCAGTCTTCTAGGTTATAAAAACAACCCCCAGTAAGCTGCTACCTTTACTGTGTGAAATGGAATGAGCCAAACACTTCTTCCCTTTGCAAACAAGCCCAAATCAGCACATAGACTGAAGAGTGAAAAACACACAACAAAAATACAAGAATAACCAAGCCCCTCACAAAAATGCCCACGCCAATCGATCACAGGGCAATCACAAGGCAACATGATCCTCACCAAAGACAAAAGCAATTCGCTTGCAGCAAACACAGCGGCAGTTAATAACATGAGTGATATCAAGAGCAGATAGGAGTGCACACATGCCAGATTTTCATGATTTCGGTAGAGAAAACTCCACCTTCTACTTCATTCAGGGCCAAGAGTAAAGACAGGCAAATGGAAAATATGCTGGAAACTGTTGGGACTCCCCAGTGAAAACATTCCTTCCCTCTTCATTTTAACTATCTGAGACAGCCAAGCTCCGGAGCTAGAAGAAGAAGAATCAGTCACCACTTACCCTTGGGGTAAACCCACCCTAGGAGTGTTTTACTATAATTGCTTTCTGAGATGCTGGGCCACTCCAGAATATGGTTACCCTTTCCAAAGCCTCGAGGTGTCCATGTGGTGTACGCTGCCAACCTCGAGTCACCTGTTAAAGGTGTCAATTTATAGAAGGCATGTTGTTTTCAAGTTTAATTCCTGGCTTAACAGTATAAGCCCCTGTATTATTGACAAAAACATAGTCAAATACCCACTCACAATAGTGTGTGTTTGTGTGGTTTTGTTGTTTTTAAATCTGGCCCCTGAGCAGAGAAATTGTGCTAAGGATGGGGAAGTCTTTAATTCCACCCAAAAAAGAACAGAATAAAACAGAGGAGTGTCAGCAAGCAGGAGCTCAGTATAAACCTTTTAAATCCAGCCTCTTAGTAGGTTAGGGACTTTGTTTCTTTCTTCATTGATTCCCCTAGATTCTGGATTCAATTCCTGACCTTCCCAGTCAAACTACAAAGGAAATTTAGCTTTTAGGAGAACTGCATAAATGAGTCCTATGTGTTTGAATGGCAATCTTGGAATGGCAGTCAGAGTTGCTCCTTGCTAGTTGCTTTTAGGATTGCCCTAAATATCACAGGTTTTCTAATTCTTTTTCAAAAAGCTCATTCGTATTTAAAAAAAAAAAGTTTGTCCATATCTTGACTGATTGATAAAAATAGTCTATGCCTCCTTCATGTAAAATTCAGCAAGGTCAGTACCAAGGCTGTGGCTTTTATTGTCCACGTGGCATCTTTCTATGGCATTCACCTTAATAAATACAAATAGCTTTGCATTTGGGTCATACCTTTCCACAGTAAGTATCTGTGTTTAAACTATCATCTTTTAAAAAAAATACATTTATTTATTTACTTACCTATTTGACTGCGCTGGGTCTTAGTTGTGGCATGCAGGATATTTGTTGCCACGTGCCGGATCCTTAGTTGCGGCATGCAGGATCTTTTAGTTACAGCATGTGGGCTCTTAGTTGTGGCATGCGGGCTGTAGTTCCCTGAACAGGGATCGAACCTGGGCCCCCTACACTGGGAGTGCAGAGTCTTAACCACTGGGCCACTAGGGAAGTCCCTAAGCTATCATTTTGGTTACTTTCAAAGCCACTTGGGAAGGCAAAAACAGAGAATCACAGACTCTGGAAGAGGAAATGACATACTCAGATCAAGTTCATGTGAGCACACAACTTGGATCCAGGTCTGACCACTGGTCCTGAGGCAGGAGATAGATGGGACCCAGGCTGAGCAGCTGGAGTTCATCCCCTGTGGACAGATACTCCAAAATAGCACGAGGGAGGAGAAGCTAAGCCCTGCCCAGATAAAAGATAGAGACCACATATTCCTCATTCTCAAAGTCAAGGAGACCTTCCCAGCTACACACGCACAGAAAGGTTCCTTGAAGGTCAAAAAGGGAGGGAGCATCACCTCACAGTAAGCGATGTCAACCTACCCATAGGCCTCTTCGCTAGAACCCATCTTAGCTGAGAGATCCTCACACACACATGGGAGGACCCTGAGATAAACCAAATACAGACTCAGAACCAGGCAAAGCAAGATGATTGGCCAAAGGAAACCCGGAAGAAATGCCCCATTAAAGTGATTCAAACTACCATGAGGGCGTGACTCTCTCTCTGAGCCCTCCCGTGTTTCTCTCCACATGTACCCTTTTCCTCCTAATAAACACTTTACTTGTTTCACTACTTTCCATCTCTCTGTGGAAATTCATTTCTACACAGCTGATGGGCTGGGGCCTTGTCACTGGCCACTGGTCCCTGGTGGTCTAGTGGGTAGGATTCAGCACTCTCACTGCCACAGCCTGACTTCAATCTCTGGCCGGGGAACCGAAATCCTGCTTCAAGCTGCTGCAGGCCAAGGCCAATGGAGATCAGTCCTACAAGGTCATACTTTTCCTATACTCCTTCTCTTTTATATGCGTTGTTACCTAGAGTTATAACCTGGACATGCACTGAATACCATGACCTGTATCTTAACTATTCTCTATTTCAAAGAGAACTCAGGGTGAGATCTGTGCAAGTTTTGTTTTATTACTTTCTTTTTTTTTTAACTTCAGTTTTCTTATTATTAAAAAACATTAATCCCACCCACTAACCTATCTCAGAGGCATTTTAGAGTCAAATGAGGTGTATAAAAGGCTTGGAGAAAGGTAAGTGTTTATGATTAAGGTGAGCAGAACAACAGTCCCCCAAAGATGTCCACATCCTAATCTCTAGAACCTGTGAGCATGTTAGGATACATGGCAAAAGGGAATTAAGTTTGCAGATGGAATTTGGGTTGCTAGGCAACTGGTTTTGGAGGAGAGAAATGATCCTGGTTTATTCAGGTGGGTCCAATGTGATCACAAGGGTTCTTAAATGTGGAAGAGGAAAGCAGAAGGGTGAGTGTCAAAGGGATGGGACGTGTGAAAGACTCTCCTGGCCATTGCTGACTTCGAAGATGGAAGGAGGCATAAGCCAAGGAATGCGGGCAGCCTCTAGAAGATGCAAAAGGTAAGAAAACGGATTCTCTCCTAGAGCCTCCAGAAGGGAACACAGCCCTGCTCACACCTCGGTGTCAGCCCAGTGAGATCCATTTATGTTTTTGTTTGTTTGTTTGTTTTTGTTTTTTTGCTCTGAACGCGCAGGCTCAGCGGCCATGGCTCATGGGCCCAGCCGCTCCGCAGCATGTGGGATCTTCCCGGACTGGGGCATGAACCTGTGTCCCCTGCATTGGCAGGCGGACTCTCAACCACTGCGCCACCAGGGAAGCCCCATTTGTGTTGTTTTAAGGCACTAAATTTGTAGTAATTTGTTACGTAGCCATAGGAAACTAATGCCATTATTAAAATATTTGAACTTCCAAGGACTGAAATAAATTATCAATGGATTATAAGAGCTGAGTGAAATACAGTGAGCTGTTCCCCAGTGTCTGCCTGGTAGGTCACCCAAACACTAGTAAGATCTCAGGGCTGGCAGGAGCACACAGCCAACCAGGAGTGGTAAAGCCCTGACTGGAGCTGTCCCCAGGATACCCTGAGTAGGGGCATGTGCTAAAAATGACAAGAGTTTGATATCCTTCCCCACTGCTAGGTGGGAACACCCTTTCCCATCTGCACCCCCCCAACCAACCCTGCTGTCACCAAGGTGTGGGCAGGTGATCCTCCCCTTGTTTGTTGTCCCTCCCCTGGAGCTGCATCCACTTTGTCTCTCTCTTTCGATTCCCCCACTACGCTTTTCAATCCCTTCCAGACTGCTCTCAGCTCATTTCCCAGGGAGCAGGAGTTGGAGAGCTGTGATCCTCCCTGGGGCCAAATCCCCAGGGACACCTCTGCTATCAGGTTCCAATTCAGGAACGGGGCAGAGTAACTGAGCAACTTCATCCTTACTCTATTCTTTTTTTTTTCTTACATCTTTATTGGAGTATAATTGCTTTACAATGTTATGTTAGTTTCTGCTTTATAACAAAGTGAATCAGCTATACATATACATATACCTCCATATCTCCTCCCTCTTGTGTCTCCCTCCCACCCTCCCTATCCCACCCCTCTAGGTGGTCACAAAGCACCAAGCTGATCTCCCTGTGCTATGCGGCTGCTTCCCACTAGCTATCTATTTTACATTTGGTAGTGTATATATGTCAATGTTGCTCTCTCACGTCATCCCAGCTTCCCCGTCACCCCCCTCCACCGTGTCCTCAAGTCCATTCTCTGTGTCTGCATCTTTATTCCTGGCCTGCCCCAGGTTCATCAGAACCTTTTTTTTTTTTTTAGATTCCATACATATGTGTTAGCATACGGTATTTGTTTTTCTCTTTCTGACTTACTTCACTCTGTATGACAGACTCTAGGTCCATCCACCTTTACCTCAAGAAACAAGAAAATCTCAAATAAACAACCTAACCTTACATCTAAAGCAATCAGAGAAAGAAGAAAAAAAAAAAACCCTAAGTTAGCAGAAGGAAAGAAATCATAAAGATCAGAGCAGAAATAAATGAACAAGAAATGAAGGAAACAATAGCAAAGATCAATAAAACTAAAAAGCTGGTTCTTTGAGAAGATTAACAAAATTGATAAACCATTAGCCAGACTCATCAAGAAAAAAAGGGAGAAGACTCAAATCAGCAGAATTAGAAATGAAAAAGGAGAAGTAACAA
This sequence comes from Hyperoodon ampullatus, assembly GCF_949752795.1. Classification (NCBI taxonomy): domain Eukaryota; kingdom Metazoa; phylum Chordata; class Mammalia; order Artiodactyla; family Ziphiidae; genus Hyperoodon; species Hyperoodon ampullatus. The sequence goes on from NC_136928.1 coordinate 36,577,421, forward strand.
CTGACACTGCAGAAATACAAAGGATCATGAGAGACTACTACAAGCAACTATATGCCAATAAAATGGACAACCTGGAAGAAGTGGACAAATTCTTAGAAAGGTACAACCTTCCAAGACTGAACTAGGAAGAAATAGAAAATATGAACAGACCAATCTCAAGCACTGAAATTGAAACTGTGATTAAAAATCTTGCAACAAACAAAAGCCCAGGACCAGATGGCTTCACAGGCGAATTCTACCAAACATTCAGAGAAGAGCTAACACCTGTCCTTCTCAAACTCTTCTAAAATATAGCAGAGGGAGGAACATGCCCAAACTCATTCTACGAGGCCACCATCACCCTGATACCAAAACCAGACAAAGATGTCACAAAGAAAGAAAACTACAGGCCAATATCACTGATGAACACAGATGCAAAAATCCTCAACAAAATACTAGCTTACTCTATTCTTGTTGGAAGATCACACCTGCTTCACATACATCTCATCAGAGGGCCTCCAGGGACAGAGGCAGAGCAAATGCCAGATTTGAAAATTATTTCCCTCCAGCTTTGCATTAATATTTTATTCCAATCTTGCCCCAAAGTCTGCTCAAGATGAAATGCTTGAGGGGGTTCCAAAGGCGGATCAGAGCCAAACTGATTTCTGTCCATGTCTCCAGCCGCACCCCACCCCACCACCAGCAGCCTTATCATTTAAAATGACAATCCTGCCCCGAAGAGTCCTCTATTCCTGCACATTTACACACACCCAGCACCCCAGCCAGGCTTTTTTTTTTTTTTTTTTTTTTTTGCGGTACACGGGCCTCTCACTGCTGTGGCCTCTCCCGTTGTGGAGCACAGGCTCCGGACGCGCAGGCTCAGCGGCCATAGCCCACGGGCCCAGCCGCTCCGCGGCATGTGGGATCCTCCCGGACTGGGGCACGAACCCGTGTCCCCTGCATCGGCAGGCGGACTCTCAACCACTGTGCCACCAGGGAAGCCCTACCCCAGCCAAGCTTCTGGGGCTCTTTCCTGGTCAGTTCAGCTTCCACAGGAGCGTCCACTCTGACCCACATTCCTGGAACAGTTTCTTTTGCAAATCAGCAGGTTTTAAGCAAACAAGGGCACATTGCAGGACATGGAACTGCGCAATTAGCTGAGAGTAAATCTGGCAAAGCATCTGGTCTGCTCACCAAAATAGAAATACAAAAAAAAAAAAAAGAAAAAAAAGTAGGTTTTAAAATTAAACATTAACTGTGTAAGGTTAATTCTGTGCAAGTCTACTTGAAATGGAACAGAGCGGCACTGGTTCTGTACAGGGGGTGGAGGGCCTGGGGTTCCTGGGCCTGCTCAGGAGAATCATCGTTTGATTGGGGCAGATGCTGAACACAGAGACAAATATAACTCAGCAGTGCCAGGAAATGACAGTACATAGCTGGTCATCTGTTGCCATCTCCTAAAATCAGCTTTCAGTAGGTTTTAGCACTTTACTAACTGTAAAATTAGAATTGTGCATTAGAATTGCTAAGAGGACACACTGGCTTAATCAAATTAAAGAAACACTCCCTGATCTCTTGGATCTGAGAACACATATCCCATGTAAAATCCTTGTACCACTCTTCTCTCGCATAATGCAAGGTCAAAAGCGTAGGTCAGTGGAACAATAATAGGGCAATGAAGAGAAGAAAGTGGTGGCAAACATATTTACTATCAGACCCTTGGAGCTGAGAGACCCTTCCATTTCATGAATATTTTTCTTGAAGTTCTGTAACCTCCCCCCTCTGACAATCAGAAAGACCAGTTTGATGTAATATTTGCAAACATTAGAGTAAAATAACACAGGTAAAAAGCAAAAAGATCAGGCAAGGTTTTCAGGGGAGGAAGCAGGGAAGCATGGAAGTCAATACTGCCTTTTCCCCACTTCTGCATCAGTAGGAATCCCCTATAATAGAAATTATGAATCAGTTAGGAAAGTCATGACTGCTCTTCTCCTATCCCTCAATTTGCTGAGGAATTCTTATATAATTATCCACCAGCTGACTTTACAGTATGACCATCCTTTTTGGTCAAAGCCAAACTATTCCAAACAATATGAGAAACAGGTAGAAACAGATTTCAGTAGATATAAATACAGACTTGGTGACATGAAAATATATCAAAGCACTCAAATGGAAGCTGGAAACTAAAAGGTCACACAGAGTAGAGGGTCCTAGTGGACCACAAACTGAACAAAAGTCAGCAGGTCTTTAAAGGACAAGGATAATACTCGGGAGGCCAGAAACAAGATCAGAACATGTATGTGCTATATACAATGGGGTGAGTTAGCTACATGTGGCTATTTAAATTCAAATAAATTAAAACTAAATAAAATTTGAAATTCAGTTCTTCAGTCAGCCTAGCCACATTTCAAGTGCTCAATAGCCACACATGGCCAGCGGCTACTTACTGGACAACACAGATCTAGAACATTCCCATTAATGCAGAAAGTCCTACTGGATGCTGCTACTCTAGAGACAGAGGAGCCTAGAAATAGTCTGGACAAGTACCACTAAGGTCACTGAAAAACAGAACCTTTGAAAGAGACATTAAGACTAAATTAAGTTTCTTAAACTTTGAAAGGAAAAAGGTGAGGATTGACTTTGGGCTTTAAAACTATGTTAACTGCTGAGCAAAGGCCAGATGTTTTCCACTTGTTTGAAGAGCTCCAACAGAAAGCTTGTAAATTAGTCATAAAGAAGCTCTAATTGTGAGGTGACTGGACACTGGAAGTGAATAGGAAGGAACACTGTCAAATTTGTATCCAGGGAAAGATTTAAAAATAGAGTAGCAACACGACATCTGGATTGACTAGAATGAACTTTGTCTTAATCACCAATTTGATCAGTTCAAGTCCAGGACATAGAACACTAAAGTGACAGGCATAGCGGTGGGTGGCTGCATGAATCCAGGAGGCTTTTGTTTTGTTTTGATCCCTTGTACATATGGGGACTGCAATCCCAAATCATGGGCTTAGATCTTGACCTCAAAGTCTGGCTACCTTTGTTTCACCCTACAGACTCCCTTTGTCTCCAAAGGGAATTAGAAAAGCTAAACTCGTGGTTCAAGGGTACAGCAAACTTTAGACAGTTGAATGTAGAGACCCAAATGATACCTTTCTCTCCATCCTCAGATAAGCTTGTTCTATATGGTAAGATGACTACCAGAAGCCAAGCCCCACACTTAATCTAACAAGCCCCCAAGAGAAAAAGATCACATCTTCCCTAATAGGAAATTCCAAGGAAAGGTTCTGATTGGTCCATTCTGGGCCAATGTCCATTTACGGGTCAGTCACTGCCCAAGAGGATGGGGCTCTCTGATTGGTCAGCTCTGGGTCACATGCTCATCCCTTTGCCTAAGGGTGGATTGTAAACCCAAACCCAAACTGCACAGGATGAGTTCCTCACAGGAAAGAGGAGTCTTGTACACTGTACGGTCCATAAAAATGTGCTCACTGCAACTTCTCAGACTTGGTTTCCTCATCTGTGAAAAGGGGATAGAAAATCTGTCAGCTTGGCCAGTCCGAGCTACATCTTCCAGAATTCCCTTTCCTGTGTGTCTCTGGTTAGACTGAGCTGCAAGAGAGATTCACAAGGTAGAAATGAGGTAGCAGCCATTTTGTAGCTCACACACATTGTCATTTAATCTGCTGGCTCACTTTGTCAAGCCTACAACAGTTCCACCTTCCCCTGGAACCTTCGTCAGCTTCTCTGACTCTTGGGCCAAGTGTGTGTTTGGTTCTGAGACAAAGGGCACCATCTTCTCCTGCAGGATACTCATCCCGTCAAGTCAGAGGCAGTGAGGACTGACATGGGTTTCAATCCTTCTTGGGCTCCACCTCATGTTTGTGGGTTTCAGCTTGTCCTTGTTTTCTACTTCACACCCACCTTCCCTTCCCAACTATCTTCTCTGAAGACCAAACTCAAGCATTAGACATGAAAGAAAATAGCCTTACAGAAACTCTTTAACCAGCCCGCATAACTGTATAAGGTCAAATTCTCTCTCTCTCTCTCTCTCTCTCTTTCTCACACACACACACACACACACACACACACACACACACACACACACACACACACACACACACACACACACACACACACACACATCTCTAAGTGGTTATGCCTCTCTCATTGGACCCTGATTGATGATACCAGAACCTATTTTTATAAACTCCCCATAATGTCAGTTTGGGACTTAAAGTAAAGAAGAATCTTTGGAAATTGTTTCAAAAGAAGCACAAATTAGGATAAAACTAGAGCTAACCGTTAAGGTAAACTTCAAAATACTAATTAAAAAAAGAGAGAGAGCTAGAAAAAAAATAAATACCATAGCACCAACCACATTCTGACCCCCCCGCCAGATGCACAGTAAATGAAATAAATGGGACCAGCACCCTTTGTTATTGATCCTGCATTGGCTTGTACTTGCCCAAGGTCAGTAGCAGAGCCCATGCAAGAGGCAATGGAATGTAGGGCCAAGGGGATGAGTTCGATTACTTAAATCAAGCAGGAATTCTCTTCTGTCTACAGTTACATATAGGCTTAAGACCAATGAATGCAGGTATTCATGGTGTATATGCACCATGGGAATTTCTTGCCATGTACCTTTCTGCGCTTGGAGACTTGGCTGGGTCCCCAGTGGCAGCTGCCCAGGACAGTGTTCTCTGGACTTCCTCATCCCTGCTCTCTCTATACAGGAAGCAACAAAGCAGTACATGCTGCTCCCTTCTCTGCTCTGTAGGGAACTCATAACAGGCAACACTGGCTAAGAAAGGAAGTATTCCCATCCCGTCACATGGACCCCTGAGGTGGATTTAGGAAAAAGTGATTTCACTTTGGATCTCCATCAAGGCATCTCTCAGGATAGGGAAGCTCATTGGCTTCTCGACCTTCCTCCCAACTCTGTCTCCAAATCTCTCTTGTTTAGATGCGCCCACCTGAAATTTACCACTAGTGTCATTTAGCGTGGACCCAAGTCACACCATATGAGAGAGCTGAATCATCTTTTTGCCTTGTAACAGTAAGTAGAGATGTTTCCAGCCAGGAGTGGGGAGGTTTAATGGCAGCTGATGGGGCTTTGCAGGGTGAGGGTATAGGGTCCAGGCAGTAGGGCAAGGGAGCTCTGAGACAGGGGGTGATGAGAGGGAGCTCCAGGAGCTGCCACAGCACAAATGCCTTGCGTTGCTCCAATGGTGTGCGGGGCTGTCAGTCAGGGGGCCCATCAAGGTGGGAGAGAGCACATTAAGGAATGTAGAAGGGCCCTGAGCTTCCCTCTGCCACAGCGTGGCTTAAAGCCACATATCCTTCCTGCTTTGCATCTCAGTCGTTTCATGGGTTATGTCAGGGGCATGGCCCATGTCTCCTGTGATGGTAGGTCAGATGCCTCTGGCTTCCTGACCCTAATCCTTGACCTCATCTATGATTCTAACCACAGTCTGTGCTGGCCTCACCCTGATAGCATCTTGTCTCAAGAGCAGGCCCATGTCTCTTGCTTCCTCTATTTGAGGATTTCTGTGACGCTGCAGACATTAGTGGGAGCCCCCTTGAACCCATATATGCACAGCCCTGACATGCAGGGGAGCTAATGCCTTCAAAAGAGCCCTCAAACAACGGGCAACGGGAGCTGATGATGAACGCCTCTCTGGCTGATCATCAGATGGACCATCCTGAGAGACCATCCCAGGTGGGATTAAGCTCCACTTGCAGAGCGATGACCTTGATAACACACCTATATTGGCTTTTTTCCCCCTTCCCTCCCTTTCCCCAGTGCCTTGCTTCTGCTCCCTGGGATCACGTCCCATATAAACTACCTGCACACACAATCTCTTATCTTGGGCTCAGCCTTCTAGAGGCGGGGACCCAGGAGAGGAAACATAACATTTCTGTGTAATCTCAACAAACCCCAAGGCCACAAGAGGCTCAGTCTTGGCAGGAAGTCCAGCAAACAATAATGACATCATGCAAAAAAAGGCATTTGAACTTTTAGTATTTATAAAGATACATCAAAGAAGAGTCAGCACTTTCTAAATTCCCCGTCCGGGCCCCACATCATCTCGCAGCTACTCCAGACCCCTGTGCATGCCATTCTTGCTCTTCTTTTCCATCTCTTTTATTGCATGAATGCATTTAGCTTCTCTGGCTTAACTCTCTCTCTCTCTCACTCACACACACACACACACACACACACTGGAGTCCCATCTCTCTGCTGTCCTCCTGACTCAGTTTCCCTGAAGAGCCAGCAGCAATCTTTTTCACTGGTGGTGGCAGAATGGGGGACTCTTTCCCCCTCCCAATGTCCTCCTCCTTTGGTTCTGGGATAAAAGTTAGACTGCAAACTTCTAGGGCACAAACACAGAGCCTGGCTTGCATAATCGCTACAGCAAACCTGCAGGGAAACCTTTTTCCTGTCACGACACACATAGAAACAGGCATTTTTGTACCACAGACTCATGTAAATAGCTAAAACTGCCATCCCAAGGGCCAAGGGGCTCCCTATCCTGCTTAGCAGAGCGTCCCTGTTTGCTGCACCCCTGCGTGTCAGACCACCCCAGCTGGGAAGGCAGGGGGACGTGCAGGCAGGGACTAGGGCTCCCACGCTGCGGTAGGTCCTGAGAACACGTGGACAGCTGACTCTCTCGGCTCCTAATGAACACGAGCCCCGCTTGACATTTTCCTGCATGTTCTTATATTTCCCAGCTGCCTCCCTGCCCCCATCCACACGTTCCCCGACACGGCAATTAATTGTTCTCTGCTGTTCGGCGGCACTGGTGTATGCAGCCAGGCCTGCAGTCTTGCTTTGTTCCCAGTTTAATCACTGGCGGTCCCTGGCTGTCCCTCAAAAAGCAGACAAAACCAGCCAGCTGCAGACCCAGCTGTCAGCGAACCCCGACACTGACATTCAAGTGGCCACAAGAGAGCCTACAGAGCACCCGGACAGGGCTCGTTCTTCGCCTTTCTCCTCCTCACAACGGACAGGCCCTGAGGACGGGAACGTGTGCGCTGGGCTTGGCAGTGGGCAGGAGGCTCTTGTTAACAGCTTGCCTTCCTGTTTACACGGGGTCTGGCAAAACTGTTAATTTCTTTCACGGAGGTGACAAATGGGAAAACCAGAACGCCAGGGAGTAGCAGCCTGGAAAACAGCCTCAGAACGACTTCTTGAATCAAAGCAGGAGGCTGTGGGTCAGGGGGAGGACCATCCTGGGTTCCCAGGCCTGCCAAAGAGGACCTGGTGTGCTTAGCTGTCTCTCCAAGAAGACGCAGTGAGCCCCACCGTGTGGGCGTGCCTCTCTGCTGTTCTACTTCCCACCAAAGTGGCCCACAACAGAAACTGTAAAGTCCCTGTGGAATGAGCATCTGCATTAGGACCTGCGGAGTCTGTCCCCATCATCCACGAGTAACCCTTGATCTGGGTCTGAAGCTGAAACCACTCCAGGAAATATATCAGGATTTGGTGGCCCCTGCCCACTGCTTGCCTCTGGCATCCTAAATCCTGGACAGCAGGGCTTCCCTGGTGGCGCAATGGTTGAGAGTCTGCCTGCCGATGCAGGGGACACGGGTTCGTGCCCCGGTCCGGGGAGATCCCACATGCCACGGAGCGGCTGGGCCCGTGAGCCATGGCCGCTGAGCCTGCGTGTCCGGAGCCTGTGCTCTGCAACGGGAGAAGCCACAACAGTGAGAGGCCTGCATACCGCAAAAAAAAAAAAAAAAAAAAAAAAAAAGAATTCTGGACAGCATTCCTCACCCTAGCTATACATTGAAAGCACCTGGGGAGAGTCTGATTTATTATTCTGGGGAGAGACCTGGGTGCTGATCTGTTTTAAAAGTTCCTCAAGGGGGCCTCCCTGGTGGCGCAGTGGTTGAGAGTCCGCCTGCCGATGCAGGGGATACGGGTTCGTGCCCCGGTCTGGGAGGATCCCATATGCCGCGGAGCGGCTGGGCCCGTGAGCCATGGCTGCTGAGCCTGCGCATCCGGAGCCTGTGCTCCGCAACGGGAGAGGCCACAACAGTGAGAGGCCCGCGTACCACAAAAAAAAAAAAAAAAAAAAAAAAAAGTTCCTCAAGGGATTCTAATGAGCAGCCAAGGTTGAGAATGTCAGGGAGGAAAAACATCTCCTCTACCCTCTTAGGTTCTGTATTGAGGGGCTGCAAATTTAACTGACAAATACAGATTAACGGGAGAAAAGGCATACAAACTTCTTAATATTTTGCATGCACGGGAGCTCACATAAAAGAAGTGACACTTAAAGAAGTGGTTAGATTTGGGAGCTTATATGCCCTTCCTAAGAAAGGAAAGAGGGTTTGGGCTTCAAGGGACAATAAATTATGGGGAAGTGACAAGGAAATATATGTGGAAAACCAGTGGAAGATAAGGGTAATTTTAGTAAGGTTTGCTTATGCAGACTCATCTCACTGGGGACTCTTGGCGATAAGAGTTGCTCTCCTCTTCCTGGTATGGGAATGGGTATCTCTTCAAAAGAGAAATTTATGCCCCACTTTTAGGTAGATATGGGGAGGGCAGAGAACTCCTCCTGCAACTATTGCTTCTCAATTGCCTTCAACTTAAAATAATCCTTATTCCAAAATGGCATCTTTGGGGGTGGCATATACTGATCGCCTTCATGAACTACTAATAAAGGATAAATTACTGTTGTTTTCATTATCAATTATTATTATTATGTTAAGTGCAATGCTAGCTTATCTCAAAAGGCTGTTTGTAGAGGTGAGGATGGAGGCAAGGAATGAGTTGAGGAGGAAGTGAATTCCAACAGTCACAGCCCCCCGCTAGGGTGAACCACAGCACTATTCGAGTGGGATTGGGGCGTGGGTTTTCCTGGGATATAGGACTTTGGGTGTTAAAACTGGAAAAGTCAGTCCCCCCCCCACTAGCTCTGAGGGTGCCATGAGCTGTCTTTTACCATGTGGGTGCCCTGGGCCCCTGAGCCTCTTGAAGAAAGGAGTGGAGTTATTCATGCCTGTATTTCCCAGTATCTGCCATGCAGTAGGTGCTCAGTATCCAGTTCCCAAATTTGCTGCCTCCTGTTTAATTCAACTAAGGTCCCTAATATTTTATGTAGAAATGTTACCATGCTTTCATGGCCTGGAGAGAGACACAGTGTTGTTTGTTCTAGAGAGGGAAGCAGCTTCAGAGTGGGTGGGCAAGCAGGCTGTAGGCTGAGCTTTGGGAGAGCATTTGCAAGCCTGTGGATACAGAACACCATGGCTGCAAGCATCACAGAGGAATGGAGCTATTCTCACCACAGATATAGAGCTCATTTAAATATCCCTGTGCACACAATTCCTATCAAAGGAGCTGGATTGCAAAAAGTAGCTATTTTGGAAGTTTTGTCTCTTATGGAAGGAAAATCAAAATTTTCTCTCTCTCTCTCTGCTTCAATTTTACATGGAGAGAGTGAATGAGGATTTGTGGAGAGCACTGCAGCTCTCTACTTGGGCTCTTGGAGGACTCTCAAAGTCTGACAGGCAGGCCCTCCCAAAGCTAACAATGAAGGCCTCCCCATCCCCCCACACTGCCCCCTCCTATCCTCAGTGTGGCCACCCTAGGTCCCTGCACAGCCCTGGGCACCTGCCAGGATCCTGCCCATCACTTGTCCTTCCCTGCCCCCATACTTCTACTCCTTCTGCAATGGTCAACTCAAGCCTATGTTCCTCCAGGAAGTCCTACCTGCCTCTCTCTCTTCTGGAAGTTTCCAAAGGAAGCAGAGTCCTCACACTGCCCAGCATCCCTTTGTAATCCCTCCTGGAAGTAACCAGGTAATTTGTTCTGCCAACATTTTCTTTGCTGACATATTCTCTGCCCCACCTCCACTACTCCCCACACCCGACCATCAGTCCTGGTATTCCTGGAACTATGTGAAATCCTGGCTGGCAATGGTGTGCCAACCTGTTCGCCATGATGTATAATCAGTAAGAAAGAAGTTGGGGGTGAGGGTGGGGGAGCATCGTGTTGGCTCTGCTGCCGTGAGGCCCTGGGTGTGAGTTCTCTGTGTTGGGCATCCCTCCAGAATGTCCAGAGCCACAGGCTATCTACCACCGCTGCTGCCATCCCATTATGTTATCAGCTCCCAAATCTTGGCCAGATCCTCAGCTCAGCCCCACAGGGAGCAGCAGAGCACATGATCAAGGGCCAGACTCTGGAGTCAGCTACCCACGTTCTGGCTGTGTGGCTAGCTCCTGCTGGTGCCTTTAGTTCCCTCATCTATAAAATAGGGATAATAACAGTACCCACTTCACTGCATTATTGGGAGGATCAAGTGACCTACTTTTGCTAAAGCAGAACGGTGTCTGAGACATAAGAAATGCTGGTTATTATTATTTAACATGCTTTGAATGGAAGGGAGAGAGGCCACCTGATTTGTATGAGCCCTGTGCCCTGAACTTTTCCCATCTCTGGGTTTGGTTCTTATTGCTAGAGGCAGTTCTGACCTCTCTAGGAACTTTTTACCCTAGCTGCTCCTGGGTTTCCTTCTGTGTCGTACTTTGCCTCCCCAAGAGGCCAGCCAGGGCCAAATTCTAAAAGGTTGTCTTTAACTGCCACCCTGATATAGTCTATTTGTAATTGCTTTGAATGTGTTAGTCTTGATCTCCTAAACCTCTGTGTGCTTTCTTTCTTTCTTTTTCTTTTTTTTTTTTTTTTTTTTTGCTGTACACGGGCCTCTCACTGTTGTGGCCTCTCCCATTGTGGAGCACAGGCTCCAGACGCGCAGGCTCAGCGGCCATGGCTCACGGGCCCAGCCGCTCCACGACATGTGGGATCTTCCCTGACCGGGGCACGAACCCCTGTCCCCTGCATCGGCAGGCGGACTCTCAACCACTGTACTACCAGGGAAGCCCGCTCTGTGTGCTTTCTTGAGGGAAGCAATTCCGTCGTGTGCATTTTCTTTATCCCCCAACTATGCCTGACATAGTTCTAGGCACTGGCTGAGGGACACGTTAGCACCTGGGAGAACCCAAAAGCAATCTTCCACCCCCCATTGCCTAACATCCATAATACCAGAAGTAACACTGGAGGGACCCCCTTGACTTTGGCCATCTGGGTCTGGAGGCAGATTGGCAAATACACCTGCCTCGGATTTGGTAAGTTGGGATTGTAGAGTGATAACCCACAGGACATACAGCCCTAGCCTCTGTCCACTTCCTGAGGTTTGGAGTAAGCTCGAACAGCTTTATTGGGAGGCAGACAGGGGAGACGCCAGCCAGAGCCAATAAATAGATATCCTCTCTCCCTTGGCTTGATTTCCTCAGCAGTGTACCGAAATAATGCTGAGCCTAAAGCCTGCGGTAATAAAATAGACACAGGCAATGAAGGAGCTATAATTCCAGGCTATAGGGAAAGTTCCCTGGCTCTGCTGTGGTTCTCCATGGCCACCCTTATTTTACTGGAAAGGGAGCTGTTTGTGGCATTCCTAGGGTCCTTCTGGCATTTTAGAGCCTTTGTTGGAAAATGCTTTTAGATCAGCATTAAGTCTGTGTTGCAAGACTGGCTGAGTAATAAGTGAGCTAACCTATCCTATTTTCCATAAAGAACTCTAAATTCCTCCTACTTCTCTGAACGAAATATCTGTGTTCCCACCCACACTCTCAGCTACCTGCTGCGGAGGATGAAACCCCACCAAGTTCTGTTTTAGCACAGCCGCTCCTGGGGCTGCGGGCCGGTCCTCCCTTCCAGCCAGGGCCCTCCACTCTGTGTCTGAGTTCTTGCTCTGCTCCAGTAGGGATAAAGGCATGTTAATGGGGCCAAGAGTCCCTCTGCCAGATGGGCTGAAACACCACAGCCTTACTGCAGTCAGCAGCCCTTGGAAAAGAGTCCAGACGTGAAATGCTTTGCTGTGCAGAAATTGTCAGCAAACAGCAAGACGGGCCCCCACCTGCCATGCACACCATATTCCTGCCTGGGCAGCCGGGCTCAGCCTGTCCCTTGCCTAAAAGGCCCTCTATTCTCCTAGGCACCTGTCAATCCTACTATCTTTCAACACTCAGCCCTAGCTCCTTCCTCTCTTGTATCTATTCTTTCAGAATGCACTTATTGAGAACCTGCTGAATTCCAGGGAGTGGACTAGGGATGAGGACACACAGATGAAACTCACAGGCCCTACCTGCAAGGAGCTTCCAATCTAGGAAGACTTCTCTGACCACTGAAGCCCACTGCCTTTTTTGAACTCCTTTGAACACCACCTGGTTGGTCCAGCCTTGGCTTTCGTTAATATTATCCCCAACTTACAGATGAGGTAACTGAGCCCCTGAGAGGTTAAGAGCATTGTCCATGGTCACTCAGTCAGTTGGTAGCCGTTAAGTGCTCAATAAGTTGGTCTTATTTCCCCAACTCATCTCTAAGCTTCCTGGGAGGGGACCAGACACTTCAGCTCCGCTACCCACAGCTTTCCAGCCATTTTGCAGACATTAAGTCCCCAGTAAAAGCTGATAACTTGCTGATTGCTCTTGGGCTGGCCCAAGGTCAGGGGGTTGCTCCATTTGGGATCCCAGGCCATCCCTGCATCTTGAGAGGCTGAGTTTCTTCCCCAGTGCTCTGGCCTCACACTCACCTCGGTGTGGCCTCCTGTTGAGAAGCAGCAGCTTTCAGCCTCCAGAAGGGGACATGCTCCTCCCTGTGGCAAACAGACTTTGCTTGCTCCAAAGGCCCTATTCTCAGAGCAGGCCCAGGTGAGAAGCCCTTAGGATGGGAGACCCTTACTTAAATAGGGGTCTTGGTTGCAGTCTTCTTCCTCAAAGAAAATCAAGTTACCCTGATTTCTTTTTTTCCCATGAACCATTTGTGGGGAACAGGAGATAATAAAGAAAGTCGACTTTTCCTCCAGAGGAAACTTCTCAGGCAGCTTCTTACGAATGACTGTGGTCTTGTCAGGAGGATGCAGTGTGAGGGGGGAGCCGGTAGAACTGTGCTGGGAGCTCAAGTGGACCCAGCCCCCAGTGGTGAGCTGGCTACAGGGAAGTCACCAAGGACCCTGGGTGCCTAGGCCTCTGGCCAAGAAAGTCAGGCCTGGTTGTCAGCCAGCCAAAAGCTGCTGTGCCCGTGAAAGTGTTCATCCATAGACACAGCCTCACCTGAAATGCCACAGTCCAAAGTCTACCTGTGGGTGTTTGTTCTGTAAGGACAGATGTACCAGGCAGGGGAATTTAGGAAGCAGGAAGTGAGGACTCTGCATGGGAATGTTTAGATCTCAGGATTCAAGTCAGAACCTATTGAGGATTTGTTTGTTGTCTTTGTGGCAATTTAAATGTCCATTTAAATCTCTCTCCAGAGCTGGCTGCAGTATCTGGTGAGTTGGGAGAGAAGCCTCAGGGCCTTGGAATTAAATCCTGGGGATGGAGGAGCGGGGAGGGAAGTGCTCAGAATAGAGAGAGAAAAGGCATCCCCCAACACACACAGAGATGCACAGACAGGCAGAGGTGGTCAGCGCCCTGGGGGAAGCTGACTAATGAGGCCTAATCATGCCAGAGGGAAACCAGCCAACTGTCAGGCTATCTTCCCAGAGCTTGAAGACCTGAAGGAAGGAGCAGCTCGCTGGCCTCAGAGGTGACCTTGCTTTCAGGGGCCAGGGAAAGGAGAGGACACCCTCTGGAGGAGTATTCAAGGCCAGGAGGACGTCAGGATACAAAGGTGGAGGTCCTAGGGCTAGGGTGGGGATGGGCTTCCTCAAGGGCAGGGGAAGGGAGAGGGATAAGACAACTTAAGACAAACTGGCAGCCAGTCAGCAGGATCCAGGCTGGCCGGACGGTGACGGCCAGGAGACTGCCTGCTTCTGGGGCACCAGACACAGCCTCTTCCCAAACACCACAAAGCTCCAGCCAACAGAAAAGCCACCTGGGCCTCCTTGCACACTTTCCTGCTCAGGAGCCAGGAATGTGCTGCCTCCTTCCCTGACCTCACAGACCATACTCAGCGAAACAGCCGGATGTTCTCCAGATGCTATTTGCCTGCCATCACCTGGCAACAGGCAACAGGTAGAATGAGTAACTCTCACCCTTATTTTCATTTCTGTTTTCTTGAAATAAAATTCCTTAGAAAGAACTCTGAAAGCGAGGAGAAGAAATCCTAACTTGGTAACACCACTGAATGTTTCCATTCTTCAGGGCAAATCAACGGAATTTTTATTTTAATTTTTTTAATTAAAAAAATAAAAATTTGGGCTTCCCTGGTGGCGCAGTGGTTAAGAATCCACCTGCCAATGCAGGGGACACGGGTTCGAGGCCTGGTCCGGGAAGATCCCACATGCTGCGGAGCAACTAAGCCCGTGCGCCACAACTACTGAGCCTGTGCTCTAGAGCCTGAGAGCCATAACTACTGAAGCCCACATGCCTAGAGCCTGTGCTCTGCAACAAGAGAAGCCACCGCAGTGAGAAGCCCGTGCACCGCAATGAAGAGTAGCCCCCACTCACCGCAACTAGAGAAAGCCCACATGCAGCAATGACAACCCAACGCAGCCAAAAATAAACAAATTAAATAAATAAATTAAATAAATAAAATAAAATTTTTATTTTTAATTTATTTATTTTTGGCCACGTGGCATGCAAGATCTTAGTTCCCCGACCAGGGGTTGAACCCGCGCCCCCTGCAGTCAAAGCAGGGAGTCTTAACCACTGGACGGCCAGGGAAGTCCCCCTCTGGATTTTTAATTTAAAAAACAAAAAAAGGGGGGGGGGGGATAAAAAGAATTAACTAAGGAAACTATAAACAAAATTAAAAGATAACCTACAGAATGGGAGAAAATATTTGCAAATGATGTGATCAACAAGGGCTTAATTTCCAAAAAGCTCATACAATTCAACAACAAAAAAAACAAACAACTCAATCAAAAAATGGGCAGAAGAACAGACATTTCTCCAAATAAGAAATACAAATGGCCAACAGGCACACAAAAAGATGCTCAGTATTGTTAATTATTAGAGAAATGCAAATCAAAACTACAATGAGGTACCACCTCATACCGGTCAGAATGGCCATCATTAAAAAGTCTACAAATAACAAATGCTGGAGAGGGTGTGGAGAAAAGGGAACCCTCCTACACTGTTGGTGGGAATATAAGTTGGTACAGCCACTGTGGAAAACAGTATAGAGGTTCCTCAGAAAACTAAAAATAGAATTACCATATGATCCAGCAATGCCACTCCTGGCCATATATCCAGAAAAATTCTAATTCAAAACGATACATACACCCCTATGTTCATAGCAGCACTATTCACAATAGCTAAGCCATGGAAACAACCTAAGTGTCCATTGACAGATGAATGGATAAATAAGATGTGATACATATATACAATGGAATACTACTCAGCCATAAAAAAGAATGAAATAATGCCATTTGCAGCAACATGGATGCAACTAGAGATTATCATACTAAGTGAAGTAAGCCAAAAAGATGTACCATATGATATCACTTGTACGTGGAATCTAAAATATGACACAAATGAACTTATCTATGAAACAAAAACAGACTCACAGACATAAAGAACAGACTTGTGGTTGCCAAGGGGGAGGGGGTTGGGGGAGGGATGGAGTGGGAGGTTGGGGTTAGCGGATGTAAGCTATTATATATAGAATGGACAAAAAACAAGGTCCTACCGTACAGCACAAAGAACTATATTCAATATCCAATGATAAGCCATAATGGAAAAGAATATTTAAAAAAAAGAATGTATATACGTGTATAACTGAATCACTTTGCTATAGAGCAGAAATTAACATAACATTGTAAATCAACTGTACTTCAATTAAAAAAAAAGAATTAACTGAAAACGTTAGCAAGAAGCTAAATTAGCTCATATAGTTTGAAAATGAAGATAAAGGTTTTAGTGAAGTTTGCACTTCCCCCAGATGACACATGGGACAGGGCCAGGTGACCTCCCAGCCTTGCTCACCACATCACACCACCCTGGGCCCGTTTTGAGGGAAGAGCTTAGCCCAACCACTTCTACCAGGTCTAACCTGAGGCTGGGATATGCCACTAGCCATTTTAGGGAAGTACATTCATGTATACTAAGAGTTGCATAGATAGCATATAAATTTATACAAAATAAAAATTACATGTGTGCCTGAAATAACATAAAGTGCATTTGCACATTTTCTGGAAAAATAAAGGTGGTGTTCAGCTTGGCCCTCTGGGGATGCCCTGACAGAAGGTAAAAGAGGTGGCTGCCTGCCATGGCTGGGCCTGACATGACATAGAACTGAGCTGACCCCATCGTATGCATTCGGAGATGGGGTGTGGGGCTCATAGGTTACCCTCCTCATTGCAAAGGCAACACTCAGCTCTGTCAAGCTCTCCTCACCGCCTCTAGCAAGTCTCCCCACAACCCCTGAAGGCTCCTTTACTCACTTCTGCAGCAGAGATACTCCGTGAACACCCGTCTTTGAGGTCAGACCTGCTGCCACACAGAATCCAAGCAGCTTTGGGGCTCTCCCATGTGCCTGCTCTGCCCTATTAGCTGGACCATACGATTCTGGCAGTGAGGGGTCTTACTCTACCTCGTGCCCATGTTTCAGAGGTGTGTCTGTGATGAAGACCCAGTTTCCACTCTGACAGCCCCACTCCCCCACAACACCCACATACACACTAGTTCTCTCCGGTGGTCTGGAGATTCCAGAGGCAGGTGACGAACACAGGAACAGCTTGAGTCAGGGCCTCAGTTGTAACTCTCCTGGCAGCTACTGTTTTTTTAAGGTGAGGAATATGACTGTCCCTAGGACTTCAGGCTAAACATCAGATGAAGATGTGGAGTCCCTGATCCTTTCATTCTGGGGTGTGGGCCAGTGAAGCAGTGTGCTGACATACCCCTCACCTCCTCGCCCCACGCACAGCCCTGGTCCCACAATAGACTCTTTGGTAGAGCAGGAAGGAGGTAGTGCTGGCTGCTTCCACAGAGCGGTGTGGAAGACCGCCAGGATTAGGGCCCACCCCGGCCGGGGATGAAACGGAAGGGAACTGTAAAAGCAGGAGAGGAAACAACTCCAGCCTCTACACATTGACCACAGCCACTCCAAGCCCGGGCTCCCTCCAGCTCCGGGGCTGCCATACCACTGGGGATCCCCAGCCTTAGGATCCAGACCCACGCGACCATCACACTGAGGGCGCCAAGGATTCAACAGCACCTGTTGCACGGTGAGGACCCTGCATTCTGACTAGAAAAGAAAGCAGACAGACATGGTGTGTGAGAGGCCAGCAGGCAAGCCCCTGGGGAAGCTCACCCACCAATGGGACCTGCCACCTGGTCCTCAGAGAGCAGGAACCTCTGTGAACATTTGCCTCCATGCCTCTGGAGCTTGGAGGAGCCCTGCGGGCCACAGACTCCTGGCTGTCCCAGCCCTGAGTCATCACAGCCCCAGCTGGTCCTGCAGCCAGAAAACCAAACCACTGAATTTCAACCAAAGGGCCTGAGAGCTTGAGAGGATTCAAACAGGGCCACTAGTGGGTGGTCCTGCAACGAGCCTAAGCAGAACAAAGCAGGATAGAGCTCTGCCAGGAACCAGAAGAAAAGAAACCCTCCACTGGCACCTGGGCTGAGGCCCACTTTGCCTCCGGAGACCTTGGCTTGGCACCAGGGTGAGGCTTCCCAGAAGTGCTTGACAAAGATACTCCGGAAGTCTCTATGGTGCTTCCAAGTTCATAGAATGTTAAAGTAGGAAGGGACATTTTGTGAGATTTTCGCAACTCCTTTCTCTTCTCTGGGCCACAGTTTGCATATCTGTGTGAAGAAGAGATTGGACCAGATCTGCAGACCTCAACCGTGTCTGCACATGGGAACCGCCTGTGGATGCCCCATTCCACAGGTGAGCATCACGAGCTCCTGATGCTTCAAAGTAATCCAGGGGGCAGGTGTGGGGAGTTGTGGAGGAAGTGCTGCCACCAGACTGGCCAAGAGTTTGAAATTGTTTAAGTGGGATGATGGGCAAATGGACCGGGGGAGGAAGTATTGTTCTGTTCACTCTTTTTTTTTTTTAAATAAAAAGTTAAGAAACCAAAACTAATGATACCCTAAAACTAGCTATGCCTGGGTGTCACCTGGAACCTATTAAATTGGAACGTCTAGGGGCTGGGGCCCTGGCACTGAGGTTTTCACAAA
The DNA here is from genome assembly GCF_949752795.1 of Hyperoodon ampullatus. NCBI lineage: Eukaryota > Metazoa > Chordata > Mammalia > Artiodactyla > Ziphiidae > Hyperoodon > Hyperoodon ampullatus. Next base: position 36,595,535 of record NC_136928.1, read on the forward strand.
GGAGTCCCCAGGTGATTCTGCTGTGCAGCCAGGATTGAGAACCCTGGGCTAGACACTCTCCATGGTCCCCACTCGCACCTGAGCGGCTGAGCCACCTGCACCTTCCACCAGACACAGCAAGTCACACTCTGGTCCCATTTGCTCTAACTTCCTGCTGCAGGAGCCCTTCCTCTCAAAGGGGAATGATGGGAGCTGCACTTGGAGCAGGGGGTCCCTGCCAGGCCTTCACCCGCATCCTCTACTCAGTCCAGTCTGCCCCACCCCCTGGTTATGGTGGCCCCTCAAATTGGCTGCTCCCCAAGGCCTCCAGGGGAGGGAGCTCAGCACAAGCTCAGGGAGGGTGCAGGCTGCTCCTCCAGGTGCATCAGGAAGCTCAGGGCAGGACCATTCCCTCTCACCCACACAGTGAACCTGAACTTGAGCCTCAATTTCAGTCTCCTCATATGGCCAGGTGCTCTCAGGCCTCCCACCTCTCAGAACACAGTGAGTCACATTCCTACTGCATTTGGGTTGACCTCCCAGCAGACACTGAACGTTCCTGGGACTGCTTCCCAGCATCCCTTTTTTCCCAGTTGCATTTCAGTGTCTGGGACCAGGAAGGAGCAAACAGGCTCAGTTTGGATTTCCACACAGGATGCTCAGCTTGCTGGGGCCCCTGAGAGTTTCCACCTGCTCTCCCTGCCCCCTCAGCCCAGAACACCAACTGCTGCAGCACGTCCCCAACTGCAACATCACCCTCCGCCATCCTCGATATTGATACATGCCAGATTTCCCTGCTCTCTTCCCCACACTGGTGCAGCCATTTGCATTCCACACTCCTGGCAAACTTCTCAGACGTTCCCTCCCCATCCAACCCTTTGTCCTTTGTCAGTAACTAACCAGCTCTGCAAGGCAGTGTGGACCTTTCGGAAATTAAGGAACTTCTTAGGTGATGTTGCCACTTTCTCACATAAGTACTTCCTACTGCCTTTGTGGAGCTGAAGTTGGTTCTCCAGTTTGGCATTGGAGGCCTTTCCTGTGTCATTTCCCATTACTTCCCTATTAAAAACAAATACAAAACTTAAGCCTTCTGCTTTAGTCAGTCTGGTCTGCTTATATCCCCACAATGTACCTTTAGGTTTCTGCTCAGGCTAATTCTCCTGCTTCGAAGAATGGATTGCCCTTCTCTCTACCTGCCATCCTCAGGATTTGTCAGACCACTTTAACAACACTAGTAGAGGGTAAACCTTCTTGAGCACTTACTGTACCAGCAGTGCTAAGCGCCTCATATGCATCATCTCATTTACTCCCCACAAAACCCTGAGCCACTTAAAAAAGAAAAAAAAAAAAAAGGACAACACTTTAGGTTTACAGAGAAGTTGCAAAAACAGTACAGAGAGCTCTGTGTACCTCTCACCCTGCTTCCCCTAATGCTAACATCTTATACAACCACAGTACAATTGTCTTTTTCTCACAAATGTCTTTTTCTGGTCAAGGATCCCACATTTGAGTTGTTGTGTCTCCTTGTTCTCCTCCAGTCTGTGAACAGTTCTTTTGTCTTTCATTATTTTGACTCTTTTGATGAGTTACTTTGTAGAAAGTCTCTCAATCTGCATTTGTCTGATGTTTTTCTCATGATTAGGTTGAGATTATGTACTTTTGGCAAGAAGACCACCGAAGAGAGGTGGTGCCCTTCTCAGTGCATCGTACCAGGAGCCACATGATGTTAATTTGTCCTATTTTTGTAAATCTGTCATGTTAACCTTGATCACTTAAGATGGAGTCTGTCAGGTTTCCCCACAGTAAAGTTACTTTTTCTCTTCATCATTTTTAAGTACCTTGGGGGAGACACTTTGAGATTCTACAATATCCTGTTTCCCTTCCAACTTCGGCCCACTGAGTTTGGAACCATCCGTGGATCTTGCCTGCAGTAGTTATTACTGTGATACAGGCCTAAAGGTGATTTTGTATTTCATGAGGGTCCCTGTTTTCCCCATTTTATAGACGAGGACACTGTGTCTCAGATCTGTGATGTAGCCCAAGGTCCTAATGCTAGTAAGTTAGAACTTGGGCACCAAAGCACCGCCTCTGATGCTAAGCTCTTTATTCTCCTCCTCAGGGAGTGAACCACATGCTGGTGGGTGGCACCTCTTGTAGTCACCTGACCTTCCACATGGTCTCCTCCCCCAGACACACAGTTGGTTTCTGGAGGGCAGGAACTGGATCTCCTATCTAATTGCCCCAGATGCTCAGGGCAGGGCCTGGTGTCCAGCATTTGTGGACTGAGTGGTCCTGGAGGATTGAAGAGGTCACGCATGACAAGGGGAGAGGGTGGAACCAAAAGAAAGTCCAGCTTCTTTCCTTTCCGCCAGCCCACAAGGTATTATGGCCACAGATACACCCAAGTCTGCGAACCAGGGGACTCAGGAGAGCAGACACCAGCAGGGGTGTGTGAACCAGAGGCTGACCGGTGGGAGGAGGTGGGAGAAAGTTCGAAAGAAAAGGCAGAGGGAGGAAGAAGGACCATCTTACCCAGCCCATCATTTTACAGATGAGATGGCCAAAGCCATTGTTTCAGGGTATTATTGATTATAATCAGATTCTCAAGAACAAAGCGGGGCTTATTGAAAGGATTCAGAGAAGGAGTTTACTGAACTCATTGGCAGGAAGTACGGCCTGGAGGGGGCTTTTCAACTGAGGTGCTCCCGCTGACTACTAGCCTCTCTGTGCCTCTACATTCACATGTATCTGTAATTCCACAAATACTTATTGAGTACCTTTATGTGGCAGCAGCGTGCTAACTATAGGGAAGAAAACTGTGAGCAAAACCAGGGGTCCCCTTGGCACATTGGAGAGGGGTTGGTTTTGTCTGACTTGTCTTCTCAGGTCGTGGGTGGGGTGATCTAAGCCAGAAGGAAAAGCCAAAGTGACAAACATACTGAGTGACATCCTGCATGGACCAGCGAGGGCCGGTGACGCCTTCAAGGTGGCACGGGGCTGCAACTTGGGTCTTTCAATCCTGATTTCAGGGCACATTCATATTTGCTCACTTTCTGATGCAGGGGCCACATGGTGGAGGGGCTTGAGTGTGATGCGGGGGTTTATGAAGATGTGCATGCATGTAGGACCAGGGCTGAGGGCAGGTAGCTGGGCGTGTGGGAGGACTGGGGGCTGGATAGAGGAGGGGACTGTTCATAAGGAAACCACAGGCTGAAAACACTGAGAATCAGCCTTCGGGGGCCAGTTTCAGGCTTCAGTTTCCAGCTCCTGGCTTCTCTGCTCCTACGGCAACCGTCAGCCCACTGATCTGGCAGCCAAGGCTGAACGCTCAGGACCTGAACTCCAGGTTTGCACAGTGAGAGGAAGGTGGAAGTGAAGAACAGGCATGCTGAGTGCGGTGACCAGCACTGGACTAGAAGCGGCTTTGGACTCTCGTCCTAGTACTCAGGACAAATCCCTTCGCCCATCAGACCCCAGTCCACTTACTGGATGCAAAATAAGGGCTGGCTCAGAGGTTTTCAGCCTGAATCACCCAGAAACCTCGTGACCTGGTAGATCCCAGACCCACCCCAGAGATGGGGTGCCGGGGGCCTGGAAGGAGATTCAGGGACATGCCTGGCTAACCGGTGCTCTCAGGTGGCCCTGGGCCATCCTCAATCCTGGACCACACTTTGACCAACAGTGGACTTGGTCATCTCTGGGGTCCTTCACAGCATTTCCCTGAAAAAGCCAAGTTTCTTTGGGCCACATAGAGGGAAGGCCACTATCCTCCAGATGCCCCTGCCTATTGGTGTGGGGTGGCCCAGCAGAAGTGGCTGGATGGCCAAGCAAGATGCCTGCCTACAGGGAACCAGCAGTCAAGCTTGGGGGAGCTGAAGTGGAGCCACAGAACCTCCATGCTGTCTGCTCAGGACTCTGAGGTCACGCTGACCTCCATCTCCCATTCCCTGGGCTGGCCTGGCCACTTCAGATCCTAATCAGGCCAAAGCTCATTTGAACATATTTGTATGCCAGAGAGCAGAGTTCAGGGCCGAGTCCTGAAAGCACTTTGTGTTTTCCCAAATTCCGGGAGATCAACATGTTGATGAGACCTAATAGGAGCCCAAGGGGCTGGCCGGAGACCCCAGGACCCAGTTCCTCAGTGGAAAATCCACACTCACCAGATTATACCTTTGAATCTCAATTTGCCCACTCTGTATGCATCATCAAAAGCTCCATCTTCAAAGCTTCCTTATGCCATAAAGCTGTCCCCATCCCCCCAGCCAAAATTACCTGCTTTTTCTTCTACAACTTTGTTAACCATTTTAATGCTCATCTCCCACCTCAGTTTAAAGCAGGAATTGTCCCATTTTTGTTTCCTGGGAGTCTGGCACATAGCAAGTGTTCATCAAATTGAAAATAGAATGAATGAGACAAGGGGGTTAGTCTTCCAGTTCAAAAAATGAAGAAGTTATTGTGTTTGTTATTATATTAGATCAATCATTGATCTAACGTTATAGGTGCCAGAGTTTATTAAAATAACCATTTTGCAAAGAATATGCTACATTTCCTGGCAATAATAACCATTCATAATTTATATTAGGGGTATCTACAGGAGCCCCAAAGATGAACTGCACAAAGTAGGAATGGCACCTGACAATACTTAGCATCTATTTTTTTTCTGAGCTTCAAATTGAGTGAATGGTGTTCTACCTTATAAAACCAAAAAGGACAATAAACGGGGAAGGAATTTTTCCCCGGAAGACACACAAGCCCACAAGAACTGCTCACACAGCTAGCAATTATGTTGGAAGCATGGCCTAAGAATGAGAGAGTTCCTCTTGACTCTATGGACTCATATTTATCCCACAAAAGACACGGAGACAGTTAGGATCCTTGGTGCAGGAATACTGGTGGAAGGGCAAAACCTATTTCACATCTGGGTCTGAGGTGGCCCCGGTAAGGGAGGTTTGGGACACCAAGTTCTCCAGGTTAATGGTAGTGCCTGGAGTCAACAGGGCTGAGGAGGAGGCATCTGCAGCCCATACTGAAAGAACTATTTCTCCTCAGAGAAAGCACTATTCACGGAAATAACTGGAAAAAAAAAAAAAGCAACCTTTGAGGGCTTCCCTGGTGGCGCAGTGGTTGAGAGTCCACCTGCTGATGCAGGGGACATGGGTTCGTGCCCTGGTCCGGGAAGATCTCACATGCCGTGGAGTGGCTGGGCCCGTGAGCCATGGCCACTGAGCCTGCACGTCCAGAGCCTGTGCTCCACAATGGGAGAGGCCACAACAGTGAGAGGCCCGCGTACCGCAAAAAAAAAAAAAAAAAAAGCAACCTTTGGGACAATAGTTGCTTTGGGGTCTATCTGATAGGCTCTGAGCAACTACTTCTGTGGAAAGTGGATGAAAATGAAAGTAGATGCTGATGTGGTCTAGGACTCAGGTGGGATACCCAGGCCTGATAACCAACTTCCAGAAGAGGGGATGTGAAGGTGAAATCTTTTATTTTTTTAAAAAAAAAGGGGGGGTAAGGGGTTTGTAAGAGTAACCAATGGCCCAGAGACATTTGTGAAAAAAATGTGGGAACAGTGTGGCAGAAAGAAACCCTGAAGCTCAATGACTGAGTCACATTCCAGGGGCATCCTGCCTGATGGTTCCCCATGATCAGCTCAACCACTAAATTGCAGCAAAGGGAGGAAAGACAACTAGTCTACTTCATGGAGCCTCAATTTTGTCACCTAGAAGATGTGTACAACAATCATTTCTACCCACAGGTTTGTTTACGAGGATTAAATAAGATCACAGCAGGACTAGTAGATGCTTTTCCTGAGATCAGAGCCAAAAGTACCTTGGCCTGGCTAAATAACATGTAATGGTCTGCATTCTAGTATAGAAAATACATGCGCTCTGCAGCTATTCCTGTAACTGAATGGGACATGAGCTCCATGCCCCCCCTATTTTTAGCATTTTTTTGGTTTTATGATTTGTCCTCATTGCTTGCTTACTTAAGGAAACCCATTTCATTATGGCCTGAGAAAAATGTAGTACTCAAAAATGTTTATAGCAATACAATACTTTTTATAATGCTACAAGGATATTTGGGCTGATTGTGAATGTCCTCTTTTCCCCTCTGGTTAGGAACACATGAAAAGTCAATTAAGCAGCACAGTTTGTTCTGTAAGTTAAGTTAGTGTGTAAGGCAGTTTGGGCACTGTTTATGGAAATGAAAAGTCTTCACCCGGTTTTGACTCCTTTACAGATGTCTCTTGCTGTGACAGGCTGGAAAATGAACTAGAGGAGAATGTGGGTGCTCCATGTAGGGACTTGGTCAAGAAACTTGGCCAGGAAGCAGAAACATGGCGCTGCATAAGCGCCATGTGCCTGGGACTGAGGGCCAGCCTCCAGTAGAAGGTCTCTTCATTCTGAGTGACTTTGCCGTGAACCAAGGTGACAATAAAGAAGTTCCAAAGAAACAGCCCCTTAAGCCCAAACGAATGCAGATTTCAGTGACATACAAGGATGGGCCACTGAGGGACCAGGCCAAGGCCCTGCCTCTCTGCAGCTTCAGTAGAAGCCCTAAGAGCAGGTATGCCCTGGCTTCCCCAAGACAGCGTAGAAGGCAACATCCCGGCTGCCCCTGGCAAGCGCATGCATACACACATGCACACGCGTGCACACACACATGCTGCTTGTTATTCACAAAAACAACCCACTGACTCCCAATAATATCTGTGGTATTCTCCCTACTGTCACATCTGATTGAAATCTCTCCCATGAGGGCAGCAATTCTCCAACTATCTCACAATTTTCAATCAGAAGTTCTACAAGCATAGAAACCACATGACCCCCAAATCGTACTTCTAAATATTCGCCCAAGAGAAGTGAAGTTGTACATGAACGTTCATAGCAGCTTTATTCATAAAAGATTGTAAATCCTCTTTAAAAACTGAAGCTAATTTACTTCAAAACCAGAATTAAGTTTTTCTTCGAACTGTCTATGGGAATACATATTGGCAGAGCGTCTGAAGGTGCTTCTGGGGTCAGCTGTCATGCTCACAAATGTCCAGGAACCCTAAAGCACTGCCCTGGCCTGGGTTTGCTGTAGAAACAAGCAAGTTGACCAGCAGTTGCAAGAGCCTCTCCAGAAGGCCCAACTTATCTTCGGTTTTCTACTCAAAATATTCTTATGTCTTTAGTATCAAAATCCATGTGTTCACCATCTGGGTCATCAGTACCAGGTTGCTAAGGGGCAGGTGCCCAGCTCAGCAGCATCATGTGCATTACCTCTTGATCTTTGTGATGTAACGAGGCAGTGGGTTATGTTATATGGATTTTGCGGACGAGAAAACCAATCCCCACAAAGAAGAAGTAACTTGCTCAAGGCCACACAGCTGGTGAGTCTTGGGCTGGGATTGAACCCACGTGGTCCAGTTCCTGTAGTCGCTACAGTTGCTGCCTCACAGGCGGAATGAACCACTGAGGATGATCTCTGAGTTGCACCAAAGGGGAGCATGAAAGCCTCCTCCCAAGAGGGTATACACTGCAGAGTACTGCTCTGCCAGCTTGGCCAGGCTGTATTTCCTGCCCTGCAGTGTGTGTGCCACCCGGCCTCCACACACAGGAACAGCCTCACCTATCAGCTGGCCTTAGTGCCCTCCTGGGATGCCCAGACCAAGAGACGGGGTTTTAAAAGCCTGGAGCTCTAACCTGTACAAGTACTGGGTAATTCCTCATAATAGCCCTATGCAGGTTCTGTTAGCAGCCCTCACGTAACAGGCAAGAAGATGGAGACATAAAGGGGTAAAGAAACTTCCCCATCATCTCCAGCTAGTAAGGGGAAAAATCAGATCTAACATCCAGACCTTTTTCTGACACCAGATCTAAGCTCTAATCTCTGTCTTCTCAGAGGTTAGAGAAATAAGCCATGGGGGAAATGCTGGTGCAAGAAAATAAGGTCTTAGCTCCTTTGCTGTAGAATAGCCACTTCCAGGTTCAGTGGCAACGCAGTGGTGGGACCAGAGGCTGCTGTCAGCAACCCCTCAGGGCAGGCCACAAACAAGAGGGGGAGCAGCCAATTCAACGAAGGCTTTAATCACAGTCCTGGCTCAGAGCATATGGCAAAGCTAGCAGCAGGTCCCTACTCTGCCCCAGGGCTAAGAAATTCCCACTGGGCTAGCCCAGCCCTCTGCATCCCAGCAGCACATCTCCACCCCCATCTTCTGGAGATGGGCACTCTCACACTGGGAACCATGGGGACTTCCTAATCAGATTAATTTTGGTCAATAATCTGGTTGGGAAGCTCTGATGAGCTTAGTGAGAAACTCATTCCAAATCTAATACAGATCTTCCTCCACTTACGATGGGGTTAGGTCCTGATAAACCCGTCCTAAGTTGAAAATATCTCAAGTGGAAAATGCATTTAATACACCTAACCTACCTAACATCACAGCTTGGCCTAGACTACCTTGCCTTACACTTACATTAGCCTGCAGTTGGCCAAAATCATCTACTATGAAGCCTATTTTATAACAAAATGTTAATTATCTCATGTAATTTATTGAATATTGTATTAAAGGTGAAAAGCAAATGGTTATCCGGGTCCAGAATGATTTGTAAAACTGATGGGTTGTTCACCCTCCATGACCGGGAAGCTGACGGCGGGCTGCGGCTGCGCTGCCCGTGCCCAGCATCACAAAGGAATACCGGCACATCCCTAGTCCGGGGAAAAGGCCCAAAGTCAAAATGCAAGGTCCAGTTTCTACTGAATGAATATCACTGCCGCACCATCATAAGGTCAAAACATCCTAAGTTGCACCATCCTACATCAGTTAGAACCATCTGCGGTTCATTGCTAACAGGAAGTCCTTCCCTGGGCTTTCAGCGCACAGAGAAACTGCTGCCTCCCATCCTTGCGCGCATTATTCCTCACAGCACGACCACACCCAGGCACACACTCCTTCCTCTTGCCTTTGGGGACAAGGCCGCTTTTCCTCCAGGCCCAGGGGAGGAGGAAGCCCCTCCCCCCAGCCCTCCACCAGCCCACTCACTGGCTGCTGTCTGATGCGACAACCAGGCGGTTGTCTGCTTGGTCTAGCGTGAGACGCCGAGCGGGCCGGGAGAGGCCCATTACGGTAAGAAATTAAAAAGACGCAAAAAGCCTTCTGGCTAAGACGGTGACGCAGCAACAGAAACAAAACTGACGGCGGCTGGAAGAAAGGCGGCGCCCACCCCTCGGAGGCAGCCTTTTGCGCGGTGGATGCTGACCCCTGCTGGCCGCGCGCGGGGACGCAGCGTGGCTGCCGCCGAGACTGTGACAGTGAGTCACCTCGGGAGGTGCTGAGCCGGGGAGGACCCTGCCTGGGGGCAGGGGGCCTGGAGGGGAGGGGAGGGAAAGGCAGGGACGCGGGCAGAGGCCCCGAGTTCTAGTCCTGCCCCCCACATCATCATCCAGTAACAGGGCTGGCAGCCCCTCCCAGCTCTCAGACGCCATCAACTCCTCGTGTTTTCGGAGGATATAAGCAAGGAGGAAAAGGTAAGAGATATGCAATATAAATGGCGCTAGTATCCCTCCAGGGCCTACCTGTGCCTCCAAAAGGCTTCCCGCATTAGGGTCTTCCCCGGACCAGCCAATTCCAAGTCCAGAGCTAGTGAAGCCGCGTTGCCTTAACAGATGGTTACTGACTCCCTAATGGCTCCCAAAGATAATCAGGTCCTAACCCCTGGAACCTGTGAATGTTACCTTATAAAGGAAAAGGGACTTGACAGGTGTGATTAAGTTAAGGTTATTGAGATGGGGAGAGTACCCTGGATTCCTCAGGTGGATCTTAAATGTTATCACAAGCATCCTTAAGGAGGGAAAAGGAGATTTTACTACAGCAGAGAAAGAAAACCGTATTACAAAGGAAGCAGAGAGAGAGATTTAAGATGGTACTCAGCTCATTTTGAAGATGGAGTCATGGACCAAAGAATGCAAAAAAGCCAGCTCTAAAAACTGGAAAAGACAAGGAAATGGATTCTCCCCGGAGGCTCTACTGACACTTTGATTTTGGCTCCATGAAACTGATGGCAGATTTCTGGTCTCCAGAACTGAAAGAGAATAAATGTGTGTTGTTTTTAAGCCACCAAATTTGTGGTAATTGGTTACAGCAGCCATCAGAAACGAATACATGAGCTTCTCCTCTCAAACTCTTGTGCTGAGTGCTTGGGATAAAGCAGTTAATGAGCAGGACAGAAAATCCACTTCCTACCCCTAGAAATGTTTATAATCTCCCTCTCTTGGGATTTTAAAAAGCAACAGCCAAAAAGTCATTAATCGGGCTTCCCTGGTGGCGCAGTGGTTGAGAATCTGCCTGCTGATGCAGGGGATACGGGTTCGTGCCCCGGTCCGGGAAGATCCCACATGCCCCGGAGCAGCTGGGCCCGTGAGCCATGGCTGCTGAGCCTGCGCGTCTGGAGCCTGTGCTCCGCAACGGGAGAGGCCACAGCAGTGAGAGAGGCCCGCGTACCACAAAAAAAAAAGTCATTAATCTTCTGCGGTGCAATATATAACCAATAAGCACATGGAAGATGCTCAAGATCATTAGCATTAGGGAGGGCAGGGATCATTAAAGCCATGGTGAGATACCACTGCTATGATGGTAGGAGAGCTATGATGGGAGAGACAGATAATAATAAGCTTTGGCAAGGATGTGGAAAAACTGGAATCCTCATGTGTCACTGATGGGATTGTAAAATGGTGTAACCACTTTGGAAAATAGCTTGCCAGTTTCTTAAAAAGTTAGACATAAATTACCAATTGACCCAGCCATTCCACGCCCAGGAAAAATGAACATTCATATCCAAAGACATGGACATGAATGTTCACAGCTGCATTACTGATAATAGCCAAAACCTGGAAATAACTAAGAAGTTCAACAGTGAATGAAAATGTGGTATACACGATGAAATATTATTCTGTGCCCACCAACTCTGTTGACACATCTGCTCCATCACCACAGAGCTCCAGGCCAGTTTTACACTCGTTCACATCAAAAACCAGGAGAAATAGACTGTTCTGGTTAGCCTCACTATCTAGACCCTTTTGCCACACTAGCTTCCAGACTATTCCAATGACTCTTCCTCTGTCCTTCCCTCTCTTGCTGGTCTCCATGCTGCTCCCTGAACGCGTCAAGCACAACCCTGCCTCAGGGCCTCGGCGCCATCTGGAATCCTCTTACCCCGATGGCTAGCTTCATGGCTCGCTCCTACGTCTTCTCAGTGAGGCTTTCCCTTACCACCTTTTAAAGACCATAATAGCACCACCCCTTTTCTATCCTCCTTTCCCTGATTTTTCTCCATGGAACTTATCAACTAACAAACTCCATAGTTTTGTCTGTCTCCTGGCTAGACCGTAAAGTCCATAAGGAAAGGGATTAGTCTTTTAGGTTCACTACTGAATCCCCAGGACCCAGGACAATGCCTGATCCACAGAAGGAATGCGATAAAAGATATGACATAAATGGATGAATTCATAGCCAACTCTTCCTTGGGCTGGGGTACAAGCATAACTTTTCCATGATGGAGACTGAGAGGGGGCCTGCTCTCCACAGTAAATGACATAGACTAGCACTAGGGACTTGCAGTTCACTTGATTCTGGCTGAAGCACGCCTAATCCTCCAAGCACAGTAAGTACCAACTGCCACCAATAGCCAAAAGACCCATCCATACCTTTGAGGAAGGGCCATCTTTTCCCTGCCTTATGGGTTCCTAGAGCATCCTGGATGAGGGTCCTTAGCTGGTAAGACAGGAAATTAGTCACACCTACCGTCTGAGACTGTAAGTGTCGCCAGAAAACCTATGCGATATTCACAGCATCTCTTCTAGGAATATTTTAGAAGGGAGAAAAAGAAAACACAACCTAAATACCTCTTGGTAGAGAAATGTTAGCTTTTAAAGAGTCTAAGGCTAAACAATTTAGTTATGAAACTATATTGTAGACTATTGAATTCATTTAGTTTCTTATTTAAACTCACATCTTTTCCATCAAGTAAGAAGTCTTGGTTCATGTCTGTATGAAAATTCCTCTCTCTCATGAAAATTTAGCACAAGGAGGTGGTTTTTAACCACACTCTTCCTGGGACATCAGTGATATCAGTGGTTCTGGCCACAGTTCATTGTGTTTTACCAGGTTGTTCTCCCGTTTACTACAAGGGAAGGGAAAGCTTCGTGAAGATCTCGGCTGACACTCTGGTTTTAACCCTTGATGGGGTTTTTCCCTTTAATTTGGGCACTTGGACATAATAGAAATGAATTAGGCTTTTTCCCTTGCAAATGGAGTAACCACACATTAACACATCTTGAATAAAACAACTAAACTTACAGAACATGTACTGTTCCATTCCAGTCAGCCTGCCTTCATCATTTGGGGCTGAATAGAGTCTTTTCTTCCTAAGAGCTGTAAACAAAAGTAGAGATTGTGTGAGACCACCTTTGCTCTTTATTACAGCTGGTCAAGACTCAACACATTCCTACCGACTGATTATGGAGGCTGCCTTCAGCCCTGGAACATAAGGGAATGATGCCCCCAAAAATGACATGGTGCACCACAGCATTAGGTAGATAGCTGTTGCTTATCTCTAACAGGATTGTCCTTTTCTGAACAAACTTTCTTCAAAAATAAAAATGAAAGGCAACTAGTTTCAGGAAGAACTGCTAAGTGACAATTATCATTAAAGTCAAGTCTTCCTGAAAAAAAGTTAAAAAACTCATTGTCTTCTGTTCCCACTTTTGGTTTGATATGACTATCTTTAGCTGTGCTGCAGATCTCCTCTTTAGTTATGAAAGAAAAAAGGAAAACTCACAAGGCCACGGCCCACACCCTCCTGTGTGCACACCCATTTTTCACATGGAGTGTTCATCACTATACTTATGTGCACACAGGTTTGTAGATTTTTTTAAACTTGTATTGCTATAGTCTTTTAGCAGCTATAAAGGAGTCCATCATGTACAGGGTACCATGATTTATTTGACCCATATGATTTCAACATTCATATTTCTAACTTTTATTATAATAATCCTGTGAGAAATATATTGGTATATGAGTTTAACAAGTAATATTTTTCTGAGATTTCTAGAAGTTGGATATGTGGGTTTGAGAGCGATTTGTTTTAGGTTCTTGATATGTCTGTTACCCTATTTTCCAGAAGGTACATGGCAATTTATAGCCCTATAAGTAATGTCTTATAACCACTAACACTCTGTAACATGTATTACATGCCATGCCCTGTTCTAAGCTCTTCATAGAAACTCATTTAATCTTTATAACAATCTTATGAGGTAGGTGCTATTATTGTTCCCATTTTATAGAAGAGGAAATTGAGGCACAGAAGTTATGCCAGATCTTTTTACAGGAGGAAAATTCGTTTGAGGAAGCATAAGTTTTGTCAACTGAAGGTGAACAATGAGGGGCACCAGAGTTGCCACAATCACTGATGTCTGTTACAGCAAAAGACTGTATCCACCTGAACTGTGAGGAGATAAGGAGTGTGGGATGGGGGGGGCGTCCTTTGTACCGTCTAAGTAGCTATGGTCCTTCCCCAAACCAGAGATTTGGCAATAATGCAGGTAGTAGTAGTATTCCTAGTCAATTAGGTCTCAGCAAGTGAGTAACGTTTAGAACTACAACCTTTGTTAAACCCACATGTGGATTTTACAGAGCTAAGAAAGCAGATTTGGAATGGACACTTTGTCCAAAAACCTAGGAGGGGCTCATCTGGGACTAGAGCCTAATCACCTAAACGGTCTGACACCTCCCCGTCATGCCTGGTGCCCCTCAGTTGTGTTCCCTGATCCCAGCCAGAAGGTGGGCCAGCAAGTCAGGACGTAGGAGAAAGTTTCCCACCTGGGTAAGAGCCAAAAGCCAGGAGTAGGGGAGAAGCGGGGGAGTAAAGGGGGGGATGGGGAGAGGGAGAAGATGAGAATGTGCAGGGGATGGAGATTCCTACCAGGGACTGTTGACCTTGTCACCAGAACAAGAAGGGTTGACGGGCACACAGCCACTTAGTTCAGTCCTCAGCTTACCTCCGGCTTAATTTCTCTCCCCACAGATTTTGATACTTTGGAAGAGTCCCCACTCAAAGGCTCTTTCAGGTGCTCTGACTTAACCATCACCTTAACCAAGTCATCTGCCGGAGTGGGGAGGGAGGGAACATATCAACAAAACATACCGACAGTGCTTCAATCTCACAAGCCCCTTTGGGACTTTTACCCCCCGAACTGACCTAAAGCACATTCTCATTGCTTGCATTGATGTTTGAGTTTACACTAGACTTGGGAATGGATTCTGAGACAATGGCTCTGGGTGATGTTGCTATTCAGGTTAAGCCTGTGAAACAAAACCTTAGACATTATGCTAAATATACTAAATATATTTTTAAAATATATATTATCAATACTAAAATATACTTGTAAAAAATGTATTGTTTAGGGGCTTCCCTGGTGGTGCAGTGGTTGAGAGTCCACCTGCCGATGCAGGGGACATGGGTTCGTGCCCCAGTCCGGGAAGATCCCACATGCCGCGGAGCGGCTGGGCCCGTGAGCCATGGCCGCTGAGCCTGCGCGTCCGGAGCCTGTGCTCTGCAACGGGAGAGGCCACAACAGTGAGAGGCCCGCATACCGCAAAAAAAAAAAAAAAAAAAGTATTGTTTGTGTACTTGTAAAGGTTGGGAAGGCACATAGCCTGAAGTCCAGATCAGAAAGACTGATTTTGTCAATTTCCTGTCATGACTAGTGAAGACAATACTTTGTGGCCTGAATACACAGACTCACCTCTGCTATCGGCTTACAGGATGAGTTTAGAGGATTCAGGTCTCTAAACATGAGTAATCGATTTGGAATATATCTAGTGCTCTCCAACTATGAAATCTTGCTTATCCAACTATGAAATCTTACTTATGGCTATGTTGAAATGCTAGAACAGAGCCATTTCTAGGAAACGAAGAAAATATTGTTACATCTACATGGGTAACAGGAGAAAGCGAAAGAAATTAATTTTGCTTTCCTACTTGTATGAATCAAATTCCTATAGTGTTTCAAACTTAGTTCAAACATTGATAATGATTTTAATAATAGATGAACTTATTTAGTTCACATTCTGTGCCAAGGTATTCATGTTCAGTATGCTCTCTATAATTAATTAAATTGGTTTATCTTCACAACCTTAAGAGGTACTATCATTTCCATTTTACAGAGGATAAAACAGAGAGGTTAAATGACTTACCTAAGGTCACACAGCTAGAAAACTGCACAACCAGGATTCAAACCCAAGCTGTCTGACTCTAGACTCTACACTTGAACCAAAACACCTTGTAAGACTACGTGTGCCTGACTTCCTTCATCCTCAGCCTGTTACCTCACCTGTAAAATGGAGTGTCTACCACCAATTTCAAGATTCTTGAGGGATTAGCAGAGGAGCATTTGTGAGCAGCAGTGTTTTATATAGTGGAGTCTCAACTGGCCTTCACTCCCTCTCCCGTGAGGAAAGATTTATTTTCATTCCTGAGAAAAAACTGAATCAGGGCCTTCCCCGGTGGTCCAGTGGTTAAGACTCTGCGCTTCCAATGCAGAGGGCTTGGGTTCGATCCCTGGTCAGGGAACTACGATCCCACATGCCACAGGGTGTGACAAAAACAAAAACAAAAACTGAATCAGAGAATTATCATGACAGAGTGGAAAGGACCCAAGAAGCTGCCTCTTACAGCCACCCTTTGTTTGGAGGGTCAAACTCCCTTCCCCGCTTTTCTTTGGTCACTTATAGTAATGAGCATGCCATTTACCATGCAGTCCAATACACCTCAATACAGGGAGGTAAGTTCCTCACCAGTAAAAGGAAAACTTCTGACGGCTATTCAAAAACAGCAGCTGCCAAGTTACCCCTTTCAATAACCTTCAAGACTCCCGACTCCCCTGATAACCCTTCCTGGGTCCCAGCCCGACAAAGCTTGTCAGAACTGCCTTCAAAGTATGATACCCAGAACAGAACTATGTCAGGCCAGGTATAAGTACAGTAGAATAAAGGAGCACCATCCCCTCCCTTGATCTGCCTCTTCTACTTCCATTAATGTGACCCAAGTTTGTGTTCTCCAAACAGCATTAAAATAGCCACACCTGTGATACCAGATCTCATCTCCTAATCCCAATTACCTTCCATCCTCCAAAGCTGCCTCTTCATACTGACTACAAAGCGGCGAGAAAATAAACACCGTGATAGCTCTCAAGGCCAGAGCAGGAGAACAAGGCCATGAGACCAAGTTTTTGTGGCCCTCAAGCCCACTAAATGGTTAAAACAATCTCGAGTCAAAGTCTTGGAGCTCTGCAGTGTGAACCATTCTGAAGCCTGAAAGACCAACTCACTCAACTCCCATTACTGACTTTGGGGCAGCTCCCTGTTTCCAGCTCTTCCCCCTCCAGACACTGTAGGATTATCCTTCCTGACCCTCTTGTGTTGGGGCATGCTTGTGTGACTACTCCCAGCCTATGAGTTCACTGCTGGGCCACAGCATTCAACTGCCAGAGCAAAGACAGACCCTCCGGAGCTCTTCCCCTCTGGCGAGGCATCCAAAGACCACCAGCTGGGTATCCCAGGGGCTCCTGTGAGCAGAGCCCACCTGCCAAATGGGATGGACTGTAGCCTGAGAGGGAAAAAAGTCTTCCTTTGTTTTTAAGCCACTGGGATGGTGGTGGCGTTTGTTACCGCAGTGTAACTTTGTGTACTCTAACTGATACAACTCCATTATTAAATTCCTGAAAAGAATGGAGTTTCCCCCTCAACATTTCCTAGATCCTTCTCACACCACCTGGCATTGCCTAAGAGCTGAAACCATCCCAACCCTTTTTCTTCCCTCTTTTTTTCTGATTGGGCTTAACAGCTTTATTTGAAATGAAAATGCCATAGAAGCCCAGCAGTTACTGAGAAACCAGCAGGAAGACCTCCTCCCGAGGTCTTAGACAACAGCTCTTCCAGCAGCTGTAGCAAGAATCCAGGCTATGACCACCCTCAGTGAGCCACTGCCCTCTACCTTCAGAGGTGCAGGGGCCACCTGCCCCGTGAGCCCAGAGCGGGGAAGAGCAGTTGAAGGGAGGGAGAAAGATATCATCAAGAACAAACTGAGATTTTTGTGCAGCCCTGTAGTTCAGTTCAGTGTCTCCCTAGGAACGGCCCTCTGCTTGGTGAAACTGGTTTATTCCAGGCAGAGCAGACGCGGGGAATGAAATTCCATAAACAGCCTCCTGGAACAAGTACCTCTAGCTACAGATGTGCAGTCAGTGTCCCCGACAGGTCCCGACGGGAAATGAACGGTTCTGGCTTATTGTAAAGGTTAACAAGTTGCTGCAGTTTTGTTTTTTGCTCTGTGAGTCATGGGGAAGTGACACTCTGCAGAGCACCCGGCAGATCCAGAATGTCTAAGTCATAGGGCTGTCGGGCAGTTGCCAGGCTTCCTTTCCGTATGCTACACGATCACTTCACTGGAGGGAACCCGCCTATGCCCCCGTACTCGGGGGGCCCCAGGGCACCCAGCACTTGCTCTTTTAGAGTAGAATCAGCTTCCCGGGCTCAGCGCCAGGAACCCACCAACTTCAGACTGTGGGCTTTGGGGGAAGGAAGTGTAACTTAAATCTGATAGGATTCTAAAACCTAACAATTTGGAAGAGTTGGGTAGAAGGGATTCAAAAGATGGAATAAATACCATCTATTTTCCTGTAAGGTATTTGAGAAGGAATAACTGGTACTCATTCAACTCACTGGATCCCCGTTGATGTAAATAAACAAGGCCCCCCAGAACTGAGAAAATGCCTCTAGAGCATTCATTAAGACCCTTCCCCTCACTCAAAGCCCTCCCTCATTAGGATTCCATAAAGTCTAAAAGCATTGAGTTTATCATTGTATTTCCTGAGGTTCCTAAACAGATACTGCAAGGAGAGGTAGCATTCATCCACCAGTTATAAGCTATGTGCCAAGAACTTGCTGGGCCCTGGGGATACACGAGTGAACAAGTCAGGGGACATGCCTTCGTGACACTGGCATTCCAGTGAGAGAGGCAGACAGTACACAAGAAAACTGCCGACAACAATAAGTGCTCTGAAAGAATTGAATGGGGTGATGTGACAGTAACTGTTGATGGCATCTGAGCTGAGACCTAGAGGATGAAAAGGAGTTGGCTGGTAAGGAGCTATAGCCAGTGACAGAAGGCAGGTGATCTGGGAAGCTGGACTTGGTGAGAGACACAGGACAGGTAAGTTTTGACCAACAGGACAAACCTCAGGCCCAGTTCTCTTAGGCCTGCCTCGCTGCAGGACGGCACTTAAAACCACCCCACAGCTCGAGATGATGGTCTCTGGGTCACCCTCCCATGTGTACGTGCAGAGGATGCCAGCCCCTTGTGGCCCGTCTTCCCCACCGGCCTCTGTCCACACCCAAGGTTGAGATGGACAAGCCATCGATGGTTGAGTTCTTCACCCTGGCAGGGGAGGAAGCCTGTGGGTTTGTGCCTTGTGTCCTGGCCTTTGTGGAGCTCTGGGTGGGATAAGGGTATGGTCTCCAGCAGTACCTGCTGGGAGATTAGCCGTGAACCTACTGAGCAGGCCACGGGGCCAAGTGACAACCTTGTGTTCTGCACTCTTGCCCTTCAAACCTGAAGGCTTGGCCAGCAGGGGCTATTGAGAACATGAAATGTGGCTCGGGTGACTGAGCAACTAAATTTCTAACTTCACATTTTAGTTAACTTTAATTTAGGTAGCCACATGTGGCTAGCAGTTATCATATTAGATAATGCAACATAGATTAAGATCAAGTACTTTTAGCAAAAGACAACAAAAGCCAATTGACACCCAAACAATTACTGGAATTGTCAGATAAGCATAGTTGTGTGGGAAAATGGTAAAAGAAATAATCAAAGCAAAAAGACACTATTAGGAATAAATGGGCAGATTAGAAAATAAGTGAACTTCTAGAAATGAAGAATTGAAATAAAACTCCATGGCTACTGATATATTTCAAGTAAATTGCAGATATCAAAAAGTAAGATGAACAGATGGATAGACAAACGGATATGATAAACTGAATAAAATGTCAAGAGTAGAATATAGGTAGTAGGTATATGGACATTTATTGTAAAGGTCTTTTAACTTGGTCATATGTTTGAATATTTATAATAAATGTCAGAAGAAAAAAAAACCTTCATGAACCAAATAAATCCCCCATGAATGCAGCACAGAGACAAGGAGATGAAACTATGAGAGAAGTTAAGAGATTTGGAGGATTGAATAAGAAAGTCTTAGCTCTATAATTGGAGTCCCAGAAGAAATGAGTGGAAAGTTGAGTTAAAGAAATACCTGAGGGGGCTTCCCTGGTGGCGCAGTGGTTGAGAGTCGGCCTGCCGATGCAGGGGTACACGGGTTCATGCCCTGGTCCGGGAAGATCCCACATGACGCGGAACGGCTGGGCCCGTGAGCCATGGCCGCTGAGCCTGTGTGTCCGGAGCCTGTGCTCCGCAACGGGAGAGGCCACAACAGTGAGAGGCCTGCGTACAGAAAAAAAAAAAGAAAGAAATACCTGAGGGGGCTTCCCTGGTGGCACAGTGGTTGAGAATCTGCCTGCTAATGGAGGTGACACGGGTTCGAGCCCTGGTCTGGGAGGATCCCACGTGCCACAGAGCAACTAGGCCCATGAGCCACAACTACTGAGCCTGTGCATCTGGAGCCTGTGCTCCGCAACCAGAGGACGCGATAGTGAGAGGCCCGCGCACCACGATGAAGAGTGGCCCCCGCTTGCCACAACTAGAGAAAGCCCTCACACAGAAACGAAGACCCAACACAGCAAAAATAAATAAATTAATTAATAAACTCCTACCCCCAACATCTTCTTTAAAAAAAAAAAAAAAAGAAATACCTGAGGAAGAAATGCCTGCAAGTTTTCTCAAACAGATAAAAAACACGCATCCACAAGTCCAAGATGCACAAAGTAGTAATTAAAGGTGGCCATAAAAACTCTGCTACTCCACCCACTTAAAGGGAGAGTCTTGCTCGTCTCCCCTTGAGTCTGCACTGGCTTCAGCAACTGGCTTGATCCATAGGCCACAGCAGAAGTCACACTGCATGACACCCGAGGCACCGTCCAGACCATTCAGCTTCTATCTTGGTTTCTTGGAAAGCTGTTCCAGGGAAATCCAGCCACCTTGTAGAAATGTGACTAAAGAGTTCTCAAAACCATATAAAGAGGGACACACAGTGCCCAGCCTTCCAGCTGTCCCCACCAACATTTGGATTATGAACGCCTATGAGCAAAGCCATCCTGGACCCTCCAGACCAGCCCAAGTTTCAGCTAAATACCAGCAAGAAATTCCAGTCAATCCCACGTGGAATGGGAGAATCACTCTGCTGAGACCTGCCTAAATTTCTGACCCACAAAAGAGAGATGAAAAAATGGCTGTTTCTTTAAGCCACTAAGTTTTGGAGCAGTTTGCCATGCAACAAAACCAGGAAATTAACTCAGAAGCAAAAGGACGCAGAGCACCATCTAGTGTTCTTCCTTTAAGCAGTCCTGCTGCTTCTGTGCTCTCTCTTCTAGGATGTAGCTGGAAGCAAGTTCCCACTCCTCAAATAGTGAGGATAAGCCATTGCCCCACTAGCAACTGCTTCCTTGGGCTCAGGCCAGGGAAGCACTCACTAAACTTCTAGATGCCATCTCTGCTCAGGCCAGACTTGGAGAGGGAACTGGAAAAACCAGTGAGCTCTGCAGAAGGAAAGCGTTAATCACAGAAAGCTTGAATTGCAGCTCCCAGGGAACACAGCAGAGAGGCCCGCAGCCACTGTGCTCCTTCCTTGACTGGACAAGCCCTGGGGCATGGCTGGACTTAGGGGGAGGTATCACTGTCTGAGACCTGCCCTCCAGTCTCAGACAGGGCATCCGAAGGCAACTGTAAACCTGACACCAGCCATGAAGGTGGTGTAGACGTCCCTGTGGCCCCCTCTGGTATCCCAGGACCTCTGTGGTAGGCGAGGGCGGGAATACCAGTGAGGGTTGGGGAGCATACTCAGGGGCAGTGGTGGATGAGGAACTCAGCGGGAGGCCATTGTCAGCATCACTCTGGCCAGGCTCCCCAGTGGCTCTGTGGCCAGCCCCTCTGGACTCCAGGAAGTGTATATTGGTTCTCTTTCCGGAAGATGCCCATGATACCATGAGGAGACGCACTCAGAGGTCACACTCCGGGGCAGGCTCTCTGTCCTGGCTCTGGAAGCGGTGAGGACAAGCCAATCCAAGGGACAAGCTATGACCCTGCCTCGGAGGGAGCCACTTGAAGGCCATGGAGAGAGTAGGTGGTGACAACACTTCACCACCCAGAGGTGCAGCCACTAAGGTGACCCCTGCCTCACTGGAGATGAGCCCAGTGCTTAGCCAAGCAAACCCTCGATGCAGAAGTTAGGGTGTCCGCAGGAGCAGCAAGAATTCCCCAAAGAGAGCTCTCAGCCTGGGACACAAGGAAAAAGGACTTGGAGATGTGAGAAAGCTGTGTGATGACAGGGAAAGGATACAGCCTGCCTTCCAGGGACAGCTGGGCCTCAGTGGCCAAGCCTGCCCTTCATCCCATAGCAGCATGGTGATTCACCAGGCAAGACTCTTGTCTGGACAGGCATTTGCTGGTCTCCTCCAGGAATGCTCTCCACCACCTGAGAAGGACTGGGAGAAAGCAGTCCTTTCCCATAATCCCAAATCTGAGCAATTGGCTGATCTCAGCGAGTCCACAGGGATGGGCCTCGTGGCTGGCACATCCTCTAAAGCGCCCTCCAGCCTTCCCCATTCTACAGGCGAGGACCAAGCTGCCAGTAAGTGGCTGCCACAGAGCTTGTTACAGGAATCACAGTGCTGGAAGGGGCTTCACTGGCTGAGGGCCCGGCAAAGATACTTTTTTCTGGGATCTCTGGCCACCTGGGATCAGAGACTGCTGTTCCCCTGGGGCTGGAGAAGAGGCTATTTTTCAAAGATCCTTCCCACTTATTTCCGGATTTAGTGGCCAGGATGCCGTCTGCTGCAGGCTTGGTGAGGAACATGAGGAAGCCTGGCTGAACCAGGTGGGGCATGAAGTTCCAGAGACCCCAGGTTTCTTTGCTTGAGTCTTTGGCCCAGTGGTGCTATAGCAGTGGGTTTGGAGAAAGGTCTTCGAAATTAGATGGGAGCCTGTGTAACCTGGAGCATCATGATCTTTTCTCCTGAATCTGCTCTGGGATCTCGGAAGACATAACACTTCCCCCTGAAAGGCCTGTATCTTCCACCTCGAGCATAGTTCTGAGATAGCAGGACCACGTGCACAGCCAGAGCTTGGGTGGCATAAACGTGCACCCTTTTCTTTCAATAGGCATGGACCATACTGCTTTCTGCCACAGGGGAGACCCCCTGGAACACAGTCTTGTCAGGGTTTGGCCCACAGTCATCATTTCCTATGACCTCAAACACACTGACATAGACAACAGCATGGCTTTGGGGGCCAGCCTGGATGGTCCAGCTGCACCAGATGTTCTGAGGAAACTGACTTTGCATCATCAGGATGGAGAATTCACTCATCTTGCCTTTCAGGATGACATGGCGTTTCATGAGGATGTAGATTTCTGTCCAAGAAGGTCTGAGTCCTGCAGGAGAGAAAGAACTGGATAGAGGCTTTGGGAAGAAACCCTGTTCAGATGAGTGCTCTAAAGAGCAAAGCTCATATTTTTCTTTTTCACGCCTTTCCCGTGCCTGGCCCAGGAGACTAGCGCCTTCAAGCTGTTGAGGGGAAGGTGTGAGGAGAGCTTGTTTAAGAAATAAGAGCAAAAAAACATCACATCCAACTTGTAGGAGATGGTGTTCCCCTCAGCTGGCATTTAAGACTGATTCCCTCAAAGGGGAGGGACGTGGGGAGACGAGGGGTGAAGTCACAGAGGAAAAGCATCTTCATAGAAGACATTGCAAAGGCAGCTCTGGCACCTGCTGAGACTAGATGGGCGGGGACGGGGGGACAGTGACGCTCAGCATGAAGACGACCTGAGTAGTTGTAAGGCCTACACCTAGCTCAGCCATTTGCCACCTGTGATATTGTGATTTATAATTGTATATTTGGTCTTTGCCGCTCCTGGCACAGAGCTCCTAAAACCCTGGAATTTCCTAAGTGAGGAGACTGATACATGCTGATACATGTGTCTTTTATGTTAATGAGGTGACTTTTGGAAAGCACCTAAGGATGGGGGCTGGTTTCTAGGGGAAACAACCAGGTGATTAGAAGGTTGGAAATTTCAGTCCCTCCACAGGACCTCTGGGGAGGAAAAAAGGGGCTGGAAATTGAGTTCAGTCACCAATGGCCAGTGACGTAATCATTCATGCCTATGTAAAGAAGCCTCCATGAACACTCAGAAGGACGGGATGCAGAGAGCTTCCAGATGGGGAACACATGGAGGTGCTGGGAGAGTGGTACCCTCAGAGCTGCAAGCTCTGTGCCCCTTCCCCATACCTTGCCCTATGCATCTCTCCCTTCTGGCTGTTCCTGAGTTACATATAACCAGTAATCTAATAAATAAACTGTTCTTCTGAGTTCTGAAAATCACTCCAGCAAATTAATCAAACCTGAGGAAGGGGTCATGGGAACCTCCGATTTACAGCCAGTGAGTCAGAGGCACAAGTAACAACCTGGACTTGTGACTGGCATCTGAAGTGAGGGCAGACCTGTGGGACTGAGCCCTTAACCAGTGGAATCTGATGCTATCTCTAGGTACTTTCAGAACTGAGTTGAATTGTAGGACACCTAGCTGGTGTTGGATAATTGCTTGGTGGTGGTGAGAAAACACACACACACACGTGCGTGCGTACACGTACACACACACACGACCATCCAAACCTCCCTAGCAGGAAGGAAGCTCTCTTAATGGGTAGCTGTTATCAGGCTAGTAGCTTTACTCCCTGAATCTCAGTTTTAAGACTGCCATTTCTACTTCAAAGGGTTTTAGCCAATGTTTAATCCATAGCATGCTTTTCTATGTTCTCACAACTGTTTTTATTCTATTGGGAATGGATGGGGTGGGGAGATTCAGGAAAGCTTAGCTATAGCGCTTGAGAACACAGTTCAGTTATGGGAAAAGAAAGACATTTATAAGGAAAAAAAAGCTACGAGGCAGCCTCCAATGGCCAGTGCAGAGTTTAGAGGAAGGGAGAGATCCTCTGAATGCCTCCAGGTTGCCCCCATCCCTCCTGCGGGTGTAGAACTGTGGGAAGACAGAGGCCTTTATTTTGTTAATAGGATTTTATTTTATTTATTTACTTTTTTTGGCCACACCACGTGTCTTGTGGGATCTTAGTTTCCTGACCAGGAATCAAACCTGGGCCCACCGCAGTGAAAGCGTGGAGTCCTAACCACTGGACCGCCAGGGAAATCCTCAGGGGCCTTTAGACCAGAGAAAAAGGTAGGTCCAGTCACCTAAACCCAGGTGCCACTGTCCAGTCTTCTCTGCCCCAAAGGAATACATCCGCATGGACTTTGGGCTCCTCCTTCAAAATACCTAGATTCCAACTAGCTTTCATTCCCATCTCTATACCACATCTCTCACTTGGATTATTCTAGTGCCTTCCTAACTCACCTCCCTGCTTCTACTCCTATGGAATGGTCCATTCTTCAGCATAATTTTTGTTCAGAGAGATACCACATCATTCACACCCTCAACACCCTCCGGTAGCCTGCCCTCACTCACAGGGAAGTCACCTGAAGAGGATCACTAAGGTCTTTCGTGATCTAGCCATTGCCTCCCGGGCCTGTCTCTCTCCACCTTGTACTGACTTCCTTTCTCATCTTAGAACATTCTGTTCCTACCTCAGGGACTCGGCACTTCTGTTCCCCCTGCCTGGGTGCTCTCCCTCAAATTCATGTGGTTTCTCCCTCATTTCAACCAGGTTTCTGCTCGAGTATCACCTCAGATAAATATTCTCTAACCACGGTCGAGAAAACACCCCTCCCCATCACTTATATTTTTCTTCTCCAAATCTAGAACTTATAGATATTTTTATGCTTAATTGATGGATCATGGATCATCCCCTGACTAGAACATAAGCTGCATGGAAGAACACACTTTGATTTGTGCACTGTTGCATTCCCAGGGCTTAGCATAGAATAGTACCTAGCAAATGGCATCGGTTCCATAAAGGCTGGCTGAGTTATGTGAATAAGAGTCTGTCGACTATTTGACTCTGTGTCACTTGGACAGGACAAAAGGTCAGTAATAATATGACCATAATATGACCAGTG
Source organism: Hyperoodon ampullatus (assembly GCF_949752795.1). Lineage (NCBI taxonomy): Eukaryota > Metazoa > Chordata > Mammalia > Artiodactyla > Ziphiidae > Hyperoodon > Hyperoodon ampullatus. The sequence goes on from NC_136928.1 coordinate 36,620,791, forward strand.
GGAGGGCAGTGACATATCCGAGAATAAACATGTCCCTTGTCTCTGACAATAATAACCAGAGTCCACTTAGCAGATAAAGGTGCAGAGTAGGACAGTGGCCTTCAAACAAATGAGCTTCAGGAGGGCTTGGAAAGGGAGAGATTATTGGACCCCACCTCCAGAGTTTGATTCAGTAGGTTGGGGCCTGAGAGTTTGCATATCTAATAAGCTCTCAGGTGATGCTAATGATTCTGGTCTGGGGATCTCATTTTGAGAACTACAAAAAAAAAAAAAAAGAAAATCTTTTTCATTTCTGCCCAAAGAATCCCAGGGTGAGACTTATTTGAAGAAAGCCAACATGCTTGCCCCTCCTTATACTACATGGATCCTAATAGCTGATCTTTGTTTATAATTTTGTCATCTCCTCTTTCAACATCTTCACTCACCTTTGCTAAAAGTTCCCCTCCCCTGATCCTCATAACTAAGTTCTTCCAGACTCAAGTCTCACCTCCTCTGCGGAGCCTTCCGTGACTGCACGGGTCCCCGATGCCCTCCCTTCTTCATACCTGTGGAACTGCTCCCACAGTTTAGACACTAGATCATCTTTCTAATCACTAGTTTTCCTAGTCACTCCACAGGCTTGTTTCACCTCATCTCAGACCAGAAGAAGAAGAGCAAGTCCAAGTTATGAATGTCCACTTTAAGGGCTCAGAACTATGGCAGGAACAAGAGTCCACAGAGCCCGCTATGTGCCCCTACCACCTGGAGATGACCCCCAACCTCAGGAACTCACCACCCACTGGGCGATCTTTAGGGGTATCTAGTGAGCACCAGGACATGACTTCATCCTGGACCATTAAGACCCCCGATACAGCTGGAGACAAAAGAAGGCAGCAGAAAATTCATTCTTCACCCAAAGCTTCTAAATTCTGGCCTGCCAGAAATACACCACCCAGAAACATACCAAGAGCAGCATTCTCCTTTGTCCTTTCTCCCTGGACCAACACAACAGACGTCAAAGACAGAGCATGCACCAGAAGCCGTGCGGATGGGCTTCAGCCCCGACTGAGACGCCAGTTGGCCAGCCAGGTGTAAACGTGGCTCTCAGTGCTGATGGCGGCATATTAGAGTCACCTGGCCCAACTCAAAACCAACTTAGTCACTGGGGGTGGGACCTGGGCCTTGATATTTTTTAAGCTGCCCAGGTAATTCCCATATTTCAGCCAAAACTGAGAAAAGCTGCTGTACTCTCTCCTAACTCAGGAATGTCAGTGCTGACATGGCGAGTTCTCTGTTTTACTTGGATCATTCATTTGGGCCCTCTGATGGCCCTGGTGCTTGGCAGTCCCGTGTTGCTCAGCTCTGAGAAATGACTCCATAGAGGGACAAGCAACACTTAAGCAGAGATCAAATACCAGGTCAATGGGCTTCTCCCCAGGCCCGACCTCAGGATTTTATTGCTACACCAAATGGTGTCAGCTTTGAGTTCCTAAGAAGGTCACGAGCCATCCCACGGCCCTAACTCTAAAGTCACTGTTTGGTTACAGGCAACACTGTGTAGAGGCTGGTGGGAGCTCCTTCAGGGAAGGATCAACCAGCATCAACTGCATGCGGACAGACTTGGCCCCGGGGCTGACTCTGATCTTATTTCCTCTTGATTTCCTGGAGTTTGGGAGTAAAGACAGAGGTAGATACCAGAAAAAAAGAATTCGTCCTGGTCTTAAGGGTCACGATTTGATGACCACCTCGCTCATTTCCTCGAAGGCCAAAGTCCCCAAATGTTGATGACAAAGGAGACTTTATACCCATTCTGGGAACCTACCTGACTTGTGTCATCCACCTCTTCTTTGAGAGTTTTTCCACCTGGGTCACTATTGTTTCTCTGCCTGAGGTCATGGCCTAGCCTCCCTCACAGATGACAGGTGTCCTGAGGTCAACAGCTAAGCCTTACCGTGCAGGGTCGTAACCATGCAGGGTCTCTGGGGCATTGATGTTTTGGCAGAAATGTTGGAAGAGGAAGGGTGTTCTTCCCCCCTGCAGGGCTCTTTCAAGAATTAAACATGATTAAAGGCACAGGGGCGGCCTGCAGCAACAGCAGGCAGTAGATGTCACAAGTGTCACTCTACTATCCAGGGGCCTGAAGTCCAGCAGGAGACGTGCTTCCTGGTAGGAACAGGAAGCACCTGTTTTCCAGAGGCCTTTCTCACCCCCTTACTTCCTCCTCACCTTCCCCGCTTATTCATCTAGCAAATGGCCCCAGGAACCTAACCCCCTGCTTCACTCCCTTGTCCGGGGGCCCCCAAAGGGCTCTGAACAAGATGCTGGTGTGCAATGTGGGGGGATGAAGCTGGCCCCATCCCCACAGGGGTACAGCCATGTGCTACCCACTCCTGGGTGGACCCCTCAACCTGGGGCTCCCTTAGAGCAAGAGGGTGGCAGGCTGGGCTCTCCCTGCACGAGGAGCTGGACAGTCCCTCCATACTCACCACCTTCTCCCAGGGCCTGGGAGCCAGGCCAGATGTGAAGCTGGACCTGAGACCTGATTGTGGACAAGGGCTGGGGCCTGGCCTCTGAGGAGCTTCTATTCCAGCCATCAGGCAAGAGAGGGAGACCAAGAGGAAGAAAGGCCGTGTGGAGGCCCATTCTGACCGGGGCTGCCTTCCCTTTCCAAGTAGCAGAGGTCTGAGGCCAGACAAAGCTTCCACTGATGCCTCCTTTAGGGCGGCCCTGGCCTGAGGGCTGATTCACCAATGAAGCACCTGTTCTGCATCATCCAATGAAGGGCAGGATGCCTCAGCACAGCTGGGATGTGATCAATACTGGGAGAATGGAAATCAAGAACTCCTGAGGAGAACAGGCATTCTTTCCAAAGAAGACATACAGATGGCTAACAGGCACATGAAGAGATGCTCATCAGGAAAATGCAAACCAAAACCACAATGAGACATGACCTCACACCTGTCAGAATGGCTATCATCAAAAATATAACCAAATGTTGTCGACGTCATGGAGAAACGAGAACTCTCGTGCACTGTTGGTGGGAAGACAGCATGGAGGTTTCTCAAAAAACTAAAAATAGAACTACCATATGACCTGGCAATGCCACTCCTTGTTTTTATTTTGGTTTTTTTTTTTTGAGGTACGCGGGCCTCTTACCGTTGTGGCCTCTCCCGTTGCGGAGCACAGGCTCCAGACGCGCAGGCTCAGCGGCCATGGCTCACGGGCCCAGCCGCTCCGCGGCATGTGGGATCCTCCCGGACTGGGGCACGAACCCGTGTCCCCTGCATCGGCAGGCAGACTCTCAACTACTGCGCCACCAGGGAAGCCCTACTCCTTGGTTTTTATCTGAAGAAAACGAAAACACTGATTTGAAAAGATCTGTGCACTCCTATGTTCATTGCATTGTTTATCCATTCATCTGTTAAAAATCTTCCTTTAGCTTTTAAGTTCTTAAAATATTTTTCCCTATTTATAAATTTAGTAAACAAAACTATAACAAACATCTTTAAGGATTTCTTTGGCTAGTAGTTACTTGCTTAATATTTGGTCCACTTTATAAGCGACATTAATTTAACACATTCAAACATTTATAAATTTAAATATGCAATTTTTCTTAAGTTCCTCAATTGTCTGTGCAAACAAAATCTTACCAAGAACTTTTGAAAAACATATAAATCTAATAAGTTAAATGGATAAATATAGTAACAGTTTAGGTTTTCCTAACTTTCAACACCATACATAAATTTATTAAACTTTCAACTCAAAATCGTAAGTCTAACTCATTTACTCAATTACACTTTAAAATCTGAATTATAAGTCTCACACTTCCTCTAATAGAGCAAATTCTCTTCAACATTACAAGTACTTAAAATGCCAAATATGCATAGGGTATTCTTAGAACAAAAGAATCAATACTATAGATTTATCTTTAAATCATTTCTATACTTGGTTATAAATCTTCCTGGGCCGAAAGAAGTTTTCCCAGACGGTGGGATTTTCCAGACTTCCCAGAAAATAAGAACCATGTGGGACATTTCTTAACTATACAGATTCCTAGGCTCCAACCCAGATCCAATGAATCTGCATTTCCATGGAGAAGACTAGGTAAGCTGCATGACCATAAAAGCCCCAGGTTTATCTTAGAAGTTTGGAAACACTTTACTTAGGGAAAAATTGCTTCTCAGACGTCTATAGACCAGATTTCGGCCAGGCTCTGACTAGATTCTTGTGAGTAACTCTGAAAGGACACCTCAACCCTATGTATCTTCCTCTGCAGGGTCACTGTAAGCTAGGAGAGGTGGCCTTCCTGCCTTAGAGGTGTGTCACCGCTGCTTAGGATTTCAAGTTAGATTACAGCCAGTGGGCTTTGTCACTGGATTGGACTTTGCATTTCCCTGGCTCTCTAGATAGTGTAAATGTCTTCTCCTATCTCTAGGACTTTGAGTGTCATTCTTAACATATTTCTCCAGGTTCTCAGGACCATACATCCTTATAGACACTAAAATGCTGCCCCATTGAACCCTGGTGTCTCCCTCAGCTTTGTCTGACTTGTCAGTCATAACTTCAAGGTCATTTTCCAGACAGGTTCCTAACTGGTGCCCTGATTCCAGCCCTAACCCCTCCACACAGCAACTAGACGATCTTCCCAAGATACAGGACCAGGGCACATGCTGCTAAACCCTCCCTTGGCATGGCGTGAAAGGCCTGGCTCACGAACACCTGCCTGCCTCTCCCCGGGTCCATCTCAGGCTGCTCCCAGCGGGCCCCAGGCCCACAGAACACCCCCCGCAGGGCTAGTCAAGCGCCCCTGACTCTGGCTGGCACAGGGGCCAGTGTTTGCCAAAGGAGTGGCCAGAGATAGTCTGCATCAGAATTGCTGGGCAGAGAGAGGCATGTTTACTAACATGCAGATTCCTGGGCCCCACCCCAGACAATCGGGCTCTGAACCTCTAGGGAACGGGGTCCAGAAATACTCCTCGTTAACAAGCCCCCATCCCCACCCCCAGGTAATTCTTGTGCTCGCTAACATTTGCAAAGCATGGCCTGCCTAGTCCAAGAGCAGTAAAAGCAAGCTTCACTTTCCTAAAATAGAAAGAAAAATGTATTTCTGTTGCCAGGGTCCAGACTTCAGCAAAGTAAAAAAGTCACAGTCATTAAACCCCCTCCACGTGAGCGTAATGGTTGTGTATTTGTCACAAAGGCACAAAAACCCTGTGCGTGGGTGCACATGCCTGGGTGTGTGGTGGGGATGGTCTTTGCGCTTGAAGGAGGTTACGGTGGAAGACGGCAAGGAGGAAGCAAGAGGAGCGCAATTAGAAAGAAAGGGGGTTTCCAACGGGACTACCGGGCAAAGACAAACCCAAAGCCCATGGCCCTTCAGGCTGCAGGGTCACGGGAAAGATGAAGGCTAAGGAGGGTCTGCCTGAGAGGTAAGACGACACACCACAGCAGGGCTGCATACCAAAAACACAATACTGAGTGAAAAGAAAGCATCACAGAAGAAGAATACAATGCATTCCATTTGCATGAATTTTTTAAAACTAGCAAAAGCAAATAGCATATTGTATAGGAACGCATACTAAGGTGGTAACACTGTAAAGAAAACCAAAGAATGACGCACTGAAATTCAAGACTGTGATCCCCGGGGCTACCTCTGGGAGAGAGGGGACCACAGGGGACTTCAAAGGTACCAGTAAGTTTCCTAAGAGCTCGGGGGGTGGGTACTCAAGCATGGTTATAGATACGTAACACGTATCATTTTGCATGTATGATATATTAAGGTTTTTAAACATATATATGAAATAGTGAACAGCATGAATAAAATAAACCACTTGCTCATCAAATTCTGAAATACCAGGAAAAGGCGTCACATTCTGGAATTTGTGGCAGGTATGGCTTGAGCAAATAAAATGAAGCCCCATTGACCAAGTGGATTATGAATGTTCAGCACTTGTGCTGGCTGACCGAGCCTCCGGGACAGCGATGGGCAGGTGAAGAAGGCCTGGGGGCCCGACTCGGAGAGGAAGTACCACGTCCCATGTCCAGGGCTGAGGCAGTGTCCTGTGGAGCGTGTGGGCCCAGCTTGGCACCCACCTCCACGGAGTCCTATCTGTTCCAGAAAGGGAGGTGGTTTTGGACCCACTAACAAAGAAAAACAAAATGCTGTTTCCATTTACAGATGCCTTCTTCACTGCAGCCTTTACTAAGGGTCTGGCATTTCCTTAAAAGTTCCTTTAAAGCAAACAGGGAAGGATTTTATCTAAGAGAGAATCCTCTGCAACTCCCCACCGTGAGCGTGCTTCAGTGAACATTCCAGAATGGGCAAGACTGCAAACACGCGCCCCTGGGTGGGGCTGGAAAACCTCCCCATGAGCCGTGCCCATCACGCCTCTTCCGTCCCTTGGTGCCAGAATGGGATTTGCCAGCACACACCAGCAGAACAACCTGGCAGTTTCCACTCACTTGAAAAGGGTTTCCTTTCAAGTCTGGTTTCCTTGCTTAGTCCCAGAGTTCTCAAAAGCAGCAGCTCCCTGGTTCTCCCTCTCTGGACCCCTAGTACTTGTTGCTCTTGCCCGATTTTGTGCAATTCACTATGCCCTGCCGTAGGACAATTCCCAGGCTGCTAGCCCTTCGGGTTATATAGTTATATCCCTTGCATTATTATTTTCTACTAATAACAAAACAACAGCCAGCCGTGCCTATGGGCACCTCCTGCAGATTTTTTGTAGGAAGAAGACTGTGCCAGGCCTCCTCCTAGCTCCTCCTCCTCGGATGGCTGTTGGGTTAAATTACAAGGAGCGATTTCTAATCCTTTCTTCTAAAATGACTTTTATTATCATCATCTCTTTTTTTCTGACTAAAAGAGAAATTTGTTGTATTAATTTCCTATTGCTGCTGTAACCAACTTCCACAAATCTAGCAGATTAAAACAACACAAGTTTATCACCTTAAAGTTTTGGGTGTCAGAAATCCAAAATGAGTCTCACTGGGCTCAAAGCAAGGTGTCAGCAGGGCCAAGTTCCTTTTCTGCAGGCTCTAGGAGAGAACCGGTTCTCTTGCCTTTTCCAGCTTCTAGGGGTCGCCGGCTTTTCTGGGCTTCTGGCTCCCTCCTGTCTTCAATAGCTGGCGGAGACTTTCTCCCAGGGCATCAATGTTCTGCCTCCCTGCTCCACATGTAAAGACCCCTGTGATGACATTGGGCCCACCTGGGTTATCCCAGCTGCTCTCACCTTCTCCAGGTCAGCTGATTAGCAGTGACAGTTCCATATGCAAACTTAATTCCCTTTTGTCATGTAACCTAACATAGTCACAGACTCTGAGGGTTAGGAGGTAGACATCTCTGGTCATTACTCTGCTACAACATATATGCTCATTGTAGAAAATTTAGAAGCACAGGAAAAGCATAAGGGAGAATATAGAAGCCACTTCTAACCCCACTTCCCAGAGATAACCACCACCAATTTACTGTGTATTCATCCAGTCCTTATTTTATTTTATTTTTACTTTTTAACATCATTATTGGAATATAATTGCTTTACAGTTTTGTGTATCCAGTCTTTTTAAGTGCATATGTTTCCTTTTCTTTGTAAACTAGGTTTGAATAATACCATATGTTTATATAGACATATATATAGTATTTAGTAATTTTCCTTAATAGTATGCATTTCTATGCTATTTACTATTTTGTTACATTTCATTTTTTAATGGCTACCTAGCATTCCACTATGTGGATGTACTATAATTTATTTAACTAATTTAGTTAATCCTTTATTGTAGGATTATTGTAGATACATAATATATCTCTAACTTTTCTTTGTGCCTAGTAGCCCTGTGATAAACATCTCTCGAAGCTACATCTTTGTACACATTCTTAGGATACATTCCCCAAAGGTACCCCAAATATTGGGTGGCCACATCATTTATCCCCCAAAGCAGGACATTTTTAAGAATGAAAAAGGGTAATCTTAAAATTTAACAGTAACTGATAACTAACAATAAGCCAGGATGGACCTGGGCAGGATACATTCAGCAAACTGGCCTCATGAAATGTTGCCGTGGTTTAGTCCTGTGGGCAGCACCCAAGAATCCTGCTCTAAGCCCTTGTCAAAATTGCCAGGCCTCCCTGTGCCCCCAGCTCCCAACCTCCATCTTCCTAAAACTGAACACCACACAGAGGCAAATGTCACCCTCACTCTCACTGGAGAGGTAGCAGCGGCAGGCCTGTTTCTTGTGGCAGGGAGAAGACAGCTAAGTCCTGCTTTGCCCTGGTAGCCAGTGATTTTACTCTAGGTGAGTCTATTATAGCTTCTGATCCAGGTAAGGCTGGGTTAGCTTCAAGGTAGCTGTGATCAACCTGCCTTCCCTACACACAGGCCCAGGTACAGGCTCAGAGAGGAAGCATCTCCCAGGGCCTTTCCCCAGACCCAGGCAGGTGCCCCCTGGGTAGCCCTGTAACAAGACAGTATTACCTGAGCAAACTTACCTGCCAAACTTACCTGAGCAGAAGACACTGACCCTGAAGAGCCCAGAGCAAGAGCTTGGAGCTGCAGTCAGCCCAAGTTCCCTAACACCAGGAATGTTACAAGGAACAACTTACACTTTCTCATCAGAGGAATTCCACTTGGATAGAACCCTCTGAAACCATCAACCATCAAGAACATACCCAAATAAAGCAGTCGCCGAAACCACAAAAATGAAAAGACTAAATTCACTGTTTTGTAACATTCCCGTGGGTCTTGTTTTGTTTTGTTTTGTTTTGTTTTTTTATTTTGGTAGCAGTCATTTGACCTGGCCACCCAGGCTACCGAATGCTCTCAGGGAAAAGACTGGGGCCCCTGCACAGGATTGTGAATGCAAACACTGAAAAAATAGCTATCAAGTCCTAGGGTTTCTTATTGCGGGCATTTCTGACCTTCTGAGTCAAGTAACCTGACGAAACAGTCACCTCATCTACCCAGAGGCCACTCAGGAAGCATCTGACTCATTCTTGTCGGATGCTGGAAAAGCAAAACCAAATGGGCTCTGATAGCAATCTAGTTTGGAGCAGTTTTACTTGTAAGCAACTGGCTCCCTGCCTACAGAGAATATAAACCTACAGAAATAAAGAAAAAGGCTTAGCAACCCACTCCCTACCCCCAAATAATGTTCCAGGTGATATTTTCTAAGCACAGCTGCAAACTGTGCTCTATTAACCTGGAAATGGAGCAAAACACACCTGGACACTGTGCACCATTTGTGAAATGACCAAGGGGCAGAGCAGGCCAGCCCGGAACACGAACTGGCCAGTAGGCAGGTCTCGAACACTTGGGCGTTCTCTCTCTCAGAAAGAGCTGCTCTTTTTTTATTTCACCTTTGCGTTCTTAGTGGACATGTCGTTCAGCTGGAGATCTGGACTGTTTGATATAAGCAAAGGCAGAGTCGTGGGATCACCATTGGCCACATGAGGGAGTCCAACAATTTGGGGAAAGAAAACACCGGCCCAGACAGTGAAGCGTGTTGGATTTCTCACATCAAAAGTCAGCTTCTCAAATAGGGGAAGACACAGCCAAAAGTACTAGACCTGCTTGCCTCTGGAGAAAGGGACTAGGAGGTAGAAAGGATGCTTTTTTATTATGAACATCGCAAAACTATTGACTTTTAAACTATGAATATATATTACTTTGTTTTTAAAAAATTAAATGTTTCTAAAAAAAAAGGAAGCAGAAATGAAGCCCTAAGAAATGGGGTCAGTTCCATTTTTATGGAGTTTTAGGGGCATCTTTATTTGAGGCTCTAGAAATTTTAATTTTCTTGTCGTATGTTAATTAAGCTTCTCCATCTGGCGGGAGAAAGTCAGCTTCTGGATTTGGAAGGATGGGAGCTAGAAAAGGTCCTGACTGTGGACCTAGAGCATGGCCTCCCCACGTGCTCTGTGGGCCCTGGGCAGTTGGATTTCTCTAAAGGTATCTTTGGATGCTGACAACAGGGCTGACCAGAGAAGGGATACATGTCAGATCTATTCTTAGCCCCTAGACTCTAGACCCCTAGATCATTTCGTGTGTCATCTCCTACAGCTGCTTCTGCTAGAACCACAGTCCTGAGGAGATCCACACAGAAGCTTCAGGCCTTTGCATCCTTTACACTTGGAGATTCCTTCTTCCCTCGGATATGCACTCGGCCTGCTCCGTCGCCCCCTTCAGGCCTCTGAGCAAATGTCAGCCGCTTAATAAAAGTTGTGCCTGGTCAATTACTACGTGAAATGGCCTTACAATTCGCCTGCTAGATTTCTCTTCCTTACACTTATTAGTACTTCCCATTATGTGATCTATTTATGTTCCCAATAGAGAGAGACAGAGGTGGGGGGGGGGGGGAGAAAGGGAGGGAGGGAGGGAGGGAGGGAGGGAGGGAGGGATGTGGGGGGAAGTAGAGAGAGACTGGTTGTAATTCCTACTCATGACCACAAGATGGCACCATTGCTCAGAGTCTTTACTCTGAAAAGCAAATCAGGCAAGCAAAATCTAAGGCTTCTTTGGGATTCCGGGCTTCCCTCCCTCCCTGTCTGTCCGTCTATCTGTTTCAGTCTTTCTTCTTCCTCCACTCCCCCTCCATCTGCCCCACCCCCCTTCTTCAATACCGACTTACTGACCTTCTGGTGGGGCTGGGCTAAATATGATAGCAGAGGCCCTTTTGTGACTCTCAGAGCAACAAAGATTCCTGAGACTGATGTTTGTCTCCACAAAGTGCAGTAGTTGGCTCATGAGGTACGACTGGAAAGGCTCAGTCCACCTGCTTTTTCTTCTGTTTGGACCCTGCTGGTACTGCCCTGGCCCTTGGCAGCTTCAGGGACAATCTGTTCTCTCACCCTTCCTCTTACCACGTTCGCCCCACCTCCCAGCACGCACATCTTGGAAGCTTTCGCCCTGAGATCCGGTTCTAGGGGGTCATCGGAATGACTCTAGAGAAACTATAAACACGTACAAAATGTCTCCTGGTGGCGGTTCTGAGGTCTCCTTTGTATTTTAGCCTGAGGAAAAAGCAGCCAGTGGCTTGGGGATGGTGGGTGGAGCTTGCAGTATTTTTCTAAGATTTTTGTAGTTGGGGAATAAATCTCCAGGGATGGGCAGGGCTGCAGGCTAATTCCAGTACAGCAGGATCAGGGCTATGAAAACACGCACACAAAGGAAACTTCAAAGCTCTTCCTTGAATCTGAATGGGAAGGGGCCTGCGGAAGGTCGTGTTAACTTTGCACCAAACGACTTCTTGCTTTCAGATGGCCCTGGAGCTCTGCACACACTTCTGGTCCAACCCTCTCAGTGGGGTCAGGATTCAACAGGGTCCTGAAGGCAAAGAAGAAGGCAGAGCCCAGAAGCTGGGGTCTGGGTCTAACTGTTCTCTGGCCTGAAGAGCTGAGGCTGATTTCCTCTCTGCACACTGAGCCCAATCACCAAAGAAACTCTCCCCACTTCGTTCCGGCCTCTTCCCCAACCCTGGTCAAACCCCGACACAGTTACTTTGCAGGGAGTGGTGAGAATTACTACTGCTGGAAGGTCACTTAAGGTAATAATTAGAACAATCATTAATTTCTGAGGCCTAAGTGACTCATTTATCTCTGATATACACAGGGATCAAAGGAGGGCATTTATGGCTTGGAAACAAGCTTCCCATTCTTTCCCCTGCTATAGTAAATAATAAAGAGTTCCCAAGCCTGCCTTCTTCGCCCATCTCTTCCCGGCGGGTTTTCTGTCTTTACCGTGCCTGTACAAAACCAACCCACCTCTGCCTTCTCTCCACTCCTCCCTCTTTAAGAACCATGGCAGGTCAAGCTGCTCTCTGCCCGGCTTGGAGAGTCTTGGTTGCAGCTGTGCAGGGGAGTGGTGCTGGATCCCTCCGTCCCAGAGGAGGGCACCAAACCCCTGACCTCCGGCAGGCCCAGGGTGGGCATCAGGCGGGCTCTCCCTGGAAACTTGCTATCTTTGCTTTGCCTGGGTATGTACATCTGTGCCATCAGTCTGCCTGGGTCAGCTGGAAACCTGGCCCTGTCACCTATTAGCTGTGTGACCTTGGGTGAGTTCCTTAACCTTTTTCAGCCTCAGTTTCCCAATCTTTGAAATAGGGATAATAATAGCATCTAAGACTGGTTTATGAAGATTTCCTAAGATAAAATACGTGAAATGCTTACCTAGCACAGAGCCTGATACAAAAGAACATCAGCTACATTTGTCAGTGCCTCAAAATTCTTATTTCCAAAAACTTGTAGCTGCAGTGCAAACTGAGTCTTTCATGTTCTGATGTGGCCTCTAAGAGATGCTGAGGTGAGGATGCATGTTGCCCCCACCCCCAGGACCCTGGACCACTACCATAACAGAAATCAGATTGTGTGTGTGTACGTGTGTGTGGTGGAGGGTCCTCAGCCTCAAGGAGGCTGTGAGATGGGCCCAGGTCAGTTTCTCAACCTCAGCATTACTGACCTTTTGGACCAGGTAATCCCTTTGTTGTGAGGCCTCATCCTGTGCATTTCAGAATGTTTAGTACCATCTTTGGCCTCTACTTACTAGGTGCCAGTAGCAGCCTTCTGGTCTCAACAATCAAAAATGTCTCTAGACACCACCACATGTCCTTCGGGGGGCAAAATTGCTCTTGGTTGAGAACCACTGGTGTAGGCAGACGGGGAAGTGTGAGGGTCTCTCCGCAGGTGCCTGGCTGAGCTAAGGGGAGAAGGCAAGAATGAGCGTGGTCAGAGAGGATATCCTCCTGCCCCAGGCAGGCCTCAGGCAGACCCTCAGGACTGAGTACAGAGGTTGACCTCAGAAGGTAACCCCCTGTGGTTTCCCCTAGTAAGGATGTAGCCTGGCTTCCTCAGGAGGCCATGCCCAGCTTGGATGTGGACCTCTGGATTCCCTGTAGCCAGAACTCAAATACATAACCCTGTCCAGCCCCAGGAGCCCTGGCCAAGAAACAGTGCCCCAGTGGCACAGAATGATCACCGAATGGAAAATTCTTACCTCAGGACAGAGTGCACAGCTGGGCTGCCCAGGTGCGAATTCCTATGCTGCTACTACTCGCTGTGTGACCTTGAGCAAATTGCTTAACCTCTCTGTGCCTTAGGATTCTTATCTGTAAAATGAAGACAACAATAGCATTGACCTCATAGGGTTGTTATGAGGATTAAATGACTTAATGTACTTAGAACAGAGCCTAGCACAGAGCAAGCACTAAGTGTTTGCTAAATAAGCCAAAATCTGAAAAGAAGCTGCTACAGACCAGGAGATGCAGCTTCTGTAAGTCAGAGTTTGCCCTTGCTGTGACCTCAGGCCCAGCAGTTGTGTTTCTGGGGGCCCCTGACCACCTGTGCTGGGGTGTGGGGTTGAGACTCCCTGGGGCAGCTGCCCTGCAGAGGTGGTTGTTCTTAAGGAAAGTTCACGTGACCAGAGGGCAAACTCAGTGCAAAGGGCTCCAAAACTTCCCAGCTGATAGCCCCTGGGGATTCCTTTGATTAGAGAGTATCAGGAGGAAAAACTTTTTTCTCTACCAATTTAGGTTCGAGGGTTGGGGGTAGGGGCTAGATTAACAGGAGAAAAGACAAAGTTTATGCACACACTGAGTGCAGGAGCACTGTGTAATGAGTAACTCACTGAGTAACCAGAGGCAAAGGTTCATATACCAACTTAACAAAAGCTGGCGGGGGAGGGGGGGCTTCAAAGGGTGGAAGGCTCTGATGAGGCTTGTTTACACAATTTCTTTGGGAATGTCCTGGTGCCCAAGGTCGGTGCCTCCCTGACTGGAGACCAGCTGGAGGGTGGAGGTGGGGTGGTGGCTGCTGATTCTCCATGCTCTGTGCCAGGCAGATAAGGAAAGTTCAGAGGAGAGTTCTGCATCTGCTGCTGGGCTATTGGTCCCATCAAGGGAAACACCTGTGGAAGGAAGGAACGGGGTGAGTGGCTGTGACCTTTGGGAGCCCTAATATTTCTGCTGTCAGAGGAGGCAAAACCCCAGCCAGGAAACCCCCAAACCCATAGCAGGAAAAGCCACACAGTATTGCCAAGTGCTTTGTGTTAGTTATCTATCACTATGTAACAAATTACCCCAACCTTCATGACTTAAATGATAAACATTTATCATCTCTAACAGTCTAAGAGTCAGGAATTTGGAAGCACCTGAGCTGGGTTGTGCTGGCTCAAGGTCTCAAGATGTTGAATGGGGCTGCTGTCATCTGAAGGCTTGACTGGAGCTGGGGGTCCACATGCAAGATGGCTCCTCTCATGGTTGTTGGCAGGAGACCTCGGTTCCGTACCACATGGACCTCTGATAGGACTGCTTGTGTGTCCTGACAACATGGCAGCTGGCTTCTTCCAGAGTGAGCAGTCCAAGACAGAAACTAATGCAGAAGTCATAGTGTCTTTTATTGAGCTAGCCTCAAAGGTATATGCCATCAATCTGCTGTATTCTGTTGGTCATACCGATCAATCCTGACACAGTGTGGGAGGAGACTGTACAAGACCATGAAAACCACGAGGTGGGGCTCACTGGGCACCATCTGAGAGGCTGAATACCAGGGCTTTCAGGTCTCCCTCTGAGGACAACATTCACCTGGGCATTGGCCCAGATGACAGCCTGGTCAGGCACATCCCTACAGAAGCTGCTAAGACTGAAAACCCAACGCACTATGTGGGATTTGGTGCCGCTACCCACCGCCTCAGTCTGCTTCCCCACTGAATGGTACACCCACTCGGAACTGGGTGAGCCACCCCCTCGGTGGGGTGAAGGCTGGATGCAAGGCACTGGGTGGGAGAAACCCTGGGCTTGTGGGCCCCTCTCCAAGTTGAGACTGGGAAACAAAACCTTCACACTCACACTCACACACACAAACACACACACACACACACACACACACACACACACCATAACAGTTGGGGAACATGCAATTATAAAAGGTTGGTCCAAGATTTCAGAGGAGGGGGATCTGGCAGGACTGAGGCAGTTCTGCAGGCTTCAGGGAGGAGATAGAACATGAGGGAAGTCCTAGCACCCAAGGCTCTTCCGGAGCCCCAAATCCAGACGTGAGGAACTGCTGACAGCTCCCTCTGTGTCCTGCTGTTTCATGCCTCCCAGCCATTGCAATAGAATACCTTTCCCCCATTATTCCCCTTCTTGTTACCTCTATTTACCCTTTCAGACTCAGCTCAAAGAGGACCACCTCCAAGAAGCCTCCCATGTGATATAGCTGCCCACCTCTGTGGTCTCAAAGCTCCCTCGCTCCTCACAAATCCCTACCATGCTTGACCACACTCACCGCTTGCTCCCCCGTGGACTTGACTCTCCTTGAGGGCAGGGGACAATGCCAGATTCAATGGGGGCTGCCACGTGCCTTGTGCACACTCGGCACTGAATGTATGTTTCTAAGGAAAGGAGGGAGGGGAAGAGGAAGAGAGAGAAGGATGGATTCGAGACAGCAAATAGCGCATCGTCTCCCTTTCTCCCCCTCACTCCCCAAGAGTGGGGCTTCAAGGGGAAACAGAGCTGCTGGCCAGAACCGCTCACCTCTGTCCTCCACACCCCAAGCAAAAAAAGCTGGACATCATATAACACTCTGTCTGAGAAAGTTTTTGGTACTGAAGGCGCATTAAAAAGGAGGCTTCAGGGGCTGGAGGAGTACTTGTTCCCAGGATATCCTGACTTTGCTGGAGTAACTCGAGGCTAATAACAGGTTGAAAATACCCCATGGTGACGATCTCTGTGGGAAAATCTCGTGATCCAACAGGTTTCCTGAGAGCAGTCAGCGGTGCTGGGAGGCTGAAAGTCTGTGGATAAAAGCAACTCAAGGCCAAGCTATGGAGTGACCCCAGCAGGAGATCAGTCGGAGGGAATCACAGCGACTGCAGGACTGCTCTGTCACCTCTGGGCACACATCAGACCTCTGGTTATTCACAGAGTTCTCTTTCCACAGGCATCAGGTTAATATTTTAAACATTAACTGATGTTTTGTTTTGCTTTAGTTTTCTATTTGCTGAGACCTCCTTTGCTCAGGATCAATTAGCCACATGCATACCGTCTTTATTAGCATATGCAGGGCTCACTTTTATTTAACTTTTTTTTTTTGACCCTTTCACCCCATCCCCAATCTCATTTTTCTCCTCTGACATCCTTGTGATTCTTTGTGTCTGGCCAATCTATATTTCTATTTGTATCTAGGCCCAATATTGGTATTATTTTGTGCATATTTTTAAAAATATGCTTAAGTAGTCTTTGGTAAACATGTCATTCTTTTCTCACTTTTTTCCAGTCAAGACTATGAGATTTTGAGATGGCTCCAAGTTAATATAAGTAAATATGGACCAGAGCATTCCTTTTATCTGCTGAATGGTACTCAGCATTTTCATATAACCTTTTATTTATCTACTTTCCTATGAAAAAACTTCTAGGGTGTTTCCAAATCTTCATTATTACAAACAATTCTACAAGAACAAATCCACACATGTTTCTTTGGGGGCCTGGGCAAGAATGTCTCTGGGCTCAGCGTCCCCAAGTACTGGGTTGTAGGATTGGCCCGTATTCCATATCACTTAACACTTTCAATCTGCTTCCCAGAAAAATTAGTTAACATTCCTATGAGATATTCTGCTTTCCTTCACCTTTGATGGCACTTGACATCATCCAACTTTTTTTTTTTTTTTTTTTTTTTTTTTTTTCCTTTTTTTGCTGTACGCGGGCCTCTCAGTGTTGTGGCCTCTCCCGTTGCGGAGCGCAGGCTCCGGACGCACAGGCTCAGCGGCCATGGCTCACGGGCCCAGCCGCTCCGCGGCATGTGGGATCTTCCCGGACCGGGGCACGAACCCGTGTCCCCTGCATCGGCAGGCGGACTCTCAACCACTGCGCCACCAGGGAAGCCCCCATCCAACTTTTTAATATTTGCAAATCTGATATGTCTAAGACCCATATCTCCTTCTTAACCAAATTTCCCCCCTGGTTTCCTTCCCATCCTGGTCTGCTGTTTCTCCTTTTAAAGCCTCAGGTTGTTCTTTCTCACTCCCTCAGGGAAGGGATGTGATATGAAGCACTGCCCTGGAGGGGATGGAGGAGGGAGAAGTATCTCCTTCTGGCTTTTGAGTTTCAAAATCCTCCACTCTTGGGGGACCAAAAAGGTTTCAGAGCACAGAAAAACGATTTGGTAGAAAAACATCATGAAAAGGAAGAGAAAGTCAAGCACCCACTTTGGCCCAGCCCGACCTGACCCGTGATGGCTGGGCCCAGTGAAGGAGAGTGAAGGCCCAGAAGGAAGGAAAGGAAAGTTCCTATGGATTGCAAACCAGAGGCTGATGTTGAGGCTGGAGCATAGATACAGGAAGTGGGCTTTAAGGGCACCAGGGAGTGGTGGGGTCTGTGGTTCCCTGGACGGCATGTTCCTGTAACACTTCTCAGTTCGGCTGGTTGTTACACGGTGGAGGTCTGGGCTAGTGTTACCAGGTATTTCCATTTTTCCAAAAGAATCCAAAATCAGAATTTTTATGTGGAAGGTCTCCTTCAAAAAAAAGAAAAAAAAAAAAAGAAAGAAAAAAGAAAGTCACTATGGCAAATTTCAAAACATATGTAAAATTAGGCAAACTAGTATAATGAACTTCCTTGTACCCATGACCAAGTTTCAACAATTGTCAACTCATGGCTAATTTCGTTTCTTCTATAACCCCACCCTTTCCCAGTCCTGAATGATTTTGAAGTAAATCCCAGACTCATCGTTTTCTTTGTAAAGATAAGAACTCATGTTTTTTTAAACCATAACACAATATCATCACTAAATAAACTCCAATAACTTCCAATCAAATAGCCTGTCAGTGTTAAAATTTACAGTTTTCTCGTGGTGGTCATAAGTGTTTATTTTATATTATTTTATTTTTATAGTTTGTTTGAAATAGGACCCAAAGTCCACACAGTGCAAGTGATTGATGTTTTTAAGTTTCCTTTCATCTCTAGGTTTGCTCCCCACCTTTTTGACTCTTGCGATGTATCTGTTAATGAAGCCAGGTCCTTTATCGTGTAGAGTGTTCCACAGTCTGGATTTTGTTGGTGTTATTTATCATACTTCCTCTGTCTTCTGCATTTCCTGTAAATTGGTAGCTGGATCTAAAAGCCAAAACTCTCATTTAAAAAGATGTTCATAATCTTTTCAAAAGAATCTTTAAATACTGTCTGAGCCAGATAAAAACCTCCTGAACTGGATCTAGACTGTTTGCTACCCCCATCTTAGATGTTAGTGGATCATGGACAAGAGGGTTCGGGGACTTGTGTCCTGAGCAGAGCCCCAGGGAGAGAGCAAAATCCTGAATGAACATGTAGGATCTGAGACCAGGGGGCCTGTGCCTCATTTTCCACATAGAATCCCATTCAGAGAGGTGCCAAGGCCCCATAGAAGGGAGGGGGTGTGCAGTGTGTCAAGGCAGACAGAGCCTGGCATGGCCTGGCAGGGTGACCTGCAGGCACTCAAGAGCAGCACAGCAGTGGAGGGGTGCCCAGTCCCCAGGGACCCTGCATCCCCATAGCAACCAAGGAGCACCTGCTGTGCCATCCTCATGCCACAGGAAGTCCTCCAGAACTAGACACCTGGAGGAAACGGGGGCGGGCCGTATATGGCTGGGATGAATCGGGACGCCTTGATGGCCTGGGAGACTATACTAGAAGTTCAGCTGCATCAAGGAAAACAGAGAAGCTTCTGTTTCTTCTTCACTTGAGTTGGTGGACTGAGGTTTGTACTCACTACAAGGGGAGCCTCCAGGGACCCCTGACAGCACACCTTAGAGCCGAGGCATTTGGGGGCAGTGGCCCCCTCTCCGTGGGAGAACCGGCTTGAGGAGACGAGGGGCCCTCAGAGGTCACTCGTGATTCTAGAAATCCTCCTTTCCCTTCTTTCTGTTTGATTTTGATAGAAATAGTCATCTAACTTTCCAGGTTTTTTCTTTTAAAAAAACCTTTGAGTGTACCTCATAATTTACTAACGGATTTTTTTTTCGATCTGAACTGGGGTGCTTTGTATACAGTAGAAGAATTTTGACTGTATTCATTTACTATCATGTTTAGTCATTTCCTGGGTTCATATTTTATTTTAATTTTTATATTTCCTTATCTCTTTTCCATTATGTCTTTTGCTTACTTGTATCTTGCAAGTAAGTATGTGTGGTAAGTTATATATTTTTTTAAGCAGTAATGGGCAATTAACTTAAAACAAACAATAAACATTTCCTTTTCTACACTTGGTCCTAACAACAATCAGAACTTTTAACTCTCTTCTATGAGAAAAATTTTTTTTTGCTTTTCACTGCCTACCAAATAAAAGGAAAAAGTATTCAAAAGAATGAAAAGATCATCATATAATAGAAAAGACATATTTAATAATAAAATATTAAGAACATTGAATATATATGACCCTAAAATATAGTTATAAAATGCAGAAAGCAAAAATAGGCATAAATACAAGAAAATTTCATTTTAGAAAAACAATTATAGTAAGAGATTTTACTGTCCTATCCTCAGTGAGGCTTGAATTCAACTGCATAATAATAGAAATGCAAATATGGCAGATTAATCAAATGGAGTATTTTTCCTAAGTAAGATAAAGTCTGGCAGGCCTCCAGGGCCAGTGCAGAGGTTGTGGAAGTTAACAAGTGTTCCGGCTCCTCCTAACTTCAGGCTCTTCTACAGTGTGCTGTTCTTGACCTTGAAGGGTAGCAGAAAATGCCACCCCAAAATACGCCAGAGAGATCCACCCCTCACTCTTTATCTCCTCTTTGACGTCTTTGCTTGTCTACTGTTGGACCTGCCTCACTGTGCATGTGACACATTATTTCTCCATTTCTCTGGCCTGTCATACCAGCTATTCTCTTAACTGTTCCCCCTCTATTTCAGCAACACACTCCTAGGCTACTTGAGTGGTGCCCTTCCCAGCTCAGCCTGGAACCAGAGTCCCCCTGCTAATACAGTTTTAGATATTCCTCAACTCTCACTTTAGCTCCTGAGACTGTCCCAGCCCCTGAGAAAAAAGTCTCTTAGAGATAGAATTAATGGATATCTTGTACTATGTATAATTTCCAACTGTCCATGGCAATTGCCCATATGGTGTCATACACCACATGCTAGACCACAGACATAATCTCTACTAGCTCAAAAAGAACAGAAATGAAATGTGCTATGTTCTCTGGCCAAAATAGAATGAAATATAAAGTAACAACCAAAACAAATAAAAATAAACCAACTACTTGGAAATGTAAAAATACTTACTGAGTCAACAGTTGAATTGGAAAGGAAATAAAGAACAAAAAAGGAGTTTATTCAGAAAACAATGCTGGTTAAAACATGCCACAGTAATCTCTGTGGAATGTAGTCAAAGCAGTACTTTTAGGAAATTTTATGATTTAAAATTTTCTCTTTTTTGGTGGTTGATAAAAGGGAATATTTAAGAAAGAATTCAGTTGACAATATGAGAAAAGGAAGGAAAAGACAAGCCAGACTAAAGAGGAAGAAGAAAATACAACCATAAAAGCAGAAGGAAATCATTTTGAAAGTAAAAAATAATTTCTCTGGACTCAGTAAATAAAACCAAAAGCTAAGTATTTGAAAAGTAAAGGCATTTCAATAAAATCTGAATTGAGAAAGAAGATACCAACCAATATATAAAATTTAAAAATAAGAATAGAGCACAAAAGCATTTGCTAATAAGATTTGAACATCTGAGTGAAAAGAACAATTTTTTTTTTTTTTTTACAGTATGGAAGTCCATACTTAACCTAGTAAATATTAAACCAATAACTTGGGAGGGAGAAAGAAATTTAGAAAGCTACTCAACCAGAAGTGTCCAGGTATATAGATATAGATCGATCATATATATATATATACACACACACATATATGGCAACAGTGTTCTGTTGCTGCATAACAAATTACCACAAATCCAGCAGCTTAAAATAATACGTATTTATTATCTTACAGTTTCGCTGGCTCAGAAGTCCAGGTACAGCTTAGCTGGGTTCCTGGCTCAGAGTTTCACAGTGGTAATCAAGGTGTTAACTGTACAGTGTTCTCATCTGGTGCCTTGATGGGAAAAATCTGCTTCCAAGCTCATTGGCTGTTGGCAGAATTCTTTTCCGTATGGCTGTTTGCCTAAGGCCCCAGCTTCTTACTAACTGTTGGCTATCCTCAGGTCCTAAGGCCACCTGCAGCTCCTTGCCATGTGACCCTCTCCATAGGCAGTTAACAACATGGCATTTTGCTTTTTCAAGGTGAACAGCAGAATCTCATCAGTCTGTCTGTCTGTCTAGCTAGCTATCTAGCTAGCTATATCTGTATCTATCATATGTAATTAAGGAGTGACACCCCATCACCTTTGCCATGATACACTAGTTAAAAGCAAGTCACAAGGTTCCACTTACATCTAACGGGAGGGATTATTATACAGGAGTGTTATTTATTGGAGGTCACCTTAGGGTGTGTCCACCACAATATGGGTGAATACTAAATCCTCCCAAACTTTCCCAGACTAATTACCTCCCTTGAAAAATGGAAATCAAGGAGTTCTAGCCCTTTAAGACAGGACTGAAGCTCCAAAAGAGGCATGTGCTACAGGCAATATAAACCTTTGAGAACAGACCCTGGGGCTCTCACCCTTGTGTACTTTAATACCTATTGCAACATCCCAATCTACAGCTCAGCTGGTGACTCCAACCTCTGCCCTCCACTTCTTCTCTCTGGGTTCAAACCCAGCTACTGTACTGTCAATCCTTGGCTTCACTTCTTGGCTTTACAAGCAGCTGCCCCAATGGAGTCTTGTTCTCTATGGCTGCCATGTTCTCC
This sequence comes from Hyperoodon ampullatus, assembly GCF_949752795.1. Taxonomy (NCBI): domain Eukaryota; kingdom Metazoa; phylum Chordata; class Mammalia; order Artiodactyla; family Ziphiidae; genus Hyperoodon; species Hyperoodon ampullatus. Next base: position 36,642,580 of record NC_136928.1, read on the forward strand.
TGCTAAGCAATGCATACAGCTTTAGGGGTCTAATGACATTCTAGGCCCTCACCCCTTGGTTTCCTCTCCTGTCCTATAACCTGTCTTATCCACTAAGTACTGCAAATACTCTGATCCACATGCTGAAGGGTCTGAGATTGATGCTGTGAAGAAAAGAGCTTGTGGGCTACAATTTACAAAGTCTTGCCTGGCAAAGTCTCTCTGGGGACGGACTGAACTGGAATTGGAAGGCCCTGGGGCTAACTTTATTAGTGATGACAAAGGTCAAATGTATTTCTTGGTCTGTTTTTATTAGGATGGTCAGAGAGGAGCTGATGAATAGACTTGGTCTTTACTTAAAGCAGCTCTGCTATTCCATACATTGTTTCTGAACCTTGAAAAGTGTGACCTATTGCATAGTTCATTCCAAGATGTGAAGATACACAGGGCTTGATCCTGAAATCTAATAAAGGTAATGTACAAACAAAGAATACTATAGGCCATGTATTCACAATGGAGTGACAGCTCCATGTATTCCAATGGAGCAATTTGGTTCTTGAAGGGGCTAAAGAATCTTACTCTTTTTTATGTAGGAAGTGCAGATATACAAACAGTACAAATACAGATAGATAGTGTATCTGTGGAATTAAAATTACATGGGGGACAATTAAGGAAAAAAATTCTTATTAGGGGGACAATAGTGATAAAAAGAGTAAGAAGCACGGTCTAGGGAATCTTCACCTATAGATCAAAGCCACCCACAAATCTCACATTAAAATATACATAAGTTTCATTAATATTTATTTATGGCCAAAGAGGCTCCCAAGAATGACTGAAAGGTTTGACACAAAGGCAACTATTATTAATAATAACAATAAAATATAATCCAATTCACTGGATTAAATAATGAAAATGTGATGATTTCAACAGATGCTGAAACAGCACTTGATAAAATTCACTTTTCATTTTAAAAAAGAGGAATAGAAATATATTACAATAACATAATACAGAGCTATTTAAAACAGAGCTGGTTTTATCTGTAATGCAAAGCAGACATTGTTATTAAAAATAGTAGCAAAACAGGAAGCCCTATGAGTCCCACCTTCACCCCAGCCACCTAAAATGATCGTCTGGCCACTGTAACCCTGTGGAGGCTTTATATGAATTAATAAAACAGTTGAGTAAAGTGGATGAATATAAGATGCAGTGTATATTCAAAACACAGCTTAATTCCTTTGAACTGATTAGAAATATTAATTAAAAATGAGATCCTATTCACAATAATAACAAAGAAGAAAATACCGAATTTAGAATTTCAGTCATATTCAGTATGATCTAATTCATGTTTTCAAAAATCATATATGTTTCATGTGTTTATAAATGTATGTAAGTGAATAACAGAGAGAGGCCTGAAGTCTGAGACAAGTGCTTTTCCCAAGAGAGGGGAAGAGGATGGAGAGAGTAAGGAGGGGCTTTCTGCTTCCTTTGAATTTCTTCAATTGATAATGTATTAACACAGAACTTTTATAATCTTAAAACTTTACAAAACAGCATTTATGACCTCATTTTCTCAAATTACAGAAACATTTACGTACACTTAGAAAATGTCTCAAAAGGTGATTACACAAATTTTATAGTAGTTATGTATAGATGGTGGGATTTTAGGTGATTTTCACTGTGATTTTTCTTTTTAGTATTGGTTAATATTTTACAATGAGCATGTGCTATTTTTCTAATAAAACTCATAAAGATATTTTCATTTTGAAAACAAAGAGAATCTAAGGAGTGCTATTCATGATATAAACAAGGACACTTTTAAAACTAAGATAGCAGAAGAATATAAACAAATGGAAAAATAGATCATGTTCCTATTTATAATTTATAATATATTCATATATAAATATAATACGGATAAATCTTCCCAAGCTATAAATAGATTCTATTATCAATTAGCATTTCAAGACCAGAAGCTTCCTGTAAAATATTTATTCCACTCTCCTCTTATGAAACCAAATGAACAAAGCAAAAGAAATGAAAAATAGAGGGAGGAGGCCTCTGTTTTCAATAAGACAAGGAAGGACCAAACCTGTCAATGAAAAACCATGAGTAAACCTGCTGATTACTGTGGGATCAGAACTGGAATAGGGAAGAGAGATGCCAGGTGCCTCCTTGGACCCACGGTAGGACCCATATCTTTCCAAAGGTCCATGGCGGAAGGTTGGCTGATGACATCTTTATTCCATCTTTGAGATGTGGTAACACAGGCTGCCTCCAGAGACTGGGGAATGTCCTGTAGAGAGTGGGATTCATCCTGCAGAGTGGCAGGGGAGATAGGGCTGCAGGAATCACCTTGCTGACCTCGCCTCCAGAGAGAGAGACGTGTGACAACAGTGCGTGGGGTGATGCAAGGGGATGGCTCAAGTGAGGCAGGGACCGCTGGATTGCACCACAGGAAGCTTATGAGTCTAAGTCACATGGCTTTCCAGAACACTAAAAGCTAAGAGGAGATGGTCCCCAAGGAAAAAGAAATAACTGAAAGGGTGTGGGAGACAATAAGACCTGTTAAAGTTGAAGGACTTTAATTCCCCCACCAACTTCTCTACTTGTCATACTATTATTCAGCTAGTAGTAGACCTCATTCAATGATAAGTAATAATCAAAAAGAAACCATAATGGGATTTACACATAAAAATTGTAGAGAAAGGGAATATACACAAAGGCTGCTTAAAAAATAAATATCACAAGAAGAATTACCCAAGGAAACAGAAAAGGTGTTCAGATAAATTTTCTATATTCTCAAAGAAATTTCAGATAACACTATCTTTCTAGAAAAAGACCCTAAAGAGAAGACATAAGAATTCAAAGAAGTGATTTTAAAAATGAAAGAAAAAGATAAAAAGCAAGCTAGTATATTCAGGATAAAAATGGAAAAGTAAACCTTGATAAAGATGGAATCTACATTAGATGCAACAGAAAATAAGATACAAATAACTGACTGTAGTTTGAACCATAGTGGAAAGAATCTGGGAAATCACACAAAATGAACAGCAACAACAAAACCAAGATTTGTTAATGTTTCTAGAGAAAACTGCCATTGTTATAGAAGACCAATGGGATCCTTGGCATTTCTGAAGGAGCATATGCGTTTCTGAAGAAGGAGAATACAAGGAATTAAGTATAAATTGTTTTCAAAAATAAAATTGAAGAGAACTTTCTTAAAACAAAGATGACTTGAACCTACAAATCACGAAGGACATATACATTCCAAGAAAAACTGATATAGACTCTTCAACATCAGAATATATCCTACTGAAGTTATAAAACATCAAGGATAAAGAAAATCTCACATGGATAGTCAGATAGTTAATAAACCATATAAAGAGAGAAAAATCAAGTTTCTTCAGGCTTCTTTCCAATGCCAAAAGACAGAGGACCAACATCTAAAAAGGTCTGAAGGAAAGTAAATTCAAGGGTTGTGTACATGCCAAGTTATCCTTCAAGTATAAAGAAAAACATTCTCAGGCATGCAAAACCTTAGGGAATAAAGCATCCAGGAGCCTTATCAAAAAACAACTTTTGAATTAAATCTATCCAACCAAGCAAGGAGTCAAAATAAATTCTAGAATAGAGAACCTAGGTGCATTAGTTTCCTAGGGCTGCCATAACAAAGCACCACAAATTGGATGGCTTAGAAAGATATTGTCTCACAGTTCTGGAGTCTAGAATTCTGAAATCAAGGTGAGGGCAAGTCCATGCTCCCTCTGAAGGAGCTAAGGAAGGATCCTTCCTTGCCTCTTCCAGCTTTTGTAGCCCCAGACGTTCTTTGGTTTGTGGCAGCATAACTCCAATATTCACATGGTGGTCTCTCTATGTCTCTTTATATGGTCTTCCCTCTGTGCATATCTGTGTCCAAATTTCCCCTTTTATAAGAACACCAGTCATACTGGATTAGGGCCCAATCTAACAACGTCATTTTAACTTGATCACCCTTGTAAACACTCTATTTTAAAATAAGGCCACGCTGAGGTACTTGGGAATTAGGACTCCAACATACCTTTTTTGGGGAGAATACAATTGAACCTGTAACACTGAGGTAACATGAAGGGGTGAGCACTGAGTTCATTAAATACAGAGCTAAAACTAAACAACAGCAGGAAGTACAGTCAGAGAACAAAATGAAGTGAGATAAACAGTAACAATGGAATAAAATAAAAGTCAAGAGACAGAGTTGGGCATGGGATAAAATGTAAGAGTGGGTAATTCCTCATCATTCACAGCAGAAGATCAATAGATATTACTTAAAATTGAAAATTGTCTTTTTTTTTAAAGCATAGCAAATTCAATCTTCTAATGTTTTTCATTCTTTTTTTTAATTCTAAAAGACTCTTTTAAGAACTTGTGGTGAAGAAACAACCAATTTAGGGCTTCCCTGGTGGCAGTGGTTGGGGATCCGCCTGCCGATGCAGGGGACACGGGTTCGTGCCCCGGTCCAGGAGGATCCCACATGCCGTGGAGCGGCTGGGCCCATGAGCCATGGCCGCTGAGCCTGCGCGTCCGGAGCCTGTGCTCCACAACGGGAGAGGCCACAACAGTGAGAGGACTGCGTACCGCAAAAAAAAAAAAAAAAAAAAACCAACCAATTTAGTCATTTCTAAGTTTTGCTTTAATTCTTCTAACATTAAATTCAAGTGAAACAATATTAATTTTTTTCATCTAAAATGATGTGCAGAGTATAATCCTATTTTTATAAAAATTTTTTCAGTCATTCTATCTATTTATTCACATACCAATAGAGTCTCTAATGATGCTTTATAAATGTTGGGAATGGTTGTCTCTGGGCAGTAGGATTCATAGTGAGTTGTTTTTTTTTACTTTTTTTACTGTACTTTTCTATATTATTTGAATTTTTATAATAAATATGTTATTTTAAACAAAAACAATAAAATCATTGTTTCACATTATTTTCCCAAAAACTTTCTTGGTAGGCATTAGGGGTGGGGCTCCACTTCAGGTCCCAGGAGGTGGTGGGTCCAGAAGGCAGGAGATAGGATCTCAGGGTCCTGTGACAGCCGACACAAGGTGACCGGGTTGTTAGGAGGCCCCTTCCCAACTGGGGGTCTGGTTTCACAGCCACAATGGCAGAAAACTCCTCAACGGCAAATGCCACTACAGGCATTAAGGACTTTCCACAGTCAGACCCAGTCCCCAAAGAAGCCACATGGCTTTAAGTTCAGCAAAGTGAGTCAGGCCTGCCTTCTAATTTTTTTTTTTTTTTGCGGTACGCGGGCCTCTCACTGTTGTGGCCTCTCCTGTTGCGGAGCACAGGTTCCAGATGCGCAGGTTCAGCGGCCATGGCTCACGGGCCCAGCCGCTCTGCGGCATGTGGGATCTTCCCGGACTGGGGCATGAACCTGTGTCCCCTGCATTGGCAGGCGGACTCTCAACCACTGAGCCACCAGGGAAGCCCTGTACTCAATTTTTAAAACCAGAAAGATTATAAAATCATTGATATTTGTTAAAACACAAAGAAAATCAATGTATTTGAAATAAAATAATACTACAAGTCCCATGTTCTCTGTGTTCTGAATCAAAGTCCTAGGATTGTCTGTTGCAATTTGTTCATCTCCTCTTTGTTCTCTAGATCATCTAAGACGGGTGCTGATTATTCAGAGAGGCCGAGTGTCTCAGAGCTTATTGCATTTAGACAAGGCAGCAGAGACCATCTTATCTCCCTCCCTGACCTTTGGATTACTTGCACATCCCTCACCACATTTTACCCTTTAGTTCTTTGATTCCTGATCAGCTTCTTGTGTGTCACTGTGCCTGGCAAGACTTTCTTCTTCTGATAGTTCTAATTTGGGCGGATGGCTTTTGCTCACTTAGCTGCATCTTCTCCATACCAAAGTTTATATCTCTAGAAAGCTCCCTCAGTTTATTAAAGATATGATTTTATTCATTCAGTGAAAGTAGGTTATGAACAAACAGCAAAGTGAATATGGTCCTTTCGCCACAGCCTTCCAGCTGCCTCTTACACTCCTGCTCACTATATGGTTGAGAGAAGTCTCTGCCTCATCTGGTTTCAAATCTTGCGTGACTCTGTTTAGCCATATTCACGTGAGCCACTTCCTCAGCTCATTCACTCCTCAGCCTGCTCGAATTGGCTTCTGTCTCCTCTATGCCACTGATATATGCTCTTTCCAAGACCATCAGTGAACCTTACTCATGCTAAATACAATCGACATGCTTCAACTGTCACTTCCCTAATCCATCTGCTCACATTTGAAACTACTTTCTCTCCATCTTTAAACTCCCTTGGCCATTGATTTCTCTCACATCCTTCTCTCCCTTAGTTCTTCTCACCAGCTTCACGACCATTCCTCTCACACTTCAATGGGCTTCTCTTCCTCCTCTACCCATAGGCTTTCAGGGTTCCATTCTCCGCAAGCAAGCTCTTTTATCCTCGTGTTTTAACTACCGAAAATCTCCCAACCCAGACCTTTCCAGAATTCCAGTCGCATATATCCAACCCCTATAGGATGTCTTAATTTGCCCCAAATTAACACACCATGGTGCTCCCAAAGCTCTCTCTCTCTCTCTTCCCGGGTTACATTTCCTGCATTGCATTACATACATTTCTGCAGCCCAGAGTAACTGGGCAGTGCCCATGAATAGAACTGAAAACCATTCTGGGTCCCTAAAGCAGAAGTAACTCAGAGCCGCAATTACTGTTTGATCAGAAATCATGGCCTCCAGGGATTCAGGAGATACTGACCTCAGAGAGGAAGTTTCATTGCTCTTCCTCCTGTGTCTGTGTCCCTTTTGACATCTTTATCTTCCCAAGTAGAAAATGGAGAGGAATAACTATGCTTCTCCTTTGCACCAGTGATGTCAGCCTGGAGATGGGTATATGTGAAAACATGGTCTGGGGGGCTCAAGCGGATGAAAAGTGAGCTCAGTAGGATTTCCCCCAAGCGCCAATGTTTCCCGAGAATACAAACCAGGCCAACTCATTTAGCTCTGAACTCTGGAGCTTTAATCTTTCAAGAACATACTTCCTTCCTGTATTTCTAGTAATTACTGTTTGACTTTTCTGGAAATCCCACGAGTTACCCTCTCTCTTCCAAAAGAATGGAGTCACAAAAATAGAACCATGAGAAAAGTGAGTTTGACCCCTTTGCTCTTTGAAATCTGCTGGATGGAAAGAGCCTGGGGGAACCGGGTGGGGGTGAGGGGTAGAGGTGAGGGGCGGGGAGAGTTCTTCTTTAACTGATTCTTCTATCTCAAGGAAAAATAAACTGAGGGAAAGAATTTTTTTAAAATGCTTTAAATTAGTCATCCACAGGAAAAGGATTCTGTGGGAAACAATTTATACTTGGACTATTCTAGTTTTAGAGAAGGCATTTTTAACCTGAGATCTATGAATGGGCTTTATCAGAATATACGATCCTCGAGAAACTGTGAGCTACATGTTTTTGTGTCTCTGCATTTTTCTAAGAGGGTTCATAGCTCTTATGAGATTCTCAAAGGGGTTCCTGATACCTCACCAAAGGTTAAGAACTGCTTACTTAGAGGTTAACTTAGTTGCATTGGTTATCTATTGGTGTATAACAAATTACCCCAAAACTTAGCAGTGTAATACAGCTGACATTTATTATCTCACAGGTTGAATGGGTAAGGAATTGAGCAGTGGTTTAGCCAAGTGACTTGGCTCAGGGTCTCTTGTGACATTGCAGTCAAGAAGTCAGCTGGGGTTGCTATCATCTGAAGGCTCAACTAGGGCTGGAGAATCTGCTTCCAAGATGGTTTGCTCACATGGCTGTTGGCAGAAGGCCTCAGCTCCTTGTTGGCTGTTGGCAGGACGCCTCCATTCCTTGCTACATGGACCTCTCCACTGGGCTGCTTGAGTGAGTATCCTCACAACATGGCAGTTGGCTTCGCCCAGAGTGAGTGACCAGGATAGAAAGCAAGGAGGAAGCCACAGTGCCTTTTATAACCTAGTCTCAGGAGTCAAACATTGTCACTCCTGCCACATGCTATCCTATAAGCAAGCCAGCCCACACTTAAGGGGAGGTAATTCGGCTCCACTTCTTGAAGGGAGAAGTATCAAAGAATTTGTGAATATATGCTTGAACTACCAAAATAGCTAAGAGGCCTTACTTGATAGTCTTGCTGCGAAGCAAATCTGCACCCCCATACAACCCTTCCCCTTCTTCTACCAGATCATTTTGCAGTGTTTGGGACTCCCCTCAGTTAGGGCTCCCCCATGACCTTGGACAAATTACTAAACTTTATGGTGTTGCAATTTTTTCATTGGTTACTGGGGATAATAATAGTACCTACTTCATAGGATTTTTCTATGATGATGAAGTGAAATGCTGGATTAATAGATGTTAAAAAATGTTAGTTATAATAATGGTGCCTCCCCACTCAAATCTAGAGCTTTCCATTTCCATTACATAGAACTGTACACTTATGGATTATCAGTCTTCCAGATGGGGTAAGAAGTGATTGTTTTCTGAGAATTTATTTGTAGAGCAGGTGCTATAAGGCAGGGAGATACAAAAGAATCTAAAAATAGACCCTGTCCTTGAGAGGTCTAAAATGAAGTTGGGGAGAAAAGATATCTATACATGAAGCAGAGGAATGCTTTGGAAATCCATTGACACTCATCTCTGTTGAGGACAGGGGAGAGTCCCTGCTTTGAGTGTAATTTTGAAGGTTAATATTCAGGCCAGAGGGACTTCCCTGGTGGTCCAGTGGATAAGACTCTGCAGTCCCAATGCAGGGGGCCTGGGTTCTAGATGCTACATGACACAACTAAGAGTTCGCATGTCACAAATAAGAAGCTTGCATGCCACAATTGAGACCCAACACAGCCAAAATCAATCAATCAATATTTTTTTTAATGATTAAAAAAAAAGATTCATGCCAGGGAATGTGCGTAAAACTTTAAGGAGCAATGGATGCTGAAGTTTGAAGGGGGACCACAGAAAGCTTTTTAGGGACCATAGCAGGCAAAAATAAAGGGGACAAGAGAAAGATTTATGAAGTCAAGATTTCACAAAGAAAGGAATGGACTTAAAGAACAAGGAAAACCACAGGGGTTTCTCCGAGGGAAGAACTAGTTTGTGCTGTGGTAATCGCTGAAGGAGAGCTTTATTATATTTATCAATCTATTTATTGAAACAGAAATATACCTTGTTAATCTTTTAAGGGCAAGGAACATGTCTGTAATCTAGCACAGTGTGGAGGATACTTTCCAAAAATACACACACTGAAAAACTACTTCTTTGACTAATTCAGAATTTAGATTAAAATGTTTGCTGGCGAGTATTCCACTGGGCTGGTTCTCTGCAGCCCAGCTTTTCTGTGTGTTTCTTATTGTGGGAGGGGCCAGACTTACAGGAGCTGCCTGATTCTACTGGGCACTTGCACATTTTCAGACCTCACAAGCAACCTCCAAGGCTGGAGGAGGGAAGAGAAGAGAGGGGTCTCGAGTCTGGTCTCAAAGGCCCATCTGCAGCGTGGAAGGCACGGGAAGCGAGGGTGATGGCGTGCAGACTCCTGAGGCCGGCAGTTACCACCTCTCGTGGTTATGATCTGGCTCCTCCATTCTCTTGTGGTTGGGAACTAGCCTAAGATCATTTTCGTCTATAAGTAGCCCAAACATTTTGAAGTGGGTGAGAGTCAGCTGCTCACTCACCACCTGGCTCTTAAGTTATAATGAAAGTAAATCTCAGACCAAAATGTTCCCCCTATATAGACATTTTTTTTTTTGGCCACACTATGTAGCATGCAGGATCTTACTTCCCCAACCAGGGATCGAACCCACGCACCTGCAATGGAAGCATGGAGTCTTAACCACTAGACCACCAGGGAAGTCCCCCCTATAGACATTTTTTTTAATTAGTTACCTATTTTATACATATTAGTGCCTATATGTCCATCCCAATCTCCCAATTTATCCCACCACCACCACCCACCCCCGCTTTCCCCCCTTGGTGTCCATATGTTTGTTCTCCACATCTGTGTCTCTATTTCTGCCCTGCAAACCAGTTCAGCTGTAACATTTTTCTAGATTCCACATATATGCGTTAATAGACGATATTTGTTTTTCTCTTTGTGACTTACTTCACTCTGTATGACAGTCTCTAGGTCCACCCACGTATATAGACATTTTTGAAACAAATATTAATGAGCAATTAGGCACAGAACATTTCATGCAATTGGCTCCATAGGTTCCATGAAGTCCCAGCTCTTGTCCTTTTAAGGGATCCAACCACTACCTGGCATGAACAGTCCACTGGAGGCATAACCAACAACATTTCAGAGGCAGGATTTCATTATCCTTGTGGTAGCAACATCAGACAACCAGAACCCTCCTAAAGCTACATCTGGAGACAGGAGTGGCTCAGGATCAAGTGTCTGGCACCGTCCTCACAGGTTCATGCTAAAGGTCTTGCTAGGCTCTGATACTCTGTCCAAACAAACATGAGGAGTGCCTCTACAATATTTTAGCCTATTCACATACTTGACTACCTTTAACTTTGTCAGTGAGAGCCCTTTTCTATCATTCCTCGTGCTAATTACCAAGCCACTAATTCCATCACATAAAGTCCGTTTAGGATATTCATTGTGCTGATTGGCAGTGTCTGCTGTGGATCAAAATATAAATTAATTTATATTAATTTCTTTCTGATACAATGCTAGCTGATGCCCTGGGGTGTAGACTGCTCCTAGAATTGAAGCTTAATCTAACTAGCAAGTACGCAGCATTACACCATCTATGCTGCAGTATTTTCAAGTAAATTACTGACATCAGGACACTTGCTTTGACCTGGGAGGAAAAAAACAATCATTTTCATAAGTTTCAGTAAAAAGCTAGTCAATACCAGGACCACCAGTCCCAGGTTCTATGACTATTTCATCAGTTGTAATTTCTGTCTGGAAAGAAGATGATGAATACGAGATATGACTAAAGTCTGTGAGATTGTATTGGGGACTCCAAATGCCTAAGCATTATAATACAGGAAGATACTTGTTATTTCAAAGAGGTTATTTTAGTACAAGTAGAAGGAAATATTATTTCATATGATTCTTATGAAACTGGTTACTCCCAAAGGTAGTTCAGGCTGTAAACAAATAATTTATTCTAGGCTAAATCAAAGGTCTTAGAGTGGCAGCCCACAAAAATGTTTTATCTGTTCTGAGCAATATTGTAAAAGTATTGAATTTGATAGCCAATACTTAAAAATTAGTTGCCATTCCCATAAAAATCTAGATTTCCAGGGCTTCCCTGGTAGCGCAGTGGTTGGGAGTCTGCCTGCCAATGCAGGGGACACGGGTTCGCGCCCTGGTCTGGGAAGATCCCACATGCCACGGAGCAACTGGGCCCATGAGCCACAATTACTGAGCCTGCGCGTCTGGAGCCTGTGCTCCGCAACAAGAGAGGCCGCGATAGTGAGAGGCCCGTGCACCGCGATGAAGAGTGGCCCCCACTTGCCACAACTAGAGAAAGCCCTCGCACAGAAACGAAGACCCAACACAGCCATAAATTAATTAATTAATTAATTTAAAAAATCTAGATTTCCAGGTTTTCTTGGGGAAAAAAAAAAATCTGGCAACACTTGATCTGCATTCCCTGCTGACATCAGGAAGCTGGAATCGATGACCCATGCAACAGGCATTTTCTCTCCAGCTTGCTACAGTCCTCACTGGGCCCTAATATTTCACAACACCATTTGCCACTTATACTCTCACCTGCACTGCCATGTTTCTTATCATAGAGTTAAGAGAAACATGAACTATTTCTTATACCTGAGCAGCATTTTAGCATCATAGTTAAGAATGTGGGCCCTAAAGGCAGACAGCCCGAAGGTTCTTTGAATCTTGGTTCTTTTACTTTCTAGTTATGTGACTTTGGGCAAGCTGCTTAACTTCTCCAAGCCTAAGATTTCCTTATCTGTAAGATGAGCTTAATTCTGGAATCTACTTCATAGGGTTGGGAGGATTAAACCGATTAGGGCAGCCTCAAATAAGTGCCTCTGAGAGGGCTATACATCCTACCCAGCCTACTTTAATCTTTTATGTCACCCACCTGGCCCCCTGCAGGCGTTGAGTTCATAACCTCTGGTTTGAATAAATAAGTGTGTATCATTTCATAATGAATTATGTTAATAATTCAGAGTATGTCCGGAAGATTCTCTTCACCTTTGAAAATCATTTTATGGAGCACCCCTTAATGATCTGCACCAGCTGAGCCTTGAAACTAAGTAATAGATCAAGATCCTGAGGGGATTGTGGAACTTAATTTCTGCTCAAATGCTGCCTTGGAGTAAGATGATATCCCTGCCTCAATAGACAGACTGTCTTCATGAAAAGCAAACCATAAAGTGTGAGAAGATATTTAAAACATATGTTGCTGCAGAGGATTTAGTATCCAAAATAATAATAAAGAATTTCTACGTACTAATACTAACAAGCTCTATAGAAAAATGGGCAAAAAGATGAACAGGCAATTCACAGAGGAAGAAACAGGGATGATCTATAAACATAGGAAAAGATATTCATTTCCATAAGAATCCAGAAAATAAATGTTAAAACCAGAAATAAAATATCATTTTATACCCATCATATCAGCAAAAATTTTACAGTCTACCAACACTACCATCACTACCAAGTCTATGCATTGCCAATTGAGTATAGATTGGCCTGGCCTCTTTGAAGAGCATTTGGAACTCTCTGGAAAATCCATTTATCTAAGATCCCAGGGGTTTCACTCCTAGGAATCAATCCTAGAGAAACCCTTGCAGAGGCGCACCAAAAGGCAGGCACAAAAATGCTTACAGCCCCATTGTTTGCAATAGCCAAAATTGATAACAACTTAAATGTTTATCAGCAGAATAAATTATAACATATTTATACAACAGGGTAATATGCATTCACTACATCCATCAACAAAAATGATTCTCAAAACATGTTAGATACAAAAACTAAGTTGCATAAGGATACACACATTATGATGTCATGTATATGAAACAGCATGCAAACCAGTACCACATAGTGGTTGGGGACACAGGTATAAAAATGTATGGGAATGGGAACTTTCCTGGTGGCGCAGTGGTTAAGAATCTGCCTGCCAATGCAGGGGACATGGGTTCGAGCCCTGGTCCGGGAGGATCCCACATGCCATGGAGCCACTAAGCCTGTGTGCCACGACTACTGAGCCTGCGCTCTAGAGCCCATGAGCCACAACTACTGAAGCCCTTGTGCCTATAGCCCATGTTCCGCAACAAGAGAAGCCACCGCAACGAGAAGCCCGTGCACCGCAACGAAGAGTAGCTCCCGCTCGCCACAACTAGAGAAAGCCCGCGCGCAGTAACGAAGACCCAACACAGCCAAAAGTAAATAAATAAATAAATTTTAAAAAATGTACGGGAATAATAAATACCAAATTTGGGATATTGATTACCTCTGGAAGGAAGAGAGGGAAATGAGATCCGGGGTGAGTCTGCAAGGGGCTTCAGCTCAGCTGTATGAGAACTGCTTGATTTCTTGAGTCAGGTGAGTGTATCTGGCTGTGTGTTGAATTCATCTTTGTACCTTTTTGTATATGTTAAATATTATAAAACAAATTTTTAAATAAATGACATTTCTTAATTTCTATAATGCAGTTTTCCTTTTTTATTTCAGAATTAATTAAAACTTTTTCCAGGCTGTATTAGTTTCCTGTTGCTGTTTTTAACAAATCACTAGAAATTTAGTGGCACACGCATTCATTATTTTAGAGCTCTGGCCCCTTCCTCCATCTTCAAGGCCAGCAGCATAGCCCCTTCAGATTTCTTTCTGGCCTCTGTCTCTGTTACCACATGTCTGAATCTGACTCTCTTGCTCCCTTTTTAAGGACCCTTGTATTACACTGGTCCACTCAGATAATCCAGGATAATCCTCCCATTACAAGTGCCTTAACCTTGATCACATCTGCAAAATCCCTTTTGCCATGTACAGTAACATGTTCACAGGTTTGGGAATTAGAACACAAACATTTCTGGGGACATTTTCTGTCCGCCACACGGGCCTTAAACATTTTATAGGCTCTAGTGCAGGGCCTACTGTGCCCAGTGGAAAGCCCCTGGTCTGCTCAGCATCTAAATATCTGAATCGGTTTCCTTGCCCTGGTAGAGATCCTGATAGCCACAAAGCAATTAAAGGTATAGCCACAAAGCAATTAAAGGTAAGCTCCCAAGGCAGGGAATCACAGAGGCTGGAAATTCCCAAGCTGGAGCATGAATGGGTCCAGAACTACTATCCTAGGAGCAGCCCGAGTGATCACTTTAAAACATAAACTTGATCATGTCCTTCTCCTATGCGAAACCCCATCATGGCTTCCCTTCAGCTTTAGAATAAGGAACTAAGCCCTTAAAGTGGGGTCCCACACAAAGGTTTCTCAACCTCAGCACTACTGACATTTGGGGCTGGGTCATTCTTTGTTGCCGGGCCAGGCGTCCTGGGCACTGTGGTTTGTTTAGCAGCATCGGGGCCTCCACCCACTAGATGCTAGTGGCTCCCCCACCCCAGGCCCCGCCACACGCACTTGTGGTAAGCAAGTTGTGACAACCGTGTTAAATGTCCCTGGGGCACAAAGTCGCCCTGTCCAAAGAGATCCTATAGGATCTGGGCCCTGCCCATCTCCCCACCCTGGTCTCTCTTCTTTAGCCACCTAAAGGGCATCTCCCAGCTGAACACAGCAGGGTCCAGATTTCCGCATACACTGTTCCCTCTTCCTGGATCGCCCCTTCCCACATCTCCTCACCTGGCAAGCTCTGTCTATGTCTCAGTCTAACCGTCTCCTGTTCAGACACCCCTCCATTCCCTTCTCAAATGACTGCTGAGTTCCACGGCAGCCCACCGCCTCTCCTGCAAACCCTCTTCACACCTGCCATCATTTGTCTGCCTTCTCCATCAGACTGCCACCTCCAGGAGGGCAGGGCCTGTGACTGTCTTGTCCCACTGAATACAGTGCTTATTGAATAGTGGCCACATGGTCTGTCCCATACATAATCAGAGGCCCAGGAATCAGACCTTGAAGCCAGATAAATCCTCAAGGAAGATCTGGGATTAATTATCTGCTCTGTGTTGTGTCTGGACTCTGTTGACCCCATTAAAGATTAAACAGTAACTCGGGGTGTGATCTGGAAAAGAGCCTTTTCCTAAGGGCAGTGAACTGAGGATTCAGAGGGCTACGCGCATCAGGAATCCTTTGCCCCAGGGGCTCCTGTTAAATTATGCCCCCCAACCCCGCCCCAGGGAAGGGCCGGCACTGTGAACTGGCACCAGCTGCCAGGACTCTTTGGGAAGAGAGCCAGACAGCGGTCACCTGCAGACGGGGAACAGCCCAGCAGGGAGAAAGCTGTCACTTGTCAGCTCTGGCACAACAGACCTCTGAAAGAATAGCACTCTCAAATAAGAGATATCTAGACCCCAGCCAGGTTCCCTTTGTGCACCCCAACATGGGGCATGTAAATGCAGGCAAGGGAAAGATTTAACACACCATGGAAACTTGGCCACATCTCGCCAAAGGATCCATGCTTTACCTGATTCAAAACATGTAACTGAGACTCTAAAACAGAATCCTCTGAACAATGCTGAAGGGACAAAGCCCAGCCTCTGGGCAGTAGGTGCCTGAATTTCCCACGACAGGAAAGCTGTCCTTGCCCTTTGCCTGGGTTCAGCCTGCTCTTCCCCCTTCCTCAGTCTCCCAGAGGGAGCCCTACCCCTGGCTGTCAACTATGTCACCAAAGCTATAGTCCTTGTGTTATTCTATACTTAATATGTTCCTTTAAACACAGTTTATGTAAACATACATCCTTTCTCCTTACTAAAAATAGTTATTTTCTGATTATGTAAATAATGTATGCTCATTGTAAAAAAAAAAAAATGCAAACAACACAAAAAAATATAAGGAAGACAAAAAACCATGAGATCACCACCATCAACATACCTCTCTTTATCCAAATGCACACATAAATGTGA
Organism: Hyperoodon ampullatus; assembly: GCF_949752795.1. Taxonomy (NCBI): domain Eukaryota; kingdom Metazoa; phylum Chordata; class Mammalia; order Artiodactyla; family Ziphiidae; genus Hyperoodon; species Hyperoodon ampullatus. The sequence goes on from NC_136928.1 coordinate 36,658,591, forward strand.
TTTTACATACATAAAGTGAACTTCTTTGCTCAAATACACGTATCAAAAAGGAAACTTCCTATTAGCATCACTAACAGCAAACTGCCATCACTTGCCAGAATAGAAGGCAACTCCCTCAAAATAAATACAGTGAAAACAAAACAATGCGATTAACTATCTAGTCAGATACCATAGCTCCCAAGGCTGCAAAGCCTGAGGTCCAATCTCTAGGAGTTAAAAGAGGGGATTAGCAAGTGTTAGACAAGTCAGACCAAAGGGAGACTCTCTCCCAGATACAATTAGAAGGATTGAAAGAGAATTAAAAGAAAAAAAATCTTTCTCTACTCTGTTATCTGTTCCAAGTCTATGCAGTAGCTTAAACTTCTGGGGTGCCCTCAAGACCTCCCACATTCTGTGGAGAAGGCAGGGGCAGAACCCACAAGTAGCAGACCCTGCAGGGTTTGCTCAAAGCCTTGTGGAAGGGAAAGGCCCCCTAGGCACCTGCCACTTGCCCCCATAAGTCTCAGAAAATAGCACTTCAGGGGCACCAGTCCCAGTCTCCCCTGACCCAGTCCCAGGCACTCTTCCTTCCCTAGCCCAAGCTGGGGCTGACAGGAGATTCCAGGCCTCCTTTTTCTCCTTCTTCACAAAGATTCTTCTGTCTCGGGAACCAACATTCCTGGGCAGGAGATCCAAAGTTCATGTGTGTCATTTACCAGGACAAGCCTTCCTGCCACAGTCTGGGTCCCCTGAAGGGAAGGGGACAGCGAGCTCAGGGCCCAAACTGGATGAGGCAAGCAAGGCACCCAGGGCACAAAATTAAAGAAAGCGTCACTCTCTGCTGCAGACCCTCACGCCCCTGAGAGTGGGCACCTCGCTAATCTCACCCGCTCCTGGGCCCTGGGCACCAGAGCCAAGCCTTGAACCACTCAATATGTGGTGCTGGGACAACTGGGTATCCATGTGAAAAAGATAAAATCGGAGCCAATCTGATCCTTCCTTATCCTACACCATACCCAAAAATAAATTCAGTGTGCAAAGGCCTAAAGATGAAAAAGAAAACATGAAAACTTTTAGACAATATAGGAGAAATCAAACATACCTTTATGATTTGAAAGCAAGAAGAATTTCTTAAAGAGATATCAAAGAACAAACCATAAGTTAAAATGTTGATAAATTCAATTATGTTAACGATTATCTGATTGCTTTTCTAAAGTCACCATTAGCAAAGTTAAAAGACCAACTACAAGCTGGGAAAATACATGTGCACTGCATGTAACTGACAAAAGATTAGTAACCAGAATCTATGGGTGTTTTTTTTTTTAACAACATAAGAAAAAATAGACAAAAGACTGAACAGCAAACTCACAGAAGAGGGAACATCCAATAAATATACAAAGAGATGTTCAACCACACTACTAACCAGGGAAATGCAAGTTAAAATTGTAGTGAGGGCTTCCCCGGTGGCGCAGTGGTTGAGAGTCCGCCTGCCGATGCAGGGGACACGGGTTCCTGCCCCGGTCTGGGAAGATCCCATATGCCGCGGAGCGGCTGGGCCTGTGAGCCATGGCCGCTGAGCCTGAGCGTCCGGAGCCTGTGCTCCATAACAGGAGAGGCCACAACAGTGAGAGGCCCGCGTACCGAAAAAAAAAATTGCAGTGAAATGCCAATTCACACCCATTTGGTTGGCAAAAATGCAGACGTCTGATAATGCCAAGTAATAGTGAGATTATGAGGAAACAAGAACTCAGCCTGCTGGTGGGCGTGTGAATTAGGACCATCCTTAGGAAGGCAGTGGTGCTGTCCTGTAAGGGCAAAGATGTGCATGCGTAGCCCCTTAACTGGCTTCTTTTGTCCTCAGTTCTTCTGAAACTTGGCATCCTACTTCATCTTTCTAGGGTTCAGCTCTGAACATAACCCTTTCCTCTTGAGATGCCTTCAGTGGTCCCCCATGGCCTACAAACAAGCATCAAATTCTTTTTTTTAAAAATAAATTTATTTATTTTATTTATTTATTATTTTTGGCTGTGTTGGGTCTTCATTGCAGCATGTGAGCTTTCTCTAGTTGCAGCGAGCAGGGGCTACTCTTTGTTGCAGTGTGCGGGCTTCTCATTGCGGTGGCCTCTCTCGTTGCAGAGCACAGGCTCTAGGCACGTGGGCTTCAGTAGTTGTGGCGCGCGGGCTTCAGTAGTTGTGGTGCGCAGGCTCTAGAGCGCAGGCTCAGTAGTTGTGCTTAGTTGCTCCGCGGCATGTGGGATCTTCCTCGACCAGGGCTCGAACCCGTGTCCTCTGCATTGGCAGATGGATTCTTAACCACTGCGCCACCAGGGAAGCCCAAATTCTTTAATGACATTTTTGTGATGTAACCAACTCACCATCCGGTTTATATCCCACTCTGCCCTACGTTCTTAATGCTCCTCCTGTAAAACTAGCTACATAGGCTGAAATATCTCTTAATGCTCAATCATATGAATCATATGAAATGTAAAAATATGGGAGAGGTGGAGCTGGGAGATAATCTCATTGAATACCTTTATGTTACAGATGGGAACACTGAGGCCAGGCAGGCTGAATGTCTACCCAAGACCACCCTGTGAGACAGAGAATCAGAAGAGACCCCAGCTTTTCCGAGTCCCTGATCAGGCATCTTCTCACTGTACATCTCCTCCCGGGCTGACACATCGCAGGCCTGGCTATGGGGGTACGAAGATCCCAATCCCCTTGGCTCCCTCCACATCACCCTACTTGACACAGCCGAGCAGTGACAGCCACCATTTGTCACGAAGTAAAAATATGCCAGAGAGCTGGACAGACAAGTACTTTCTGTGCTGGCAGCTCGCCAGTCCTGAAGCATTATATCTCTGAACTGAGGTGCCCTTGTGTTCCCTTTGTCAGCAGGGAGCAGCCAGATTTCTCTTTTGCTGTAACTGGGTTAGTCTTGTGGGTTTGCCCTCCTCCCAGCTGTCAAAAGAGATTATACAGAAATGTACTGCTGCATCGACCACAGTTCAGGTGCTGGCTGAGGCTGAAGCAGGAGGAAATTTCCAAACGCATTCATTAATCATCCTAAGTACCTGGTGGCTGCTGGCTGCACTGCTTTCTTCCAGCTGCAATCACTTTTGCTCCAGCCAGAGCTCAGAGGTCTCTGTCAGCTGCAGCGCCCTCAGCAGGGGCCTGGGCACAAGCTCAAGAAGGGTGGGGATTGGGGCAGAACCCCAGAAGCCTGTGAGGGTCTGTACTCACCCCTCAAGTATCCCCTGCCTGAGAGGATGTAACATTAAATAGCAAATTTTTTTGTGTGTGTGTGGTACGCGGGCCTCTCACTGTTGTGGCCTCTCCCGTTGCGGAGCACAGGCTCCGGACGCGCAGGCTCAGCGGCCATGGCTCACGGGCCTAGCCGCTCCGTGGCATGTGGGATCTTCCCGGACTGGGGCACGAACCTGTATCCCCTGCATCGGCAGGCGGACTCTCACCCACTGTGCCACCAGGGAAGCCCTAAATAGCAAATTTTAAAACAACAAGACATGAGGTAGACCACAGAGAAAAGAAAAAGGCTCTCCTCCTGCTTTTTGAACAAGGCGCCCTGCATTTTCATTTTGCACTGCGTGGCCCTGCTCCTAGCCCAGAAGTATCTTAGTCCATTCAGGCTGCTATAACAAAATAGCACACAGTGGGCTGCTTAAGAACAATAGAAATTTATATATCACAGTTCTGGAGGCTGGAAGCCCGAGATCAGGGTACTGGCATGGGCAGGTGAGGGTCACAGACTTCTCATTGCAGCTTCTCCTGGTGGAGAGGGCAGGGAGCTCTCCGGAGCCTCTTGTAACCACTAATCTAACTCACGAGGGCTCCACCCTCAAGATTTAAGCATCTCCCTAAAGCCCCACCTCCTAATACCATCACGTTGCGGGGTGGTTAGGATTTCAACATACAAATCTGGGGAGACACAAACATTCAGACCATAACAAGCAGTTTCTAAACTCTAACAGGTAGAAGCGGAACATCTGATTCCTCCAAACCCCATCAGTACCTATACAAGTGGAGCTGCTCTGGTGAGGCCCAGCCCTTAGGCCTCCTGCATCAGTACCTGGGAGGGGGTCTGTGGAGCCAGGTCTGTGAAGACCTTTGGCAGTCCACACCAGTGTTCCTCAAACTTCAGTGGGCAAAAAATCACCTAGAGAATGTGTTAGAAAGGCAAATTCTCAGGCCCCAGACCCAGAGATTCTGACTCAGTAGGTCTGGGGCGGGGCCTGAGATTTTGCCCTTCAAACAGGCTCCAGGTGATGCCGAGGCTGCAGCCCCGTGGTCCACACTTGGAGGGACACTGGTAACTGCTCCACTTCGCAGAAGAAGCAGCAGAGACTGGGTGTCTCGCCCGACAGCACACTCGTTAAGGGCAGGCACCACGGAACCCAGATCTCCACACTCCTGACACCTCTTCGCGGCTCTTGTAGTTTGAGGAAGGAGGGCGTAATTTAGGACCAGACTGAAAGTTTCCCTCAATGCTTGTTAAGCAAATGAGTATTTTAGCAATTGTATAAACAGCTCCTCACTTCTCCCTCCGATCTATGACACAAGGCAAGTAGCACTGGGGAGCAGAGAGATCACCCTTCATCTGCTCTAAGCCTCAGTTTCCTTAGTGATAGCCAGTGTTGAAGTACTTCCCAGGCATTTTACATGTGTTGATCCTCTCCAAGAACCTAGGGAGTAGGTGCCATTATTGCCTCCATTTTACAGGTGATGAAACTGGTACTCAGGAATGTGGTAATTTGATTAAAGTCACACAACCAGGGTGCACAGGCAGGATTTTAACAGATGCACTCTGACTCCATAGCCCAAACTTCTCACCACCCTGCCCTAAAGAAATTACCTTGTTGGGAACCCACAACTCAGTGCTGGCTGCCTTGCTGGAGGCCTTCCCATTTCCCTGCTCTCTAAGCCTTCCCACCTTTAGGGTCCAGCTCAACCCACAGCTTGCTTTGCAGACTGTCCTCAGATGTGGGGCAGCTCTGCTCATTAATGCTCCTCGGGCAGCTCTCTGGCCTGATCCAATCCACCTGGCCCTCAACCAGCACTTCTCATGAGGGTAGTGCTGGCCTTAGAGTGGGTGAGAGGAGTCCCTGGCCTTGGCCTTGTGCTTTGGAGGGCCTTGCTCTGCCCCTTCTCTAGCCATGTCCTTTCCAGTGGGGTGGGAGTCGGGAGGGAGGGGGCAAGGACTTGAATCCCCTCTTCTAAAATGTTCTGAGTACCCGGGACCCTGGAATTCCCTGCATGAATGGCTGTGAAATCGTCCCCTAGCCCACCCTTCCAAGGGCAGCATTGTTCTTAAGCTGGTTATACCAGCTTAAGATGTGCCCCCTCTAGGTCTGAAGGGCATCTAGGAGTAGGGAGTGGGGGAGGCAGAACTGACATGGAAGCTGGGGTGTCAATAAAGATAAGCATGAAGCCCCTCAAGATTCCAGATGAAGAGGGGGTCAGAAGAGAAAGTGAGTAGCTAACTGGGGGCCATGACTGAAGGACAACTCTTCCAGCAGTGCCATTATATTAGTTTCCTATTGTTGTGTAACAAATTACTGCAAATTTAATGACTTAAAACAACACATATTTATTGTCTCACAGTTTCTGTGAGTTAGGAATCTAGGCAGGGAATAGCTGGGTCCTCTGTTTCATGGCCTCTCACAAGGTGTGGTCCAGGGCTAAGGTCTCACCTGAAGGCCTGTTTGGAGAAGCATCTGCTTCTAAACTCATGTAGCTATTGGCAGAATTTCAGTTCCTCAAGGGTCATTGGACTGCAGGGCTCAGTTCCTTGCTGGCTGTTGGACACAGACCACCCTCATGTACTTGCCACAGAGGCCTCTCCAACGTGACAACTTGCTTCATCAAAACCAGGCAGGGAAAGAGTTGGCTACCAAGAGAGAAATCATTATCCTGTATAACCGAGACATAGATGTGACATCCCATCCCATTTAACACATTCTATTGGTTAGAAGCAAGTCATGGAAAACAACTATACTTAAATTAAAAAAGAAAGAAGCAAGTTGTGGGTCACGTCCACACTCAAGAGGAGAGGGTTCCACAAGAGTATAAGAGGTGGAGATCAGTGGACACCATCTTAGAAGCTGCCTGACACAGCCTTATCCAAGCAGAGAACTCCAAAGAGTCACAGAGGGAATTCTACATTCAAACCTGGCCTTCTCTGGTGCTTTAAAGTTATATTTATTAAGGGAGGAGAATAGATAAATACTTTAGTCAACAGTGTGTTAGCTTGAGTTACAGCTTTTAAGTATTTGACATATGGGATGTGGGCCTCTTTTGATACTCTCATCCTGGTCCCATATATATTAGGACAGTCCTGCTTCTGTGCATTTGTCCTGGCTGCCACTTCAGACAGGCAAGGCCTTGTTGGAAGGGTCCTGTCTCCTGATTGTTTGCCCTACACACAGCCTAGCACGCCATCATGTGAGAAGCAATCAGTAAAGTCTGCCTGGGCATATGCTGGCAGCTGCCCGGCTCCAGTGGTGGCCCTCTTCCAGCTGCTGTCATGAGGCAGCTGGGCTGATTTGAAACCTCAGTAGTTGGGTTTCCTCATGAGCAAGAAAAGAGGATCCCACATGGCACAGAAAGAAAATGAGAGGAGCAAAATCTACCACATCAGCAAGGCAAAGATGACTCCTTCCAGGGGAGCAAAACTCTGCCTTTAGATAGGGTTTCCCTGGTGACCCAATAGTTAAGAATCCACCTACCAATGCAGGGGACATGGGTTCGAGCCCTGGTCCGGGAAGATCCCACATGACGCAGAGCAACTAAGCCCGTGCACCACAACTACTGAGCCTGCGTTCTAGAGCCCGTGAGCCACAACTACTGAGCCTGCACCACAACTACTGAAGCCGGTGCGCCTAGAGCCGGTGTGCCTAGAGCCCATGTGCCACAATAAGAGAAGCCACCACAATGAGAAGCCCGCAACAAAGCGTAGCCCCCACTCGCCGCAACTAGAGAAAACCTGCGTGAAGCAACGAAGACCCAACATAGCCAAAAAAACCTCTGCCTTTAGATGAAAACATGATTATTAGGTTTCTTTCTATTTTTTATTTTATATTTATTATAAAAATAATGAATATGGTTTATTTTTTTAATCTATAAGAAACAAAAGAGCTACAGTTTCACCATTAAACTCCCTTTGTCGTGTGTGTGTACACAGCATATACATATATGTACATGTATACTCATATATACTTATATATGTATTTTAATTTTGTAATGTAATATGTTACATTAATATAATTTTCTATGTAGTATATATATATATATATATATTTTTTTTTTTTTTGTGGTACGCAGGCCTCTCACTGTTGTGGCCCCTCCCGTTGCAGAGCACAGGCTCCGTATGCGCAGGCTCAGTGGCCATGGCTCACGGGCTCAGCCGCTCCGCGGCATGTGGGATCCTCCCAGACCGGGGCACGAACCCACGTCCCCTGCATCGGCAGGCGGACTCGCAACCACTGCGCCACCAGGGAAGCCCTATGTAGTATATTTTAAATTTCCTTCCCCAGAAAATGTTTTTTTATGCATAGCTGCTGCTGGTGGTATTGTTGTTAAATTTGTGTGATTTGGGGGCTTTAAAAAAAATAAAAGATCATACTGTCTATTCAGTTATATATCTACTTCTTCAGGACAGTGAATCTTTTTTCTAGATTAAAGAGGTAGAATTTAAAAATAACTTAAAAATAGATGATAGATTCGCAAAGTCAAAAAAGTACTCAGTGAAAAGTCTCCCTCCCTACCCCCAGTTCACATCCCCAGCAGTAACCAATGTTAACAGATCCTTCTATGTTCTTCCAAAGATAATTTGATATACATAAGCAAATATATAAATATCTTCTCTTCTTTTCCACCTTCTACATAGTGGTAGTATCTTATGCACACCATTCTGCACTCAATATATCTTGGAGATAGTTCCATATCTTTATATACCAGTGGTTCTCCACCTTGGCTGAATATTAGAATTATCTGAGTAGCTTTAAAAAATTCTGGATGCCCAAGCCACACCCCAAACCAATTAAATTAGAATCTATGGGGGTGGGAGGCACAGGCATCAGGATTTTTTAACCTCCTTTAGGTACAGCCAAGGTTGTGTACTACTTATATAAAGAGATTTCTGAGAAAGGAAATGAAAGGAAGAGGAAATATGATAATTCCATTATTGCTTATAAAAGAAAATTAGGGTGACCAACTGTCCTGGTTTTCCAGGCACTGAGGGGTTTCCAAGGAAACCCCTCACATGGGACTTTCAGTGCTAAAGCCAGGATGAGCTGCTCACCTTACAAAGAAAATTTGTAAAACTTCAATTTAATGTAGTACTAGATGTCTTTAGCCAGAGCAATTAGTCAAGAAATAAAATGCATTCAAACCAAATTGGAAAAAAGGAAGTAAAGTTATCTCTGATTACAGATGACATGATCTTATATATAGAAAAGGCTGGTGAGGGGTATGGTAAGTAAGACTTTTGTTATGTGGTTAAGAGTCTCTCAGGTGATAAGTGTTGTCTCCAAAGTAGCTCTCTTCTTGGTATGGAGACATCTTTGCAAATGGAAATTTCCTTCATAAATGTAAATTTCCTTTACAAATGGGGAAATCCTTTATTTTTAGGCAAGTGGAGGAAGTAAAGAGCTTTTCCTGAGTCATCTGGTCCTCAATTGCCTTTAAATTAGCTCAAAATAATCCGTATGTGCTTAAAGTGGCATATTTTGGGGTGATATTCTGGTACCCTCCATAATTCTTCAATAAGAATTTATTAAAAACTTCAATAAATTCCAAAAAGACTATAGATACCGTTCTCTAATCATAATGTAACAAAACTAGAAATTGATTATAGAACCAGAAATTAAAAAGACCTTACTGCTTGGATATCTATAACCACCCCTCAACCCAAAAGCCCAAAACCCTCTTTCCTTTGTGTATATATTTGTGTACATGTGTGTATATTCCTAAAATGGAATATGAGCCTCATCATCTGGCCTCCTTCTTGAGTCTCATATCTTTGTGAAACGTCTCCTGCATATCGAACCTAGGAGGGTAAAAGAAAAAAAAATTTTTTTTCTACTACAATTACCAATTACATTACTTTTGAGTTCATTGAAGTTTTTTTGGTGAACTAATTACTGTAAAGTCAATTTAATTTCATGTAACCAGAGATACATGAAAATAAAATAAATATTTAGTTTTCAGATTATGTTTAATATATATCAAGCAGCTCTATTTAAAAAATTATATTATTTAGGTCTTACCTTAGCATGGCCTAAAAGAGAGGTAAATGATCTCTCTTACTGATGTTTCTATTTTTCCTTGTATTTCCTCTAGCTTTTGCTTTATTAATGTGTATTATTTGTTACATAGATGATAAATGTTATATATCACGTAGATTAAAAAGAGTTATATCATGAATTTCACAACTTCATTATCCTAGAACTCATCCAAGTCTAGTATTAAGATAATGATCTCTGCTAAACTTTTACACTTACTTGGTAAAAACAAATTTTCTCATCCTTTCATTTTCAATCTTTCTTAATCATTTTATCATTAGGTTTTACTTTGTGATCTAATATTGAGAGTCTCTTTTAACAGGTCAATTTGGCCTAATTACACTTATTGCTATGACAATTACATTTGGTTCTATAGGTTTTGTTTCATTATTGTGTTTGCGTTTTCAGTGATAATTTGGAAAGTTGGTGTTTCTTATCTAGTAATTACCTTTAGGGGCTGGTTAAAAAATAACTATCCCTTAATTAATACTTGGTTCAAAAAGGAAAAAGAAAGAGGAACTGTAGACTATCTAGACAAAAATGTTAATAAAAACTATATATCAAGGGCTTCCCTGGTGGCACAGTGATTGAGAGTCCGCCTGCCGATGCAGGGGACGCGAGTTCGTGCCCCAGTCTGGGAGGATCCCACATGCCGCGGAGCCGCTGGGCCCGTGAGCCATGGCCGCTGAGCCTGCGCGTCCGGAGCCTGTGCTCCGAGGGCCACGAACTGCCAAAAAAAAAAAAAAAAAAAAAAAAAAAACCCCATAAGATATAGCTAAAACAGTTCTCAGAGGAAAAATATATACTAAAAAATACTTTAGTTAAATTAATTAATTAATTAATTAAGCATAAAACTCAAGAAAGTCGGGGGGGGGGGGGGAAAGAAAATTATCCCTAAGGAAAGTAAAAGGAAGGAATTAATAAAGGAGAAGTGAATTCGAAAACATAAAAATTATAGCACTGGGCTTCCCTGGTGGCGCAGTGGTTGAGAGTCCGCCTGCCGATGCAGGGGACACGGGTTCGTGCTCTGGTCCGGGAAGATCCCACATGCCGCGGAGCAGCTGGGCCCGTGAGCCATGGCCGCCGAGTCTGTGCGTCCGGAGCCTGTGCTCCGCAACAGGAGAGGCCACAACAGTGAGAGGCCAGCGTACCGCAAAAAAAAAAAAAAAAAAATCTCCTTAATTGCCAGGTGCATTTTGCCCTAGATGGTATTTAGTCATAGGGTGCTCTTTGCAAGGATTGGTTAGATTTTGTAAACTAGAGAATTAATGGAAGTGCCAGTGGTCTTATCTTGGAATTCTAGGTCTGAACAAACTGGTGTTGCAGATTTGAGTTTCGATAGTATGTGAAGCATATCATGGCTCGGTCTGGCACAGTACATCTGTTCTGTGAGTCAGGATATGTTTGAAAAGTTGGGGTTTCTGTTTCAATTCTCAGTCCTTTACATTTACTTGGTCCCTGGTAGGTGCTCAATAAATATTTGTTGAATGACTAAAAAAATCAATATGTTGTTGGCAGTGGGACAAAAATAGTACAACTTCTTTGTTGGTTACAGTTTGGCAAAATCTATAAAAAATACAAATACACACCCCCTTGACCTCCTAGTAGTTCCACTTCTAGGAATTAATCCTGCAGATAACTTCAACATGTGCAAAGGGCCACCTGATAAGGTTATTCACTGCAATCACAAGAGACCAAAAGTCTCCAAAATTTCCATAATAGGAGACTGCTTAATTAAACTATGATACACACACACAATGGAATAAAATGCAGATATAAAAAATAATGAGAAAGTTCTCATGATACAGAATATCTGAGATGTATTCACTCAGTTCCAACTACAATGGCTGTCTTGTTGATCTTCACAGCAAGTCTTTTCCTCCCTCAGGGCCTCAGTATGGGAAGTTCCCTCTGCTTTGACTGTTCAACTCCGGATACATGCATGGCTCACTCCCTCATTTTCTTCAGGCCTTGGCTCAAATACCACTTAACCTGCAAGGCTTCTGCTGACCACGCTATGTAAAATAGCAACAATTCCCCCATGCACACACACACACGCACACACACACACACACAACCTATCCCCTTATCCTGCTTTTTTCCACAGCACTTACCACTTATCACTATATATTTACTTGTTTATTTATGTCCCACAAAAATGCAAGCTTCATGAAGGGAAGAAATGCTTTGGTCACTACCAAATTCCAAATGACTAAAAGAGTGCCCAATCCCTGAGCCTGTGGACATTTACTAATTACCAGGATAGTAGGGCTGTCTTACAAAAGGAGGAAAAACCAAAACAACAAGCTTCTACGAAGATGTGAAGACAGCTCAGTAGTCCTAATTCTCACAACGAAAGAGCCTGAACTGGACATTGAGAGTCTTGGCTCTGCTACTGAGGAGCTGTGTGATCTTAAAGAAATCACTTCCCCTCTCTGGGCCTCCACTGCCTCAATCCAGGGATGAGGAACCTGTTCTACTTCCTCCCATTCTACATTGAGTGACTGTGGCAGCTACTAGACATACAGATCTGACGGGGCTGTCATTTTGCAGTGGTTCCTGTATGTAAATAGGGCTCTGGGCTGTGTTGGGAGGGAAGTGCAAACAGAAAAGCAGCTGCCTTCATTTCCAGAAGTGACACCTGTACCTACTCAGGGGGATGGGTGAGCAAAGGCCCAGGTGATTCCAGGGGTGCAGAGTAGGGGGCAAGAGCATCAGCCACAGGGGCACCGGGGCCCAGGCCCCACGGAGTCGCTCTGGCAGGAGTCTGTGTGGCTCTTTCTCCAGCCCCATCAGGGGCCCAGAGTGTCCCGGGGGTCTCATCCCCCCTGAAGAGTCTGACAAGCACAGACTTTTGGAAATGACTCTGCACTGTTCTGCTGCCTAATCTGAAAACAGACGCTGGAGAGAGGCTGACAGGAACATTTTCACCACCCCTAAGTCTCTCAAGTGCAAATGAAGGCCACGTACATTCTTATTCTTTGGATCTGTAATTAAATCTTCATTTAGTAAAAATAATATAAAGTTGCAGGGATTTCATTTAACCTGTTCAAGTCATGAATTTGATGAGAATACTTTTCTTGCTCATTTTCAGTTTTTAATCAGCAATTAAATGTTCATTAGATAATTTCTGAAGTTCTCTGCTCACATATTTTATGAGAAACCTACTCAACAGAAGATTGCACTTTCAGTGCTTCTGGTTTTTAAAAATTTAAGCAGATCATCTTTTTGAATACCTTTCCTTTTCTGGCTTTTTTCTTTTCTGGGCTACACAGTCATATTTTCTAAACCAATCCCAACTCAACTTGTATGCATTCCCAATGATCTAAGAGTTTACAAAATAAAGTCATTCTTCTAAAACATTCAAACTTATTGATATTACAAAGCAAAACACAAGAACTTTAATAAATATAAAATTTTTAAATCAAAAGTATTTAAATAAAGCTGAATTTTTTATTTATATGTTTTACTTTTCAATATTGCTTCTGTTTTATGTTTTGGTTTTTTGACCCAGAGGCATGGGGGATCTTAGCTCCCCGACCAGGGATCAAACCCGCACCCCCTGTATTGGAAGGCGAAGCCTTAACCACTGGACTGCCAGGGAAGTCCCTTACTTTTCGATTAAATCTTATTAAATATTATTATAAAAATAAAACTTCGGAATTCTCTGGCAGCGGCTGATTGAGCAGGACGAGATGGACCTGATGGGGCTCATAGGGAAACTCGGTCATCAGCTGGCCAAGATCAGGGAGCGCACTCTCAAGAATATTCTCTGCAAGACTGAGCACAACTTAATCTGCTGTACTGATCAGTTTCAGGAGAGGCTACTTTTTCTCCATTTGCTGGAATGGTTCAATTTTCTGTCTGTTCCAATGAAAGAAGAGGCTCTGAGATTGTCGAACAGATTGGTTAAGTATCCCCGGCAGTCCAGCATTTGGTTGATCTTGGTGCAGTCGAATTCTTATCTAAACTTCATTCTAATGTGGAGCCAAATCTACAGGCCGAAATTGATGGCATTTTGGATGGACTTTTTATTCTTCCTTCAGAAGTTCCTGAACTATATTCTGCGTCTTACCAAACCAGTCAGACTGGTAACTCTTTGAAATCAATCAATCAATCTATTAAAATATAAATATATGCGTTCTACTGGTTAATTCTAAGGAAAGGGACTTTAGATTTAAAAAAAACAACACGAAAAACAAAAACCTCCCCCCTGCCCCCCGCAACTTGTGTTAATTTACATGAATTTGACCTTAATTCCCCTCCTCTAATGTTATACAGAGGAGGATACTTGTGTATTTTTGCCTTTTTGGTCAAGGAGCATAGAAGATGCAAGTGACTTTCTTTTTGTGAGACTAGTCTGACAGATTATTTTTTTTTAACAATAACAGCAAATTTTTATTGAGCACTCATTACTGTGTGTGTGCGGGATGTTGTTTTAAATGTTTTATACTTGCATTTTGGAGCTGTGTTCTTCATATAGTGACGATGTTGGCCCTGCTCATGCTTTTGTTATGGGGTCCAATCAAAATGTGCTACACAAGGTATACTGGCTAAAATCAGAGTCAAAGAGACATGGATTTAAGTCCCAGTTCTGCCACTAGTTGTGTGACCTTGGCTAAGGTACTTAATCCCTCCAGGCTTTAGTTTTCTCATCCAAAAACTGGTACAATAAGCAAGAACATCTTATAGGATTTTTGTGAGGATTAAGTGAGCGTCTGGACAGTGCTCAGCATAGGGCCCAGCGTATATTAAGCACAGAATCCTTGTCTGCTACGGTTACTTGTTGTTCTTGTTATTTGATGCCCAGTATAGTGCCTTGCTCATAGAAAGTATTTAAATTGATTTGAAGAAGAGAAAATGCTCTTGAAATGTATGTGATTGAGTAGTAAAAGTATTAAAAAATATATGTTTTTGCTCATTTAATCTGTTAGACCCTGTTTTTTTCCATGCCAGTGCTGTACTGCTACTGCTGTGACCCTCGGTCCTGCTGTTAACAAGAACAATAGCAGCTGCCACTTAATGAATTCTGTGATTGTGATTTTTAACAATGTATTTTACAATTTCTGTCTAAGCCATAACAAATAAAGTAGAATATCAAATCATGAAAAAACCACTTCACAATTCTGGGGGTTTAATGTGCACTTAATAAACAAAGCAAGGAATCCGTATTACACTTCAAATATCTTACAACTACAACTACATGTATACAAATGTAAGAAAAATATAATTCTCTAATATGGCAAAATGTTCCTCAGACACCATGGTATATTTTTACGTAATGGTACCCAGCACATCACACCTCCCTGTGTCCAGCTCCTTTGCAATAAGATCAGGCGATAGAGTCTATTACCGCTGCTACCTCCTACCTTGGATCTGGGTGTTCCTTAAGGCTTCATTTGGTCAACAGAATGAGACAGAAGTAACACTGTACAACTCCCAAGGCCAGGCCTTATGAAGCTTTTGCTTTTGCTCTCTTGGAACATTTCTACCATTATGTGAAAAAGCCCATTCTATCCCAGAGGATGAAAGGCCATTTGGAGAACGGAGGTATCCCAGTCAACAGCCAGCATAACTGCCAAACATGTGAACAAAGCCATCCTGGACCATCCAGTCCCAGTTGAGCTGAGCAGCTGCCTAAGTGACCTCAATGGAGATCAGAAGAATAATTGCCCAGCTGCTCCCAGCCCAGAATTGCGAGCAAATAAATTGCTGTTGCTTTAATCCACCAAATTTCAGTGTGGTTTGTTACACAGCAATAGATAACTGACATAGACTCCATGTCTAACTCCATGACTGCCTCCAGAATCACAACTTAGACCAAAAAAAGAAGAAAATAGACTCTTGGCACTATTGAAAAATAATATTTGGTTATGCCAGGACCTGCTGAACTCATGCTCTCTGAGAGGAGGGATGCAACAAAGGAGTATTTTGTCTACAAATATCAGCCCAATAAATTCTTTCTCCCTCCAAAGCAGTGACTGTCTCCTAGGTCAGCAGGGGGTCAACCCACAAGCCTTCACAGCATTTGGACTCAAGCTGTTTTCTGTTTCGAGAAAATAGGAGGAAAGGTGGAGACGGTGTTAATCACAAGCTTTCACGTTCAGGGCTGCAGGTCACACTGTGCCAGCCCAGTGCTGAATGCAAGATCCCAAGCAAGAAAAAGTCCCGTGTGGCCTTTAATAAATTTAATTTTTTGACACGCAAAGCCCTCTAAAGTGTAAGGGCCCAGGACAGAGGCCTCCTTGCCTGACCTAAGGGTAATCTTACCCTGGCCTCAGTTTGGGGAAATGATTGAGACCTTGTTTCAGGATTTGCCTGTGAACTGTGACTAGGAAAATTTGGTAATGGCCATTAAATGTAAAATATGCCTATCTCTTGATACATCAACCCAGCTTTAGGGAAAACATCCTATAGAAATAAAAGAACCAACATATTAAAGTAGCTATGCAAAAATTTTTATCACAAATATTGTTTAAAGTAAGAAAAAGTAGAAACAACATCATTAATAGGGGCTGGTTAAGTCAATCATGGTCCATCCATATTAGCAAATGTTATGCAATCTGTTAAAAGGTTGTTACATCTATTGACTTGGAGAGATTTATTCATGTTTTCATTCACTAAACATTTACCAAGCATCAGTTATGAACCTGGCAGCCTTCTAAATACTAGGGATACAACAGGGAAGAGGACAAGGTTTGTTGCTTATGAAATTCACATCTTAATGGGGAAAGACAGACCATAAATAAACAAATAAATCGGTAGTATGTCAGATGGTGTTAAGTGCTATGAAGAATAATGAAGGTGGGTGGGGAGAATAGAGTCTGGAAGGAAGTGAGGGAAGGAGCTCTGTGGCTACCAGGAGGAAGGGCAGTTGAGGCTGAGGAGACAGCAAGCACAAAGGCCCTGATTTGGGAGTGTGCTTGGTAGGATTAGAAACCTCAAGGAGGCCAGGGTGGTGGAGGGCAGGGCTCAGAGGTGAGATGAGAGAGGAGAGCAGTAGACTGGAGGTGGGGGGAGGTGTATGTGTGTGCATGCGCACGTCCACACGCAGATCATGTAGGGTCTTGTAGCCCCTGGTGAGGATTTTGGTTTTACTCTGCATAGGGTGAGAAGCCACTGGGGGGGCTTGAGCTGAGGAACAACACGACCTGACTTAGGTTTTTAAAGGATCCCAGCGGCTGCTGTGAGGACAGAAGACCGAGGGGGCAAGAGTGGAAGCACAGGGCTTCCCTGGTGGTGCAGTGGTTAAGAATCCGCTTGCCAATTCAGGGGACACGGGTTCGAGCTCTGGTCCGGGAAGATCCCACATGCCGCGGAGCAACTAAGCCTGTGTGCCACAACTACTGAGCCTGCACTCTAGAGCCCGCGAGCCACAACTACTGAAGCCCGTGCGCCCAGAGCCTGTGCTCCACAACAAGAGAAGCCACCGCAATGAGAAGCCTGCACACTGCAATGAAGACTCAACGCAGCCAAAAATAAAAAATAAATAAATTTATTTTTTTAAAAAAGAGTGGAAGCAGAGAAGAATGAAGAGGTTGCTGCCATGAGAGAGAGGATGGCGCCTACACAAAGGTGGAAGCAGCAAGGTGGGGAGAAGTGATGGGATTCTGGATAGGTTTTGAAGGGTTCGGGGGCTGTGGGATGCCCTAATGGAATTGGAGGTGGGTGTGAGCAAGGAGCTAGATGGCCTTTATTTATTTATTTTTGGCCATGCCGCATGACATGAGGGATCGTAGTTCCCCGACCAGTGATCAAACTCATGCCCCCTGCAGTGGGAGTGTGGAGTCTTAACCACTGGACTTCCAGGGAAACTCCTAGATGGCCTTTAAATCATATTAATGAGAAAAGCTAGCTCCACAGTAATGTGAGTATAACAATGATCCCATTTTTGTTCAAATAAACAACAAATAAAACACCCTCTCCTCTTTATCCCTGCATCTTTGCGTAGGGGTTATATGAATGTATTCAATATTAGTCTTCTAAGGCTGCCGTAACAAACTGCTACGGCCTGGGTAGCTTAAACAACAGAAATGCATTTTCTCACAGTTCTGGAGGCCAGAAGTCCAAGACAAAGATGCCATCAAGGTTATTGTGGTGAGGCCTCTCTTCCTGGCTTGTAGACAGCTGTCTTCTCACTGTGTCTTCATATGGCCTCTGCTTTGGGAGGCTCTATTCTCACAACCTCACTTAACCTTTATGACCTCCTTATGGGCCCCATCTCCAAATAGACACACTGGGGGTTAGGGCTTCAACATATGAACTGGGGGGCACAATTCAGTCCATAACAATGAGTATAGGGAAAGTTGTGAAAGGTGACCCACAAGCAGGTAACATTGATCACCTGAGGGACTGTGGACCAGCTGAGGGTGGTTTGTTTTGTTTTTTCCCTTTGAATAGTTTCATTGGTTGCAGTGGGTACATGTCAATTTTTAAAATTTTTGAGAAGCCACCTTGGCTCAGAATTCATTCCCGCACACATTTTTAAGGCCACCACTAGCCTCTGGCTCTGAGCTCCTGTTCTTGGTCCATGGTTAGCTCCTGGCCTTGGCAGGGAAGCAGGGGTGTTCAGGCAAGCTCGGCACTTGGTAAGAAGGTCAAGGGGCCCAGAAGAAAGGAAGAGGGCATGACTGCCCTACCTGAGCCAGGTGTGGGGTGTCCATGACAGGACCCCTTCCCAGCCCTGCAGGTACCTTGTGGGAGAGGGTCTGAGATGGAAGTGACTGGAAGGCAGTCTTAGTGAGGTCAGTGGAACATTCCCTCCCCTGAAGCCTTAGGTGGTCCTGCCGCCCCTCCCCAAAGGTGATTCAGAGCTGGCTCCAGCTGACACCTTCTGTGCTCAGCGACCTAAGCCAAGCTGCTTGACTTCACTCATCCTCAGCTGACTGTTGGTGGTGAACATTCAGTGAGAGAACGTGGACCATTTGCCTGTTTCTTCCTCTATCGAATGGGATCTGCCCCCCAGCACATTCCAGCAGCAGCAACACTGCAGCTCATAGCAGAACCTGCTGCGTGCTGGCACCCCACACGGTACTCCACACACAGGCTCTCTGGAGCCTCACGGAGACCAGGATCCCATTTTACAGCTGAAGAAAACTAAGGCTCAGAGAAGAGAGGTAACGTGTACAAGATCACACGGCCCAGGGGGAGTTCAGGCACAGCTCTCCCCACCCTAAGGCCCGAGCTCTTTCACCCCACCGTGCAGCCCTCACGGGGCTGCTGAGAAGCCCACATGATTTAATTTGTATGAAATCACCTTGAGAAGCACAGAGCCCTGGGTAAACATGAGGTATTGGTGTCTCTAACAGCTCAGCGCCAGGCCCAGGGCGCCCTGTGACTGCTCATGAATTCACTAGTTACCTGCTTTTATGCCCATCACTGAGCTGAGAGTCTAGCCGCCCGGCTTGGTCGGTGAAGGCACATGCGGGCCTTTGCTTCTGTGTCCCGGGTGTGCTTTGAGGATGCTCCACAGTGAGGAGGGCTGCAGGGCCCCTCAGGGGGAGGCAGAGCCCCATCCAAACGCTGGGAGTCACCTTGGGCCTTGGCAGCACAGCTGTAAAATAAAGATGGGAACCTGTCATGTCTCAGGGTCCTTCCAGCTGTAAAGCTTTGTGATCCCACAGAGAAGCTGCCTCGGGCTGCCTCATCTGAGAGTGGAGACCTCATGGAAAATCATGAGCCTCGTGGCTTCTAGAAAGCTCACTCCAAAATCCCAGAGATCACAAATCCATGCTGGGACCTCCCAGACCCAGCTCATGGTCTGGCCCTGCCTTCCTGTTCCAACTCTTCTCTTACTTCTCTTCCTATTGCTTACATTCTAGGAAGAAAGCCCTTTCTGCTCCAGGGACTCTACCCACACAGTCCCTCTGACTAGAACACCCTCTTCTGACCCTTGGGGTGTGTAGCTAGCTCCTCTTCATCCTTTAAGAGTCCACCTTCATAGTGAACGGGTCCGGAATATACCACAGTGAAAAGTTTTTTCCTGAACTCCCTTTTTCTGCCTAAAAGTGGAGTCTCCCCAAAGAATTCAACTATCATAAATCCCCTCCCTAAGACTTTTGCACCAGGAAAGATTGACTCCTATCACCGAGAGAGAAGTTGCAAGGGGATGAGAAATCACCTAAACATTGTCACAAAACTATCACATCTCCCATCTATTCTCCTAAGGGCCACCTTAGGAGAATCATTTCTACGAGTCATTTATTTTCCCATAAGTGCCTTTCTCCCCCTTTCCTTCCCCTATTAAAATGGCATATAAGCCCCAAATTGTACTAGCCTCTTTGAGTCATGTTTTTCTGTGAATTCCTGCATACGTACATGAATAAAATTCTGTCTTTTCTCTTGTTAACTTCTTTTGTCACTTTAATTCACAGGCCCCTATCACTAAACCCTAGAGGGTAGAGGAAAAGTTTTGCCTCCCTGACAGCTGTCACCACCTAAGAGGGATCTTCCCTAATCATTTTATCTCAGTTAGGTCTCTGCCCCCTTTCAGAGCATTTATCATAACTTATTATGACTTTATTTATTTGTCTGCTTATTAGGTTTGTGTCTGAACTTCCATTACAGCATAAGCTATGTGGAGGCAGGGACAGTACCTATCTCATTCATCACTGAATACTCACGGCCTAGCGTAGTACTTGGCATATAATAGTTCATCAAATACTCAGTGAATGAATGGATGAAGAACTCCATCCATAGCTCAGATATTTACTGTTGAGTCTAAAGCTCATCTCCATTCAACACTCACTCCTTGAGAACTTATTAGGTGCCATGATAGTGCTCAGTGTTAGCAAGCCACAAAGACCTGCTCCCTGTTGTTGAGGAGCTTACAGGAGATTAAGCACCCTGCTGGGCCCTGTGAGGAGCAAATATGAGAAAGGAGACATAATTCCTCCCTGGAGAAGTCTACTGATGCAGTAGGGAGAGGAGAAAATGGAAAACATGTGAAAATGAGCTTGGAAACAAAAACACCTCCAAGTACAGTTAATTAGCACACAGATAAAACAGATTGTTAAACTATTCTCTTGGCCTTTGTTTAGGAAATAATTCATGTCATTCTGCTGATTACGTTGGATGGAGTTTGTGTTACTTCTGCTTCATTTATACACCTGAGCCTGAGGAGCACCTGTCCCCCGGGCACTCGGACCCGCTGACTGGCACCACTGGTCCCCTCTTGGCAGCACCTAGGACAGACATATAGGCTCTAAAAAGCCTTGCGCACAGCCTCCCTGCCTCAGTCAGGGCCCCTTAAGCCAGAAGGGCCAAAGATGTCCTGAAGTTAACTCCTTCACCCCACAAAAAGTAAATAAATAAGAGGGAGAGTTTACTGTAATTTTTCAATGCACAGGAACTCAAGAGAACCTGACAGCCAGGCCAGGTCTAGTGTTCTCAGAGCATGGCCTCGGTTCTTTAGATTCCCGAGTCCAGATTTCCATATTCTCCCATCCTTCTGCATTAGGCCTCAAGTCCTAGGTGCTGGCTGACCTGTGGGCAGAAAGCTCCGGGTCAGGTGCCCACAGTGTGGTGCAATTAGCCTACCCCTGTGCAGGGATGCATGGTAGCAGACAAGGCCCCTAGGCCAGAGAAGATGACCCCAGAAGAGGACTGAGTTAGGCAGAGTGGCCAACCTTTGTCCAGGACTGACAGATTTCACTGGAAGTGTGACTTTTATGGCTAAAACCAGGAAAAGTTTCTGGCAAATCCAGGTGAGTTGATCATCCGTGCAGCCAATAGCACATCTGTTTCATGCCCATATATATTATTAATTCTGAGGAACACATTCTTCACATTTAACATCACTGAAATCTGGATGTGTCTAAAAATTGGTGGTATCCTATGATGGCTGTCAGCGGGGAGTGAAGCCCAGTTCTCTGGGAGAGAATGTGTGTTTGGCAGTCACTTCTGGGGCACTACCAACCTGAGACCACCTTAATTTTCGCTTGACTTTTCTAGAACTAACTGACAGTACAAATTCAATTAACTTGGGCCTGGCATACCTTTATCAACTGCGAGATGGCAAGCTGAGGCAACTGAGAGACAGGAGCAGACCAATAGTTCAAGTAAACTTTGTTTTTCTAGCAGATGAAAGAAAATTAAGTTCAGTTTTTACATAAGTATACTTGATATTAAAGCTTATTTTTAAAACCCTTATAATAAATGTATTTAATCTTAGCTTGATCACACATAAAATTCCTTTTCCAAGATTCCTTTATTTTATTTATTTATTTTTGGCTGCGTTGGGTCTTCATTGTTGCACGCGGGCTTTCTCTAGTCGCAGCGAGCGGGGGCTACTCTTCGTTGCAGTGTGTGGGCTTCTCATTGCAGTGGCTTCTCTTGTTTCAGAGCATGGGCTCTAGGCGCAAGGGCTTCAGTAGTTGTGGATTGCGGGCTCAGTAGTTGCGGCTTGCGGATTCAGTAGTTGTGGCTCACAGGCTTAGTTGCTCTGCGGCATGTGGGATCTTCCCGGACCAGGGCTCGAACCCGTATCCCCTGCATTGGCAGGCGGATTCTTAACCACTGCGCCACCAGGGAAGTCCCCAAGATTCCTTTTTTACAAAACTTCTATACCTTTTTAAAATTTTTAAATTTTATATTGGAGTATAGTTGATTTACAATGCTGTGTTAGTTTCAGGTATACAGCAAAGTGATTCAGCTTTACATATATGTAGTTTACATATATATATATATATATATATATATATATATTCTTTTTCAGATTCTTTTCCCATATAGGTTATCACAGAATATTGAGTAGAGTTCCCTGTACTATACAGTAGGTCCTTGTTGATTACCTATTTTATATATAGTACTGTGTATATGTTATTCCCAACCTCCTAATTCATCCCCACACACACACACCTTTCCCCTTTTGTAACCATAAGTTTGTTTTCTAAGTCTGTGAGTCTGTTTCTGTTTTGTAAATAAGTTCATTTGTATCATTTTTTTAGATTCCACATATAAGTGATATCATATGGTATTTGTGTTTCTCTATCTGACTTACTTCACTTAGTATGATAATCTCTAGGTTCACCCATGTTGCTGCAAATGGCATTATTTCATTCTTTTTTATGGCTGAGTAATATTCCAGTGTATATACGTACCACATCTTCTTTATCCATTCCTCTGTCAATGGACATCTAGGTTGCTTCCCTGTTGTGGCTATTACATAGTACTGCAATGAACATTGGGGTGCATGTTTCTTTTTGAAGTATGGTTTTCTCTGGATATTTGCCCAGGAGTGGAATTGCTGGATCATATGGTAGCTTTATTTTTAGCTTTTTAAGGAACCTCCATGCTGTTCTCCATAGTGGCTGTACCAATTTACATTCCCACCAACAGTGTAGGAGGGTTCCCTTTTCTCCACACTCTCTGGCCATTCTAACGGTGTGAGGTGATACCTCCTTGTAGTTTTGATTTGCATTTCTCTAATAATTAATGATGTTGAGCATCTTTTCATGTGCTTTTTAGCCATCTGTATGTCTTCTTTGGAGAAATGTCTGTTTAGATCTTCTGCCCATTTTTTTGATTGGGTTGTTTTTGCTTTGTCTGGTTTTTTTGATGTTGGCTGCATGAGCTGTTTGTATATTTTGGAGATTAGTCCCTTGTTGGTCTCATCATTTGCAAATATTTTCTCCCATTCTGTGAGTTGTCTTTTCGTTTTGTTTATGGTTTCCTTTGCTGTACAAAAGCTTTTAAGTTTAATTAGGTCCCATTTGTTTATTTTTGTTTTTATTTTCATTACTCTAGGAGGTGGATTCAAAAAGATATTGTTGCAATTTATGTCAAAGAGTGTTTTGCCTATGTTTTCCTCTAAGAATTTTATAGTATCTGGTCTTACATTTAGGTCTTTAACCCATTTTCAGTTTATTTTTTGTGTATCATGTTAGAGAATGTTCTAATTTCATTCTTTTACATGTGGCTGTCCAGTTTCCCCAGAACCACTTACTGAAGAGACTGTCTTTTCTCCGTTGTATATTCTTGCCTCCTTTGTCATAGTTTAACTGACCACAGATGTGTGGCTTTATTTCTGGGCTTTCTATCCTGTTCCACTGATCTATAAGTCTGTCTTTGTGCCAGTACCATACTGTTTTGATTACTGTTGTAGCTTCACAGTATAATCTGAAGTCAGGGAGCCTGATTCCTCTAGCTCTGTTTTTCTTTCTGATGATTGCTTTGGCTATTCAGGGTTTTTTGTGTTTCCATACACATTTAAAAATTTTTTTGTTCTAGATCTGCAAAAAATGCCATTGGTGATTTGATAGGGATTGCATTGATTCTGTAGATTACCTTGGGTAATATAGTCATTTTGACAATATTGATTCTTCCTAAAACTTCTATAACTTTTTCTTTTTTTGGGGGGTGGTTCGTGGGCCTCTCACTGTTGTGGCCTCTCCCGTTGTGGAACACAGGGTCCGGACGCGCAGGCTCAGTGGCCCTGGCTCATGGGCCCAGCTGCTCCGCGGCATGTGGGATCTTCCTGGACCAGGGCACGAACCTGTGTCCCCTGCATCGGCAGGCGGACTGTCAACCACTGCGCCACCAGGGGTAAAACTTCTATAACTTTTAATGTCTATTTTAGTTTGTCAGTTGTTCTCTTTCCCACTCAGAAATAATCAGCTTTACTTTAGGGCAAAATTACTTCCTTTGCCTTCAACAAAAATGTATCTCCATCCCTCATACCTTTTTTTTTTTTAACCAAAAACACATATCCTACTTTCCTTCCATATAGAGTTGTTTCCCTTATTATTTTTAGAAGCTTTAATTACATATACAGGCCTACCTCATTTTATTGTACTTCACAGATACTGAATTTTTAATAAGTTGAAGGTTTGTGGCAACTCCACATCAAGCCAATCTATCAGTGCCATTTTTCCAACAGAAATTTCTCACTTCATGACTTCATGTCTCTGTGTCACATTTTGGTGATTCTCACATTTCAAACTTTTTTATTTAATAAATATTTCTTATGATGATCTGTGATCAGCAATCTTTGATGTTACTATTGTAATTGTTTTGGGTCACCACAAACCATGCCCATATAAGACATGAACTTAGTTGATAAATATTGCGTGTGTTCTGACTGCTCCACTAACCAGCTGTTCCCCTATCTCTCTCCCTCTCCTCAGGCCTCCCTATTCTCCAAGACACAACAACATTGAAATTAGGCCAATTAATAACCCTACAATGGCCTCTAGGTGTTCAAGTGAAAAGAAGAATCACATGTCTCTCACTTTAAATCAAAAGCTAGAAATGATTAAACTTAGTGAGGAAGGCATATTGAAAGCCAAGATAAGCTGAAAGTGAGACCTCTTGTGCCTGTTAGTCAAGTTGTGAATGCAAAAGAAAAGTTTTTGAAGGAAATTAACAGTGTACTCCAGTGAACACATAAATGATAAGAAAGATAATCAGCCTCATTGCTGCTATGGAGAAAGTTTTAGTGGTCTGGATAAAAGATCACACCAGCCACAATGTTTCCTTAAGCCAGAGCCTAATACAGAGCAAAACCCCAATTCTCTTCAATTCTGTGAAAGTTGAAAAGAGTGAGAATGATGCAGAAGAAAAGTTTGAAGTTAGCAGAGGTTGTTCATGAGGTTTAATGAAAGAAACCATCTCCATAACATAAAAGTGCAGGGTGAAAGAGCAAGTGATGATGTGGAAGCTGCAGCAAGTTATCCAGAAGATATGGCTAAGATAATTAATGAAGGTGGCTATGCTAAACCACAGATTTTCAATGTAGATGAAACACCTCTCTATTGGAAGAAGATGCCATCTAGGACTTTCAT
The DNA here is from genome assembly GCF_949752795.1 of Hyperoodon ampullatus. Lineage (NCBI taxonomy): Eukaryota > Metazoa > Chordata > Mammalia > Artiodactyla > Ziphiidae > Hyperoodon > Hyperoodon ampullatus. Next base: position 36,683,651 of record NC_136928.1, read on the forward strand.
AGCTAGAGAGGAGAAGCCAGCGCCTGCTTCAAAGCTTCAAAGGATAGGCTGACCCTCTTGTTAGGAGCTAATGCAGCTGGTGACTTTAAATTTGAAGTCAATGCTCATTTACCATTCAAAAAATCCTAGGGCCCTTAAGGATTCTGCTAAATCTACTTTGCCTATGGTCGATAAATGGAACAACAAAGCCTGGATAACAGCACATCTTTTTACCACATAGTTCACTGAATATTTTAAGACTACTGTTGAGACCTACTGCTCAGAAAAAGAAATTCCTTTTTAAATGCTACCCTGGTAACGTACCTGGTCACCCAAGAGCTCTGAAGGAGATGTACAATGAGGTTAATATTGTTTTCATGCCTGCTAACACAACATCCATTCTGCAGCCCATGGATCAAGGAGTCATTTCAACTTTCACGTCTTATTACTTAAGTAATACACTTCATAAAATGATAGCTGTGATAGATAGTAATTCCTCTGATGGATCTGGGCAAAGTAAACTGAAAAACTTCTGAAAAGGATTCACCACTCTTCATGTCATTAAAAACACTCATGATTCATGGGAAGAGTCAAAATATCAACATTAACAGGAGTTTGGAAGGAGTTTGTTCCAACTCTTGAGGGGGTTCAAGACTTCAGTGGAGGAAGGAAGGACAGACGTGGTAGAAACAGCAAGAGAACTAGAATTAGAAGTGGAGCCTAAAGACGTGACTGAACTGCTGTAAGCTCATGATAGAACTTTAAAAGTTGAAGGGTTGCTTCTTATGGATAGCAGAGAAAGTGGTTTCTTGAGATGGAATCTACTCCTGGTGAAGATGCTGTGAAGACTGTTGAAATCATTTGAAGGCAAATGTTGCAAACATTTGAAGGCAACAAAGGATTGAGAAAATTACATACACAGCGGCAGGGTTTGAGAGGTTCGACTCCAATTTTGAAAGAAGTTCTACTCTGGGTAAAATGCTATCAAACAGCATTGTGTGCTACAGAGAAATAGTTTGTGAAGAGAAGAGTCCATCAATGTGGCAAGCTTTATTGCTGTCTTATTTTAAGAAACTGCCACAGGCACCCCAGCCTTCAGCAGCCACCTCCCTGATCAGTCAGCAGCATCAACACTGAGGCAAGACCCTCCACCAGTAAAAAGATTATAATTTGCTAAAGGCTCAGATGATAGTTAGCATTTTTTAGCAATAAAGTATTTTTAATTAAGGTATATACATTTTTCTTTAGACATAATGCTATTGCATACCTAATAGACTACTGTATAGTGTAACTATAACTTTTATATGCCCTGAGAAACCAAAAAATTATTGTGACTCCCTTTATTGCAGTATTTGCTCTATTGCAGTGGTCTGGAACCAAACTCCGAGGTATGCCTGTACTAATTAGAATTCTCAATCCTAAAAAACCTTAATTTCTAGTGAAAAATAAGAAGAAAGCAATTGTGAATTGTCTGTTATACCAACATACTTTAGTTAGGCAAATTTAGGAATACATTTCATAATTTCTTAAAATATGCATTTCCTCATAGCTCAGTTTTTCAATGTGGCACAAAACATGTTTACTAAGAGACTCAAGTATCTTTAGCCTCCAAAATAAAAGGTCAAAAGTAGGTAAACTTTGGGCTTTCCTGATGGCACAGTGGTTAAGAATCCACCTGCCAATGCAGCGGACACGGGTTCGAGCCCTGCTCTGGGAAGATCCCACATGCTGCAGAGCAACTAAGCCCGTGCGTCACAACTACTGAGCCTGTGCTCTAGAGCCTGCAAGCCACAACTACTGAGCCCATGTGCCACAACTACTGAAGCCCACGTGCCTAGAGCCTGTGCTTCACAACAAGAGAAGCCACAGCAATGAGAAGCCTGCGCACCGCAACGAAGAGTAGCCCCCGCTCACTGCAATTAGAGAAAAGCCTGCACACAGCAACGAAGACCCAACGCAGCCAAAAATTAAAAAAAATAAAAAATAAAGTAGGTAAACTTAGATTGGTTTTGCAATTAATGTTTCAGTATTTTATCTTATTTGGAAATGAAATAGACATTCAATGAATTCCCATCATTTAATTTAACTTAGCAAAATTCTAAGGGTAGAAGTTACCAAAGAGACTAGGGAAACTAAGTAGACTTATCATAAAACAGCCATGGCTAAAAAGTTTACCTGAAACATCTCATTTACATCTATTTAATTCATTTGTTCTTAACAATCATACTCATGAAAATCTCATGATACATTAAAACAGGTAATCATTACGTTGTTATTTTTCTTGCTGAAAAATTTTGTAACAGGGATAACATGGTCTTATTTGACCTAGGTAAATTCAAAGTATTATACTTAATGCTGATTACTCTAAAAACATGCCTGTATTAATTAAACCAACAAACTTAAACTACCTTTTATTTACTGAAAATTATCCTAGATCATGTAGATTTGAAAAATATTTGGGTTAGTTTCTGTTATATTTCTGAGACTTAGAAATAATTACTAAGCACATATTTTAAGCCAATTAAATAGAGCTCTTTTACAAATTAAGTTTGGCAATGCCATCCAAAAGTAGAAAAATACTATACCTATAACGCACATACATAGACATACATAAAAACAAACAGATCTTCATTTTAAAATTTTAGTCATGAATCAAGTATATTGATTCAGATAACAACAGTATATTCTAGTGAGTTTATAAATAATAGTTGGAAAAAGTTGAGTTTATCCGTCAGATGGCTAAAGTTTTTACTATTTGTGGAGATAACTTTTAATATTTGTATTTGTCTTTGACAAGTAATCTTAAAGAGGCTGTGGTCTAGAGTTTGGGCAAGAGAGCTCTTTTATCAGTTTGTATTTTTAAAAGGCCTCTTTCCTCCTTTTATTTTTTCCTTCAGTCTTGGGCAATTGAGGGCTGTATTTACTTTTCAAAGACATGATAAGATTTACAACTTTAAGAGCCAGAGAAAGAATGTAAATTTTCTCCTAGGAATTTTGGGTTTATTTTTCTATTACCAGAAGTTTAGAGTATTTACTATTTAAAAATTTCCTTCCTTTTCTTAAGTGCAAAACAATTGTACTTCCAATGTCATGGAATATCTGATATATATATATATATATATATATATAGTAGATATATATGTATATTTTTAATATATATAAAATAAAACAATATATATATAATTTTTACAATATCTGCAAACATTTGAAGGCAATTAGGACGAGGTATGAGTGGATTTTGAGTTGCTTTTTGAGTTATGCTTTTGTTTTTGTAAAGAGTCAAGCTGTAAATTAAGAATTGTTGATTTTAACTCTTTTTTTCATCTGTGTTCCTGCAAGGTACCTTCAAAGAATTGGGTAGACTTTTCCATTACAATGTTTAGAGGTTGGTTTGCCCACTCAATCACACTATTTTGAATTTGCCTTTTTTATACCATGGAGAAATTTTCCAACTAAATGGAAATCAAAAGATCTCTATGTTTTGTGGCCCAGGAGAAATAAATTCTCTGGGTGGAGATCTAGGATATATCTGCAAAGGACGTTGCATAGGAAGGCCTGAAGCTGACAAAGCCTGATTATAGAGCCCAGCAAAACGAGACTTACTGTCCATTCCAGACGCTTCTGCTAAATTTATTTCCTGGCTTTTAGCATTTATATGAGTTACTTGTAAACCCTGGGCCTAGAGATTAGGCTGGCGTGCTCTCTGTAAATCTTGTAAGGAAAGGGAAGTTAAAACAAGCAGCTGAGTGTTTAAGGGATTTTCTGAGGAAGGTGGAGGAGTTTTGGGACTTAAGGGAATTTGCTGAGGAGATGGGGTCAGATTTTTAAGAAGGGGAATTTATGTTGAATAGGACAATTTTTTTCTACGTTTAATTTCTATTCTTTCATCTTGTTATGGGAGTCCCTAAACTAGGTGTTATATTTCTTTGTATCCACTTTTTAATTTGGTCTTTTTTTTAATAGGTACAAAGAAGACAATTGTTTAATAAGAGTTCTCCCCACCACCAAATTTTTTTCAAATATAGAAGCTTTTCCACTTTAAAAAGGTTCATCATCCTGGTCACTGATGAGTAGGATCTGTTAATCTCAATAGCGACTCAGTCTGACAAGCCTTTTCATAGCTTAACCAAGAACGCAAGAGACCTCCACAAAAGACTGCAAGAGATGCAACTTTCACAAGATCCAGAAAGTTCACTCCCAGATAGCCTAAGAAAGCAAAGGCCTTTTTTGCACAGGGTAAGGATGGTGTAGTGAAAATGGTGTCTCTGGTCTCTCACAGGAATGTGAGACACCTCCAGTGACAGACCCACTAATCTGTGACACCAGGCAGGCATTACTGGAATGGGACTTTTCCAGCACTAACAAAGCAAGGAAGGTTGAGACGACAAAGGCCCCTTATGGATTGGGACCCTTTATGACAAAGTTCCCTGAATGCTAGCATGGCTGCTTGTGAGTTCGTGTTTTGGAACCCCAGTCTATTAAAATGGCCACCAAGGGGCACCCCAGACCGAATGGCAAAGACCAGACAGAATATTCTCACTGGTTACAAAGCCAAGCTCTCAGAACATAGAACAAAACAAAAGGAAAAACCTCATCTGGTTTTTACATAAGGGACCTGCAGCATGGTTGGTCTAAACAGCCACCAGTCTGGTGAGAACCATGAACTTAGCAGTCTTTGAGGTCTGCTCAAACAGCAGGCTTATAAGGCCTCTGCCTGTGTTCTGCCCTAAGGCTTTTTTTTTTTCTCCTTATAACACACAACACAGTAGAGACAAAGAAAAACAGTGACCATCTCCGGGAGGAAAAGGATCAGTTAAACCAAGAGTACCCATTTACCAAATCTTTACCAGGGTCACTGTACACAGGAACTAATTCCACAAATATTTTCTCCTACTAATTTAAGTTTAGAAAAGGAGAAAAAGGACTCTTACTACTTTCACTTCCATCAGACCCCCAGAGTCAGAGATCCAGGAGGCTGATGTGGTAAGAATTCTCACCTTCTGCCAGGTTTTTTTCAGAGGTTCCAGGATCTCTTTATCTGCAACAGTCTCAGGAGAAAGCAGTACCCAAGCAGTATCCAGCCAACTACACCAAAACTGTCGGGGAGGGGAAAATTTCTTCCTAGCCCTCCTAGTTCTTTTGGCTGATCTAAAAATTAAATTGACACAAAACAGATTAACAGGAGGAAAAAAAAAATCAATTTTGTACATGCAGAGGTCTCATAGCTATAGGACCCAAGAAGTAGCCAAAGCAGGCTGTTTATATACCTTTTAGATAAAGAAACAATAAATCTGTAAAGAAATGACAGGATAAACAAACTTAGGTTTATGTACTAATTAGTGAAGAAACTAAGCAAAGTTTGTTTATAAGCCTTCTTGGCCCTGAATTCCCTGTCTCTTGTAATAAGGATGTCTCTCCACCTCCTGGTGCAAGGAGGATACCTTTCACATGAGAGATTTATTTTCTGCTTTCAAGGGGATAGAGGAAGGTCAGAGTGTGCTCCTTGCACAGGCTGTTTCTCAAGTAACTTTAATTCTAAATAACCAATATGCCAAAGTGGAATATTTTGAGGTGGACTGCCCTGAACCTTATTACTTACAAACACAGAGCCCACGTGTTTGAAATGCTGGTAAACCCCTCCCAACTGCTGCTCTATGTAGAAAACCCAAGGAAGCAGAATTGTCAAAGAGAGAAAGAGAGAGAGGCAGTATTTAAACTTGGCAACCAGTATCCACGTCTTCTACCCACAGATTTTCTTTCATTTACCCAGGCCTGCTCAGCATTTCCTGGATATGTGATGTCTGGTTTCTTTTATTTGTCTGTTGAGTCGACATTTCCTGAGGTGCCCCTCCACCCAAAGCACCTTGTCCTCAGGGTCAGCTCATTCCTCCTCTGGGGTGTCTTTCCTGGTATCATTTCCCAGCTTCCTGGGCTAAGCGACTTCCACCCCAGGCCAGGGCAGGGACTATGCTCTCCTGCTCTGCTCGGAGGCCACGTGAAGGCCTGAGGCAGGTGCTGGGGCCTCGTGCCCTGGGGGCAGGTGCACCTGCACCCTGCAAAGGCCTTGCTAGCTCTGCCCAGCCACCTGGGAAGGTGTGGACCGCTATGCCAACTCCAGGCTGACAAAGGGGGAGAAGTGTGAGATTTTTGTGAGCACTAAGAATCCAGCATATGCAAAAAGGCTTACATTGTCTAGCTTAACCTAAACCATACCATAAGAGTTGAGAGTGTTGTATATAGTGGGAGTAATGTTAGGGAACCATTGACCGAAACTGCCCGCCCTGGCCAGGCACGATAAGAACCGCTCGCATGAGTTGTCTCACTACAGGAGGTCCTCCAGTAAGGAACACGGTGCTGCCACCAAAAACTAACCAGGAGAATTCAGGAGGGACCAAAAGAGGGAGGAGACACCAGCATGTAATATGTCCTGCCAACCTCCCAGAAACCCTCGCACTAGAATCCACCTTGGCTGAGAGTGTGCCTGCCACCAGGAAGGACCCTGAGTCAGACCAAATATGGGCACAAGCAAGATGACTAGCCAGGCTTCCCTGGTGGCGCAGTGGTTGAGAGTCCGCCTGCCGATGCAGGGGACACGGGTTCGTGCCCCGGTCCGGGAAGATCCCACATCCCGCGGAGCGGCTGGGCCCGTGAGCCATGGCCGCTGAGACTGCGCATCCGGAGTCTGTGCTCCGCAACGGGAGAGGCCACAACAGTGAGAGGCCCACATACCGCTAAAAAAAAAAAAAAAAAAGATGACTAGCCAGAGACGACCCGGAAACTAACCCCATTACCATAAAACCTGAGACAGAGAGCCACGTGGCAGAGCAGTTCTTCTGGGTTCCCTTATGCTGCTGCTCTCCCCTTGGGAGCCCCTTCCCAATAAAGCCTCTTGCTTTGTCAGTACGTGTGTCTCCTCGGACAATTCATTTCTGAGGGTTAGACAGCAGCCCAGTCACAAGCCCTGGAAGGGGTCCCCCTTCTGGTAACACTAGGGGTCTGGGTGAAAAGAACACTAGGTTTAGATTTCAGGGCTTTGCATCCAAAATCTTCCCTTTCTGGTCGCGTGACTTTGGGCAAAGCTGCTTCAACAAATTTAGACCTCGGTTCCCCCATTTGTGAAAAGGGAGTTACTATTTCCATTTTTGGGTCGTGTGAGGATTAAATGGGATAACCTATGCTTTAAAACCTGCTTTGTAGGCATTAAAGCATTACACAAATACTTATGCCTGGGAAGGAAGAGAAGGGGCTCTTCTGTTTAGTACAGTGTTTTTCAAAGAGCAGGTTATGAGTCATCAGCAGGTCACAGAAAAAAATTCAGTGGGTCCTGATCACCATTCGAAAAATAGAGTAGAAAATATCAACGTGTATCCCAAGTAAGAAGAGTAGGTATTGTTTCTTTAAGTTGTGTGAGGTTGTGTATTAATTAGTATGTGCTGTGATGTAAAGTCTATGTTTTTTACAAAACAACACACATACTAGCACTTTACTTCTGTGGTAAATAATGGAACTAGAAATAAAGGGAGCTGTTTGTGCTTTGTTGTATTTTTTTAACTGCAGCGTTTCCACATTCCAAGAGTGGGAGAAGAATTCCTCTTGGCAAAGAATCTTATCTTTTGTTTGGGAAACACTTTAATGGGCCCTTCGGTTATGCAAAGGTAGGGCCCTGAGGCCAGGTTGAAGTGAACCATGGCTAAACTGCTCTCCACAATAAAAGTCAATATTCGACGGCTTCTTTTTTCTTTGGTGGTCCTAGAAGCAGCAGTTTGGAGCCTGGGGTCTCAGAGAAAAGGGGGGTTTAGCTGGGCCCGAGAGAAGCCCTGAATAAAGGCCTCAACACAGTATGACCAGAGGAGGTGGGGACTCTCTACACTGAGTACTAGATGGAGTTCTCCTGGCCTGTGTCATTAAGCCCTAACAAGGGTGATTAAGCATCCTAACCTGGTTCTCTCCAGACAGCCCTGCCTCTGGAATGATGGGGAAGAGGGCAGTGTGTAGAGCCTGTGACGGGGGAGTTAGGAGGATTCAGGAGCAGCATGGAGTGAGAAAAGACAGGCCATGAGTGTGGATGTGCATCCGAGGATACTTAGTAATATTTGGGAGGGGACTGGAATTCCTCTGGCGTCAGAGCATGAGTTATTTTCTTTGAATATTTAAGTGAAAGGTAATTATGAAAGGCTGGAAAATGGGGGAACACCAACCACATTAAGGGCTGAGGAGGCTCAAACACAGCTGAGAATTAGAACGGTACTGACCTTAGCTTCAAGCAAGACGCAGCTTGACTGTGATCTTCACCACCGCTATTAGTATGATTATTACCACCCTCTCCTACCGCAGGGCATAGACTCATGACCCTGGTAGGCAGAATAATGGCCCTCCCAAAGATGTCTGCGTCCTATCCCCAGAACCTGTGAATATATTAGCATACTCAACAAGGGGGAATTAAGGTTGCAGGTGAAATTAAGGTTGGTGATCAGCTGACCTCAAAATGGGGGAGAGAATCCTGGATTATCCGGGTGGGCCCAATGCAATCACTAGAGTCCTTAAAGGTGGATGAGAGAGGCAGAAGTGATGTGACTTGAAAAACTCAACCAGCCATTGCCGGTTTTGAAGATGGCCTTGACTCAAGGAATTTGGGCAGCGTCTAGAAGCTGCAAAAGTCAGGAAAACGTATTCTGTTCTGGAGCCCCCAGAAAGGAACGCAGCCCTGCTGAAATCTTGATTTTAGTCCACTGAGGTTCTGATCTCCAGAATTGTTAGATTAAAAAAAAAAAAAAGTATTGTCTTCATTTTTTAAAGAACAGTTTTAGGTTCACAGCAAAATTGTCAGGAAGGTACAAGGAGTTCCCATATACCCCCTGCCCTCAGACAGGAATATCCTCCCCCATTTCCACATCTTCCAGCAGAGTAGCGAGTTCGTTACAGTTGATGAACCTACACTGACACATCACCATCACCCCAAGTCCGTAGTTTACATTAGGCTTCACTCTTGGTGTTGTACATTCTTTGGGTTTTGACAAGTGTATAATGACATGACCCATCGTTATAGTCTCACACGGGTATTTTCACTGCCCTACAAATCCTCTGTGCTCTGCCTGTTCACGTCCCTGCCCAACCCCCTGGGAACCAATTTATCTTTTTAGTGTCTCCATAATTTTTCCTTTTCCTTTTCCAGAACGTCATATTGTTGGAATTTCACAGTACGTAGCTGTATCTGATTGGCTTCTTTGACTTAGTAATACGCATTTAAGGTCCCTCCCTTGCTTTTTATGGTTTGATAGCTCATTTCTTTTTAGTGCTTAAAAATATTCCATTGTCTAGCTGTATCACATTTTATTCATCCATTCATACACTGAGGACATCTTGGTTGCTTCCAAGTTTGGGCAATTATGAATAAAGCTGCTATAAACATCTGTGTGCAGGTTTTTGTGTAGACATAAGTTTTCAAGTCCTTTGGGTGAATATCAAGGAGTATGATTGCTGGATTGTATGGTAAGGGTACATTTAGTTTTATAAGAAACTGCCAAACTATCTTCCAAAGTGGCTGTACCATTTTGCATTCCTGCCAGCAATGAATGAGAGTTCCTGTTGCTCCATATCCTCACCTGTATTTGGTGCTGTCAGTGTTTTCAGATTTTGGTAGTGGTATCTCATTATCTCATGGCTGTTTTAATTAATTTGTGTTGTTTTGAGCTACTAAATTTGTGGTAATTTGTTACAACAGCAATAGAAAACTAATACATTGACACTGTGCAAGGAGGTGACAAGGGACCAGGAGATAGGAGGCCCGACTCAGTGCTGCCACCAGCTCATTGTGTTTCCTTGTGTAGGTCACCTTACTCTTCTGGACTTCAGGTACTTCTAGACTAAACTAGGAGCAGCAATTCCTGCCCTAGCTACAGTAGGAAGTGGTGAGTCAATCTGGGGTATGATGCCTGTAGTAGCAGTAACATGGGAAGCTGCCAGTGAAGAAAGCTGGAAAGGCCAAAGGGATGGTTTTGTGGCTCCATCAGTAATTGGTGCTTTGGGTGGGTTCAGCGTCTTGGGGAGGCCAACAGCCCATGTCGTGACTTAGCCCATGATGACTCAGCACCTGCCAAGAGGAGCAAGCAGGGGCAGGAGCTGGCCCTGCTGGGGAGCCCAGGCCAGGCATGAGTCAGGCATGGTATGTACATGGATGAGGTTGGGCAAGGCTTCCACCCAGACTTCCTTTCTATAGTAGGAACTGCCTTAGGGCAAGGCCTTGCCGACATCTGGATTTGGTACAACTTGAATTCCTGGCAGACCATGCTTACTCACTGAAAATATGCAGTGCTCAGCAGGACTTGAGCCAGACATAGACTCATAGGAAGCATCATTTAATAATAATGGCCAGGTGTTCTCCACTCATGGTCCCTAATCCTCCCAAGAAGCCTGCATAGGTTTTCACCTTTGCCGGATGTGTGAACAGGTTCTAGAACTGGCACAAGGGCATGCAATCATTAAGAGGTAGAGCCGGATGTAAATTCAGATCTGCTTGGCCACAAAGTATCCTGCATCTTGCGTACCTAGCTGAAAGAGAGCATGATATCAGTGAGTCCTGGCCCTCATTTTACAAATGAAGAAGAGAAATGACTTGTCCAAGTTCACTCAGCTAGTTAGAGCCAGCCAGGGTTAGGACTCAGTTCTTGACCCCTGCTCCACTGTTCTTTCCACTAACCTTTGGGGGTCACGGACTTCTTTGAGAAGCTAGTACAAACTGGACACATCCTCTCCCAAAATGAACATCTACACAGATTATTTAGGCTACAATTTTGGGGTGAGTTTGAGACTCCTCTCCCTCTATCTATGGACCCCAAGTTAAGAGCCCCTGCATTGTCCCCTCTGCCTTTCTTGAGTACAGGGCTATGAATGGGGTGGGAACTCTAGGGTGCTTGTATATTAACCAACCTTGTAAAACAGAGGCTTTATTTTCCCTGTAAGTTGTATACCACCACCTCCCTTCTTTCACCAACCTTTAATTTATTTTTATTTTTATTATTATTATTTTTGTGGTACGCGGGCCTCTCACTGTTGTGGCCTCTCCCATTGTGGAGCACAGGCTCCAGACACGCAGGCTCAGCGGCCATGGCTCATGGGTGGGCCCAGCTGCTCCGCAGCATGTGGGATCTTCCTGGACTGGGGCACGAACCTGTGTCCCCAGCATCGGCAGGCAGACTCTCAACCACTGCGCCACCAGGGAAGCCCCCTTTAATTTTTTTTTTTTTTTTTTTTTTTTGCATTACGTGGGCTTCTCACTGCTGTGGCCTCTCCCGTTGCGGAGCACAGGCTCCGGACGCGCAGGCCCAGCAGCCACGGCTCACGGGCCCAGCCGCTCCGCAGCACGTGGGATCTTCCCAGACCGGGGCACGAACCCGTGTCCCCTGCATCGGCAGGCGGACTCCCAACCACTGCGCCACCAGGGAAGCCCCCCCTTTAATTTTTTATAACAGCTTCGTGAGATGTTATTCACATACTATATTGTAACCGAGCAGGACCCTACGGGGCCTTCCCAGGACAGGCCTTCTCCCCATCCTCTGCTTTAGCTTCTCTCTGAAGTACCTAGATAACTGTATCTGATGCACATTTCCTGAGTTGTTTTACAGATGTGAAAACCCCTTACCAAATGGAAGATGTTAACTACTTGATGACCATGAGCACATGGGCCCAGGCCTCCTGGAGCCTAAGGACTGATAATGTTAACCCCTGTGACACTACCCAGTTACCTCACCATCAGCCAATCAGAGAATTGTGCACGAGCTGATCATATACCCTGTGACTCCCTCCCTCACCTGACCTTTGAAAATGCTTTGCCAAAACTTGAAACTTAGGGTTTTTTTGGGCCTGAGCCACCAGTCTTCTTGCATGGCCCTGCAATAAACGTTTCTCTGCTCCAAACTCTGACTTTTCGGTTTGTTTGGCCTCACTGTGCGTCGGGCACACGGACTTGCGCTAACAATATAACAAGCTCTTCTGCCATTGCTGCCTCCTCAACGCATCTGGAAAATGAGGATAATTCCACAACTCCTTGCATCACTGAATTGCTAAGAAAACCTTTAAGGTCATATTTATCTGTAGTAATCATTAGTGCTTTTTCCAAATAGTCATTTCAGTTTTTTTCCCTTCTGGGCACATTTTAGGATTATATTTCTTGGTGCCCTTGTGGCCAGTTCCAGCCAATGATTTCCTTTGGCTAATGAATTTTGAGCAGAAGGGCTACATGTCATGTGGGGGCCAAAGGTTTAACTTCTGAGTGAGACCTCCTGTGACATTACCGTGACCACTAGCAATGTTCTGGATGGTGGCTGCCCCATTGCCCTGGGTCTTAGAGTGAGAAGGCAAAAGGCAAGGGAACAAAGTACCAAATGCGTCTGTAGTAAACATGTGCTGTGAGTGAGAAATGAACCTTTGCTGTTTTAATGTACAGGGATTTTTTTTTCTTTTTTTGAAGTATAATCCAGTCTATCCTGACTGATAAAATACATAACTGTGCTTTAAAAGCTACAGGACACTTACAAATATAAGGGATGCTTATTACCTCTAATTGTACTCTCACTGCAGCTTTTCCTGACATTGCCAAAGTCCTCACACTGGGACAACGTACTTTCTGTCTAAATGGATGACTGCTCACCAGCGTCCTAAGGATCAAGGGGCTGTTTGCCATAGTCCCCAGCTAAAGGGGAGACATTCTAGACTCCTTTGGGGAGGGCAGCAGTACCGACCAGTCACTAAAGAAACATCCTCTGATTTAAAGAACACTTGGGTGATTTTATCCTAGAGTTTGGGGTAGCTGTGCTACTCATTTTACCTGGTTTCTTCCTTGTAAACTCAGCCAAGACTCTGTTGATGCTGTCAGCAGCCTGGCAAAAATTAAAACAGGTCATCCTAGGGATAGTATTTGAGATGCTATACTAAAGAATCAAAATAACCAATCATGAGAAATAGAATGAGAAGGTGGGGAGGGGAATTAAAAAGAAAAAGAAATAGAATGATACAGAAAAGTAAGTTTTGGGGTCAGATGGACCCCTTCCATTCAGATCTCAATTCTGTCACTTACTGGCAGTATAATCTTGGACACATTACATAACCCATCAAAGCCCTGATTTCCTAGTCTGCACAGACGTCCCCCACCTCACAGTGAACCTTGCCTCCTCACAATATCACATTCTTCTGTGGTTCTCATCTTGGAGAGGCAGCAGTGAGTAGTGGCGTGAAGCGAGACCTTAGTTCCCTGCCCAGGAATTGAACCTGAGTAGCCTGGATGAAAACCAGGAATCCTGGCCACCATACCCCCTGGCTCTTGCTCCCAGTGAAAAATGCATTTCTCACGGAGGCGAAAACTGTAAAAAGAGGTACAAAGTTTATTATTAGAGACCTAGCACAACAACAAGTGGGAGAGCACCCAGAGCAACAGTTTGTATAGTTAAGACAGAAGCAAGGCAGAGATGCACACCTGGAGAGAAAGGGTGTGGGCGTCCCCCCAGTGAGGAGGAGCGCAGTAAAGAGGCGGTGGGTTTCCCTGGTGGCGCAGTGGTTGAGAGTCCGCCTGCCGATGCAGGGGACACGGGTTCGTACCCCGGTCCGGGAAGATCCCACATGCCGCGGAGCGGCTGGGCCCGTGAGCCATGGCCGCTGAGCCTGCACGTCCGGAGCCTGTGCTCCGCAATGGGAGAGGCCACAACAGTGAGAGGCCCACATACCGCAAAAAAAAAAAAAAATCATTCATCTAGGGCAGGTCTTCCAGGTCTTTGTTTACCTCTGGCCAATTATCTGGTTTCTTTTTCGACACTTGCCCTGCCCTAGGACCCGCCCCAACTTGTGTTGGCAACTTTTTTCCAAGATGGATTTCAGCCCAGAGGCCTATGGGATGGCCTTAGCATCACATATCATGGGGTAGTGCCCCCTCCTTTTTGACCCCCAAGGAGCCTTTCTGCGCATGTGCAATGTCTCCCTTGCCCCAAGGATGGGAAATATGTGACCTGTTGATCCTTTACTCAAACAAGGGTTAGCCTCTCTCTGTTGCTGCCATGACTGTTATCTTAAGGTGCCCACAGGAGACAAAGCCTGGCTATCTGCCCTGTTTCTGTTGTTACTTCCATTTCGGAGAGCAAACAGGAGGCTGATTTTTAAATGTCTAACCTGAAGCCCATCTATCTCCTGTCTCAGGAAATGTAAACAGGAGGCTAGTTGTAAGCGTCCAGCCTGAAGCCCACTTTTTCCTGCTCCATGAAATGTAAACGGGAGGCCAGTTGTAAGTGCCTAACTTGGGGCCCATCTACCTCCTGCCTCAGTTCCCTCCCACATTGAACTGGGCTGCATATAATGAGCAATGGGATGCTGCAGAAGTGATGCTGGGTCATAAGAAGCCTGGGTCTCTTGGAACACTAGCTCTGGGGAAGCCAGTGGTCATGTAAGTCCGACTACCTGGACTCTAAGATGCTGGGAGAAAGCCCAACAAGGAGAGACTGTGTAGAGACAGAGATGCTCAGCCAACCTTCCGCTCTGCTCCCGTCATCCCAGCTGAGGCATCAGACAGGTGAGTGAAGAAGCCACATTAGACGTCCAGCCTCATTGACCCCAGGTCGGGACACACAGTCTTGAGGGCATTAGGTCCTCTGTGACCCCCTTCGCCTGGCAAAGCAGGAAAGCTGTTCTTTTCTCCTTCACCCAAAACTCTGTCTCCAAGATTCAATTTAGTACCTATGTGCAGAGGCTGAATTTCGGGTACAGTCACAACCACGTGTGAGAGTCCAAGAGAGAACCACCCAGCTGAACCCAGCCAACCGACACAAGTGTAAGCATATGATTATAAATAGTTTTAATCCATCAGATTTGGGGATGATTGTTATAGATAACCAGAATGTCATCTGAGAAATGGGAATAATAATCCCAAACTTATTGGGTGAGAATAGAGAAAGTGTGTCTAAAATGTCTAACATAATGCTTCTGCACTTTATAGTAGCTATTTGTAATAAAAATGGAATGTCCGCGTAAACACAACCAAATGGAGCAATTTTTATAACTGAAAACCACTGACACCCACAGTGAGGCCATTCTTGTAATACATACACATGTGGCAGGGGAAGAAGCTAGAAACAGGTAAGCTGGGTAAAGACTGAGGCTGTTTGCTGTCACGGCAGAGCAGAGGAGCCATGGGACAAGATCTATTTGGAGATGGAGAGTCAGGCACCTGAGGGAACTCTGAGTCCCAGGCTTATATTCCCTGCATATCAATAATAACAAGAGGAAACTAACATAAGAAAAAAATGCAATATTTATTTTACTATATTCTGTGTAGAACATGGCCATTTAAACTTAAAGTTGGGGCTTCCCTGTTGGCGCAGTGTTTAAGAATCCACCTGCCAATGCAGGGGACACAGGCTCGATCCCTGGTCCGGGAAGATCCCACATGCCATGGAGCAACTAAGCCTGTGAGCCACAACTACTGAACCTGCGCTCTAGAGCCCATGAGCCACAACTACCGAGCCCACGTGCCACAACTACTGAAGCCCATGCGCCTAGAGTCTGTGCTCCGCAACAAGAGAAGCCACCGCAGTGAGAAGCCGGCACCACCATGAAGAGTAGGCCCTGCTCACCACAGCTAAAGAAAGCCCGTGCACAGCAATGAACACCCGACGCAGCCAAAGATAAATAAATAAATTTTAAAAAATAAAATAAAATAAACTTAAAGTAGGCTCTCTGGATTAATTTTAAAAGCTTTTATATTCTAAGTGAACCTTCTGCTGCTGTGTAATTGAAGAATAGAAATGAGAAATAAGCCTACAATGGGTTCTAAATGGCTCAAGTTCAACAAGGTCTCTCAGCCTCCAAGAGCTGCTCCAGATAAGGTTCACGCTTTCAAATGTCAAGGACACTGCTCACCCAGGAGCTCCCCAGTTAAAATTCAGATTGTTTTTCAGAGCTAAAAGTCGCATTTCACTGCGCTCTGAGCTTGAGAAATGTCATCATAGGCAGCTGCTTGTCTCAGGAGTTAGGCTGAAAGAAAAAGGAGTGCTTTGTCCCATCACCCATGATACCACAATTTAAATGTAGGTGTGGAGACAGGATGGGAGAGGATGGGCGGAAAGGAGGGGAAGAGAAGCTGGGGGTGAGGCTGACAAGCGGGCTTGAGGAGGAGCAGAACTACCCCCCTGAATACCTTCCAAGTCCTTCCTCCACCTCTCTTACTCCCTCCACCTCTCTTACTCCCTCCTGTACCCTTCCTTTGAATTCATGCTCTGCCCTGTGCTTTCCCTATTAAAGCTCTTTTCAGGATGGAATTTAACAAGCAAACTTGTACTCAGGGGAAATGATCGCCATAGTTTTAAATAAAGATTTTTTTAAGACCTAGGAGACCTTTGAGCAGGGAACAAAGCCTCAAAGCAAAGCACTCATTTCTCATCTTGATTTAAAGGTCAGTGAGCAGACAGAAGAAGAATGTTTTCAGAGGGGCCTTCGGTGTCCCTGAAAGGGTGGCTCCCATTCTACCCACCAAGAGCTGGTCTTATTCTCACTCGCTCTATTCATAGGTTGCCTAGTTACATTACTGTAATTGAGTTTGTTAATAAAATCATCCATTCCTCTAGGATTTTATTTTATTTTATTTTATTTTGGCCTGCTAGATCTTAGTATTAAGGAGTGTTTTTAAATCTCCCACCAAAATTGTAAATCCAAACTTAGAGGATAAATTCCTGGTCACTCTATCATTATTCATTTAGATTTAGGTATACAAAGGCATAGTAGGCTTATTTCTCACCATTACTATTTCCTCTCTTCTTCGTCTTCCCCTATCCTGAGAGTTTTGCTTGATTCATTTGTTGCTTGGAAAGAGGTTCTTCGTTTGAATAAATTCCTCAAATGGCGTGTGTGGATGATATACTCTCTGCAGCCCATCATATCCACCCTGACAGGTGAGATCCTCAGGTGAGGTTATAAAATTCTTAGGTCAAGGTCCTCTTCTTTCATTAGATGTTATTCATACCCTTCTGACATCCAGTGTTGCAGATGAAAAGCCTGATGACAGTCTGATTCTCCTTTATAAGTTATTTGTTCTTTCTGTCTAGAAGCTGATAGAAATTTCTTTTTATCCTGGGAGTTGAGGAATTTCACAGGATATTACTAGATGTGTGCCTTTTTCCTCAATCCCAGCCTGGAATCCACTGAGCCCTTTTAAATTGCAAGTCTTTCGTAAACTCAGAGGTGTTTTCTTGCATCACTTATTTAATTCCTACACCTCCTCCAACAATTACGTTCCTCCTTCTTGAATTTCTGTTTCTCACATTAGGTGTCCTGGCTCTGTCCCCCTACTTGTTTATCACGGCAGAATAGCGTGGGCATTAAGAAGCAGAAAATGTGATTAAGAACAGTACTGAAGGAGCCTCCCTGGTGGCGCAGTGGTTGAGAATCCGCCTGCCGATGCAGGGGATACGGGTTCGTGCCCCGGTCCGGGAGGATCCCATATGCCGCGGAGCGGCTGGGCCCGTGAGCCATGGCCCCTGAGCCTGCGCATCCGGAGCCTGTGCTCCGCAACGGGAGAGGCCACAACAGTGAGAGGCCCGCGTACTGAAAAAAAAAAAAAAGAACAGTACTGAATACCTGGGACTGAATACCAGCCCTGCCACAGCTGAGTGACCTTGGGATAGCTCCTTAACCTTTCTGGGCCTCTGTGTCTTCAGCTGTACAATGGGTTGAAGAACAACAGTGGCCAACACACTCTTTTTCCACTTTGCCCATGCACTCTTTGAATTAATCCACTGATTTTTTAATTAGAGAATCACGGTTTGAGTTCCAGAAGAAATATATTAATGCCTCTTAAGTCTTAAATGCTCTGAGGTAGATCTTATCACTGTTCCCAATTATTCTGCTTCCTCCGCGAGATGCTTGTTATTTTCTACCCCGTTGACAGCGCGTTTGGAAGACGACTTGCTTTAACTTCTGAAAAGAAGTTTTAAGAGACTTCATATGGTTCTGTCATCTCTCTTTCCCTCCTCCACAAGCAGGAACATTCTAGATAGGGGCTGTTCCTTTACCTTGAGTCCAAAATGAAAAAGGCATGGGGCCTAGCCAAAGCCAACTCATGGAGGAGAGGTATTATGACTGAGAAGTAAACCTTTGTTTTTGTATGCCATGGAGCTTCTGGAGTTGGTTGTTATCACAGCATCACCCAGCAAAAGCCTACAAATACAGTGAAGGTTAATTTTTTCTTCAGATCGTTCCATGTTTCCTACAGCAGTTATGCTTTGCTCAGAACCACTTATTCTGAGTCATCTCCTAGTTTTCATTTGCCTGATTGCTGGGTCTCCCTGCATGCATTATTTTCATTTGCTTACATGGCTCTAGTCACCTTTAGGGCTCAGGTCCAGTTGGCTAGGATTCCTTAGGTGTAGCAGACCCGCAGTCTCTACCCATAAACTAGTAATATAACCAGCAGCAAGTGGTAGTCCCCTGTCCAGGTAACAGGTTCAGACACTAGGAGGTAGATTTTCTCCCCCTTTTCTTTTTATATATTTATTTTATTTACTTATTTTTGGCTGTGTTGGGTCTTCGTTGCTGTGCACGGACTTTCTCTAGTTGCAGCGAGCGGGGGCCACTCTTCATCGTGGTGCGCAGGCTTCCCATTGCGGTGGCTTCTCCCGTTGTGGAGCACGGGCTCTAGGCTGGCAGGCTTCAGTAGCTGTGGCTCATGGGCTTAGTTGCTCCGCGGCATGTGGGATCTTCCCGGACCAGGGCTCGAATCCGTGTCCTCTGCATCGGCAGGCGGATTCTTAACCACTGTGCCACCAGAGATGCCCCCCCGCCCTTTTCTTTTCTACTACAAATCCCAGCCTCACAGGTAAGGAGGATTCAGCCTCCTATTTAGCTTCACTCATACAGTCTGGTACCACAATCTCTT
Organism: Hyperoodon ampullatus; assembly: GCF_949752795.1. Taxonomy (NCBI): domain Eukaryota; kingdom Metazoa; phylum Chordata; class Mammalia; order Artiodactyla; family Ziphiidae; genus Hyperoodon; species Hyperoodon ampullatus. The sequence continues at coordinate 36,702,537 of NC_136928.1, forward strand.
TTCCTCTGGATTCCAGTCATTTGCATATTAGACCATTTGATATTGTCCTACAACTCTTTATTCTGTGTTTCATTTTGGATAATTTCTACTGACCTATATTCAAGTTCACTGTTTTCTATCCTCAGCTATGTCCAGTTTACTTCTCAGAGGGGTTTGTCACTCTTTGGAATTTAGTTCATTTTGGTTGCCTTGTGACCTTCGTTCTCTGATGGATTTAGGAAAAGTTATGACTTACGGACTTTTTTCTCATTGTTTGGGTGGGAGCTATGTTCTTAATTCTCTTATAGCTTTCTACATCCTAAGTATAAACATAACTTTTTCTGTTAGAATTTATTTGGGGCCTTGAAGGGAGGTAAGAATGCTGTTTGGCTATAGATTCCCTGCCAGTGGGTGAGCTGGTGGTGGACAAGTGATTATCTCTGGATGGTGTGACTCTTTTGTCCTCCTTTTTTTTTTTTTTTGCAGTACGCGGGCCTCTCACTGTTGTGGCCTCTCCCATCGCGGAGCACAGGCTCCGGACGCGCAGGCTCAGCGGCCATGGCTCACGGGCCCAGCCACTCCGCGGCATGTGGGATCTTCCCGGACCGCGGCACGAACCCGTGTCCCCTGCATCGGCAGGCAGACTCTCAACCACTGCACCACCAGGGAAGCCCATGTCCTCCTTTTAATTTGACTATAATTTCCCAAATTATTTTTACAATGAGCCTATTTGATAAAAACAACCAGAACACCAAATTTTGCACCATTTCTTTTAAACAATTGTTTTAAATGACAGTGAAACAATTCCTGAGAGCTCCTTCTCTGGACTCACCAGAGAAAACAGCATATTTAGAGGCACCAAGGGATGCTGTGCAGAAGGTTCAGGCACCAAATGAACAGAGGTCTGCTGCTCTAGGACGAGGCTCCCTCAGCCCCCGCCTTGGCTCAGGTGGCAGGAAGGCCACTGTCTGCATATTTCCTTTCAGAGCCACCACTTCCCCGCAGCTGGGGAGGGCCAGGATGCCGCCCCTGTTCCTTTGCTCCCATTCTGCCCTGGTGGGAAAGGGCCGGATGCCAGCCCAGGGGGTAGGTGGTCGTTCCATGCTTTCCTAGCACCCCTCTGGGAACTGCCAAGATCTTAGTGAAAATAAACAGCATGGTGTAAGAACACTGGTCAGGGAGTCGGAAGTCTTACTGCCAGCTCTGCCACTAAGTCTATGACCTTAGCCCCGACACAGCCAATATGAGCATCAGTTTCCTCACTTGTAAAATAAAGGTCATAATCACAACTACCTCAAAGGACATTTTTAGGAGGACAAAATGATGATGTTATACAGAACATTTTATAAACTGTAAAGAAACATCATCATTCATCTTGTTAAGTAAATTAGGCCTGGGAGCGGAATAGGATGGGGGAAAATAGGCCCCAGAGTCACCTGCAAATCTCATAGTTTGGGGCAAAGTTTGGAGATGAAAACAATCTCTCTCTGTTCTCCTGTCTCTTAACCACCTTGCTCCCCACCCTCCTGTGGAATCTCGGTGTGTGTGTGTGGTTGCAGGTGTAGGTGCCCCTGTAATCACAATACTCAGGGGGCCTCCTTCCTTCCTGTCACCTTCTACCCTGCCTTAGTGGGCATGTGTGTTGCAGGGCATGTATGTAAGATCAAGAGGAAATGATTAAGTTCCTGGCAAGTGCTTCTCTGCTGGCCCATCACTAATCCTTTCATTGAAAAGGAGGGCCCCCTTAGTAACAATGGCTGTGACATCTCCTCTGTCCCTGCCATTGTGTTCAATGAAGATGCAGTGAAGATGTTGCCTAGCTGATCTCTCTGGAAGGGAGGGAGCTCCTCCCTCAAACAGGAGGTATGCTGGTCTCCAGGCCACAGAAACACACCTCCCTCAGCAGCTGGATTCCCAGATGCCGTATGGACTCCCAGATGGCACTACCCAAGACTGGGAGGAAGCATAGCCAGGTTTCCCATGATGGGAGCTGTCTAGGGGAGGATTGGGCCAGAGATGGATTTGGCACTACCAGCTGGTGGGTGATAGAGCACATTTTAAAAGGTGCTTCCCTTTGATTAATTGTTCTTGGTGTCATAGAGCCTGACCACCTGACCATTGATAGCTATTTCCTTTTTTTTTTAGCGTGAGAAAAGGCTTTCTTTTATCTTAATTTATTAATTCATTTCAAAACTACATGTATTTGAACATCTCTGAACATGTCTCAACCCAAGATCTAAAATATTAACAGGGGCTTCCTTGGTGGCGCAGTGGTTAAGAATCCGCCTGCCAATGCAGGGGACGTGGGTTCGAGCCCTGATCTGGGAAGATCCCACATGCTGCAGAGCAACTAAGCCCGTGTGCCAAACTACTGAGCCTGCGCTCTAGAGCCCGTGAGCCACAACTAGTGAGCCCATGTGCTGCAACTATTGAAGCCTGCACACCTAGAGCCCATGCTCTGCGACAAGAGAATCCATTGTAGTGAGAAGCCTGTGTACCACAACAAAGACCCAATGCAGCCAAAAATATATATATATTAATAAGTTATTTTACCTATGTTTCTCTCCACTCCTTTGCCTTCATTTTGTATTTAGAATTTCCTTCCTTTTCAAAATAGTTTAATGCTATGCTTAATTAATTTTTCATTAATGTTAAATTATATTTAATTAGTGTAAGGCTGATTTAATGTTTAGTTTTCACTGTTTTTAAACTTTATAGAAAAGTTATGTTATATGTAGTCTTCTGGGTTTGCTTTTGTCACTCAGCATATATAATAAATTATACTGTAAGAACTATGTTGCATGCAGTTGTATGTAGTTCATTGTTTTCATTGTTGTATAATATCCCACTGTGTGAATATATCAGTTTATTTATCCATTTACCTGTCAGTGGGCATTTTAGATATTTCTGGGGTTTTTATTTTTATTATTATGTAAGGAGCTGCTAAGAATATTCTCATATGTGTATCCTGATGTAAATGTTGAATCATGGAGAATGTGAATTTTCAATTTTACAATATATTTAACATGATCAAATTTATCAATCTTTTCTCTTTTTGGCTGGTGCTTTTTTGCACTTTATTAAGGAAATTCCTCCCTTCTCTAGTGCAAGAAAGATAGTCATTTATCTTTTCTACTAAGATGAACTGATGAAGACATGCTTTGACGCTGTCCATAATCCATTTAGGATTGATTTCATGTGTGGTGTTAGGTGGGTATCCTGTTTCAGTTTTATCCATATGGATGTTTTTCTAGCTTCAGTTATTGAATAGTTACTCTTTTTCCCACTGATATGACATAACTATTAATATTGTATTTCACTCTGATTCTTCATAGGAGAAACATTTTTTACTCATAGTCTTAGGAAAACATTATATTGACATATAACCTTTAAAACATTATGTCAACATATCACCATTTTTAAAAACTGTTGAAAAGTTATCACTTCCGGAAAATGTATTCACACTGGCTATGCTTCCAGTCCTTTCCTCACAGCATCAGGCAAGTACCTGCTTGGTTCATTGCTCTTCAGTGAGGCTCTGAAGGCATGAAGCCAGAGGGAGTTTCTGCTATCTGTTGGCAGGGGACTCACAGGTTCTTCTGTACTAAAGTCAGAGACAACTTTACAGGCCTGAGGGAACCAGGTCTGGGGATAGGAATGGGCTAGCTCAGAATAAGGCACTGTTATGGGCTGGACACATCCCAGAAAGATATGTCCTAGCCTCTGAACCTGAGAATATGAACCTATTTAGAAATAGGGTCTTTGCAGATGTAATCAAATTAAGACGAGGTCATACTGGATCAGGGTGGACCCTAATCCAGTGACTGGTGTCCTTATAAGAAGGAAGTCTGAGCACAGACACACATGGGAGAAGGTCATGTGAAGATGGAGTTTGACATTGGAGTGCTGCATCTACAAGCCAAGAAATGCCAAAGGTTGCCAGCCACCATAAGAAGTTGGGAAGAGGCAAGGAAGGGTGCTCCCCTACAGTCTTCAGACAGAACATGGCCCTGCCAACACCTTGATTTCTGACTTCTAGCCTCCAGAACCGTGAGAGAATACATTTCTGCTGTTTTAAGCCACCCAGTTTGTGGTATTTTGTTAGAGCAGCCCTAGGAAACGAACACAGGCACCTTGTCGCTTACCAAACAATGGCCAGGATTGGTGTGAGGGGATAAAAACGGCTGGCGAGTTCCCAGCCTTTCCCATCCCCAGAGTGTCCTGGCTCTGCACTCCTCCATCTCTCCTGGACCCCAACCTCCGAGGGAAGGAGACCTGCTTTGCCAGCCATTCTTAAGATAAAAAATCAGGGGAAGGAAGGAAATAGCCAGGGGAGGAAGGATCTGATTTCCGGGAAGAGGGCAGGGGCACCTGCAGTGAGATCAACGGGGGAGAGGCCAGGAAGGAAATGGAAGAAGCACTGAGGGTCTCCCAACCACGGGGAGAAATCAGAAGTACTGCTAAAGGCCGTGTGTTCACTTGGCGGTATGGGAGAAATTCAAGTAAGTGAAAGACAAGTTATTTTTAAATGACTTTTGGTTTCATGGTCTCTTGGCCGCGCTGGGGCTCCTAGCACAGAGCTAAGCCCTGTGGCAGAGGCCCCGAGAGCTTTGCTGCCAAGAGCTCGACAGATGCATCTCCTCTCCTGCTCCAGTGCTCTGAGGAGAGCACTGAACTCAGTGATAAAACTGAGGCTGGGGCTTCCCTGGTGGCGCAGTGGTTAGAGGCCCGCGTACCGCAAAAACAAAACAAAACCAAACCCAAAAACTGAGGCTGGTGAGCATCTGTTCAACAGCCAAGTTCAAACAGCTCAGATTGCCTTGTGCCTAGCTCAGACCTAGAAGTGGTCTGGAGTCTCAGGGCAGCTCCTGGAAGCTGGCGGCCAGTCCTACAACTGGTTTGCACCCTCAGGACCGCCTTGTCTCCTAGGATGATGGCAGCTTTGTTTCCCTCGAGGAGATTGAACGAGGGTGTGTTTCTGGCACTGAGGCCTGACCAGGCAAGGCAGGCAGAGGCGGAGGCCACAGAACAGGCTCTGGAGCCAAACTGCCAGGGTTCCCCACAGCTCTGCCTCTTTCTAGCTGTATGAGCATGGTATCCAACTGCCTGGGCCTCTGTTTCCTTATCTATAAAATGGACGTGACAATAGTTCTCACTTCAGGAAATACTTGTGATGACTGAGTTAATACAGCAAATGATGCACTGGAACTAGCACTGGCACAGAGTAAACATTCAATAAAAATTAGCTCTCATAATTGTTAAAAACATGATGCTCTCATCAGATCTGACCACACCTTAGCTACAAATAATATATATCATCAAGGAGACTCTGATAGGTAGATTACATTCAATGTAAGAATAAATTTCACTCTAATTATATATTGTACCTTAAAATATTAGTTAATTATAACGTTACATGTATATTTTAACATACAAGTATCAACAAATCTCTCCATGCAGGAGAATTCCAAATAATTTATGTAGATACATCACCCTGGAGGGGAGCATAACTCCTTAGTCTTTAAAGTATGGGCTGCGCATAGTGACTTCCTTCCGAAGAATACAGTATGGAAGGGGGTGGGGGTAATTTCACAGTGGAGAAACCTGCCTAGCACTACCTCAACCAGAGGTGAACCCAAGGTCAACATCAACAGCAATAAGTCACATTGACGGAATGTACCCTTGATGTATGCGATGAGGTAACACTTCACCTCTGTGTTTTTCCTCCCCAGAACCCAAAACGTCAGTTTACAATAAGAAGAACCTCAGGCAAATCCCAGTTGAGGAGCGGGATCATTCTACAAAATACCTGACCAGTATTCCTCAAAACTGCCAAGGTCATCAAAAACAAAGTCTGAGAAACTGGCACAGCCAAGAGAAGCCTAAGGAGACACGACAACTAAATGTAATATGGTGTCCAGATGGGATCCCAGAACAGAGAAAGGACATTTGGTAAAAATCAAGGAACTATGAATAAAGTATGGACTGTAGTTAATAGTAATGTATCAATATTGGCTCGTTAATTGGGACAAATGTATCATACTAATGTAAGATGTTAGTAAAAAGGGAAACCGGGTATGGGCTATATGGGAACTGTGCTGTGTTCACAATAATTTTGTAAATCTAAAACTGCTCTAAAAACCAAAGTTTATTTAATAAAAATATTGAGAACACATGCTTTTGATGATTGATAGGATGTTCAAAAGTCTACACCACTCATTTGTAACCCATACTGCCGCACGGTCTTTCTTATGGTTTCGTCATGTGACCATTTAATATGGGAAAGCAGGCACGGAATTGGCTATTTGGCGCTGACAGTGCCACTCTCTAGCTGTGTGATCTTGGGCATGTTTCTAATCCCGAACCTCCCCTTCCACCTGTGTGAAGTAAAGGAGGTATGCAAGACAACAATGGTAATATTAACAATAGCTAATAACATTTACTCAGCACTTCTTATGTGTCAGGCACTGTTGAAAATGCTTCACCTTAATTAACTCACGGAAGCCTCACAATGACCCTATGACGAAGGTACTAGCATGATTCCCATTTTTCAGAGGAGGAAATAGTTCATATCTGAGTCCTTCCAGCTCCTAAGTGTATGAACCACAAGGCTTCTGTCCCTTTCTCTGAAGGCATCTCTCAAGGTGAATCACATGAGTTCTGGAGTCCGGCCAGCACCAGCTGTGGGACAATCAGCACAATCTCGACCCCTCCAATCTCAGTTCCTGCTTCCATTGAATGGGGATTGCATTCCACCTGCAATCTACAGAGATTTTGTGAGCATGAGACTACAACATAGGACTCACAGCAGGTGATGAATAAGTTTACCTCCTTGGTTTAAAATGGCCAAGCTCATATACCCTCAAAATAGGTTCAGGGGTGAGGAGACTACTAGTACATATGGTAGGAACAGGTGGCCTGGGTCAGGGGCCAGTCAGGAGAGGGTTACGGCCCTCCAGCAGCATGACGGTCTGGGATGGTCATGGGGACCTTGTGGCTGATTCCTAACCAGCTTTCTAACCAGTCAAAGTCACAGAGCTGGAGCAACCCCAGCTCTATTGTAGCAGCAGAATGGTACAGTGGGGTCAGACAGACAGATGCACTCACATCCTGGGCTCCTTCCTTTCTGGGGAACTAAATGATTCTGGTCACCAATTCCTATATGTGTGTGTTGGCGTGGGGGGTGGTTTCTCCACACTAACAAGCAATTTTCTGACACCAGCTGGGTGTCCTACAATTCAACTCCATTCTGGCACTATCTACCTGAAGATGGCGTCAGATTCCACAGGCTAAGGGCTCAGTCTCACAAGACTACCCGCACCACAACCCCCCTAATTCAGAGGCCAAATGCAAGTCCAGGTTGTCACCTGTGCTTCTGACCAACAGGCCATAGATTAAGGCTCAATGACAGCCCCCCTTGGGTTTGATTAATTTGCTAGAGTGATTCACAGAACTCAGGAAATCCATTTACTCACTAGATTACAGGTTTATTTTAAGAGGACATAACTCAGGAACAGCCAGATGGAAGAGATGCATAGGACAAGGTACGGGGAAGGGGCCCTCTCTGAGGGCCCACTCTCCTCAAATCTCCACACATTCACCAGAAGCTCTCAGGTCATTTTTGTTGTATGAGTTTCACAGCTAATAAATACAGGAAATATGAGATGGTAAAAATAGAAAACCTGGGGAAGTTACAGAGTCCTCCCAGGCTAGACCTTGACTCTCTGGGAATAGGAATTGTCACTTCTGCAGACCGTGGGAACTCTCAGGAACTTTGCATTGAACACGGGACCCAGACACAGAGGAGCAGGTCACCTACAGAAACTTCATCCAGTGCCAATTGCCTGCAAGGAAAGGCAGAGGGGAGGCAAGTGGCCTCCACTCTTCACGAAGGACACAGAATGAATTCCACTAGTATAGAAATGCCCAAACCCTCTCAGGTCCTGGCTGAAGACAGCCCAGGCAACTGGTGATCTCAGGCACCCCAGCCTGTTCCCTGGGGATGTTGGGCTGGACAAAGAAGGAAGACTCATCAGTCTGGTGTAGAGAAAATGGGGGAGCAGAAAACTAAGCCAAGAAGTATCTTCCCCAAAAGTTTTTACTTGAAATATTCACAAAAATGAGTCACAAGAAGAAAACAGAGAAACCAGTGAGATGTGTGACCAGGTTCTCTTTTCTGTTCCACAGAGCAGGGTAAAGTGATGGCAAGCAGTACCAGCGAAGAGAGCATGCTCTGCAGAGGGCCCCTGCTTGAGAAGTCCACGCGCCTCTGCACTTCCGGCCTTGGACTGAGATTAAGAGAGGAAACCGAAACTGTACAAGCAGAAAAGCCCCTGCAGGAAGCCAGCCATTGGTCCAGGTTACCACAGCCACCAGCTGGCAGATGCTCTCCTCCCTTGAGAGAGGATGGGCCTGTGGAGGCTAAGATGTGTCCTGCCCCCAAATAAGAGTCCTTTACCCTTTGACAGCATCAAATAATAGCACTTCCTGTGCATTCCCATCTCATTTAATCCACCTCTTGAGGGAGTTAGGTTCAGGGTGTTTATACCTATTTGACAGGTGAGGAAACTGAGGCCTTGGGACATTAAGTACCTTGCCTAAATTTACATGACCAAGAAGTAGCTCAGATTCAACCTGAGTCTTTAAACACCGAGTCCAGGGTGTATTCCCCTAGGCAGCCTGCCTGTCAAATCAATAGCCAGTGGTTTTTTTCAAGTGCTCTTACATCCACGAGCGCACGCATTCTAGGTGAGAAATACCAGGCATGGATCACTTCCATCTCCCACATCACAGCTGAGAAACAGCCGTGCAGGGAGGCGGGGCTGCCAGCAGCTGCAGTCTGTGTGGTTAGCCAGCCTCTGACCAAGACTCGAATCCAGGTTTTTTCCATGATACCAGCTGGCTGCCTCCCTCCAGCCCCCAACACCACATCTGGAAAAAATGACTCAGGTGACAGTGGGCTACTCATGTCATCCCCGTGTACAGAAGATGCCATGTCATTTATGAGGCATTTCAAAGTGGGAACACTTGCCCTGGCTTTCCCCCAGGCCTGTATTAAGTAAAGGTCATGATGTTTGTTAAAATGTGAGTACATGGGTGCCTGGCTCACAGGAAAGGGTTTCAGAGGCTGTGCCCGAGATAAGGCTGACTTCTGGAAGCCTCTCTGCAGACAGGCAGGACTCCCCTGGGCTCCCACCCCTTGCTGGATAGTAAGCCTCAGAAGCTCCAGTTCGGCCCTTCCTGCCCCGCTTTGGCGAGCCCTGTGTCTGACGGGACTGCCCCTTTTCTCACCTGCCTGAGGTCTGGGCTACAGAACATTCCAACCACTCAAGAAAGGCAGGACCGAAGAGGGGTTCAGGCCCAAAGACAATCTCCAGTCTCCTCTGGAATAGCAATTTTTCTGGCTGTGAAGAAAAGTTTTCAGTCTTTCTCCACAGAGGGCCCCTGTTCCTCATTCTCTGCAGCTCTTGATTCCAGATTCAGGACCCCAAGGAGGCCTGAAGCACTCACATGGTCATTGCACTAAGATGGGGCTCGTGTATTTGGCCTCCTTCTCTGCCCAGCACAGAGGTCAGGACAGCCACAGCGGCCTCTCCAAGGCAGTAACAGGAAATAATCCTTCTAGCAACTCCCTCCCTCCACCCTGGTCCCATCAGGTGAAAATTGTAGAGGTGGTAACAGGTAAGGAGGTGGGGAGCTGGGCTGAAACTTCAATTGGCCTTGAATCACCCATTGGTCCTGCCTTTCTTGAGTGGTTAGAATGTTCTGCAGCACAGACCTCAGGCAGGTGAGAAAAGGGGCAGTCCCGTCAGACACAGGGCTCGCCAAAGCCGGGCAGGAAGGGCCGAGCTGGAGCTTCTGAGGCTTACTATCCAGCAAGGGGTGGGAGCCCGAGGAGAGTCCTGCCTGTCTGCGGAGAGGCTTCCAGAAGTCAGCCTTATCTCGGGCACAGCCTCTGAAACTCTTTCCTGTGAGCCAGACACCAGTATGCTCAAAAATAAATGAAGACAATTTTGTGTGTGTGTGTGTGGTACGCGGGCCTCTCACTGTTGTGGCCTCTCCCGTTGCGGAGCACAGGCTCCAGATGCGCAGGCTCAGTGGCCATGGCTCACGGGCCCAGCTGCTCCGCGGCATGTGGGATCTTCCCAGACTGGGGGCACGAACCCGCGTCCCCTGCATCAGCAGGCGGAACCCCTAATCCCCTAATTTTTAAGAGCCTAGTCATCCCCACAATCACACACACCAACCCCCCCTAGATATAGAGATGTGCCATATACCTCCTGCCTCCACACATGCATGCACCTCCCCCGATTATCAACATCTGCCACCAGAGGGGTACGTTTGTTACAAGTGATGAACCTACTCTGATCTATCATAATTACCCAAAGTCCATAGTTTACTTTAGGCTCATTCTTGGTGTTGTCAAGTTTTAATCATGTCAAACAGCACTGGCAATCAATCGGACGTGAGGCAAGCAGCCAGCATTGTTCTGCAGGAAGCCCAGATAGGGTGCTTCTGATCTAAGAAGTGATACGTCCTGTCTGGGAACACAAATTGAGTATAGGAGCAGAACTGGACCCCCCAAAATTAGACACATGTTTTAGGTATTCTCTTTCCTTACATCTGGGTGTAGGATGCTCTATGGCTAAAAATAATTGTTGGTTCCTGGGAGATGTAGGTATTGAATTGTTCAAGATTCGTTCATGGGAGATGAGGTGACCAGATGATGGCAGACTGACCCTCTCTTCATTCCCGGTTAGAGGAAAGGCTGTGACAATGCACTGGGCACAGAATATTGCTACTTGGACTGGCCCCTGGCTGACACCAAAACCTTCAGACTGGAGACGATGATGGTTCTCTTCTCTGAGCCAAGGGGATGAGGCCACACCTTTGGGTGTGTGGTGGGAGGGGTGTTGGGGGGCATGGGGAGACTCTGCTTAACATAAAGGGTGTTCTTACTGTCAGTCATCCTGTGGCAGGCAAGGGAGAATGCCTTGGGCTGGGGGAGGAAAGGATTTCTCCTCCTCTCGGTGCAGTAAGTGGGCCTTGAGCCTGCTGTTGGTAGGGGTTGAAGTGGCCCTTGCCGGATGGAGGCCTGTGGGTACCAGACACATCTCTTCTAAGGCAGGTGGAAATTACTCTCAGGAGCCTGTTGTCATAGGGGCGATGGGGCTGGGAGCAGGGCGGTGTGCTCTCCCCCAGGCCTGGCAGAGTCACCATTGGACCAGTCTCATGAGCTACAGAGGCATAATCATGGCAGCAAGGTGAGAAGGCTGGATGGAAGAGGCTTTCTGGAGCTCATATCAGGCGGTGCCTCAGGAAACGCTCAGAAATCATCGAGAAGGAAACTCTACACTTTGGGTGTAGGAAGGAAGTATAATTTCATTTTAGACACAGTGAAGTTTCAACATAAGTTACTTGCATATACAACACACTCATTTCACAGATGAGGAAACCGGGGGTCGGAGGGCCTGAGAAAGAGAATGAGAGGGTCTGCTGTCTGAGGAGCATGAACCAGCCCCTGGAGGTAGCGATAACCCAGGAGTCCCTGGGATCCTATGAGGCATTCTCGACGGCTACATCTGCTTAGACTTTGGGTAAAGGTGGTACAGTGATGCCAGATCACACAACCGTCTTCTATTGGGTTGGCCAAAAAGTTCGTTCGGTTTTTTCCATAAGCTGGCTCTAGTAGCACTTAGTTGTCTTTAACTCATTCAAAACAACTTTGTTAGATTGTACGTGACAGCTGTCATAGCAGCATGCATTTTAAAAAAAAGACTTACCAAATTTGGTGACTTTTTGTGTAGCCATTTTAATATTGAAGATGGAAGAAAAAAGCAACATTTTCGGCATATTATGCTTTGTTATTTCAAGAAAGGTAAAAAAGCAACTGAAATGCAAAAAAAGAGTTGTGCAGTGTATGGAGAAGGTGCTGTGACTGACGAACATGTCAAAAGTGGTTTACGAAGTTTCGTGCTGGAGATTTCTCGCTGGACGATGCTCCACGGTTGGGTAGACCAGTTGAAGTTGATAGCGATCAAATCAAGACATTAATTGAGGGCTTCCCTGGTGGTTCAGTGGTTAAGAATCCGCCTGCCAGCGCAGGGGACACGGGTTCCATCCCTGGTCCAGGAAGATCCCACATGCCGCAGAGCAACTAAGTCCATGAACCACAACTACTGAGCCTGTGCTCTAGGGCCCATGTGCCACAACTACTGAGCCCATGTGCTGCAACTACTGAAGCCTGCATGCCTAGAACCCGTTCTCCACAGCAAGAGAAGCCACCACAATGAGAAGCACGTGCATCACAACGAAGAGTAGCTCCTGCTTGCCACAACTAGAGAAAGCCCGCGCGCAGCAACAAAGACCCAACGCAGTCTTAATTAATTAATTAAAAAAAATTTTAAGACATTAATTGAGAACAATCAACGTTATACCACGCGGGAGATAGCCGACATACTCAAAATATCCAAATCAAGACTTGAAATCATTAGCACCAGCTTGGTTATGTTAATCACTTTGATGTTTGGGTTCCACATAATTTAAGGGAACAAAATCTTCTTGACCGTATTTCCGCATACGATTCTCTACTTATACGTTTTTAAAACGTTCCATTTTTAAAACAGATTGTGACGGGCAATGAAAAGTGGATTCTGTACAATAACGTGGAACAGAAGAGACCATGGGGCAAGTGAAATGAATCACCACCAACCACACCAAAGGCTAGTCTTCATCCAAAGAAGGTGATGTTGTGCATATGGTGGGATTGGAAGGGAGTCCTCTATTATGAGCTCCTTCTGGAAAACCAAACGATTAATTCCAACAAGTACGGCTCCCAATTAGACCAACTGACAGCAGCACTCAACAAAAAGCGTCCAGGGGCTTCCCTGGTGGCGCAGTGGTTGAGAGTCCGCCTGCCGATGCAGGGGACACGGGTTCGTGCCCCGGTCTGGGAAGATCCCACATGCCGCGGAGCGGTTGGGCTCGTGAGCCATGGCCACTGAGCCTGCGCGTCCGGAGCCTGTGCTCCTCAACGGGAGAGGCCACAACAGTGAGAGGCCCGTGTACCGCAAAAAAAAAAAAAAAAAAAAAAAAAAAAAAAAAGCATCCAGAATTAGTCAACAGAAAATGCATAATATTCCATCTAGATGATGCAAGACCGCATGTTTCCTTGATTACCAGGCATAAACTATTACAGCTTGGCTGGGAAGTTCTGATTCATCTGCTGTATTCACCAGACATTGCACCTTTGGATTTCCATTTATTTCGGTCTTTACAAAATTCTCTTAATGGAAAACATTTCAATTCCTGAAAGACTGTAAAAGGCACCTGGAACAGTTCTTTGCTCAAAAAGATAAAAAGTTTTGGGAAGGTGGAATTATGAAGTTGCCTGAAAAAATGGCAGAAGGTAGTGGAACAAAAGGGTGAATACATTCTTCAATGAAGTTCTTGATGAAAATGAAAAATGTGTCTTTTATTTTTATTTAAAAACCAAAGGCACTTTTTAGCCAACCCAATATTTTACTCATCTTTAAGTGATTGAAAAGTAACTTTTTTAGAAAAAAGCCAAACGTTAACCAGAGTCAACCAAATATGGAAAATAGATCAACCTCATAAGACTGAAAATGTGTCAAGAGAAAAGAAACAGAGAATTCCAGAATGGAATGTTAGTTGTCTCTCTCCCTCCACACACCTGGAGCTGAATGAGAAGAGAAGGTTAGAGAATAAGACCCCAAGGAGTATCATCAGTTCCTCACAATTTGGCAGAGAGAGGGCTGAGGGGTTGAATAGGCAGCCTGGGGAAAGTCGAGGAGAAATCCCAGGGAGAAACCCATCAGGGAGGCCAACAGGGGCTGGAGGAGCAGCTGCACTTGTTTTTTCAGGGCTCTAAGGTGCCTTCCAGGAACAAGCCAAAGCTCCAGGAGGAGGTCACATCCCTGTTAGGTAAAGAGGATCCTGGTGTGGGGCACTGAATGGATTTCAGGAGAGACAGCAGAGCCCAGATCTGTCCTTCATCTGTCCCTGTAACCCTCAGACCTCAGTGAAGCAGGAAGTACTCCCATCCCCCAAACTCTAGTGTCAAGGGAATGACAGGTAGGCAAGGGGAACTCGCTCTCACACTTTCAGAGTATTGGATCATCTGGCCAGACTTACCCATGCAAATTAAAAGAAATGTTAGGGAAGCCAAGCCAACATGCTAGATTTTTAAAAAGAAGAACAAGAAGGAGAAGGCAGAGGAGGGGAAGAGAAGGAAAATAAGTAAGAAACAGAATATGAAAAAGATAAACAAAGCCAGTCTAGAAGTAATCACTGTCCCAGTTACAGAAGAAAACTCCTGAGTGCTTCACACTATAGAACCAATATGAATATTTAATAATTAATTAATTATATTAATTTAATAGTTAATTATATTAATTTAACATTTAGTAAATTATATCCGTTTAGTGTATAATTAATTTAAACATATTTAGTATGTTTATGAAACTTAAAAAGAGCCCAAGGATGAGTTGATAAATCAACTAAATAAAATAAAAAGGAAATCTAGACTGAAGGCAAAAAATTAAGAACAAAAACAAGAGATTTATAGATCTATTAGATAAGTTAGAAACATCAAGGAAGCTATCAAATTTTCTGGCTCAGAGGAAAAGCTTGAGATAATTATAGTGAACATGGAGGAAAATGACAAAACAATTAAAGCAATTAAGAACAGGTTGCTCTATGGAAGACAAGCACAAATCACCCAACATAGGGATAGCTGATATTGAATTTCAGGTCGAGATGATAAGCGCTAGGTGAAACTCCCCTACTGCCCTAACTTCCTATTGCAAATACATAGAAAAGCCTGATAAAATATGAAAACACATTTTAAAATGTCATCTCCAAGCTCCAAACAAAAAAGGCAAATCTCTAGGGACAGAGTAGGAATGTTACCAAACGGAACTTTGGTCTGCTTGCCTGACACACAGCAAAGCCAATCTAGCGACACCAGGTTGTGGTGAAAGAAAGTATAGCATTTATTATAGGGCACCAAACAAAGAGAACTGGCAGCTCATGCTCAAAAGACACAAACTCCTCGATGGCTTCCAGGGAAGGGTTTTTAAAGACAGTATGAGGGAGAGGGTTGTGGGGTGTATAATCAGCCCGTGCACAATTCTCTGACTGGTTGATGGTGAGGTAAATGGGTGAATGTTTGGGGAATCTCAATTATCAGTTTTCTGGCTCCAACCAGTCTGGGGGTCCTTGTGCTGGTGGTCAGCATACAGTTAACTTCTTCCACCTGGTGGGGGTTTTAGTACGTACAGAAACACTCAAAGATATGGCTTAGGATATTATCTATAGCCCTTGAGGAGGAACTGAAGGTCCTTGACTTTGTTTTATGGCTAAACTATTATTTCGTCTTGCTTGACTGTTTTTATTTCTTTCTGCATTTTCTCACTTCTCTAGTTAAATTTGCTCTTTGGAACTCAGGGAAGGCCTAGGAGGCTAACACTTTTCTACAAACAACAGGCAGGGGACACAGGGGAAGGGGGTGGCCTGTCCCTGGGAAGGCCCCACAGGGTCCTGCTCAGTTTCAGGAACAAAGATTTAAATGAGAACTGAAGCTGCAAAACCCACAGGGGACTCAGACTGGGTGACTGGGGTTGGGGTTTCAGTGAGCCATGAGCCCCCCATGCAGCAGAGTCATGAGGTCAGGAGACAGGACCATGCTGCCCCTCACTGGAGAGGACCAGGCAAAGATTATACTGAACACAGCCATCTGCCCAGCTACGGAGGAAAACAGAGTCAACAGTCCTGGTCCACTAGCCTACGGTTTGGTCTGGCAGTGCTACATCCTAAAGGACAACACTGAAACCTCCCTTGTGGGAATCCTCCCTCCATAACCCAGAGAACACAGGGGAGACAACCTTGGAAAGATGGCTTCTGTGGAAGATGAGCTCATAGACAAGAATTACAAAATCTGTAAGGAAGACCAAAAACACTAAAGTCTCTAGACCCCCAAAACAAGAAAATTTACACTTAAGGACCTGGAGATGATATGCAATCTTGAAGAGATTTTAAATCAAAATGTATATAAAACTTCAGAGAACTAAATGAATAAAGAGCCACCACCATAAATAAGAACAGGTGGTTATGAAATAAAAAGAGGCAAATATTTTACAAAGTTGAAGTATTAGAAACAAATAATGTAGTTATGGAGATAACTGGACATAGCCTTCTTTGCATTCTATAGGCATGTGAGTGCTTTTTATACACAAGCATTCATGTATCCTTACATAGAAGATTTGGAAGAATATACATCAAGTTGTGAATAGTGGTTAAGACTGAGAATGGAACTGGGGTGCTTTTTATTTTCTTCTTTTTGCCCACCTGTATCTTTTAACTTTTTTTTTACAGTGAATGTGTAATGTTTTATCAAAAGAAAAATCAATAGGGGACATATTTTAATCTTAAAAGGATGGGGTGGGAGGGTTGGCAGGGCTTCTGGCTCAGCCCACATAGAATAATCATGAATTAAACTGTGAGAAGTTAATGAAATTGTATTATCACATGAAAATAGTTGAATAATTTTTGAGCAAATGTTTAGAGTATATTCAGTATTGCCTAACTTTATATAGACTAAGTGTCATGCCCAAAATAATTCACTTCAAAGAGAGATAGGCAGAGTGGCTACAACTGAGGTCCAGTGAGAGGCTGGCATGACTACAGAGAAGGGAGACGTGCCTTGTATAATCAGGCCCTGTGGACAAAGAAAGCAAGTAGTAGTTCTGAGTATGAGCCACACATCTAAAGTCACAAGGGCAGGTGCTCGAAATTCCAAGCACTGATTGGGGCTCAACCTGCTTCTCACATGGGAAACTGTGGTATCTTCTGGGTGAGGAAAAACAAAGGTTATTTATTTAATGATAGCTGATGATTCTCCCTGCAACACCAGGTAAGGCCACTTATCATAAATTTTAATGATTTAAAGAACATGGCCTTTAGAACAGTTTTTCCAACCCCAGTGTAACATGTTCTCCCCCAGACAGAGTGTCCTAAAGGAATGGGTCACAACTGCAGTGTGACAGAAATATCTTCAACTCCAGTCCACTGCCCTGTCCTTTCCCAGGTAGGACTTCGGTATCTTATCAACACCACCTCAGCTGATAAAGCCTTCCTGTACTTCTCTTTGGTGCCATTCTCCTCTTTGCTTCAACAGGATTGCTGTGGGTTTTGACATGAAATCCAACCTAGCTGTCACCAAGGTCGATGTTGTTGACTCCATACGTCACTGCTGGTGTTGGCCATTAACAACACAGCTCCCAGGTTTTTGTTGTCAGTGTTGCTGCCCAGTGGGGACATTGCTCTGTTCTCTGACCTTGGCCACCACCACTCCATATTGTGCCCCTGTGCCACTTAGACCAAAGGGTGCCCTTCCTCAAGACACTGGACTCCCTCTATCAGAAGCCATCATGATAGCCTGATTTTGTTGGGATGCAACACTTGGCCGCCATTTGCTGGAAAGATCTGTCTCTAGTGTCTGTTGTGTGAGTGCGTTTCCTTTGATGTGGCAGAACACAGTCTGCACGGCCTTCTGACCACCCTTGGGAGAGATGTCTCTCCTCACCAGTATTCATAACTTCTTTATAAGGCTCCAAAAGGAACACACCAGCTATTTCCATTTTCTTTTTTAAATTAATTAATTAATTAATTAATTTTCGGCTGTGTTGGGGCCTCGTTGCTGCATGCGGGCTTTCTCCAGCTGCGGCGAGCAGGAGACACTCCTCACTGCGGCGCGCAGGCTTCTCATTGTGGTGGTCTCTCCGGTTGCGGAGTACGGGCTCTAGGCACACGGGCTCTGGAGCGCAGGCTCAGCAGTTGTGGCACATGGGCCCAGTTGCTCCGCGGCATGTGGGATTCTCCCGGACCAGGGCTCAAACCCGTGTCCACTGCATTAGCAGGCAGATTCCCAACCACTGAGCCACCAGGGAAGTCCTATTTCCATTTTCTTGTGGCTTCCTGGCTTCTTCCACCCACAGCTGGGTCAGAAGTCATCTACCATCAACCACCATCAACCAGCTAGGGGTACATTCAAGAGACTCCTCCCCATCAATTTCAAGCCACAGCCGTCTACATTGTAGTGAACTCTTTGCCTACCCAGGCTTACTCTTCAGAGGTCAAGGTTACCTTTTTTTTTTTTCCCTAGAGATGTCAACCTGCTTTCCTAGGATCCAGCAGTTAATTCTTAAAGTTCTTTTCATTTCTTCCAGCAGCCCTAGCAGGTTCTCATGCAAAGCAGAGACTTGAAATCTCACCTGAGTATGCCAACACATACTCCTCCCCTTACATACAACTGTGGTCCCAGGAGATTCTGCCACATCGATTATGACGTGTCAGACAAACACTATGCTCGGCAGCCCAATCCTAGGCTGCTCTGAAAGGGTCCACTTCCCAACATGGGTCACGGTGCTGTCTCTTAGTGTTTATTCTCAACTCGTTAAAACCAAAGCCAACCCAACCTACATTAAGGTGTTTGAACTAAACTGAGAAGCCTCTCCCCCTAAATTTGCCCTGGGCTAGATTTCTTGGGAATAGAGCATCTTAAGGAGGCAGACATCAGCCAGTGTTCACTGAGCATCTCTGTGAACAAAGCTCCAGGATGGATACAAAGGGGGCTCTAAGATGGATAGACAAGGCCTCTTCGTGGAGGAAGCTCCCAGTTCGTTGTCACAGTGCCAGTTTACACATATTGTCCCAGTGTAATCAGTATTTGCACCCCCTTTCACTCTTAAAAATGTCACAGTTTGGGGCTTCCCTGGTGGCGCAGTGGTTGAGAATCTGCCTGCCAATGCAGGGGACACGGGTTCGATCCCTGGTCTGGGAGGATTCCACATGCCACGGAGCAACTAGGCCCGTGAGCCACAACTACTGAGCCTGCGCGTCTGGAGCCCTGTGCTCCGCAACAAGAGAGGCCGCGATAGTGAGAGGCCCACGCACCGCGATGAAGAGTGGCCCCTGCTTGCCACAACTAGAGAAAGACCCTCACACAGAAACGAAGACCCAACACAGCAAAAATAAATAAATTAATTAATAAACTCCTACCCCCCAACATCTTCTTAAAAAAAAAAAAAAGTCACAGTTTACTTTGTGACGACCTAGAGGGGTGGGAAAGGGAGGGTAGGAGGGAGGCTCAAGAGGGAGGGGATATGGGGATATATGTATACATATAGCTGATTCACTTTGTTGTACAGTAGAAACTAACACACCATTGTAAAGCAATTATACTCCAATAAAGATATAAAAAAAAGAAAAAAGAAAAAGCTTCCAAAACAAATGTGACAGTTTAGAGGCTAAAGTTATAGTCACCTTACAGATAAGGCATATTCATATGAAGAGGACTTAAGAAATCCAGGGTGGAACACACTATCAAGTGTTAGGTAAAGTGTTGTCATAGTTTCTCAGAGGGGAAACTGAGGCTCCAGGTGTTCAAATGGCTTCACAGGATGATGAGGCCTTTGGGCATTGCTGGAACCAGTATCTAAGGCTCCTTTCTTTACCAGCCCCATCACACACCTCTCCCAGGAGGGGAAAATAAGGCTTTCAGAGAGGGAGACAGATGCCTGGGGGTAGACACAGCACACCCCAAGAAAGTCTGCTTCATTGCTCATAAAGGCAAAGAAAAGGTTCAAAAAAATTTTAAGGGGGCACTAGAGAGAGTTATGAATTTTAGACCTGTGAAAACTACTTGGCACTTAACACACACCACAGATTCTGAATGCTGAGTGGAAGAGTTTAGGGTCTGTGTGTGTGCATTGCGTGAGGGCAGGGGGCAGGAATGTGTCTAGCTCACTGCATTTTAGAGGCCCAAGTAAATCATTTAGGGGTTTTGTCTGGGCCCCTGGCCCTGCGCTGGTCCTAAGTCTCGTGCCACTCACTCCCCAGGCTTGCCGAGAACCTCCTACAGGCCACGTTCCTGATTCTCCTTGTTGCGGAGGAAAAGGTGAAGGCTCTCATCACCAACGTCTTCTGCCTTTGTCCGAAGTAAGGAGCTAATTAGGGGACATCTGGCTTGGGTGTCCACGTTGTTTAATTCTTTACCCTTCGTGTGGTTAACCCCGCCACTCGCACCCCAAGATGTCCTGAAGCACCCTGCTGATTGAGAGGTTTTCTTCTGTTGAGTTCATTGCATCCTGGGAGCCTTGCAAGGGAGGGCAAGCAGTGGGGCAAGCAGGACAGAGGCACACTCTGAAACCCCAAGGCTTTCCCCAGGCTTGACAGAGGGGGCAGATAGGGAATTCCCTCAGGCTGGGGGGATTGATAAAGACAGGCCAGCAACACCCCAGTCACGAACATCTTTCTGCATTCTGTCAAAGAATGATTTTCAAAACGTGGAAAACATGGTGCAACATGGATGACCCCTGAGGACATTATGCTAAGTGAAATAAGCCAGTCATAAAAGGACAAACACTGTATGATTCCATTTAGGTGATGTATCTGAACTAGTCAAATTCATAGATCTAGAAAATAGAATGGTGGTTGCCAGGGGCTGCAGCGAGGGAACACAGAGGAGTCACAGTTTAATGGGTACAAAGTTTCAGTTCTGCAAGATGATAAGGTTCCAGAAATCTGTCTTACAACAATGTAGGTTTTTCTTTTTTTTTTTTTACTTTTTGGTCGCACCACGTGGCACATGGGGTCTTAGTTCCCCAATCAGGGATCGAACCTGTGCCCCCTGCAGTGGAAGTGCAGAGTCTTAACCGCTGGACCACCAGGGAAGTCCCACAGTGTAGATATTCTTGTTATTGAGCTGTATACTTAAAAATGCTTAAATTTTACGATGTGTGGGTTTTTTTTTTTTTTTTTTTTTTTACTATACACACAAACACACACAACATCAAAAACATGATTCTGCAGGGATGGCACAGGGAGTGTTTTGGGGGGGATGAAACTGTTCTGTATCCTGATTGTGGCAGTGGTTGCACTCTTTAAATGGGTTAAAATTCATAGAACTATGTATGAAAAAAGTCCATTTTGCTATATGGTGATCTTTTAATTAAAATTTTTAAAACATGGCTTTTGTACAAATGTAGAATGAACATGTAACAAAAATGTATTTCATTAATTAATGAGAGAACCAACAGGATGGTTCAAAAAAGTACAGGAGATACTGAAATATTTATAATAACTGAAAGGAAGAATATTGAAAGGATTGCTAAATTACGTTATATAAAATAAAACCTTAGCTGTTTGACTAAAATATTTTTATTTGCGTCATTGTATTGCTATTAGTTTTCTACGCCTTCCTTATAAAGTTGTAAAATACCCTAATCAATAGTAAACAGCAAGTTAGACAAAGGTCTACTCGCCTAGAAAACCAGATAATCTGCCCAGGGCAGGCCTGTCAGGGGTCCCCAGCTCCCGGGGCCTCGGACCGCATATCATATCGGTCTGTGGCCTGTTAGGAACTGGGCCGCACAGCAGGAGGTGAGCGGCGGGCCAGTGAGTGAAGCTTCATCTGCCGCTCCCCATCGCCCCCATTACCGCCTGAACCATTCCCCCACTCCACCCCCGGTCCATGGAAAAATTGTTTTCCACGAAACCAGTCCTTGGTGCCAAAAAGTTTGGGGACTACTGTGCTGGATGACTCCCAAGCCCGGAATGACTCCAGGGCTTTTTGGAACTCCTTTGGTCCCATCTGCTAGTCTTGGATAATTTTTCCTAACTGTCGAGATGAAGGCAAGCAGGGGGATATCAGGCCCAGAGCTGGGCCAGGGAGGAAAGAGTGAGTGGTGCTATCAAAGAAGTGAGGGCCCAGAGATGCCCTGCCGCCCCAGTTGGTCCTCGTCTTAGTAGAATATCAGTTTTCAGGAATATGGGCATTTAGAGAAAGGACGGTAGGAAAGAAAACCAGGAAGGGGTTGCTGGTTCCAAGAACCGCCAGATCATCCTTGGGCCCGCCAGGCTCATTCTGGCCCAGGACTCTAGACCCGTGACAGAGCGGCACTGGCACGAGCCTGGCCTCTCTCCTTCCAGGCTTCACAGGCATCATCTTATCTCCTTGACTTCAGGTGGATCCCTCTGCCTTTCTTCCCCAGGCACTGGAAGTGGGGCTCTTATGGGGGTTCCCTAACCCTAGCTGCTCAGAGGGGAACCCCAAAGCCCAGAACAGATCTGGGAGGAGGTCCAGCCTCCTCTGTACACCTCCAGCTGAATGGGGGTTGGGGGGGCTCTTGCCAGCCAGCCCCAGGCTGACATCTAAGTGCAGGTGGACCCCAGGTTCTGGAGACCATGGCTCCTGGGTGGCTGCAGGGCCTTCCTTTGCAGGGAAGGGAAGAAGCCAAGCTGCTTTGGGGGAAGGGGAAGGTGGAAAATGTGTGTGGCAGAGGTGAGCTGGAACCTGTAAACAAAAGGCCCTGAGAAACCTGGGGCGTGGGGACAGGAACAGCCTAGGCCAGGGTCCCTCTACGGCCAGCCAGATGTACTTTTACAGCTCTGGTCACACTGGGGCAGCCAGCACTGGAAGTAGCTGAATTCTTCACCTCCTGGGCAACTGTGAAGAGAGGGTGATCAGTTCCCCTTGACGCTGGTGCCAGCCGGCCTCTCTCCCAGGGCTTAATAATTCAGGCCTCTCAACCTAGTGGGCCCCAGGCCCACACCCAGGCTGCGAGCTGAGGCCGTGGTGTCTGTTTCCCTGGCTGCCTCTTGCACAAGATCCGGAAGGCTGCTTCCCCCAACTCTGAGCTTATTGGGGGCGGGTAGGTCTCAGGCCAACACTGTCACTGATAAGACCCTCCTGATAAGACCCACCCACCAGAGTTGTCCTGACTGACCTTCAGCCTTTGTCTCAGCTGCTGCCCTGCTGGCCCCTGGGGGCTGTCCCAGAGCTCTGGTTACTGGTCTCAGGCAGCCACTCAACCCCTCCCCTGGGAGGCTGGAATCACACCCCACTGGACACAGTTCAGAGAAGGCATGTTCTCATTACCCTCCCTCCTCCCTGCCCATCTCCTCAGCTTCCCCCCCACCCCTTACTCCCCTGCGCCAGCCTCAATCCCAGCCCCTCCATTCCCAGACCCGAACTCACTGCTGTGCGGGGGGACCTGCATGGCAGACGGCAGGACTCTGGCCCTCCCCTCACTTGAGACCCCAGACTCTGTTCTGCAACTGTCAAGAAAGACCGCAGACCACTGATGTGAGGGTGAGGGGTGATGGTTCTGTGGCCTGAGCCTGTGGGCCAGCAGGGAGGGACCCTGTGGACGTCAATCCCTCCTCGGAGGGCAGAGGCAGGGGTGGGTTCCTGGCATTCCTGTCAGATGCCTGAGGCAGGAAAAGTGGCCACTGAAAGAGCTTCCACCCCAGACACAGGCTGGGGCAGAGGGTCCATTACTGACCCGGGTTCTGGGCCTCCCACCATGCACCAAGGACAAGCAGGGGTCTGAAGAGAGCAGAGGGGGAGGATTCCTGGGGGTGGAACTTTTCACAGGGAGCTGAAATGGGGCTGTTGCTATAGCAGCAACAAAAACAACCAGCTCACGTGGACCGGGTAAGAAGCCTTCTGCCTCCACCCGTGTAGTCATGTAGTCGCCAGCAGAGGTCCTGGCAGGGGCAGTTCAGGGCTTGCAGAGAAATCAGGAAAGGCCTAGAAGACAGCCAGGAGGAATGTGGGAATGCAGAGGAGATGGGGGTCCATAGCGGACCCCAGAGAGCCTCGTCTCCCTCTCAGACAGCAGGAGCCGTCTCAGTGGGGCTGAAAGTTTCTGCACCTCTTTGGTGAGGGACAGCAGAGCACTGCTTTGCTGACTTCGGCATCCAGACAGAACCTGCTGGCTGAGAGGCAGGGAAAACACCTCTTGCACAACCTTAGTTCGTGGTTGAAGTTTTGGAATGCCACAGCAGGCCACTGATTCTTAGTAAGATCACTTTGATCTGAGGCTGCTCCACAGTTGATCTTATCACTAAGCCTCCTTTGCACTGAGCAGCGGGATGCCAGGCCTGGGCTGCTCCTTCACATCCTCACCATAGCCTTGTGACCTGGGAATTAGCACCCTGAGACAACTGGAGACTCCAAGGTCAAGCTACAAGTCCCAAAATATCTGTGCCCATCTTGAGTTTCTGCCAAGCATGTTTTGGACCCAGATGTAGGTTGTCACATTTCCATTCCATTCATATGAAAGGTCCAGAAAAGGCAAATCTATAGAGACAGAAAGTACATTGGTGTTTGCCTAGGGCTGGGGGAGGATTGAAAGGATGGGGACCTAAAAGGTCCAGGATTTCTTTTTTGGATGAAAATGGTCTAAAATTGATTGTGAAGATGGTTGCACAACTCTGTGAATACAATAAAAGCCATGAATTGTATAGTTTAGATGGGTGAGTTGTATGGTACGTGAATGATACCTCCATAAGCTGTCAGAAAAATATAATTTTGGCATATTTTGACTCACAAGATGAGCTGTCATTTGGCAAATGGGGTCTGCATCCAGCCTCAGGTCAGCTGTCCCTCTGACCAGCATCCCTCCTCAAATGCATTTCAAAAGCTCTTGGTACAAAGGGCTGTTGTCACTCACCCTCTCCCTTCCTCCCTGTATTCATGGCTGTCACACGAGCCTCAGCTGCAGCAGGGCCCCACTGAGCTCCATCTGACGTTGCTGCTGTGTTTACTCAGGTGGAGGTTACAAAGGTCCGACTGGCACCCGACCTGCCTGCGCTGCCTGTGAGCCTGGAAGGGGAGTGAGCTGTTTGGGTCGTCAAGAACGTGACAGGGAGAGAGGAGCAGAGGCTCCACATGGAGGGAGGACAAAACTGTGGAAGACTCCCCTGCACCCCACCCCAGACTCGACACCCAGAGCTGCGGGCTTGCACTAGGCTGGTGGTAAAATAAGACCTTCGTTTCCAAAGAAAAGTCAACAGAGGATCTCTCAACGCTGCACATGCTCCCATCTCAGGGTTTCTGCCAAGGCCTTTGCATGGCCTCCCTAGAGGATAGTATGCCTTAAGATATTGATTGCCTTCACTGGCGGGGGCCTGGGATGGCCGCAGCTCCTGGGCAGGTGACCTCAGGTTGTCAACAACCTGCGCCAGGGCTCCAAATTTCCTCCAGTTCACCAGAGCGAGCCGGGTTGTACCAAGAGGTAAAGATGGTTGGGTGATGGGCTTCCCAGGTGGCGCAGTGGTTGGGAGTCCGCCTGCTGATGCAGGGGACACGGGTTCATGCCCCGGTCCGGGAAGATCCCACATGCCGCAGAGCGGCTGGGCCCGTGAGCCATGGCCGCTGAGCCTGCGCGTCCGGAGCCTGTGCTCCACAACGGGAGAGGCCACAACAGTGAGAGGTGCACGTACTGCGAAAAAAAAAAGAAAAAGGATGGTTGGGTGAAATGGTTGCCTAGATGGGGGATTCTCAAAGGCTGGTCCCAGGACCAGGCAGCATCAGCATCACCTGGGAACTTGTTAGGAATGCAAATTCTCAGGCCATCCCAGACCTATCAAATTGGAAACTCCAGGAATGGGGCCTGGCAATCTGTGTTTTAACAAGCCATCCAGGGGAGTCTGATGTGCATTAAAGTTTGAGAACCATGGTATAGATTCCAAGGTCCATGAGGCAGAGGCTGTGCCTTATTCTGATGTGTATCTTCAGCTCCTAGCCAAGTCTGCTGGTATATAGTAAACAATCATGGACAGTTTATTGAATGAATGGTTTAGCTACACTTGTCACTAACTGCTTCTCTCCAACCAGGTGCCAACCAGGACATTTGCAAGCTGATAAAAAGAGAAGGGTGTGGGTATATCTGATAATTTGCTCCAGCTTCTTGTTGGCTCAGTTTGGTCTCTGAATTATTAAGCAGGATTCTCAGCCCATTTCACGTTTTCTTTTTACAGATAAGGCCTTGGCTCTTTGACAATTTTTTTTTCTAATCTCCAGAAACAAAAACACTTTCCATTTGATTTCAGAACCAAGCTCTCCCGCTACATTATCCTGACTCTGAAAGAAAAGGAGGATGCAGCTGGAAGGATGTTTTTACCTTTTCAAGTTAAAATGTACCCATATTATTATACATCTGGTCCCAGGAGAACCAAGAAATAGAGGCCAAGCATTTCTTAGAAATCCTGGAGTGGGCAGGTTACATACAAGGAACAGATCTGCTTCCCTTTAGTGCTCAGTTGGTGGCCAGAGGCCGGGTGGGGTTCCATGCCTTCCCTCATCTGATTCTGAATTACCAGCCGACTTTCCGATTCTCTGGTCCTACTACCTCCCTCTAATGCTCCAAAGCCCAGATTTCTCTGGGTGCAGACCTCCTGAAACCACCCATTTTGTCACCCAACCCAGTTCCCTTTCTCCTAAACCACAAGTATTTCAACTGGAAAGATGCTGGCCTCAGACAGGTTGGGCACAGTGCCAGGACGTTGAGATGCTGTCTGTTTCCAGAGCTGTAGCTACCTGCCATTGGCCCTACCCTTACGAGTTTGCCACACTCAACTGACATGCACTGACCACTGTCTGGGGCCATTTAACCTCCACCGGACATCCAACACCTTCTCTTCTTTGTAGACAGGACCCCTGCAGCAGTGTGTAACAGAGCAACCAGGTTGAGAAACTAACTTGCCCTTGTTTTCTGTCGGCCAAAGGCTCATAATGAAAAAATAAAGCATCCCCCTTCCTCCTAATGGATAACCAGGGCTGAAGTCCTGGGCCTTGAGTTCCCCTTGCCCAGCGAGGTGAGCCTTTGTTCTTATCAAGTAGTTAAAGAGCTGGTGGGAGGACTTGGCAGGTAGCTGGAGAGGGGAACAGCCCAGAGTGCAGGAAAGGAAGAGGGGCCTGAGTCACCCACCCTCAAAGGTCTCCTGACTCATAGAGATCAACACCCCAGGAGTGGTGGTGCCTTCAGCATGAGAGAGAGTGGCACTGGGGGTGGTGGCCTGAGACTAAGAGGAGGAGCCATGAGCCTAGAAGAGACGGTGACAGTGGTAATAGGGCACTAGGAGAAGCCACCAATGCTGGACTGAAGACAGGGACTCTTCCCAAGCCTGTGCAAGCCTACAGTTCCTCTGCATGCCCACAGGCTGTGGGGACTTGAGGGCAGTGGGACGGAGTAGGAGAAGAAGGAGGGAACCCCAACAAAGAAGAGAGTCTGTCTTTCCTACCAAGTCTAGTGGGCAGGGGCCAGGTGAGATATATTTGTCTTTCCTCACACTTTGGGGATCTTGAAGAATATTTCACCTCTCCAACAGATAGTAAGCTCCTAGAGACAGGGGGCTGGTCTTGTACTTTTATATTCCCACCCCAGCACTTAACAGTGACAGGCACACATATGATCCAGCAATCCCACTCCTGGGCATATACCCAGACAAAACTATAATTCAAATAGTAACATGCACCCTTATGTTCACAACAGCACTATTTACAATAGCCAAGACATGGAAACAACCTAAATGTCCATCGACTGATGAGTGGATAAAGATGTGGTGTGTGTATGTATACACACACACACACACACACACACACACAGTGGAATATTACTCAGCCATCAAAAAGAATGAAATAATGCCATTTGCAGCAACATGGATGGACCTAGAGATTATCATACTAAGTGAAGACAAAGAGAAAGGCAAATACCATATATCACTTATATGTGGAATGTAAAATACTACATGAAAAGAATCTACAAATAAAAAAAAGAGTGGATATATGTATATGAATAACTGATACTTTGCTGTACACCTGAAACTAACACAACATTGGAAATCAGCTATACTCCAATAAAAATTTTAAAATATGAAAAATTAGAAAAATATGACACAAATGAACATATCTATAAAACAGAAACAGACTCACAGAGAGAGAACAGACTTGTGGTTGCCAAGGGGGAGGGGTATAGGGGAGGGGAGGATTGGGAGTCTGGGATTAGCAGAGGCGAAATATTATATATAGAATTGATAAGCAACAAGGTCCTACTGTATAGCACAGGGAACTATATTCAATATGCTGTGACAAACCATAATGGAAAAGAATATGAAAAAGAATATATATGTATAACTGAGTCACTTTGCTGTACAGAAGAAATTAATACAACATTGTAAATCAACTATACTTCCGTAAAATTAAAGAAACAAAATAAAACAGTGACAGGCACAAGTTAGGTGACGAGTGAGCTGGGAGTATGATCATTTCTATGTGCTAATTTTCTTCCTCCACCTCCTCCCTCTCCTCTCCATCTTCTTCATCCCCCTTCCCTCTTCCTTTTTTCCTTTTCCTTCTTCTTTTTTCTATTCCTCTTCTTCCTCCTCTTCTTCTACTTCTCTTTAAAGCAACTTGTTCAGGTGTAATTTACACACATTGGAATGCACCCTTTTTAGTGTACCATTCTATTCCTTTTAATAGACCCATCACGACCAAGTTATAGAACATTTCCATCATCGCTAACCGTTCCCTTGTGCCCCTTCGCAGTCAGTGCCTTCCCAAACATGCAGTATCACTGCTTCTGTGACTGTTTGCTGGAAAACATTCGTGTATTTGGTGTACTTTGGTTTCAGACCTGTTTCTAGCGGAGCCAACAGCCTGGTAGGAGGTTGGTGTGAATTTTGAAGGATCCCAAACGAACCACAAGAACCTGAGGATTGCTGAATGGTCAAATCAGCTTCTCTGGGTTCCCACTGGAAGGAAAAGAAAGGAACCATTCCAGGCAAACGCTACAGAATTATTGTGCGGATGTCTTCAAAATGAGAATTCTAACTGAAGGAAGGATGCCTTCTCTGTTTTGCAGAGTGTGACCCACATCAGGCCCCCAGGTTAGGCAGGAGCTCCGCATAGTTGGGACGGGGACCCTGAGCCTCAGAACAACTTCTCCTCCATGGCCGTGCCCAGCCCGGCTGCTGAGATGCTCTCAGACCTGACTCTACTCCACCTGCCACCAAGAGCCCTGTCTCATATTCAAATTTTCTCTCTGTTCAGGACCCACCTCTGATCACTGTCTTTTCCTCCTGATAATGTACCCCTTAGCCAGGGCCAGAGGGGTCTCTGCCACTCCAGGAGAATCATACCTGGCCAAGTGGGTGAATCCTGCCGGGAAGCCAGTGATAGTGGCTCTGCCTTCAAGGGGCTCTGAAGTGGCTGCTGTGCAGCCACATCCAGCCTTTATCTTGATTCTTTCATTCATTATTACACGAGCAACCCTTGTCATTGCAGACAAATCAGAAATGTGGAAAAACAAAAAGAAAACAACCAAAATCCCACCAACTGGCAAAGGATGTAAACAGACATTTCTCCAAAGAAGATGCATAAATGACAAATAAGTATGTGAAAAGATGTTCAACAACATTAGTCATTCAGGAAATGCAATCCAAAGCCACAGTGAGATACCACTTCACACCCATTAGGATGGTTATTAACAAAAAAAACCCCAGAAATTAATGTGTTGGTGAGGATGTGGAGAAACTGGGAAATCTCATATATTGCAGGTAGAAATGTAAAATGGTACAACTGCTATGGAAAATAGTTTTGGCAGTTACTCAAAAAATTAAATATAGGGCTTCCCTGGTGGCACAGTGGTTGAGAGTCCGCCTGCCGATGCAGGGGACACAGGTTCGTGCCCCGGTCTGGGAAGATCCTACATGCCATGGAGCGGCTAGGCCCGTGAGCCATGGCCGCTGAGCCTGCGTGTCCGGAGCCTGTGCTCCGCAACGAGAGAGGCCACAACAGTGAGAGGCCCGCGTAAAGCAAAAAAAAAAAAAAAAAAATTAAATATAGAATTACCATATGACCCAGCAATTCCACTCCTAAGGACATAACCAAAAGAATTGAAAATATATGTTCACAGAAGAATTGTACTCAAGTATTCATAGCATCAATATTCATGATAGCCAAAATGTGGAAACAACCCAAATTTCCATCAAGTGTCCAATAAACAAAATGTGGCATATCCACACAACATAATCTTATTTGGCAATAAAAGGGAATGAAGTATTGACACATGCTACAATGTGGCTGAAACTTGAAGATATTACGTTAAGAAGCCAGACATAAAAGGTCACCTATTGTATGATTCCATTTATAGGAAATGTCCAGAATAGGCAAATCCATAGAGACAGAAGAGATGAGTTGTTGCCAGGGACTGGGGAGAGGAGTGACTGCTAGTAGACATAGGGTTTTTTTTTCAGGTAATGAAAATGTTCTGGAATTAGATAGTGGTGATGGTTGCACAACTCTGTGAATATACTAAAAACCACTGAATTTTACACTTTAAAATGGTGAAGTTTTAAAGTGAATACTGAAGTTGATGGTATATGAATTATATCTCAAACAAAAGCAATCATAAGCTTTTGTTTGAGATATAATAAGCAATCATAAGCACTGAATATTTAGATAGATATCTTGCCAGGTCTATATCACATATATATGTACTTTTTGCAGAGAGACTATATAATATTTACATTATTTGTTAACCTGCTTTTGTCACATAACATTTTTGGAATATCTGTATGTCAATAAATTGTCTAATTTTATGACAACATATATGTTGTCATATGGTTACAACAATCTCTTATTGTTAGATATTTAGGCTGTTTCCAGTTTTTTACTATTTATCGACAGCATCCTTGAATACACATCATGATTTATATTTTTAGTTATTCTCTTAAGATAAATTTCTAGAGGGAGGACCACTGGATATTTAAGATGTTGAGAAAATAACCTGCCACCCAGAATTTTGTGTGATTTACATGCCTATCCAGAAAGCCCCCAAATCTTCAACACTAGGCACTTTTATTCATTTTCATCTTTGCTTATCTGTAGGTGGGAAAGTGGTACCACATTCCTATTGGATTTCTAACCACTTTTGCTGCCTGCTCTTTCCTTTTGCACCAAGACAATTTGCTGCTAAGTTGTCACATTTCATTTTCTAGAGCCCTAACCCTCCTAAGCCTTCTTCTCTGTGGTGGGATATCCGTATTTATCAAATATCTATTTATTGATTGAATACCTTTTTATTGGATATGTATTTGCTTTATTTTCTTATTTATTGAATATTTTGATATTCACTTTAATATTGATTAAATGTCTCTTTTGTTGTGTCCTAGTTTACTCTTCACAACACCCTGGGTGGTAAGTGTACACCTCCTTCACAGATGACTGAATCTCAGAGATCACTGACCCTACAAGTGGCAGAGCCAAGATTCAAACCCACCACTGTCTCATTCATCCACAACTGTCCACGACTCAGGACATGGGATCATGCCCATCCTTCCCTGAACTTTTTTGAAATCTCTCTTCCTCAGGTCTAGGGTGCACTGACTATGTACATGTCACATGCTCTTCCCGAGATTTCATGCATAAGCTTGCTCCTCCTTTTTGGCTGGAATTCAATTCCCAGCAACAATTCACTTGATGTCCCTACATCTGAGAGAGCAGGAGACTCACCCTCGGATGCCCAGGCCCTGAAGCGAGGCCTTATACCCCAAGTCCATCTGGATGATCATCATTGGAAATCAGCTTCAGCAAAGTATGAAGCTCAGAGCTAAAGGCCCCACAGAAACCGAGCCCCAGGATACCCAGAAAAACAAGAAAGTTTTTGTAAGAGTGAGGTTTCATCTAAATCGTGCCAAAAATGTTGACTCTTCTGGTGCAGTGGGCAGTTTTCCAGAGCAACTCAATTCAAGACCAATGTGTATCTAATAAGAACTTGGCTCCTAAAACACAGAGTTCCTGTAAGTGAAACGAGAGCCGCTGTAGTCTGCAAAGCTCTGCAGAGCAGAGGACTGAGCAGGTAGATGAGGAATCCAGCTCAGCGTGAGGAGCGAACCATGTGCCTGATCCATTTGATCCTCCAACAACATGCTAAGCCAACCACAGTAAGTCATTTTCGTCCCACTTTACAGATTTAGAAATTAAGGCTCCCAAGTTAAAAGTGACTTGGGATGTCAGGTAGAGCCTGGACAATGCACACCTTCAGCCCCTAGGCATCATGCCTTTCTGGGACACCAGGAACTGAAGGACACTATTTAACTACAGATTGCTAATCCCTTGCCCTGTTCCTGGGCCTTGGCTACAGTCCCTGGGCTGTTCTCTTCATTGACTAACTTCTGGGCACTGGGGCCTTTGGGTTTGGAACCCTACTCTAGCCTCTTCTTAGTATATTTCACTTTCTTCTGATTATCTATTGCTGCATAACAAACCACCCCAACTTAGCAACATAAAACAACCTTTTTATTATGCTTCTGGATTCTGTGGGTTAGGATTGTGGATTTGGTTAGAGCACTGTTAGGGTGTCTTTTCTCCATAATACCTGGGGCCTTAGCTAGGAAGACTCGAACAGGTAGGGGTGACTCCAAGGGCTGAAATCATCTGGAACTGCAGAGTCCAATAGTAGTCCCATGTGACTACTTAAATGTATATTTAAATTAATTAAAGTCCAATAAAATTTAAAATTCAGTTACTCAGTGGCACGAGCCACATTCTAAGGCTCAAAAGCTACATGTGGCTAGTGGCTACCATATTGGACAGTGTAGATATAGAACATTTCCATCATCATAGAAAGTTCTATTGGAAAGTCTGCTCTGGAGGCACCTTCCCTCACATGCTTGGTGCCTGGATTGGGATCTTTGAGTAGAGCATCTACCTACGTGAGGCTTAGGCTTCCCACAGTATGGCTGCTGGTTTCCAAGAAGGTGTACCCTGAGGGACAGCATCTGCAGAACAAGTATTCTGAGACCAAAGAAGAAGCTGCAAAGCTTCCTTCAACCTAGCCTTGGAAGTCACATGCATCCCTTCTGTCACATTCTATTGGTCACATGAGAGTAGCGTTGCCAGATAAAATACAAATATTGCATGGGACATATTTATAAAAAAAAATTCACTGTTTATCTGAAATTCAAATTTAATGGGCATCCTGCACTTTGATGTGCTAACCCTGGCAACCTTACATGGGAGTCACTAAGGCCAGCCAGGTTCAAGGGGAGGAGAGTTAGACCCACTTTTTGATGAGGGAGTGGCAAGGTCACGTTGCAGAGAGCATGTGGGTTGGGAGATATTGTTGTGGCCTTCAGAAACTGCATTCTGCCACATGCTTCCAGGTGGGTCCTCATAGAGTTCAGTTCAGAGACTATTGGCTCTGCATCACCTAAAAGATGACATTCAAGTTTCGTGGCCTGGGTGGCTAGAATTGGGAGAAAGGATCCTCTTTTATCTATTTTCCCTTTTACTCTGAGCTTTGAGGCCAGCTATCTTCAGATGGTAGCTCTAAGCCCTATTGACAATAGGCATTCGTCTCTGCTGACACCATGACCAAAGTTATAAATAATAACAGATACTCCATTGCACCACTATAGATGATGTTTTTGCTAAAGTGAGGCCACCTGAGGTGACAATGTACTGTGGACACATTGAGTAATCAGGGAACTTTGTTAGGGACAAATGGCTTTCCATCTGGAGCTCCCAAAGGTCCAGCTGAGCAGGAGAGAGTCTCCTGTCCTCACTTCCCTACAGCCAACATAATGACACACTTGGTGAAGGTATAAGCAAAGCTCTGTGGAGATGGAGATTACCCCCCTCACCAACAGCAGCTGTGCTTATTCCTTATACAACAGTTGGTGCTATCAGGTCCTACAGAAATACAAGTGTCCTGTGGAGGCCTGCAAGGGTGAGGCTGGGACTCTCCAGGAGAGGAAGGGCACTCCCAGTGTGAAGCCCTCATCAGTCTGAAGAATGTATTCTCTCTCTCTCTCTCTCTCTCTCTCTCTCACACACACACACACCCTAAGTGTCCTGATGTCCTGGGAATCTGACAGGCAGCCCCATGTGGAGAACAGTTAGGAGCTAGGAAGTCAGGACCTTCCCAAATCAAAAGTGACTTTTATCTCATTAATCAATTCATGGAGACTCATCATGTATTCTGTGCTTCTTTTGCCTTTCACTTGGACATGTGTAGGACCAAGAGGGGAACAGCAAGTTCATCATAAAATGGTAAGTGAAGACAGGATTCTAAACTAAGTTATATATAATACAGTCTCAATTCTGTGTAATATCTATATATGTACCTATACATATATATATATATATACATCTATTGATTTTTATTTTCTTCTATGTACCCTATAGTCTCTCCAGTGAGCAATCAGCATATATTACTTTTATAATAAGAAACACATAGACATTATTTTTAAACAAGAAAAAAGAGGAACCGACTATAGACAGAATTCCAATTTTAAAAGAACACCAACAAAAGAACTGAGTGGCAGTCATAGCTGACTGCTTACTCAGCTGCCATTTCCTATTAACAAAAACCCCTTTTGATTCAGGGTAGGTATGCCCAATTGAAGAAGATTAATTATAATTTGTCCAAAGCTCTTCCTCTTTGTCAGCAATTGGCCTAAGGGTGGGTACAAAACCCAGTTCTGGCCAATAGAACATAAGTGGAAGTCTGCTGGTGGCTGTTAAGGAAGATTTTACTCTTTGTTTAAAAATAAGAGAGAGAGAGAATCACAAGAGGAAAAAACCCCTATGTCTTCCTCCTTAACCTTCCTGTTAGGATGCTATCATATGAAGGCAATACTTTGTGCTACAGCAGCTATCTTGTGACCTAGAGGGGAGACACTGATGACATGCTGAGAAGGCAGAAAGAAAAGATGAGAAGACTCCAGGTCTTCAATGACGTCACTGAGCCACCAAATTCACCCTTAAACTACCTACTACCAGACTTGTTATATAAAATAATTTCTGTATTGTCAAAGCTATTTTAGTTGATATTCTGTTATCTGCTGCTAACTAAATCCTAAATAATATTCACTATCAGAAGATAAGGTTAGAAACCAGGAGTTGAGGATATATTCAGACGGTTAAAGCTACTAGAAGAGCTAGGGAAAAGCCATGTTGAGTGGGGCAGAGATGATATTCAAAATATTTAATAACTGGTCCATTATGGACACAAAATGAAAGAACACTGGCCCAGTCAGAATGGATGCCAGCCATAAATAATGATATGCCCATGCCAACATGTCCCAGCTGAATATCAGCCCCTGCATAGTTACAAAAAGGCAAATCAGGAGACTCAATCAAATCTATGTTTAGTGTTGAATTTGCTTAGACCGGACTCTGCCCACAATGTGCCTCTTTTGAAAGTCCTAGCTCTACCTTCTGA
This sequence comes from Hyperoodon ampullatus, assembly GCF_949752795.1. NCBI lineage: Eukaryota > Metazoa > Chordata > Mammalia > Artiodactyla > Ziphiidae > Hyperoodon > Hyperoodon ampullatus. The sequence goes on from NC_136928.1 coordinate 36,737,612, forward strand.
AGCTACGCCTTCTATCAGCTTAAACTGAATCAGTGGCTGATTCAAGTCCAAAGACAGTGCCCGGAGTTGTCAGCTTATACACTGAAGTGCTATTAATGTGGCTGCGGTGGTGGTGGTTTTGAACTGTTGGTTTTTTTTTTTTTTTAATTGAAAAAGTAATACATGATCTTGGTATAAAAATACAAACTCTTAATAATAATAAAAAGTGTGTTTCCCTTCTATCCTGCCACCCCCAGAGATACCTTATTAACAATTTGTTGCATACATTTGTATAAATTACATAAACACATATCTGTACTTATATATCTATGTCCATATATTTTTTTAACACAGACATGCATTTGGACTTTATTATTCTCACTATCCCTTAGAGCTTGTTCCATATCTGCATATAAATCTACTTCCTTTTTACAACTGTGTAGCATTCCATTGTATGGACGCTTTGTAACTTATTTAATGAATGCTCAATTGATTAACATTTAGGGTGTTTGCTATTACAAACAATGCTGCAATCCACACTGTATCAGAGTGTTTTAGGATGAAAGAAACCGAATACAGAACTAAAAGTAGTTTAAACCATAAGGATTTATTATTTTACATAGCAAGAGATCTAGAGCTAGGTGGTCCCAGGGTGGGTTAATTCAGAGGCCCAACAATGCCATTAAGGGACCAGATGCCTTCCGTATTCCTCTTGCCATCCTCAGAGTGTGGCATTTTGTGCCCTGGGTTTGGAAGTAAGAGGCCTACCACGGGTCCAGACATCATATCATCTTCCAACTCTGTTTAAAGAGAAGAAGTCAATTTCTCCTTATACACCTCATTTTCTCTGGGAGGAAAACTTGTCCCAGAAGCCCTTCTGCAGACTCCTCCTCACACGTCATTGGCTGGAACATGCCCATCCATAAACAATCATTGGCAAAGGGGAATAGAATTACTATTACTGGCTCATATTAATCGAGATTCATCCCCCAGTGCTGGGGTAGGACATGCCTTCCCTGAGTACAGTGCATCCTGGTACTTGAACCAACTCAAGGTCCTATTGGGAAACTAAAAGGCTGAAATGTTTATTGGGTAGCAAACCAGAGGGTTCTCCACTAACACTCTGGTATATCCATCTATGTGTATATATGCAAGTATATTCACAGGTCAAAGTCCTTGCAATAGACTTGTTGGGTCAAGAAAGTTTGTTTGCTGAAAATGTGGATAGACATCAGTGGATAAGTGGATAAACAAAATGTGGCATATACAGAAAATGGAATATTATTCAGCCTTGAAAGGGAGTGAAATCCAACACATGATATGACACAGACAGACCTTAACGAGTTTATGCTAAGTGAAATAAGCCAGATACAAAAAGACAAGTATTGTACAATTCCACTTACATGAGGCACCTAGAGTAGTCAAATTTATAGAGACAGAAATGAGAATGGTGATTACCAGGAGCTGGGGGGAGGGGGAACAGGAAGTTATTGTTAAAATTTCAGTTTTGGAAGATTAAAAGAATGCTGGAGATGGATAGTGGTAACGGTTGCACAACAATGTGGATGGACTTAATAGCATTGAACTGTACACTTAAAAATGGTTAAAATGGGGCTTCCCTGGTGGCGCTGTGGTTGGGAGTCCGCCTGCCGATGCAGGGGACGCGGGTTCGTGCCCCGGTCCAGGAGGATCCCGCATGCCGCGGAGCGGCTGGGCCCGTGAGCCGTGGCCGCTGGGCCTGCGCGTCCGGAGCCTGTGCTCCGCAACGGGAGAGGCCACAGCAGTGAGAGGCCCGCGTACCGCAAAAAAAAAAAAAAAAATGGTTAAAATGGTAAGTTATGTATATTTTATCACAATTAAAAAAAATGTTGATAGATAGATACTGCCAAATTGTCCTCAAAGAGGCTTTAGCATTTAAATCCCCCACCCCTAGTACGTAGGGCAGTGCTTGGGTTACCCATAACGTGTTGAACCCGGTGCTAGGTCAAGGGTTCCCAAGTGGTGGCACAGAGGGTCTTGGTGGATATAAAGACCAGCGGTACCTTTATAGGATCAGTAGCAGAAAGGTCCGGTTTTAGAAATAAAAGAAGAATCCCCAGGAGGGGAGGGCTAAATAGTCATTTCCTCATCTTCCTGGAGTTTCAGCCACCTCTGGACTTCCTTTCCTGAATCACATTAACCCCATCATCATGGCACCAAGACTCTGCTGCTCCTCTTTAGTCGTCTAAGTGAGGACAATGGTCTAGGGCCCTGCTTCCCCTAAAGAAAAATTATCCAAAAATTGGAAATTCAGCAGAATGATTACCGTATGACCTTTCAAAACCACATGACTCTTGTGTAACAACCTGCCTGTGAGTCATCTGATTTTCTAAGGGATGTTTGACCCACAACTTACAGCTGATTAGGCCAGGCTCTGTGAAGTTACGCTTAATGTGTAAAAGAGTGATATGTTTTGCAAATGACTTTTTCCCCTGTAAAGATACGCTTAATGTGTAAAAGAGTGGTATGTTTTGCAAATGACTTTTTCCCCTGTAAAGATGTAAATGATGTCTGTCTGGTAGAAACGATAGGCCCAAAGGTGACAGTTTGATTGCCCTATAAGGACATTAACCTGTTTCATATCTAACTCAGCCATCTTATTTTAGCATTCTTCTTTTCACTGGCTGTATATACTTCAGTTTATTCTCCTTTGAACTAGCTTTGTCATCATGCTGGTTCCCTCCTTCGTGAGCTAGATAAATATTTGACAAGGGCTCACTGTATGCTTGTATGAGAGCTATGTTTTCAACTTTTTGAAAATTATACTTTGACATTCTTAGCCCAGCTGTAGCAGGCTTTCATAATGATTTTGCTAAACATGAAAGAAAGAGAATAAACAGAAGAAACTTAAGAAGTATCAAAACAATCTGGCTTCTGATCTCATCACAGTTAAGATTTTATCTACTTCACGCCTTGCCTTGTCCCCAAAGATAACAAGTAGTTGCTGCAGAAGGCCCCAGTGACCCACCTGGGTTTCCTTCCTACCTCCTCACCATCCACACAGACAGGACCATGTGACCAGCTGCCAACTCCAGGCTCTCTGGTACTTCCAATGTTAGACCACGAGAGTGTCAAAGTCTACCACTCAGGTTGGGACTCTGCTTTGAGATTTGGGGCTCGACTCTTCCTCAGAGGGTGAGCAGGACTGTAAAAACTGGTCCTGGCTGTGTCCTCCCTCCTCTGGACTCTGGCTGGGACTCTCCCAGGGCCCAACAGTAAAACCACATCCTCACTACACCAGACTCAGATGTGGGCTGGGAAGTCCTCCACCTCAGGGAGTGACCCTGTCCTTGACCTTTGCACCTCAATGGTTCAATCTGTGCCTTTCTAGAGTTTTCCCTCTCGTGGCCACCTCATTCTAGTTTCCTATTCCCACTGAATGCCTATGTCATGCACTGCGGCTGTCCCCTTCTCTGGGTCCTACACCTGGAACCCAGCTCCCTGTTGATTTTGCAGAGCCATCACTTGCCCAAGGCAGCTGTGTGTGGCACACCTTTATTAAGGCTGGAGAGGGGGCCACTTTGCAGCACTGCCAGCCACTATGTTCACATCTGCTATTTGAACCGTTGAGTATTCCTACCCTTTCAAGTGTTTCAGTGGCTTCCCCTTCTCAGGCCTCACTCTGTGCTATCTGGACATTAAGTCCTCCATTCCCCTTTCTCTAAACCTCTCCGCCTTCCCTCCCTTCTCTTCCCTACCCCTCAGCCCCTGCTCCAGGGCTGCCTCTAGGAATTCAAATTTCTTCCCGCCTCACTGGGGAAGACGTAGCCCCATGCATTTGGCCTGGATCTGAGTGAGTGCCCACCTTAAACACCGAGACCAGCCAGGGACTCACCCAGATGGAGAACCATTTCCCCTCAGACAAAATAAGACATTTCTCTAGAACAGGAAGGTGGCAGCAGTTGGTTCTTGTTCTAAAAAGCAAAATTTTCATCTCCCACCACACAAATAAATAGCAAAATGGAAGAAGGGAAGAGGAAATTTTTTCTGTCACATGGCTCTCAGGGAAATTACTCTTTAATTTACCATATTTATTATATATTCTCCCTATCAGAGCCCAAAAAAGAGCTGAGTTAAGAATTGCCATTAGGGGACTTCCCTAGTGGTCCAGTGGTTAAGACTCCATAATCCCAATGCAGGGGGCCCGGGTTCAATCCCTGGTCAGGGAACTAGATCCTGCATGCCGCAACTAAGACCCGGCACAGCCAAATATATATATATATATATATATATATATATTTTTTTTTTTTTTTCCCCATACGCGGGCCTCTCACTGTTGTGGCCTCTCCTGTTGCGGAGCACAAGCTCCGGACGCGCAGGCTCAGCAGCCATGGCTCACGGGCCTAGCCACTCCACGGCATGTGGGATCTTCCCGGACCGGGGCACGAACCTGTGTCCCCCACATCGGCAGGCGGACTCTCAGCCACTGCACCACCAGGGAAGTCCCCAAATAAATATTTTTAAAAACAATAAAATATTAAAGAAAAAAAAAGAATTGCCTTTAGGGAAGAACCTAGTTGCCCTCAAGGCCAAGGAAATCCTCAGGGCATAGGTCATTTGTGTCCTACCCCAGGCACATGGTCTAAGGGCTCTTAGCTGAACCATAAAATGACAGGGCCCTCAGGAGAAGCTCTGAGCAGCTGCTGAAGTGGTCAGTACCCAAACAGCAGCGTGAAACCTGCTGAGACAGCAGTATATCCTGTGCTGGGTATGAACTCATCATCTCCATCCTTTAGCCAGCAAAGAAATCAAGAAACATTTGAGCAGCCTGTTGCAATTTCTTAAAATAAAACTAATTTTGAGTTTCATCAAGGCTTCATTTGCAATACAGGCACACCTCGTTTTATTGTGTTTTTCTTTATTGCACTTCGCAGATAGTGCGTTTTTTACAAATTGAAGGTTTGTGGCAACCCTGCATCAGGGAAGCCTGTCTGTACCAATTTTCCAACAGCATTGGCTCACTTCGGGTCTCTATGTCACATTTTGGTAATTCTCTCAATCTTTCAAACTTTTTCATTATTATTATGTTTGTTATGCTGATCCGTGATCAGTCACCTCTGATGTTACTACTACAACTCCCTGAAGGCTCAGATGATAGTCAACATTTATTAGTAATAAGAATTTCTAAATTAAGGTATGTACTTTTTAAAGACATAACGCTACTGCACGGTTAATAGACCACAGTATAGCTTAAACATAATTTTTTTATGCACTGGGAAACAAAAAAAAATTCATGTGACTCACTTTATTGTGGTGGTTTGTAGCCCAACCTGCAATATCTCTGAGATATGCCTGTATTACGTATATGTTCTTTAGTTCTTACATTTTCTCAGCTTTCACAAACAGACTTAATTCCCTTTGCTTGGAGAGACTGGCCTAAGAAAGCTCAGCGTTAACCTTTATGCTGACTTTGACTGTGGGAGGATACCAGACTGTATTAGTTTACTTGGGCTGCCATAACAGAATACCATAGGCTGGGTGGCTTAAACAAACAGAATTTTTCTCACAGTTCGGGAGGCTGGGAAGCTCAAGATCCAGGTGTTGGCAAGGTAGGGTTCATTCTGAGCTCCTTCTCTTGGCCTGTCGGCAGCCACCACCTCACTATGTGCTCTCTTGTTTTTGTGCACACAGGGAAAGAGGGCTCTCTGGTGTCTCTTACAAGAGCACTAATCCCATGATGAGGGCCCCACCCTCATGACCTCATCTACCCTAATCACCTCCCAAAGGCCCCATCTCCAAATACCATCACACTAGGGGTTAGGGCTTTAACCTATGAATTTGGTGGGGGGCACAATTCAGTCTATAGCAGGGTCTCAGCCTTTGAGGCAGTCTCTTCAATTCCCAATCACATGATGTGAAATGACAACCAAGACCACGGGTTGCATTTTAAACTCCATGACTAGAAATAGGAAAACATCTTATAAATTATTACCCTAGTTTCTAAAGTTTTTTATAGATCTCTTCAGGTACTTCATTAGAACAGTAGGTAGTAGGGACTTCCTTGGTGGAACAGTGGTTAAGACTCCATGCTCCCAACGCAGGAGCTGGGGTTCGATCCCTGGTCAGGGAACTAGATCCCACATGCATGCCACAACTGAGAGTTTGCATGCCACAACTAAGGAGCCCGCCTGCCGCAACTAAGGAGCCTGAGAGCCACAAGTAAAGGAGCCCTTGAGCCACAACTAAGACCCAGCACAGCCAAATAAATAAATAAATTAAAAAAAAAGAACAGTAGGTAGTAGTATTCCTTTGAATTTCAAAAGTGTCTGCCAGGTGGCCTTCTTCTGAGAAAAAGAAACTCATGCTAGCTACAGGAAGATGACAGTAAGTTCCTCTCTGTGGTGATCTAAAAATATCATAGAATGTTACATGTTAAAATGCATTAAAAATGCAAAATCACTTTCTTTCTACCCTATTATATCTCCATGTATAGACTGTGATTCATAAGAATGCTCTGTCACTAGAAAAGCATAAAAGTCAAATTTCAGCATGGCATTTTTATGATCACTACCAGGAAAATATGTAATGGTAAGACAATGGGTGATTCTTTATCCTTTGGTCTTCTTTTCTTTTGTGTGTGGTTACAATGTTGATTGTACAAGCATTTACAGAACAAGAGTAAATAATGATAGCTAACAATGATTGAACTATTAACACGTGCCAGCAACTTGCCAAGTGTTTATATTCTGTCTCTTCTAATCCTCACAAAGCCTCATGAGGTAGATAGTATTATTATCTATGAAACCACACACAAAAAATTAAATGTTAAGTATTCATAATTGCCTCCTTGTTCTTCGCCTTCCAAGTAGGTAGATTACTTGGAGGACTCTTTCTTTTCCTTGATGAGGTGCTGTTGGGGACAGGAAATGGAGAAGCCAAGAGAGAGGGCTAAATTGGAATAAAGTGATGGAGACTCTGAGGGACTGTAGGGAGCTGGAGATTAAGTGGGGAAGGAGAAAGTAAGGACAGGGATGAGGGGCTAGGAGAAGCCTGGGAGGGGCTGGTCGGTGGGAGAGATGGCTATAGCGATAAAAGAGGAAAGTGTCAGGTCACTACAGAGGGGAGGAGAATTTGGGGGAAAGAATGGGATATTTGGAGAGGATTTTTCAAAGTTCTGGTACATGAAGTACAACCTATTCCTTTTTCCATAGCTCCAGGAAAACCTCAGTACAAAATCTGCTAGGTTTCTTCTTATCTAAGACACCACTGACTATAAGATGCAATCAATGGCAAGATGCATCATTTATGTGCAAGGAAGGAAGGAAGGAAAGCTATCAATTACAAGTTCCCATGGGTTGAAAATTTGTCCTAATTTCAAAGAAACACTGTAGATTATTCTTTAATCCCTTTGTAGTCAGATTTATGGGTTTTTGTTTTTTTGTTTGTTTGTTTTTTGTTTGTTATGCGGGCCTCTCACTGTTGTGGCCTCTCCCCTTGCGGAGCACAGGCTCCGGACGCACAGGCTCAACGGCCATGGCTCACGGGCCCAGCCGCTCCGCGGCATGTGGGATCCTCCCAGACCGGGGCACGAACCCGTGTCCCCTGCATCGGCAGGCGGACTCTCAACCACTGCGCCACCAGGGAAGCCCAGATTTATGGGGTTTTTTCCCCTTCTTTTTCTAATGTGTCATTATTTGGTGAGGCCAGATCTGAGCTGCCCGGGAAGGCTTGGTTATATTTTAGTTAGACCCATTCCTCAGATGAGAAAATTGAGCCTCAGAGAAGCTAAATTACATAACCCTGGGCTCACAACTAATAAATGGACAGCCAAGATTCCAACCCAAGTCAGCTTGATTCTGAAACCTGTGCTCTCTACTTTTTAAGATACACAGTCAACAGTTAGCCAGTATTTCATTAAATGTGTAGTTGATAACAAAAATAACTCTTGAATGAAAAAAATAATAGCTCTATATAACACCTTTTACATGTTGCTATGATTCAGAACCTCCTGCCCCATCTGGAGCAAATTGTGAGAAACCATGGTTTGGGTTTTGTGGCTCAAGAATTCCTTTCTCTTCTTTTCAAATTATCTTGAAACAAATAAGAGTAGAATGGTCAAATGTCCAAATAGCCATCAGGAGGATCTAAAATCAAAGCAGATTCTGCACCTCTACTGAGCAAGCATTTTCTTTCCAAGACAATGAAAGGAAAGCCTTTTTGTGATTCACGGAAACAGAAGAACATTAGGCTCCGGGGCCAAGATCTAAGGACAAGTTCTAAATCCAAGACCAAATATATAAAATGTAAACAGATGAGCAGACCATGAACATGGGAAAATCTGTTCAACCACACCAATAATTACAAAAATCCTGGGATCTCCAGTTCCATAGCAGGCACCTATAACGTGGTTTTCCAAAGCTAACTGTTGCTTTTAATAATCTGTGGATCAAAAAAATAATCATCATCATCTGTGGATTGTTGCTCCCCCTCATCCTCCATCCAAGCATGCTGTACACCTTGCTTATCAAAATCCTTCAAGGTGGGATCAAAAGCTGCCTTTTTTGTGAATCCCTCCCAAATCCTCTGACAGGATTAATGGCTCTTTTTAGAATCTGCTGTCATAATTCTGATATTCTTCCTCTTTCTTTTATAGGGAGTTGAGGAAAGACCCGTCTCTCAGGTAGATTATTGGCTCTCTGAAGGCAGGTCTGAGGCATCATTTGCTTGTTTTTTGGCTTTTTTTAAATGAAGTCATGTTTGTAAAGCTTGAGCACCGTGACTAGTGTGTAATAGGGGAACTGACTGAGGTCCAGAACAAGGGCCACTGTGAGAGAGTAGAATATGCCACCTCAAATATGCCTCTTTGGTTTAAGGATTATTTTGGGCTCATTATTTTGAGAAAAGCAGACAGAGGAGAAGCACTGAAAACAGAGTAGAAGTTACCCTTTCATAAGGGAAATTTACATTTATAAAGGAACTCTCCATTTGTACAGGTGTCTCCCTCTCTGTACGAGGAAAGAGGGTGGACTATAGATCACAGGAGACTTATCAGTGAAGAAGGCACAGACCTAAATCTGCATAATAAATCTTACCCTTATTTACTGCACCTTTCCTGGTCACTTCCCCATAACCTGCTTCTCCCACTCTTTTCTTCCTTTGTTTTAGCTGAAAATGGTACTTAAGCTCAAGTTCTAGCCACCTCTTTTTTTTTTTTTTTTTTTTTTTGCGGTACGCGGGCCTCTCACCGCTGCGGCCTCTCCCGCTGCGGAGCACAGGCTCCGGACGCGCAGGCCCAGAGACCATGGCCCACGGGCCCAGCCGCTCCGCGGCATGTGGGATCTCCCCGTACCAGGGCACGAACCCGCGTCCCCTGCATCGGCAGGCAGACGTTCAACCACTGCGCCACCCAGGAAGCCCCCTAGCCACCTCTTTGAGGTACTCTTTCCTGAGTTACTCTTCCTATACATATAAGGTACATGTTAAGAAACTTCTGATATGTTCTATCTTCATGTCCTATCAATTATTGAAGGAAGAGTATTGAAACCTCCAACCATAATTGTGGATTTGTCTGTTTCTCTTTGCTGTTCTACCTGTTTTTGCTTCATGTGTTTTGAAGATCTGTTAAGTACATAAATATTTAGGATTTTTACATCTTCTTGATGAATTGACCCCTTTGTCATTACGAAGTGACTTTATTTCTATGAAATCGACTTTGTCTAATATTAATTTAGCCACCCCAGCTTTCTTTTGACTAGTGCTTGCATGTACATCTTTTTCCATCCATTTTTACTTTTACCCTATTATCTTGATATTTAAGAATGTTTCATGCAGGCAGCATATAGTTCGGTCTTGTTTTGATAATCAATCTGCCATCCTTTATCTTTCAATTGGGGGCATTTAGGCCATTTTCATTTAATGTGATTACTGATGTAATGAGGCTTTGAGTCTATCATTTTGCTATTTGTTTTCTATTGGTCCTATATGTCCTTTGCTTCCTTTTTCTGCCTACCTGTAGATTAATTGAGCATATTTTATGATTCTATTTTATCTCCTTTATTGGCTTATTAGCTATAACTCTGTTTCTTTACTTTAATGGTTGCTAACTTATGATTATCTCCCTCCAAGTGATATTATACCATTTCATGTATCATATAAGTACTTTATAGTAGTATACTCCCATTTCCCTGCTCCCAGCGTTTATGTAATTGTTTTCATGCATTTTACTTTTACATATGTTATAAACCCCACAAAACATTGTTATTGTCTTTGTTTAGTCGATTTTCTTTTGAGATGTTAAGGAATACAGCCCTGCTAAGAGAGGCTTTCTCAACCTGTGATCTGCAATCTATGTTGGGACTGAGAGTCAGGAAATGACTGAGGCCCCAAGCCTTTCTCAAGAGCTTCCTTTTGATATTTCTCAGACAGCATGAAAAGCCTGAGAGGCAGCATAGTGACAAGGATCAGATTAAGGACATTGTCTTCCTCTGAAGTCTATTGCTTCTGATGGTCTCAAGTAGCTACCTTTACGTTAAGGAAGAGAGAACTGTAGAGCAGATCAACCAGTAAATGAGATTTCAGAATTTTGAGCAATATTTAAACGACGTATTATGAGATATTTCACTGTGGTTACTCGCTCGTGCAGCTGACAGGAGGCAAAGAGCTGGAAAGACTCCTAAGTGTCAGCAGATACTCTTATTGCCAACAAGACAAGTCAGGCCTGTGAGCTGATCTCGAACCAGGGGGTTCCATCTGACTCCCCCAGAGTCTGGCGTTTGATTTTGCTTCCTTCAGTACTATCCCCTCCCCCGGGCAGGCCTTCTGACTTGCCTGGAGCCCTAGGTCTGTCATAGTGACCTGCTCAGTCCTCCCCACATTGCCATACCAGATTCCTGTTCCAAAGCTCCAAACACCCCTCCACCACTCCTAATAAGGTCTCCTTGACACCATTCATGGGCCCAGAGGTCTACCTGCTGGACTAGACTTACAACAGGGCCTGTGCCCCAGAGTGCACCCTGCCCCAAAGCCAAGTCCGGTCTCCAGGTACCAGCTCCCTTAGTCAGGCCTGAACTGCCACCCTCAGCATCCAGGTATTGAATGAGGAGACTTCAGGTGTCATAGAATCCACCTGCCTGTCCAGGTAGGGCCCTCAATATATGGTCAACTATTAGAAAGGTGTTTCTCACAATTAACTGAAGTGTCCCTGAATATAACTTCCACCTGAGATTCTGATTCTGCCATCTTCTCAGTTTATAGAGAACTTCCCTACTTCCTGCTCCACCCGACCACCTTTCGGACAGAAGACCCATTTAATCACGTGTTCCATTTGCCTGCTCTCCTCAAAACCAAAGCACTTTTAATTGAATTAAATTTAGAAAAAAGATATTGCTCTTCTAAGGATATGTAAGATACAGCTGGTCTCAGAGGGGGGAAAGTAGGAAGAAGGAATCCCAATCTTTTTTTTTTTGGCTGCGTTGGGTCTTCGGTGCTGCGTGCGAGCTTTCTCTAGTTGTGGTGAAAGGGGGCTACTCTTCGTTGCAGTGTGCAGGCTTCTCATTGCGGTGGCTTCTCTTTGTTGCAGAGCATGGGCTCTAGGCACGTGGGCTTCAGTAGTTGTGGTGCATGGGCTTGGTTGCTCCAGGGCATGTGGGATCTTCCCAGAGCAGGGCTCAAACCCATGTCCCCTGCATTGGCAGGCGGATTCTTAACCACTGTACCGCCACCGGGGAAGTCCCTCACAATCTTTGCATCAAGGAATTTTCTCTCCTACTTGATAGGAACAGGAGTAGCCCCAGGCTTTCTGGACCCTGAAGCTGGTGCAATTTTGTGACCCTCTTAAAAGAAAGAACAAAAAACACCAAATACACACAAAAAATTTGTCTTGAAATAAGGAAGCAAACTGCAACAAATTAAAAATTTGTGTATAGCTTAGAAATAAAAGAATCATAAACCCCCCAAATTAACATATTTTTATAAACTGCCTGAGACACCTCTATTGTACTTTTTCCCTATATTTTTTGGTCTGCACACTTTGATCGTATTCACAGAACAACAATTTTGTGAAATGATTTTTTACAGAGAGAACAGAAGTATCACTCAGTCTTTCTTCTAGCATGTTTGATCAAAACTGGCTTTTCATTGATGGTTTAGAAAAGTCTTTCAGCTTCACTATTCATTATTTGTAATACCATGTATATTGTTAGGATTTTCCCCAAATTTGGGGAAAACTATCAAGTTCCTTTCATATAGGAGCTGTATCTAATTTTAGGGACTTTCAAGTTTTCTTGTTCAGTGACTCATCTTATTCTTGGAATTGACTACACTCATCACCCATTTTTCCACCAATATCCTCACAGTGGCTTAATATGAGTTTTATGTTATGTCAGTATTTCATATCAAGACAGCAAAAACTTAAGAAGACTCTATATAGGCATGCTTGGGAGAAGCCATTTCAGGCTGAGGGAGAAGTATGAGCACAGGCAGGCCCAGCAAAAAGAGAAGTTCCATGGGTCAAGCAAAGGGCAAGGGAATGGTGTCAATGGGTGATAAGACTAGGGTGTTAGATCAGGTGAGAAGGTGGAAAAAGTGTCAAATGTAGCAAATATCTGAAGGCAGAGTCTCATGCCTTTAAGTTAAGAAATCAAAGCCACTGATGAATCACTGAGAAGATGAAAATCAACCTAGTCTAGTGTTAAATCCATGAGATGAACCTTGGATTGAATCCTAACTCTGCCAAGTACCAGCATGTGAAACTTTGCTAGCAACATGACCTGACACAGAAGCGACTGCAAGCCACACACATGGACATCCCCAAGTCCCACTAAATGTATCTCAAATCAACTTCCCCTTAGTCAAATCCTCAAAATGTCCTCCCCCATTGCCACACCACCAGACCCAAGAGGAAGGCTGAAGTAGCAAGAAGCACCAACCTTAACTAATTGCAGTTAAAATATTTCCTATAAACTTTACAAAAACATATGACCATGTGAACACATTGCTAAGGGCTCTCCCAGGGCTGCGCAAAGGGATGATGCAAGTGAGGGGCCCAGAAATTTAAATTTCACTAGCTTCATAGTAAATTTATTTCTTGGTGGAGAGCATAAAACAAAACAGACACAATGTATTAGTTATCTCCAACTGAGTTACAAATTATACCAAATCTTAGTGCTTTCACATACACTTATTATCTCACAGTTTCTGAGGGTGAGGAATCCATGCTGCAACCAAGGTGTGTTGGCCTCAGGTCTGCAGTCTCATCTGGAGGCTCAACTGGGGAATGAGCTAGTTCGAAGCCCATTTGTGTGGTTGTTGGCAGGATTCACTTCCTTCAGGGCTGTTAGACTTAAGGCCTCATTTCCCAGTTGGCAGATGGCCAGAGGCCACTCTCAGTTTCTTGCCACATAGGCCCTGACAACTTGCTCCATTAAAACTACCAAAAGAGAGCGTTTGCTAACAGGAAATCATTTATAACCTAATCATGAAAGTGACACTCAGTATCTTTGCCGTATTCTACTGATTAGAAGCAAGTTACTAAGTTTAGACACTTGGAGTCTCCTCCAAGAAGAAGCTCATCTCCAGATTAATTTTCTATCTCCCTCCACTGACAGGGACACTGGACAGGATACAACCTGGCTGGTTGGCCTACAGGGTGGGGCAGAAATTAGGAGTGTCTCATCCACTGTGACCATAGGCAGGGCTGGAGATTAAATGCCAGACTCCAGTCAGATGTCTCAGACTGAGATTCAGGTCTCAAAATGAGTCATTAAATGCAGGACTGGGACAGATATCAAAGCTAAGAGCAGAGGCAAATGGGAGTTGGAGGACTGGACAAGAAGTGATCCAGGTAGTCCTTGAGGTAAGTGACTGCCACCTGTGGCCAGGTATTTACTATCTTCAGGTTATCCTTGTGTAGGCAGTCTGAGTCCATGTAAGGGGCCAGGATAGGACAGAGAGAAAGGACATAATAAAGAGTTAGCCAGAGCGGGGAGGAGTGAAATAGGTGAGGGAGATCAAGAAGTACAAACTTCCAATTACAAAAAAATGAGTCATGGGGATGAAATGTACAGTAAGGGGAATATAGTCAATAATAATGTAATAACTTTATATGGTAAAAGATGGTAACTAGACTTATGTGATGTATAGAGATAGTGAATCACTATGTTGTGTACCAGGAACAAATATAGTGCTGTAGGTCAATTACACTTCAAAAAACAAACACACAGATAAACTCATAGAAAAAGAGATCAGATTTGTAGTTACCAGAGGCAGAGGGTGGGGGGAAGACGGAACTGGATGAAGGTGTCAAAAGACATAAACTTCCAGTTATAAGATAAATAAGTACCAGGGATGTCATGTACAACATGATTTTTATAATTAACACTGCTGTATGTTACATATGAAAATCGTTAAGAGAGTAAATCCTAAGAGTTTTCATCACAAGGAACAAATACGTTTTTTCTTTTATTTTGTATACATATGAGGTGATGGATGTTCACTAAACTTATTGTGGTAATCATTTCATGATGTATGTAAATCAAATCATTATGCTATACACCTTAAACTTATACAGTGCTGTACATCAATTATATTTCAACAAAACTAGGGGAAAAAAATCAGGTGACACCCCCCCACCAAAATAAAATAAAATAAAAAATAGACTTAGCAACTGTGTGGAAAGAGAACAGCAAATACCACCTGATATCACTTATAATGTGGAATCTAAAATATGATACAAATGAACTTATTTACAAAACAGAAACAGACTCACAGACATAGAAAACAAATTTATGGTTACCAAAGGGGAAAGAGGGTGAGGGAGGGATAAATTAGGAGTTTGGGATTAGCAGATACAAACTCCTATATATAAAACAGAGAAACAAAAGGTCCTACTTACAGCACAGGGAACTATATTCAGTATCGTGTAATGAAACTAATGGAAAAGAATATGAAAAAGAATATATATATATATATATATTTAAAACTGAATCATTTTGCTGTACACCAGAAGCTAACACAACATTGTAAATCAATTACACTTCAATTAAAAAACTAAAAAAAAAAAAAAAAAAAAAGAGTCAGCAACTGTGTGGAACAAACACTCCCCTGCTCTTTCTCCCTTTCCTCTCTGGGGACATTTTGCTTGTTATACTACCTTTTCCTTCAACAAATATTACCTTGTTCATCTATTCATTCATTCAACAACTGTCTATTAAGCTCCTATTATGGACAAGATACAGAGGTAAACACAACAGATACTTGCCCTCAGAGAACTTTTCACCTACTTTCATGTGAAAACTGAGTGGAAGAGAACAAAGATTAAACTCAAATTAAATCAGTCAATCTGGTTAGTAAAAAAATCTTAGGAAAAACACTTGGGAAACTTATCTATTCACTCACATACATCTTCTATGGACAAATATTACTATGTTTCCCATATTCATTCACTCAACACCCACCCCTTGAGCTCCTGTCATGGGCAGGTACAGAGGTGAACAGGACAGACACACCTCTGTCCTGTGGGTGTGGATGGCAGACTACGTGCAAAGAAACCAGTGCTCTGGGCTTCCCTGGTGGTGCAGTGGTTAGGAATCCGCCTACCAGTGCAGGAGACACGGGTTCGTGCCCCAGTCCGGGAAGATCCCACATGCCACGGAATGGCTAGGCCCATGAGCCACAACTACTGAGCCTGCACGTCTGGAGCTTGTGCTCCTCAACGGGAGAGGCCACGACAGTGAGAGGCCCGCGCACCGCGATGAAGAGTGGCCCCCGCTCTCCGCAACTGGAGAAAGCCCTCGCACAGAAACGAAGACCCAACACAGCCAAAAATAAATATAAAATTAATTAATTAATTAAAAAAAAAAAAAAAAAGAAACCACTGCTCTGAAGCCAATAAAGTGGCGGAACAGGACAGCAGGCACCAGGGATTCAGGGACAGACAAGACAGAACCAGCCTCATCCTGGGTGCACACCTAGTCTAACAGGGTGACTGATGGGAAAGCAGCAAAGTGACTGAGCCCAGAGACCACCAGCCCTTTGCCCTGACTGCACCCCTGATTCCAAGCAACCAGCTCACGGCCAGGCAGGGGTCTCACAGAATCATGGAATCACAATTATAGAATTTCAACATCGGAAGAGGCCTTAGGCCTCTGTCTCCAGAACTGGGAAGGAGTGTATGGACAACTCGGGGGAAACATTAAAAGGACACGTCTAGTGGGCAGTAACCGTCGCAGAGCCCAATATGTCCGTTACTGGTATTGGGGGAACAATGTGAGTCAATTGATTTGGTCTGTTTTGTGCAAGACTTGGAATTGAGGCCCTGCCTTATCCTTTTTCCCCCTTAAAATTTGGTGAAATTTAATTTTTTTTAGTAGCAACTTTACTGAGATATAACTCACATACCACACAATTCACCTTTTTGAAGTGTACAATTCAATGGTTTTTAGTATATTCACAGAGTTGTACAACCATCACCACAACGAATTTTAGACCATTTTCATCTAAAGAAACCACATACTCCTTAATAGTCACTCCCCATTTCCCTCCTCCATCACCTCCAAGCCCTAGGCAATCACTAACCTGCCTTACCTTTTACTGCCTATTTGAAATGAAAAGGTCACATGCTCTGTGAGCCTCAGTTTTTTTCACCGACTAACACATCTTCTCGGTGGCCACACACCTTCATCAACAAACACTGTGGGTCTGTGAGTAGAACCCCAGGCTCTGCACAGTGGGGCACCAGGGTGGGGCTGGGGTCAGACTCTCGGAAGACAAAACCTGAGTTAGGTGGCCGATGGAGGGAAAAAAATCTCTGAACAGTGGGGTCAGAGGCCAAAGGGCAAATACAAGCTCAGGGCCGGGGACCTGGGCAGAGATGCCACAGCGCTAGTGGCACTTCCTGGGGCGGTGATGGCCTTGCACGTCCTCCTCTGGCAGGCCCAGGGAGACAGTCCCACAGCGAGGTAAAGCCCTTATACTTTGGAGTCAGACATCCCAAGTATAAGTTCTGGGTCCTGACTTGCTGGTTGTGTGAACTTGAGGTGACATAACTTCTTAAGCCTCGCCTGCCTCATCTGTGAACTGAAGGAGGAAACCGGGACTGGGCTCAATGGATCACATCTCACGATGCACTGAACTCCCCTCCCAGCAGCCAGAGAGCTTTGCACCCAGCGGCAACGCAGTCACTCCCTCCAACCGGACCAGAGGTCTCGCCTCCCCACGCCTGCCAACACCAAGCACACTTTCAGGAATGGTCACATCGATTATGAAAGCAGGGGATCGTTCCAACCTCCGCAGCTGTATGCTGCCCGGCCCCAGCTCGCTCAGGCCCCCGAGAGCCCTGTGCAGCTTGGAGCACAGAACCTTCTAATGAGCACCCACCCACCTTCCCCTCACAGCTGGTACCAGCTGCTCGTTACCCCACTGGAGCTGCCAGGGTCTCCCTCACCTGACTGTGAGGCCCCTTGGGGGTACCCGCACCACACACACTGGGTGTAGGCGCAGCTAAGCACCTCCCCCTCCCCAATCTTCTCCCAGCCCACCAGCATCTTCTTCTCCCAAGGAACTGGATTTTACACACGCACACACTCACGTGAGCACACACACGCCTCTTCCTTTTCTTTTTTTGGCTCTTCACATGTCAACCAGAGCTAACACTTATAAACTGAGCCTATAAACTTGACCCTGAAAGAGAAGCTGTAAACTCTCTCATCCGGGGATCTCCAGACCGGCGCTGAACACACGCTGGGAGAAAGGAGATTACTTCCTACTTCCTGCTTCCTAGATCTTTCCACCCAGATTCTTTGGCCTAAGACAAGTACATCAACTCCCATCCCCAGCTGCCTCCTGGGAGAAATCGACCTGAAATTGGGTGCCTTGGTGTAGGAATCTGGAGGTATCCACAGCTGGGCTCAACCTAGAACTCAGGGAAGGAACTAGGCTTCATGGCGTCAGCCAGGACCAAGAAACCCAACCCCGGCGAGCTTGAGAGGAAAGGAACACATTGACTCACATAGCCGGCGAGCTTGAGAGGAAAGGAACGCGTTGACTCACATAGCTGGGAAGGGCCAACGGTGGACGTGGACCCAGGGCTCAAACGCTCCCATGTGTCACCATCGCCCTCTCCACCCCCCCTTCCTGCTTCCACACGAGTCGCCCTTGTTTGTTTCCTCTGCCGATGGGAAGCTTCCTGAAGAGAGTCTGGGAGCTGGCCGGGCAATTCCATCAGCCCCGAAGAAGAGCACCCCTCTCCCAGAGCAGGGAGGACTCCCGTGGGTCCTGGTCGGCCACGTGCCCAACCCTCCAGTCCCGGGGCTCAGTCTGCTTCCAGAAGGAGGAGGATGAAGGAAAGTGTGCTGCAGGCAAAAACAGTAGCTACAACAGTCCTCTGCATGGCAGCTATTTTCAAACATGGGAAACTTCATCTGTGTGTCAAAATAGAGCCCGAGTGCTCTAAAGTACGGGAAGAGTCTGGGAGGCTGAGAAGGCTGCCAAGAAAAGCCATTCTGCAAACAAAACTGTGTGTGTTAGGACAAGGAACCTCCTGGAAAGCAGTTTGTAGCAGGCTTCCTTGAGAGCACTGGCATCTCCTGACCTTGGCTGAGGAGCCCCTGCTCTCATCGAGGCGGAGCCAGGGTCGCTTTACTTGGGCATTGTGCAGGGAGGGAGGGCTCAAGGCTCCCTCCACCCCTGACCCTCCCGCTTAGAGTGACCCCTGAAGGTAGCTTAGAGCAGCAACCCACCACCTCGCTGGAGAAAACTCCACCACCTTCTACAGAAGGAGGTCTGCCTCTGGCTCATTCCTGCTTCAAGGCCTCAGCCAGGTGGGCTCTCCTTCATCCTGTCCCTGCAGGTCTACAAGGAATGTGACCGTGGGTCCTCGGGGTCTGGTCCAGACTTCCACCGTGAATGATATGGGCCAGCTGGCCTCCCCAGCCAAGGCCCCCTCTAAAGTAAGCACATCCCACAAAGAGACATGAGCACTCCTCCTGTTAGCAGGCTTTTCCCTCACCCTGGAGTAACAGTAGGCTCTTGCCCCACCCCAACCCCCATGTGCCGAGACGCCTCCAGCTCTTCTGTGCCCTTCCTGAGGCCACAGACGGTTTGAATGAGAAAGCCAACCCCAACGTGAGGAAGTGACCAGTGCAGGTTGGATCGGCAGGGTATGCAGAGCATAATGAAGGGAACAGTAAAGGTAGCCAACACCAGAGGAAAACCAGGGACAGAACTGGGACGGAGGCAGCAATAAAAGTGATGATGAAAAAAACAACAGCTATATTCCTTGAGCACTTACTACACGCCAGGCCTTAAGTGCTTTAGATGCATTAACTCAGTTACTTGTTAGTTTTAAATGTACAAATACCCTCCAAGATATTTCTTAACTACAAAGAGAAAGTACCTTACAGAGGAGAAACCAGGTTAAACAAAGGTTAAAATTGCCAGGAATGGGACATAGTGACACCGGGAGTCCCCAACAGGATGCACTGAGGGCAAAACACCGCCTCTGTGGTATTCTTGCCAAAAATACAAAACCTCACGCAAATCCTGAGAAAACATCAGACAAGCCCAAGTTGAAGGATATTGTTCAAATAACGAGTACACTTCAAAAAGATTAAAGTCAGGAAAGGCAAGGAAAGGTTTAGAAACTAAGACTGCAGAAGGCCAAGGAAAAATAACTACATGTAATGTGGGACCTTGAACAGCAGCCTAATGGACATTAGTGGAAAAAATTAGTAAAATCCCATAAGGTCTGTAGTGTAGGTAATAGAATTAGAGCAGTACTGATTTCCTGTTGTTGGTTGGTTGATGTTCATTTTGATCATTATGATGTGGTTATGTAAGATGTTAATGTTAGGGAAAGTTGGGTGGACGTATATGGGTACTCTCTGTTCTACAACTTTTCTGGAAACAAAAAATTAATTCAAAATTAAAATTTTAAAATTATTTTTGAACTTCAAGTTTTCTAAGTGCAAGATTCCCCAAACAAATCAATCCCATCTCAGAAGAATAACTTACAGGGTTGGTCTACCAGCAATGAAAAATGCCCAGACTTTGAGTAAAGCAGAAAATATTTTGTTTGCCATATTATTAAAACTCTGCCACAGCCGAGTTTTTTAAATTGTTAAAATAGCTCCTATTTGTTGAGCAGGTACTCAGTTGCAGGGACCGTGCCAGCTCATTCCAATAAGCACCTCTGCGATTTCTGTAAGTGTGACCAGCAAGACAGGCCATGAAATGCTCCTCCCCCGCCTCATGGGCCAGCGGGCTCTCCATGGGGTTGTGCTGCATCTTCTGTTCATCTTGTTCTCCAATCCAGCAGGACTCCATGAGTGAGAAGTTTCTCTAGCTTTTCTGACCATGCATCACAGCCCCTCCTTCTTCATTCCTTCCACAGTGACTCACTCTGGGAGGCTTTCGAAATCAAATAAATAAAGGCATTTCCCACCAACTCTAAGCCCGACAACTTTAGCCCTCAATACTCATTTCTTACATCCCACAAGAGAAAAAATACATGTGAGATTACTGCTATTTAAGAGGTTCGGGATTGCCCAGGTTTGATCATTTTCTTGGTTCTTCTCTCCTTGTGCCTCTCTGGGGTTCTCCCATCTCACCAGCCAGGGGGATAAGAGCAGACCAGAGGCTGCACAATCTGCAACTCTGGCTCCTGACTCACTGCCGCTCCGGTGTGTTGGGCCTCAAGGTTCCAACGGGCAGAACAGACAGGACTTGAGCCTTGTTGCCATTCTGGCCCATGGCACCTGTTGTCTGACCCTGGGTCTCTGCACAGTGAGGTTTCCTGCTAGGCCCCTCCAAGCCTGCCCCTTGGCTAACTTGGCGATGGGCCAACAAAATTCTGTGTTTCCATCCTCTTCTCTACCCACAGACTAGAAATAAATCATCCAATGATTGGTTAACATCTCATGACTGTATCCCATTTTGCAATGAGGTGGGACAAGTGGGAAAAGGCATTCTGAGCCCAGTGCCTTGAACCCTTGAACGAGAGGAGGAAGAGTCCAGAGGGCCACTGATTCAAAGGAGGCAAGCGCCAGGCCTTTATCCAGGGAGAGCTTGGATAGGACCAGACCGAGGCGAGGAAGGCCTGGCCACCTCCCACCCACTCAGGAATTTTGGGCAGCTGAAGGGGTGCTGCCTGGGCAGGGCCGGGTGTCTGTGAACAAGCCCCAGAGCCCCCTTCCCTGGGCCAGCCCTCACTCCCACCCCACCCGTCAGTAGCTGCAGCACAGGGGACAGCGTGGAGGACAGGGCAGGGGGAGACAGCTTTGGCCCAGGCCCTTTCAGGCCAATTCCCATTGTCACCACCAGGATAATAAAGACAAACAAGGGAGGGAAGGAGAGGCCTCGTGCCAAGGCAGTCAGAGGAGGGTTGAGGGTGCTTTGAGGGGGAGCACAGGGCAGATATCAACAAGGACAAGGCAAGGTAGCAAGTGCTCTGACCCCGACAACAAAGGAACTGACCTTGAATACTAATCTTCTTCCTTGATCAGAGGGGCATTCACACATCCACCACGCTCCTGGGCAACCCAGAGCCGCTTGGAGGGGAACTGAAGGTCTGCACCCGACCCCTACCTGTCCCAGAGGTAAAAGCATTCAAAGAGACCAGGAGCCAAGGGACAGTCCTTTTAAGTCAGGGGAAAATTTACTGTAGAAACCATAAAATGGAACCCCTCCCACTTCGTAAGGCCTCCCCCAGACCTGGGGCCTCAGAGACCCATTTCCCCAGGATGGGGGGTGGGGGCAGGGGGGACATCTGGGGGGTCTGACTGTGACCCTAAGTCTATAAAGTGGACAAGTGTGACCCCGAGAGTGTGCTGGGCTTCAAGGCAGATCTGTCCCTACAGGGAGAAGCCAGGTAGGCAGGTCCTGCAGAGGAGGAACTGAGTGAAGGACAGGAGGGCGGTAGAGGAGGAGGGGTGGGCCGAGAAATGAACTTGGAAGGTTTCCCACTGGTTTCTTCACTGGAGGTAGACTGAAGAGTGGGGTTCAGTGGTGGGAATACTGGGGAGCGGTGCAGCAGGAGGACCCTAAGGGAGAGGCCCGGCAGGAGGCTGTGGGAGCAGCGTGGGCAGCTCAGAACCAGGGAGCTGACAGGATGAAGGAGCAGAGGATGGGGGCGCAGATGGGTGAGGAGTGCCTGTCGCACAGGGCGGGCGGGAGAGCATGGGGTGAAACGCCGCAGAGGGCAGGGGCTAGGAGGAACAGCCTGGGGACTCCGGTTCAGAATAGAGCGCGGTCAGAAGTGCTGGCCTCCTCCCACTACTAAAATCACCTTGAAATGACAATAAGGGAGACAAAAATAAAGAAACCCAAGGCAGCACTGGCAACGAACATGGTACCAGCAACAGAAAGATTTCCTCTCGGAAAGATGGAAAACACACGGAATTGTATTAATGGACAAACCAGAAGGAAAGCACAGTCCAGAACATGAACAAGAAAAGGCTGCAGGGGATACGCGGCCGGCCTTCCCATGGGAGCCCCACAGAAGTTCCCAGGTTCGAGGAAGCAATGGGGGTGCCTGGCTGCACACCATCTGGACCAGCACTGCCCCCCACCAAACATACACACACACACACGCACGCACATGCACACACATATATACACAAGTTGGGTGAGCATGAGTTCAGATGCTTACATGCTAGGAAATGTTCCCTAAACTGAGCAGAGAGATGCAGTATGTGGGTTGGGAGAAGCTAAGCAGAACACCCCAAACAAGCCCAGAGCAAAAAAAAGGAAAGGCAGCTCCAGCTTCTGGGGTCAAATCTACCTGTTCCCCACCTGCTCAGCCCCTGACAGGACATCGGCCTAAACCAAGACACACACGCATACAAACCCTCACTCCAAATGCAGGGAAGTGACCTTTTGGGTGAATAGCCTTGAAAAAGAAATCCTTCTCAGGAACTTATAAAGTCAGTTCAATCCTTCATTCACAAAAATGGCAAATAATCACTTAATACTCTCTTCATAACCAAGCCCTTAGAAAATCTGTGGATTATCAAAATAAATGTCTAATTTATTTTCTTATAGGAAGTCATTGCATCCATAAAGAACAGGCGGCTATGGAAAGAGGAGTATTCAGAGAACAAGATATTGCTTTGGAAATTTTTTTAAAAAGTAAAAGACATAGCCAAAATAAATAATTTCTGTAAAGGGCTAAGTAATAGAACAGTTATGACTGAAAACTAAATTGTTTCTGTCATGGACTGTAATGATAGTTACAGCACAACCCTAATCTACTCAAAATCATAGCACACTTGAATGTCTCAATAGAACTGTTACAAAAAATAGCCCAGCCCCCTGCCCACCCCACCCCCCCGGGCTGGAGGAGGGATCCTTCTGACGCAAGTTTTCTGGACTGTTCTTCAGAGATGCCCCAGGGGCTGAGATCCAGTTCCATGGTGCCCGTTGGCTTAACACATACTCCTATTGGCTGTCTGCCTTCCCAACATCACTTCACCATGGACCATGCACCTGCACTTCCCAAAACACTAACTTGAGCTAGAATCCTCCTCTTTAAGATGTTTCTGGAAGAACCCCAACCAAGGGTAGGATAATATCTTATTTTGATATAATTATTTTAAAAGAAGAGGTGGTTGAAGTTGGTACCAGGATCAGAGTTACTGATGGCCTTTCAATAGAATGGTTAGGAAAGCCAATTGGGGGAAGGGCTTGGATGATGAGCTAGAAGAGAGTGTTAGTTGAAGACAGGCTAGCAATGGGCTGTACACAGGATGGTAGGATTCCAGAGCAATGAGTGAGCCCATGCTGACAATGAGGATGCAAGTTCTTCATGTGGCCGGCTTACTGCTTGCGTAGGATGAAAGAGCATTTCCCTGATACAGGGCAGCTGTCGGGAAGCTGCAAGCACCATTGTTCAACCGCCTGGCCCCTGACTTCGAAATAAGCCCTTGGATTACAATCAAATTAAAAACTCTACTTCTGCTGCTTCAGCGCAATCAATAATTCCCTTTCACAATGCACAACAGACAGGAAGAAAACAACTGCCAAAGCTCAGAAGCCACTACAATGGTTGCTTGGGTGAAAATTCCTAAACACAGATTAAAGTGAGAGAAGCAGGAAATAAACCTAAACAGGTCTCCATCTTTCAAATAAACCTAAATGAGGCTTCATCTTTCAATTTAAGGGCATACACACACACACACACACACACACACATATACACACATTAATGCAGTACTTCAATTATTCTAAGATGTAATAGTTCATTTTTTAACAGCCCCGCAATTGAGACATATTGTACAATTGACACAAATCATATTGGGCTTTTTAGTGGTATATAAAAAGTACTGAGTCTTACAATTAATAAATATGGAATTTCATATGTGATGTGAACAAACAAGATTTTAGGGCCTCCTTAAAGACAAAAGTTCCTCATTCTTGGCCTCTATCTTTCAAGATATTAAGGGCAGGCTTCCCTGGTGGCGCAGTGGTTAAGAATCCGCCTGCCAATGCAGTGGACACGGGTTCGAGCTCTGGTCCAGGAAGATCCCACATGCCATGGAGCAACTAAGCCCGTGCGCCGCAACTACTGAGCCTGTGCTCCAGATCCTGCGAGCCACAACTACGGAGCCTGCGAGCTACAACTACTGAAGCCCGCGCGCCTAGAGCTTGTGCTCCGCAACAAGAGAAGCCACCGCAATGAGAAGCCCGCGCACCGCAGTGAAGAGTAGCCCCCACTCGCTGCAACCAGAGAAAGCCCACGCACAGCAGTGAAGACCCAACGCAGCCATAAATAAATAAATAAATAAATAAATACATTTATTTTAAAAAAAGATATTAAGGGCAAAAAAACTTTCAAGTGTATTGAGACCTAAATAAATCATGATAAATATTTTCAGATTGTTAACCTTAATTAGGTAAAGCTCAGTTTCAAAATTACTTGGCAGGTGACCCTAGCATTTAAAAAATAAAACTAATATAGAATTAACATAAAGGAAAAACTAATTTATCCTATAATCTAGACAGCCCTGCACATGAAGTATTTACTTTCCTGTTCTAAACAAGAATTTTTACTTCATCTGACATTTTTCTTAAGGCAAATCACAGAAAAGTTAACTTTTGGCCCAAGTAATGGCTTCTTTCATTTCAGCTTTCCTGGAAGTGAAAATAAGCCACCCTTTACCTTCATAAATGCATTCTCCCTTCCTGCATCTAAGGGAAACAAGATAACCCAGAACATCAGACTTCCAGGCCATACCAATCAGGAGTAGAAAAGTAGGAGGTGGTCACACTTTGGGTGCCTTTAATTCTGGATTCAACTTCAAGTGAGACTCAAACTTCCTGCTCTTCTTTTCCATTCTCTCTCAACCAACTCAAGAAAGGAAACCAGGGTCAGGGATGGAAATGAGCCATTCTGGTCTCTTTCACCCTTTTCCTCTTAAGGTGTGGTTGGGTTTATGAAAAGTCCAAACTCTGGCAATGCTCATTTAGCCTTTTTGACCCTCAAACTCAAAAACCCTCAAACTCAAAAACAACATGACTTAGGAGTAACCATGAAAAAAGGTCCAAAAAGAAGTTTCCACTGAGGCCTCAGTTATTGAACAGTTCTCCAAAAGTGAATTAGGCTGTAATGCTTACATCCAAGAGATGGAAGCTCAGGTGAGAATCCAGCTCATGGGCACCAACAGCGCTTGCACGGGATCAGTCAGTACCAACACTGAGCCCAAGCATGTGGAAAGCTGTAACATCTAGTATCCCTTTGCTGAAAAGGGTCATCCCATGAGGCCGATGACCAGTGTTGTGGGCTCAGGTAACAACTGCATGAGAGCTTCTGTCTAATAAAGAAGAGCCAGAGAGCATCTCACCCACCAGACATTGTCAGCACCAAGGACTGATGTTCGAATAATGGCACATGTCAAGAAGAGGCTCACCAAAGGCCCTCAGTGGTCCTCCAAACATGTTTCAAAACCTGCTACATCTCTTCTTTCTCTGTAGACTTGAAATCTCAGTGAAGGAGACTCCCTAAAAGAAAAAAATTAAATCTTCCTCAGAGGAGAAATCTATTACTTAAGAACACATGGTCAAGTTACATGGACACAAGCAATTTGTGAACCAAATGCCTATGAATGCTCTGAGAGCTTCATTACTCTTCTCTAAACCTGATGTGGTGATGTGGCCACCACCCTCTACTCGCAACCACTGGAGCAGAGAGGTCGGATGCAGGCACATGAACCCTTTAGAAGGACCAAGCTTAAAAATCTTCAAACCCATATCGAGTGTCTGTGCCCCCATACTCGCTCACATGTATGGCCTCAACATTCCCACTAGGAGAGGACAGTGTGCTACATGTTCTCACAGTTCTGTTTTTTGAGTTTCATCCAATGCCTACTTGTTTTTAATTGAGCGTTAGCAGTTTCTTCTCAACAAAAGTCTAGGAAAGAAACTTAAGTGGTCGAAGCTGCTCTATGTTTCATCACCGTGGATACAAACCCCAAAATGGACATGGCTTAGGATGATACAATCTTTAAGACACTGCTCCATTCCACTCACTCCATTTTTTTTTTTTTTTTTTTTTTTTTTGTGGTACACAGGCCTCTCACTGCTGTGGCCTCTCCCGTTGCGGAGCACAGGCTCCGGACGCGCAGGCTCAGCGGCCATCGCTCACGGGCCTAGCCGCTCCGCGGCATGTGGGATCCTCCCGGACCGGGGCACGAACCCGTGTCCCCTGCATCGGCAGGCAGACTCCCAACCACTGCACCACCAGGGAAGCCCCACTCACTCCATTTTCAGTGAGTATAAAGAGTTAAATCCTTTATACTCACTGAAAGTGGAAGCGTAAATAAGTATTCATACTCCTCTCTAAAGACTACATGGGAAAGCACTTTTAAGAATTTTAAATACAAAGACAGATGAAAAGGTATAGTTCAATATTACTGTAATAGTTTCTGGGGGGAAAAATGGCATCTTTGGGGAAAATGTAATTAAATGCTGGAAACAGAGATTATAGATTACACAATACACGTGACAATTAAAAATATGGTGACTTTATTTCCATCTGCTTACAGTCCCCAGTATCACATCTGGTAAGAATCTTCATATCTATAACACAAAAATGTCTCAAGAAAGCATGTTACAAGACAGTATATATAAGCAATAGTTTGGCAGAATTCTAGTTCATACCCCCCCCAAATTTTTAATTCAAAAATAACAATTAACTTTATTTAACATATGTTATACTTACTACTTAAAATACCATGCTCTAGTTAAATAATTAATCACCAACACTGTATACAAATAAAATATTACACAAAATATATTTAAGAAAATGTTTTGGTATTTGATCTGAACAATAAATAAAAACACAGGCACTTCTACACTGAGACAGGAAAGCAGTCACTACTCAGGATAATAATTTTGTATAAGCAACATGTAATCATGTGGCAAGAATAGAATTGTGCAGCTTTAAACTGAAAAACCACTGATAAAAAGGTCTGCAACTTCGATCTTTTCACTTAAAGTTCAAAAGTTACATATGCTTTCCTGGTCCACAATGAAAAATCATAAACACAATATGGTTACCAGGGTCAATTCAATCTTCAGTTTGAAGATTATGGAATCATACTCATTATTTTCAAATACTAAAAAAGAGAGAACTATCACGATACCACCCAGCAAACGAAATACAAGATAGTTAAGCTTTCTCCTTATTATGACCAAAAGACCATACTAGATAAACTGGATGAATGTCACACGGTGATTCCCATTTTGCAAAACTGATTGATTAGATTAACCCAAGGAAATGTTGGGGCAGCAGGAAATTTCAACAGAAGTTAATTTTTCCTGACTATTTAAAAAATTCATCCAAATTTCATGAAAATAAATGTAATTCCATTTCACAAAAAGCATTGAGTCATATATAACAGTGTCTTTGTAGCCAATAGGTTTATGAATACCTAAATTGCAGATAATTCACTCATTATAATGGGAAATAGGATTACCATCATATGAGGGCAAAACAAAAATAACTTAACACGATCAGATTCCAGAAACATGATTTCAGATGACAAGGGGGACAAGTTAGAAAACAATGACCACTAGCCAGCAGGAAGGGTCAGAACCATTCATCCTGTCATATCCTACATAAAAATTAGGATCTTCTGCTTTCCCTCTTCAGAAAGTACTACATTGAAAGGTTTAGAGGCCCTCATATGGATACTACTCATAAAGGCAGTTTTGATGGTTTTACATAGAAATTACCTCTAATGTGAGAGAACACAACATGGGAACTATTTGAGATACATCTTTCTATGCAAAATTTAGTTTTGTACATAATTTAGCAACTTAAATGAGCATTTTGCAACCGAGACCAAATATCAATCATCTCTTGAGGTTTCCTACTATGTACCAACATCAAACCTACATAGGAACAAATGTTATTCCTGTTTTTCTCTTCTATATCAAATGTCCTGAAGCCTTTGTGTTTCTCTGGAACGAGGCCAAGTTTCTGAAGGCACATTCCAGTATAAACATCATCGATGGGGTAGAGAAGGACCTGGTCAGTTACATTGTATAGCCTCAGGGCCAGGTGGCCGGAGTACAGGAATCCACCTCCCCCTGCATAAGGTGGGTAGACACCAGTGTAAACAACTTCCGGGATGTAGTACTTGAGTTTCTTATCCCGATGAGGTCCAGCATTGTGAATCACATCACCTATAAACAAATCTTTGGCTTTGTTCTTGGATAAGCTATTCAAGTAATTCAGGATGTGATGGGTGTTCACAAAAACATCATCATCACCCTTGAACACGAACTCAGCATTTGGGCAGGAAGTGCTCACCCACCTGAGAAAGAGTACTTCTTTCAGAGATAAGTTGAAGAAGGTGTCTCTGTAGTTCCACATAAGAATGTCTTGGTGCTTCTCACTCTCAAATTTCAGCATATCTGAAAGGTCAGGATGGTTGTCCTCTGGGGAGGTCTGGCCCAGTAAAAAGACTCGCACCACTGTTTGGTTCCCCACATTGGTTTCTTTGCCCCAAGATTCCCGAATCGCTTGCCTTCTGTCGAAATGTGAAGTAAGGGACTTAATCGCCAGCAATAAGAAGGGCTTCTTTGCACACTTATCAGGTTGATCTATAAGCAGTGAATAATTTCGACATCTCAAATACAAGAGAAAGTCTTTAAATCTGTCTGGCAAACTGTCGAAACCTGAAACTACTGACGTGACCCTCAGGTCAGGTTCACAATAATTCAGATGGCTTATGTTGGAAAATCCGTATGCTTCCCCTGTCTGGTTGGCTAACATGTTCAAAATGGGATTGTACTTCCTGTTCAGCTTTTCTTGTTCCCTGTTCCAATATGCCTTGGGAGGGTCAGATATCTTCCAGAACTTTTCTTTGGGTATTATTACTTCCCCTTTTCCATTTTTTTCTTGGCTACTGCTTTTGGAGACTTCCACAATCAAATAAATGAAGACATTTACCATCATCAGGATTCCCAACAACTTTATTCTTCGACGTCCAACACTCATTTCTCATATCTGAAATAAAAGAGAGGAGCATTGTATTGATTAGATTATTATTAATTGCGTTTGCTCACATGTCACTTGCCTCTTTTATGTCCCCAGGAAATAGCGGTTTAGAGCACAGATTCCAGACTTGCACTGCCTGGGTTCAAATCATGGCCCTATCATCCTAGATTCAAGCTCTGTGACCTTGGGCAAGTTGTATAACCAATGTCTCAGCTTCTCCATCTATAAAATGGGAATAATAACCCACTTCATAGGATGGTTGTGAGAGCTATATGCCTTTATATGTAAGCTTTTAAAACACTGGCTGGCCTATAGCGAGCTGTGTATAAATGACCCTTAACATTGTGGCTGTTTTGGACACCGGAGGGCAAAGATACGCATTAACTAGATAATTCACAGGTGCTTCAACTTCCTTGCTTACACAAGGACATATACAAATCAGTGTGCTGCAAACGGATGTACTCACAATTCATAATAACAAATACAGTTTATATTTGTTATTATGTACATACCTGCACACACACATAACTGTATTTATGTGAGTTGCAACATGTGCAGGTCCATGTCATTCACTTTGATCCCCTATTTTACTCTATTTTTTTTTAAATGGTGGCCACAACCTTGAATTGCTTCCTGACTTTTCATTTTACAGATGAGGAAACCAAGGCAGAAAGATTAAGACACTTGCCCAGGGCTGCAGGGTTAGGAGGTGGAGGAGACACTAACCACACTGTGTTCAGAGAGATGAAACCAGCTTCACACCAACTTCATCCAAATCGCCCACAACTGAGACGAACCAAAATGTCATCAACAGAAGAATGGATTATGAAACTGTGCTATATTCATACACTGGAACAACCCCTAGCAATAAAGAGGAAAACTACTGCCATGAGCAACAACAGTGAGGGAGAGAGAGACCTCAAACTCCATTTATGTTAGGTTCAAGAAGGCAAAATTAATCTAGGCCGTAGAAATCTGAAAGTGATAGGGGTAGGGGTTTTGAATGGAGAGAGTCAGGAGGGGCCTTCCTGGGTATAGACATATACTGTGTATGTCTTGATTTGGATGAGGTTTCATGGGTGTATACATTTGTCAAAAGTCAAACTGTATTCTTAAGATCCCTGCTGTTTATAGCAAGAAGGAAAAGAGAAAGGAAAATGACATTTTAGTGAAATATCAAAGGCCAAGAATAGATTTCAGGCTGTGGGCAACAGAACAAAGAAAGAGTAATGAGATGGTTTGCTGGGGTTGTAACTGCAGAGTTCTAACACTAGTGAGACAGATGGCCCAAGAACAACCAGTTAGATAAGCTTGACATTAAAAGACAACCCCAAAAAGTGGAATGGCAATACACGGTAAAGAATTTTCTTATCAGGTTGGGACCTCCCTGGTGGCACAGTTGTTAAGAATCCGCCTGCCAATGCAGGGGACACGAGTTTGAGCCCTGGTCTGGGAAGATCCCACATGCCGCAGAGCAACTATGCCCGTGTGCCACAACTCCTGAGCCCACGTGCCACAACTACTGAAGCCCGCGAGCTCTAGGGTCCACGTGCCGCAACTACTGAGCCCACGTGCTGCAACTGCTGAAGCCCAGGCGCCTAGAGCCCGTGCTCCGCAGCAAGAGAAGCCACCGCAATGAGAAGCCCGTGCACTGCAATGAAGAGTAGCCCCCGCTCGCCACAACTAGAGAAAAACCCGTGCACAGCAACAAAGACCCAATGCAGCCAAGAACAAATTAAAAAAAAAAGAATTTTCTTATCAGGTTAATTCTACAGCTGAGAATTCATCCTCAGAAAAGAATCCCAAAGAAGTATTGCTTCTCAGGCACGGTGCATTATCTTGATACAAGGAGCCTCTGAAGTAGGTATTGTTACTTTTATTCCTATTTTATACCTGAAGAAACAGATTTAAAGAAGTAACTGTGTTAAGGGCAGAGCTGGAATCCTAGCCAAGGTGATGGGGGTTCTAAGACCACCATGTCAAATGGTAGCCACTCTTCTCTGACCTCTAGAACAAAATGGGTTTTTTTATTGGGGGGGGCTGCAGTTAATAAACATTGATTCTTCTAAAATTTCAATACAAAATGTGAAAGTTCAAAAAGGATGGTGTAAAGGAAAGAGTTTGGTATCACTGGAGGAGCATGCGATTTTGTTTATTTGTTTTTTTAAAAATTTATTTTATTTATTTATTTTTGGCTGCATTGGGTCTTCGTTGCTGCGCGCGGGCTTTCTCTGGTTGCAGTGAGCGGGGTCCACTCTTTGTTGTGGTGCACAGGTTTCTCATTGCAGTGGCTTCTCCTGCCGTGCAGCACGGGCTCTAGGCACATGGGCCTCAGTAGTTGCGGCACGCGGGCTCAGCAGTCGTGGCTAGCAGGCTCTAGAGCGCAGGCTCAGTAGTTGTGGCGCACGGGCTTAGCTGCTCTGCAGCATGTGGGATCCTTCCAGATCAGGGCTCAAACCCGCATCCCCCGCATTGGCAGGCGGACTCCCAACCACTGCGCCACCAGGGAAGCCCTGTTTGTTTTTTTAAAATTGAAGCATAGTTGACTTACAACATTATATTAGTTTTAGGTATACAACATTGTGATTTGCTACTTTTATAGATTATACTCCATACAAAGTTATGATAAAATATTGACTATATTCCCTGTGCTGTCCATTACATCCTTGTAACTTATTGATGATGTATTTTAATCAAGGGTAGTGTTTATTTATTTATTTGTTACTATAAGATTTAAAAATTCACTGGGTTCTAACAAATAGTCTCAAGGCAGAAGTATCTGTCACACTGAGAATGCTGTGAAGTTATCACTATGTTGAACAGCCCAGATTAGATCAATGGGAATTCACAAACTGTTTTGCGTCTCTTAAAATCTGTCCAGTAGATCCAAATCTAGTTGCTTGTATTTATCACTGCTAAATAGTTTCGGTTAAGGATATATAAGTAAAAGATGTTTTTATAAAACCAGTCCCTACACCATACCTTCCACTCCTCAAAGCCTGTACACAGCTAGAGAACATGGCAGATGATAAAGTTATGTGGGTGCTCTCAGCTCACCCAGGTAAGCAGCCTCCCATCACCACTCCATTCTCCCCTCACTTCTCAACCACTACCCACCCTCCACCCCTCAAGAATCCCACTACTGAGGTACCAAGAAAGGGCCTTCTTAAACTTCCTCCAAAGATGGCGGTAAAAAAAAAAAAAAACCCACAAGATATTCCCTACTCCTTAATTATAGTTTTAAAGGGTCCCGAGTCACACACAACCTGAATAATTCATAAGTCTATGGTCCATGCCCTCCTTAGGTCAGCTCCTTTCAAGTGAGCCTCTGAGCGCAACTTTTATGCAAACTGAAGGCCAGTACATCTTCGGCACCCTAAACCTCTTTGTTATGGGCCTAACTTGCCAGGACAGGAGAGCTCAAGTGGACACTTGGAATGTATTTGTGTGGGTATCTGATACAATTAAAGAATTAGTCATCTTATTAGCAAATAAATCATGGATAGTTTTAAGTTGGGTTTTTTTTGGCCTCCAAATTTGAGACAAAACACTTTCAAAAAAAAAAAAAAAATTCTCTCTAAATTAGGATAATTTTCCTAAAGCTGAAGTAGCACTTGACCCAGTATCACTGGTCTTGCCCTTCATGTGAACAGGCTGAAAGGAGGACAAGGAAAAGTATGAGGGTGAACAGAGAAAGACTACAACGAGCAAGAAGATCTGGAAGGAAAAACAGCACACGCTATGAACAGCTAACTACTTGGCAGAAATTTTCAACTCACAAAAGGAGTATGGATATCAGTAGACTATTCCTGAAATTTCTACAGTAAAACAGGACAGCTTAAGGGAGAAAAAAAGAGAAGCACAGTACTTTTACATAGCAGGTCGTGAAACTATAAGTTAATTTTCCTAGGAAAAGATTCAGGGTGGATAATATAATTCCAGATAAATGAGCCAGTTATGCATCCAGACCTATGGATACCTGCAATCCAGCCAGAACCATCTGAAATGATGGTGTGAAGTTTCGTATCACGAAAAGCACCAATCCTTCTTTCAGGAATACTTTGAAGAGTGCATTAAGCTTGCTGACCCTGGCCAAGGTTTCCAGCTTTATCACGGCAATTCAGGCGTTTATTTCTGCCATCAAGACCCAGCCAGGACCTCCCATATTCTCAGCCAAGACAGGGCTTTGTGGCTCTCAAAGGGACACCATCCTCCCCTTGTTTCAAGGATTCGAGTCCTTGATTCAAGGATTCCAGAACATTTCCTGTCCATTTCTCATTTGTGCACCCTCAGGGAAGCTGAGAGGATACCACTTTACCAGGGAAAAAAACAAAGGCTCCAAGAGGGTTATAACTGGGCT
The DNA here is from genome assembly GCF_949752795.1 of Hyperoodon ampullatus. Taxonomy (NCBI): domain Eukaryota; kingdom Metazoa; phylum Chordata; class Mammalia; order Artiodactyla; family Ziphiidae; genus Hyperoodon; species Hyperoodon ampullatus. The sequence goes on from NC_136928.1 coordinate 36,771,424, forward strand.
GCCTAAATGTCACCACAGTGTTAAGAGGTAAGGCCAAGATGACACAGTCTTCTGGCTCCTAATCCAGGACTTTTGGGATCTCCTCCTTTTTCTACAAGGCATGGCCACATTCTTGTAACCTGGTCCAGGTCAACAGTGAAGTCTCAAGGGCTGGCTCAAGGCTGAAAAGACCCAAATCACTGGGTCATGGTACATTTGGTTGTTACAAAGACTTTCCAAAGAAAGGGAAATTGGAGCCTAGAAGCTCCCAGCCCCACTTCTGACAAGGGGCCAGCCTTCCTTTTCTAAATTCCCAAACGTGCAGCTTGGGCTAACTCTTACCACTATTTCTAAAGGGCATTTCTTCCAAACCAACCTGAGAAGGAAGGGTGGGAAAACCATCCAGATTCTCAATTATACATTTCCATCGAGTGTAAATGTCAACTTTCATTTGTGACCAAGGCACAGTCCCTCGCATGAGAACTAGACTCTTACAATAAACCAAAGTTCATGGAAAGGAGGATAAAGCAGTGACCTCCATAAAAATATCTGTGGGAAAAAGCTCTCTGAATATTTGACTAAATATTCCCATTACAGACATAAAACCAATTCCGTGTCCTTTTTTGAGCAGGAAGTTACATTGCTCAAAAAGAATTTTGAGTAAGAAAACCTACCCTGAAGCTAGGGAAGATGTTATACAACCCTCACTGTGAAACAGAGAATTTTTACTGTAACAGAAATAGAAAATCCCATATGCAGACAAAGAACAACCTTAGCTTTCACTTTGTACTTGGGAGTAGACTCTCCCCAACAGAGACTGAACAGTCTTAAAATTTCTAAAACACTTCAGTTGATTTTGTTTAACAACAACTTCCTTCTTTATTTTGCAATTAAAATATTTAGAAAGGTAGAGACACACACACAAAAATTTGTGTTAGCTGAAAATGGATTATAAAATAGTACAGATGCCATGCTTAAACTATGTGAAAATCCAGATAAGATACCACACAAAAACAAAACCAGATTAATCAGGGTGGTAGGATTATAGGTTATTTTCATATTCTTTAATGCTGCCACACCATCTTCCCCCTTCAGCAGCCTCTACCACTCACATCTAGACTGCCTGGGATGGGGGCTGGGGTACGTCACACACAAATCCTAATGCCAGGTCCCCATTTCTAGAGCCCACATCACTAGCTTGGGCCATGGCTTCCCAGTCCCAGACACTCCAGCCCTGTACTGGACCCTGCGGTGTTCAGCACAGGCTCTGTCACAACATCCATCCCTAGATCACTGCACACCTTTCCGTGGGCCCGTGCTCTCTGCCTGAAGCCTTCTATTAGAGAGGACTCCTCAAAATAATAGTAAAATATGAACACTTATGCTTTATTTTAATAAATATTTAGGTACCACTGGCTATGTGCCAGGCACCAGTGATGCTATGAGGCAGATACTCAGAGAGGAGATTTAACTTGTCCCAGGTCACACAGCTGGCAGATGGCAGAGCCGGGATTCAAACCTAAGTGGCTCCTCCTAAAACTCCAGCATCTGAGTTTTAAACCATGATACAAGTGAACACTGCAGCACAGGCTTAGGACGTAAGGAACTAAAAGGATGATGGTCTGATTTTCAATGGTTAATCTTCTTAAAAGATTATTTTAAAAACTGTTTTTATTTAAAATTTTTAAAGCTTTATATTTATACATCTGAACCCTCAAAACTACCATCAGTCAAAGTCAGATATGAGAGGTAGGGCGGGGTCATAAGTAACATTTACTGAATGACTATTCTGTAGTCATTTCGCTTCCCAATACGCAGTCTATAACAATCCCAATGTTCCATTCCTGGACACTAGACTGGGAACCACTAAAGAGGATGGTCCTAAAAGGTTCCCTCCAGTTCTGAAAGCGAAGCGCTGGCCAGAAGACATTTGAATGTGGCCACTGACAGCTACAAAGACCCATTCTCACAAAGCTCTGAGTCAGAGCCTGACTCCTCCACCCCAAGGGGCTCCGGCATGCTAGGCAGGCAGCCACAAGTAGCTGGTCAGGGACAGAACAGCAACCACACCCGGACCCAGTCCAAAACCTGTGCCCAGGACTGCCTTTGCTGCCCGCACCCCCAGTACCAAAGTGAAAGATAAAAGAAAGGCAGCACCTTCCTGTAATCAGGAAATGAAATGACCAGCCACCCCATCTAGTCAGGCTGAGGCTTGGAGGCGAGAAATCCAAGTTCCTGATTCGGTCACGGGAGTCTGAGCAGACGGCCTCCGTGTCTAGGGGCGTCCTGCTTTCTGCTCACTCTCCTGCACAAACGGGACCCACAAATCCTCCAGGAGATAAAGAGCCCAAGCCCGCTGCCATACCACGGGAGCAGGGGACGTGTACGTCATTCTGCCTGCCCAACCTCCCCCATCCTCCCTCCAGAAGCCTGGTGAGAGTGGCTAAATCCTTACTTCCCAGGCTTCTAACATCTGTTGCCTGGTCCTTGCCAGACTTTTCCAGATTCTGCTCAGATAAAGAGACACAGAGAGCTTGCAGCTAAGTGGGGCCACCTCCCAGCACTCAGGGCAGACAGTGGGGTGGTGATAAGGGTGTGAGTGCAGCAGCTCAGTGGGACCAGAGGAGCTGGGCCATACCTAGAGCTCATTCCTTAATGGGAGCAAGAAGCCTGGCCTCGGTTCTTGCCTGGGCTGGTGCTGGGGAGCCCCAGGATTCCCCCCACAATCTCACCTAGAAGCTGGCATGAAGCGAGAACATGTGTCTGACTGCTTTCTGGTCTGTAAGTCCTAGAACAACTATCAGCTAAATTCAAGGAATTTGTTTCATAGTCATTAGCAGTACCCTTCATGTTCAAAATTTAAAGGGAAAAGTACATATGATGAATCTATTTACCTACATGCCCCCACAGGTGACATTATACATCAAAGTGTCTATAGGACGTGTTTTGGTCCCCATTGATTATAGTTCCCCCAAAACCCAATGTGGCTAATTTTCTCAAATGGTATTTATCATTTAAAATAAAATCAATCACTAAGTTCATTCTTTAAATAAATGTGCATAGAATTTTCAGAAAAGGAGAAAGAGGAAAATTTAGTAAACAATGACAGGGATTAACCCTCCCAGAGGCCATCCTGCCCCTGCCTTTAGTAAAACTGGTAAGAATTTTAGATCTTCAGTGTATAAGATTATGTCATTATAAAACAAGGCTCGTAGATGTTTTGAGGATGGAAATGTTCCAGATCCATAGTTAGTCTGGTACCTGGAGTCAGAGAGCCCAGAATTAAATTCTGGTTATGCTACCTACTACTAGCTGTGTGACCTTATGCAAGTTGCTTGACTTCTCTGAGCCCCAGTTTCCTCATTTGTAAAATGGGGATGATATAACCTACCACACCAGGGTGTTGTCTACTGTGCATTGGGCTTTCAATAGTTTTCCTTCACAGGCTCTGATTCTTCCTCCAAACACTAAGCATACTTATCAAGTTTTGTCATTCATTGCCTCTTTTACAAATATTCTCTCTCTAGAAACCCATCTATCCATCGTCTTAAACATTACCTCCAGAAGAAGTATCACAAGTTGACCCAGCTAACTCCAGATAGTAAATGCCGTGTGGAGTTTCTCTTCCTGGGCCCCCCATCTGCAATGGATCAACTTCCCATGTGCACTCCCCAGCAGGACCTTGAATTGCTTCTTCCCCCTGCTTTCCACATCCAGCACATCTGTGTTCCCACCTCTGTAACATCACTTGCACCTCCTCCTCACCTGTCCTCTATCCCATTCAGGCTCTGCCACTGGCTACTGGAGGAACCCAATGCCTTACTTCCCCCAGCTCCCAAATATGCCCTGTTCCCCCAGCTACTCAGTCTTCAGCCCCTGTACATACATTCCCTCTCATGCTGTTCCCTGGTTTGGTCACCACCACCAACATGGCACCGCTCCCTCATAGCCTAACTGTAACTGTGTTGTCTTCTAAAACTCCTCTCTGCTCCAATCTTGGAGCTTAGGGCCTCATGACCTCTTCCCTTCTTCTGTGAGTTCTCCTGACCAAGGATATGCCCCAGCCTAAGTACCAGCCTCATTCCTCCAATCTTCTCACTCACATGCCCTTCTGGTCCCTTTATGATGATTTGTGCTTCCTTTCACACCACCTCCTGCCAACATCCTCCATCTCTACACCATATACACTTGAACCTCCACCACCGCAAACACATTTCTCTTCCAGAAAAATCCCAGCTTCACTCTGCCACCTGAGGAGTGCCCTCTGTCTGCCATGCCTTCCTGAAGAGCTTCTACTCCTAAATTAGGTCAAGTGTCACTCCTGAAGAGCCCACCTCCCAGGAGTTAGGGTATCCTCTGTGATCAAGGTCTTCACCCTGCACCACCATTACCCCAGCACATGGCATCTGAGAGTCATTCAGCATTTGCTGAATAGAAAGGTATTTGGGTCATCTGGTTAAGTTCACTGAATACAGATGTTCAGTAGAAATTAGATTAATTAAATATACATACCCTTTCTCCAAAGAGATGACACAGGAAAAATCACCTATATGTGTGTTGGTCAACGACACATATGTATTTATAGAAATCTGTCTCACCTGGGTGGGTGTGGGCAAGATTTGAAGAGGTAAACTGTGGTGAAAAGCCCAGCACAGCCCCTCATTTCCCACAGGCGGCCCAGGCCCTCCAGTGTGGGAATGCAGAAGCATGGGATTCAGCAGTGCTTCTAGGTGAGAGCTCCATCCCTCCTCTGGCAGCACACCCAAGCCAACTCTCCTTTATCCCATCCCCAGAGGAGCCTCCACATTCCTTCCTGGTGAGGGAAGGACCTCCAGCAAGTGTTACCCCCACCAAGGCCATGACAGCAGAGGGACAGGGTGAACGTGCGTAAAGGAAGGCAGGCCCCAGTACAGACTGGAAGCTTGGAGGCATCTATTTACCTAGGTGGGAAACCATTTTAGAAAAGAAATGCTGCAATGCAGGCAGTCACTTCTTGGGGAGCTTCATGTGCTTTGGAAGCCCTTGTTAAGAGCCTGTACATGGCTATGGTTTGGTAAGTGTTTCCCCTCCAAGCTCCAGGACCTATGTACAAACCAGTAGAGTCTGGCAGGCTCTCAACAAGCCCTCAGAGAAATCCCTAGAAGATTTCTCTTTGATTCATCCTTCCGTTTGCTTAGTTGGCTTACATGGAATGTATTTCAGTCTGGGTCCAATCAGGAGGCAGAAACCACACAGTAATTCAAGCAGGGGAAGTTTAAAAATATAATAATTGAGTAACTATAAAGATGGAATAGAACTCTAATGCCCTGTACCAGACGAAAAGTACCCAAGAAAGGACAGGCGTGGAAGAAAAGTTCAGAGCTTGTTGAAGTAGGCATACATGGCAGTTCCTGGGTGCCCAGGCCAGAGATGGTCCAGTCACCAGGAGAGCATGAACAACCCTCTGGGATGCAGGCACAAAGCCTGGAACACGCAAGAGTCCCCATCAGGAGGGTTTCAGGAAACAAACCTTGCAGACTGCTGGGACGGTGTGCAGAGAGAACGAGGGTGCGGAAGGAGTCATGCACACACAGGGAGTCCGGCTGGGACAGGAACTGGAGAGGCCGCCCTCTGCAGAAGCTTAGCACGTCAATGCATGACTCGGACAGGCACAGCTCAGGGCCACTGCTCAGGACAAAGATCAGGTGGCCAGCTCACTAGACGGCCAGGATCACGGGGCTCCCAGTGTGTATACATGTGGGGGCTGAAGAGATGCAGCGACCTGGGCTGGGCACAGGCTCCCCCTTCTACCACGGCTGCCAGAGCTGGAGAGAGGACACAGCAGCCACATGCTGGAGAGAGCTGTGGCCTGCAGACCCGCAGGAAAACAGCAGGCTCTACAGGAAGCCTGGTTCTAGACTCTGGGAACCAGGAAGGAAAATCTCTTTTTCCTGCAACATCCTCTTCAGAGTCCTCAACTTAGAGAAGGCAAAGGAAAAATATTTGAAGGCTTTGATCCATTTTCACAGATCAGGCAACAACGGGTGAATTTGGAGCTGACAGGCAATAGTTAAAAACTGATACAAGTTAGAGATCTCTATATCACCAACCTGAAGTCATATTCCAACCATGAACACCGTTACTCAAGTCTGGAGTTAGGGGAAAAGTGTATAAAACATGTATAAAACTGTACAGTGAATTGATAGACAAGCAATAAATACGAGACAGTCCATTTGTCGACATCAGAGGACGAGGCAGGGACCTGAGTGGGGCTTGAAACAGGGTAGATTTCAGAGATGTGAGGAGAAGCAGGGCAGGCAAGAGTGGGGGTGGGGGTACAGGGTGTCTGCATGCAGAGACCAACACAGCCAGTTTGTGGGCAGATGGATGCTGAGGCCACTGGAGAGAACAGATAAGCGCTACTGAGCCCAAGGGCTCTCCACGGGATGGGAGTGCACCATGCCTACATCTAATGTAACAAATGCTGCTGCCAGAGGGATTATAGGAACATGTTTTCTTTCACAGCCCCTCTATTAAAAAAAAAACAAACAAACAGAAGACTGACTAAATCACATAAGAATATGAAATAGGGAAAAATGAAGAACTTCTAAATTGGATGTCCATGTTGATTACAAATACAGTTGGCTACTGTGTTCAGAGATTTAACTTCTATAAAGCAGATTAGGTTCACAAGCGGAAGACAGCATGATCTGAGGGGTTCATCTTCTATCATCAGATCTCTAATGCACCTCTGACAGAGTACAGGCATTTGGCCTGGCTTACTAATCACTAACCCACGAGTCGGGGACTTCCCTGGTGGTCCAGTGGATAAGACCCTGCACTCCCAATGCAGCGGGCCTGGGTTGATCCCTGGTTGGGGAACTAGATTCCGCATGCCGCAACTAAGAGTTTGTGTGCTGCAACTAAGAGCCCACGTGCCTCAACTAAGACCCAGCGCAGCCTAATACTAAAAACAAACAAACAAACATGAGTTGTTTCTGATTTTCCCTATAATCGAAAAAGAAAAACTGATGAACAACCTCATATGTGCATCTTTGTCCATCGTCTTATTATTTCCTTTGGAAAAATTACAAAGAGAACATACATTTTTAAAGTCATTTAGAATATAATCAAATTACTCCCTGTCCCACCCATCCCCCACCAAAAACAAAAGCCAGATTGATTTATCCTTTCACTGTACACACCCAAGAGCACAGCACTCTCCACGTTGACTGTGGACACTGTCCTTTTTAATCTTCACAAAAAAAGGACCTCTGCTTGTTTTAACTGACCCATCGTCATTCATGTGCTTCCTTCCTGACTTCCCACTCCTCATGTCCTTTGCCCATTTTCCACACCGGGATATTCTCACCTCATTTAATCTTTTTTTTTTTTTTTTTAATTTATTTCTGGCCGCATTAGGTCTTCGTTGCTGTGCACAGGCTTTCTCTAGTTGTGGCGAGGGGGGGCTACTCTTTGTTGCAGTGCACGGGCTTCTCATTGCAGTGGCTTCTCTTGTTGCGGGGCACGGGCTCTAGGCACGCAGGCTTCAGTAGTTGTGGCACGCGGGCTCAGTAGTTGTGGCGCACGGGCTTAGTTGCTCCGCAGCATGTGGAATCTTCCCAAACCAGGGCTCGAACCCACGTCTCCTGCATTGGCAGGCAGATTCTTAACCACTGCGCCACCAGGGAAGCCCTCATTTAATCTTTACAAACTCAAAAATGTGAAGCAATTACTCTGAGGTCACAAAGCTAATCTGGGTGGAGCCAGCACTTGGACCCTGGACCCTGACCCCAAGTCTAAACTCTTTCTACCACACAACCTCGTTGCTCAAAGAAGATTTCAAGAATCCTCAAGTAAAGTTGCACTTTAAAAAAAAATTACTTAGGAAGTAAAATCATTGCATCTGTGGATACCCAGAAGATGTAGGCAGTTTCAAAGAAAGCCATGCGGTTGCGTTTTGTTTTTAAGCAGCATGAGAAAGGAATAATGTAGACAAATCTCCAGAAGGGAACCAGTCAGTAGTCTTAAGGTGCCCAGAGGTCCTGGTCTGGTAAGGCGGGCCCCGCCCCTGCTTTGGTGGAGTCCCTGCAACTCTGTGGTAGGTGCTAATCCACAGAGGAATGAGAGACTGGCAGCAGCTTCAACCAGCCCAATCTAACAAACCTGTTGGGCAAACCTTTTTGGCAAGAGCTTTTACACAGAAAAAGCCCTGCCTCTCCTCTCCCCCTCCCTTCCTGGGGGCACCACAGTCTGAGGCTGAAGGGATCCCAGAACGGTCCTCCCACCTGCTAGAGGTTAGATCCGAGTGGGCCTGCATTGCAGCCCAGCTCTCCAGGCTCTGAGAGGAAGGGACACTGGCCATGTCAGAAAAGGTGATGGAAGAGCAAGTGTTGGCCACAAACTGTACCCTCTCACCCTTTTACTTGTTTTCTCCAGAACATGCACATGCATTCCACACACAGATCATATCCCGAGTTCATTACCAAAGAGAAGCTACAAGAATTTCTTTTCCAGGGCCTTATAGCTCTACTCCAACCACCTCCCATACAGAAGAAGAAACCAAGATGCAGAGAGGCACAGAGGCTTGCCCAGGGTCAGCGTAGGGAGGAGTCGCGCAGTGAGAATCATCATCAGGGACAAAGTCACATTCTCATAGTCATAGCTTCAATTCTGAGCCAACAACATAAAAAACAAGGCCAGCAAGGCGGACTGCAGCAGCACCACCATGAACCCGCCCCGCCCCCAGACAGTGGTTTTATTACTTCCTTTTTGCTGTCTTTAACACTTCACACATACTTATCTGACTTACCACACCTCTCCGGTAACAAGTCTTACACACTCGACAGGGCATGTGGCCATCAAGAGCAGGGGCTGGGCCATTTCATTTCAGTCTCTCTAGTTTGCCACTCTGACAACATATTGACAGTCAATACATTTGAGGACAAGAAGGACATGAACGGGGAGCGGCAGTAAAGGAATGAGGATTAAATAAAGGAAAATTTCTATTCCTTGACCTTCTTCATCTTTTGCTCCACACAAATCATTGTTGAATAATTACACACACAGGCCCTGCATTTCCGGGCCCCCCAGAGACCCTCCCTGGCCCCTGGCTGTCTATGTGTCAGGCCAGGTCACTCCTCTTCACAACTGTCATAAGCCTTTTCCAATTCCTGTGCTTTCCCCTCCATGCCTCACCCTCACCCATCAGCACAGCATCACTGGGTGTCATCTCAGTGCAGGACATCATCTAAAAAAATCCCAGGAAAGAGTCTCATATGATTAAACAAATCTGTAAACAAACTAAGGCCCAAGGGATGGGAGGAGTGGAGGAAGAAGGCAATTAAAAATTAATAAAAATGCTCAAGCATAAATTACAGTACTGGACTAGAAACTAAGTTATCATTATATAATATAAACTATATTACATAAACTAAGTTATCAAACTGACCTTGTATAAGTGCTTCTGGAAACAAGCAGGCCATCAGCCATGGCTTGGCAATCTTGGTGGACAGAGATGGGGCGGGGAGGAGATAACTCGGGGCTTGCTATGTGGGCTACTTCTGTCTACAGTCACACATAGAGAAAAGCTGGTGAAACCAATTAAGAAAGAATATTTTCACATAGGTACTGGAAAAGAGATTATTGTCATTTTACACAGTAAAATGCATGAAATACTCAATCAAAGACTAATTTAATGGGACTTCCCTGGTGGCGCCGTGGTTAAGAATCCACCTGCCAATGCAGGGGACATGGGTTCAAGCCCTGGTCTGGGAAGATCCCATGTACCGTGGAGAAACGAAGTCCGTGCACCACAGCTACTGAGCCTGCACTCTAGACCCCGCGAGCCACAACTACCAAGCCCATGTGCTGCAACCACTGAAGCCCGCACGGCACAACAAGAGAAGCCACTGCAATGAGAAGTCCACACACGGCAACAAAGAGTAGCCTCCACTCACCGCAACTAGAGAAAGTCCGTGCGCAGCAATGAAGACCCAATGCAGCCAAAATTAAATAAATAAATAAATCTATTTAAGAAAAAGACTAATTTAACAAAATCAAAAGTTGACTCTCCTCAAAGTTTTAGGATTGACTTTCAAAATCACATCATTCCTCACCACTTAATTCCATGGGCTATAATAAATGACCATAAAGAGAAGTAAAATTTTTTAGATTTTAAAACAATCACTTTAATGTTAAGCTCTTGGGCAGCTAAATTCAATCTGCCATTTTCCCCAACAGAGATTCATCTATGTCACTTCCGAAAGGTACTCTACAAACTCCTTCACATCACCAATATTCTTCCCAATTCTATTAAATTTGGTAATCCTTGTCCCCATGAAATGTAGGGTTTGAGAGCACCTCCATCAACTCTTGCAAAATAAAAGTTTGTTTGTTTACATTTATTTCCAAAATAAAAATATATCTCCAAAATAAACATTGTTTGAACATGCTGCAAGTTGAGACTGCATTAATACCAGTGACATTCATTGTGTTTTTCTTAAATAATTTAATAAATTGCCTTGGGAAGTCTCAATTTCTTGGCTATTTGGATGAAGGTTTCCAGTGACAAATTTCCTTAAAGAGCATTTGCCCTTGGGTACAACAAAGGGTACAACAAAGGGGACACAAGGGGACACCAAGGAGCATAAAGTGCCATGCCTCGGGCTCCAGGACTTCCTGCTTAGCCATTTGGAGTCTCTTAGAGAAGCAGCTTTGAGATAACTGCCTGACTCACTCTTTCAAAAACATGCATGAAAATCACAGAGTTGTACAGAATTGACATGTGCTGAGATGTAAATAATGCTGTATTAAAATAAAAGAAATCAACAGGTGTGACATCTTGAGAGAGGAGGAAAAAAGAAATGAAATGAAGAAATGGGGTGGAGGTACCAGGGACACTCCCTACAACAAGAAAAATTAACAACTGCACACCAGCCTCTACCCATTCACCAGCAGCTTTTGTAATAGGGAAGAAGAAATCTGACTCCATACTGAATCTGTTTCTTTTACTTTAACCTTTGCGTTCTATTGTTTTTGCTACAAGTTAAGAACGTTGCCTATAGCCTGCAATATACAGGACAGTCCATTCTCAAGGCTCTGACCTTTAAAGGTATAACACTTTCCCATTCATATAAAAAGCTGCAGAACAGAGAATAACGTTTGTCTTGTTGGAGGTTTACAGGAGCATCATGACCTTTAGACACCTACATGGACAGCTGCAAGAACAAAGGATTCTGACACCAAGAAGTCTGCAACAACCAGCCACATCCCCTCCCCTTCTAGCATAAAAGCAGCCTGAATCCTAACCCAGGTAAGACAGTTCTTTTGGATGCCAGTCCACCATCTTCTCAGTCTGCTGGCTTTCCGAATATAGCCCCTACTCCTTGATCCAACAATTCATCTCTCGATTTACTGGCCTGTCATGCAGTGAGCTGTCCAAGCTTGGACTCGGTAACATTTGTCCATGTGCCAGGAATTGTGCCAAAGGCCCAAGGGAATACACAGTGGTTACTGAGGTATCCTCATTTTACAGATAAGTGAACTGCTTCCAGAAACTTGTCTGAGGTTCCCAAGATGGAGAGTGGAGGGAGGGGGCAGGAACTGGGAACCCAAATGGGCAGCTCCTGGCCTGCAAGTCCATCTCAGCTGCTGCCAAACTTGAAGACAGGCAGAGAGCTGCATGGACGGCACAGCTGGGATGGAGGAGCACTTGGCACCCTGTCCTCATTAAGTGCTCCCACAAAGACCCCATCCTAGATCCAAGTATGCCACCCTCAAAACCCCCTCCTGGGACCCAGCAGCCCTTAAGAACAACTGCTGTCCTCACTCACACCATCGCTCATGCTGGCTCTCCCAGCCTGAGACATCCATTCTCTTGCTTCTCAATCCTGCCCCCACACTTAAAGGTACAGGTTCAAATCCCGCTGCCTTCTCCATAAGGACACCCTCGGTTCCCCTAGTGCACTGTATCTAATCCTCTCCTCCTAGCACCTGGGACTCCCCAAACTGAAGCCCCTCAAAAGGACTGCCAAGAGCTAGTTACCCAGACCCCCCCCTACCCCCAGCAATGCTTCCCAGCCTGAATAGTTCCAGGTGAGGTGAGATCCACTCTCCTCACCCTGGAGGGAGGCAGGACCAAGAGGCTCCCCAGCCCACAGGCTGTAACTGTGAGGTGAAAGCACCCCAACTGCTGAGCGCCAGTCTCTGCTCTTCACACACAGAGTATCCAATGAAAATACATGCCCCTGGGAGATGACCTCTTCTCCAGAGACAGAGGCCATCCTCCTCCCAGAAGACAACCTCTCTAGTGACAAGTGACCCTGGGGTGGCAACTTCAGGACGGGGTACCAAACAAGCAGAGTGGCTCCCCTCTCTCCCAGCTTCCATCTCCCAGATTCCTTTCCTGCTTCTTCTCCCTTTCTCAAATGTTGTTAAATTTCACCAAGTTACCGATGGGTGCTTGAGGACTGTTCTTAGATTTTTTTTAAAATATCAAAATTAATCACATGGATTTAAAATATACATCCTCAAAACAGTGACATTTTGGCTTTTTGTCCAAATGTTCTATTAAAGGGGAAGCTGTTGAACCAAGACTTATGTCTACATATTTAAAGAAGGGATGAAATAGTAACATCGCTTTCTCTGGCCACCTGCCAAGAAAAATTTATGTTGTCAAAATAAAAGAGAACATGTTGTTTGCTCAATATATGAGCACACTGCTGAGCAGCTTAGAAACTGGGCCTCTTTTACCAAGCAGTTTAAATCATCTAATTTTATTTACTTTTAAAAATTTTTATCAGAGTATAGTTGATTTACAATGTTGTGTTACATTTCAGGTGTACAGCAAAGAGAATCAGTTATACATATACCCGCTCCTTTTTTAGATTCTTTTCCCATATAGGCCATTACAGAGTACTGAGTAGAGTTCCCTGTGCTATACGGTAGGTCCTTATTTGTTATCTATTTTATATATAGTAGTGTGTATGAGTCAGTCCCAATCTCCCAATTTATCCCTCCTCCCCCTTACCCCCGGTAACCCTAAATTTGTTTTCTTAAATCACCTAATTTTAAGTGTCTCTGTGAATGTTACCTTCATATATCATAGATTATCACCTCCTTGGAAACATCGGGGACCACAGCAATCTGTGTCTCTCAGTGTCATTTCATATATCATAGATTATCACCTCCTTGGAAACATCGGGGACCACAGCAATCTCTGTGTCTCTCAGTGTCATTTCATATATCATAGATTATCACCTCCTTGGAAACATCGGGGACCACAGCAATCTCTGTGTCTCTCAGTGTCATTTCATATATCATAGATTATCACCTCCTTGGAAACATCGGGGACCACAACAATCTCTGTGTCTCTCAGTGTCATTTCATATGTCATAGATTATCACCTCCTTGGAAACATCGGGGACCACAGCAATCTCTGTGTCTCTCAGTGTCATTTCATATGTCATAGATTATCACCTCCTTGGAAACATCGGGGACCACAGCAATCTCTGTGTCTCTCAGTGTCATTTGCAAGCTATGCCCACTCCTTCCTCCCTCGGGGGGTCCAATCACTCCCAGAACTTCTGCCACCTCTACACTGATGACTCCCACACCCACACCTGGAGGTCCAGCATGACCTTGCCCTCCCACTCTGGGTGGTGCTCACATAGCATCTTAGTCACATGTCGGGCAGGGACAAAAAAAAAAAAAAAAGAGAGGCCATCATGCTGAAACCAGAGATGGCTGCCTGAGGCTTCATTATATCACCCTCTGTTATCTGCACTTGTTTAAAAATTTCCATTATAAAGAGGCTTTTTTTTCTAAAGAGGATCCATCAGAACCTTGAGGAAAAAAAATTCAAAAGAGAGAAACAGTCAGTTAAAAATAGGAGTATTCATGAGAGATATTTTAAGTTCATCTGAAGGAAATAATTCCTTTTGTGGTGAAGGGAGAAGAAAAATAAAAGGGTTGCATCTCATTTACTTAAAGAATAAAAGCTACATAAGTTCCTTATAAACAAGCATCAAATTTAGCCATAAAATAATAAATGTAAAATACATGTCATTAGTCCCAAAGGTTAAATATTTATAGAGGATGGTATTTGTAACAAACCCACTTTGATCCTTTCACTGTTAAGACAAACAGATTTGATTCTGAAAACATCACCAGGCTTTTCACTGAACAATCTAGACCCAGACTTGAAGTTGGTTTTTGTTTTTTTAAAACAACTGTGTTACTCCCTGATCAGGACTCAAAAACACAAGAAGCACTTCAAGAAGCACTTGGGGGCTTCCCTGGTAGCGCAGTGGTTGAGGGTCCGCCTGCCGATGCAGGGGACACGGGTTCGTGCCCCGGTCCAGGAAGATCCCACATGCCGCGGAGCGGCTGGGCCCATGAGCCATGGCCGTTGAGCCTGCGCGTCCGGAGCACCGCAACGGGAGAGGCCACAACAGTGAGAGGCCCACATACCGCAAAAAAAAAAAAAAAAGAAGCACTTGGATGTTAAGTGCTTTTCAAAGAAAATAAACAACAACAGAATTCTAAAGCACAAATTATAAGCCTTAGCAGGTTAATGGTCCATGGACCATAAATATGGTCCATATTCATGACTGCAGTGGATTCAAACAATCAACATATGAGCTTTGCTGTGCAGGTTTTTTCCTATTATGCAGGGGGTGGGGATGAGGAGGGAACAAGCTAAGTGGGTTGCCATGGTTACAAAGATATTTAATGTCAGCTCAGGGACCAAAATCTACTTCAAGTTCTCCACATGGACCAGTCTCCCTTTTCAGTAAGTCAATCCCCAGCCCCCACAAGATTACTGTCCCCTGGGACAGTCCTTGCTGCTGCTCCCCTGGGGTCCTGTATCAATGTCATCGTCCACCTCAAAGCTCTCCCTCTGCAGTAGCTCCAGGCACAGGCTGCTCTTTCCCTCTCCGACAACTTCCTGAAAAGGTTCCATGTCTTGTCACGCCCCTTTGTTGTGCCTTGACCTTCCCAATCCCCTTCACCCCTCTAGAGCCTTCACAGTCCGCTGCCTCTCCTGACTTCCCAGAGCACCTAACACTGGTGGCCACCATCCTTACTCCCACCCCAAGTTCAAGACCATCCATCCCCTAACCCCAATTCTCTACTGGTTCTCTTGCATCTTGGCAGCCTTTGCTCCTGGCCTCATCCCCCAAAATGGGCACTCTCCACAGTTCTGGGTTCAAGCCTATGGTGGGTCTTCCTTCACCCTACACTCCTGTCTTCTGGACCCTCCTTCCACACCACTACAGCCTCCAAGTCCCGAGGTTAAGAAATGTTCCAACGTACCCCTATCTGTAGCTCACTTACTTCACACCTCCCTGAATTGGTTTCCAAATCTCATCCCATCCACTATCTTTTTCTCTCTCACTCCCCTGCAAATAAATCACACACACACTTTATTTTTTTTATGTACCACATCCTCTTTTATTTTTTTTAACATCTTTATTGGAGTATAATTGCTTTACAATGGTGTGTTAGTTTCTGCTGTATAACAAAGTGAATCAGCTATACATATACATATATCCCCAATCTCCTCCCTCTTGCATCTCCCTGCCTCCCACCCTCCCTATCCCACCCCTCTAGGTGGTCACAAAGCACCGAGCTGATCTCCCTGTGCTATGCGGCTGCTTCCCACTAGCTAGCTATTTTACATTTGGTAGTGTATATATGTCCATGCCACTCTCTCACTTTGTCCCAGCTTACCCTTCCCACTCCTCGTGTCCTCAAGTCCATTCTCTACGTCTGCATCTTTATTCCTGTACTGCCCCTAGGTTCTTCAGAACCTTTTTTTTTTTTTTTTAAGATTCCATTTTAATCCTGTACCGTCCTTGACCTGGTTTGGGCCCTCAGTTTTCCCCCAGCAAGACTGATGAAGTGACCTAATTCAACAAATATCAAGTACCTACTTAAACCAAGCGATGTTTCAAACAGACCACAAATAATGAAGTTATATGGCCAATTATCATAAGGTTGCTAAGGGCTTAGACGAAATATAAAGCACAGTACAGGGGATAAGGATGGGGACAGTCAGAGAAAGCCTCTCTTCTCAGAGGGAAGGTGGAGGGAAGGGGGCGAGACAATTCCAGGAAGAGGGAACAGCCAGTGTAAAGGCCAGAGGCTGGATAGCTCAAAGGCCAGTGTGGCTGCAGAGACTTGAGCTGGGGGAGAGGTAGGAGAGCCAGTGAACTGAGCCAAGGGCCTGACAGGTGACAGAGAACTTTGGCTTTACCACGAGGGAGACTAGGGGCCAGTGGAGGACTCTGAGTAGAGAAGTATGTAAAGCAATTTCAGATTTTAAATATCCCCCCAGCTTCCTTCTGAGAATAGACTGCTGTGGGGCAAATAGGAAGCAGAGAGCCCCATTAGGAGGCCGTAAAATGACCTGGAGCCATGTTCACACCCACCTCACGTCCACCTCTCTGGCTCAAGTCATCCTCCTAAACACAAGCCTGACCATGATATGTCACCACATCCTCTCCACAAGAACTTTCCATGGCTCCCCATCACCTCCGTAACTATCAAGTGTCACTTCTTCACATGGTCATCAAGGCTGCACTGTGTCCTATTACCCCTCCCTAAGCACCATGCCCTCCAAACCCACAGGATCACCTGCTGTTCCCCTGACACATTGCTACAAGCCTGCAATCCCCAACTGCCTCTGCCCTCCTTTCTCTGCCTCTAAAAGTTATTTATTCATCCATCAGGGCTAAGCCCAAACACAACTTCCTCAGGAGCCTTTCCTGGCTGACCCCAACACTGCACTCTTCTTGCACCTCTACCAGACAGCTCTTTCATCAGTTCCTGGTTAGAGTTCCCACCAGATTGCTAACTCCTTGACAGCAAGAACTGTGCCTGACTCATCTAGGAATACACAAGGGGCCAAGCACAGTGCAAGGCTTCCACTAAATGCTCAATCAACACATGCTGGCTAAATGGACAAACTGGCCCTTTTGTTATATATCTTCTTGAGGTCTTGTCGGGTGGAGGGGTGGGCAGAGTTGTCCAAGGACAGGTTTTCCCCCTTGGCTACTGTAATCTGGAGGACAGGGGTCCCTCTGATGGAGTCCCTGGGGACTCCATGGTACAATCACAAGTAGGGATGTGGGGATGGATCTGAACCCAGACGTTCAAAGTCTTCTGTCCTCTCAGCCAGGTATCTCTAGGAAGGCCCATACAATTTGCTTTACATTTGCCCAAAGCATTGGCAACATGTTTTTCCTAGTCTCATTCTAGAAGTATACAGATGTAGACAAAAGCACCTAGAAGGATCTCAACCCAGTTAACAGTAATTACAGTATTAAGAGATGGAATTAACTTTATTTTCTTTTACTTTATCTTGACTTTTTCCCTAAATAAACATAAGAAAAAAGTCTCTTAGAATGCCATAGTACCATAAAGTTACATTTAAAAAATGGTTCCAAAAATAAAAAGTTTTTAAAAAAAGAAAACAAAAACCACACACACTGGAGACATGAGACCACTGAATATACAATACCACTTACAGAGGAAGACTGTAAAAACTGAAGACATTTTAAATGGGTTGTATGAAGCATGCAATTAACAACTGACCCTGTGTTTTCACTTCTGAAATAATTATTTTACAAAACATAAAGTAGTAAAACATTGTTCTGGGCATCCTGGGCACTTACTGATGCCTCTTATCTAAATTAAACTCTTCCATGGGTTTCATAAACACGTGTAAACTAGCTGTCATCACTGCACCTTAGCTCACATCACACAGGTGACCAATCAGCTCTAAATGGAACATTTCAATGACTGTCACTTTATGACTTACAGAGGAAATGTCAATTAAAAACAATAGGAGGGGGCTTCCCTGGTGGCGCAGTGGTTGAGAGTCTGCCTGCCGATGCAGGAGACACGGGTTCGTGCCCTGGTCCGGGAGGATCCCACATGCCGCGCAGCGGGAGAGGCCACAACACTGAGAGGCCCGTGTACCGCAAAAAAAAATAATAATAATAGGGGATCAACTATCAACAAATAATATGTCTTATTTAAGCTGATGCTACATCAACAAAGTGTTGACTCAACAAAGATTTGGCTTCTAACTTTCTTCTTTTTTTTTTTTTTGCGCAGTACGCGGGCCTCTCACTGTTGTGCCATCTCCCGTTGCGGAGCACAGGCTCCGGACGCACAGGCTCAGCGGCCATGCTCACGGACCCAGCCGCTCCGCGGCATGTAGGATCTTCCCGGACCGGGGCACGAACCCGCGTCCCCTGCATCGGCAGGCGGACTCTCAACCACTGTGCCACCAGGGAAGCCCCCTGGCTTCTAACTTTCCATAAAAGACCTACACAACTTTTATAGTGAAATAGCATATTAAAACACAGAAGATACAGTTGTTTTAGTTACCATCTTTTTAAAGAAATAAAAGGGGGACAAAGGCACTGTGTGTATGTCAGGCACAATGCTAGGTATTTTAGGTGCATGATCAAATTAATTTTCTTAGCAAATCTGAGCTAGATTATCTCCCCTATTTCACTAATGAGGAAACTGGGGCTTAGAGTAATTTATCACACGGTAGCCACCGTCACACAGTAAGTGGCAAAAGTGGAACTCAAATCCAGGTCTGTTTCACAAAAGATTACACACTCTATAATTCTGGAAATGCCACTTACATGAAGTTCAAGAACAGGCAAAACCTATCTATGACGATATGCAGCACATCTAAGATGATATAACAAGTCAGAATAATGGTTCCCTTTAGGGGCTGGAGACTGACTGCAAAGGGGCACAGGGACCTTCTGGGGTACTGAAAACGTTTTCTTCTTGATCTGGTGGTGGACACACATTCATGAGCTGCACGCTTAATATTAGTGCACTTTACACACTTTACTGTATGCTACGCCTCAAGTTTAAAAAAAAAATCCTCATTTGATTGACTCCAAGTTCATGTTCTTTAACCACTAAACCATCATACCACTATTTGACAGAACCTGACCACACTCTAGAATTGATTCTCTTGGATAATCAGTTTTATAAAACATTCTGGTTAAGTGAAGTACATCCTAATCACATCAGAGTGAAGGCATATGAACAATAAGCTTATTTTTAAATGCCACAGAATGAACAGTAGAAAGTATCAATTTCCTTCCTACTGGGAATTTCCTGTCTGTAGCCACATCAGAATAAAAATAATTTTAAACCTTGCTCTAAAGGAATGTTCATAGATGCACAGAAAATAATTTGTAACAAAATTCTTAATGGGCTTCCCTGGTGGTGCAGTGGTTGAGGATCCGCCGGCCGATGCAGGGGACACGGGTTCGTGCCCCGGTCCGGGAAGATCTCACGTGCCGCGGAGCGGCTGGGCCCTGAGCCATGGCCACTGAGCCTGTGTGCCCAGAGCCTGTGCTCAGCAACAAGAGAGGCCGCAACAGTGAGAGGCCCGCATACCGCAAAAAAATAAAAAAATAAAATAAAAAATTCTTAAGAGTTATCTATGGAAGTACCTAAATAAAACTACACAAAATATTTCAAGACATACATTATAACTTTATTAACAATGTTGACCCTCAAAGGAAGTTTGAATTTTGTTACAAAAACTAAGACAAGGCAAGAAGACAAAGCTGGTGGGCAAAGTGCATAAATCTCACAGTAGAGACAACACAGTGAGTGTAAGAATCTCAAAGCAGAGTTATAACAAACAGAAAACTCAAATAACTTTTCCCAGCAGTAAGGTGATTGTGCCACATATGCCCTAATAACTAATTCTCCATCGAGTAGCAAGTTCTTCCCACCAAAGCTTTGTTCAGACTAGCAAAAGCCTCATCATCAGCTGGTGATGATGAAATCATTACATCATTTCGCTCAAAGCCTCACCCCACACATACATATATCTCTTAGTGGTAATTGTCTCTCCTGAGAGAGGAATTTATTCATCCACAATTTGGAGACATATTTGGCAAGCACCTAGTTACAGTTTTACCACCTTTGGGGAAGTGGGGAGGGACAGCTGGATCCACACCTGCTGAGTGTATGGTCTTTACTGGGTGCTTTTGAGTATGCAAGCCAAGAAACCCAACCTTCAAATTCAGAGCCGAGTTTAATTCATGTTTTAACATTCTGTACACACCAAAAGTGCCAGGCAGGGCTTCCCTGGTGGTGCAGTGGTTGAGAGTCTGCCTGCTAATGCAGGGGACATGGGTTCGAGCCCTGGTGTGGGAGGATCCCACATGCCGCGGAGCAGCTAGGCCCGTGAGCCACAACTACTGAGCCTGCGGGTCTGGAGCCTGTGCTCCACAACAAGGGAGGCTGCGATGGTGAAAGGCCCGCGCACCGCGATGAAGAGTGGACCCTGCTTGCCACAACTAGAGAAAGCCCTCACACAGAAACGAAGACCCAACACAGCAAAAATAAATTAATTAATTAATAAACTCCTACCCCCAACAACAACAACAACAACAAAAAGTACCAGGCAATTGACTGAAATGATTTTAGTTTCTCCTGAGCATTTGCATATAAGACCAAAAGGCATTTATGAGAATTTTTCAGTATTGATAACTTATGCACCACTATGGGGCATGTGCAAGATTACATAACCAAATATTATCCCAGATGCAATAATTTCAATGTTTATAAAAGTAACCATTTATATTTATTAATTTTTAAAGTCCTTAACAAACTGCTCAATAAAACTGTCAAAAAAAAAAAAACCTAAGTAGAGTCAAATATTGTAGCTATTAAGCAAGCTAGAATGAATGAAAAGCACTGACCCAGTATGTTAAGAACAGAGTGTGCTTTAAGTACATTCACAGCTCTGGTTCAGCATTCCTAAATTATGGTTGGAGGGGAAAACAAAACAAAACAAACAAACAAAAAACCCCAGCATTGTCGGAAAACATTAAAACTTAAAAGTTTTGAAGGGGAGCAAAATATGCCACCCCAAGATATGTCACTTTGACACAATGACTATTTTGAATTAAAGTTACTTGAGAAAACAGCCAGTGTAAGGACATTCTGATCCCCCTTTGTCCCCCTGAAAACAGGAGATAAATCTTCCGTAGGAAGGTACCCTCCCCTGCACCAGGAGGGTAGAAGGCATTCTTATCACCAGAGATAGGGAATTCAGGGCTGAGAAGCCTGCACAAACCTTGTTACTTCTTCACTCATCAGTCACCCTAAACCCAAACCCCTTTGTTTTGTCAGTTCTTCACAAATGTATTTGTTTCTTTGTCTCTTTAAAAGGTATGAAAGCTGCCTGCTTTGGTCACTTCTTTGAGTCGCATATTTTTATCCTTGTACATATGAAATTTGTTTTTCTCCAATTAATCTGTCTTATGTCAATTTAATTATTAGATCAGCCAAAGAACTTGGAGGGGAAAAAGAGAAAAGTTTTCCTCTCCTACAGTTTCAAAGTTTGAGAAACAAAGGATTCACTTATCCCTGCATCAGCTGAAAAAGCCCCACACATTTGTATCCAGAACATCTTAGCTTTATACCAACAATGCACCGGGTAAAGCAAAATGATTAACTTTTTTGGGTTCTCATTCATTTCCTAATGTAACTTTTTTTTTTTTTAAGCCATGCATCTGGGCAAACTGTACAGTGAAAAATCCACCACGAATTATCAGTTCCACTTTCCTATTTTTAGCAAACCTTTAGTATCTTAGAATTAGAGGAATCTAAATTGTGGGCTTTTTTTTAAAACAAGGAAATTTTCAAAATTACAAGCCACCTATATATACTCAACTCTCCATCCAGGAAACCCAGGGAAAAAAATTCATATTTTTTACAAGCATATTATGTTTATTTTCCTCAAAAGATTACCTCATTCCCTGGATTTTAAAAACTATCTGCCATCTGCCAAATTTGGCTGATTTCAGTCTCCAACAAATCTAAATGGTTACTGTTTTTGGTAAGGGGAAGTTGGTGCCTGGAGGAACTTCTCTATTGATTACACAATGACCATCACTTATTAAGCAC
The DNA here is from genome assembly GCF_949752795.1 of Hyperoodon ampullatus. Classification (NCBI taxonomy): domain Eukaryota; kingdom Metazoa; phylum Chordata; class Mammalia; order Artiodactyla; family Ziphiidae; genus Hyperoodon; species Hyperoodon ampullatus. The sequence continues at coordinate 36,793,354 of NC_136928.1, forward strand.
TTCTTAACACCCCCCCCCCCACGCCATGATGCAGAGCTAGGAGTTTGGCAAACATTATCCTATTTGTCCTCAAAAACAATCCTGTAGAGCAGACACTACCATCCCAAAACCAGACATGGAAAATGAGGCAGGGATGATAAACAACTTGTCCAAGGTCACAGAACAGTATGTGGCGGAATCAAGACCAGTGAACAGTGAAGGTGGGAACTCAGAACTCTTATGGAGAATTAGGCCTGCATCATACACATGCCATCTGCACAAAAACTAAATGAAGAGCAGTGAGCCCCTACTGCAGGAAGATTCCCAAGGGAAAAAGCAGTAGCCCAAACCGAAAAAGTACTTCCGAATGGCAGATCTAAAGATAAAGACATTTGTTGGGCCTCCCTGGTGGCGCAGTGGTTGAGAGTCCGCCTGCCGATGCAGGGGATACGGGTTCGTGCCCCGGTCTGGGAGGATCCCATATGCCGCGGAGCGGCTGGGCCCGTGAGCCATGGCTGCTGAGCCTGCGCGTCCGGAGCCTGTGCTCCGCAACGGGAGAGGCCACAACAGTGAGAGGCCCGCATACCACAAAAAAAAAATAATAATAATAATAAAGATAAAGACATTTGTAAAGGCTTGGCAGTAGGAAAAGGTTTACTCAAGTAGAGTGCTATAGGGCTCCCGAACTTCCCCGGTCTTAAAATCCAATCTGACTTAAGAGCACAGGGACTCTGCGCAACATTCTCCCAAATTCCACCAGTCTTAATAACCTCTATTCAAAAGAAACAGAAAGGACTTCCCTGGTGGTGCAGTGGATGGGAGTCCACCCGCCAGTGCGGGGAACTTGGGTTCGAGCCCTGGTCCGGAAGGAGCCCACATGCCGCGGAGCAACTGAGCCTGCGCTCTAGAGCCCGCGAGCCACAACTCCTGAGCGCACAACTACTGAGCCCACAAGCCTAGAGCTCGTGCTCCGAAACAAGAGAAGTCACCTCAATGTGAAGCCGGCGCACCCCAACAAAGACCCAACGCAGCCAAAAATATAAATAAATAAATTTTTAAAATAAATAAAAAGAAAACAGAAGAGGGAACTAGGGCAGTGGGAAGAAGTGACCGCCCAGCCCTATCCTTCCTCTGGGGCAGCTGTCAGATAACACATGGGGGAGACCACGCAATGGCTTGGGTTGAGAGCCCTAGGACTGGGCTGGGTCGCCGCCTTTCTAGTCCCATTCTTGGCCCTGTCGGCCACCTCTTTAACCAACCCATTACCTCCCTGGAGCAAAATTACACCGGAAGGATCTGTTATAACAAGTAGAAGCCCATATTCACCAACTGGCTTTGCAATCTGAAATCTACAGCAAGGCTCCAACAGGGGAGCGGCAAGAGAATATGGTATAATTGTTCCAAACTACCGTTCTACGAAGTTGGGGAAGTTCAGGAGGCCATGGGGGGGCAGGGGAGAAAAGACAAACATACCACCCCTACGTTTTAAGAAGGAGAGGGAGCCTCCTCGACAACCTAGGTTTAAAACGTATATATTATTTTCAGAGATGAGCTTTCACGCTGTGACACTTGTGGGGAGTATCTCGGCTGCTCCTCCCCACTTGATGGGGAGCCAGTAGGTTCTGGGGCTCCCCAGCCCTGAGTGGAAAGCACTGTGGCCTAGAAATTAAGGTGACTCAGTTTTATTGCCTCCAGAAGGGTCCGCCTGCCGTCCCGGGGCAGCCGTCAGAACCCGCGCCCGCAGCCCTCGAGGAGTCCGCCCCGAGCAGCCCCACGTCCACCCTCCACTCCAGGTGTTTCTCAGAGGCCGGCTAGACACGCTCCCGCAGCACCCACCCTTCCCCCTCCCCAGGTTTCGGTCAAGTAGCCGGGTTAATCATTCAACGCGGGCGCTGTGGAATATTTTTGTAGAGGTCAAAGCAAAAGGTTCTTCCTAAGTTTCACAGAAACCAGCCTTTAGGGACCCTGAGGTAACAGTGGCAGGCGGATGGGGTTGGGGAGCGACTGCTGGCGGCCCTGTAGCTCACAGAACACCTGATCTCCCCATGCGGCACGGCAGGCAGCGCAGTGCGAGGGTGGGGTGCGGGGGTGTAGCGCGAAATCCAGCAGGGCCCCCTCCCCAAAACGCCTGTGCAACCCAGATGAGGACGCCAGGCCTCAGACGCCCCTTCCCAACGCCTGCATCACCCCGGCGCGCGCTTCCCCGGAAGTTGGGGTGCAGTGGGGAGGCGGAGATGTTCCCGGGTCCCGGGGTGTGTGTGTGTGTGTGTGGAGTGGGGCAGGAAGCTCAAAAAACAGGCTGCCGCGGGTTGCGTTATCCTCTTCCTCTAGGGTAAGGAAGGTGGCGGGGGGCCGAGGGGGAGGACCGGGACACCTAAACGCCGTAGGAGCCACCTAGAGACTGCTTCCTGCTCTGGGGCGCCAGTACGAAGCCGGAACCGGCGAGGAACGGGGCTGTGGAGGGAGCGAGGATGGGCCAGTGGAGGGGGAGCCGGGGACCAGAGAGCTAGGAGGGCGCAGAGCCGGCCTGGGGAGGAGGGAGGCGGCGGGAGTGCACACCCGCCCGGCCCTACCTTGTCCGGGAGCAGCTCCTGCTCAGCGGGGCGGGGGCGGGAGATCGCGGCTGCATCCACGACCCGGCCGCTCCGCGCGGCTCAGCCCGGCGACCGCCGCCGCTCTCGCTCCATGCGTTGCGCCCGCGATGGGCGGTCGGGTGGTGTCCGCGGTGGGACGGCTCCGCCTCGGCCTGGCCCCGGCTCGGCTCAGCTCCGGCACTTGTTGCCACCGCCGCCACAGCGCCTCACTCCCGGCTCCGGCTTCGGCTCCCGGCGCCGCCGTCGCCGCCTCAGGGCTCCCCGGCCCGGTCCCGCCCCCGCCCCCGCCTCACGGGCCAATCAGGTCCGGCACCGCCCCTTACGTCACCGCCCCCGCCAGGCCCGCCGCCCCGCGCCCCGAGTTTGGGGAAGGCACAGCTCGAGTTTGTCCGGCGGTGGATGCGCGGGACCCGCGTAGGCTGGTTCTCCTCTTGGCATCCGGGGACCCTCCGGGCCCTCACCTGGAAAGCAAAGGCTTAAACTGGGGGAAGGGGACCCCAAGAACTAGACCGTCGGGGAAAAAGAGCGGCTCGAAGTTCAAAAGAACTATTTTCCAACTCCAGTCTAACCTAAATCCCTCTTGTTGTCGCCCCTCTTTCAGTACATCTGATGTTGGGAAAATAAGCACATGGCCTGGTGAGGACTCCAGTGGCGTCTTCTGGCCGGAGTCAGTTTGTGACGGGTCCTAGACCGAACCCCGGCCGCCAAGTGCTTGGGCAGATGTGTCCCCGCAAAACCCAGGGTTCCACCATGGAAGATGGGGGTAGCTAGGGGGAACCAGAGCCAAAATGGGACTTGACCATTGCTCTCTGCCCATCCAGTAGCTGCCGCCACCTCTTAGGTGCCCAAATGACACCTACTTGACACTGCCATGCCATCTTCGGTTTTATGAAGCCGCCCAGAACATGGGGAGAGAGGAGTTTTAGTTCTCTTTGTGGTGTCCTGTAGAGGGTTTCCTCGAGGTTCCAAGCGAGTATCCGGAAGCCAGAAATGCAAGGTGCCCAGACGCTGGGCCTCGAACCCGCGTCGCGGCCCAAGGGACAGGGCGGACCCTTGGGCAGATACCTAGGTGCAGCCTTAATGGTTGAACAGTGACATACATTTCCCCCGCAGGATGGGGACTTGGCGCTAACCACACCCAGCCGCTGGAATTCCGGGGACCACGACGCACCCTCCTATCCCAGCGCCCCCGCCGGCTCGCCAGGGCACTGCATTCTTAGATGAGTCCAAGTTGCTGCTGACACAACTTTGAGGGCCCCAGGTAAGCCCGGCGCGACCGGATGGAGAGGTTGCCCTGGCTTGAAAGGCCCAGTGCAGTGCAGTCAGCTCCTTTCCCTTGCTCTCCGCCGGGAGGTAAGCCTGGCCAGAGGCGCACTTGAAAACTCCCGTCTCTTGGTATTTATTTATCTCTCCACGAAGAAAGCAATCCCCTTTAGATAATCAGACTAAGGAATTAAGAACACCACACCCTCAATTATTTGCATTTTTCAGAAGGCTTTCTGAGGTGGAATTAGTTGAAAGAGAAGGAATTGCTAAAGTAGTAATTTCAGGCACCTTTGAGCTCAGCCTACTCAACTATGGGCCCTTACTCTTAATCCAAACTCAGAGTGAAAAAGAAGAGCAGGTGGACGCACTGCTGGATGCACTGAGCCACGTGGGTAAGGTCCTCTAGAAACAGGAATTCTGAGTCACATCTGGGAAAGTTTTGATTTGCAGCCTTCAGTCCTTTTTGCTTTTATGTTGATCACATGATTCTCCTAAGACTGGGATGTAAAGTCCAAACAGTCAGATATTTGTGTACTCATAGAAAAACATCTGGAAGGATACAGACAGGCTGTTAACCACCATTACCCCAGATGTGGGATTGGGGTTTCAGAAGGAGGGGAGATGAGTTTTATACCCTTATTGACTTTGAGTTTTGTTTTTTTCCAGTTATATTAACTCTCATAATTTAGAAAACTAATGAAACATTTTTAAAGAAATAAAGATATTAGAAATTCTTTTAAGAACTCTTCAGAGTGTATAAATTAATAAACAAATGAAGCCTGAGTCTTTCATTCTGTGTCAAAATAATTAATCCTGAGTCCGTGTTCCTTGGTTTAAATAAAAATATCTCTGGCAGCTCTTCTGATCTTTAAATGCTGTGAGGGGACAAGACTGACATCTGAAGATTTTTTTCTGCCATCAGATCAGTATATTGTTTCTACACATATGCCTTCCCTTTAAATGCACTCCCACTAGCCACAGACATACTTTCAGGGACTGCCAGCCAAGGGGTTTTAGTAAAGGAACTGCTATAATGTCAGCTGGCAACCAACAAGGAAATTAAGCTGTGTCCTCTGCAGCTGCCAAAAGCTGCCCAGGCCCTGAAATTTAAAAATAAGGGCATTCTCTTCATAGTGCCATTAATTAATGCAGCTGGGAGTGTATCTGTAAATGTTACACTGTGTCTTTGGGGGAATTACTCAATGCTGAATTCCACTATTCCGCTAAATTACTCCATGCGAAATGCACATTTGGCTGCAGTCTCTGCTCTTGGACCATCATGAGTAGGTAAAGAGGTATTGTTCATTTATTTAACAAATATGTGTTGACCACCTACTAGGTGCATGGCACAGGGCTAGGCACTGAAGTGGTGAACGTAGCAGACACACTCTTCCCTCTTGGAGCTCACAGTCTAGCTGGAGAGAAAGGAGCTTAGCAATTAAATGCACTATCAATTGTATAATTACAGTTGTGATATTGGCCAAAGGGAGTGCAAGGTAGAGGGACCATTTGTCTGGGGAGTCCAAGGGGAGGTGACATTGAGCTCTGAAGGGTGAGCAGGATTTACTCAGGCAAAGAGGAGAGGCGAGTGGAAAAGAGTTCCTGGCAGGTTCACACTACGAAGGGGGGTGTGGTTGAGGAGGAGGTTGGAGAGGTAGGCAGAGACTAGATCATCCAGGGTGTAAGATCACCCTGACTGCAATGTAAAGAATGAATAGGGAAGGGGGAGGAGGGGGTGGAGGGATAGTTAGGAAGCTGCTGCTGTAATATAAGGGAAAGGGCTGTTTGTCTAAGCAGTTGAGCAAATGGAGAGAAGTAGATACCAACAAAACCTGGTGATTGCTTGGCTAGGGAGGAATCAAGGAGAAGTCCCAGGTCTCTGCTTCTTCAACCAGATGGATGGTGGTGCCGTTTTCTTAGTTGGGGGACCCTCAGGGAAAGAGGATTGAGAAAACCTTGCCAAGGTTCACATTTGGTCAAGGTGGGTTTGAGATGTAAGATGTCCAAGTGGAGATGTTGAGTAGATGTTTGGCTGTAGGGTCTGGTTCTCTGTGGAGAGGCTGGGGATGAAGTAGCTGGTATAGAGGCAGCAATAAAGTCCCGAGAGTGAGATGGTGTCCTAGGAGAGTATAGAGTTCTATCAGAAGAGGGCCTAGGACTGAGCCTGATGAACCCTTATCTAAAGGCTGGCCAGAGGCAAACTATCTGGCAGAGGTGAAGGAGCAGCCAGAGAGGCAGGAAAAAAAAAACCTAGGAGTTCGGGAAGTGGGGTCATGGAGCCAGGGAAAGGATATGTCGTAAAGAGGCAGTAGCCAACAACACTCAAAATGGCTGAGAGACCAAGGGAAATGAGGCCTGAATATATCCACCAGACTGGGTGACCTTGGTGTCATTGGGACTTTTACAGAGCAGTGACTGGTGGAGTGAAGGGATGAAAGATAAACTGGAGTGTATTGAAAAGTGCGTGAGAAGTGGAGAAATGAAGAAAGGTACTGACTACAGGCAAATCTTGAAAGGGTTGACTGTGAAGGGTCAGAGATAGAAATAGCTGGAAAAGAATGTTTTGTCAGCAGTGGGTTTATCTTAGTTTATATTTATTTATTTTAGGGTGGAATAAATTGAATGTGTTTAAATGCCAATGGGGAAGACCTTATAGAGAAGAGGAAGAGAAAGGTACAGCAGGGGAAGGATAATGGACAATAAAGGTGGGTCCTGTGACCATGGGAGAGGATGGAACCAGAATCTGGGTGGAAAGGCTGACCTCATGCAGGAGGTCACCTCCTCTATTATAACAGCCAGGGCGCGGTTGGAGGTCAACTGAACCAGGCAGGTTTGGTATGGGACATTGACTTCCTCTTACTCTGGGGAGGAGACTGGGAGTGGGGCAAGAGAGGTGAGGGATTTGAAGAGAATGGAGAACGTTTGACACAGTCATTGCAGAAGGTGAGAAGGTTGAGATGACCAGAGGTACGGCAGGATGGCAAGGCAGGCTGGCAACCCTCCTAAGGTTGGTGGCTTGAACTTGTAAGGTGCCCTTTGGTCCTCCTCTGTGATTTCCTCCAGCAGAGCTCAGCTGTCTGCTCTGGTGCAGGCTCAGATGAAGGAATTGCTAGGGCAGAGGAGCAAATGCCTTTTGCCAAGGAATTGAGAACCTTGGCAAAAGTGGGGTTGACATGATGCGTGATCAGAGAGAAAGGACAGAAGTCAGTGGGCTGGAAGGGTCAAAGGGGTCAAAGCTCAGTCATGCTGGAAGGAGAGGGGGTTGAGTCAGAGATTTTGGATGCTTAAGTTTGTGGTTCAGGAGGTGGAGAAATTTAGGACAATGACAAAGCCAGGATGTGATGGGGGAGAGTAGAGGAGAAAGTCACTGGAGAATATAAGGTCAGAGATGGAGAGGCAGGGTACTGGGTGGGTCATCTGTGTGGTTAGTGAAGCCATCCAGGAGCATGTGGGCAAGAATTGGGGTCAGGGTCATGGTGTGAAGGCCATGGCACCAAGAGCTAAAGTCTTAAGAGAGTGAGGAAGAGGGCGTGACCAGGAGTTCAGAAGATAGGAACTCCTAGGAAGGGGAGGGCACTGTGGGCTGATGGCAGGATAGAGGATGCGTGAGGGAATGACACTGAAAGCAGGAACCAGTGGCCCAGTCGGTTTTGCCCCAGTTGTCTCTATGAAGCCTGACCCAGGAGCTCTGCAAGCCAGGGCCACATCCCCCTGACTAACTTCTCCTCCCCAAGATTCCCATCAGGGAGAAAGGCATGTGGAGGCCTCCCTTCCTCCTCCCCCTCTTTTCCACTGGGGGCTTTTTTGTCCACCAAATGAACCCCTACAGGGCACTGGCTGATTGGCTGTCAATCAGGAATCTCAGGCTTGTCTCACCTCTGCTACACACCTTCTGTCTTCCTCAGGTGGGCTGTTGACCCCTTCTGTCTCAGCTTCATTGTCTGTAAAATGAGGACGCTAAAATACTCACCCCTCTCAGGGCAACTGTAAGGAATAGAGGAGATAACTTAAGTAAAAACACTTTCTAATCTGTAAAGCACTGTAGGAATGTGAGTGATTTCCCTTGTTCAGAAGCCCCTCACATACACCCACATCTCTCCCAGGAGCCCTTCCCAAAAGATTGTGAGTCCCTGCTCCAGAGGAAGCTGTAATCTTGCCCCGGAGACAGGACAAACACACACAAAACAATTAGAGAGGAATGCACAGCTGTGTCTGATTAAGTGCTAAATTGTAAGGTGCAGACAATAAGAGCTCTGAGCTCAGACAAGGGAACAATTTGCCAGAGTTGGGAAAGTCTGGGAGGCTTCCTGGAGAAGGTGGGGTGGAAGGGGCCCAGACTGATCACTTGTCCTGAGAATATTTGCAAATATGCCCATTCCTTTGTGGCTGCAAAGTTGTCAGTCTGACATGGGTCTACGAAAAGTTTCCAGGTCAAGCGTTTTGTCTTGGTGCCCCTGCTTCTGTTGTCACTCCTATAGCCCTGCTCCCCTCTCAGTCACAGACCTGTGCTCCCCCTAGCTGGTTGGGCAGCCTGGGCTACACGATGGATCCTATGTGCTTTGCCCTGGGCCTTTCATGTTTGGGTCTCTCATGTCACCACCCATTTCCTGGTGAAACAGAGGTTGATCTTCAGCAAGTTTCCTGTGCCCTGTTTGGTGCCAGCACACACCTGGTATTTTTGCCCAGCCAGACTGCGGGCTTTTGAGCAAGGAGTCCTGGATGCCCCTCCTTCTGCCATCTGCCTCATGGCACCTGGTCAGCCTAGGGCACCTGCATGTCCATAGAACAAAAGCCCTGAGCCAGTTCCCACACCTGCCTCCTTTGCTTTTTACTGCCTTTGCCTCATTGTCCAGAAGCACCCAGCAACCTGCCGTTCAGATACAGGCCCCACAGAGCTGCCCCCCGAAAACCCAAGACCTGCAACGCCAGAGCTGGCTTCCACCTCCTTTGTTATATTGAAGCCAACTCCTGCAGCCCTCTGGACACTGTTCAGAATGAGGGCCTTCCTCCTCAGTGGCTAGCCCCCATGGCCTGGTTGGTGCCTCTGCCCTGGACCTCCCTCCTCCCTTTACCACAGGCCTGGAAAAGATCCCAGCATGCCACAGAACCAAGCGCACAGGGGTAGCATCAGAAGCAAAAATCCCCAAATCTTATAGATGCTGTGGACGCAGGTTTCTTCAAAAGGATCGCAGTGATTGGCTAGTCTGTTAATCAGTTCCAGTTGGGGCCATGAAAACAATAGCCACCTTCTGTCAATAGCTAAAATATTAATTTCTGATGGAAAGGGTGAAATTCTTAGAATTCTAGTCCAAATCCCTTGGAACTTGCAACTGAGAAAAAGAAGGCCCCAAAAGTAGTTTTCTGGAGGCCAAACACCTGATACTAGAGATAATATCTTAAATGTTGACAATTAAGTCACATGTTAAAAATCACCTGACTCCTAAAGCAGACCCTTTCTCCCAAGGTTACTTTGACTTTGCAACAGCAGAAAAACATAAAACCTCATTATCAGATGCAGATGCTAGAAACCAATGTCATGATTCCCAGGGGATTTGTTCCACAGCCCACAGAGTCCTGATGCAGGAAAAACTCCGAATTCCCAGGTGAGTAAAGTCTAGCTTGTTCATGACATTGTGGTGATGTATAAGGTCAGCAGTTTGAAGGGGCACAAAGAGTCATCTCTATTAAGGGCATCATGTTGTTTAGGGAACGGAACTCTTGTTAAAGAGAAATGCAAAATCATATTCTCAATTATTATCAAACTCCAAAATTACATTCAAGAGGAGAGGCCCATAATTGCAGCATCAAGCATGAGAGAGTGCCATTAATACGATTATCAGGGCATAACCTATTAGAGAACTTAATGCCTCTTTGCTGGCATCATCCTTTGTAAAGCTTCCCTGGGTCTGGAAACTCTCTCAGTTGTAAACACAACTGTTACACAACAGTGATTTCCAAGGGGCATAACAAAGATCTGCTGGCCTTCACCAAAAGTCAAAGTTGCCTGGCTAAGAAGAACGGAGAACATTTCTGAAAATGAAAACTCACCTGCCAACTCTAGGAGTTATTGAGAAAGGAAATACATCTAGCCCTGAGTCCTCTCCAGCCCTGCAGCAATTCAGTCATAGGTGTACCTGTCACCTGGAGATATGCATGTGGCACCTTAAATGGACATAGGAGATTAAGTTTTGGCTGCTGCTGGTAAAAAATCATGGTATGGAAGCCAACAAACCCAGGTTCAAATCCTACTTTCAGATCAAGCCCTGTGTGTCCTCATGGGTATTGTAACACCTATCTCAAAGAATTTCCAGGAAGGGAAATTAAGTCACTTATGACCAAGTGCCTGCAGACACTTTGTGCTTAATAACTGTTTGTTTCTCCCTTGGCCTTGGCAGTGAGACCAAGTCCTCACCAGGACGAAGTTCAGGTAGTATCTTGGCATAGAATCCTGGGGATTATCAATCTTTGTCCTGGGAGCCCATAGGAGAAATTACTGTCTGTCTTCACTCCCAAAAGTTCAGACATCATCAATCATTATCACCATGTAGAATGGAAAGATCAATTGGCTGTCCCTGAAAGGAGCCACCTGATTTGTCTTTAGGAATCAGTGACTTATGAAGCTCACGTGGCAAATTGTCTCACAATAAAACCACCACCAGGAGGGGCAGGGCCTCCTCCTTAAACATGACAGAGAAATCTGAGAGCAATGGACCTCATGGATAGTCTTCAAAGGGAAGCAGTCTACATGGAACAACGTGGGTGAATCTCAAAACCACATCTTTCATGTTGAATGAAAGAATTCATGCACCAAAGAATATATATGACATTCAAGAAGACATGAAAACTAATCTATGGTGGTAGAAATCAGAACACTAGTTGCCTTGGGGATAAGGAGAGAATTAACTGGAAAGAGGCTTGAAGGAACTTTCTGAGATGAAAGAAATGTTCCATCTGTTGACTGGAATGATGATTTCATGGGAGCATGCCACTGTCAAAACTCATCACACTGAACACTTTGCATTTGTGAATTTTATTGGTTATGAATTAGACCTCAACTAGCAAAACAAAACAAAAAGGGAAGCAGCAGTGTTTAGGCAGAGGGGCGTATAGGCAAGTGGGAGAAAGAAGAGGGCTGTGCTGGGCAATTTCTCCAGCACCAGACTCTGGGGCAGCTATGAACTGACTTGTCAAAATAAACTACAGATAGGAGAGGATGCACTTTTCTAAAAATGAATACCCTATTCTGGGCCAAACATTAGGTTCAAGCCCTTATTCCTCTACAATTTGAAAACCTTTCCGTCACCATTTCCTTCTTTTCTCATCTAAAGCCATCCCAGAACATGGTTTTCCAGAATCAGCCTCCTTTAGAAGTCACCCTCCCTCCACCCGCAGCTGCACATACACATTATTGCATAACATTAACTCTATAAACTCCATGCCCATAATGCCATAGAAGAAGGAAACAGTTTAATTGATCAACAAAAGTCAAATTAATGATCATCAGAAGTCAGAAAAAAGAGAGTTTGGGTCATCAAGAAACTTCCAAGAGAAAGAATCCTGACAAACAAACATTTCAAAAAGCAGAGGCCCCCAAAGGGTGGGAAAATGGAATGGGCAGTTGGAACTGGAACAAAACTCACAGATTGTAGAGCCAACTCCATCATCAAGTCCTTATGTGACAAATCCCTCCTGTGCTGTCAAAGGGGATTTTTCGCAGATGACAAAAAGATCATAAGCAGGGTGGCCTCTGCTTCAGTTTGATTTCTCTGCTGTTCTCTTGGCTCTACCTTCTTCCCAGCTCTGTTCCTTTCTACAAGCATCTCATTCAGATAGAAAAGGGTCTCTTCTTCCCCTTGTCTCTTTTTACGATTCAGGAAAATTTTCCTATGAGATTCCCCTTTGCAACTCATTTGCTGGGATGGAGTCACATGACCCTTCCTAAGCTAATCACTGGCTAAGTGAATGGAACCACCTTGACTAGCTTAGACTAATTAAGGTTTACTCCTGAATCTTCACATGAAGAAGTTATGGACCCCAAAACACAGTGCTACCAACCAGGACAAAGGGGGTGTTACAGGTAGGGTTTCCCTGGCCCTGCATGTAGGAAGTTTATTGGGGAGTACTCTCAGCATCAACACCTGAAAGAAGTGAAGTAAGCAGGAATGGACAAAGGGAGAAGTTGAGCTGCAGTGAAATCACAATAAAAACATTAGCTGATCTTTCAGGGAGCTCTGGTGCTGGGCTGGCTCAGAGTTGTCCCAAATTGAGGTGAGAGAGCTAGGTCTTCTTACTCCTGTATCAATCAGACATTAGATGTGCGCTGCCCCTGGGAAGGGAGCATTACCTGGGGCAAGGTGGCTCTTTTTGGCTGAGGAAAAATCTCAGAGAGGGACTCAGCTGATGACTGCTGCTGTCAACCTTCCCAGGAGATGGGGAAATGAGTGCTTCAGTCTTGGAGGGGGGATCTGGGTGGCTCAACATGTCATCCACTGTAGGAGTGATGGATGTTGCATGGACAATCCCTCAGATCTCCTAGAACCCAACTAGGAGTCCACACTCATGTCTAGAGAAAGCATTATATGTCAGCCTTTACTGGAACCATCTCTGGAACCCAATTACCTCATTACCTTTCCACTTCCTTAGGAAGAGATGACAGGAGAGCCTCCAAGTTTCAGCTACCATCCTGGCTTTTAAAAGTGGGACAGCTGGGAGATGGCTATGTGGACTGCGTTTGGGTGGGACCCAAGCCCTCAGACTTAAGGAACGTGATGCCCACAAGAATGAAAATCCACAGGAACAGTCTTGAACAAGCCGGGAGCCTGCTAAGCCCTGGCATCTGCTGAACTTCCCAAATTACACACATTAAGCTGTTCAGTTCCACATTTCTATAGTGTGCTTCCTGCCAAGCTTCCTAGCACAGTCTACACAATGGGAAAATCAAAACGAGCAGTTAGACCAATTACGGATACGACAGGTCAAACAAATAAGCCTTTATCTAGGACTTAAGCAGACACAGTCAACAAGGGTCTAATCCAAAAATTGAGATTTGGACAAAGAAAGGCTTTATAAAACAAAAAGGGGGGTGGGGTGGGAGTAGAGATATTTGCATGAATTTTTTCTCTGTCTCACTGAAAATACTAAAATAACATTTTATCCAGCCTCTCCATGCTGCCCTGTCCCCCCACCCTAGCCTCTTGAACATTCTCTAGGTCTGTTAATAATCAGGCTGTAGGGCCAACTCACAGAGAAGTGTTAAGCTAGGGTATGAAAACAGTTGTCATTGAAAGGAGCTGGATAATTTACTTCGTTAATTGTTATGTATCTAGTTAAATGCCCAAGAATTAAAGCCATACACAGGAGTGTTTGTGTGTATATTCAGGAAGTACAGAGACTATGGGTTACAGAAACCCCAAGCATTTCAGCTAAGTGAGAAATTCTAGGTAGAGTAAGGGACTTGAATCTAATAATGCCACTATTGTAGTGGCAGGAGCCAGATATGATAGGACTTTATTATCTTATTATTACTTTTAACAAGAAAAACTGTTTACAAGTTTACACTCTCATTCCAGCAGGAGAGACCTCAAGTCTTGTGGATACTCATTGTTCTGTGGAAAGGGAAATGCAGAGCAGTTTTTGTTATCCTTTTCCCCCTCTGGACTAACAAAGGCCACCCCTCTTCATATAGGTCCATAATCTTCTCTGCAATTCTGTTTTTGGTTTTTTTTGTTTGTTTGTTTTTGCAATTCTGAAGTCCATAAATCTCTGGAAAATGAAAAAATTTTTTTCATAGCGGCACTATAACTAACTTGGTTATTTTGGCAGTAAAACCTGATTGGAATTTATGGGGGGGGGTAGTTATAGTTTTCATTTATCCCATATTTCACTACAAATATGTTAATGTGTTTGATCACAGGTGCTGTTCCAGGCATATTAATATATCTGAATGAAGATATATATTTCAGGGAATTATCAGCATATAGATGGTATCTGAAGTCATGGGAATGGTTGACATGGTCCAGGGAATGAAAAGAGACTGAGAAGAGAAGAGGGCCGAGGACCAAATTTAGTGAATGGGCCTGAAGGAGGATCAGGAAGCCAGGAAGAAGTGAGAGAGGAAGTGTAATCAGCTCTTTTGCCCTTTTTTTATCCATTTCTGTTTCCCTCAAACTTTAAAACTTAATTACAGATGTGAGATTACTAGGCAATATTTAACCTAACCCCTGTAGCTTATGTCCCATGCTTCACTAATTGGATAGCTTTTGCAAGTCCTTGATCACACAATGCCTGGCTTAACATGTAGATTCTTTTCTTAAATTAAAGAAGTAGAAATGAAGAATAAGTAATTAATGGATGGCTAGATCTTTTCCCCAGCTTCCCCTTCGGTAATCCTGCGAGCAAAGTGTGTGAACAAGATAGCATCTAAAGAAAGATCACGAGGAGTCAGCAAGTCTGCACTCAGTGAAAGATGACGAAGACAGTGACCCCCTCCCCAAATGATTAAGTGAGACTAGCTTCCCTTTTTTCCCTTTAAAAACTTTCATGGCCAAGCAGAATCTTGAGAGTTGGTTCTGGGTCATGAGTCCGCCTTCTCTGTAGGTTGCCAGCCTCCTGAATAAACCACCTTTCCTTTTCCAACCAACACTCGTCTCTTGAGTATTGGCTTTTGAGCAGCCAGCAGCCGAACCTGAGTTCAGTAACAGAAGGTGGAAAACAGGATGTGGAGATGCAGCAGACCAGGGAAGAAAAGGTTTCAGCATGACAGATGGTTATCAGTGTTGGCTGCATGGAAGTCAGTGGAGGACAAGAAGGTAGCAAGGGGGTTTGCAGTCTTAGAGGTCTTGTCTCCTAGGAGGCTAAGAACACATCCTAAACGTATTTTGTGTTTTTTAAGAGTGCTGAACTCTGCTTTGTTTATTGTAGGTGCACATTAAAGACTTGTTAATTAATTGAATGTGTCAATTAAAGCCCTTGATCAGAGGGGCAAACCTGCTTTTGTGAGGTCTCATTTGGGATAAAAGGCTGGGAACACAACAGAAAGAGCACAGAGAAAGAGCAAGGAAATGACTAAGAAGTGAGATGAGTTTGCTCACTGACATGAAGAGTTGGAAAGGAGAACATTTCGCTTCTTACTACATGGAAGAGCGGTGGGGCTGGGTAATAAGAAACAGTAAAACTGGTAGGTCTTTGAAATGAAAAGAGTAAGAACCATGGTGGAAAGAGAAAGTAGATTAACCAAATAAATGTTTATTCTTAAACTATGGGTCAGGGCAATTTATAGAACCTTAGAGATAACCAAATCAACTATTATTTCATAAATGATAAACACTCAGAGAGGCTGAGAGACGCTCTTAAGGAAATAGCTAGTTACCCGCAAAGCCTGGACTCAAACTGAGGGCTCAGCCCCAGTCCAGTGCTAATTCCACTATAAACATAAAATCTCACCTCTGGGCCCCTCTTTCCACTTCCTGCCTGTCTTCCCACACTTTTACTAGTAAAAATCTGGGTAAAATGAACATCTGGGCAGCTATGATCATCTGCATAAAATCACAGGCACTGGGGCTAAAGCACTCTCAATGGGCAACAGGTACCATGATGGATTCAAGGGCCAGAGATGGAGGGATTTACTCATCTGCCTCTTCCAGAAAACCCTGGGAGGGAAGAGCCAAGCATGGCTTCAGAAATTCACCCTGGAAAATCATTTTTTAAATGTATTGGGTGTGGAGAAGAGTTTATTCTCTTTTCCAAATGGTATTTATTACTTTCATAATCAGAAAACATTCATTAAAAAAAAACTTTTTTTTTTCAATGAGAGAGTAGGCAGTTGGGGAGAAAGAGTTAGGGTGAAACAGGCTTTTTGCCAGTGTGACCAGCAACCTCTTAGAATCAGGTTGTGCCAGATGAAAACCAGGCAGGGCTCAAGGGAAACCAATTTTACTTTCCTTTCCCTCTTTTTCTCTTCTGGTTTGGTTTGTAAGGTGAACTGTTGTGCAAGTCAGCAACTTGCATAGGGAAGACTATGAATGTATTTTCTTGACTTGGTGAGATAGGAGAGCAGTTAAAGGGGGGAAGGGAAAGAAAATGGACACTGGAGAATGGGAGAAGCTATGAATTTGGGGGAACCATTTCAGTGAAATACTATGTGAATGTCTGTTATAAGCAAGATGGAGGAGGATGAAACATGGTCTTTGCCCTTAAAATGTGTGACTGTTTACTGCTCTAGCCTTCAACCACCAGCACTGACAGTACCTGATGGGCAAAAGGGGCTCAATCAACACCCCCTGAATGAAAGAATCAGATGTCCACTCATGAAAAGATGCAGCACATCCTTTTAGGTAGAAAAAAAAATCCCATACCATTTTCCTTGACTTTTTTGGATCCACTAGTCCCAACAGGTACCCTCTCCTTCAAGATGTCAGGAAAACCAGGCCTCAGGGTACTGATGGGCCAACATTTCTCCTCTCTTGGAATTCAACACTGCCTGGCTGGCCATTAATTTTGCCAGCTGCCCCTCAGAGTCGCAGATATTGGGAGAAGACCCAGACGTTAGCAGAGTCTGCTCCAAGACTGCCAAGTCCTCACGTCTAAGGTCAAACATGCCGTTCTGTCCCTAAGGAGACCCCAGGGACAGTTTCTCCCCATTTAGTGGCAAGATCCAGGCTTGGCTGATGTGCTGTGATATTGGGGTCTAAAAGCTATTCTTATTTTGCTTCCAAAAGTCACTTTTGGATTCCAGAAAATGGAAGTTTTAACCTCTAAAGCCTGGAACACAACATTCCAAAACAGCTGGAAAGGCCTTGGAAACTTCTCAGATGAAGTTAATTAAAACCTTCCTCTGCCCCAAGGGTCAAATCCTGCTGTTTATGGATAACTCTCAAGTTGTTGTCTAGCTTAGTCTCCAGATAAGCAGGTCTCCCAAGGACTTGAGAGTTTGATCTGGAAAGCTGTGTCCTGCAGAACAGGCCAGCTGTTCCTGCAAGGAGAACAGTTGTTTTCTGCCTCAGAGGTTCTAGGCCAGAAATGTAAGGAGAGCGCAAAGACGTTTCTGCTAGCAGCTTTTACTATGGTTCATACCCCCATTTTTCAGCCAAAGGAATTCTACCCCTCAAATCCACCCAGGAAGAAAACACCTCCATGATACACAGCTTTGAGTCCTATGCTTATCATCAGAAAGGCCAACTTCGCTCTGGGAAGAATCGATGGCATCAGTCTCTCTGCACAATGTCAATAACTTGTATCACTGAAACGAAATAAGAGGGTTACCATAGCAGGAAGGCAGTGCCTCACTTGCTCTCCTGCTACTGTGAGACACTCCTTAGTGCAAGGATCTGAGCCTAGCCCTGGCTTGGCCACACACAGCTGGGAGGCATTTCAGGAAAAAGGGAGCCATTGTTCCCAACAGGATGCATGTTTTGCCAGCATGTCTCTTCATCAGCCTAACACAGGTCAGCTTCTCTGCCTGTGGATCAGCAAAGTCCTTCTCAACAAATGTCAAATGTCTTTGTGTGTTAAAAGATCCCCAATAACGGATGTGGTTGAGGTATCCAGTTGTAACTTAAGGGCTATTTGCCCAGTCTGATTCAGTAAATATTGACTAAGTGGCTGACTTAAAAGAAACAATGCCTTTGCTACTGGAAAACCAATGTAAGACCAGGTCCCTGACCTCTGACCTCCAGGAGCTTATCGTGTGGTAGTAAGGGGCCCTGAGCATGTCAGCTGTGGGCTCTGCCACACCCAATGTCTCCTACAAAGGGGGAGCCTCCCTTACCCAGAGCCCCCTGCTCAGAGAAATAGCACCAAGCTGTTCTATGTCCAGGAATGGCCACTGATTGTCCAGGACCAGGGGCCTACCCCATATGTCACCCCCAACAGGCAATGTAGTGGCCTTGAGTGGACTGGCATGGAAAAATGGCAAAACCTATGGGAGCTGGGTATATGTGGAGGAAGCAGAGCTCATATGCATAGGTAGAAGCTGGGTCCTTAAAGGCCACGCCCTGGAGTGAAGAGCCTTTGACTTGGCTTTACCACTGTTCCTGCCTTTCCTAATGTCCAACTTTTTTCTTTTTTCTGGGCTCCTCTTATGTAGCTTTCAAAACCCATGCCTTAGCACACACACCTACACATACACACCCCCATTACCACCACTACTTATAGCAACAAGAGAATTTCTATTCCTGACCAAGAGGGAAGAGGAGTAAGAGAAGTCATGCGATCACCATGCTAGGAGGTGGAGGGCTTGTGTGATCTTAAACCTTCAGTCGAGCTGTAGTTTGAGCCTCACCCAGCTGACACAGCCACAGGGATTGTAAGATCCAGGAGGGCTGCCTTGTTTGCTGCTGTATCTCCTGGCACAGTGCCTGCACAAAGTTGGTGATCAGTAATGCTGGCTGAATGAGTGACTGAGTAGACTGGGAACCAGAGAGATTAACTGAGGTTTAGCATTGGCTGTCTTTCGTGTGTCACAACCTCTCTCCCCGATGCTCCATGCCTGGGAGGCTCACCTACACTGACTACATTCAAAGGCTTCTTTATCCCCTGACTTCCAGGGGGGTTCAGCCAAATGAGGAACCCTAGCCAGAGATCAGAGACAAGGAGGCAGGTGATACCAGGGTATACATGCCCCCATGAAGCCTACATTCTTACAAGGAGGCCCCCTCCATACTACCCTTCTGCCTCCCAATTCTCTCACTTCTTCAGGCCTTAGACATATAATGACTCCCAATCCAATGTTACCTGCCCAAGAAAACATCAATCCTTTATGGTTCCCCCACCAACCCTTGTAAATAATGCCTTTATTAAATGCTCCTCAAAGCACACAGTTTGTCTTTTTTTTTTTTGCGGTACGCGGGCCTCTCACTGTTGTGGCCTCTCCCGTTGCGGAGCACAGGCTCCGGATGCGCAGGCTCAGCGGCCATGGCTCACGGGCCCAGCCGCTCCGCGGCATGTGGGATCTTCCCGGACCGGGGCACAAACCCACGTCCCCTGCATCGGCAGGCGGACTCTCAACCACTGCGCCACCAGAGAAGCCCAAAGCACACAGTTTGAATGTAGCATCTGTTTCCTGCTGAGACTGCAAATGACAGAGGTTCCAAAAATCAAGTGTATGCTTTTTGCTATCTGGTTTTCTCCATGTTCTAGTACATTCTGCTCAGCTCTATCAGCAAACACTCATTGCTTCACAGAGGCAAGCTGGTTGGGAGGGTATCTGCCCAAACTGGACCAGTTTGAGGTGAGGGGGTGGGTGGCAGAAGGGAAGCAACAGAGTGTCCTGCCTCAATGCTAATAATAAATATACTGCATAAACACTTAGTGAGGAAGACACCTAATTTGGTTCCTACCTTCGCAGCATGAAGTTAGGGTCAGACCTCCCATTCAGGAAGCTAGTTTTCCTTCTCTGATAAAATTAGTTTCTTTAGCTAAAAATGCTTTTTTTGAGTTACGTTTTATTGTACAACCACAAAATAATAATCAAAAAGGTTCTTTTGGTAAGAAGACCATTGCTCTGCTCTAACCACACATTTAATTTACCCAAATTAATGCAGCAGAAGTTGAGTGGGTGTGGAATCTTCTTTTCTATGTCATTTATGTCTTTTTAATATTGATAAGCTCTCAAAAAGCAAGGGTTACTAAGTGTATCAAGCTGTGCTCTTCCTTCAGCCTTTAGTGTGGAGTTAGGGACAGTGGGTGGAAGTAGTGGGATCTTTTATTTTTATGGTAATTTATCCTCTCTGAACATACTAACAGGGAAAAGTACATTTTAAATTTTCTGAAAAGATTAAAAGGGTCTCAGGTGATCTGAAGCTTTCTCTAGCCTCTAAAAAAAATCTTTCCACAGCTCTCTGGTGCATATTATCTTGTCAACTTGGGATCTACTATTAATGCAGGTTTCCCACCAGGCAGATTCAACAGCAGTCTAAGATAGAAATGCCTGATTTCCTACCTAAGACTCAAATGGAAAAACACAGCATCTGAATTTACTTGTTCTGGTTTTTTTTTTCCCTCCCCCACACCCCTTTTAAAAAAGGACTGGTTTCTTCAGTTCTCAGCCTTTTGGCAGCAGCCATTTAAAAGAAAGAATCACACGGTAATTATTAATTTTGCATGGGATCAACTCTGGCCTCAGCTTTCATCTGAGATGCAGTTACATGAAAAACAGACTGCGTTAATTTCATCCCCTCTGGGGTTGCTTGGCAACAAGGCCTTGTTCCAGATCATCTTTTATTCTTGGCCCAGAGTGATCTCTTTGGGGCGTTGCTCATGCTAAGGCAATCATCATCCTGTTGCTGTCCCTTCTGAATGTGTCCCTATGGTCCTGATGGCACAGGGGGTTGGTGGCTTTGCTCCAGTCATACTGGCTGGGGTCTGTAAAAGCTCTGAGCTTGTCAGCACAGAGAATGAACTATGCTTCGGGAATTGGGGATTTAAACAATAGAGGTTAGACAGGAAAGAGAGTGAGGAAGCATGAGCTATGTCTAAAGCGATGCTGGAGGACGGTGGGGCAGAGATGGGGTAAATACTAATGGGATAAATACCGAAGTCTATTTTTAAAAAAATATTTATTTATTTACTTTTGGCTCTGTTGGGTCTTTGTTGCTGCACGGGCTTTCTCTAGTTGTGGCGAGTGGGGGCTACTCTTCGCTGCGGTGAGAGGGCTTCTCATTGTGGTAGCTTCTCTTGTTGCAGAGCACCGGCTCTAGACATGCGGGCTTCAGTAGTTGTGGCATGTGGGCACAGTAGTTGTGGCACATGGGCTTGGTTGCTCCGCGGCATGTGGGATCTTCCCGGACCAGGGCTCGAACCCTTGTCCCCTGCATTGGCAGGCGGATTCTTAACCACTGAGCCACGAGGGAAGTCCTTCAAGTCTTTTTTAATTAAAAAAAAAAAAGCATTACTATGTTCTGGTTTGGAAATCTTCCTAAGCTCTATTGTCAAATGATAAATGTGAGGTCCAGAACAGTTTTTTGGGTGGGAAAGAGAAGGGGAGGTATAAGAACATTTTGTTTATTTTTGCATAAAGAAAAATATATGGATGGGCATTCCCTGGTGGTCGAGTGGTTAGAACTCCACGCTTTCACTGCTGAGGGCTGGGGTTCAATCCCTGATCGGGGAACTAAGATCCAACAAGCTGCATGGTGTAGCCAAAAAAAAAAAAAAAAAGGATGATTACTAGTGTTTGTGAGGGGTGAGAATGATGAGGTAGAGGGCAGAGGCGAAAACAAGATTTTTCACCTGTGTACCTCTTTATATTGTTTTGCTTTATAAACTAAAATAATGTGTTACTTAGTCCAAAACAAACTTTTTTGAATAAATATTAAAAAGTGTTAGCAATTCAGTGCAAGTTGTTAATGTTTGGGAGAGTTAGGAAAGTTGGGTGAAGAGTATTCGGAGCTTTTTGTACTATTTTTGCAACTTTTTGGTGAGTCTGGAATTATTTCAAAATTAAATTTAAAAGAAATTTTAAAAAATATTAGCAACTCCAACAAATTTTCTAGCCTTTCCTTCCTGTTCAAACACCATTCTTGTTATCCTTCAGACGCAGTCAATCTGCATATATTGAACATTCTGAGTGACTTGGTAGGAGATGGGGATATCTTTGAGCATTTGAGCTGCAGAGAAAAGACCTCAGCTAGGAACATTAGCCTTAATCAGAGTGTGGTTCCATCCCTGTCCCAAATGGCTTTAGCTGTGGTCCCTAAAAATCTCAGAAATCTCAACCTCCTTAGGGACTGGTCTCTCTGAGTACGGAACTTCCATGATGAAAGCATCACTCTTCAATTCATGTAAGCCCTCAATTGTGCCTTCATGGCTTCCCTGGACATCCTTCCGTGTTTTTTCCTCTCTGCAGCCATCTCCTCATCTTTCAAATCACTCTGTATCTATCTTTCTCCACTAGGCTAAGCTCCTTGAGGGTATGTGCAATGACTGAGCCATCACTACACACAGCTCCCCTGGCATAGCATAAGTACATACTTTTTTTCTTATGTTTTTATTTAAAATAAAAACTTGAAATAATTATAGATTCACATGAAGTTGCAAAAGAATATAAAGAGAAGCTATAAATGCCTATATTTAAAAAGAAAGAAAAGTCTTAAATCAATAACCTAACTTTTCACCTGAAGTAACTAGAAAAAGAAGAGCAAACTAGATCCAAAGCAAGTAAAGGAAAGGAGGAAAAAAAGATTAGAAAGGAAATAAATGAAATACAGACTAGAAAAACAATAGAGAAAATCAATAAAACCAAAAGTTGGTTCTTTGTAAAGATCAACAAAATTGACAAACTTTTAGCTAGACTGAAAAAGATAAAAGGAGAAAAGACTCAAATGAGTAAAATCAGCAATGAAAGAGAGAACATGACTATCAACCTTACAAAAATAAAAAGGACTATAGGGAAAACTATGAATAATTATATGCCAACAAATTAGATAATAGAGATGAAACAGACAAATTCCTAGAAAGACAAAAGCTACTAAAACTGAGTCAATAAGAAATAGAAAATCAAAACCACGATAAGACATCACTTTACACCCACTTCTATGGCAATAATCAAAAAGACAGACAGGGCTTCCCTGGTGGTGCAGTGGTATCCACCTGCCAGTGCAAGCGACACAGGTTCGGGCCCTAGTCCGGGAAGATCCCACGTGCTGCAGAGTAGCTGGGCCCGTGCGCCACAGCTACTGGGGCTGCGCTCAGGAGCCCATGAGCCATGACTGCCGAGCCTGTGTGCCACAACTGCTGAGGCCCATATGCCTGGAGCCTGTGCTCCACAACAGGAGAGGCCACCACAGTGAGAGGCCTGCGCACTGCGGCGAGGGGTGGCCCCTGCTGGCCACAACCAGAGAAGAGCCTGTGAGCAGAAGCAAAGACCCAACGCAGCCAAAAATAAAATAAAATAAATTAATTTAAAAAAAAAAGATAGACAATAACATGTGTTAGTGAGGATGTGGAGAAATTGGAACTTTCATACACTGATGGTGGGAATGTAAAATGGCACAGCATCTTAGAAAACTGTTTCAGTCCTTCAAAAAATTAAACATAGAGTTACCACATGGCCCCCAAATTCCGCTTGTAGGTATGTCCCCAAGAAAATTGAAAAACTACTTTCAAACCCTTGCACATAAATATTCTTAGCAGCATTATTCATAACAGTCAAAAAGTAGAAACAATCTAGATGTCTATCAATTACGAATGAATAAACAAAATGTGGCATATCTATATCATGGAATATTATTCAACCACAGAAAGGAATAAAGTACTGATACATGCTACAAGATGGGTGAATCTTGAAAACATGCTAGATGAAAGAAGCCAGACACAACAGAACACATATTGTATAATTCCACTTATAGGAAATATCAAGAATAGGCAAATCCACAGATACAGAAAGTAGGTTAACAGTTTCTAGAGGAAGGGGGAGGGGAGAATGGGGAGCGACTACTAATGCATACAGGGTTTCTTCTGGAGGGATGAAAATGTTCTGGAATTAATGGTGATAGCTGCATAACTGTGAATATACTAAAAACGACAGAATTATAAGCTTTAAAGGGTGAATTTTATGGCATAAAAATTATATGTCAGGGATTCCCTGGTGGCACAGTGACTGAGAGTCCGCCTGCCGATGCAGGGGACACGGGTTCATGCCCCGGTCCAGGAAGATCCCACATGCCGTGGAGCGGCTGGGCCCATGAGCCATGGCCACTGAGCCTGTGCGTCCAGAGCCTGTGCTCCACAACAGGAGAGGCCACAACAGTGAGAGGCCCGCATACCGCAAAAAAAATTATATGTCAATTTTTAAAAAAGAATGAGTAAAAGCAATAGCTAATGCCTTTAAAAATGTAATGAGAGATTCCATTTACCCTTTACTCATTTACTCTTTACTCATTTACCCCAATGGTAACATCTTGCATAACTATAGTACCATATTACAACCAGGCAGATGACTTCAGTACAATCCACAAAGCTTATTCCAATTTCACCAGCTTTACATGCCCTTGTGTGTATGTGTGTGCACGTGTGTGCAAGTAGTTCTATGCAATTTTATCACATGTATGTTCATGTGACCACCACCACAGTCAAGACACAGAATTGTTTCATCATCACAAGGATCCTTCCTGCTCCGTTTGTACTCATGCCCTCCTTCTCTCTCTATCTCTAACCCCTAGCAAACACTAATCTATTCTTTATCTCTGTAATTTTGTTATTTAAATTTTTTAATATAAATTGCTATATGTCAGTGTTATATAAATGTAATATTTTGTGTTTGACTTTTTTCACTCAACGTAATTTGAGATCCATCCAAGTTGTTGTGTGTATCAATAGTTCATTCCTTTTATTTATTTTTAAATTTTTTGGTAATGCAGTATTTTACTTATTCTATTCATAATAACTAATATTTAAGAACATTTACATTATTAATAGAACTTAATCTAAAAGAAGTTCAACTTACTTTTTTTTTTACATCTGAATACTGGGTATTAATAAGAGAAGAGTGAAGATAATTGTGGTCAAAATTACTATTTCAAAAACATAAATGCTTTGTGTTACTATGTCTACATATAACTCAGTTTGGGGTATAAAGTTCTTTGGCTGCAAGAAAGAACACTTGATTTACTTCACCAAGAGGAATATCTCTTAATGCTGGGATGACTTCTCTTGGTATTTCTTCTCCTGTTGATTTTTAGCATAGTTATCTGTGACTGTATGAACTCCAAATAAGAGTACATATCTGGTTATTGTAGCCACTTACTATAGAAATAGGAGATGGACAGAAAAAAAAGAAATAGGAGGTGGACAGATAATGCAACTGTCCAATATTTTTGAGGCCGAAAGCTTAAGCCTGAGGAGTTAAGCCAAGATTCAGGAATAAAAACCCACAGGAGATGGAGTGTGAAGCCAAACTGGGAGCTTAAGAACAAAGGCATAAATCGCTTTTTCTGGCAATGATGATGGTGAATTTTCCACCATTTTCCCAGTGGTTTTAGACAGTCTCAGAACTGAGCCCTCTGCACAAACAAGCACAGCAGAGGGAGATGGATAGAGAGGAAAAATTGAAGGAAAGACCAAGGGGCGATGGTGCCCCCAGTCTGGGCACAGGTGCAGTGGGACCCCCTTCAGGTGGCACAGGGACCACGCCCATTCCTTTTATTTCAAAATAAATTTTTTTTTAGAACAGTTTTATTTTTCTTTTTTATCTTATTTTTTTAAACATCTTTATTGGAGTATAATTGCTTTACAATGTTGTGTTAGTTTCTGCTGTATAACAAAGTGAATCAGCTATATGTATACATATATCCCCTCCCTCTTGCATCTCCCTCCCACTCTCCCTATCCCACCCCTCTAGGTGGTCACAAAGCACTGAACTGATCTTGCTGTGCTATGCGGCTGCTTCCCACTAGCTATTTTAGATTTGGTAGTATATATAAGTCCATGCCACTCTCTCACTTCGTCCCAGCTTACCCTTCTCCCTCCCCGTGTCCTCAAGTCCATTCTCTATGTCTGCATCTTTATTCCTGTCCTGCCCCTAGGTTCTTAGAACAGTTTTAGATTTACAGAATTATTGTGAAGATAGTACAGAGAGTTCTCATATACTCCACATCCTGTTTCCCCTATCATTAGCATTTCACAATTAATGGGTCAATCTTGATACATTCTTGTTAACTAAAGCTCATACTTGAGGTTTCCTCAATTTTCCCTTAATGTCTTTTTTCTGCATCAATATCCCATCCAGGATACAATACTACATTCGCAGTTATATCTCCTTAGGCTCCTCTTGGCTGTGACTGTTTCTTGGACTTTTCTTGGTGTTTTTTTTTTTATGACCCTTAAGAGTTTTGAGGGGTTCTGGTCTAATATTTTGTAGAATATCTGTCAGTTGTGATTTGTCTGATGTTTTTCTCATGGTTAGACTGGGGTAATGTGTTTTGGGGAGGAAGACCACAGAGGTAAAGTGCCATCCTCATCACATCATATCAAGGGAACATATTAACAATACGACTTATCACTGCTGATGTTACCCTTGATCACCTGGCTGATAGTGTTTGTCAGGCTTCTCTACTGTAAACTTACTCCTTTTTTCCTCTCTCTTTCCATACTGTACTCTTTGGAAGAAAGTCACCACATACAACCCACATTTAAGGAGTGGAAAATAATGTTCCATCCTCTTAAGGGCAGAATATCTACATCAATTACTTGCATGAGAGATATATCTAGTCTCCCCAATTTACTTATTTATTCGGTCATTTATTTATACCAGTATGGAATCATGAATTTTATACTTAGAGTTATAATACAATACTACTTTATTAATTTTGTTGCTCAAATTGTTCCAGCTTTGGCCATTAAGAGCTAGCTCTATTCCATTGGCTCTGATATCCCTTTGACATATGACCATCACTGTAGGGGTTTTTGATTTTTGGTTTTGTGAGCATTTATTTTTTTAACTTCCTGGCACTACAAAATGTTCTAGGCTCCAATTGTAGCTAGCCTGCCCCATTCCTAGAATCAGCTTTTTCTCCAAGGAGGCTTGCTTCCTTTTGTTGGAGAATGGTATTAGAAACCAAGATCTGGGCTCTAGGTGTGTTCATTGTTACTGGGGTGTCATAACTTTTAGGTGCTCTTAGTTGACAGAACAAATAAACATAGATGTGTATACTAACCCATATATATATACACACGTCTTAAATATTTCTATTTGTAACCACTTGTACCTATATTAAGCTAAACATGAGTTCATACTGATATTTCCAACTCTAATCCATTAGGACATGTATTATTCTAGCTTCTTCCGCTTGCTTATCTATAACCTCCCACTCTAACAACCTTGCTCCCGTCACCCATCATTCATTTATTTAATTCTTCAATTCCAATATACATGTATAGTAGTTTCAGAATTCCTAACATACACCCCCATGGAAAATGGTACTTATATACAATTCTTCTTGCTTTTAGTCATATAGACTCCGCTCATTTCCAAAGCACTTAGGTCAGCATGTTATTTCCCCTTCCTATTTCAGTGAGGTTGTTTCACACATTTGGAATATATTTATATTCTTCAGTCACATCTTGTATTCCATCATGGGATCTCTGACCCTTTAAATTACTTCTTTTAATTTGCATACATCAAGATTCATTCTTTGTAATGCAAAGCTCAATGGCTTTGAAAAATGCTTAATGCTGTATTCACCATTACAGTATCATACAGAATAGTTTCATTGCCCTAAAAATATCCCCTGTGTTTCACCTTTTCAAGCCTCTCCAACCCTGAACCCCTGGCAGCCACTGATCTGCTCACCATCTCTATAGCTTTGTCTTTTCCAGAATGTCTTGTAATTGGACTCATACATATGTTGTTTTTTTTCAGACTGGCTTCTTTCACTTAGTGGTATGCATTTAAGATTCATCACGTCTTGAACAGCTTCTTTTTATTGCTGTATAGCATTCTACTGTATGGATGTATACTTTGTTTAGTCGTTCACCTATTGATGGAGATTATGAATCAAGCTGTTATACACATTCACATGCAGGTTTTTGTGTTGCCAGTTGGGACATCAGTTTTCAAATCAGGAGCATGATTGCTGGATTATATGGTAAGATTACGTTTAGTTTTGTAAGAAACTACTAAACTGTTTCCAAAGTGGCTCTACCACTTTGGATTTCCAACAGCAATGAATGAGAGTTCTTGTTGCTCCTTGTCCTCTCCAGCAGTTTTTTTTTAAGCCATTCTCATAGGTATATAGTGGTATCACATTGTTGTAATCTGCGATTCCCTAATGACAAATGATACTGAGCATCTCTTCATATGCTTATTAACCATTTATAGATCTTCTTTGGTGAGGTATCTGTTCAGCTCTAACATCATACTTAGTTGTGAGAAACTGATGCTTTCCCCTATTATTAGGAGCAAGGCAATGATGTCCTCTCACACCACTCTTTTTCAACATTGTACTGGAATTCCTAGCTAGCGCTTTAAGGCAAAAAAAAAACCCTCCTGGAACTAAAAAGTGAGTATAGCAAAGTCTCAGGATACAATGTTAATACACAAAAGTCAATTACTTTCCTATATAATAACAATGAACTATTAGAATCTAAAATTTCAAAAAGCAATTCCACTTAAAATAGCACTCAGTAGGGACTTCCCTGGTGGCACAGTGGTTAAGAATCTGCCTGCCAATGCAGGGGACACAGGTTTGATCCCTGGTCCGGGAAGATCCCACATGCTGTGGAGCAACAAAGCCTGTGTGCCACAGCTACTGAGCCCACATGCCGCAACTACTGAAGCCCGCATGCCTAAAGCCGGTGCTCCACCACAAGAGAAACCACCACAATGAGAAGCCCCTGCACCACAATGAATAGTAGCCCCTGCTCGCCACAACTAGAGAAAGTCCGCACGCAGCAACGAGGACCCAACACAGCCAAAATAAAAAAATAAAATAATAAAATTTAATTTCATTTAATTTAAAAAATAGCACTCAATAAATGAAAAATTTAGGAATAAGGCTAATAAAATATGTGCAGGACTCTATGGGGAAAATTAGAAAAACACTGATGCAAAGAAGGTTTAAATAAATAAAACTTTCATTTTCATGGATTGGAAGACTCAATATTGTTAAGATGTCAGTTCTTCCCAACTTAATCTGTAGATTCAATATAATCAAGATCAAAATCTCAGCAAGCTATTTTGTAGATAATAACAAGCTGATTCTAAAGTTTATATGTAAAGGCAAAGGACCTAGAATAGCCAACACAATACTGAAGAAAAAGAACAAAGTTTCCAGACTCACACTACCTAATTTCAAGACTTACTACAGTATGTCTTCAATAATCAAGACAACATGGTACTTGTGAAGAAACAGACATGTAGATCAATGAAACAGAAGAGAGAGTCCAAAAATAAACCTACACAAGTATAACCAACTGATCTTTGGCAAAGGGGCAGAAGTGACTCAATGGAGAAAAGGTAGTCTTGTCAATAAATGGTGATTGAACAAATGGTGATGGATGTCCACATGCAAAAAAATGAACCTAGACACAGATCTTACACCTTATATATTGATA
The DNA here is from genome assembly GCF_949752795.1 of Hyperoodon ampullatus. Classification (NCBI taxonomy): domain Eukaryota; kingdom Metazoa; phylum Chordata; class Mammalia; order Artiodactyla; family Ziphiidae; genus Hyperoodon; species Hyperoodon ampullatus. The sequence goes on from NC_136928.1 coordinate 36,822,240, forward strand.
AAAAGTAACTCAAAATGGACCATAGACCTAAATGTAAAACGCAAAACTACAAAACTGCTTGAAGGAAACAAAGGAGAAAATCTGCAAGACCTTGGGTCTGGTAACGAGTTTTTAAATATAACACCAAAAGCATGATCCAGGAAAGAAACATTAATAAGTTTGACCTTATTAAAATTAAATCTGTTTGCAAGAGACACCATTAAAATAATGAAAAGACAAGCGAAAGACTTGGAGAAAATATTTGCAAAACATATATCTGATACAGGACTTGTATATAAATTATACAAACTCTTAGAACTCAACGATAAGATAATAAACAACCCAATTAAAAAATGAACAAAAGATCTGAACAGATACCTCCCCAAAGAAGATCCACAAATGATTATTAAGCATATGAAAAGATGCTCTGTATTATTTGTCATTAGGGAATTGCAAATTACAACAACATGATACCACTATATACCTATGAGAATGGCTTAAAAAAAAAAAGCCCACTACTGGGGAGGACAAGGATTTTTGTGGGTGGTCTTTGTCATACTGAGGAAGTTCCCCTCTATTCCCAGTTTGCTGAGTTTTTTTTTTTTTAATCATGAACGGCTGTTGAAATTTTATTAAGTGTGGATTCACATGCAGTTGTAAGAAAGAATACAGAGAGATCTGTATACTGTTTACCCAGTTTCCCCCCAATGCTAATAGCACAAAGTCATGTGTGAAATGACCTCTTGGATCCTTGAAGTTCTATGGCTGTGGTTTATCCCAGTGCCATGACAAGGCTGCCTCAAACTAGGACCAGACCTCCCACTCCACAGGATTTACTGTCCCCCTGGGCCCTGTTAATGCTGTCACCTGACTTCCCAGTTGCTGCCCTATCATCTTTTCCAAATACTTAAGTGGCTATTAGTTTATAGTGTTGCTCAGATGCTGTAGCACTTTCTGTCTGGCTCCTACCCTCTTAGGCAACAGGCAAATGTTTAGGGTGAGAGAACCAACTGAAAGACCAACTGATAAATCATATGAGATACACACATTCCACACTCCAAAGCTCTCATCTGAGAATAAAATCCCCACACTGTTTAACCAGACCATAATATTTCTCTTTTTGATAAATACACTGAGTACAACAGGTTTCTCAATCTTGGCACTATTAGCATTTTGGTCCAGATAGGTTTTTGTTGGGAGAGCTGCCCTGTGCTGTCGGATGTTTAACAGCCTCCCTGGCCTCTGTGCACTAGATGCCAGTAGCAGCTGCCTCCAAAATGTCTCCAAACATCGCCAAATGGCCCTACTGCAAACCACTGGAGTAGAGTAAGCAACACAATCTGAAACCCAGGCCTACAGAAAAAACTAATGAATACACCAGCCTGAAGCCAATGATATTTAACCTTAAAAATAGGCAAAATGTCAGTGATTGGTAAATCTTGCAACTTTTTGTGACTTTAAATTTTTTCCAAATAAAAAGTTTTAAAAAGAGTGTGAAAGAGACAGCTTGAGGGACTTCCCTGGTGGCGCAGTGGTTAAGAATTTGCCTGCCAATGCAGGGGACACGGGTTTGATCCCTGGTCTGGGAAGATCCCACATGACATGGAGCAACTAAGCCCGTGTGCCACAACTACTGAGCCTGCGCTCTACCACCCTCGAGCCACAACTATTGAGCCCAAGTGCCACAGCTACTGAAGCCCACGCGCCTAGTGCCCGTGCTCCGCAATAAGAGAAGCCACTGCAATGAGAAGCCCGCACACTGCAACGAAGAGTAGCCCCCACTCGCCGCAACTGGAGAAAGCCCATGCATAGCACCGAAGACCCAACACAGCCAAAATAAATAAATTTATTTATTTAAAAAAAAGATAGCTTGAATTCAAGCTTTTTTTTTTTTTTTTTTTTTTAGCTTTATTGAGATATAATTCACATACCATACTACTGGGTTGGCCAAAAATTTCATTCCGGTTTTTCCGTAAGCACCTATGGAAAACCCAAATGAACTTTTTGGCCAACCCAGTATTTGCCCATTTAGAGGGTAAAAGGCAATGTTCTTACCTGTGAGTAAGTTCACAGGTTTGAGCAACCATCAGCACAATCTAATTTTAGACATTTTCATTCTCCCCCAAGGAAATCCTATACCCACTAGCAGTCACAGAGGTTGCCCCCAGGCAACCATTAATCTATTTTGTCTCTATAGATTTGCCTATTCTGGACAATTGATATAAATATAATTGTAAATATAATAAGTGTAAATGTAAATGTAATATGTGGTCTTTGTGATTGACTTCTTTCACTTAAAATGTTTTCAAGGATCATCCATGTGGTACAAAAGTGTTTTCAAAAGTGACTGCACCATTTTACATTCCCACTAGCGATGTATAAGGATTTTAATTTCTCTACATCTTCCCCAACACTTGTTATTGTCTGGCTTTTGGTTATAGCTATACTATCTCATTGTGATTTCGATTTGCATTTCTCTAATGACTCATCATGTTGAGCATCTTTGCATGTACTTATTAGCCATCTGTACATCTTTGGACAAATGTCTATTCAAATCCTTTCCAATTTTTTTAAAAAATTAAGCTTTTTATTTTGATTTAATTGTAGATTTACATATACCTGTAAGAAATAATATAGAGATATACAAAAACCCTTTACTCGGTTTTTCCCATGTAACATATTGCGAAACTATACTACAACATCACAGTCAGGATATTGACACTGATACCGTCAAGATACAGAACATTTCTATCACCACTAAGATCCCTTATGTTACCCTTTTATAGCCACACCCAATTTCCTCCTGCCCCCACCCCTCCTTATCCCTGGCAACCACTAATCTCTTCCTCATTTCTATAATTTTTCCATTTAGAGAATGTTATGTAAATAAAATAATATGGTATATAACCTTTTGGGATTTTTTTTCCATTCAGCATAATTCTCTGGAGATTCATGCAGGTTATTTCATGATCAATAGTTTCTTTTTATTGCTGAAGAGTATTCCATTGTATGGATGTATCAGTTTGTTTAACCATTCACCTGTTGAAGGACATTTGGGTTGTTTCCAGTTCTGAGCTATTATAAATAAAGCTGCTATAAACATATGTGTACAGGTTTTGGTTTGAACATATGTCTTCATTTCTCTGGGATAAATGCCCAGGATTGCAATTGCTGTGTTGTATGGTAGTTGTATGTTTAGGTTTTTAAGGAACTGCCAAACTGATTTCCAGAGTGGCTGTACCATTTGACATTCCTTCCAGCAATGTATGAGTGATCCAGTTTCTATGAGTGAAGCCTGGATGGGGGAAAGGAGACCCGGTCCTCTCTGCTGTGTTTGCCTGCTATAGAGCTTTTGCAACAAGGGGCTATGGTAGAGGCGTGAGAAAACTAGCAGCCTGTCCCTCCTGGGGTTAAACTGTAATCCCAGATTGGGGGATTCTGGGGAGGAGCCCCTGTCTTCTTGGCTGTACTTGTATAATATGCCTGGGGTAGAATTTCCAGAACATGAAGCAGGGAGCAGGGGTAAAGGAGCTTGTCCATGTCTCAAATGCCATAGCCCCTCCCTGTTCTTACTGAATGAATGTTTCTTCATTTGCAGTATGCCCTTAGGACAATTCTCAGAGACTAATTTTTCACCAAATTGTTGTTTGCCAGAGAGAAGGTCTGCCAAGCTCTTTACTCCGCCTTTCTGGAAGTCCCAACCCCTCAAACTTGATTCTTGATATGTCTAAGAATCTGACAGAGGGAAAAATCCCCCATCCTGTCCTCAAATTCTGAATTACCAGAACAGTGGATCATCCCAAATCCTCCCCTGACTGATGACACTGGAAGTGCTGTTACCTCCCTGCAGTCTCAGACACCTAATAGGCTGGCTGAGATGCACTGCCCAGATAACAGGTCAGGTCTGCCTTGACAAGGAAAACAGAGCTTTCTTTTTTTTCCTAAAGGAGATTGGGTATGTCTCCACACATTACATTAATGTAATGTAAAATGGATTCATGCTGGAAAACTGAAGCTATACACGAATTTTACACCAAAAATACTGACAATTCCAGGAGCATGATGTCTTGATGCATTCAGCTGAGTGGTTTTTAAGCTGGTCACCAATAGAGGAATCAGCAGATCAGGCCAAAGAAGTAAGGCAGGGACAAGCTTTTTTTTTTTTTAAAGTGGATAATACGGTAACATGGTTCACAGAATGGTATATATAGTGGGAAACCTTCCTGCCATTCCTGTCCCTCTGCCACCCAGTTCTCTTTTTCCAACAGGTAATCCATGAAAATAGTTTCTTATATATCTTTCCAAGGATATTTTATAAAAGCAACTACAGACATACATTTTATTTTTCTCAGAAGACCTGGGTTTGAATCCCAGTTTTGTCCCTCTCAAAACAAACTGTGTAACCATGCATAAGTGACTTTATCTCTTTGAGCCTCAGATTCCTCACCTGAAAAATGGGAGTAAGAGTACCTACTTCACAAGGTTGGGGTAAGCATGAAGTAAGACTGTGTTTAACTGTGCTTTCTAAATAGAAAAGTGCTATAGTAACATCAGCTGTTGTTCTATTGGGAGCAGCAACCACGTACTAATAGTGCCATAGAGATTGGTTGTACTTAGCAGGTGCTCTGGGATCAGGAGTTGGTGGTGCTGGGGAAGCACCTGAAGCTGACTGGGGGAGAGAGAACATGGCCACAGGGAAACTCCAATATGGCTGAATCAAGCATGAAATAGGGTCTGGCTGGTTTGCAAGGTATGAACTTTGGGAAGTCAGTGACACACAAAAACCACCATATCACCCATGGACTGAAGGCAGCCAACAGGGTTCAAAGTTAGCTGTGGCCCTAATAAAGAGAGGTGCCTTCTCCTGGGAAGAAGCCTATTTTTGAAAAAGTGACAATGCTGGGTTTAACCCAAAACAGATTTGGGCAGGTTAGGGTATTCCAAAGACCATCCAGAAGGACCTGTTCCAAAGATCATCCAGAATATAATTTATGACAAGTCTAACTCAGGACATCTGACAAAGGCTCAGGACAGGAATCAGAAAATTAGGACCCAAATTGAGTCAAGCTTCCATCTGTTTTCAACTTTTTCCTTTTTGGCAGAATGAGTGCAACAGCAGGGAAAGCAAGGGAAACCAGAGGGTCCTGACAAGGAGTTCAAAAAATGTCTTAGGTCTTCCTCTATCTGGGTTACCACCTTGAAACATCCTACAGGGAGTCTGTCCTAGGTTCTTATTGTCCCTTCAAACCAACTTCAAAGCATCATAGAGGGGGTGGTGTGAGGGAGATACCAACAGTCTCTGAATAGGATGGGATGGACAAACCTCTGCCCAGGAGAGATGACAGGTGTGTACAGCAGGAAGACAGTTGGGAAGCAGGAGGAGAGGAAGCCAGTTCAGAGGTTGGAATTCCCTTTGCTCATCTTCTGGTTTTGGAGGACTTCTACATGCAACAAGATGTTACCTGCCGTACTGAGGACTACCTCTCAGGCCCAGACTGCAGCTTCAGCAAGCCTCTTCACCAGGTCTGGCTGAGGCACGGAGGCCTGCCAACTGTCTGAGGTTCGTCAGTAACTGAGGCAGCACCAAGTCAGACCCCAGAGACCAGCAGAATGGTCTATTCCTCTGCAGTCTCAGAGTCTGCTTTTAGTAAGAGCTGGGTGTTCATTTCACAGCCAAAATCAACTCCAGTTGCTGAGGCTGAGGAGTCTGGATCAGTACCACTCTAGTCCAAAACTCCCCATCATGAACTCTGGAATGTTCCAGAATCACATTTCCCTCCGTGTCTCTCACTCCTGCTCTCTCTTGTTCTCTGAGATTGATTAAACAAGGAATTGAAGAAGAAACAGAAGGTTTGAAGGGAACTGCATCTGCAGAAGACTAAAGGGTGAAAAGGAGCCAGAATGGAGTTTTTAAAAAAGGACTGTACCTTTTATTGTTTGCCTTTTAATAATTGCTTGCTTTTAAAAAAAAAATAGCTGTCTCTGCCTTCTTTTTCCTCCCAACTTTTTACTATAAAATGTTTCATTTCTTCAGCAGCACCGCCCCCCCCAAAAAAAGCAGAAAAAAATAAAAGAAAATTTCAAATTCACAGAAGGGCTGAAAAACATGTACGACATCAAAAGAGCAACCCATAAAAATAAACTGGACTTCATCAAAATTAAAAACTTTGCTCTTTGAAAGAAACTATTAAGAAAAAGAAAAGACAAGCCACAGATTGGGAGAAAATATTTTAAAAACACATATCTGATAAAGGACTTGTATTCAGAATACACAGAGAGCTCACACAACAAATAACCTACTAAAAATGGGCAAAATATTTGAACAGATACTTCACCAAAGAAGGTATACAAATGGCAAATAAGCATGTGAAAAGATGCTTAATATCATAAGTCATTAGGGAAATGCAAACTAAAACCACAATGAAATACCACTACATATGCATTAAAATGGCTGTAATTGGCCATTTGACTAACAATGTCAAGTGTTGATGAAAATGTGGAGGACTATATTGTTGATGGGAGTGGAAAATGGTACCACCACTTTGGAAAAGTTTGGCAGTTTCTCATAGAATTAAACATCCCACTCAATATTTACCCAAGAGAAGTGAAAATTTCTGTTCACCCAAAAATCCATATGCAAATGTCTATAGTAGCAGTATTTGTTCATAATTATAGTGTTATATTTAGTGTTATGTTCATAATTATAGTGTATAAATATAAATTATATTCATAGTGTTTCTTCATAATTGCCTAACACTGTAAACAATCCAAATGTCCTTCAGCTGATAAATGCACAAACAAAATGTGGTATACCCTTTTTTCACTCGGGTTGTTTGTTTTTCTGATATTGAGTTGTATGAGCTGTCTATATATTTTGAATATTAACCCCTTATCAGTCATATCATTTGCAAATACTTTCTCCCATTCAGCACGTTGTCTTTTCGTTTTGTCAATGGTTTCCTTTGCTGTCAAAAGCTTTTAAGTTTAATTAGGTTCCATTTGTTTATTTTTGCTTTTATTTCCTTTGCCTTAGAAGACAGATCCAAAATAATATTGCTATGATTTATGTCAAAGAGTGTTCTGCCTATGCTCTCTTCTAGGAGTTTTATGGTTTCAGGTCTTACATTTAGGCCTTTAACCCATTTGAATTTATTTTTGCACATGGTGAGGAAATGTTCTAATCTAATTCTTTAACATGTAGCTGTCCAGTTTTCCTAGCACCACTTGTTGAAGAGACTGTCTTTTCTCCATTGTATATTCTTGCCTCCTTTGTCATAGATTAATTGGCCATAGGTACATGGGTTTATTTCTGGGCTTTCTATTCTGTTCCGTTGATCAGTGTGTCTGTTTTGGGACCAGTACCATGCTGCTTTGATTACTGTAGCTTTGTAATATAGTCTGAAGTCAGGGAGCATGGTATCTCCAGCTTTGTTCTTTTTTTTCTCAAGATTGCTTTGGCAATTTGTGATCTTTTATGGTTCCCATAAATTTTAACATTATTTCTTCTAGTTCTGTGAAAAAATGTCATGGGCATTTTGATAGGGATTGCATTAAATCTATAGATTGCTTTGGGTAGTATGGACCTTTTAACAACATTAATTCTTCCAATCCAAGAGCATGGGATATCTTTCCATTTCTTTGTATCATCTTCAATTTCTTTCAAAATGTTTTATAGTTTTCAGAGTATATGTCATTCACCAAATATACAAACAGCTCATATAACTCAATATCAAAAAAAAAAAAACCTGATCAAAAAATGGGCAGAAGACCTGAATAGGTCTTCTTTTCCAAAGAAGACATACAGATGGCTAACAGGCACATGAAAAGATGTTCAACATTGCTAATCATTAGAGAAATGCAAATCAAAACCATAATGAGCTATCACTTCACACCTGTCAGGATGGCTATCATCAAAAAGCCTACAAATAACAAATGTTGGTGAAGATGTGGATAAAGGGGAACTCTTGTGCACTGTTGGTGGGACTGTAAATTGGTGCAGTCACTATGGTAAACAGTATGAAGTTTCCTCAAAAAACTAAAAATAAAACTACCATATGATACAGCAATTCCATTCTTGGGTATATATTTTTAAAACATTAATTCAAAAAGATATATGCACCCCAATGTTCATAGCAGCATGATTTACAGTAGCCAAGATACAGAGGCAACCCAAGTGTCCATCAACAGATGAATGGACAAAGAATATGTGGTATATATATATACAATGAAATATTAGAGCTGCAAAAAATGAAATTCTACTATTTGGACAACATGGATGGACCTAGAGAGTATTATGCTTAGTGAAATAAGTCAGAGGAAGACAAATACTGTATGTTATTACTTACATGTGGAATCTAAAAAAATAAAACAAATGAATGTACATAACAAAACAGAAACAAACTCACAGATATGGAAAACTAACTAGTGGTTACCAGTTGGGAGAGGGAAGGAAGGAGGGGCAAGAGAAGGGTAGGGGATTAAGAGATACAAACTACTTACTATGTATAAAACAGATATGGAACAAGGATATATTATACAGCACAGGGAAATATAGCAATTATTCCGTAATAACTTTAAATGGAGTATACTCTATAAAAATATTGAATCACTATGCTGTATACCTGAAACTAATATAATATTGTAAATCAACTGTACTTCAATAAAAAGAAGTGTGGTACATTCATACAATGGGATACTATACATTGATAACTCCTGAAACATGTGAAAACATGGATGAATCTCAAATGCATTATACTAAGTGTCATGGGTTCAATTGTATCTCCCCTCCAAAAAATATGAACTCCTAACCTCCCCTCCAAAAAATATGAACTCCTAACCCTCAAAATCTCAAAACGTGACTTTATTTAGAAATAGGGTCTTTGCAGATGTAATTAGTTAAGATGAGGTTATGCTTGAATAGGGTGGGCCCTTATTCGAATATGACTGGTGTCTTTATAAAAGACAGACAGGGAGAACTAATGCAATGACAGGCAACACACAGGGAGAATACCATGCAACGTCATAGGCAGAGACTGGAGTTACACAGTTGCAAGATATAGAATGCCAAGGATTGCTGGTGACACCAGAAACTAAGAGAAAGTCATGAACAGATTCTCCCCAAGAGCCATCCAGAGAGCATGGACCTTCTGACAAATTGATTTTGGAATTCTAGCATCCAGAACTGTGAGATAATAAATTTCTGTTGTTTTAAGCCACCTAGTTTGTGGTACTCCGTTACAGTAACCCTAGGAAACTATTACACTAAGTTACAGAAGCAAGACTTAAAAGGCATTTATATCATATTCTGGAAAAGACAAAACTACAGGGATGGAGGACAGATCAGTGTTGTCAAGTGTTGGGGGTAGGATGAGGGGATGACTACGAAGAGTGAAGGGAGAGTTTTGAAGGCAGTAGAAATATTCTAGATCTCGATCATGATGGTAGTTACACAAGTACATGTGTTTGTCAAAATTAATAAAACTTGGGCTTCCCTGGTGGTGCAGTGGTTGAGAGTCCGCCTGCCGATGCTGGGGACACGGGTTCGTGCCCCGGTCCGGGAAGATCCCACATGCCGCAGAGCGGCTGGGCCTGTGAACCATGGCCGCTGGGCCTGCGCGTCCGGAGCCTGTGCTCCACAATGGGAGAGGCCACAACAGTGAGAGGCCCGCGTACCGCAAAAAAAAAAAAAAAAAAAAAAAAAAAAAAAAAATTAATAAAACTTTACATGATGTAAATTTAAAATTTTTGAATTTTACTCTATACCAATGTAAATTAAACCTGACTCCCTCAATCCCAAAACCATAAACAAAAAACCTTCTACAGTGACCAACTGTATACCTTTCACCCAAATTCAATGATTGTGAATATTTGCTCAAATTTGCTTTATCTATACACGTATTTTATTCTTGCTGAATCATTTGTCTAAGTTGTAGACATCATGACACTTCACCCTAAACATTTTTATCATATATCTTTTAAGAATAAGGACATTTTTCTACATATTTAAGAAAAGTTACAATTCCAAAGTATCATCTAATAAAGAGTCCATATTCTAACTTCTCAAATTGTAGTTAAAATATCTTTTGTAATTGCCTTTTACCAATGAGGAGCCAATCAAGGATCATATAATGCATTTGTATATTATGCCTGTTTAATCTTTTAATTTAGAATCATCCCATCTTTTTCTTTTCATGACCTTTTTTGTCTAGGCCAGTTGTCTTGCAGAATGTTTTAAAATTTCTGGATTTGTTTGATTGCTTCCTCATGGTGTTATCAAATATTCTATCTCTTTATTTCTTGTGAAATAGGAGTTAGACCTAAAGGCTTGATTAGGTTCAGGTTTAACTTTTGATAAGAATAGTTCACAGGTGATAGAGACCTATTTTTCCACCTTGTTTGCCTCAATGCAGACCTATTTTCCTGCCTTTCTCTCTCATACCATAAAGAGCTTGTATACCCGTGGCCTGTGGAGGCCACAAATATCAATAAGACAGTTTGTCCTAAAGGAGATGAATGAATGAAATAGCATCCTTTATTAGCCAATAAATATTTAGTAACTGCTACAGGGAGCAAGGTACCATGCTAGGTGATGGGGACACAGTAGTAAGCAAATGCAAACATGGTCCCACCTCAAAGGAGTTTATAGTCTAAGTGAGACAGACATTCATGAAAAAAAAATTTAAAAATGACTTGTGATAAATGCTATTAAAGAAAAAGCACAGGAGAATATGGCTCTGTATAATGGGGAAAGCTTCCATAGGGGGTATACCATTTGATCTGAGGACTGAAGGATGAGCAGGTACTAAGGAGGTGAAAGTCAGGGAGAGACAGGGCAGTGGGAGGTAGGCTATAAGAAGTTCACTGATTGGTGGGGCATCCAGGTACAATCCTCTCCAGTGAAGCCAGAAAAGGGGTCCATGTGCTTGACTTGGAGGCTCAGAGGCAGCTTTCCTGAGAGAGTGTTGTCTGAGCTTAGGCCTGAAGGGTGAACAAGTCAGTGGAGATAAACAGAAGAAAGATGGAGAAGCAAACAGATAATTAGTTGCTAGAATTAAATCTCCGTAGGAATTTAGGCTCAAGAAAACGGTAGATAAAATAGGTAACTAATGAGAACCTACTGTATAGCACAGGGAATTCTGCTCAGTGCTCTGTGCTGACCTAAATGGGAAGGAAATCCAAAAAAAGAGGGGATATATGTATACGTATGGCTGATTCACTTTGCTGTACAGCAGAAACTGACACAGGAGTGTAAAGCAACAATATTCCAATTAAAAAAAAAGAAAGAAAATGTAAGTATTCTTGATACAATTTTTAATCTGAGCTAATCAAGATTCTAGACTTCTGGTTTACAGGAAGTAACTTTTAAATCACAGAGGAATTTTTTAAAAAACTAATTTCACCTGTTTCTTTTTACATTTATTTATTTATTTTATTATTATTATTATTTTGGGGGCTGCGTGGCATGCGGGATATTAGTTCCCCAGCCAGGAAGCGAACATGCGGCCCCTGCAGTGGAAGCGTGAAGTCTTAACCACTGGACCACCAGGGAAGTCCCAATCACAGAGAAATTTTAAATCACATTACTTAAATTTAAAAACCCTAACCAGAGAAGTTCAGAATTAGTCAGACCAAACCAGTGATCTGTGCTGTCATCCAAAAGAACTGTGGAATCCTGGAAGAAAAGATGGCCTGTTAAAGCCTTTCACTGCATTTCACTTTCTTGAATATTCAAGTTAGGCTAGGGCTCAAACTCATTCTCCACTAGAATAAATAGCCCTGATATTATTGCTTCTAATATTAATTATAATAATTTTAAAAAATTATGTTTTCCCTAAGCCACACAGCTAACAAGGAGCAGAGTCAGAATTCAGTCCAAAGTTCCTGGCTCCAAAGTACCTATATTTAACCATCACGCAACACTGCCCCCCGTAATAATGATACTGATACCTACCAAGGTGAAGGTAAGAGAAAGGGGCTTTTTGTAATATGTCAAAAGAAGGAACAGATACTCTTTTAGCACAATAAGGACATAGCACCAATGCCAGCAGGAGGTTAATTGGCCCAGTATGAATGGTCTGGTTATTTTTAGATGCTTGAACAGGAGGCCAGACCACAGTGGCCAGAAATTTCTACCCCCCATGCTCCTTCAGGAACAGAAAATGACTGTGCTTTTTAAGAAATAAAAGCAGTTGGGATCTTTGGGGGAAGAAACAGAGAAAAGGACTATGGGGAAGGGGAATATGAGAGGAGACAGGAAGGAGACTGGGGGAAGATCTGCTAGCCAGGGGTTGGCCTATAAGTGCCATGGCCACTAAGCCCCCTTACTCATGGTTGAACGGTTTATAGAGGCACTCAAATCTCTGCCATGCCATGTACTCTAGGTTGGTTAGAATATGATGCATGCCTGAATAAAAAGATTCACTCACAACACTCCATGATTCTGGGTTCTTTGACAGCCAACTGGAAGATAGTTTTGTTAGGAACTGTTCCGTGAAGGAATCCCATTAACTTCTATTAATGTCGGGCACTGTGCTAAGTGCTTTAGATACATTCATTACTGCTAATCCTCTCAACGACCTACCAGAAGGGGTCATTGAGACTTACCTAAGATCCGAAAACTGCCAAACCAGAGAATTTTAAAAAGTTCCAATCTATCACAGCCTGATAATTTTGTAAGATACATAATTTTGTAAAACACAAAATGAAATTAAAGATATGCACGATTCAGGCATACCTCGTTTTATTGCACTTCACAGATACTGCTACTTTTACAAATTGAAGGTTTGTGGAAACCCTGTGCTGTCAGACAATAGTTAGCATTTTTTTAATCAATAAAGTATCTTTTTAAACATCTTCATTGGAGTATAATTGCTTTACAATGGTGTGTTAGTTTCTGCTTTATAACAAAGTGAATCAGCTATACATATACATATATCCCCATATCTCCTCCCTCTTGCGTCTCCCTCCCACCCTCCCTATCCCACCCCTCTAGGTGGTCACAAAGCACCGAGATGATCTCCCTGTGCTGTGCAGCTGCTTCCCACTAGCTATCTATTTCACATTTGGTAGGATATATAAGTCCATGCCACTCTCTCACTTCGTCCCAGCTTACCCTTCCCCCTCCCCGTGTCCTATTTTTACATACTTTTTTTTAGACATAATGCTATTGCACACTTAGACTACAGTGTAATGCAAACATAACCTTTTTATGCACTGGGAAACAAAAAAATTTGTGTGATTCGTTTTAATGTGGTATTTGTTTTATTGTGGTATTTGCTTTATTGTGGTATTCACTTTATTGTGGTGGTCTGGAACAAAACCTGTAGAACCTACCAGGTATGCCTGTACAAGCTCAACCTTCTTATTACATTCAACAGACATTGCTATAAATGTTTCTAACACTTACTCTGAATGTCTGTACCGATCTTGCCACAGAATGGCACTAGTATAGAATAGTTGTTCCTAGTCATGAGGGCACATCAGAATTATTCCAAGGGATTAATTTCCAAAATATACAAACAGCTCATACAGCTCAATATCAAATAGACAAACAACCCAATCAGAAAGTGGGTAGAAGATCTAAATAGACATTTCTCCAGGGAAAACATACAAATGGCCAAAAAACACATGAAAAGATGCTCAACATCGCTAATTATTAGAGAAATGCAAATCAAAACTATAATGAGGTATCACATCACTCTGGTCAGAATGGCCATCATCAAAAAGTCTAAAAATAATAAATGCTGGAGAGGGTGTGGAGAAAAAGGAACCCTCCTATATTGTTGGTGGGAATGTAAATTGGTACAGTCACTGTGGAGAACACTATGGAGGTTCCTTAAAAACAAGAGTTACCATATGATCCTGCAATCCCACTCCTGGGCATATATCCAGAGAAAACTATAATTCAAAATGCTACATGGATCCCAATGTTCATAGCAGCACTATTTACAATAGCCAAGACATGGAAGCAACCTAAATGTCCATCAACAGATGAATGGATAAAGATGTGGTATACATACATGATGGAATACTGCTCAGCCATAAAAAAAGAATGAAATAATGCCATTTGTAGCAATAAGGATGGAACTAGAGATCGTTTTACTAAGTGAAGTAAGCCAGACAGAGAAAGACAAATATCATATGATATCACTTACATGTGGAATCTGAAAAAAAAAAAAAGATACAAACGAACTCATTTACAAAACAGAAATAGACTCACAGACATAGAAAACAAACTTATGGTTACCAAAGGAGAAGAGGGGGTGGATAAATTAGGAGGATGGGATTAACATATACACATTACTATATATAAAATAGATAACTAACAAGGATCTACTGTATAGCATGGTGAACTACACTCAGTATTTTGTAATAACCTATAAGGGAAAAGAATCTGAAAAGTCATATATATATGTATGTGTGTGTGTGTGTGTGTATATATATATATACACACACACATACATACATGAAGCTGAATCACTGTGCTGTGCACCTGATATTTACAATATCTGTGTATGATACTGTAAATCAACTATACTTCAATTAAAAAAAAATTATTCCAGAACTTTCACCAAATACATATGCCTGCCCTCCACCCAGATTCTGATTCAACAGACTTGGCATGTTAATAGATATTCCCCAGGGGATTCTGATGTCCATCCCTGGTTAAGAACTACTTGATGCTCTAACATATTACCAAAGCTACCATTTCCAGCTAGGTGCGAATTCAGAGAATCAAGATCCTCATTCAAATTCACTAAAATCAGTACTGGGCATGGTACTGGGATAAGGAGGAAGGGCAAGAATGTCAGGAAACCTAGGGATTCAAGAATTTCCCTCCCTAACATCTGCATTACCACCTGGTACCATTTCAATATCTTTGCAACTTAAAACTTTTGATATATGGTTCAAGTATGAAATCTCTCTGAGCAGCAAATTATAAGCAGTCATAATTACATTTGGCAGATAACCACTCCCATCTCAGATGACATCTCTATTGTTTTCTTCTCCACAGCCCTGCCTTTGTAAAAACAGGCCATCTCCTGCATCCTGCATTTGAGGGATTATGGGAACAGTCCATCCCAGAGAAAAACTGTAGTTCCTTTTTTTTTTTTTTTGGTTGGGGTGATTGAACTTTTTATTTTTTATTTTTTTTGAGATAAAACTGAAAAAATGTTTCAATGCATATAATAAAGCATAAAATAGTATACAAAATTCACCCTTATAAGTTTATATAAGACATATTGTATATTGTTCAGAAAGCTTTACTATTTGTGCACACAGTTAATTTGATCAGCTAATGTTACCCTACAAGGTAAATTATTTATTTTCTTTAATTTTTGAATTTTATTTATCTTTTTATACAGCAGGTTCTTATTAGTCATCAATTTTATACACATCAGTGTATACATGTCAATTCCAATTGCCCAATTCATCACACCACCATCCCCACCCCACGCGGCTATCCCCCCTTGGTGTCCATAAGTTTGTTCTCTACATCTGTGTCTCAACTTCTGCCCTGCAAACCGGTTCATCGGTACCATTTTTCTAGGTTCCACATACATGCGTTAATATACAATATTTGTTTTTCTCTGACTTACTTCACTCTGTATGACAGGCTCTAGATCCATCCATGTCTCTACAAATGACCCAATTTCATTCCTTTTTATGGCTGAGTAATATTCCATTGTATATATGTACCACATCTTCTTTAACCATTCATCTGTCGATGGGCATTTAGGTTGCTTCCATGACCTGACTATTGTAAATAGTGCTGCAATGAACATTGGGGTGCATGTATCTTTTTGAATTATGGTTTTCTCTGGGTATATGCCCAGTAGTGGGATTGCTGGATCATATGGTAATTCTATTTTTAGTTTTTTAAGGAACCTCCATATTGTTCTCCATGGTGGCTGTATCAATTTACATTCCCACCAACAGTGCAACAGGGTTCCCTTTTCTCCACACCCTCTCCAGCATTCGTTTTTTGTAGATTTTCTGATGATGCCCATTCTAACCAGTGTGAGGTGATACCTTATTGTAGTTTTGATTTGCATTTCTCTAATAATTAGTGATGTTGAGCAGCTTTTCATGTGCTTCTTGGCCATCTGTATGTCTCCTTTGGAGAAATGTCTATTTAGGTCTTCTGCCCATTTCTGGATTGGGTTGTTTGTTTTTTAAATATTGAGCTGCATGAGCTGTTTATATATTTTGCAGATTAATCCTTTGTCCGTTGATTCGTTTGCAAATATTTTCTTCCATTCTGAGGGTTGTCTTTTCGTCTTGTTGGTAGTTTCCTTTGCTGTGCAAAAGCTTTTAAGTTTCATTAGGTCCCATTTGTTTATTTTTATTTCCATTACTCTAGGAGGTGGATCAAAAAAGATCTTGCTGTGATTTATGTCAGAGTATTCTTCCTATGTTTTCCTCTAAGAGTTTTATAGTATCCAGTCTTACATTTAGGTCTCGAGTCTATTTTGAGTTTATTTTTGTGTATGATGTTAGGGAGTGTTCTAATTTCATTCTTTTACATGCAGCTGTCCAGTTTTCCCAGCACCACTTATTGAAGAGACTGTCTTTTCTCCATTGTACATCGTTACCTCCTTTGTCATAGATTAGTTGACCATAGGTGTGTGGGTTTATCTCTGGGCTTTCTATTCTGTTCCATTGATCTATATTCCTGTTTCTGTTCCAGTACCATATTGTCTTGATTACTGTAGCTTTGTAGTATAGTATGGAGTCAGGGAGTCTGATTCCTCCAGCTCTGTTTTTTTCCCTCAAGACTGCTTTGGCTATTTGGGGTCTTTTGTGTCTCCATACAAATTTTAAGATTTTTTGTCCTAGCTCTATAAAAAATGCCACTGGTAATTTGATGGGGATGGCACTGAATATGTAGATTGCTTTGGGTAATATAGGCATTTTCACAATATTGATTCTTCCAATCCAGGAACATGGTATATCTCTCCATCTGTTTGTATCATCTTTAATATCTTTCATCAGTGTCTTATAGTTTTCTTTTCCAATTTGTTTTCCTTTTATTTCTTTTTCTTCTCTGATTGCCATGGCTAGGACTTCCAAAGCTATGTTGAATAAGAGTGGCAAGAGTGGACATCCTTGTCTTGCTCCTGATCTTAGAGGAAACGCTTTCAGTTTTTCACCATTGAGTATGATGTTTGCTGTGGATTTGTCATATATGGCCTTTATCATGTTGAGGTAGGTTCCCCCTATGCCCGTTTTCTGGAGAGTTTTTATCATAAATGGGTGTTGAATTTGTCAAAAGCTTTTTCTGCATCTCTTGAGATGATCATATGGTTTTTATTCCTTAATTTGTTAATGTGGTGTATCACATTGATTGATTTGTGTATATTGAAGAATCCTTGCATCCCTGGGATAAATCCCACTTGATCATGGTGTATGATCCTTTTAATATGTTGTTGGATTCTGTTTGCTAGTATTTTGTTCAGGATTTTTGCATCTATGTTCATCAGTGATTTTGGTCTATAATTTTCTTTTTTGTGTGATATCTTTTTCTGGTTTTGGTATCAGGGTGATGGTGGCTTCATAGAATGAATTTGGGAGTGTTTCTCCCTCTGCAATTTTTTGGAAGAGTTTGAGAAGGACGGGTGTTAGCTCTTCTCTAAATGTTTGATAGAATTCACCTGTGAAGCCATTTCGTCCTAGACTTTTTGTTTGTTGGAAGATTTTTAATTATGGTTTCCATTTCATTACTTGTGATAGGTCTGTTTATATTTTGTAATTCTTCCTGGTTCAGTCTTAGAAAATTGTACCTTTCCAAGAATTTGTCCATTTCTTTGTGTTTGTCCATTTTATTGGCATATAGTTGTTTGTAGTAGTCTTTTATAATCCTTTATATTTCTGCAGTGTCGGTTGTGACTTCTCCTTTTTCATTTCTAATTTTACTGATTTGAGTCCTCTCCCTTTTTTTCTTGATGAGTCTGGCTAAGGGTTTATCAATTTCATTTATCTTCTCAAAGAACCAGCTTTTAGTTTTATTGATCTTTGCTATTTTCTTCATTTCTATTTCATTTATTTCTGCTCTGATCTTTATGATTTCTTTCCTTCTACTGACTTCGGGTTTTCTTTGTTCTTCTTTCTCTAGTTCCTTTAGGTGTAAGGTTAGATTGTTTATTTGAGATTTTTCTTGTTTCTTGAGGTAGGCTTGTATAGCTATAAACTTCCCTCTTAGAACTGCTTTTGCTGCATCCCATAGGTTTTGGATCATCGTGTTTTCATTGTCATTTGTCTCTAGGTATTTTTTGATTTCCTCTTTGATTTCTTCAGTGATCTCTTGGTTATTTAGTAATGGATTGCTTAGCTTCATGTGTTTGTGTTTTTTACGTTTTTTTTCCCTGTAATTCATTTCTAATCTCATAGCGTTGTGATCAGAAAAGATGCTGGATATGATTTCAATTTTCTTAAATTTACTGAGGCTTGATTTGTGACCCAAGATGTGATCTATCCTGGAGAATGTTCCATGTGCACTTGAGAAGAAAGTGTAATCTGCTGTTTTTGGATGGAATGTCCTATAAATATCAATTAAATCTATCTGGTCTATTGTGTTATTTAAAGCTTCTGTTTCCTTATTTATTTTCATTTTGGATGATCTGTCCATTGGTGTAAGTGAGGTGTTAAAGTCCCCTACTATTATTGTGTTAATGTTGATTTCCTCTTTTATAGCTGTTATCAGTTGCCTTATGTATTGAGGTGCTCCTACGTTGGGTGCATATATATTTATAATTGTTATATCTTCTTCTTGGACTGATCCCTTTATCATTATGCAGTGTCCTTCCTTGTCTCTTGTAACATTCTTTAAAGTCTATTTTATCTGATATGAGTGTTGCTACTCCAGCTTTCTTTTGATTTCCATTTGCATGCAATATCTTTTTCCATCCCCTCCCTTTCAGTCTGAATGTGTCCCTAGGTCTGAAGTGGGTCTATTGTAGACAGTATATATATGGGTCTTGTTTTTGTATCCACTCCGCAAGCCTGCGTCTTTTGGTTGGAGCATTTAATCCATTCACAATTAAGGTAATTATTAGTATGTATGTTCCTGTGACCATTTTCTTAATTGTTTTGGGTTTGTTTTTGTAGGTCCTTTTCTTCTCTTGTGTTTCCCACTTAGAGAAGTTCCTTTAGCATTTGTTGTAGAGCTGGTTTGGGGGTGCTGAATTCTCTTAGTTTTTGCTTGTCTGTAAAGCTTTTGATTTCTCCATCGAATCTGAATGAGATCCTTGCCAGGTAGAGTAATCTTAGTTGTAGGTTCTTCCCTTTCATCACTTTAAGTATATCATGCCATTCCCTGCTGGCTTGTAGAGTTTCTGCTGAGAAATCAGCTGTTAACCTTATGGGAGTTCCCTTGTATGTTATTTGTCGTTTTTCCCTTGCTGCTTTCAATAAGTTTTCTTTGTTTTTAATTTTTGCCAGTTTGATTACTATGTGTCTCAGTGTGTTTCTCCTTGGGTTTATCCTGTATGGGACTCACTGTGCTTCCTGAACTTGGGTGGCTATTTCCTTTCCCATGTTAGGGAAGTTTTCAACTACAATCTCTTCAAATATTTTCTCGGGTCCTTTCTCTCTCTCTCTTCTTCTGGGACCACTAAAATGTGAATGTTGTTGCGTTTAATGTTGTCTCAGAGGTCTCTTAGGCTGTCTTCATTTCTTTTCATTCTTTTTTCTTTATTGTGTTCCACAGCAGTAAATTCCACCATTCTGTCTTCCAGGTCACTTATCCGTTCTTCTGCCTCAGTTATTCTATTGATTCCTTCTGGTGTAGTTTTCATTTCAGTTATTGTATTTTTCATCTCTGTTTGTTTGTTCTTTAATTCTTCTAGGTCTTTGTTAAACATTTGTTGCATCTTCTCGATCTTTGCCTCCATTCTTTTTCTGAGGTCCTGGATCATCTTCACTATCATTATTCTGAATTCTTTTTTTGGAAGGTTGCCTATCTCCACTTCATTTAGTTGTTTTTCTGGGGTTTTATCTTGTTCCTTCAGCTGGTACATAGCCCTCTGCCTTTTCATCTTGTCTATCTTTCTGTGAATGTGGTTTTTGATCCACAGGCTGAAGGATTGTAGTTCTTCTTGCTTCTGCTGTCTGCCCTCTGGTGGATGAGGCTATCTAAGAGGCTTGTGTGAGTTTCTTGATGGGAGGGACTGGTGGTGGGTAGAGCTGACTGTTGCTCTAGTGGGCAGAGCTCAGTAAAACTTTAATCCGCTTGTCTGCTGATGGGTGGGGCTGGGTTTCCTCCCTGTTGGTTGTTTGGCCTGAGGCACCCCAACACTGGAGCCTACCTGGGCTCTTTGGTGGGGTTAATGACAGACTCTGGGAGGGCTCACGCCAAGGAGTACTTCCCAGAACTTCTGCTGCCAGTGTCCTTGTCCCCATGGTGAGCCACAGCCACCCCCTGCCTCTGTAGGAGACCCTCCAACACTAGCAGGTAGGTCTGGTTCAGTCTCCCCTGGGGTCACTGCTCCTTCCCCTGGGTTCCGATGCGCACACTTTGTGTGTGCCCTCCAAGAGTGGAGTCACTGTTTCCCCCAGTCCTGTCAAAGTCCTGCAATCAAATCCCATTAGGCTTCAAAGTCTGATTCTCTAGGAATTCCTCCTCCCATTGCCGGACCCCCAGGTTGGGAAGCCTGACGTGGGGCTCAGAACCTTCACTCCAGTGGGTGGACTTTTCTGGTATAAGTGTTCTCCAGTCTGTGAGTCACCTACCCAGCAGTTATGGGATATGATTTTACTGTGATTGTGCCCCTCCTACTATCTCACTGTGGCTTCTCTTTTGTCTTAGGATGTGGGGTATCTTTTTTGGTGAGTTCCAGTGTCTTCCTGTAGATGACTGTCCAGCAGCTAGTTGTGATTCTGGTGTTCTCACAAGAGGGAGTGAGAGCACGTCCTTCTACTAGGCCATCTTGGTTCCTCCCGGGCAAAACTGTAGTTCTTAATTCATCCCAGAAGATATCAAGCTGCTGGGGCAGCCAGTCATTTTCAGGGAAGAACAGCCTGGAGAGAAAAGCACTCCACCTTTCCAGATCAGGGCCAACAGTGAAAAGATGAGGATGAGGCCTCACAGGAAGACTCACAAGAGACTTCAGTGTGAATAAGAAGTGCTGGTATATATATTCCTTCAGGAAAAAAGTCCAGTGACCTAAGTGACCCCAAGAGAAATGATCAATAATATGCTTATGAAAAATACAACAAATAGCCTGACTGAGCCAAAATACAATTTATCTATTTTTCACAGTAATTACTTGTTATTAGTACTAGTGGTACGCACATGTGTGTTCAACTGACCCTACCACAATGGTACACAAGTACACACAGAATTTGATGTACACCATGTGTACTTTTCTCAGTCCTAGTCCTTGATGGGTATGTTCATATAGTAGGTACTCAATAGAATTTGGGAATATTCCTCCAATTTTATTCTCTAAAATAGATTGAAAACTACTTGAAGGACAATATATTTTCAGACTACATCAAGGGCTCCAACAAATCAGTAAGAAAAAGATGAATAAGTAAAACAACAACAACAAGAAAAAACAAACAAGCAAAGGATATGGACCATTTCACAGAACGGGAAATACCAATAAAATGTGAAAAGATGCTCAACCTCATTGATGACTGGGAAAATGCAAGGTAAAATGAGGTATCGTTTTTTGACTCATATTTGCAAAATAGTGTAATATTATCAAGACACGTTCATACACTGCTTGCAAAAGTACAAGTTGGTTGGGCTACTTCGGAGGGCTATTTGCCGGTATCTATCTGCATCCTGAGTTTGAGGAACTCTCGAACCGTGCTGGAGCCAGTTCGTACCAGCTTGCAAGAGCTGACGGTGTATAACTCGTCCCAAATCCAAGTTCAGTAATGAATATTAGTAGTTTGAAATTGGCCATGGTGGGAGAACTCACACAATGGAAATAGGACAAATGCTACAAATTAGCCCCTACCCCCTTTTATGGGAGACTGGTTGTTAAACATTTATCGTACTCCAGTCTATTTGCCAGTGTCTAGAATCTAAAAAGCTTATAACCCATGATATACCAATTCCTGTTTTCTAAGATATATTTGCACATGTATATAGGGAGGCATGTGCAAGTATATTCACTGCAGTATTGTTTGCCATGGGGAAAAATTGGAAACAACCTAAAAATCCATTGATAGGGAATTAAAGAAAAACAAAACCCAAACCTATTTTGTCTCTGTAATACTATGCAGCAGTTGAAATTAGTGAGGTAAATTTATATAAACTTTTGGGAGGAAAAACTTCTCTACCAACTTAGGTCTGACTGAGGGGAATGCGATGCACATGAACTGACAATACACAAATTAACAGGAGAAAAATGTATTAATATTATGAATGCAGGACCACCCCATAGTACTCCCTGTACTACTCTAGAGTAGCTCCCAGAATAGCTAGGAGTAAAGGTTTATATACCAGGTTAATAGGAGGGGAGGGGCTTTGGGCTTCAAAGGATGGAAGGTCTGGTGAGATGTGTTTACACAATTTTGGGGGGATGTCCCAGTGCCCAGGGTCAGCCTCCCCAATATGAGCTGTAAGGGTGATGGGGGGAGAGTGCTGGCAGCTGGCTCTAGTAGAGCTCTGTTCTGATCAGATAAGGGAAGTTCTAATGAGATTTCTTTCAGCATCTTCTGTAGTTCAGATGCTTCCACTTTGAAATATTCTCTATATCCATTTGGTGGGTTGTTGGTCTCTGTAGTACTAATTTAGAAAAGTTCCAAAACATGCTTTTGAGGGAAAAAATCAATTTGCAGGATAATACATACAGTGTGATTGCACTTGTGTTACAGGAATACATAAAACAGTACTGTAAATATGGCCATATATGCAGATAGGTAAAAATCATAAAAAAACCATGGAAGGCGATACACTCAAAGTGACCACAGAGATTATTGCTGGGGAAGAGGAGGAAGAAACCAGGATGGACGGTATTGACCATAGAGGACTTTAGCCTTAATTATAAGGTTTAAATGCTTCTCAAGGACAATGTATCCATGTATTATTGCATAAAGTTAAAACCAAACCAAAACAGCTCCTTGAAGACAGAAATGTCCATACACTTCCACCCAAAAGGCCAAGGTCCATGTTCTGAGCTCCTGGAATGGGAGGTACCCTCTTAACCCTGAAATATAATCAATCCCTCTTCCAGTGGCCTGGGCCTCTTGGGCAGCCCTATACTCCTCCCACAGGGCACCCTGGAAACTTTGTGGGATATCAGGCCTGATTAAGATCCATAACAGTCCCTGAAAAAAGATTATGAGTCTCCTCCCTTCTTTGTACTTATAATTTTAAAAAACTGAAAAAAACAAAAAAACTATGAAAGCACAGAAATCCTACAAAAGTCCTGATTTTTCCTAAGACTATGGTGATACTTTTGACAGTTGAAACATTTTTAATCTCTCAAAAAACTTAGCTGGAAGCATGTGCTTAATTCTGACTGACTGGGTGATTTAGCACCTGGCAAAATAAGGGTGAGAAATGGAACAAGTCACCAGCAATCTTCAGTCCTTTTCCAGGACAAGGATAAGATAAAATGGAAGGAAAGGATAAGAGTTTAAACCCTCGTCGTCTCCCCAAACCAGCTCCTTAACAAACCACAGTTAAGTGGTTTATTAATTGGCTAAGCTTCCAGGTACAAAACTAGGTGTGGTGTTCCATCTACAAAGAATGGCCCTGCTGTTATGCAGGAACCACTTCTCTCTGGGGCTCATGCAGGGCAACAGGGACTAGCTGGGTCTCATCCCTCCAGCAGTGATTCTCTGGCTGCTTGCCCACAGGGGCTGCAAGTTGATTCTCCAAGGGTCAGGTGCCCCGTGAGGAGATTTCTCCAGCTCTTCAAGGAACTTCAGAATCAAATTCCCTTGGCTTTTTATTCAACAGCTCCCTATGTGTACAGGGAGAGGAAAGGGGACTGTTTGTTAAACTTTTGCCTTACTCTTCCCCATTTACTAAAATTACGTACATAAGCATAGATGCAAAGAAGGATCAGCTTTTTTTCCACCTGTCTCAGCAAGGGAATTGGGTGGGTCTGATAACTTGCAAGGGAATTGGGTGGGTCTGATAACTTGCCCACTGGATACTCCTCTATTCGAATTATCTGGTTAGTTATTATTTATTTATTTATTATTTATTTTACTTACTTCCTGATACTGGGGGAAAAGATTTTTCTCTAAATTCCCTATAGACCATATTTATTTATTTATTTATTTGTTTGTTTGTTTTCTTCACATGGCTTCTTTTTTTTTTTCTGCTTTATAACAAAGTGAATCAGTCATACATATACATCTGTTCCCATATCCCTTCCCTCTTGCGTCTCCCTCCCTCCCTATCCCACCCCTCCAGGCGGTCACAAAGCACCGAGCTGATCTCCCTGTGCTATGCGGCTGCTTTCCACTATCTATCTACCCTACGCTTGGTAGTGTATATATGTCCATGCCTCTCTCTCGCTTTGACACAGCTTACCCTTCCCTCTCCCCATATCCTCAAGTCCATTTATAGACCATATTTAAAGTGGTGGTACACTAACCAGCAAACGGTTACATCTATGGTTTAATGGATTATACAGTAAGTAATTTATGAAGTGATTTGCTTTCTTCCACCTCAGAGGGGATCTGGGGAAAGGCACCTCCTTGTTCTATGAGGTCCAAAGCCAGGTGGACCTTCAGTGCCCAGAGGATTTGGCACCTCACCTCTAGCCCCTACCTGGGCCAGCCACTCCAGGTTAGGCTGGGGCTCCAGGGGACAGTGAATGTTACCTGGCCCGTCTGCCTTCCTGGGCCATTCTTTGGCTGTTGGTTGACAGCAAATACAAACTCTCTGGGCAAAGTTCAGTTTTGCAGAGTAACAACCTTCACCCCCGTTAAGTCGCCACAATTGAACTCTGCTTTGTGGGAAAGAGCAGGTAGGAATTTTTTTTTTTTTAAAGAACACTCATTCCGGGCTTCCCTGGTGGCGCAGTGGTTGAGAGTCCACCTGCCGATGCAGGGGACACGGGTTCGTGCCCCAGTCCGGGAAGATCCCACATGCCGTGGAGCAGCTGGGCCCGTGAGCCATGGCCGCTGGGCCTGTGTGTCCAGAGCCTGTGCTCCTTAATGGGAGAGGCCACAACAGTGGGAGGCCCACGTACCACAAAAAAAAAAAAAAAAAAAGAACACTCATTCCGGGCTTCCTTGGTGGCTCAGTGGTTAAGAATCCGCCTGCCAATGCAGGGGACATGGGTTCAAGCCCTGGTCTGGGAAGACCCCACATGCCACGGAGCAACTAAGCCCATGCGCCACAACTACTAAGCCTGCGCTCTAGAGCCCGTGAGCCACAACTTCTGAGCCCACGTACCACAGCTACTGAAGCCCACATGCCTAGAGCCCGTGCTCCGCAACGAGAAGCCACCACAATGAGAAGCCCACGCACCGCAACGAAGAGTAGCTCCTGCTCACAACAAGAGAAAGCCCGTGCGCAGCAACGAAGACCCAATGCAGCCAAAAAAAAAAAAAACACTCATTCCTTCCTGCAAAGTGCTTGCGGGGCATGAACGTCAATCTCATGAGCTAAGAAGACAAAGGTTGTTTTTTATGTTCTCCTTGCTTTCCCTTCCCTTTCCAGAATCTAGGCCCTGGGGATTCTCTTCAGGAGGCAGGAAAGCGACCCTTGAAAGAACAACAGACTTCACCTTCCTTCTCAATCGAGCCAGAATGGGCCCAGAGCTCCACCAGGGATGCTACAGTAACTGCTTGTGGCCTCACCTCCTCAAGGAGGGAGTAAGCCTTGGGGTTTGTTTAGTTGCACAGTCCTACGTCTGTTAGCAGTCACAGATTCTCTGACTCCAGCTACATTTAGCTTTGTTTGATTGTCTTCCACGGGAACACAACTGCATTAGTCTCCCTTTTCTCAGCTCTCCATTTATGACAACTCATCACCTAGAACCTGAGCCCCAGATTGTGAGTCAGATAAGATTCGAAATTGTAAACATCCACCAAGAGAAAAGGCAGGCCCCTTCCATGAAAAGGAGTGACCCTACCCATTCCTGGAAATGTGTTCCCTGTCCACCTCCAGATCCAAAAACATACCCCTCTATCTTCACAAGTTCACCTGATTTTAAAAAGCTTTGGCTTATAAACCTTTCCGGATGACTCCAGCCCCCTCTGACCTTTTTCTTTGCTGAAACTCTCACAGCAATTGTGTTTGTACCATTCAATTTAGCACTTAATTGGCCACTGACCTGAAATGCTTGTAAACTGCTTCATGGTTACTGGTTTCAGCTTCCTAAGAAGACAGTTCCTAACAGTAGTAATAATGAAAATAAAAATAGCTACAGCAAACATTTATATGTGCCAACTCTGTGCAGATATTATCCCAGGTGCTTTCTACATATTAACTCATTTTATTCTCCCAGTATGGCAACTGAGGTAGGTATTATTGTATTATCATCCCATTTTTACAAATGAAGAAACTGAGGCAAAGAGATGTTAAATAAGTTGCCCTAGTTTGCACAACTTGTAAATAAGAGCCAGGATTTGACCCGGGCAAAGAGCCCTTGGGTCTCTAAAAGATGTCTTTTAGACTATCTCCTAAATCCTATTTATCCTATAGTATCTAATCCTGTGAATTCGATTTATCATCCCTTAAAAAAAAAAAATCAGCCCTATTTTTCAGATGGGAAAACTAAACTCGCCTGAGGTCCCACAGTCAGGCCTGTGCAGAGCTGTGATTGAAACCTACATCTCTCTGACTCATGTTTTCTTTTTCCATACTAAATGGAACCACTGGATTTGATTAATACTCAATCATCACACCTCTGATGCTCATTCATCTCATGCACAATTGTGGAGACTTTTGTAGGCAGGGGGAGGGGGAAGCATACAAAGATGATGAGATAAGGCCTCTCTCCTTAAGGAGTTCACAGCCATGTGGGGGGGTAGGGGTGGGGGGAGACAGATGCGCAGATAAAGAGGTGTACTAAAATGCTTAGGCGCTGTTATGGCAGTTGTGAAAGTTCAGCAGGCACAAAGGGATGAGGATGGAGTACTGAGGGATCCTTGTCTGTCACAGAGGGGAGTGAACTGAGACTTTTTATAATGTTTTTAATTCAAAGTTTTGTAATTAAAAAAGATTTTGTGATAAACTCTGTTGACCAGAAAATTCAACTAAGAGCATCCTGAGTATACGGATTCATTAGGTTTCTGCTGTAAATAATAATCCTCTCCAAATCCACTACAAATTATTGCTATTTTCTTGGTTGCCCCTGGCTCCATAAACTTTAGGGGATTGGTAGAGGTGGTGGCAGATTGCTTTCTGGGAATTCATGAAACTCCTGACACTGAATGAAAAATTCAGTGAATATGTGCATGTCTTTTTTCTGGGAAAGAGAAACCATAGCTTTCATTGGATTCTTTAAGACATAAAGTATCATCCAAAAATTAAGAACCACTAAAATGATGCTTTGAAGGTATACTTGAATGTGTAACTATATCAACATATATATGGATATAGATATATGTGTGTGTATGTATGTATGTATATATCCCCTTACTTTGATGTGCCTAGAAAGTGTCTAGAAGGAAACACACCTTCCAGACTGTTAACAGCAACTACTTCAGGGGAGAGAGACTTTTTTTTTTTTTTTAATATTTATTTATTTATTTGGTTGCACTGGGTGTTAGTTGCGTTATGCAAACTCTTAGTTACAGCATGCATGTGGGATCGAACCAGGGATCAAACCCGGGCCCCTTGCATTGGGAGTGTGGAGTCTTATCCACTGCACCACCAGGGAAGTCCCGAGACTTTTTTTTAAAAGCAAAAGGCAAGGAAGACTGATTCTATACAATTCTATACTGATATAAAAATTAAATAATCTTTAATATTTTTAATGAGCACGTGTTACTTTTTTTTTTTTTTGGCTGCACCACGCGGCTTATAGGATCTTAGTTTCCTGACCAGGGATCGAACCTGTGCCCCTTGCAGTGGAAGCGTGGAGTCCTAACCACTGGACAGCCAGGGAATTCCCAAGATGTGTTACTTTTATAATTAAAATGTAAAAAAAACAAAAAAATCTGACTTCTGTTCTACTGCACTGTGGGTAGACCATGTTGAGAAAACCATAACAGTGAGGAAGTGGCTGCTACAGAATTCACTATAGACATTATTATAATGAATTAATGAACAAGAGTTATGCTGTATTTAGTAAGCTTGGGTCATGGTTGTCCAGCAAGGATAAGGATAATCTTCTGCCTGTCTGGGTACTGTGGACAGCCAGGAAGCCCCATGTGGCAGCAGACTCATCTTGCACATTGTCCTAGAGATGGGTGGCATTGAGTGAGGCCAAGGTAATAAGAAATAGCATCAGGCTCTACAAAGGACATTAGCAGCCTCAGCACAGAGACAGGTCTAATGTGGATGCAGGTTGCAAGTGACGCTGGACCTCACAGCCCTCAAGGTCATATCTCCATACAAAAATCATCACTGGAAAAATGATCATCATCTAAACACAATGAGCTAGGACACAGGTATTTTCTAAAAGCACATTTTATTCTTTTGGTGAGTCTGGCAGGTAGAACATAGAGATGGAAGACAGTACCCTAAGGTCTCTTCCTGATGATGGCCTTGTACAAGTCCTCTGCCCTGTCCATCCAGATGTTTCCCCATTTTGACAAGATGATATAATAGCTTCTACAAAAGCCTCCAAATCAGTCATTCTGAGAACAGTGCCAAATTTTAGCCATGGTTCTAAAAATAGCCAGAATATGAATCATATAAAATTCCCAAATTTATTTTCATTTCTTTAATGTGAAAACAGTATAATAGCAGCATTAAGGATTTTAACTATTTTCATTATTCAGCCTAAATTCCTTTTAAACTAGAAGTTTAATCTCTTATTCCACTTGTGCAATCAAACCCGTATTTCCCCCCTTCCCATTTCTCCCCCACCTCCATCCTGTAAATCAACAGAACTTGAAACCCTAACACTAGCAAGAAACAGAAAACTAGCCAAGAGCAGGTAAGAGAGAAACAAAAGGCCTACTTACAGTGCCTGGTGAGTAAAAGATGTAAATACCCATATTTTACTATCTTCTCATGTACAGGCTAAGTATTTTATTCTGATAATATATGTACTAAACTTGTAAATTATGTCGGTTGGCACCATTTATCTGACAGGAAGCAGGCTGAGGCAGGTTCCTTTGCAACATAAGCTAGTGAGCACGGCATGTAGTTGTGATGTGGTAAGAGACGTTTATGGCTGTCCCCAGATAAGGGAGAACTGACTACACTTAGATAAAAATTGCTATTTCTCAAATTTTGAGGTAAAAAACTGTACACTTTGCAACTAGAGTTAAACGCAAACTAATTATGTTCTATTTACGTTTTCCCTTCTGCTGGCTAAATCACCATCTAAAATATTTGAAAACCTTGGCTGGGAAGTTGGACAGTTAAGAATTATAAGGTGGCAACTGTCTCACAAAGGCCCATCTTTTCCAACATCCTGTTCTTTTAGAAAAATATCAAATCATTTCTGATCTGACTCCAGAAGGCCTCCTTCTATATCCTTGTCCCTTCACTGGTCTAGATATTTATTGTGTACTTCAGAAAACAATATTTTCTAACGTCTGTTTAACATTTATTTTCCTTTAATTTCTATTATATTCTGTTTTCCAAATTTTCACTCAGGTCTAAAAAAAGAACTTCAATAACTACTAGCTTGACACAATGTCAGCTATTTAAGACTTCAGATACTCAATGTGATTGTTTGCTTTTCACCACCTGCTTGCATTTGGGAAAGACTAAGTTAAACTAAACTTTAAAATGCTGCAATTCCTTTTGAATCATCGTTAAAGCAAGACTGGGGGAAGAGAGGTTATATAAAGGAAAGAGGAGGCTGTAATAGTCGAATTTAAGCCTCCACTGATGAAGCTGATAGGAACCAGAGCTTCCAAGAAAAGGCAGTCCTGAGAATAAGGCCAAATCCTTTGCTCCCTATCAACATGAAACTGCTAAAGTCTGGAGATTCTTTCTGACTTTATTTTGAAAGCAACGTTTGGCTTGTCTGTACTGTTTCTAAACAGACTGAAGTTACAGTGCTTATGGTTTAAGCAGGGACAATTTCTACAAGACCCAATTCAGGCTGAGGATTATTTTTATTTTGCTCCGCATTTCCTGAACTCAAAATAAAGTGGTTTTAACCTAGGATTATAGAGGAAGGGGGTCTGCTGGGACCCTTATGCCAGTTTTCTCCTTTCCTGGTCCTTTCTCCATGCTTGCACCATCCCCAGGAAGATGTCCTAGTATAAGTAAGTGCCCCTTGCAAAAATTTACAAAAACAGGTCACTACCAGAAAATACAAAAACCAGATAATATCCAATAGGCAAGAAAGGGAATGATTTAGTCGCATACTTTCTTAGAGGTAATACAAACTGATGTTAACCTTTTT
The DNA here is from genome assembly GCF_949752795.1 of Hyperoodon ampullatus. Classification (NCBI taxonomy): domain Eukaryota; kingdom Metazoa; phylum Chordata; class Mammalia; order Artiodactyla; family Ziphiidae; genus Hyperoodon; species Hyperoodon ampullatus. The sequence goes on from NC_136928.1 coordinate 36,852,677, forward strand.
GGAGAGCAATTTTTAATGTTTATCAAAGTCTTTTTTTTTTTTTTATTTATTAGTTTCTGCTTTATAACAAAGTGAATCAGTCATACATACACATCTGTTCCCACATCCCTTCCCTATTGCGTCTCCCTCCCTCCCACCCTCCCCATCCCACCCCTCCAGGTGGTCACAAAGCACCGAGCTGATCTCCCTGTGCTCTGCGGCTGCTTCCCACTATCTATCTACCTTACGTTTGGTAGTGTATATATGTCCATGCCTCTCTTTCGCTTTGTCACAGCTTACCCTTCACCCTCCCCATATCCTCAAGTCCATTCTCAAGTAGGTCTGTGTCTTTATTCCCGTTTTACCCCTAGGTTCTTCATGACATTTTTTTTTTTTTTTAAATTCCATATATATGTGTTAGCATACGGTATTTGTCTTTCTCTTTCTGACTTACTTCACTCTGTATGACAGACTCTAGGTCTATCCACCTCATTACAAATAGCTCAGTTTCGTTCCTTTTTATGGCTGAGTAAATATTCCATTGTATATATGTGCCACATCTTCTTTATCCATTCATCCGATGATGGACACTTAGGTTGTTTCCAGCTCCGGGCTATTGTGAATAGAGCTGCAATGAACATTTTGGTACATGTCTCTTTTTGAATTATGGTTTTCTCAGGGTGTATGCCTAGTAGTGGGATTGCTGGGTCATATGGTAGTTCTATTTTTAGTTTTTTAAGGAACCTCCATACTGTTCTCCATAGTGGCTGTACCAATTCACATTCCCACCAGCAGTGCAAGAGTGTTCCCTTTTCTCCACACCCTCTCCAGCATTTATTGTTTCTAGATTTCTTGATGATGGCCATTCTGACTGGTGTGAGATGATATCTCATTGTAGTTTTGATTTGCATTTCTCTAATGATTAATGATGTTGAGCATTCTTTCATGTGTTTGTTGGCAGTCTGTATATCTTCTTTGGAGAAATGCCTATTTAAGTCTTCTGCCCATTTTTGGATTGGGTTGTTTGTTTTTTTGCTATTGAGCTGCATGAGCTGTTTATAAATTTTGGAGATTAATCCTTTGTCAGTTGCTTCATTTGCAAATATTTTCTCCCATTCTGAGGGTTGTCTTTTGGTCTTGTTTATGGTTTCCTTTGCTGTGCAAAAGCTTTGAAGTTTCATTAGGTCCCATTTGTTTATCTTTGTTTTTAATTCCATTTCTCTAGGAGGTGGGTCCAAAAGGATCTTGCTGTGATTTATGTCATAGAGTGTTTTACCTATGTTTTCCTCTAAGAGTTTGATAGTTTCTGGCCTTACATTTAGGTCTTTAATCCATTTTGAGCTTATTTTTGTGTATGGTGTTAGGGAATGATCTAATCTCATACTTTTACATGTCCCTGTCCAGTTTTCCCAGCACCACTTATTGAAGAGGCTGTCCTTTCTCCACTGTACATTCCTGCCTCCTTTATCAAAGATAAGTTGGCCATATGTGCGTGGGTTTATCTCTGGGCTTTCTATCCTGGTCCACTGATCTATCTTTCTGTTTTTATGCCAGTACCACACTGTCTTAATTACTGTAGCTTTGTAGTATAGTCTGAAGTCAGGGAGCCTGATTCCTCCAGCTCCGTTTTTCGTTCTCAAGATTGCTTTGGCTATTCGGGGTCTTTTGTTTTTCCAAACAAATTTTGAAATTTTTTGTTCTAGTTCTGTGAAAAATGCCAGTGGTAGTTTGATAGGGATTGCATTGAATCTGTAGATTGCTTTGGGTAGTAGAGTCATTTTCACAATATTGATTCTTCCAATCCAGGAGCATGGTATATCTCTCCATCTATTTGTATCCTCTTTAATTTCTTTCATCAGTGTCTTATAATTTTCTGCATAAAGGTCTTTTGTCTCCTTAGGTAGGTTTATTCCTAGATATTTTATTCTTTTTGTTGCAATGGTAAATGGGAGTGTTTTCTTGATTTCATTTTCAGATTTTTCATCATTAGTGTACAGGAATGCCAGAGATTTCTGTGCATTAATTTTGTATCCTGCTACTTTACCAAATTCATTGATTAGCTCTAGTAGTTTTTCGGTAGCATCTTTAGGATTCTCTATGTATAGTATCATGTCATCTGCAAACAGTGACAGCTTTACTTCTTCTTTTCCAATTTGGATTCCTTTTATTTCCTTTTCTTCTCTGATTGCTGTGGCTAAAACTTCCAAAACTAGGTTGAATAAGAGTGGTGAGAGTGGGCAGCCTTGTCTTGTTCCTGATCTTAGTGGAAATGGTTTCAGTTTTTCACCATTGAGGACAATGTTGGCTGTGGGTTTGTCATATATGGCCTTTATTATGTTGAGGAAAGTTCCCTCTATGCCTACTTTCTGCAGGGTTTTTATCATAAATGGGTGTTGAATTTTGTCAAAAGCTTTCTCTGCATCTATTGAGATGATCATATGGTTTTTCTCCTTCAACTTGTTAATATGGTGTATCACATTGATTGATTTGCATATATTGAAGAATCCTTGCATTCCTGGAATAAACCCCACTTGATCATGGTGTATGATCCTTTTAATGTGCTGTTGGATTCTGTTTGCTAGTATTTTGTTGAGGATTTTTGCATCTATGTTCATCAGTGATATTGGCCTGTAGTTTTCTTTCTTTGTGACATCCTTGCCTGGTTTTGGTATCAAGGTGATGGTGGCCTCGTAGAATGAGTTTGGGAGTGTTCCTTCCTCTGATATTGTTTGGAAGAGTTTGAGAAGGATGGGTGTTAGCTCTTCTCTAAATGTTTGATAGAATTCGCCTGTGAAGCCATCTGGTCCTGGGCTTTTGTTTGATGGAAGATTTTTAATCACAGTTTCAATTTCAGTGCTTGTGATTGGTCTATTCATATTTTCTATTTCTTCCTGAGTCAGTCTTGGTAGGTTGTGCATTTCTAAGAATTTGTCCATTTCTTCCAGGTTGTCCATTTTATTGGCATAGAGTTGCTTATAGTAATCTCTCATGATCTTTTGTATTTCTGCAGTGTCAGTTGTTACTTCTCCTTTTTCATTTCTAATTCTATTGATTTGAGTCTTCTCCCTTCTTTTCTTGATGAGTCTGGCTAATGGTTTGTCAATTTTGTTTATCTTCTCAAAGAACCAGCTTTTAGTTTGGTTGATCTTTGCTATTGTTTCCTTCATTTCTTTTTCATTTATTTCTGATCTGATCTTTATGATTTCTTTCCTTCTGCTAACTTTGGGGGTTTTTTGTTCTTCTTTCTCTAATTGCTTTAGGTGCAGGGTCAGGTTGTTTACTCGAAATGTTTCCTGTTTCTTAAGGTGGGATTGTATTGCTATAAACTTCCCCCTTAGAACTGCTTTTGCTGCGTCCCATAGGTTTTGGGTCGTCGTGTCTCCATTGTTATTTGTTTCTAGGTATTTTTTAATTTCCTCTTTGATTTCTTCAGTGATCACTTCGTTATTGAGTAGTGTATTGTTTAGCCTCCATGTGTTTGTATTTTTTACAGATCTTTTCCTGTAATTGATGTCTAGTCTCATAGCATTGTGGTCGGAAAAGATACTTGATACAATTTCAATTTTCTTAAATTTACCAAGGCTTGACTTGTGACCCAAGATATGATCTATCCTGGAGAATGTTCCATGAGCACTTGAGAAAAATGTGTATTCGGTTGTTTTTGGATGGAATGTCCTATAAATATCAACTAAGTCCATCTTGTTTAATGTATCATTTAAAGCTTGTGTTTCCTTATTTATTTTCATTTTGGATGATCTGTCCATTGGTGAAAGTGGGGTGTTAAAGTCCCCTACTATGATTGTGTTACTGTCGATTTCCCCTTTTATGGCTGTTAGTATTTGCCTTATGTATTGAGGTGCTCCTATGTTGGGTGCATAAATATTTACAATTGTTATATCTTCTTCTTGGATCGATCCCTTTATCGTTATGTAGTGTCCTTCTTTGTCTCTTCTAATAGTCTTTATTTTAAAGTCTATTTTGTCTGATATAAGAATTGCTACTCCAGCTTTCTTTTGATTTCCATTTGCATGGAATATCTTTTTCCATCCCCTTACTTTCAATCTGTATGTGTCTCTAGGTCTGAAGTGGGTCTCTTGTAGACAGCATATATATGGGTCTTGTTTTTGTATCCATTCAGCCACTCTGTGTCTTTTGGTGGGAGCATTTAGTCCATTTACATTTAAGGTAATTATTGATATGTATGTTTCTATTCCCATTTCCTTAATTGCTTTGGGTTCGTTATTGTAGGTATATTCCTTCTGTTGTGTTTCTTGCCTAGAGAAGTTCCTTTAGCATTTGTTGTAAAGCTGGTTTGGTGGTGCTGAACTCTCTCAGCTTTTGCTTGTCTGTAAACGTTTTAATTTCTCCATCAAATCTGAATGAGATCCTTGCTGGGTAGAGTAATCTTGGTTGCAGGTTTCTCTCCTTCATCACTTTAATTATGTCCTGCCACTCCCTTCTGGCTTGTAGAGTTTCTGCTGAGAGATCAGCTGTTAACCTGATGGGGATTCCCTTGTGTGTTATTTGTTGTTTTTCCCTTGCTGCTTTTAATATGATTTCTTTGTGTTTAATTTTTGACAGTTTGATTAATATGTGTCTTGGCGTATTTCTCCTTGGATTTATTCTGTATGGGACTCTCTGTGCCTCCTGGACTTGATTAACTATTTCCTTTCCCATATTAGGGAAGTTTTCAACTATAATCTCTTCAAATATTTTCTCAGTCCCTTTCTTTTTCTCTTCTTCTTCTGGAACCCCTATAATTCGAATGTTGGTACGTTTAATGTTGTCCCAGAGGTCTCTGAGACTGTCCTCTATTCTTTTCATTCTTTTTTCTTTATTTTGCTCTGCATCAGTTATTTCCACTATTTTATCTTCCACCTCACTTATCCGTTCTTCTGCCTCAGTTATTCTGCTATTGATCCCATCTAGAGTATTTTTCATTTCATTTATTGTGTTTTTAATCGATGCTTGATTCATCTTTAGTTCTTCTAGGTCCTTGTTAACTGTTTCTTGCATTTTGTCTATCTTATTTCCAAGATTTTGGATCATCTTTACTATCATTATTCTGAATTCTTTTTCAGGTAGACTGCCTATTACCTCTTCATTTGTTAGGTCTGGTAGGTTTTCATCTTGCTCCTTCACCTGCTGTGTGTTTTTCTGCTTTCTCATTTTGCTTATGTTACTGTGTTTGGGGTCTCCTTTTTGCAGGCTGCAGATTCGTAGTTCCCGTTGTTTTTGGTATCTGTCCCCCGTGGCTAAGGTTGTTTCAGTAGGTTGTGTAGGCTTCCTGGTGGGGGGGACTAATGCCTGTGTTCTGGTGGTTGAGGCTCGATCTTGTCTTTCTGGTGGACAGGTCCACGTCTGGTGGTGTGTTTTGGGGTGCCTGTGGCCTTATTATGTTTTTAGGTAGTCTCTCTGCTAATGGGTGGGGTTGTGTTCCTGCCTTGCTAGTTGCTTGGCATAGGGTGACCAGCACTGTAGTTTGCTGGTCGTTGACTGAAGCTGGGTGCTGGTGTTGAGATGGAGATCCCTGGGAGATTTTCGCTGCTTGATATTATGTGGAGCTGGGAGGTCTCTTGTGGACCCGTGTCCTGAGGTTGGCTCCCCCACTTCAGAGGCACAGCACTGACTCCTGGCTGCAGCACCACGAGCCTTTCATCCACCCGGCTCAGAATAACAGTGAGAAAAAGTAGAAAGAAAGAATTAGTAGAAGAAAGAAAGAGAGAGGGAAAGAAAGAAAGAAGGGAGGAAAGGAAGGAAGAAAGAAAGAAAGGAGGGGGCCTCCCTGGTGGCGCAGTGGTTGAGAGTCCGCCTGCCGATGCAGGGGATACGGGTTCGTGCCCCGGTCTGGGAGGATCCCATATGCCGCGGAGCGGCTGGGCCCGTGAGCCATGGCTGCTGAGCCTGCGCATCCGGAGCCTGTGCTCCGCAACGGGAGAGGCCACAACAGTGAGAGGCCCGCATACCACAAAAAAAAAAAAAAAAAAAAAAAAAAAAAAAAAAAGAAAGAAAGAAAGGAGGGAGGGAGGGAGGGAGGATGGAAAGAAGGAAAGAAAGGAGGGAGGGAGGGAGGAATGAAAGCAAAAGGAAGAGTGAATGGAAGAAGGGAGGGAGGGAGGGAGGAAGGGAAGAAAGAAAGAAAGACAGGAGGGAGGGAGGGAGGAAGGAAAGAAAAAGAAAGTGGAAAGAAGAAGGGTGGGAGGGAGGGAGGGAGGAAAGAAAAAGAAAGAAGGAAAGGAGGAGCGGAGGGAGGGAGGGAGGAAGGGAAGGTAGGAAAAAAAGAAAGAGCAGGTAAAGTAAAATAGAATAAAGTATGAAATATAGTAGCGTTATTAAAATTAAAAAGTAATTATTGAAAAAAAAAAAACACGGACCGATAGAACCCTGGGACATATGGTGGAAGCAAAGCTATACAGAGAGAATCTTACACAGAAGATTACACATACACATTCACAAAAAGAGAGCAGGGGGAAAAATCAAAAATCTTGCTCTCCAAGTCCACCTCCTCGATTTGGGATAATTCGTTGTAAAAAGAGGAAAAGGGCGAGAAGTCTGAAATCTTGCTAAGTCCACCTCCTTAATTTGGGATAATTCGTTGTAAAAAGGGGGGAAAGTCTTAAATCTTGTCCTCAAAGTCCACTTCCTCAATTTGGGATGATTCGCTGTCCATTCATACACTCCACAGACGCAGGGCACATCAAATGGACCGTGGAGCTTTAATCCACTGCCTCCGAGGCTACACAGAGAGATTTCCCTGTCTCTGCTCTCACAACTCCCGGGTCTCAGCCTTGGACCTGGCCCCGCCTCTGCGCGTAGGTCGCCGGAGGGCGTCCGTTCTTCGCTCAGACAGGACGGGTTTAAAGGAGCTGCTGATTCGGGGGCTCTGGCTCACTCAGGCAGAGGGGAGGGAGGGGAATGCCCTCTCCTCGCGCACCAGGCAACAAAAGGGAAAAAAGTCTCTTGCCTCTCCGGTAGCTCCAGACCCTTTCCCCGGACTCCCTCCGGGCTAGCACTAACCCCTTCAGGCTCTCTTCCTGCCGCCAGCCCCAGTCCTCTTCCTGCCGCCAGCCCCAGTCCTCTCCCTGCGCTCCGACTGAAAGCCGATACCCGAGCCTCAGCTCCCAGCCCCGCCCGCCCCGTGGGCCGAGCAGACAAGCCTCTCGGGCTGGTGTGTGCCTAAGGGCACCGATCCTCTGTGCCAAAATCTCTCCGCTTTGCCCTCCGCACCCCTGTTGCTGTGCTCTCCTCCGCTACTCCGAAGCTTTCCCCCTCCGCCACCTGCAGTCTCCGCCCGCGAAGGGGCTTGTAGTGTGTAGAAACCTTCCCTCCTTCACGGCTCCCTCCCACTGGTGCAGGTCCCGTCCATATCCTATTGTCTCTGTTTATTCTTTTTTTCTTTTGACCTACCCAGGTATGTGGGGAGTTTCTTGCCTTTTGGGGGGTCTGAGGTCTTCTGTCAGCGTTCAGTAGGTGTTCTGTTGGAGTTGTTCCACGTGTAGATGAATTTCTGATGTATCCTGATGTTTGAGCAGCCGTCGACGCGGGCTCTCCGAGACGGCCCCGCACGGGCTGCAAAGGGAGGACCCAGAACGGGCTGAACGGCCGGGCCGGTCAGCGCACTGCCTGATCGCATGGCGGCCGCCCGGCAGCCTCCGCCAGGCCCCTGCCGCCGCCCCGCGCCGCGGACCGGGCGCCCCGGACAGGCGCCCGCTCCGGGCGGGACCCCTCGGGTTTGAAAAAAAAAAAAAAAAAAAATAAATAAATAAATTTTAATTACGTGCAAAAGAAAAAAAACCTTGCAGGTTTTGTGTTCCTCCCCGCCTTTCTTCCTCCTCCTCCTCCTCCTCCTATCAAAGTCTTAAAAACTGTGTGCTCTGTATATCAACTATACCTCAATAATAATAATAATAAACCCCCAAAAAACCCATGTGCTCCACTTCCAGGAATTTATTCAGGGAAAGTCAACTCTTCTTCTAGTCCTAGCCTTCTTTTTGTTATCTCTGTATATTAGGTTGATGGGTCATTTAACTCTTCTTAGTGAGTACTATATTTTCACAGTAGACTATAATAAACATAATACTCCCTTGGCAATCAGAAAGTAAAAAATCACCAGTAAACATAAAACACACACAAACACACCCTGTCTGAAACCACTTGCATTCAAAAGTATTTAGTGTTAAATGTGGGGCCCACCTTCAGCAACCAGTTTCTTTCATTATTATTATCATTATTCTGAAAAATTCAGTATGCATTAACAGTTTTACCAATGACCTAGGGTTTGGGGATATAATAAAAAAGCCCATGTCCACTTTTGTGGCTATTACTTTCACAAAATGACCTAAATAGAGCTTCAAACCACAACAATGATGCCCTCTCCCTGTGGGCCCATGGACTGTTCCTTCAGGCCTCCATAGACTTTCATTGGAAATGTGACTCAATACTAACATGGTAGCTGCAGTTCTTCCTTTCAGTGACATCTGGAATCCCATTACCTGATGAGATATTCTTTTCCTCCATTTTACAGCAGGAGACATTATCTAAATTCTCCTGGATCACGTGACAGTAGCCCTGAGAACAGAAAGCAAGTTTTAATAGTTCTTTCGCCAAACCACGCGCCTTTTCTGAATCTATTTACCATACTGTTTCAAGATGTTTTCTGAAGGGTCCACAGGGGCTACATTTAAAACTTTCTGGTCATTGTCTGCTAACTGCTGGGATGGTTTTAATCAGGGAGGAAGCCAAATTTTCTGCTTGGGTTTTGGAAAAGCTCCTAAAATGTCTTTAAACTGATTTAGGAGAAAATGCTTAACAGAAGAGGAATTATTACTGCCCTGGAATAAACTCATTAGAACTGACATATGCTGTAACCACAGACCAAGAGCGCTACATTTTCGGGACACATTACATCCCAAAGGCAACTGAAGTTTCTAAATGTTATCAGTGTCAGATGACAAAACCTGTTCAACAAGGACCATACCCTCAATGTACTAGTTGACAGTTCCTCCTCTTAGAATATTCTTGGTGTTTGGTATAACCTCTCTACCAGAACCTAGTTTGTTTGTTTGTTTGTTTATTTATTTATTGGGAGTGTTGGGTCTTCGTTGCTGCACGCGGGCTTTCTCTAGTTGTGGCGAGCAGGGACTATTCTTTGTTGCAGTGCACAGGCTTCTCATTGTGGTGGCTTCTCTTTGTTGCAGAGCAAGGGCTCTAGGGGTGCAGGCTTCAGTAGCTGTGGCTCACAAGCTCAGTAGTTGTGGCTCGCAGGCTCTAGAGCGCAGGCTCAGTAGTTGTGGCGCACGGGTTTAGTTGCTCCACGGCACGTGGGATCTTCCCAGACCAGGGATTGAACCCGTGTCTCCCACGTTGGCAGGCGGATCCTTAACCACCGCGCCACCAGGGAAGTCCCAGGACCTAGTTTTTATGCTAGTTTTCTTGAAGAAATTGTCTTGAAGAAGTTTTATTTGATGACTTAGGTAAAATTTTCTGAGGTAAAGACCTCACATCACTTCAAGAGACTTTCCCTTCCCACAATCCTGACTTGAGGTAAGTGAAGGGAGACCTTTTATGATGAGGTCAATTTAGTTCTAGGTTCCAGAAAAGCCCAAGTTTCTCAGTAGCTCAGATCAAACCAGACCCCCACCCCCACCCCAGATTTAGGCAGAACTAATACAAATGCCTCAATCAGTTCCAGAAGCATTTCATGTCTTACTAAGGTCAGTAAACCTCTTCTAGGTTAGGCAGGCTCCTCTAGGCCTCAGCTCAGGCCATATTTGGTCAGCCTTGTATTTGCATGAGTAAAATGTTTTCTCCCCTTTTCTAATTCTTGCATGACTTATCATGTATAAATTCCTATAATCCTACCCGGGAATAAGCCACCATAGCAAGGGTTTCTAAAGCTGATCCAACCCCAGTCCTACTGAATCCAAGTCTCTGTGGATAGGGTCCTTAAGGCCTTTTTTTTTAAAAAAAAAATGCTTTTATGAGTGCCTCTGTATGCTGAAGTATAAGAACGTCTACAGTAGATCAACTATAAGAGTAAATGAAAGGAAGAGAGAATGAAATCGCAGCAAGCTGAGGCAGGCAAGATTTGAACTTGAGGATTTAATACTATTGGGGGAATAAGATTTTTTTTTTTTAAAAAGCAGGTCCTTGGGGAGGGATCATGAACACCTTTGCTTCAACAGCTCCATCTTCAGCTAGGCTGGCTGCATCAGTGTGCTGATACTTTCTTCTACCTCCGAGAGCTTCTTCAGGACTTGGGTGACCTTGACCTCATCAAACTCCAAACACAGAAATTCAGATTCCTGGAAAATATAAAAGGATATTTTAGACAAGACCCTCAAGATAGCCAAGGCTCTGGATCTGGTGTGACCTAGCTCCAAAGCCCAGGGCCCCTACCCAGCAAGCCTGACTCAGGCCTCAATACCTAAATGATATCTTATCCACACAATGCCCTAAATGAAACTACTTCTATGAGGTGTTTCATAAATGCTAAAGAGGTATACAAACGTCTGCTGTTCTCTTTAAGAGGCACATGAGAAGCTCTTCTTGTCTGTCATCACATTTAATCCCATAATAATTTTTTTTTTTTTTTTTTTTTTGCAGTACGCGGGCCTCTCACTGTTGTGGCCTCTCCCATCGCGGAGCACAGGCTCCGGACGCGCAGGCTCAGCGGCCATGGCTCATGGGCCCAGCCGCTCCGCGGCATGTGGGATCCCCCCGGACCAGGGCACGAACCCATGTCCCCTGCATCGGCAGGCGGACTCTCAACCACTGCGCCACCAGGGAAGCCCCCCCATAATAATTTTTAAGGTAAGTAGTTAAGTATTGCTGTTTTATAGATGATGACCCTGAGACACAGGGAGGTTAACCTGTATCACAAAATCAGAAAAAGGTAGAGTCAGATTGTGAACTCCCAGCTCTGGCTGACTCCAAAGTCCATGCTGTCTCCATAGCACCCTGTAATAAAAACAATGGAAGGAGGATTTAGGTTGGCCCTGCGTTTGCCTGGGAATTGGGCTACCCTGGATTTAGTGGTTATACTAGAAACTGTGACAAGCTGTGAACAAGTTGCTTGGGAAACATCAACCAGATAATTGAAAGATAACCAGATCTTGAAACAGCCTTAAACATTTCTGAGGCCTTTCCACTTGCTACAAGCCAACTCTCCCAAGATTTCCCTCAAACATATTCCTCTCAATAACTGTTAGGATCAATCAACCCCAAATTAGGTAGAAATCAAAGAAAAAGGCCTTTGAAGTGTGGTGACAGAAATTTCATGTACACTGGACAAATGCTAGGTCCACACTGTCTTGAGAGACAAGGGAAAAGTATAGGATTTTAAGAGTGACCATATTCAAGATCCCAAAGAACAATAACCATGTAATTTTAGAGCAGTATGAATTCTTAGAGACAATATAACCCAACTACCTTGTTTTTCAGGTTATGAAATTGAGGCCCCAGGCATGTTAAATGACATGCCTATTATCCCTGTTTGTTGATGGCACAGCCACCAGATCAATGTTCTTTTCTCTATATTTTCCTTTCTAAATACATGGCATTTCCCACCCCCATTCAAAGTGGCAGGCAAAGGAAGACCAATACGCCTCTTCAGAGGGAGGGAGTCACTCTGTCATCAGCTAGGAGAACCTTCATGATCTGATTTTGTAAAAGTACCTTTGCTGTTGGTGAGCTGCTGCGCTGTGTCTATACTGATAGCACTGAACATCACCCAGGAGAAACAAGTACAGAGGGGGAAGAAGGGGCCTCTCAGATGAGAGTCTTTCAAAGGGAGGAAAGGCAGCTTTCCCTAGCTACAAGGAACTTTTTCCTCAAACATGTATTTAAATAGGAAAGGGGTATAGTCTCATATGTGAGCTTAGAAACTGCCAGGTTTTCATTTAGTCGAAAGCAAAAACCGATTTTAAAAAAAGAAAGATGCTCCTTTGTTTGAGCTACAGGCAGGGTTATCTCCTTTTGGAAATAAGAGCAAATGTATGGCAAATTAGGTACTTCACTTGGCTAAATTAAGAACAGGTCTCAGATTTGAAAGCCTCTTATTCTTCATTCAGTTTTATTGAGCTCTTTAGCCTGACTTTAAAACATTTAAAAATATTTGGCCTTTGGAACAATGGTCCAGAAACTAATAATTACCAGAGTCTAACATATATATTTAGGAAGCTGGCAGAAGTCAGTTACAATAATAAATCACCTCGTTTTCCATTTATATGGGAAGAGCCTATCAAGGACAATGTGCATAGAGACAGGAAAACCTGAGCAAAGTTTATTAATAAATAGCCAGGATCTTTTTTGACTGAAGGTCATTAATTTGTTATAAGTTTCAGTATTCAAACTATCTTTGATCGGATCTCTAAGTATTAATGAAGCTTGGTTTACTTTTACGGGGAATCAAATACTAGAGAGAAAAAGCAGGCTAAACAGAGTCCAAAGTTAAACAAATATTTTCCACACACTCCCAACCTTCAACTCTCTCCCCTGGAAACAATGCACACTAACAGTCTTAGAAAGACACATGTAACCATACATGACTCTTGAAGAAACAGTTTACCTGAAACTATATTATCAAGGCCTAGCTTCATCTAGTTATGTCATCAAAATATTCTATCAGGAATTCAGGGGCCTTTAAACTGGGGCTTAACACATGGAGCTTTGTTCAAATTTTGCATTTGGCTGGGGTGCCCTACAGAAAATACATCTAAAACACTTGAAAATATCTTTAGAAATGCAGGTGATGCTTTTCAAGCCAGACGCAGAAAGTACAAGAGCAATCTGAAACACTTGATTTTTTTCTCAAAGTCATCCATCTTGATCTGGTCATACTGAGCAATGATAAGACTAAATTCGTGTATTTAAGTATCTGAGTCAAGAGTTAGAACTTGCTTCTTAGCAGAGTGTAGATACATCATGGGATAGAGCCAGAAAATGGTTAGCAGGTGAATAAGCAGGTGCATCACTATTAAGAATATGTACTTTGTGATCACAGCGAGTATGGCAGTGTACTAAATTCAAGGGTTTAAGTAACTATTCCAAATTAGAAAAGAAAGCAAAGGTAAAATATTCAAATATTCTTTCCAAGTACAAAAGCTAAAAATTCATAAAATCCTAAGAAGAGATCTTTGAGAGGCCACCCTCTCCAAACTAACAACAAAAAAACCTAGCTAGCTTTTAATGACTTCTAGAGAAGGACATCTTACATGTTCCTAAGGAACTCCTTTCCCAGGTAACCACTCTGACATTCTTCAGGAAACTCTTACTTGTCAAACCTAAATCTTTAATGTTTTAGCTTAAACTCATTTCCCAACAGGGTCAGAGAGTATAACTGATTATTATTTTATATAAAAATTGAAGGCTGTTATTAAGCAAATGTTTGGTTTCTCCATCTACATACTATTAAATAACCTCTCTGTGTGTACTGTCCATTTAAATGACGTCCTTATCTAGGTCCAGAAGCATACCCTGACCAATTCTTTGGCAAAACGATACTACAGTGACAAAGCGCTAAAAGTAGAAAATAAAAAGAACTATGACTTAATAAATAACTAAATAGAACCATTTAGAATAAACTGAACATAAGAAAAAATAGAAATCTTATAGCCTATCTTCTGTATTATTTCCCATGCAAAGTTTCCACAAAGCTTTATCCCCAAATTATTGGTCATATTTAGCATTAGAATACAACTTTGGCAAATTCTAACATGTTGTGGTGTCTTAAAAATTCTAAAGTTGGGGGATGGAGGATGAGAGTGCGAAAGGATGCCTTAGGATCCTGCTAACCAATGCTGATTCAGAAGGCCACATACAGGTGACCAGCTTTCATAAGGCTATTCCAATTTTTCTTATGGCTTCATTTATTGACACAAAGGGACTCTTGGCTGAGCACAAACTTTTAGCCATGAAGCCTATCCCTCTGTTTGGGCTGTCCTTTCCTAAACTTAAATTAACCCTCTGAGCTGCAGCTGTGCCACTTTGTGTCTTCTGGAGAGAGAAGGAGAACATACGGCAAAGGTCAAAATTGGCAATAGTGTCCTGAAGATCAATTACATAATAAATAAGATACCCAAAGGCTTTGAACATTGCCCACAAGAAAAGTTTAAAACAGCTTCATAAGTAAATCTGTGTTCGCCACTCAATCCCATACTTTCTGCAGCTTTCTCAGAATTATACCAATACTGCTCCCTAACTCTTTCAGGAGACCTCAAAATAGCTTCTCTGTGGCAAAGAATCCTCCAAGTTACTTCATAAGGGACCACTTACCCAAAATTAAAATTTTATAGTTCCCTGAAAACTGTGCTGATTATTCTCTGCTTGTCTTTTCATAGCCATTCTCCACCTTTCTCTGCCTTGTTCCAGGTCCTATAAGATTGTCACTCCTTTGTTCTCTGGCTTACAGTTGGGTTCTGACAAGAGAAGAGAGAGGTCAGGATATTTATTCTCTTACCCCCAACTCCTTCTCTTCTACCATTTCCAGTATTTTCTATGTAAGGGTATCATTTCTTTATTTCCTACTTTACTTCTGGCCTCAATCACTACTTCAGTATAAACAGGAATTTCTTCAGACTGTGAAAGTACATAATCACCAAATGCAAACTCCAAAGATGAGCACAGCAAATTTTTTTTTTTTTTTTTTTTTTTGCGATATGTGGGCCTCTCACTGTTTTGGCCTCTCCCGTTGTGGAGCACAGGCTCCGGACACACAGGCTCAACGGCCGTGGCTCACAGGCCCAGCCGCTCCGTGGCATGTGGTATCTTCCCGGACTGGGGCACGAACCTGTGTCCCCTGCATCGGCAGGCGGACTCTCAACCACTGCGCCACCAGGGAAGCCCCAGCAAAAATTTTTATCATGCCTAAGTTGGCAGAAAGGTTGCCCTCTAAGTGATAAATATGATAGTATGAACCAGGACCAGTATTTAATTTTTTCTATTATCATTTGATATTAAAATTATAACAGCATTTTGATGTTAAAAAAGAAGAAAAAGAATAATAGTAACAACAACCGTGCGAGATGACATTTCATAAAGAATTTGCATCAAGGGTCTTGATACCAGACACATGGCCTCATCTCTACAACCTGTTCTTATACCCTATACCTAAAGCAATGGATAGCTTATGCTGTAGCTTAAAACAATACTTTCCAAAAGAAAACTTGTGATTTATAATGTTTTTTAATCTTTCAACAAACATTTTTAGCAATACATAATTACAATCAATGGTCCTTACTCAGGCCATTTTTAATCCTGAGGAAATCCTCATTTCAAATATAATAGCTGACAAGTCCTACATCTACTGTGTAAAAAGCATGATAAAGCAATTTTCCAAAAGGGAAAAAAAAATTATACTGTAAATCACAAAACAAATTATGCTACTGAAGATCAGAAAATACTAAAATCAGACTCTTTTGGAAGCTACGACTGAAACTTAATGACCAAGCAACTAAATTAAAATGATTCACCCCAAAACTCAACAGATGTCCATAATGTGCTAAGACCATATGTGGGACTAAGACATGGTACTTTCAGAGCTGGAGCACTTTCTAGAGGAAGTATTTATCCATATTCCTGCAATCTCCTAGAAGAAGAGAGAGTATTACCAGTGTAGTATAAAAGCATTAACCATCACTGGATAACAATTACTGAGTTTTCTGGTGATGTCATTCAGGCATTTCAAAACACTTTTGTGAGGACAACCTGACAATAGAAGTTTAAAGCGCTTAAAAAAATTTAAAAGTCCCCACCCTCATAAATTCTTATTATATTAAAAGATAAACTTTATGAGAAAACATGAATTTTTAATCAGTTAACTAGAAACTCAAGGGAGAAAACAGACATTAGATATCCAGGGAGTTTCAGATCTACCACAGATATAAGTTACTGCTAAACAAATCTAAGGCACCTAACTTCAACTTTCCAAGTGGTGCACACAGGTTTTATATAAAGTGGCAAAATTTAAAAAAAAATAACATCAGATCTTCATTATTCAGAAACCTATTATCTGGATCTCTGCTGCTTGACTTCCTCCTCCTTTTTGGTCCATCTTTTAAGTATTTCTACAAGATGGGAAAAGGAAGTGAAATTTAAACTGTTTAGTATGACTAAATCACAGCAGCTCTGCAAAAAGTTTTATAGAAAAGGAAATTAGAGGAACTTTAACTGTGACTTCACATAACTACTTTTGAAAATCATACCCATATGGTAGCAATTTAAGCCAGAAAGGTCTTCTTATCCCAAATATTTCCCTTCCGTTAGTAACCAGGACTACTGTTCTCAGCCTAGATAATGTCTTTAAAACAGAAATACTCCCAGGAGAGGTAATACAAAAAAGTCATTAACAGCTTTCTACAACTTAAATCAAGAGATTTATTTTCCTCCAGAAAGGATGAACCCAAGTAGCCTGCCCTAAAACATAGGGTACCTACTATTAAGAGGGACTGGGGGAAGTGGGATGAATAGGTAGGGCACAAAACATAAAAGTAGGAAAGTACCAAAGGCAAATCCTTCTCCTTATCACATAACCCATATCAGATGCACAGATCCACAGATGAAGTACCTTAAGCTAGTCAGATCCCAGATCCATACTCTCCGTGCCTTTCTAATCACCTGATCACCAAGGTCACTAGGCACCAGGAAAACCTAGTGAACCTTATAAAGGGGCATTAGCAAGATAATCTCAATGAAATCCAAAGGCTGAATTTACACACACACAAACACACACACATCCTTCTGCTGGGGTGCTTTCATTTTCACCTGCAGGCTCAGGGCCTGTGACCCAACAAGGCAATGAGATCCCAAGAACACTGTCCACTCAAAGCTGTTTGAATTTCTAAGAAGAGAGAAAGTGGGAATAGGCCAAGAACAGGACCCTGAGATTCTTTTGGTTGAATATTTCTTAGCTGGAAAAAATCTAGAGCTATGACCTAGAAGAAAACTGGACATGCCTGTCCTGCCAATGTGTGGTCAAAAGGAAAATGTATTTTGGCCCAGGCAACCTGACTTGTTTCTGAAAGGGAGAAAATAGTTTTGACCTTGCAAGAATGAGTGGTTCTTTCATTGGCCAAATTCTGTACTGCTAAACCAAGACTATCACTATTCTTCTTCCCCCAAAGATTTCAAAGCAGGCTGACACATATCTGCTCCTCTTCAGTGTATAGTGAAAGGTAAAGGTACCATCAATCTTCATTTTACCACTCAAACCAAAAGAAACCCAGAGACTAGCCCCACTTACATGAAGCCCAGAATTCCCAGCTCTTTGGTTCAATCCATTGCCCACTAACACCTACATCTGACCCTCAATATGGACACTTTCAAACCTGATTAGTGTAGATTTAACAGAGTAGAATGGGAACTAACTAGAAATACCCGATTTTGTACTGATTTACATAAGCATCAAGACTTACGTATATAGTATTTTAGAAATACCCAAAAAGGAAAATAAAATGGAGCCAAGTTATGTAAACACTAAAAGCTCAATTCAATTAGATCATTGGCTGATTTCTACAAAATACTGTGCTCTACTTCATTTTACAACTTTTCATTTTCAGCAGGATTTAATATTTAGCTGTTAAGATTTTCTGTATTTTGAAAAACTGTGGCTGAAAAATATTTGGGTAAAAAACTAGTTTTAGGTGCTCTGGTTTGATCTTTAGGAAATAATACAGAATTTTGGCTAAGTAGAACTAGTTTCCATGTGACAATGGACAAAGAACCAGAGCAACAACCACTAAACAGCTGAAAAGGCAAATCACGCTGAAGGAAGGAGAAATTTCACTTAAATTTTAGAGAAACCAAATGACAAAACTCTTTAGCACATGAGAAAGAGTGTTGCTAATTTTAGTTTGAAGTTCACATTGGGGCCCTTCATCATTCCTGATGAGGTACATTCCAGAGCAAACTCATTTGCAAACAACTTTGACAAACAAACTAAAATATATTTACATGAAAGGAATAGAGAAGATTAAAAAACAAACACAAACAAAAAACCCCACCTCATCCAGAGTAGCTCATTTAGGCAATACCATTAGTTAGGCAGGAACAAAGTATGCAATGGCACTTGCTTTCTAAGGGGTTCTTGATAACCTAGAGATTAAGATGGGGGAAACACCTTAATATGTCCAATAAAAAGACAAGAGTGTGGCAATGAATGACAAAATCCTTGGCAGGGGAAGAAGACAACTAGAGGACAACTAGAGGACGTCTAATTAGAGGCCAATGCCATTGCTCTGCCAATAGCACCATCTATCTATTCCCAGCTTTCTCAATGTGGTCTCTTTTAAGTCATTCATGATAGCACAATTAAGCAGAAATAGGCATAGTTATAAAGCAGCATTTCCCTTAGCCCTTCTTTATGTAAGGAGGGCAAAGGCTGAAATGACTAGGAATAAGAGGACTTTTGAATTCAGAAAACGCTGATTTAGGGAGAAGAGGTTTTGGATGAATTTTTTTTGGCAATGTTGTGGAGAATGGGGATTAATTTTGTTGTATTTCCAACTAACTCCAAATACAGTAACACTCTGAGGCACTGGAGGTTGGAACCTTCATTTTAACATTTGAATCTGTGGGGGACAAAATTCAGTCCATAATAATCCCCAGTGCTTGGAGTGTACTGTGTTATCAGATATCCCCTAAGTGCGGTTATGATGATGATGATGATCTCACACGAGTCTAGGCTTGCTGTTCATATCGTACAGAAAAGAATTTCTAATAATCCAGAAACAAGAAACACACACACACACATACACAAAAGCTATCTGCTGACTGCTCAGATCTGCCAGCCCAGTTTGGCAGAAGCCATATCTGGCCTCATTCTTACTGAACTCGACTTTGAAATGTCATTTAATCAATAGGGGCTGCCAGGAAGGGGGTTGGAAAATGGCACAAAAGAAATCTTTCCTGATCCTCACTCCCAGATCCTATTAAGTACCTTGCTTGCCACGCTGTACCCCAAAGTCCAGCTCTGAAGACTCAGAATCTGGCGTAATATTCTGTAAGAGAATATGGGGATGAGGGAAGAAGAGAGGATTTGTAGTCACTGCATGAAGTTAGTCACTAGCCTCTCTAGCTCAAATAGTTAACTGCAAACTTCTGGAGGTGGCAGAAAGAGAGGAGATTGCATCTTTATTGTCTAGGGTTGAATTCTGGCATCACTTAGGTTGCTGGGGCCTTTGTTCATACACAATAATCATCCCTCATATTAACATGGTGTTTTACAGTTTAGAAAGCCCTTTCACATGCATGACGTACCTCATCTGATCCTTAGAACGACCCTGTAACTAAGTAGAGACCAAGCCAGAGGTAAGGTACTTTGAACAACTGTAGAAGTGACAGACCTTGTCCATCTGACCCAAAATCACATCTTTTCAGCTATATTCAGCAGGAAGACTTCGTCAGATAATGCAATGGATTTTATGGGTTTTGATATACTTCTGATCCAATTTATGGAGGAAAAGAAAGTCAGGCCTCATTTGCTTAATATTGCCCACAGTTCTAGAAACTAGGATTAAAAGTTCAGCCCTTTGCAAAAGACAGAACAGGTAGTCAGGTCCTAACTGGCGAAGAAAGAGAATTTCTTACTTTGTCACCATTCATTCAGCAGGCTTTGGAAGTAGTGGAGGGAATAGAAGAGATTGAGGGGGATACAAGGATCATCTCTGAACCCTGGAGGAAAATGAAACGCCTAAAAAATGAAATGCCTCAATTAAAAAGAAGTCAGCCTGGAAGGCAGGAGTAGGAGAGAGTATGGGAAAAGTGTGATAAATCTGAAGACATTAGCAAATGTAAGCAGATACTGATATTACACTAATGATAATAATATTAATAGCAATGATAACTAACAATGGCTAACATTTTTTTTTTTTTTTTTTTTTTTTTTTTTTTTTTTGCAGTACGTGGGCCTCTCACTGCTGTGGCCTCTCCCGTTGCGGAGCACAGGCTCCGGACGCGCAGGCTCAGCGGCCATGGCTCACAGGCCCAGCCGCTCCGCGGCATGTGGGATCTTCCCAGACCGGGGCACGAACCCGTGTCCCCTGCATCGGCAGGCGGACTTTCAACCACTGCGCCACCGGGAAGCCCGCAATGGCTAACATTTATCAAAGATATAAAAATGCCAGGCATAACACTAAGTGCTTTACATGTATTATTTCACATTGCTGAGGAGAATTTTATTCCATTTTACAGATAAGGAAAGATGAGCAACTTGTTTAAGGCCACACAGGTAATAAGTGGCAGAGCCAGTTTTTTTTTTTTTTTTTTTTTTTTTTTTTTTTTTTTTTTTTTTTTCCAGTACGCGGGCCTCTCACTGTTGTGGCCTCTCCCGTTGCGGAGCACAGGCTACGGACGCGCAGTCTCAGCGGCCATGGCTCACGGGCCCAGCCGCTCCGCGGCATGTGGGATCTTCCCGGACCGGGGCACGAACCCGTGTCCCCTGCATCGGCAGGCGGACTCCCAACCACTGCGCCACCAGGGAAGCCCCAGAGCCAGTTTTAAACCCAGGTCTGTCTGGCTTCAGAGTCCAAGCACTTAACCATTTCACAATCCTGACTCACATTCATATATAATAACATAAACACCATTATTTATAGTCACTAAGTACCCACATGTGAAAGTTAGTCTATGATTTTTTTTTTTTTTTTTTTTTTTTTGTGTGTGGTACGCGGGCCTCTCACTGTTGTGGCCTCTCCCGTTGCGGAGCACAGGCTCCGGATGCACAGGCTCAGCAGCCATGGCTCACGGGCCCAGCCGCTCCGCGGTATATGGGATCCTCCCAGACCGGGGCACGAACCCGTATCCCCTGCATCGGCAGGCGGACTCTCAACCACTGCGCCACCAGGGAGGCCCTAGTCTATGATTAAGTTAACTTTAACAGACTCAAAGGAAAGCTGAGTGTTGATAGTACGATAACCCAAAGTTACTATGCAGAGACATATTATAAAGAGACTGAGTTCTTATTCTGAAGCAAGATGGCCTTTTAGTCCCTCTCTCTTTCTGTGTGTGTGTGTGGCGGCAGGGGGAGGGAGGGAGGATTCAACAGTATATATAGTTACTTGTCCCCATCACCAGAAGTGGGAGGTGACATTTGTTTTTGTTGTTCTATTGACTAACGTGTGGACCTCCTTGACTGAGACTCCTTCTCCCAGATCACAGTCAGTAGAACCAAAATACCTGCTGAACCCCGGGGTTCTTTCCATCTATAATCAGAAGGAATTCCCAGTTCTGCCTTGTTATCTAACCCAGGAACACCAAATTATTCATCTTGAAAAAAATCACATCAGCACTTAAAAGCACTTTCGGAATACAAAAAGATAAATATGATCATTTTGCAATATATAAAAATAACAAATCATTATGTTGTACACCTGAAACTGATATAATGTTATATGTCATATCTCAATTTTTTTAAAAAGAAAAGAGAATGAAAAAGTATTGGGAAAAAGAGAAAAATATATTAAATTATGAATTTAAACCTTTAACATCCTTCATATTTGGCCCACATCTGTTCTCTGGCCAAGGCAAGGGTAAACAGGACTGGGTGGACTGAAAGAAAAGAGTGCCCTTGATGATGCCCAAAACAGCATAGTTCACTCATATGTAATCAAGGCTTGACTGAAAACCACCTAAAACTGAGAGAATGGAGGTGGCATATACACTGTTAAAAATATATAAACATAAATAATTAGTAAAAATAGTGTTTACTTTGTAGTTTATTCTTTTGTTAAAAAGAATATATTTAGCACTCTATCCAAGATTATGTCAGTAAGTCAGAAATATGAACTATCTAAGAGGGGCCAAAGAAATGGGACAAAAATATCAGCGAAAACAACGAACTATTTTGAAGAAAAGAGAGGTATGTCCCCAAAAGAGATATAAGAAAAACATCTTGACAGTATGACTTAAGTTTCCTCTTCAAAATAACAGTCTATGTTTACCTCCTCAACTTGGTTTGGCAAGTTCTTTGTGAATGGAGGAAGCATGAACAGAATATGGTCCTCATCTCCTGGCCCCAGTTGTGTTTTGAAGGTTTCTGAAGAATTTTAGTCACCATTTATAGAATATAAGGTATTTAAAATTTTTCATTACATCATTTCAAGTATACAAAAAAATGAGAAAAATATGACTCTCCTATACTCTTTCCCCAGATTCACCATTTATTCAATTATTTATACTTTGCCACATTTGCTTTGTCATTCTCTCTCTCTCACAACCATGTGAGAGTAAATAGGGAATGTCATGCTCTTTTATCCTAAAAATTTTAGTGTATATTTCCTAAAGACAAGACATTTTCGTATATAGTCACGGTTATATAATATTGATAAACACTACTATCTAACCCAGTCTACATTCAAATTTTATCAAATACCTCAGTAATGTCCTTTATGAAGTTTTTTTTTTCCTGCTTCCCTCAAACCCACAATCACACATTGATTGCACTTAGATGTCATGCATCTTTAGTCTCCTTTAATCTAGAATAGTTTCTCAGTCAACCTGTCTTGTGTTTCTTGATCTTGACATTTTTGAAGAATATGTTAGTTATTTTATAGAATGTTAATTTGGGTTTGTCTGATGTTTCCTCATAATGAGATTCTATGTACGTGCAAATGCCTATATATTCCCTAGTTCCTACCCCCAGTGATTAGTGAACATGGGTTCTGAAGTCATACAAACCTAAATCCAAACCTAAATTAAAACTTCACTACTTTCTAGCTGTGTGGCTGGCTAAGTTTTAAATTCCTAATCTGTAAAATGATGATTTTTTTTTTTAAGTAAACTTTTTTTTTTTTATTTTGCTTTATAACAAATTTAATCAGTTATACATATACATATGTTCCCATATCCCCTCCCTTTTGCGTCTCCCTCCCACCCTCCCTATCCCACCCCTCCAGGCGGTCACAAAGCACCGAGCTGATCTCCCTGTGCTATGCGGCTGAAAAATGATGATTTTTAACAGATTTAACAGATAGGGTTGCTGTGAAGAATTAATGAGATAATGCATCCAAGGCAACTTAACACAGATGGGGTGGGGTAAACTGTATCTTACATTCTCTGATTTTACCACAGTATCTCATACCCCAGCAACATTAAAATAATATTGGTTGATTAAGCAGCATCTCTATTGACTCCAGGTTAGAGCTGCCAAGAATGTGAACTTATTTAGGGGAGTGCTAATGAATACCGTGACTACAAGCAGGGTCAGGAGCTCAGGTGCAAAGCCTATCCCTTCCTGTCAACTCATCACTGTCAGTTCTAAGAAAAAAGAGAACAGCCAAATCAAGCAATTTTCTTATAGTCAAATTTTAATCTTCAACAATAACACTGAAAAATCAGGAAGCCCACAGTTAAGATACCATTCTTACTTCATTTCCGTAATTCCCTTGCCCATAGCAAGAGGGCAAGGGAGCTTGTGTGCAGAGCATTTCCAATCTATTGTTTTAGTACGATAATCTCATTCTTCCCACTTTCTCTTAGAAGACACCAATAAAATTATTCTATTTATGTTAAATCACTCTATGTCAGAGATTAAAACAAAACAACATAAAAAGGATTATAGTAGCTAAACCAATTCTTCAAAGTACAGAAATACAAATCCACTTTTGAGATATGGAATCGAATTTAATTGGCATTTTTCTATGTTACTATCTCAAATATTTCATCATTTTTCTGTTTTTCCCCCTCTGTCCATTAGAACTTCAAATGAAAGTCAAATGATCCCTAGGGGGAAGAAAGATAAAATGAAACAAACAAGTAAATTTCTGTGTCCCACATTTCAACCTGTGAGGAGGGGCCTCTAGCAAAGCAAACAGAAAATTAGGTTCTCATCACTGTGCCGAAATGAGGGTTTACATCTGTAGTCTGAAAAGATAAAAGAAAATTTTATTTTATTTATTTATTTTCTTTTGACGGTACCACATGGCATGTGGGATCTTAGCTCCCCGACCAGGGATTAAATCCATGCCCCCTGCAGTGGAAGCGTGAAGTCTAACCGCTGCACCGCCAGGGAAGTCTCAAAAGAAAATTTTAATGCGAAGTCTTTATTTTCATCAGTGAAGAGTAAAAATATATAGTATGAACATTAAGACAGAACTTCCAGTAATTCTGTCATTTATAGGACGAGGCCCTAAGTCTGAGTCTGCCTTCAAGAAATAATTAGATTAAAATGAACTGTTTTAGAAATGGGAATTCTCAACCGGAGGTTAAGTCAAAACATATGACAATGATGATGCTATACCCTGAAGGTCACTATTAACCTCTGTTCTTTAGGGCATAATGGCTCATAATTGGAAATTTCCAGAAAGTAATATATACTTTTGCAAACATCTTTAAATTTAGGGAGAGAAGTACTTCTCAGCCACTCGACTGCATCACCCATTAAGATCTTACTCAGTATTATGTTTAAAAGTTCAGTATATTTAAAACATTTTGAAAGTTAAGGTTAGAAAGGAGTACGTAAATGCATGTAAACTCCGCTATTTTATACTGTTTCCCTCTCCCTCTATAGGAAGATCAAGAAATGAGACTTCTCCATCATTACACATGGAATCCAAAGCAATATCATGAAGGGGAAAAAATCATTGGTTTGAGAGTTAAGACAATTTAGATTTAGATATGGCTCCACTATTAAAAGCTGTGTAACATTGGGAAAGTCATCTAATTTTCTTAAGTTTTGGTTTCGAAATCTAGAAAATGGAAAAATAGTATTTATCTTATAGGACTGTTATAAAGATTAAATAAGATAGCACATATGCAAGTACCCAGCACTGTCTTGTGTGAAACAGACTCTCAATAAATGTTAGTCTCTCTTCCTACCCTGTTACACACATCCTGTCCCCTGACACTTAAAAAGGAGTTCTCCTGAACACTTTAACTACAGCTCTGTTTTCTTCAGAACAGGCACTTGGCTCTTAATAGTGACAAACAGTCACGTGAAAGACTCCTGGGACCTAACATTGTCCTGGTGAAACAAAAAAGAGCTCACACTGGGAAACAGCACCAACTGCTTCAGGTTATGACAAGCCCCAAACAGTAAATCAACTCCTGCATGTTTTTACAGTGTTACTTAACATCCTGAGAGCTCTGTGCTCTTTCAACGCACTTTTTTCCTCCCTGCAAGGATCAGGCACACTATTTGCCCTCTCTTCCTTTCTTAATAGAAGTCTTTATTAAACAAGACCACCCAATGGATTCAAATATTAGGAATTAGAAAAGGCTAGGCTCAACCATGAAGAAACTGGCAAAGTCTCAGGACTAAACAGTAAGCCCTTCTTAACCTTTCAGAATCTGGATTTTTGTGCTTTCTGTTCTTGGAATAGCAGACTTGCTGATGCTCTGTTACAAACATGTCTGTGTATTTCCCTCGCCTGCATTATCACAAAACTTTTACCATGCAGAAGACCTCTTGCTGAAGTCCAGAATCTTAGACTGCTTGTAATCCAATAAAGCAATGCTTCCCAACCTCTCCCACTTCATGGTATAGACAGACAACACAGGACACTTCTGAACTGAAGGAGCTTGAAAGTACCGATGGCTACAAAGGATCAAATACAAGCAGCATTGAGATAAAAGGTATACAAAGATAAACCTATTTGCCATGTGACTCAGAGACTTTTATCACATAAACATAATTGTTTCAACTCCAAGCTGCTCTAGGTCAATGTCCACACTCCTTCACAGGGCTGACCACCCATGTCAGACCTAAAGGAAAAAGTGGATTTCAGAAAAACAACCAACATTTGACTGGGGGCAGGAGGTTCTCAATGTAAAGACATTAAAACACTAAGTCAGTGAATTAGGCATGAGATACTTATTGACTGTCTTATATCTGCTAGGTATAGTTCTAAACACTGAGGATTCAGTGGTAAGCAAGATGGAGTCTCTGCCCTTGAGGAGCTAACATTCTAACCGGAAAAAAAGGCAATAAATTAAAACAATTTAAAAGGCAATTTCACTAGGTCATGTAGATCAATATTTTTGATCTACAGTAGACATGTAGATCAAGACTTTTGACATTCAGGAATTCCCTGGGGGTCTAGTGGTTAGGACTCTGTGCTTTCACTAATGAGGGCCTGGGTTCAATCCCTGGTCTGGGAACTGAGATCCTATGAGCCGTGCGGTATGGTCAAAAAAAAAGAAAAAAAAAGACTTTTGACGTTCTGAGAAAACAGTTAGCCACTTTCCAGTGGCTAACTCAAGGAGGTAAAGAAGACTGAATAAATTATAAGAGGCTGTCTCAGTTCTAAAATTCATTTCTCACATCATTGTCTCCTTGCTACGGACTTAGTGTCATTGCCCCGTCCTTTGGTAACACATACAAAAGCAGGATGAGATCATTCATAGGAAGATAATGAAGACCCAGACAGTATAAAATTACAGAGCACAAGACCAGAAATCTCAAGATCTAGGATCTACTTCCAATTCTATCACTTAATATTCATGTGAACTTAGGTAATTCAGTTAAACTCCCAGAGCCTGACGTTCTTCATCCATTGTATCCCACTTTGTAAGAGTTTTAGGAAATTTAAATGAGGCAACATAATAAAAGAACTTATTTAAAACATTGGACAAATACCAACTATTATTGTCTAATCAAAATGTTTATAGGAAGGCAGATGAGAAAAGGGACAGTAACTACATTTAAGGCCAAAATGAATCCCTACCTCCTGTATATTAGCTGTTTTGAAAGCTTTGCTTCCGTTCTATTGTCCCAAAGGGCTCACCCTTTGGAGCAAATGGATCCTAAAAGTGACGTCAAGTCTCAGACAGCCTTCTTAGTGATTACTCCCTATTCTGAGCTAAGGTCAGAACATTACTTTCTGAAAGGTATTTCATTTCTTGGTAACTTTCCCATGATTAAATATTCTTACTTTCTGAGTTATTTTCCCTGATTATTGTCAATTAGGAGGTAGGAAGTAAATATGAAGTGACCTTCCTAGCTGTTAAGACAGAGACTATCAAAGACCTTGATAATCTCTCCTTTCTTCTTGGAAGACTATCCTTTCATTTTCCTTGGGTATCTCCATAGCCATCATCTTAAATTCAACTGCCTATGGGGCAGAGGGCCAAGTACAGACCCAAAGCAGGCTGCGGCAATGTGGTGAGAGAGTAAGGAGTGGTGGGATTAAAGTGGTGAATACAAGTATCATTTAAAGGGATAATAATTTCTCAGCTCCAACCTCTTATTTGTAGAAAAGTGGGCCCGGTGTTGACCAATCTTTGTTATTTCAAAAAATTCTAGAAACTTCATTTTTGTGTGACACCCCTGAAATTTTTATTTGCAAAATGCTCAGTCACCTAGGATAACTATAAATTCACAGTGCATATGCCTTCTGTCAGTGAAAAGAGGAGTCCTTTATTTTTAAAGCATTTACTGATGCTGATATATAATTTACATTATTTTGATTTGAGGAATAAATATTATGCTGGGCCTTGCAAGCTAGAGATAGGAGAGAGGATATTTAAGGCTAGGCAAACGTTATGTGCAAAGACATTGAGCGAGAAATATGCCTGGCATGTTGTGGGGAGGAAGGAGAATGGATAGACTTGTTTAGCTAAAAAAGATAATTCCTTTAGAGAAGGAATGGGATGAAGATGGGAAAAAATTGTGAAAGACCTTGAATTCTAGAGTAAAGAGTTAAGATTTTAATAGATAACCTTTAAAAGATAAAGGCCATGATAAGGAGGGGAAATCATTGCATTTTGTATCTTGCCAAGAGTTATATGTTGCTATTCTTCACATCTTTTTCAAAATAGAGGATAAGGCTGAATGCTGACCCATAAAACTTGGAGTTCTGAAAAATTCCCAAATGAATGCCAGTTTAACCAACCACACTATAAGTCAATTCTGTTGGCACTGTGGTGGTCAGGGCTTTCAAAGCAAAACTTAAATGATCTCTAAAGGGCTATTTCTTTCTGATCAATAAAAACATTTAGAATTTAAAACTCAAAGAAAGGGTTACTGGACAGTTTGGCAACATTATCAGGTTAAGCATCAGACAGACTGCCTGTCAGCTGGCAAGAAGCTGGATAGGGAAGGCTGGACTCATAAAATTCTTCCACCAGGGGCAGCAGCCCCTGAATGCACCACTATTCACCTACATTCAAAAGGTAGAGACACGCCTCTGGCAGCTCATGTTTCAACCCAAGAGCCATTTCTCTTTTCTTCTGCAACAAATGACTATGGGGCTCCCAGTCTAATTGATATTCTCAGTAAAGTTCCTAGAGACAAATGACCAAAAGAATAGAGCTATGGACTTTCACCATGACCTGTTATACTAAAATACCAAACTAAATGGGCTTTGTTCTTTTAGACAAAACATCCTAGAAAGCAGAGTTAAAAAGATCATATATACATAACTAAGGAACTTAAACTTTATCACAAAGGTAATGCAGAAACCATTAATGATTTTTGGCCTGATAAATATCATTATCAGGAGATTTTAAGGAACACTAACCTGGTGGTACTATTCAAGGTGGCCTGAAGTAGGGAGAAAGACCAAAAATAGGGAGACTAACTTAGGCAAGTGCACAGAGTTGGGAATGAGCATGGTAGGTCTGTAGGACAGTGAGGAGGCCAGGTTGGGCCTTTCAGGGCTTATGAAACCATCAGGAACTGTTATTATTCTCGCTCACATACATGCAAACTCGCACACAGACACATGTGCATCCCCCCAACCCCCACCCCCCCAACACCTTAGTTCTAGTCTCTTCTTCCCAGAAAACCAATTCTGCAATATACACATGATACACATAATTACTACTCTAATGCAAGCTCTATGTGACCTCTCAGCTACAATGCTCATCACCATCTGGCAGCTTCCCTACATCAATAATAAGCTGAGAATCCTGAAAAGAATCTATCTCAACCCAAAACCATAGGCTCTGCCTGAGCAGAGCCTGTTACACCAAACCACGTCACAAATACCTTTTTAGCCTATGGATGGGCAATCATTGTTCAGGGTTCCCTCTGATCTAATTAACTGGGGATCAGTGGGTAGGGATAAAAAGCTGGCATGGTTTACTACTCACGTAGCAAGGACTATAGGGAAAGGAGTTACTCTTAGGTCAGTTGGCAGGGTAGCACAGGCAATGATAGACATTTTTTGCTATAGCTTGGGAAGAGCAGAAAATAAGCTACCCTAGGGAGAGCACAGAGAACTTTTAAAGCCAAGTGGATGTGATAGTCACTTAAGATTAGCAAACATGTAAGATTAACTGGTACCCGATGGAAACAAATTGTTCATTTGACTAAATATGATGCCTGTGTATGTGTGTACCCTGATTTAAGCAAACTACCATATATGTAAAAAAAACTTAGTTTCACACAAGTGAAAAATGATGGTTCATTTTCTAAAGTTTTTTAAATTAGTATTTAAATATAATCCCCTAATGCTGAAAAATTATTAAAAATTTAAAAATTTGATTTCTATGATTTTCTAAGAACTTGTATATTATTTAGCATGAATAACATTTACTTCAAAAATTATATTTAAGTTTAATAAGTTCTATTTAGGTTTAATATTTATATATTACTATGTAATTTGGAACCTAAAATATTCAATACAAACCCTAAACAAAATTAGCATAGGCAAGGAATGTGATAGACAAGCAAGGATTTAAATAGATATTTAAACTCAAAGCAAGCAATTTAGCCCAGACTCTGACAATCATATAGAAATAGATTTTCTGTATTTCTTAGTATTTCGTACAATTCTTAATCTGCTATACTGTATATATTTGCTTTCTTTACATGACTGTTTCCTGAAACTAGAAAACAAACTACGTTTGTTTACAGTTGTATCTCTAGCACCTAGAATTGTGCCTGACACAGAGCAGGCACTTTTGAATTATAAAGAGCAGCTGGTGGGAAGGCTAGAAGAATGGAACAAACTAAGGGAAGTTTTGAATTCTATCAGCCTTTATTAATGTCCTACAACAGTTTCATAGGAAAGAATACAGGTAGAACACATACTTTAAAATTTTTAATGTTTAGAATAGTTTACTATGGACAACAGAAGAATCCATTTCTATCTACATTGCTGATTTCAGGAAACATGTCCAAAGATAGCAACTTTTTCCTGAGTTTTTACCACCTATGAAACAAAATTATTCTTTCTAGTCATTTTTTTAGTTGTAGTAGGAAGATGAATCAACTTATGAAACTGACTTGCTCAATCAATTATAAAATTCCAGTAAAAGTTGAAAGCTAAGACTACTACATGCAAAGTTATTAAGGTGTGACTGTGTTCTATATACAGTCTCCACTGACAACAAATCATGATTGTACGAAAGAAATGTATATACACAATGAACTACAATTCAAAATAAAATGTCAAGGATGTAAAAGAAAAAAGGTTTAGCCCAGGTATTATGAATGTATATACAAGAGGG
The DNA here is from genome assembly GCF_949752795.1 of Hyperoodon ampullatus. Lineage (NCBI taxonomy): Eukaryota > Metazoa > Chordata > Mammalia > Artiodactyla > Ziphiidae > Hyperoodon > Hyperoodon ampullatus. The sequence continues at coordinate 36,883,043 of NC_136928.1, forward strand.
ATATTAAGTCTGACTGGAAGAATTAAAGAGATTCATGGAGAAAATGGCATGTGTATTAGGATTTCTACATGAAGAAACAGGGATATTTCGAAGTGGAGGGAACAGCAAAAGTACAAAAATAGTGCAGAGTTTCTGTATAAAGTTTTAAAGTCTAGTCTGATGGAAGAAGAGTCAGGATGGGATACAGCCATGATGAGATTTCATAGTAAGGCATTAGGACTTAATGCCTAATTCCATTAGGAATGAAAGCCATTCAAGAGGAGTGAAATGGTCAGGCGTATATTTCAGGAAGCTGTGTGAAGTACTAGAGATGCAAAAGATTAGAGATCAGGTGAAGAGGGCCTGATCTCAGGCAGTGCCCATGGGAATAAATGGATAGATGGGTATACAAAAAACTGTAGACATACAGGACTAGGTAACCAAATGGATTGGAGGTAAGGGAGAGAAAAGTAATGAAGATCACTAATACTTCCAGCCTGGTATGTAAGTAGGATGGTGATGCCATTAACTGAAACAGGAAATGAGTGACAGAAATATGTTTAAAGTAAGAATAACACACATTCATATGTAGAAATTTCTTTATTCAAAAGTTAATAATATTAATAATCACCCCAAATAGGTTTTCGATGCTAGATATACTATCTAGCCCTGGAGGACATTTAAGAACAAAATGTTATTCACACTGAAAACATTTAGGTGATAAATAATAAATGATAGTGTGTCCATGGCTCTTTGTAATGTCTTAAATATTTTTGATAAGAGGGACCATCCTTAACTATTTATTAAGCATCTCAGAAATGTTTGGTTGAGTATGAAATGCACTAACCAGACCAGACTAAAATTTTCATTTCAGCCTTTTATTTTTTGACTAGAAAAAATTTCAAACTACATTATAATAATCTTTATACCTCTGAAAAGAACAATTGTGGACTCAGAGTGGTCTAGAAAGATTAAGAAACAGTTTTTACAATTCATCCCTTCTTTTGCCTTTAGCTCCACGTGGAACAGCTCTCTAACCTTTTAAAGACCACAAACTACATCTGTAAATTAGGGTAATAGAAATTGCCTTCCTACTTCAGAGAACATTTGAGAATTATGAGATAATGTTCTTGTAGTTCTCTGAACTGCACAGATCAAAGGCCTTAATTATCAATGATCAGTGGGATTATTCTGATGTCATTTTTCCTACTTCAGGTTTGCCTAAAGTCTGTGCTTGGATAAGGCTATAAGATTTTTAAAAATACTTTAGATATAAGTCTTGGCTTACCTGATCTATTACAGATTTAGGCCAGTTACAACAATTATAGAGCCTATGTAGAACACTTAAAAGAATACTAGTCAGACAAGACATGCATATAAAAATAATGGCTGCCATCTAAAGAAAAGAAAACCATTTAGAAAACAACTGATAGTGGTATATTTTCAACTAGTTACAAAAAAGATAAAATGAGCCTTTCTGAGATGTCATAAAACTGAATATTTTAATAATGAATTAGGAGGTCACTGCATAAGCTACCTGCTCTCCTGACTTATGACAATGGAAGCTGTGTTTAGAGCTGATCCTATAAAGAAAAACAAAACAAAACCAATCCAGAAACCATTCAAGTTTTAAATTTTGCTTTATTTAGGAGAGAATAAAGAGATATTTAATTAAATTTTAAAAGTCAGAATTTCAGTAGCCAATCAAATGAATACTTTGAGGGCAATGCGTCCACTAATGAATGATCAACAGATAGGAATGGCTTCATGAAAACTAAAAACCTCTTTGTCTCCAGTACCTGGGACTATTCTGTCACTCCCTCCTTTCTGGCCGCACCGTTCCCTCCACAACACTCTACACCCTAAAAATCGTATCTCATTCCTCCCTTTGAGAAAAATTTCTGTTTAAAAACTCACCTATGAACTTGACAAAAATGTCCAGTCTAAATCTAATCAAATCTCTAGACTTAATTATCATTTTACAGGAACAAAAAGAACAAGGTAAATGACACATGAGGAAGTATCAACATTAAGATATCTAGAAAGTGAGACATTCTACAAGAGCACTGGCTTAGGAAGGAAAAGGAAAGGAAAGGAAAGGGAAGGGAAGGGAAGGGGAGAGGAGAGGAAATACAGAAAACAATACTGTGTTATAATCATCAAACTTGCTTATTAGTGCTACAATGGTAATCATATTACAATATATAAACGTAACAAATCAACATGTTATACCTGTAAATTTACATGTTATATGTCAATTATATGTCAATTTTTAAAATTCACTATTTCTTTTATAATACTAACTCTAACAAGTATACCTAACAAAGTTAAAAAATTTTGTAATTTTATTACAAAATTGGAACAATGGATATTTTTCCCATCTTAAACCAAATTAAATATGTATGGCTAGCTAGTGTTTAAACAACATGAAACTGAACTTGCCTCATAAGAATTATTCTTAGCAAACAGTACACGCAAAATTATTTTTATTCTGCAAAGGTAAAAAAGATCTTAACTCTCGGGGCTTCCCTGGTGGCACAGTGGTTGAGAGTCCAACTGCCGATGCAGGGGACACGGGTTTGTGCCCAGGTCCGGGAGGATTCCACATGCCGCGGAGCGGCTGGGCCCGTGAGCCATGGCCGCTGGGCCTGCGCGGCCGGAGCCTGTGCTCTGCAGCAGGAGGGGCCACGGCAGTGAGAGGCCCGCGTACCGCAAAAAAAAAAAAAGGATCTTAACTCTTCTTCTCACCCAGTAAACAGATGTTCCTCTATTTTCTGGCTTTTGATTTCTTATCTCCTTACTCCCTCTCTGGGTAAATGTGAACCAACTCATCGCCATGACAATCACCTCTGCAGATTACTTTCAGATTAACAATTTTGCCCTGAAACATCTCCTGAGCACAGTTACTGTATTTCCAACTATATGCTAGGCATTGCCACAAAGCCTTCGTGCTAGTGCCTTAAATCTAATATGTGCCCCAAAATGAATTCTGATGTCACCGAATCCTGGTTTGAAATCCTAATTCTACCACTTACTAGCTATGAGACCATGGGTAAATTACTTAAATTCTCCAAGCCTGTTTTTTCCCCTGTAATATGCAGATATGAGTAGTTCCTTCAGCAAAGGGTTGTTACTATGTCTAAATAAGATAATGCATGTAAAGACATAAGCACAATGCCTGACACACAGAAATTACTCAAAATACACTAGTCATTTTCTCTCTCAAATTTGCTCTTCACCCTGTTTTCTTTTATTTCTCCAAATAGCATCATTACCCTTCCAGTCCCAACCTCAAATTCCCATGGTCTCCTTCGACAACTTCCTTTTTCTTGTGGCTAACATCCAATTAGTTGTCACATATTTCAATTCTGCCCAAAAAAATCCAATTGAAATCAACAAACATTTATGGAATGCCCACTATGTTTTTTATTTTTATTTATTATTATTATTTTTTTTGTAGTACGCGGGCCTCTCACTGTTGTGGCCTCTCCCACTGCGGAGCACAGGCTCCGGACGCGCAGGCTCAGCGGCCATGGCTCACGGGCCCAGCCGCTCAGCGGCATGTGGGATCTTCCCGGACCGGGGCACGAACCCGTGTCCCCTGCATCGGCAGGCGGACTCTCAACCACTGCGCCACCAGGGAAGCCCATGCCCACTATGTTTACAGGCAAATGTGTATGGGGTAAGAGTAAGACATAGAACCTGGGCTTCCCTGGTGGCGCAGTGGTTAAGAATTCTCCTGCCACTGCAGGAGACGTGGGTTCGAGTTCCGGTCTGGGAAGATCCCACATGCTGCAGAGTAACTAAGCCCGTGTGCCACAACTACTGAGCCTGCACCCTAGAGCCCGTGAGCCACTACTGAGCCCGCGTGCCACAACTACTGAAGCCCGTGCGCCTAGAGGCCATGCTCCGCAACAAGAGAAGCCACCACAATGAGAAGCCTGCGCACCACAAGGAAGAGTAGCCCCCGCTCGCCGCAATTAGAGAAAAGTCCGCATGCAGCAACGAAAACCCAATGCAGCCATAAATAAATAAATAAATAAATTTATTTAAAAAGAAGACATAGAACCTGCCTTTAAGAATGGGCTAGGAGTCACAAGTATGAGGCCAGGTGAGCAGAACTATAACCAATAAAGAACGGGATATGAATTCTAGCTCTTCCATGTATTATGAAGCCTTGGGAAATTTATGTAGAAAATTCATTTAGCCAGTTTCATTTTGTTCAACTACAAAATGGGAGTTACAATGCTTACCTCACCTGATTATACCCAGAATTAACTGAGATGGCATAAACAAAGGGCTCTGGGCTTTTTTTTTTTCTTTTTAACTCAGAGATTCCTTAAAGGGCTTCCCTGGTGGTGCAGTGGTTGAGAGTCCGCCTGCCGATGCAGGGGACACGGGTTCGTGCCCAGGTCCGGGAAGATCCCACATGTCATGGAGCGGCTGGGCCCGTGAGCCATGGCCGCTGAGCCTGAGTGTCTGGAGCCTGTGCTCCGCAACACGAGAGGTCACAACAATGAGAGGCCCACGTACTGCAAAAAAAAAAAAAAGATTCCTTAAAGATCAAGTTGTACAATGGAGGTAGGGGGATTGGGGAAGGGGGTAAGGATTGTGTTAAATTGTTGAGATTTCTAAACTGCTTTTTAAAAGGGACTGCAGCCAAATATTGCTATGTAGGAACACAGGCCAGTGATATGTATTTCTTAATTTTAAGATGAGTCAGAAAGTTCACATTAATGTGAACTCTCCAGTTTTTTTTTTTAAACATTGGCATGTAATTAAAAAAAAATTTTAAAGGGTGCACCAATATAATATCTGCTAAAAACTGTAAGTCACCAATTTGCAATCTATGCCTTAATGGCTCAGAGGGAAGGGAGAAGCTGCATATTAAGTTCCCTTGCTAGAAGATTCAAAGACTTGGTGAGAGTGGGATGTGATGCTTTTGGTTTCATTACTTGGTTCTTAGTTTTCCCTGTGCTGAGAAAATGATAAGAGACAAAATAGAGAAGACAAATTAGATACTATTGTTGATAGAAAATACTAGAACTAGACAGCAAAGGCCTTGAATACCATTTAACTCTCTGGATCAAGAGTGTTGTATAATACAAATTTGCCTGGTCTTTGTGCCTGGTTCCTGAGAGAGCATCTAGACCCTTGGGATTTCCCCACTGATAGGAATGTCTTGTTATTCAGGGTGGGCTCTGATAGTTTATACTGAAGAGGTGACTCATTGTGGGCCCCTAGATAGCTTATACCTAAAAAGATGACTCAGGATGGGGTCAGACCAAGCAGGAAAGACCAACCATGTGATCAGAGGGTTGACTCTGAGCCACTTAATATCAACCCAACATCTGGTGAGGGCAGGAGGGCTGGAGATTGAGTTCAATTATGTGACCAATGATACAATCAATCATGGCTCAGTAATGTGACCCCAACAAAAACTCTGGACACAGAAGCTCAGTTGAGATTCCTGGTTGATGAACGTATCAGTGTGCTAGGAGGGAGATGAATTCAGATTCCAAGGGGAGAGGGCATGAAAGTTCTGTGTTTGGAACCCTCTTAGAGTTTACCCTATGTATCTCTTCATTTGGCTGGTCCTGATTTGTATTCTTTATAATTAAATTGAGATCATAACTTTCCTGAGTTCTGTGAGTTGTTCTAGCTAATTATCAAACCTGAGGGGGGCGGGTTGCAGGAAGCTTCTATATTTGCATCCAGTTGGTCAAAAGTGTGGGTGTTCTGGGACACCCAAACTTGCAACCAGAGTCTAAAGTGAGGGCAGACTGTTGGAGGACCATGCCTTTAACTGGGAGATCTGCACTAACTTTGGGTGGTTAACATCAGAATTGAATACTGCAGTATTATAAGAGTATATCCTTTAATTGTAAGATTTAACACTATTAACACATTTTGATAGATCTAAATTGTTGGTGCCAGAGAGAATTCTAGTCTCAGGAATAATCAGGAGCCTAAACTCAATTATAGCCTAAACTCAAGAGCTTGTATTTCAGCCACAGGTGATAATGTTAGCAAAGCAAGTACCAAATGTCAAGTTAAGAAGACAAAGTCAAATTGGAAATTATCCCTTTCTTAAAACAAAATAGAAAACTGACATTTATTCCCCCTTGAAAACTTGTCATAAGTCTGCCAGAAAGAAATACAACTAGTGAGAGTTTGTCTTTCAGGCCCCAGCCATAGGTATGATTATTTATTTTCATTCAACTTTAAATCTTTGCCTTTCCCACCACTCCCACCAGCCCCCTTCCCCTTCACAGGCAGGCCTCCCACCTGAGTTTCTACTCCTAACAAACACAACCTGAGCTCTAATTATTTTCTAAAGCCAAATAAGCTCCTTGGCCTTAATTGATGAAGGCTCACCTTCTATCGTATATCATTTACTATCAGATTGTTAAATTATTTTGCCTGTCTTGCTGAAAACCTTCCAATCTCCCATATCTGCCTCTGTTCTTTTTTTTTTTTTAAATTAGTTTCTGCTTTATAACAAAGTGAATCAGTCATACATATACATCTGTTCCCACATCCCTTCCCTCATGCATCTCCCTCCCTCCCACCCTCCCCATCCCACCCCTCCAGGCAGTCAGAAAGCACCCAGCTGATCTCCCTGTGCTCTGTGGCTGCTTCCCACTATCTATCTACCTTACGTTTGGTAGTGTATATATATCCATGCCTCTCTTTTGCTTTGTCACAGCTTACCCTTCCCCCTCCCCATATCCTCAAGTCCATTCTCAAGTAGGTCTGTGTCTTTATTTCTGTCTTACCCCTATGTTCTTCATGACATTTTTTTTTCTTAAATTCCATATATATGTGTCAGCATACAGTATTTGTCTTTCTCTTTCTGACTTACTTCACTCTGTATGACAGACTCTAGGTCCATCCACCTCATTACAAATAGCTCAATTTCATTTCTTTTTATGTCTGCCTCTGTTCTTGTTCTGCATAGTCCAAAAATACAAAGAGTTAATATCATGTTAATACCATAAAAAGTAAAAATAAAGCCAGAAAATAAAATATCTGTCCTGTGTTATGCAAAGCCATTTTTTCCCCTAAATCCCAAGTATTACAGCTCTAAACAAAAACTGTTTAATAAAGTGGGACTGACTGATTTTGACAGTGGTTGTCCTATTTTCCAAAAAGGTCTTTAGTATCCTTTCAAAGTTAATTAAATTTCATTTCTTAATGATTTAGTCATGTACTAAAGAATTTATACAACATGTATGTAGGGCTCTAAGAATAATAAATACACATGGTACCCAATGATGCAGCTGAAAAATTAACACAATGTCAACATATTTGAAACCGCTGTATCCCCCCCTTCCCTATTGCATTCTCTAATCTTCCCCTTGGAGCTAACCACTATACTTGCACTAACTTCTGGGAGTCACTTTTAATTCCAAATGTTTCTTTGCTCCTATTTCTTAAAAAGACTACCCTTTCCCCATTAAATACCTTTGCAATTTTGCTGAAATCAATTGACCATGTATATGGGAGTCTACTTCTGGTCTTTCTAATCTAGGACCACAAACCAAATGACTTCAATTTGATGTCTACATTATGATCGTCATTAACTAGGATTTGAGACAGTAAGCAGCAAACTATAAATAGAATACGGGACTAAGAATCAATAGAAATTAATTCTAGTACAAGTCCTATCAACAATGAACTGAAGACTCCATGTGGCTTGGGGATAATGATACCTATTACATGGGATCAGTGAAGGTCAAGTGAGAAAACAAACAGAAAAATGCCTTAACTGGGCCCCACAACTAAAATATTTTTTTCTAATTTTTCATTTAGGAGCCTAATTTTAAGTACTCATGAATTTCCATCCTTTTCTCCACAACTGAATATTAAAACTTGAACCTAGGACTTTAGCAATAACAAACAGCCTATCAAAACTGTATAAATTAATATGTAGATTGCCTGGGGTAGTAAGCTCATTTTAACAATACTCATTCTTCAAATCCAAGAACACGGTACATCTTTCCATCTGTTTGTGTCATCTTCAACTTTTTTCATCAGTGTCTTATAGTTTTAGGAGTACAGTTCTTTTGCCTCCTTAGGCAGGTTTATTCCTAGGTATTTTATTGATTCATATATTTTGAATCTCTGCATCCTACTGATAGTATTTCAAGCTTCATCACCTACTTGCCTTGTAAAAATAGCATATATTTTTACAATGACAAATATTGATATAATAAGGCTGACTGTTCCCCTCTGAATTATATATTTGCATCCATCCAGTGTAGAGTAACTTCAATAATACTATATGGGTTAAAGTAACTAGCAAGTTGAGTTTCTGAGAACACAGTGGACAATCTCACTTAAAAGACATAAAATCTCCCTTAAAAGATAGGTAAAAATGGGGCTTCCCTGGTGGCGCAGTGGTTGAGAGTCTGCCTGCCGATGCAGGGGACACGGGTTCGTGCCCCGGTCCGGGAAGATCCCACATGCTGCGGAGTGGCTGGGCCCGTGAGCCATGGCCGCTGAGCCTGCGCGTCCGGAGCCTGTGCTCCGCAACGGGAGACGCCACAACAGTGAGAGGCCCGTGTACCGCAAAAATAGATAGGTAAAAATGTTAGGTAAATGTAATACATATCCTTTTAAATAAATAGCTAAGCTCACAAAAAAGCAAGAGGGCGAAATACAAAGAGGGAGCTGAAAATTAGTGATTTTTATGATCAGCCAATACAGAAGATAAAGCCTTAGGTCCATATGAAGCAAAGAGGGAACTGAGACTCCTGGATAAAGTTGCAACCTTCAGAGCTCTTCCTCCTCAGCAAAGGGTGAATAAACCAAAAAATCTTCTTTCCGTTAAGGGAAGAAAGAGATTACATGAGATCTCAACCCTAGATTATAAAACACCAGAAGAGAAAAGTCACTGCAATGGTTAATTTTATGTGTCAGCTTGACTGGGCTAAGGGATGCCCAGATAGCTGGTAAAACATTATTTCTGGTTGTGTTTGTGAGGGTGTTTCCAGAATATATTAGCATTTGAATGGGTAGAACGAGTAAAGAAGATCTGCCCTCAACATGGTGGCGGGTATCATCTAATCCACTGAGGGCCCAATAGTACAAAAAGGAGGAGGAAGAGATAATTCTCCTTTTTCTTGAGCTGGGACATCCTTCTTCTGCCCTTGGACATGGCAGCTCCTAGTTATTAAGCCTTTAGCCTCAGACTGGGAATAATACCACTGGCTCCCCTGGTTCTCAGGTCTTTGGACTTGGACTAAATTTTTATACCCCAGGCTTTCCTGGTTCTGCAGCTTGCAGATGGCAGATCATGGGGCTTCTAGGCCTCCATAATTGTGTAAGTCAATGCCTATAATGAATTTCCCCTTATCTATATATCTATATATTATCCTATTGGTTCTGTTGCTCTGGAGAACACTGACTAATACATTCACCATGAGTGACAGTAAGCAGAAAAACTGGAGAATTCAGACCTTCAAGAACGTCACAAAATGGAATCATAAGATACAGAATGAAGAACAACATATCATTTTAAATGACCAGACAGACTTTAAAAAGAGACAAAAAGAATTTCTAGGAATGAAAATATAATCACTAAATTAAAGTGATTCCTCTAATTTCGAAGGAAAATACTAAAAATGCCTATAGTGATGTCAGAATTTATACCAAAGAGATTCTTTTTTTTTTTTTTTTTTTTTTTTTTTTTTTTGCGGTACGTGGGCCTCTCACTGTTGTGGCCTCTCCCGTTGTGGAGCACAGGCTCCGGACACGCAGGCTCAGCGGCCATGGTTCACAGGCCCAGCTGCTCTGCGGCATGTGGGATCCTCCAGGACCGGGGCACGAACCCGTGTCCCCTGCATCGGCAGGCGGATTCTCAACCACTGCGCCACCAGGGAAGCCCCCCAAAGAGATTCTTAACATATGTGTGTATAGAAAATCCTAGCAAGCATGTAGGCCAAATCCTGTACCCAAAAATATTTAGAGTAGTTAATGTAGTAACACTGCTTTAAGGAATATAGTCCTGTGCTCTGGAACCTGATATTTTGGTCTTACTACAAGAAAAGCTGCCTTGTTCATTCATTCAATCATTTAAGAAATATTTTTTGAGCACCTCCTATGTGCTAGGCACATATAAATTAAATTAAGGAAGATTTAACATCTCTCAGTAAGAAAATGAGGTGATACTTGGTTTATGGTTGTTAAAAATTTTTTGATTTTTATGTCAAGCTTCAAATCAGACTAAATGACCATGAAATATGTGAAGATTGTAGAGACTTTCATTAGTAGGTTACTTAGTAAATAATGTGTAATTGGCAATCAGAATACTTTTGCAGCTAATATACTGGTGTCAATTTCTCATCTCTTAAATGCTGACTTCCTTTGCTCTACTAACTTCATAGAGATATTGTAAGAATAAGACAATAATAGATGTGAGTAGGCTTTAAATGTGCTGTATAGATAGAAGGTATTAGTCAAATAATACTTTAAAAGAAAAAAAACTTATTCATGTGGTTTCTTATTGGTTCATCGACATAATATTTTTTTTTTTTTTTTTTTTTTTTTTTTTTTTTGCTGTACGTGGGCCTCTCACTGCTGTGGCCTCTCCCGTTGCGGAGCACAGGCTCCGGATGCGCAGGCTCAGTGGCCATGGCTCACGGGCCCAGCCGCTCCGCGGCATGTGGGATCTTCCCGGACCGGGGCACGAACTCGTGTCCCCTGCATCGCAGGCGGACTCTCAACCACTGCGCCACCAGGGAAGCCCTCATCGACATAATATTATGTTTTAAAAGAAAATCTTAGAGGACACCATTGGGCAACAATTCTCCATAGGTCTCTCACATTTCTGGATGTTTTGTGAGCTGAAGCACTGACTGTATTTGTTCCAGACTATCTTTTCAAAAATGTTAGTATAACAAGCAGCTTTGGAAGATAAGACAGTCACCCTGTGGATCAGAGGGTAGGTTTGTTTATTGTCTAGTATGATAATGTCTCCACCCAGACAGGGTTCACCGACCCTCCTTGCATCACTCTAGTAAAACTGGGGCTTGGGCAAATAGTGCAAATGCTGGTGCTCTGACTACTACTACTACTACTACTACTACTACCACCACTACTACCACCACTACCACCACCACCAGGAGTAATAAAGTCCTTTGTCTTTGACCCAGGAATCTTCCAGCATTCATAAAACGGTGGCAGATTAGTCTGTTAGCTTACAAGTAGGGTAAAATCTCAGACTCTTCACAGTTCTTGAGAGGCAAGAAACACAGCAATTCATCTTTATTCTTTAGTCAGCACAGCACACTGAGTAAATGGAGACACATTGTTTAGAGTTCACTAACTCTGTAACAACCCGATGTTGTTGTCACAGCAAACAATTTATTCAAATATGTATATTCTTCTGCTCCAAAATGGTCTTCAGTGGCCTTCCAACTCAGTATTATGGGCCTATCAGAGCTCTTCAGTTATGAATAGAAAATATTTAAGATTTAAATTCCTCATCACTAGATTTCCTTTACTCTTTTGAAGGAAAAACTTTGTATAATGTTAGATGCAACTCATGTTAGTATTTGAAACAATCTTTTGAGTCCAGAGAATTTGAGTTGTAAGAATAGGAAAAAACACCACAATGAAAAGCAAAGAATCATATAAATGTGAAAACTGACATATTCTAAAACATTTTAGTAGCTAGAGATTTTTCCTCATAAACACGTGCCACCAGACACAAGAGGATATAGAGGAAATTTATACAAGTGCATGCTTGCTACTGGAAAAACAACTTGAAGTGCAGATCTCAATTAGAATAGTTTATTATCCAGGGATGGTCCAGGGGTGACGTGTTTAATAGTTTCATCTTTACTCAACAACAGCTGGTTAAACAAGTGTGCCTTTGTTACTTGTTGCTCTGTCTTGTAAATTGAGTACAGCTGGTAGGCAATGTATTCTTTTACTACTAGGTGATGATGACACAATAATACAAGTAGCAGATGTGTTATTAATAGCACTCCACCAGGATAACAGTTTGAAGACCTTAACCAGTCTCATAAATTCATAGGCTCTATAGGACCAGAAAAATCTAAAAATAAACTGCAATATTTTTTCTGTTGACCTTTAATGAGACTCAAGTAATTTAAGTTTAAGAATTAATTATACAGAGATGAATTTTACTGATATTAATAGAGTGTTTAAATGTGTGTTTAGAAAGGTGAGACTATAAGCAACTAGCATGCTGTTCTACTTTTTTCCTTGTTCAAGGAGTAGTCTCTATTTTCCATTAAGTACTCTTTTTTATTTTTCACTAAGCTATGTTACTTTTCTATTCTCACAACTCAAATTCTATGGACTCAAAAAGATGTTCCAAATACTAACATTAGCTGCATACAACATTTAAAAAACACAACCCACAATGCTAGAAGATCTAGGCAAGGCCAAATTAGGATACTGATAAAACTTAAAATACTGTATAGATGAATAGAGACATTTGTTTCTCAGTTTTTTGAAGTAAATAAAAAATTAATTTTGGAATAACAGAAAACCAATGCAAGAGCCAGACTATAGATTAGGTCTCTTGACACCCCACCCACACTAAGGGTTTCCCCCTATATGATGTTGCTTTCTTATTTCAAATTTTTGATAATGGATATAAAATATCAATAAAACTATGTCCCCGATGTCTAGAATGGCCCTGATGTCTAGAATGGCCAAAGAGAAGAACCTTAAGTCACTGTTTGAAGGCCTCTTTCCCCATGCTCTTTTCTAAAAACAGCTTGAGGTGACTCTTTTTTTTCTTCTTCTTTAAACCAAACAAAAATGTTCTACTTCCACTAATGGTGGAGTAACTTGTATTTAACCTACCATCCCACAGACGAGAATTTTAAATACTGGACAAAACAAAACAACAAAAACAAAAACTATCTGAAGGCAAAGAAAAACAAGAGCAGGCAGAAATTGCTGGAGAGTCAACATCTAGGAATGGCACTGGCTGAGAGAGTTTGCCGCCCCTCTGTCCTTGTTTTAAATTTAAACAGCTTTTTACTGAGGTCAGGCCCCACTGAGTGTTGGGTTGACAGCTAAAATTCTGAAATCTGCAGTCTTTCTGGCTTGAGGAACCAAGAAGACAGAGTTTGAGGCTATCACAACATCCAGAAATTAACGAAAAATCCTTAAAAAAAAAAAAAGAGAGAGAGAGAGAGACACAGTGAAGAAACTCCATATTCTGTATATGGACTTTACTGAAATATATGACTTTGGACAAGTAAACTCTGCACGCTTAGGACAGATTCTAAGCAGCCCAGATAAAGCTAAAAGATATGAACAGAAGTTTCAGCAGCTACCCACTGCAGTTCAGTGTTGGATTCAGCCAAGTTAATTGCCTGAGAACACAAACAAAAAAATCAACACTCCTCAGAGGATCATAGCAGAACCCACAGTATCTACAATGCATTATTCATAATGTCTATTATACAACATTAAATTATTAAACATATGAAAAAACAGGAAAATGTGACATATACTTAAATGATAGAGACTAAATCTGAAATGACCCAGTTGTAGGAATTAGCAAATATAGCTATGATACCCATATTTAAAGATGTAAAGACAAAGATGTTTGAACCAAATGCACAGATAGGAAATACTGGCAAAGAAACAGAAACTATAAAATAACCAAATGAAAATTTTAAAACTAAAAAATATAATACTTAAAGTAAAAAATTCAATAAATAGGAAAAATAAGACTGGAGATAACAGAAGAGTCACTGAACTTGAAGACAGAAATTATGCAGTTTGAAGAATAAAGAAAAGAAGACTGAAGGGGGTGGCTGGGGAGAACAGAGCCTGAGGAACAGGTGGGACAATATTAAAACATTCAAGATATGTGGGACTTCCCTGGTGGCACAGTGGTTAAGAATCCTCCTGCCAATGCACAGGACACGGGTTCATGCCTGGTCCGGGAAGATCCCACATGCCGTGGAGCAACTAAGCCTGTGTGTGACAACTGCTGAGCCTGAGCTCTAGGGCCCATGTGCTGCAACTACTGAGCCCGCATGCTGCAACTGCTGAAGCCCAAGTGCCTAGAGTCCGTGCTCCACAACAAGAGAAGCCACCGCAATGAGAAGCCCACGTGCCGCAATGAAGAGTAGCCCCTGCTTGCCACCAACTAGTGAAAGCCTGTACGCAATAAAGACCTAAGGCAGCCAAAAAAAAAAAAAAAATTAAAAAATAAAAGATTCATGATATGTGTAATTGGACTTCCATAAGAAAAAGCGGGGAGTGAGAGGGAGTGGGGCAAAAAAGGGACTTGAAATACATAATAGCCAAAAGTTTCCCAAATTTGATAGAAGACATAAATGTACAAATTTGAGAAGAACAGTAAATACCAAGGAAGATAAATACAAAGAAACCCATACTGAGGCACGTCATATTCAAACTGCTGAAAGGCAAACTTTAATAAACAGAAAATCTTGAAAGCAGCCAATTAAAAATGGCACATTACATACAGACTAATACACATGATAACTAATGTTAGACTGAAAACAATGGAAACCTGAAAACAGTGGAACAATATATGTAAAGTCCTGAAAGAAAAACAAAGAATTTCAAATTCAGCAAAAATATCCATCAAGACAAAAGATAAAGATATTTTCAGATAAATGAAAACTAAGCAAACTCATTCCCAACATACCTGCACAGTAAGAAATGCTATAGGAAATTCTTCAAACTGATGAGAAACAAAACCAGATGCAGAAACAGATATTCAAAAAGAAATGAATAGTTCAATAAAATAAATAAATTTAAAAAAATAAAAATAAGATGTTAGGGCTTCCCTGGTGGCGCAATGGTTGAGAGTCCGCCTGCCGATGCAGGGGACACGGGTTCGTGCCCCAGTCAGGGAGGATCCCACATGTCGCGGAGCGGCTGGGCCCGTGAGCCATGGCCACTGGGCCTGCACGTCCAGAGCCTGTACTCTGCAATGGGAGGGGCCACAGCGGTGAGGGGCCCACGTACCACACACACACACACACAAAAAAGATGTTAAACACTGCATTATTTGCACAGACATAAGAAAATAAATCAGTGGAACTTAAAAATAATAAAAATAAATTTAAAAAGAACCAAAAAGCAGTGGAAGTGGTAAAAATACGACTAAGTATATAAGGCCATGTTTTATTCTCTCTTAATTTCTTAAAAATGGATATGATTACTTAAAGCAAAAATTATAATTGAAATATGGGGTTTAACACATAAAAATAAAAAGCTATGACAACTATTACTTAAAAGATGTAACATAAACAGAATTTGATAGTTTTAAGAATCTTGTATTTTACACAAAATGCTACAGTTTTAATTTTAAGTATACTGTGAAAAGTTAAGGATGTACAATGCAATCTCTAGTGAAACTCTATAAAGAGATATAGCTAAAAAGCCAATTGAGAAATTAAAATAGAATTCTCAAAAAAAATGTGTCAAGTCAAAAAAGGCAGAAAGGATAAACAGGAATTAAAACAAACAAACAAAAAAACCCCACAAACCTACGATGGAACAAACTGGGAAAGAAAGCAAAACAGCAGATTAAATCCAACAATATTAAGATTTACACTAAACATAAATGGGCAAAGTACTTCAAAAGCAAGACTAAACTAAACTAAACGTTACCTACAATAGATGCATTTCACATATGAACTCAGGTTGAAAGCAATGCTTAGAAAAAGATATTAAATAGGCTAGAGTGGCTATATTATTATCAGATAAAATAGAATCCAATACAGAGTATTACCAAAGATAAAGAGCAGTATTTCATAATGATAAAACGGACAATTCATCACAAAGATATAACCTTAAATGTGTATAGGCCTGATACAGAGCTGCAACCTACAAGAAGAAATTTTAGAGAATTAAAGGGAGAAAGAGATCTTTTAAAAATCTCCAACTATGATTGCAAATTTAACACCTTTCTCATGGTAACTGAAATAATGACTAGACAAAAAAATCAGTAGGAACATAGATAATGTGAACAGGCCTATTAACCAACATAATCTAATTGATGTTTATAAAGTACTACACCCAACAATTCCAGACTATGTACTCTTTTCAAGTGTGCATGGTCTATTAAACAATATAGATCAAATGCTAAGTCAGAAGATAAATCTCAATAAATCTCAAAAGAATTTATTGAAAACTTATACAGAATATTTTCTCTCAACACAATCAAATTAAACAGTAACTATTAACATGATGCCTAGAACAACCCAAGTTATTTGGAAATTAAACATTTTTTTTTTTTTTTTTTTTTTTTTTTTTGTGGTACGTGGGCCTCTCACCATTGTAGCCTCCCCTGCCGTGGAGCACCGGCTCCTGACGCGCAGGCTCAGCGGCCACGGCTCACGGGCCCAGCCGCTCCGCGGCACGTGGGATCCTCCCGGGCCAGGGCACAAACCCGGGTCCCCCGCATTGGCAGGCGGACTCTCAACCACCGCACCACCAGGGAAGCCCCTAAACATAATATTTTAAAATAAACCATGGGTCAAAAAAACGCATAAAATGTCACAAGGTTAATTAGAAAGCATTTTGAACTGAATAATAATGAAAATACAAATATTATGAAAATTTTTGTTGGGGGCGGAGTCAAGATGGCGGTGTGGGAAGAAACCGAGTTAGCAACTCTCCACAACTAGGGCACCTGCTGGCCACTGGTGGGGGACCCTGACACCCAAGAAGATGGGAGGAACCCCCAAGTGAACTGGTAGGATGTGGGGGAACTGAGGGGGGAGAAGAAGTGGAGGCCAGACAGGATCGGTGGCCCCTGAGGCTGGGGAGATCAGGAGAGGCAGGCGGGAGGGGCCCTCCAGAGGGAGTGGGAGAGGAGTGGAGGGCGTTTGCCCTGCCCACTTGGGCTGGGGTCCTGCCGAGCTCCCAGGCCGGTCCCCTGCCCTCCAAGGTCCCCCATCCTCCCTGGCCACATTGGTCCTGGGGGCATAGGAAGGAGGCTGAGGGGAGAACAGGAGAGGCAGGTGGGGAGGGGCCCTCTGGGAGGAGCGGGAGAGGAGCGGAGGGCATTTGTCCTGCCCACTCGAGCCTAGGGAGCCTGCTGGATCCCCAGGTGAGGTCCCCCACCCTCTGAGACCAGGGGTGGAGGGCATGCCTGGACCCCTTCTGTTCTGTTGAACCTAAGACCCACCCCCCCAACAGCCCCCAGGGCCTTTTCCAGCCCTGTGGGTCCTAAGCATAGGCCCCGCCCACCACCCAAACCTCGCCCTTGCTTAAGTCCCACCCTCCACAGCCAAGACCTCCCACTCGCCCTTCTATTTTCTTTTCTCTTCTCCTCTTTTTTACTGTGTGGTACTGCTGTACCTTCCAATTGTTGATTCATCTATATATTTTATTTTTATATTCTTTCTAACACATCTGTTAGTTTCCTAGTCTAATTTTATTTTTTACTTTGTTATTGTTCTCTCTTTTTTTTCTTTTTTTTTGCTGCCCCACATGGCTTGTGGGATCTTGGTTCCTGAGCCGGGAGTTGGGCTGAAGCTCCTGCGGTGGGAGCTCAGAGTCTGAACCACTAGACTAACAGAGAACCTCAGACCTCAGGGAATAATCATCGGAGTGAGGTCTCACGGAGGTCCTCATCTCAGCACCAAGACCCAGCTCTACCCAACAGATGACAAACTCGTGTTGGAAGCCTCAGGCCAAACAACCAGTAAGACAGGAACACAATCCCACTCATAAAAAAAAAAAATGAGATGGCAAAAAAATATGTCACAGATGAAGGAGCAAGGTAAAAACCTACAAGACGGGCTTCCCTGGTGGTGCAGTGGTTGAGAGTCCGCCTGCCGATACAGGGGACATGGGTTTGTGCCCCGGTCCGGGAAGATCCCACATGCCGTGGAGCGGCTGGGCCCGTGAGCCATGGCCGCTGAGCCTGCACGTCCGGAGCCTGTGCTCCGCAACGGGAGAGGTCACAACAGTCATGTACCGAAAAAAAAAAAACCTACAAGACTAATTAAATGAAGAGGAAATAGGCAAGCTACTTGAAAAAGAATTCAGAGTAACAATAGTAAAGATGATCCAGAATCTCAGAAATAGAATGGAGGCACAGATTGAGAAGATACAAGAAATGTTTAACAAAGATCTAGAAGAACTAAAGAACAAACAAACAGAGATGAACAACACAATAACTGAAATGAAAAATACACTAGAAGGAATCAATAACAAAATAACTGAGGCAGAAGAACGAATAAGTGAGCTGGAAGACAAGATGGTGGAAATAACTGCCGAGGAGCAGAGTAAAGAAAAAAGAATGAAAGGAACTGAAGATAGTCTCAGAGACCTCTGGGACAACACTAAACACACCAACATTTGAATTATAGGAGTCCCAGAAGAAGAAGAGAAAAAGAAAGGGTCTGAGAAAATATTTGAAGAGATTAGAGTCGAAAACTTCCCTAACATAGGAAAGGAAATAGTCACCCAAGTCCAGGAAGCACAGAGAATCCCATACGGATAAACCCAAGGAAAATCACACCCAGACACATATTAATCAAACTAATAAAAATTAAATTCGAAGAAAAATATTAAAAGCAGCATGGGAAAAACAAAAAATAACATACAAAGGAATCCCCATAAGGTTATCAGCTGATTTTTCCGCAGAAACTCTGCAGGCCAGAAGGGAGTGGCAGGATATACTTAAAGTGATGAAAGAGAAAAACCTACAACCAAGATTATCCAGCAAGGATCGCATTCAGATTTGACTGAGAAATCAAAAACTTTTCAGACAAGCAAAAGCTAAGAGAATTTAGCACCACCAAACCAGCTTTACAACAAATGCTAAAGAAACTTCTCTAGGCAGGAAACACAAGAGAAGGAAAAGACCCACAAAAACAAACCCAAAACAGTTAAGAAAATGGTAATAGGAACATACATATCAATAATAACCTTGAAGGTAAATGGATTAAATGCCCCAACCAAAAGACACAGACTAACCGAATGCATACAAAAACAAGACCCATATATATGCTGTCTACAAGAGACCCAACCCACTTCAGACCTAGGGACACATACAGACTAAAAGTAAAGGGATGGAAAAAGATATTCCATGCAAATAGAAATGAAAAGAAAGTTGGAGTAGCAATACTCGTATCAGATAAAATAGACCTTAAAATAAAGACTGTTACAAGACATAGGGAGGGACACTACATAATGATCAAAGGATCAATCCAAGAAGAAGATATAACAATTATAAATGTTTATGAACCCAACATAGGAGCACCTCAATACATAAGGCAAATGGTAACAACCATGAAAGGAGAAATCGACAGTAACACAATAATAGTATGGGAATTTAACATCCCACTTACACCAATGGACAGATCACCCAAACAGAAAATAAGGAAACACAAGCTTTAAATGACACAACAGATCAGATAGATTTAATTGATATTTATAGAACATTCCACCCAAAAGGGGCAGAATACACTTTCTTCTCAAGTGCACATGGAACATCCTCCAGGATAGATCACATCTTGGGTCACAAATCAAGCCTCGGAAAATTTAAGAAAACTGAAGTCATCTCAAGCACCTTTTCTGACTATAACGCTATGAGATTGGAAATCAATTACAGGAAAAAAACTGTAAAAATACATGGAGGCTAAACAGTGTGCTACTAAATAACCATGATATCACTGAAGAAATCAAAGAAGAAATTAAAAAATACATAGAGGGCTTCTCTGGTGGCTCAGTGGTTAAGAATCTGCCTGTCAATGCAGGGGACATGGGTTCAAGCCCTGGTCTGGGAAGATCCCCCATGCCGCGGAGCAACTAAGCCCATGCGCCACAACTACTGAGCCTGTGCTCTAGAGCCCGCAAGCCACAACTACTGAGCCCTCATGCAACAACTACCAAAGCCCACACACCTAGAGCTCGTGCTACACAACAAGAGAAGCCACTGCAATGAGAAGCCTGCACACTGCAACAAAGTACCCCTGGCTCCCCCCAACTAAAGAAAAGCCCGCGTGCAGCAGCAAACACCCAATGCAGCCAAAAATAAATAAATTTATTTTAAAAAATACATAGAAACAAATGACAATGAAAACACGACGACCCAAAACTTACAGGATGCAGCAAAAGCAGTTCTGAGAGGGAAGTTTATAGCAATTCAATCTCACCTCAAGAAACAAGAAAAAGCTCAAACAATCTAACCCTACACTTAAAACAACTAGAGAAAGAAGAACAAAGAAAACCCGAAGTCAGTAGAAGGAAAGAAATCATAAAGATCAGAGCAGAAATAAACGAAATAGAAACGAAGAAAACAGCAAAGATCAATAAAACTAAAAGCTGGTTCTTTGAGAAGATAAATGAAATTGATAAACCCTTAGCCAGACTCATCAAGAAAAAAAGGGAGAGGACTCAAATCAGTAAAATTAGAAATGAAAAAGGAGAAATCACAACCGACACTGCAGAAATATAAAGGATTATAAAAGACTACTACAAACAACTATATGCCAATAAAATGGACAAACACGAAGAAATGGACAAATTCTTGGAAAGGTACAATTTTCTAAGACTGAACCAGGAAGAATTACAAAATATAAACAGACCTATCACAAGTAATGAAATGGAAACCATAATTAAAAATCTTCCAACAAACAAAAAGTCTAGGATGAAATGGCTTCACAGGTGAATTCTATCAAACATTTAGAGAAGAGCTAACACCCATCCTTCTCAAACTCTTCCAAAAAATTGCAGAGGGAGAAACACTCCCAAATTCATTCTATGAAGCCACCATCACCCTGATACCAAAACCAGAAAAAGATATCACAAAAAAAGAAAATTATAGACCAAAATCACTGATGAACATAGATGCAAAAATCCTGAACAAAATACTAGCAAACAGAATCCAACAACATATTAAAAGGATCATACACCACGATCAAGTGGGATTTATCCCAGGGATGCAAGGATTCTTCAATATACGCAAATCAATCAATGTGATGCACCACATTAACAAAATAAGGAATAAAAACCATATGATCATCTCAAGAGATGCAGAAAAAGCTTTTGACAAATTCAACACCCATTTATGATAAAAACTCTCCAGAAAACAGGCATAGAGGGAACCTACCTCAACATGATAAAGGCCATATATGACAAATCCACAGCAAGCATCATACTCAATGGTGAAAAACTGAAAGCATTTCCTCTAAGATCAGGAGCAAGACAAGGATGTCCACTCTTGCCACTCTTATTCAACATAGCTTTGGAAGTCCTAGCCATGGCAATCAGAGAAGAAAAAGAAATAAAAGGAAAACAAATTGGAAAAGAAAACTATAAGACACTGATGAAAGATATTAAAGATGATACAAACAGATGGAGAGATATACCATGTTCCTGGATTGGAAGAATCAATATTGTGAAAATGCCTATATTACCCAAAGCAATCTACATATTCAGTGCCATCCCCATCAAATTACCAGTGGCATTTTTTATAGAGCTAGGACAAAAAATCTTAAAATTTGTATGGAGACACAAAAGACCCCAAATAGCCAAAGCAGTCTTGAGGGAAAAAAACAGAGCTGGAGGAATCAGACTCCCTGACTCCATACTATACTACAAAGCTACAGTAATCAAGGCAATATGGTACTGGAACAGAAACAGGAATATAGATCAATGGAGCAGAATAGAAAGCCCAGAGATAAACCCACACACCTATGGTCAACTAATCTATGACAAAGGAGGTAAGGATATACAGTGGAGAAAAGACAGTCTCTTCAATAAGTGGTGCTGGGAAAACTGGACAGCTGCATGTAAAAGAATGAAATTAGAACACTCCCTAACATCATACACAAAAATAAACTCAAAATAGACTCGAGACCTAAATGTAAGACTGGATACTATAAAACTCTTAGAGGAAAACATAGGAAGAATACTCTGACATAAATCACAGCAAGATCTTTTTTGATCCACCTCCTAGAGTAATGGAAATAAAAACAAAAATAAACAAATGGGACCTAATGAAACTTAAAAGCTTTTGCACAGCAAAGGAAACTACCAACAAGACGAAAAGACAACCCTCAGAATGGAAGAAAATATTTGCAAATGAATCAACGGACAAAGGATTAATCTGCAAAATATATAAACAGCTCATGCAGCTCAATATTTAAAAAACAAACAACCCAGTCCAGAAATGGGCAGAAGACCTAAATAGACATTTCTCCAAAGGAGACATACAGATGGCCAAGAAGCACATGAAAAGCTGCTCAACATCACTAATTATTAGAGAAATGCAAATCAAAACTACAGTGAGGTATCACCTCACACTGGTTAGAATGGGCATCATCAGAAAATCTACAAAAAACAAATGCTGGAGAGGGTGTGGAGAAAAGGGAACCCTGTTGCACTGTTGGTGGGAATGTAAATTGATACAGCCACCATGGAGAACAGTATGGAGGTTCCTTAAAAAACTAAAAATAGAATTACCATATGATCCAGCAATCCCACTACTGGGCATATACCCAGAGAAAACCATAATTCAAAAAGATACATGCACCCCAATGTTCATTGCAGCACTATTTACAATAGTCAGGTCATGGAAGCAACCTAAATGCTCATCAACAGATGAATGGATACAGAAGATGTGCTACATATATACAATGGAATATTACTCAGCCATAAAAAGGAACAAAATTGGGTCATTTGTAGAGACGGGGATGGATCCAGAAACTGTCATACAGAGTGAAGTAAGTCAGAAAGAGAAAAACAAATATCATATATTAACACACATATGTGGAATCTAGAAAAATGGTACAGATGAACCGGTTTGCAGGGCAGAAATAGAGAAACAGATGTAGAGAACAAACGTATGGACACCAAGGGGCAAAGTGGTGGTGGGGTGAATTTGAGATTGGGATTGACATATATATACTAATATGTATAAAATGGATAACTAATAAGAACCTGCTGTATAAAAAAAATAAATAAAATTAAATTGAAAAAAAAATGGTCTGTTCAGACACAAGGACAAGGATTACACCCAAGGAACAACAAAGCCATCTGATGGAAAAGTGTAAAGGCTGTGTGGAAGAGAAACAACTCTGGGCTTTCACATAAAAGAGAAATAAACTCCTATCTTTTTAAAGTCTTTGTTAATTTGGATCTTTGTGACTGACAGCTGAACTTAATCCTAACTAATTCAATAAGTAAAGCAAAATAGGATGGTGAAGAGATTCCTTTTGATTCAGTCGGAGAGTCATCCCTCTAAAGCAGACTGGAAGAGGATGATACATTCTTTGAGAAAGGAGATGAGGAACTTTTAATTACTATTCCTCCAATATAGTGAGGCAGGTCTGAAGGGTTGTTTGTATGGCATAAATAAGAGTCTTTTAAAGAGTGAACTCAGCTGAGTGGATCAGCTAAGTCTTTGGCATATTCACAGAATGCTGATAGTTGCTATGAAGCCTAATCATGTTGATGACTTGACAGAGTACATGAGCTTACTGAACCATTAACATGCTTTACTGAACATATGGCTTTAAAAACCTTTGGACTATTTACAGCGTTGCTTTCAACCAATTCTGGGAGGCCCAAGTGGAGCCAATTATGATATAACTATAGAAGACTTAAAAATCCATTCCTAAGAGTCACACCTGAGAAGATCTGTAAAAGAGTCACTCTCAACCGCATAACAGGGCCAAATAACCAATGGGATACGTTATATAATCACTCTCAGAAATCTGTTAACTTAAAGTATCGGGAATTCCCAGGCAGTCCAATGGTTGGGACTCATTGCTTTAACTGCTGGGAGCCCAGGTTCAAGCCCTGGTTGGGGAACTAAGATCCCACATGCCAAATGGCCACAAAAAACAAAACAAAACAAAAAAGTATCAAGAGGCTTGAAAGATCAAAGAGAGCAGAAGAAAGCTTGTTAAAAATCACTTAGATTGACAATTATGATGCAATATGAAAAAATGGTAAACTTTTCAGCAAAGCAATAAAAGTTCTGAATCAACTATAAAATGACTACAATTTTTTTAAATTGATGCTTTCTACAAATTATGGGTTGAATTGGAGAAGTGCACATGGTTCACTAAAACTTCAGAGACCTCAGGTGGCTTAAAAGTTAAATGGACTATTAAGATAACCAAAAAGTCCAGAGTATATGCTAATTGCTTGTCAATCTAGAAGCCTTTCATGAGACATACTGAGCCTAACTAAGGTGAGTGGGTGATAAGACAAATAAGCTGCATCAAAAGCATAGAGCAAAGGGTAATTTTCTCTAACAACCTGTAAATTTCTTTACAATCTTCCCATTAGAGGGCACTAATATAAGTAAAGACGGTCCCAGACTTAACAATGGTTCGACTCACGATTTTTCAGCCTTAAAATGGTGCAAAGAGATGCCCATTTAAGAGCAACTGTATTTCGAATTTTGAATTTTGATCTTTTCTTGGACCAGGCAGACAGCCACAGCTTCCAGTCAGCCACACAATCACAAGGGTAAACAATCAATACATTCACAACCATTCTGTACCCAGACAACCATTCTGTTTTTCACTTTCAGTACAGTATTCAATAAATTACTGAGGGAGCCGGAGGAAGATGGCGGAAGAGTAAGACGCGGAAATCACCTTCCTCCCCACAGATACATCAGAAATTCATCTACACGTGGCACAACTCCAACAGAACACCTACTGAACGCTGACAGAAGACCTCAGACCCCCCAAAAGGCAAGAAACTCCCCACATACCTGGGTAGGTCAAAAGAAAAAAAGAATAAACAGAGACAATAGGATATGGACGGGACCTGCACCAGTGGGAGGGAGCCGTGAAGGAGGGAAGGTTTCTACACACTACAAGCCCCTTCGCGGGCGGAGACTGCAGGTGGCGGAGGGGGAAAGCTTCGGAGTAGCGGAGGAGAGCACAGCAACAGGGGTGCGGAGGGCAAAGCGGAGAGATTTTGGCGCAGAGGATCGGTGCCCTCAGGCACACACCAGCCCGAGAGGCTTGTCTGCTCGGCCGCCAGGGCGGGCGGGGCTGGGAGCTGAGGCTCGGGTATCGGCTTTCAGTCGGAGCGCAGGGAGAGGACTGGGGCTGGCGGCAGGAAGAGAGCCTGAAGGGGTTAGTGCTAGCCCGGAGGGAGTCCGGGGAAAGGGTCTGGAGCTACCGGAGAGGCAAGAGACTTTTTTCCCTTTTGTTGCCTGGTGCGCGAGGAGAGGGCATTCCCCTCCCTCCCCTCTGCCTGAGTGAGCCAGAGCCCCCGAATCAGCGGCTCCTTTAAACCCGTCCTGTCTGAGCGAAGAACGGACGCCCTCCGGCGACCTATGCGCAGAGGCGGGGCCAGGTCCAAGGCTGAGACCCGGGAGTTGTGAGAGCAGAGACAGGGAAATCTCTCTGTGCAGCCTCGGAGGCAGAGGATTAAAGCTCCACGGTCCACTTGATGTGCCCTGCGTCTGTGGAGTGCATGAATGGACAGCGAATCATCCCAAATTGAGGAAGTGGACTTTGAGGACAAGATTTAAGACATTCCCCCCTTTTTCCTCTTTTTACAACGAATTATCCCAAATTAAGGAGGTGGACTTAGCAAGATTTCAGACTTTTCGCCCTTTTCCTCTTTTTACAACGAATTATCCCAAATCGAGGAGGTGGACTTGGAGAGCAAGATTTTTGATTTTTCCCCCTGCTCTCTTTTTGTGAATGTGTATGTGTAATCTTCTGTGTAAGATTCTCTCTGTATAGCTTTGCTTCCACCATATGTCCCAGGGTTCTATTGGTCCGTGTTTTTTTTCAATAATTACTTTTTAATTTTAATAACGCTACTATATTTCATACTTTATTCTATTTTACTTTACCTGCTCTTTCTTTTTTTCTCCCTTCCCTTCCTCCCTCCCTCCCTCCGCTCCTCCTTTCCTTCTTTCTTTTTCTTTCCTCCCTCCCTCCCTCCCACCCTTCTTCTTTCCACTTTTTCTTTCCTACCTCCCTCCCTCCCTCCCTCCTGTCTTTCTTTCTTTCTTTCCTTCCTCCCTCCCTCCCTCCCTTCTTCCATTCACTCTTCCTTTTGCTTTCATTCCTCCCACCCTCCCTCCTTTCTTTCCTTCTTTCTTTCCATCCTTCCTCCCTCCCTCCCTCCTTTCTTTCTTTCTTCCTTCCTTCCTTTCTTCCCTTCTTCCTTTCTTTCCCTCTCTCTTTCTTTCTTCTACTAATTATTTCTTTCTACTTTTTCTCACTGTTATTCTGAGCTGGGTGGATGAAAGGCTCTTTGTGCTGCAGCCAGGAGTCAGTGCTGTGCCTCTGAAGTGGGAGAGCCAACTTCAGGACACGGGTCCACAAGAGACCTCCCAGCTCCACATAATATCAAGCAGCGAAAATCTCCCAGGGATCTCCATCTCAACACCAGCACCCAGCTTCAGTCAACGACCAGCAAGCTACAGTGCTGGTCACCCTATGCCAAGCAACTAGCAAGGCAGGAACACAACCCCACCCATTAGCAGAGAGGCTACCTAAAAACATAAGGCCACAGGCACCCAAAAACACACCACCAGACGTGGACCTGTCCACCAGAAAGACAAGATCGAGCCTCAACCACCAGAACACAGGCATTAGTCCCCCCCACCAGGAAGCCTACACAACCTACTGAAACAACCTTAGCCACAGGGGACAGACACCAAAAACAACGGGAACTACGAATCTGCAGCCTGCAAAAAGGAGACCCCAAACACAGTAACATAAGCAAAATGAGAAAGCAGAAAAACACACAGCAGGTGAAGGAGCAAGATAAAAAGCTACCAGACCTAACAAATGAAGAGGTAATAGGCAGTCTACCTGAAAAAGAATTCAGAATAATGATAGTAAAGCTGATCCAAGATTCTATTTCCCAGATCCAAAATCTTGGAAATAGAATAGACAATATGCAAGAAACAGTTAACAAGGACCTAGAAGAACTAAAGATGAATCAAGCATCGATTAAAAACACAATAAATGAAATGAAAAATACTCTAGATGGGATCAATAGCAGAATAACTGAGGCAGAAGAACGGATAAGTGAGGTGGAAGATAAAATAGTGGAAATAACTGATGCAGAGCAAAATAAAGAAAAAAGAATGAAAAGAACAGAGGACAGTCTCAGAGACCTCTGGGACAACATTAAACGCACCAACATTCGAATTATAGGGGTTCCAGAAGAAGAAGAGAAAAAGAAAGGGACTGAGAAAATATTTGAAGAGATTATAGTTGAAAACTTCCCTAATATGGGAAAGGAAATAGTTAATCAAGTCCAGGAGGCACAGAGAGTCCCATACAGAATAAATCCAAGGAGAAATACGCCAAGACACATATTAATCAAACTGTCAAAAATTAAACACAAAGAAATCATATTAAAAGCAGCAAGGGAAAAACAACAAATAACACACAAGGGAATCCCCATCAGGTTAACAGCTGATCTCTCAGCAGAAACTCTACAAGCCAGAAGGGAGTGGCAGGACATAATTAAAGTGATGAAGGAGAGAAACCTGCAACCAAGATTACTCTACCCAGCAAGGATCTCATTCAGATTTGATGGAGAAATTAAAACGTTTACAGACAAGCAAAAGCTGAGAGAGTTCAGCACCACCAAACCAGCTTTACAACAAATGCTAAAGGAACTTCTCTAGGCAAGAAACACAACAGAAGGGATATACCTACAATAACGAACCCAAAGCAATTAAGGAAATGGGAATAGGAACATACATATCAATAATTACCTTAAATGTAAATGGACTAAATGCTCCCACCAAAAGACACAGAGTGGCTGAATGGATACAAAAACAAGACCCATATATATGCTGTCTACAAGAGACCCACTTCAGACCTAGAGACACATACAGATTGAAAGTAAGGGGATGGAAAAAGATATTCCATGCAAATGGAAATCAAAAGAAAGCTGGAGTAGCAATTCTTATATCAGACAAAATAGACTTTAAAATAAAGACTATTAGAAGAGACAAAGAAGGACACTACATAATGATAAAGGGATCGATCCAAGAAGAAGATATAACAATTGTAAATATTTATGCACCCAACATAGGAGCACCTCAATACATAAGGCAAATACTAACAGCCATAAAAGGGGAAATCGACAGTAACACAATCATAGTAGGGGACTTTAACACCCCACTTTCACCAATGGACAGATCATCCAAAATGAAAATAAATAAGGAAACACAAGCTTTAAATGATACATTAAACAAGATGGACTTAGTTGATATTTATAGGACATTCCATCCAAAAACAACAGAATACACATTTTTCTCAAGTGCTCATGGAACATTCTCCAGGATAGATCATATCTTGGGTCACAAATCAAGCCTTGGTAAATTTAAGAAAATTGAAATTGTATCAAGTATCTTTTCTGACCACAATGCTATGAGACTAGACATCAATTACAGGAAAAGATCTGTAAAAAATGCAAACACGTGGAGGCTAAACAATACACTACTCAATAACGAAGTGATCACTGAAGAAATCAAAGAGGAAATTAAAAAATACCTAGAAACAAATGACAATGGAGACACGACGACCCAAAACCTATGGGACGCAGCAAAAGCAGTTCTAAGGGGGAAGTTTATAGCAATACAATCCCACCTTAAGAAACAGGAAACATTTCGAGTAAACAACCTGACCCTGCACCTAAAACAATTAGAGAAAGAAGAACAAAAAACCCCCAAAGTTAGCAGAAGGAAAGAAATCATAAAGATCAGATCAGAAATAAATGAAAAAGAAATGAAGGAAACGATAGCAAAGATCAACCAAACTAAAAGCTGGTTCTTTGAGAAGATAAACAAAATTGACAAACCATTAGCCAGACTCATCAAGAAAAGAAGGGAGAAGACTCAAATCAATAGAATTAGAAATGAAAAAGGAGAAGTAACAACTGACACTGCAGAAATACAAAAGATCATGAGAGATTACTATAAGCAACTCTATGCCAATAAAATGGACAACCTGGAAGAAATGGACAAATTCTTAGAAATGCACAACCTACCAAGACTGACTCAGGAAGAAATAGAAAATATGAATAGACCAATCACAAGCACTGAAATTGAAACTGTGATTAAAAATCTTCCATCAAACAAAAGCCCAGGACCAGATGGCTTCACAGGCGAATTCTATCAAACATTTAGAGAAGAGCTAACACCCATCCTTCTCAAACTCTTCCAAACAATATCAGAGGAAGGAACACTCCCAAACTCATTCTACGAGGCCACCATCACCTTGATACCAAAACCAGGCAAGGATGTCACAAAGAAAGAAAACTACAGGCCAATATCACTGATGAACATAGATGCAAAAATCCTCAACAAAATACTAGCAAACAGAATCCAACAGCACATTAAAAGGATCATACACCATGATCAAGTGGGGTTTATTCCAGGAATGCAAGGATTCTTCAATATATGCAAATCAATCAATGTGATACACCATATTAACAAGTTGAAGGAGAAAAACCATATGATCATCTCAATAGATGCAGAGAAAGCTTTTGACAAAATTCAACACCCATTTATGATAAAAACCCTGCAGAAAGTAGGCATAGAGGGAACTTTCCTCAACATAATAAAGGCCATATATGACAAACCCACAGCCAACATTGTCCTCAATGGTGAAAAACTGAAACCATTTCCACTAAGATCAGGAACAAGACAAGGCTGCCCACTCTCACCACTCTTATTCAACCTAGTTTTGGAAGTTTTAGCCACAGCAATCAGAGAAGAAAAGGAAATAAAAGGAATCCAAATTGGAAAAGAAGAAGTAAAGCTGTCACTGTTTGCAGATGACATGATACTATACATAGAAAATCCTAAAGATGCTACCGAAAAACTACTAGAGCTAATCAATGAATTTGGTAAAGTAGCAGGATACAAAATTAATGTACAGAAATCTCTGGCATTCCTGTACACTAATGATGAAAAATCTGAAAATGAAATCAAGAAAACACTCCCATTTACCATTGCAACAAAAAGAATAAAATATCTAGGAATAAACCTACCTAAGGAGACAAAAGACCTGTATGCAGAAAATTATAAGACACTGATGAAAGAAATTAAAGAGGATACAAATAGATGGAGAGATATACCATGCTCCTGGATTGGAAGAATCAATATTGTGAAAATGACTCTACTACCCAAAGCAATCTACAGATTCAATGCAATCCCTATCAAACTACCACTGGCATTTTTCACAGAACTAGAACAAAAAATTTCAAAATTTGTTTGGAAAAACAAAAGACCCCGAATAGCCAAAGCAATCTTGAGAACGAAAAATGGAGCTGGAGGAATCAGGCTCCCTGACTTCAGACTATACTACAAAGCTACAGTAATTAAGACAGTGTGGTACTGGCATAAAAACAGAAAGATAGATCAGTGGACCAGGATAGAAAGCCCAGAGATAAACCCACGCACATATGGCCAACTTATCTTTGATAAAGGAGGCAGGAATGTACAGTGGAGAAAGGACAGCCTCTTCAATAAGTGGTGCTGGGAAAACTGGACAGGGACATGTAAAAGTATGAGATTAGATCATTCCCTAACACCATACACAAAAATAAGCTCAAAATGGATTAAAGACCTAAATGTAAGGCCAGAAACTATCAAACTCTTAGAGGAAAACATAGGTAGAACACTCTATGACATACATCACAGCAAGATCCTTTTGGACCCACCTCCTAGAGAAATGGAACTAAAAACAAAGATAAACAAATGGGACCTAATGAAACTTCAAAGCTTTTGCACAACAAAGGAAACCATAAACAAGACCAAAAGACAACCCTCAGAATGGGAGAAAATATTTGCAAATGAAGCAACTGACAAAGGATTAATCTCCAAAATTTATAAACAGCTCATGCAGCTCAATAGCAAAAAAACAAACAACCCAATCCAAAAATGGGCAGAAGACTTAAATAGGCATTTCTCCAAAGAAGATATACAGACTGCCAACAAACACATGAAAGAATGCTCAACATCATTAATCATTAGAGAAATGCAAATCAAAACTACAATGAGATATCATCTCACACCAGTCAGAATGGCCATCATCAAGAAATCTAGAAACAATAAATGCTGGAGAGGGTGTGGAGAAAAGGGAACACTCTTGCACTGCTGGTGGGAACGTGAATTGGTACAGCCACTATGGAGAACAGTATGGAGGTTCCTTAAAAAACTAAAAATAGAACTACCATATGACCCAGCAATCCCACTACTAGGCATATACCCTGAGAAAACCATAATTCAAAAAGAGACATGTACCAAAATGTTCATTGCAGCTCTATTCACAATAGCCTGGAGCTGGAAACAACCTAAGTGTCCATCATCGGATGAATGGATAAAGAAGATGTGGCACATATATACAATGGAATATTACTCAGCCATAAAAAGAAACGAAACTGAGCTATTTGTAATGAGGTGGATAGACCTAGAGTCTGTCATACAGAGTGAAGTAAGTCAGAAAGAGAAAGACAAATACCGTATGCTAACACATATATATGGAATTTAAAAAAAAAATGTCATGAAGAACCTAGGGGTAAAACGGGAATAAAGACACAGACCTACTTGAGAATGGACTTGAGGATATGGGGAGGGGGAAGGGTAAGCTGTGACAAAGCGAAAGAGAGGCATGGACATATATACAGTACCAAACATAAGGTAGATAGATAGTGGGAAGCAGCCACAGAGCACAGGGAGATCAGCTCGGTGCTCTGTGACCGCCTGGAGGGGTGGGATGGGGAGGGTGGGAGGGAGGGAGATGCATGAGGGAAGGGATGTGGGAACAGATGTATATGTATGACTAATTCACTTTGTTATAAAGCAGAAACTAATAATAAAAAAAAATAAAAATAAAAAAAAAATAAATTACTGAGATATTCAACACTTACTATAAAACAGGTTTTGTATTAGATGATTTTGCCCAACTGTAGGCCAATGTAAGTGTTCTGAAGCACTTCTAAGGTAGGCTAAGCTAAGCTATGATGTTAGGTAGGTTAGGTGCATTAAATGATTTTTGATTTATGACATTTTCAACCTAACGATGGATGGGTTGTAAGTTACCGGGACATAACCCCATCGTAAGTCGAGGAAGATCTGTAAGTGGAAAATAAGATTCACAATCACAAATATTCAACTCACTCACAGACTTTGAGTACTTGCATATATCAACATATGCCTGTACTTTAATCTCACATTTATCACTGAGCTTCCAATTATGAGGAATAAATGTTAGTTTTGTAAGAAAAAAACTGTTCAATTTCAAATAGCAATGACATGTTCCTTGCCTAGGTCAAGTTCCAGAATATCAGTTATGCATTCTCCAAGGAGAAAGAAAATCAAATTTAAAGGAACAGAATTTTCTCAGCTTTGTTTTTCCCAGTGATGAGAAATATATTTTTAACTGCCACATGACATAAGTCAGCTTACAAAATGAAGTCTTTACAGCAAGGCATGTGATCCTTTATCCCTCTCAGCAGGCCTCTTCCTAAGTGATAAATTCTTTCCTAAACTAAATTATTCAAAGCTGAACAATAAAATGCAGTAGTAGAGAGGACAAAGAAAATGAGAAAAAAATAAAGGGGAATTTTTTTCTTCTTTTTTTCAACAAAAGCAGATACAGAATTGTATAATGCGTATATTGTATTTAAGGATATATATTTTAAAGCCCTTAAGATAAAATAACAGAAAGAAAATACACAAAATATAGTAACTTTATTGGGGTGGTAGAGATTTCCCTCTTTTTTTCTGCTTTTCAAATGTTCTCCGACATTAATTTTATCACTATTAAAACCAGAAAGTGAAAATTAAAAATAAGTTAAAAGCCTTTTAATCTTCTTCTCTTTGGTTGGAGAACAGTGATACTTCAAGCATACTTATTTTGTGCTATGATCTAATGCTTCACCTAGGCTTCCCACCCAGAAGCTTGACAGAAATGCAGTATCTCAGGCCTCACCTCAGATGTACTGAGGCTACATCTTAGTAAGATTTCTAGGGGCACATTAAGCTAGTGAAGCACTGTTCTAGAGTATTCACCTAGAAATAAACACCTATGTTGATTCCTTTCTAAGTCCTGCCTATCTGTTAATCTATAATGATCATGTTCTGGGATTCACCTATTAGACATAGTCATGTAATTCAGTAAATACTGACAATAAGAGATAATAATAGGAATATATTAATCATACCACTACAGTGTGGGTAATTTTTTAAAAGAAAGCATAGTTCCAAACTTCAAACCCAAGCCACCATCCCCTACTACTTTAACCATACCCACTGAAATGAACCAAAAGCAGAATATGAGTACATCAAGGAGCCTTTAAGTAAAGCCTGAAACTCATTAATGAGGAAACATTAGAACCTTAGGGTGGCATGACATTGCAGTATTGAAATGCCTGAGTAAGTCCTGACTCTACCTTATGAAGGCAATTTCATTCAGTTACTTTGAAACGTCCATCTAGGGCAGGGTTTCTCAATCTTGGCACTGTTGACAGTTTGGGCTGAATAATTCTTTGTTGTGGAGATTGTCCTGTGCATCATAGGAGATTTAACAGCAACCCTGGCTTCTATGTACTAAATATCAGTAGTATCTCCCCAGCTGGAACAACCAAAAATATTTCCTGACATTGCCAAACGTACTCTGGGGGCAACCCTTTCCCTGCAAGCCCTGATGAGAACCACTGATCTAGGAAGAGAACAACCATCAGAAAGGGGTCCTCTCAATATCAATGATCTTATTTGGGATTTTCCCAAAAAGACAAATCTAAGAGTATAACTGAGTTCATAAGTTATAGACACATTTGCGAAATTTGTTTTGAAAGCTCTATAAGAACAAGTGTTAGGTCTGGTTTTTTCTGGCTATTGTATTCACAGCAGTTTCTGGCCCATGTCATGTGTAACAATGTCTGTTAAATGAGTTAAAATATATAGATATTCTAGGGCCTCCCTGGTGGCGCAGTGGTTGAGAGTCCGCCTGCTGATGCAGGGGATACGGGTTCGTGCCCCGGTCTGGGAGGATCCCATATGCCACGGAGCGGCTGGGCCCGTGAGCCATGGCCGCTGAGCCTGCGCATCCAGAGCCTGTGCTCCGCAACGGGAGAGGCCACAACAGTGAGAGGCCTGCGTACCGCAAAAAAAAAAAAAAAAAAAAAAATATAGATATTCTACTCTTCGTATTGGGCAGTCAATTATTATTCAATTTTCAGAATAAACTATCATGATTTCTACTACGTGTATTGTCATTGCTTAGATGTATTTCTCTCACCCATTTTACCTAAAAAAAAAACTTCTACTAGTTAAATCATATCTAAAATTAATTATTAAGACCTATGATGTAACCACTATATCCAAACCAATTACCTGTACACTTGGAACATGGGGGATAGCAAAGGGAAGTAGGAAAATTAGCACAAGAAAGTAAACCTTATCAGGAATCTGTGCTGAAGATCTAGCAGCTCAGAGCACTATTTGGAGAAAATAGAAGAAATTTTAGGTGCTGTCACTTTTCTGTTCAGATTGCTCTCTCTTCGCTTGGCTTATTGTTCAAAACTCATCTAAGGCCTCACTCTCTAAGTGTTTGCCAAATACTCTAGACAAGTAGTTTTAAAACTTTTTTTTTTGGAGCCACAGACTCGCTTTCAAAACCTGATGAAATAAATGGCAATTATACATCAATTGAAAAAAAGGGGGAAAAAATCTGATGAAAACTATGAACCCTCTTCCTAGAAAAATGCACTTGCATACAAACTTTACCAAAAAATGTGAGGGAGTTTGTGAACTGCCTAAAATCTACTGATGGACAATAGTTTCTCTCATTCCTCCATGACCTTTAGTATTTATTGTCCATACCATACATCTTAGCAATTCAAGTAAGTGGTGAAATTTAGTTTCTCATCCAAGTAACTTAAATCATATAGCTTCTAGTCTGTCAACTGGGCACCTGGTATGGTGATTCTGAGAATCTCTTAAAACAGAATATGTGAGAAAAGTGCTTATGAACTGTAAAATACTAACAATACATAGCCTTAGGTTATGTTCTTCATTTCTGTCTCTCCAACCAGATTATAAAGAACCTGAGAGTAGGGACTGTATATTTTAACCCTCTTGAATACTTTTTGGTGTCCAGTAAAACTGAATGAATGTTTCTTAATGTCTATCTCAAGCAAGAAACTCTGGCTTATTTCCAGAGTTGAGGGTGGTGGTGGAAGTAACTACCTCTAACCTGCATCCAAAGATAATTCAGAGATACCAAACACTTTATTTGCTTCACAAGAATGTCACTTGCCTAGTCCTATCTTTGTAAGTCATGTGTTAGTTCACCTACTCACCCACTCCAGTGCTATAGCTATGGTAGAGAGGTAAACATTTGAAAAAATGAAGGCTTTGTAAATCATGAATTGGAGAGAAAGAGAAAAAAGAAATCAATCAAGTTTCTTTCCTTAAAACTGTCATCTGCTAAATTCTTTGAATCATGTTGTCAAGATTCACTGCAAAGAAGATGAACTGTTCTGAGGATCAAGCCAAGAGGTAGTACGTCTAAGCTCTTCTCTTTGCTTAATTTCTTCAAGGAATGTTTCATGGTGAGTTCTACACTAATTTTAATTTTCAGGCAAAAAGTTATGGCATGTAATGAATACCATAATGGACAAAAAACCCCAGCTCTGTTAAAAGCCAAGGGACTCTGGATAAATCCTACCTTTTTTTGGAATCCAACTTATATCAGCTTTTCATGAACTCTTTTCCCTTGACTTTGAGTTGCCTAGCATTTTTGTCCACAGTCCTTCAGATCACATTATCATAAACTTTATTGGTCAGAGCTGCATATATAAGTACCTGTCTTATCTCCTTATCCAGACCAAATTCTGTGTAACATATTTGTGCAGCACAGATTTAGCTATACATTTAGCACTTGCTAAAGGATAGCTGAAATAGAATGAAGTTATAGGACTTATCCAGGACTCATTTTCTTCTTCTATAAAAACAATACTAATAATCCCAGTTCCCCAAATGTCTGTAACACCGATCAAATTAACGTGAATGTGGTGACAGAAGGCCCCTAATAGTTTATACAGGGAGAAAATAGGCCGTTCTTCTCATGGTCAGAAGCCTGTTCCTTGGAGATCCTACATATAAATGAGCAAAAGCCAATTCTCACCAGACTGTTTCTCTGATAGTTGATAGGAGAAGGAATAGAACCCTGGTCCCTAAAGTCCTGTTCTGTTACTTCTTTTCACTTTACCTTGACACTGGCTGCTAGTCCACAGTACTTGGTTCACCCTTTGAGAAAAAGATGCCAAGAATACAAATAAGACACTTACAGAACCAGGGAAGGCACTATGCAAACAAACTGTATTAAAGAGCTACTTTCACATTTCTAAATTCTGTGCCTAATTTCCAATTTAAATTGGTAATTTTAAAAACAGGCCAACATAGAAATCAGTTAAAAGGATCAAAATAGGATGAAATCAACAAAAAACAAAAGTAAGAGATGAACCAAGAGGTAGATTAGAAGGCTACCAGAAATAAGATAAATACCTCTCCCTTCAAAATGACATCTTACAAAAATTAATTGGAGAGAGTGAAAGTTTGTTACGTAAGCCACAAATTCAAGTAAATCTACAAATTAAAATCTAGTCTTGGTTAATCACAATGCAGGAAAAGAATAAACAAATGGATTACAAATTTGCTGCCAAAATTTAGAAAATTTTGGAATTTAATTATTGGTATATTTAATACAAACAAGGGGGAAGCCAAAGAGCAAAAAGAACACCTACAGGTTAGCAGCAGGAAGGCCATAAAACGGCAAAGAACAAAACTTTACTCCTTAAGGATCATGGTTTTTCTGTGGAAAATGTTTTGATGCCCCCTTCCCCCTAGAGACACAAAAACATTCTATAAATGATACAACAAATATTCCTAAATGACACAGTGAGTGATACAGAGCTATTATGAACAATAATGCTTATTATTTAAGGCATGGTTTAAGGGGTCATTCAAATAATTATTTTATTCCCCATCTTTCAGGCTCTACCCCCACACAAATGTACCCTCCGGTAGTTACTATTGTAAAAACCTATGTATCTGTAATCCCTTTTATAAATCAAACCAATGAACGCTCAGACAAAAACCATAAGCTGACATGAATATCCAAGAGAAAATTTATATAGAGCCTAACCAGGAAGAAGTAGAAAAATAAAATACACATACCCCAAAAGCCCAGAACAATAAATTTAGAAACAAATGGCTAAGTGCACCTGTGGTTGTTAAAAAATAAGTTATTACCCACCTGGTAAAATTATATAGGACCTCCCTTAAAACAACTAACTTACTCCATATTCATCCTTAATGTTCTCTCTACCTCTACTTAGACAAGGTAGTTCAAAGATTTTTGAGGGGAATTCTTACTTTAGAGAACTAAAACTCTGGGGAGAATGAGTTAGGCAAGTCCTCACCCAGAATTATTAGTCTCTCATAACATTTGACCATTCATTTGCTCATTAATGCAACAAGTTTATATTTGGCATCACTATGCCTGGTATTATCATAAGCACCTGTGACTCAATAAGCAATAAGAATAGCTAGTTCCTACTTTCATGGCCCTTACAATCTCGTAAGATGGATAGTTAAACAAGCAACTACAACTGGGATAAGGTATTGTAACAAGGGAAAAGGAAAAGCTATGGAAGGTATGTAATAGAGGGGACTAAGACAGGGAAGTCAAGGAAAAATCTCCACAATCAAGGAACATTTGAGACATGAAGGATGAAAAGGAATTGGTTAGGTTAAGTTTCCCAGGGTAAGCACCTAAGCTTCCTCCTTGCTATTCATATGAAGAAGAATAGTACTCCTTCACCTTCTCTCTTATACCAGTTTGCCATCTTTGTTTCAGGTTCATCCTGAATAGCTTTGTATACAAGCAGGAAGTAGAACACTACAGAAAAGTCTATTCTGCCACTGTTCCCAATCATTTGGCGGGCAGACTCAGTTGGACCTAACTTCCAGAAGTAAAGTTCAAGTTGACTCAAATTTACACGTAAGGACAGAGCAAATAGGGGCATACTTCTTGCATATGAGATACCACTAAATGACAACAACAAAAAATTTTTAAACCTTTCCTTGTGGGATTGAAAACCGATTCTAAAGAGATTTGGTTCTTAAAAAATAAATATATATATTTTTTCTATGTATAGATATATACATATATATGTATAGATATATATATGTAGAGAGAGAGAGAGGGAACTGAAGAGAAGGCATCTAATAAAGAAATATGAAATAAGGCAGTGAACTCAAGTCTGAGAATTTAAAGAGACACCTTAGACCACTTAGCCATTATTAAGTAGAGACATCCTTAGTGAACATGACTGCTATTCTTATTTAATCTCCAACCAGCCAAGGGCCAAGGTATAAGCTATTCCCTTTGCCTAAAGCCATACACAGAATCACTGGCTTAGCTGGTTATTTCCAAAGGCTCTGACTCACTGACAAATCTCAAGATGATGATAGGGCTTAGCCTCTTTGAATAAAACAATGTGTGTTTAGTGGGTGAAAGACTGTACACTCAGTGTTCCTTACTCCAAAGTTAGAAGATACTTGACAATCTTCCCAAGTGTCTAAATCCGCACAGAAAAATAGGTTTGAAGTATTGTTTGGCCTTAAAAATAAAATGAGGTATTTCAATTTCTCATAAACACCTTTGGAAGGTAAAAGCATGAACTAGCCTGACATCTCATCTTCATCAAAGGGTTGTTTTTACCAGTGGCACCATTACCTCAGTGTCAGCATATAAAATACGTAAAAACAGTGCAGTTATTACTCAATTTCTTTTATTAATAAAACAGACAGCAGAAAATACAAATCAACTTTACACATGTAATTTATCAAGCAAAGAAAGCTAGAAGTATTTTTCATTATAAACAAAACAGAGATCCAAAATTGTTGATCCAGAAAGTAGAAATGGATTCATTTAAAATAAACTAAAGCCATGAATGAAAGAAGTTTCAGACTGAAGCACATGATGTTAGATGATGGCACCTACTGACTAAATGTAATATTGCATCCCTATATTAGTCATGAATACCTGAAGGAAGAACAAAGTTTCTGGTAGTGTGGACCTAAAAGATCCCCACAATCTCTTAGGAGTAGGGAGTACAGCAGTGTGAAGAAGAAAATGGTGATCAATGGTCAAGGAAAAATTCTGTACTAAAGAACATAACACAAACAAAAAGCAAGCTGATAGAGGTGTACTAAAAGCCCCAGCAAGGCAAATCAATGTTGGTAATATATAATCCCAAGGAGTCCAAACTTAACTTTCATTTAGTCTTTTGGATTTTAATTTTTAGGTATATTATATCTAATTTCACCATGAAAAATAAAACTAAAGTAGGATTCACTTGACATAAATTGTCGTAAAGGGAAAGTATACTCTGAAAACTAAGAGAGAGATTTCATGAATGATTCTTCACTGAGAAAGAGCATGGTTAGGGAAAGAGAATGAGTTTTACAGCCAGGGAAAATTGTGCTCAACCCTCTAACCCTCCTACTTGAGTTGTATGACCTTGAGTACATTGTTCAACATCGCTAAACCTTTTTCCTCATTTATGTACCTTAAAATAATATTTTAAGAACTGGCACATAAGAGGCACTCAACAGGTGACTATTATTAGAATTATTATGGAATTGCTATATTTTTCCCAGGAAGACTTTTGATCAATAAAACTGCATGTTACTAGGCCAGAAAATACCCGACCAGTTAAAAATTCCTTAATTCCTTTGGAATTCCTGGTTCTAAGGACTTCTTTTTTGTTCAGTAGAAAGAGTTTTAAATAAGGAAAAAGAACATATCTTTTCAGATATTTTATTTTGTTAACTTCCAGAAGATAGGACATACTACCATTCTGGCATATCTCACATTTAGTACCCCATAGACAGATACATTCCTTTGTCAGATAGGACTGTGCTTCCCCATACATCCATAACAACCAGCAGAAACTGGCCAGCTTTGCTCAAAATTGTAACCTGGGCTATTCCATTCTGGTGGTATGATGCAAGGAACAGGTTAATCCCTCCGATATTTAAAATGCATACGCTGTGCAAGAGCTAGAAAATCAGGCAGCACCACCTAACCCTACAACGTTATTCTCACTTCTTTCTGAATCAAATTAGCTAATCAACTCCTTTAACAAGAGGCCATTCTAATACTCCATCAGGTAAAAGAGAAGAGCACAGACTTGTTCTCTTTAAGGCTGGAACACAACTACTGAGCCTTTTCTGAATAAAATCTATTCTTTATGCATGTCCCTGTGATTTCACAAGCTGTGGCATTTAAATAAATTTACAGGCTTGGGATGGTTTCCTAAAGAAACCATGAAGCTTGTATTCGCTGCTTCAAGGAAAGAAGAAAGGAAATGGCACCCAACCCAACTAAGCAGAGTAACGTAACAGCAGTTTCAGAAATGTGCTAACCCAATTTCAGGCGCAGTTTTCTGGCCCTTCAAAGACTGGAAATTAATGCAAGCATCCCAGACTTGATTTCTCTTGGGAATGCAGAGACAGTTAGAATTTTCTCCAAGCTAAGCTTCATTTATCTACTTATGTTATTAGAAACAGTGGAATAAAATTAATATAAAAATTTAAAAATAAATATACATACCTTTGTTTGTGTTTATAAAGTCATTGGCTTCCATTAGAAATCAAGTTTTAAGGATGGCTACCAACAAAACTTATTTTTAAAAAAAGAAGAAGAAATAACAGTGCCCTAGATCACAGAAAATTAGGGGAAAAAACCATAGCTATTGTTATGATAAATTCTACAGCAAAATTCAAAACCATTTTGGATTTCTCAGTTATTTATTTATTATAAATTATTTATTATATCAGTTATTTATTATACTTGTTGATTCATCAGTTTTAAAAACCACTATCTGAAAACAACTCTATCAGTTAGACAGAATTAGTTGTATTTTACATATGAAAAACTTAGAAAGATATGTTAAGTGACTTCCCTAACACTACAAAACTAGTTAATGGATAGCCAGAACTGGTACCTAGGTTTCCTAACTCCTAGATCTTCCTACTAATCTGGTAGTTTCAAAGTTTAGCCCCAGAATCCTCTTTCAAACTAAATATTTTGTGGAACCCCACTAATTCAATAGGTAAAATTGCACCTGCTCTGACTGAAGTGGACACTGGGGCCAGAGCCCGGTACACCTATGCTCCACCTTTCCTCCCCCATGATGGACTTTGAGGCACTTCTGGGGATCATCGTGACTCAAAACAACAACAACAACAACAAAACACAGCATAAAACACCACCATCAAAGTTCATATTTCTGACTCATTCCCTATGGGAAATCCATAAAGTTAATCTAATCTAAATATGAACAAGACTAATAAAATAACACTTTTCACAGTTACCACAAACATATATTGATGGGAGTAAAAGTTACATCTGATATGTACCGTTCCAAAGATAATGAATACATAGAGTTTACTAATTACTGAACTACTCCCATGATATTGTGTGATATAACAGGAAGGAAGGAGGAGCATTTCATTCTTTAGCAATACTGTCACCTCATTTACAATGCTGACATAAAGACACTAGTTAAGTCATTTGTTTCCAACGTTAAATAGAGCCACCTTTCTTCAAATAAAATTTAACTAAAATCTTAAATGGAAATTATAAGCTATTCTAGTTAAATGGGGTGGAACGGGGTGGGGCAGTGCCAAAAAGGCAGCCAAGCCTCTCCAAAACTGCTGCAGACTCTAGGAACACTAAAATGGAAGAACAGCTGGCCAAAGTAAAGGATTATTTCAAGATTTCCCAGCAGTTTCTGAAATATAAATGGTGAACAGCATACACTTTTGATGGACTGACACCTGAAGTAGAAGGAGAGGCAACAGCGCTTGATTTTTAGGCATAAATAAATGGACTTGAGTGCAAAGTACGGCATAAACTTCTAGTCCACACTCACATGAGTAACCATTATATAATAACTCAGTATGCTCTGCAAAAGGACTATTGCCAGAGGCACACACAAGGCTCATAAATCAAAGAAGTATTATTTCTTAAAATACCAGCACAAACTTTCCAGGGTTAGAGCAGTTATCAACTAGCAGGCCAAGTTTATTAATCCCAAGTGCCAAATAGAGAGCAAACCTCAAACTTAACTTACCTTTGAAAATAAACCTTAAATCCGGAAGAGAAGCAGGATGAAGATGATTGATAGAGTAAATACAAAACCACCAAACAATGAGAGACTGCAACTACAAAAAGCATCAGGAAAGTCAGAGCTGATCTCAAAGTTTAAATCATACAAGGTCAGAAAAAAAAAAAACCCAAAAAAACCCACCAATAACCCTTGTTATCAGCTCCAGAGAAGCCAATATCAACTCCATTACTTTCTCACCACCAAATACATTATATCAAATAAACTAGCTGTTGTACCTAAAAATATATCCTGAAATTGTAACACATGGTAATTTAAAGACTATGTGGTCTTCTGAAAAGGACAGCATACAGGGAGGTGACTTTGTTCGCTTCTTGCCTGTGCTACAGATTACCCATGTGAGCTAAAGCAAATAATTTTTCTCTCAGCCTTTTCATTTGTTAAAAAGGGATTCTAACAGCCACACTACTTATCTCACAATAGTGTTGTAATTATCTGATAAAATAATATACATCAAAACATGATTTAAAGTACTAAATACCATGTAACTAGTATACTATGAGATATATCTATTTACCAATCAGTTATAGTAAATAGAAGGTTAATTTATCTTTGTTAACTAAACTTGAAAAGAATCTATATTAATTTATCACTGTTGACTGAAGAAGAAAAATCCCTATACCTATATGCTGGAAAACCATCCTATCTTGACAGCCACAGATTATACACAAGCTCTGGTTCTCTCTCAACATTACAGATACAGAACTGAGAATCTTCACCAATCAGAGGTCACAGTCAATAAAAACTTATTTCAATGGCCTGAGCAATTTTTCACTTGAGCTTTGAATTTCATCATAAAAGTTATGTATTAAAATAAGAGTGGAGAGATATTTTGTGTAAACGTTTAGAGAAAGCATTGAGAGGTGCCAATTTTTTGAAAGAAAATATATCAATATACAAAAATGATACGATTCACTTAAACATGTAGTGAACCCCTACTCTACTCTGTCCAAGGCCCTTTGCTGCATAAGTTTGTGCTGTAGAGGCCTGGACCTATAGGCACTTTAACAAAATTTTTATCTAAATCAAATACTGAAATCTTGTTCTAAGCTTGCTGCTTGCTGGAAGAGCTGAAAGAATTAAACATATGAAATAACTCAGTGACAGTTTCTGGCTGTTTCATCATCAAAGACGCTGATGATAAAGCATGTGATTTGGGCCTCATGTGCTAACTATGTCAGGTATCACTTGGTTTTCCTATTTCGTAGGTAATTAAACTGAAGCTCTAACAGTCTAGCATTCAAACACACAGGCTGAGGCTTTTTTTTTTTAACTATTTCTAAAAGGTCAAAGATACTTCTGATATTATGTACATTGAGAAACTTACCAGTAACCCATTAAACATGTATCTGGTGACTGGCCATTATACTGCAACTGTTGTGTAGTTTATACTATAACAACTTCCTGGTCAAGGTAGATATGGCCCAATTATAAAATGATGAGCTGAGCCCTGAACATCTGGAAACATTTAGGAAATATTAAAGGAGAGTTTGTTAGCTACGAATGAAAGGTTAAACTAAAAGGCTGTGAAGGAGAGAAGGGTTAGAAAAGACATGAGAATTACACATACAGCACCTATGATGAAGCAACCAAAAGCAGCCAGTCCAAAGGGAGAAGAGAATGGATTAAGTATATAGAGAAAGGCTGAAAGTGACCATGCAGAAAGGGGAGTTAAGGAGGGAAAAGAGACAGAGAGAAAAAACCAGAGGGTCAGAGAGAGACTGAGTCCTGGAACATGCACCCTTATAATACACCCTCCTTTCTTTGACATAATTTGAGTGTGATAGTTAATGTAAACCAAAAGGACCCAACTAAATCACAGTCTCCTACCTGACATTTCCACTCCAACAGGCTGAATTTCTAAATTCATGATCTCTTTTTTTTTTTTTTTTTTTTTTGCTGTATGCGGGCCTCTCACTGTTGTGGTCTCTCCCGTTGCAGAGCACAGGCTCTGGACGCGCAGGCCCAGCGGTCATGGCTCACGGGCCCAGCCGCTCCGCGGCATGTGGGATCTTCCCGGACCGCGGCACGAAGACGTGTCCCCTGCATCGGCAGGTGGACTCTCAACCACTGCGCCATCAGGGAAGCCCCCATGATCTCTTTTGATACGTTTTCTAACTTCAGCTTTCATCATAAATTGTAGAGGTAGGCCATCACACCCTTTTATGGGTATCTCTCCTATAAGGTGGTATCTACTAGCTGACCATCTATGATTCAAATTTAACAACTAAATGTAGTCACTTGAGAGCAGAGCAATTCAAACAATCAAATATTTGAATTCTTACTATGCAAGGCATTTCTTTTTCCTTTTTTTTTCTTTTTTCTTGAAGTATAGTTGGTTTACAACATTGTGTTAGTTTCAGGTATACAGCAAAGTCATTCAGTTATATACATTTTTTTTCAGATTATTTTCCATTATAGGTTATTTCAAGATACTGAATATAGTTCCCTGTGCTACACAATAAATCCTTGTTGCTTACCTATTTTGTGACTAGTAGTTTGTTAATCCCATAAAGGCATTTCTTTTTAAGAAGTAACTTTTAAAGAAGATATTTTTCTGATTTTCCCTCCCAAAGCTCTCTTTTTTTTTTTTTTTTTTTTTTTGTGGTACGCGGGCCTCTCACTTTTGTGGCCTCTCCCATTGCAGAGCACAGGCTCTGGACGCGCAGGCCCCGCGGCCATGGCTCACGGGCCTAGCTGCTCCACGGCATGTGGGATCCT
Source organism: Hyperoodon ampullatus (assembly GCF_949752795.1). Classification (NCBI taxonomy): domain Eukaryota; kingdom Metazoa; phylum Chordata; class Mammalia; order Artiodactyla; family Ziphiidae; genus Hyperoodon; species Hyperoodon ampullatus. Next base: position 36,927,959 of record NC_136928.1, read on the forward strand.
CCCAGACCAGGGCACGAACCGTGTCTCCTGCATCGGCAGGTGGACTCTCAACCACTGCGCCACCAGGGAAGCCCCCACAGCTCTCTTAATTCAAGATTTTCACTCCAAAAAATATGCCACACTTGCCTTTGTTCAGTAACTGAGGAGAAAGGTGAGTAGAAGTGTAATTAAAGCAAATCCTATCAGCAGAAATCATCTAAGAACTATAGTTTCTTCACTCAACTCTGGTAAATTACTCCTTATACCAGATATTCTTGCTTTCAAAGAATCAGGGAAGTAAATCAGGTCCTGTAATATTCATGTAATTTACTAACTTAAAGTTAGTAAAAAATAGTAACTAAGTACAGAGTAGTCATAAATGGCCCAGGAATCCAAAAATGAAATTTAAGGTAATATACTTTTATTTCCGCCCTGTTTTAAAGAGGTTAAACCAGTAGAAAAAGAGCAGCAAGGGGAAGTCTATATGAGTGGATTAGGTTCCACTAAAGTAAACAATTCTCAATTTCAAAGAACATAGTTTGGGCTTCGAAAAACAGATATATGGCTTTTAACTCCTATGAGTCAGTGGTTTCTAGCACAATCAAATTTGAAGCAATTCTTCCTAAGAACAATTCACAAAATCTGCACATTCTGGGCAGTTTATAATCATTTGACAATCAATCACAGGCATATTCTGAGTATTTTCATGTTCAGTGTAAAATATATATCAGACAGTTCCTGTACTCAAAAAGAAATTAAATTCAACTATAAAGATAAGAAACCATATGGTAGAAGAACTTGCAAAGTATAAAGGGACATGTACTGATAATTGTTAGACTGTGTTACACAAATTAAAGTGCCAGAAGACTATAAAGGAAAGGTTGACCATGTAGTAGAAAAGCCCGTTTCACAGAAACAATAATCAACTAAGTGTTGCTGTCAACGTGATAGCAGATGTTCTCAAAAGCAAATTAAAATATATATATATATATATATATATATACTTATTTATGTATTTGGCTGCACTGGGTCTTAGTTGCAGCATGCGGGATCTACTTCCCTGACCAGGGATCAAACCCGGGCCCCGTGCATTGGGAGTGTGGATTCTTAACCGCTGGACCACCAGGGAAGTCCCTCAAATGCAAATGTAAAGGAAGCTAAAACAACTCAGTTTCTATCTATTTCAAACACAGAAAATCTAAGTAAAGTTCACGAGAATCCCACCATACAAGCCTTTTCTTCATGATTAAATTAGAGAACAAATTCTAACTCTTTCTCAGAATGCAAAACCATTTTTAAGTCACCAAAAATCACAGAGTGAAGGTCTTTGAAAATAAAATTCAATTCAAGTGTGGCATCACTAAAGTAAGTAACCAAACAAAATTTAGTTTAACATAAATGGCAATAGGTTCCCAGAGAAAAGATGAACCCAGTGAAAGATGACACCCTGGCTCTTCAGTTTGAAGTAAAATGGAAAAACAGATATGTTAATAAATTTTAATTACCAACAACTTTCACTGGTGAAGCACATTTAGGGACAAGTAGTGTGCTTTGGTTTGTAACCTACCAATGAGAATTATGCTTCTTTATTACCAAGATTTTTTTTTCCAATTAATTAATTAATTAATTTTATTTTTGGCTGCATTCGGTCTTTGTTGCTGTGCACCGGCTTTCTCTAGTTGCAGCAGTGCAAGGGCTTCTCATTGTGGTGGCTTCTCTTGTTGCGGAGCATGGACTCTAGGCGTACGGGCTTCAGTAGTTGTGGCACGTGGGCTCAGTAGTTGTGGCTCACAGGCTCTAGAGTGCAGGCTCAGTAGTTGTGGCACACGGGCGTAGCTGCTCTGCGGCATGTGGGATCTTCCCAGACCAGGGCTCGAACCCGTGTCCCCTGCACTGGCAGGCGGATTCTAAACCACTGCACCACCAGGGAAGTCCCAAGGATTATGCTTCATAACATGCTATAAGTCAAGCCAATATTGGGATGGAAAGAATACCTATGATCTTCAGTAATAGAGTTGAGTGCTTAAAGGATCAAATATGAAACAGTATCTACTGAATGCATTTGAGTTTCCAGGTAAACTTGATTGAAAAAGGAAAAGTATTCATTAAACACAGTAGCATTTATTTAGGACTTAATTATATTTTGTTTTATATCATATAGAGGCCTGGTTCACTAGAATCAGGGATATTATGTCTAACTACTGTGATGATTTACAGAGGTGGGTAAAGAAAGAAGCCTAAAAGTGAAGGCAACCCAATCTGAGCTGGGGCTGGCAGGTATAAGGTCAGACTAAGTGGAGCTCCTGAGAGGAAGAAAAAGGCAAAAAGAAGGCAGATAAATTAGTAAGGGGATGTGATGTTTTTATACTGGAGCAAGCAAGTTCTCATATTATAAAAGATGAAAAGGAGAAGTCAATTAAGAGGTCAAGAGACCAAGGTCAATTGCCAAGAAAGTGAAAAGAGTAGTGAGGCACTGACCAATGTGGCCAGGAGCTGAAGAATTGAGAAAATGTTTCACAAAACCTCAAAGTATACGTATACTTAGCCTGTGTACATGCTTTTATTAATCATTTGGAAATCTAACAATGATAGTATTATCCCTTTTAAAATAACTGGTACTTTGTTAAGATAATATTAAAATAAGGAGTATCATCTGCATACATAACTGTAAACCTATATTCAAAACCTGGGGACCATAAAAGAAAAAATTTTAAGAGGATACATAGTCACCTTGTATATTGTAACTGTGTATTTTTATCAAATTGTAGAATATATTGGTTCTTTCTAAAGCTCAAAATAAATGGCAAAATAATATATTTTGGATGTCAGCATATAATATGCTCAAATAAATGTTAAAGCTCAAAACTAAGGCTACTAAAGCATCAGGAAATATTTTAAGTATATAGTATGTTAAGAGAATATGTATGTGACAAAGGAGATTAAAAGTGGTGCTCAGAAAAGGGAGAAAACACCACCACCACATATAAAGGATTTTTGCCAAGAATATCATAGATAGTGGTTCTCCACAAGGGGCGATTTTTGCCCCTGGGGCATTTGTCAACGTCCAGAGCCATTTTGGTTGTCACACTGGGGAAGCAAGGGAGGTATAATTGGCAACTAGTAGCTAGAGCCAACAAGGCGGCTAAACAACATGCAATGCACAGGACAACGTCCCACAACAAAAAATTATCCAGCACAAAACAGCAGTAGTGGGAGACTGAGAAACCCTTCTCTAGGTCTAATAGGGAATATAGGGGTCAGAGAAACAGGCTAAATTAAGAACTTCATGGTAATACAATTAGCAAAATCCAGAACTTGGGAAACTCTACAGGACAAATGACCTAATTTCATAAACTAGTAAAACTGCAAGGGAGAAAACCATGATGGGGATATACAGAGTAAATGAGACTTAAGAATCGTATGAATCATAGACAGTGTGTGGACTAGAACAAAAAACTTTTAAAAACTGAAGTTATACAGTTGGGGAAGTTTTAACATCAGACCGTTGATGATGTTAAGATACAATTGTTAATTTTTTTCAGATGTGATAATAGTATTGTGGTTATACATGTAAAGAGACATATGGTTTTTACAGATGATTTTTGGAATTTGCTTCAACAATAATCCAATTGAAGATTTTGATGAAAACTAAACAGCTTTATCAGTCAACTGAAAAAAAATCAATCAAAATAATGGGGCTAATAAAACTACTGGATTCTTGAATTATAAAAGATACACATTTACAGTTTACGTAAAGCATTGAAAGCTAATTTTTTAAAGTAAATATCTGCTAAATTATTACCAAACATTAAAGTGTGTCAAAATTGGAGATTAAGCCCCTGTAAATTTCAGAGAAAGCTATCGTCTCTCTTCTTTATGAAAACAACTTCCCTTCGCTTTCCACTGGAAAAATAAGACCTAAGAGCAGACCGATGTAGGAGTGATCATACTGGAAACCCTGTCTCTGCAAAGATTCTTATATAAAACCATAACTGGAGTCATCTGGGCAGCAGAACTCTCCCTGGTGACTATTAGCTCCTACTCCATTCTTTCTGAATACGCTGGCATTGTCACTAGGTCTCTAAAGTATTCTAAAGTGAAGATTTTCCAAACTGCTGTTTGCTTTCATGTCCAAAACAGGCTAACATGAACTATCAAAATTAGGAACCCAAATTAGTTGCTACTACTACTCATTTTTAAATTAAGACACAGGACTTGAAGACATTACTGTTCTTTTCTGTCACAAAATTATGCTAAAAATTTAAATGTCTCCAAAATATGCACAGCAATGCCCATATTCCAACATGATTCTATAGGAGGTGTTTCCATGTTGCCAGTAACTTTTACCTGACATGACACACATGCCAAAAAAAAAAAAAAAGAGTAAAAACAATCCTATACAGGGTATGTTACTAAGAATAAAACAACCATTCTTAGAATTATTACCTATGCTCTTCTAAAGAATTAGCAATAACATAGTCAATTCACTAGATCAAATTACTATAGAGATGGCAAATATTAGAACCATGGCTTTATAAAATCTTATAGCTCTTCATTTTGTACCAGCCAGAAGAGAAACATGAGCTGGAAATGTAGGATGCTGCACCTGTAGTCCACATAATTCAGAATTTATCCATGATATAATTAGACATATTAAGAATGAAACCACCAGGCTACACTCTATCAATGATGGGGATTTAAGGTTTTAGGCTAGTGACTTTTGAGAAAACTACAAATTAATGGCACATGATATCATAATAGTACTAAGATAGTGGTTTATCATTAAAGAAATAAAAAAGGATTAGAGTATACACAAAACCAGGTGGTACCAAAATAAGTAGCAAAAGAGATCATTAGAATCCTCAAAAAAGAATTTTGACTAAAATTAAAGGAATTATAGGTGACAATGATAGTAGATAAATTGTGGAAAGAATGCATCTTTTTCTTTAGCCACTTAGGTTTTTTTTTTTAATTTATTTAATTTATTTATTTTCGGCTGTGCTGGGTCTTCATTGTTGCGCGGGGGCTTTCTCTAGCTGCAGCGAGTGGAGGCTACTCTTCGTTGCGGTATGCGGGCTTCTCATTGTGGTGGCTTCTCTTGTTGCGGAGCATAGGTTCTAGGCGCACGGGCTTCAGTAGTTGCGTCATGCGGGCTCAGTAGTTGTGGCTCGTGGGTTCTAGAACACAGGCTCAGTAGTTGTGGCGCACGGGCTTAGTTGCTCCACGGCATGTGGGATCTTCCCGGACCAGGGCTCGAACCTGTGTCTCCTGCATTGGCAGGCGGATTCTTAACCACTGTGCCACCAGGGAAGCCCCATTTAGTTATTTTCTAAGTATGACAGGCACCACGAAACATACACATATCATATACCTTATATATTCATACACATAATATACATTATCTTTAACCTTCAAAATAACATTTAAAAGAATATGTTACTGTGCCCATTTTATGAATGAGAAAGCTGAGGACCATAATGGTTAAATGACTTGGCCAATAAGTATCAGAGGTGGAATTTAAGTCCAGGAATGGTAGGACCCAGAATCTACCATCTTTCCCCTATACCTTTCATGACAACATCACCTCCTTAGGAAACAGAGGGGCCTTGGCATCAAAGGGTGAGGTATACCCCCAAGAGAGACTAGCCCTAAGTGGCTAACAGTGAGGGAGAGCACCAATCACACAGCAACAGGTAACTAGATGGGTTGCTGAGTTATGACATAAGGTCTGACTGAACTCAAACAGGCCTGTGTCTGAATTCTATTTCTATCTTCTACTAGTTAGTTCTGTGATCCTGGGCAAGTTACCTCACCTCTCCATGCCCAAGTTTTCCTATGTGCAAAGTAGGGATAAGAACAGTACATTGCCACTGGGCTTTTGCTTACCTGTCAGAAAGCAAATGGTATCTTTTTTATTATTATTGGCCTAGCACCTTTTTCTACCATCAACTAAAAAATGTCGCTTGCCATCTGGTTCTTCAAGAATTAAGTCACTAGCCACTGCAGACGCCAACCTTTTACACACCCTGAAAGAAGCTCAAGGTGGAGATGAGGAATGAGGCATTCTGTGCTGTGGGAAAAACTGGCAAAACAGGTCTTCAGATAGATATTTTCAGGAGAAAATTTTATGAATCCAATTTTTTGCATTGTATACCTAGAAAAGCATTAAAATCATTAACAGAGACATCTGCTCCTCGTAACTAGCAGCAAACTTCTATTGAGATGTGTGCTTGATTGCTTGCACCCCCTTTACCAAAATCATGTATCTACTGTCCTCCCCTGCTACCTCTTCAGAGCAGCTCCTCAGAGCTATCTGAGAGGCTGTCTCCCAGGCTACAGTCCTCAGTAAGTTCCCAAATAAAACTGAACTCACAGCTCTCATGTTGTGTGTTTTTTTTCAGTCTACACTTTGTTGAGAGGAAAAGAAATTACAGGTCAAAATGGTATTAGATACGTTTGGGTAGAAAATAATATTATGGTAAATATTCTGAATTTTCAAAATACCATGCTGATAAGGTAACTCACATTAGTTAGATAAGGTAACATCACATTACATACTTACAGGAGCCTTAAACAAAGAACACTCTTAAGAGACTAGACAGGTAGAGAAAGGTCTTGTTTAAATTTGAATTTATACAGGTCCTGAAAAAGCAAGATTCTCTGAGATATTCATAGATAACTTTAAAGTTCTTCCTATTTAACCTCCCTGGAATGTAACCATCAACAGAAAAGATACAGGTATAATTTACTTATCTATAGAGCACAATCACATATACTATAAAGAAATTCACTAGGCTTATAATTAACACTAAAAATCTTGTACATATTTCCTTTAGTTGAAAAAGATCCTACCTAGGTCTAGCTTTTTCTTGTGCAGATTGCAAGTAAAATAAAATACTGTCTCTAGCAGATTTAAATCCAAACACAGTGCAAAGATTTCTTCTACAACTTCATTACCCAAATACTGCTAATTATGGTTTAAAATATATATGGAGAGCATTTTTGACCAGAAAATATTAACACAAATATTTATTAATAAATTTTAAATCCTAAATGAAATGATGATCTTAACATTCTAGAATGGTGTCCAATAATAAGAAAGAACCTAAAACATTATCAAAGAGTTTAATTTTAAACCTCAATTTCTTAATTAACCTTTTTCCTTATTATTAACCTGATGCAGTATAGCATTTTCTTGGACATATGCCAAAAATGAATCATTCAAGCCCTTCAGCCTTTTGTATGACATTTCAAAGTAAACAAAGAGAAAATAAACATTTTACTTAAATGAGTAAAAATAAAAGAAATAAACATTACTACTTTCAAGCTTAGAATGACTCTTTAGGAATAGGAAAACAAACAAACAAAGCACGTGAAAATGTGGAAAATACTAAAACTGATGAAGAATAAGAAATACAGATATCTCCAACACATAAAAATAATCTCTGAGAACACTTCTTGTATATTTTGGTGGGGGGGTATTTTTTCCTATGCAAGTAAATATATATTTCTAAAATTTGGATTATGATGGTTGCACACTGTGAATGTATTAGATGTCATTAAAAGTGGATTTTATGGACTTCCCTGGTGGCGCCGTGGTTAAGAATCCACCTGCCAATGCAGGGGACACGGGTTTAAGCCCTGGTCTGGGAAGATCTCACATGCCACGGAGCAACTAAGCCTGTGCACCACAACTACTGAGCCCACATGCTGCAACTACTGAAGCCCTCACACCTAGAGCCCATGCTCCGCAACTAGAGAAGCCACCGCAATGAGAAGCCCGTGCACCGCAATGAAGAGTAGCTCCCACTCGCCACAACTAGAGAAAGCCCACTCGCAGCAATGAAGACCCAACGTAGCCAAAAAAATTTTTTTAAATAAAATAAAATAAATAAATAAAAAATTTTAAAAGTGGATTTTGTTATATATATTTTACAAGATTAAAAATTTTTTTAAATTTGGATTTTACTATATATACTATATATACAGTTCTGTATTTTGCTTTTTTCACCCCACACTGAACATTATCTCATTTTCTAATATCATTAAATAATCTGTAAAAACATTGATTTTTTAAAAATAGTGATTGTAGAGTATTTCATAGAGTGGATCTAAACATTTGTATGGTTATTCACTTATTCTCCCTCACTGGCCCCCATTCATTCACCTATTATTGGACATTCAGTTGTTTCTAATTTTCCATCACATAAATACCATAATAAGTATTTATATAAATAAATATTTGTAGAATCTCAGGTTGTTTCCTTAGGCTAAATTCCTATGAGTACCCCTTCTTCTCCACAATGCACACACACTCAAATTTTCTTTTTGTTTTTGGATATTTTTTAAGTAATAAAAGTTTACTCTGTGCCACTGTTTTCTTCCCTTATCTCATTTTCCTCTCTTCACTCCTCAGAGGTACCTACTATTTACCACCCCATGCATATCTTTTAAGTGATCTGGATATTTTAAAAAACTTTTTATAAATGGTATACGTGAAATGCATTTCCTTCCTTTGACTGCACAGGTATCAAACTCAGCTACCAACACTTACTGTAGAGACTGAAGACCCACGGTTTTAAACTCATTCATCTCTTTGCTCTTTGATTCCATTTCAGGTTCACAGACAAGTTTATCATTTATTAATGTGGCTAAGCCTTTTGAGTTTCTATTTTTTTAATTACTATTATCATTTCCACTAGAGCAGAGAGAGTGCAAAGCATGAATTTACAAGTATTATGTTATTCAGGAGTACCCACATACTCAATTGTTAAAAGCAAACAAAAATGTGAAACTAGAATGAAAACACATTCTAAAAAAATATTTAAACAGACTGCTAAAAATACTTTACCCTCATAATTTGTTCACCAAGTAACTCAACTTACACTGGTCCCCACTTCATGTAAAGGAAAAGGAAGCACTTGGTATAAATAACATTAGAAGACTGATCTTAGAATATCTAACTTACAGTTTCTACAGCTATCCTCCTTCATTATCAATATTCAAAAGGTTAAAAAAAAAAGCAAAAAAAATTTCAAAAACTATGAGTTAGCAACTTGCTTCGAGTCTCATAGAAGAATTAAAAACTACATTATAGGATGGGGTTCTTTCACTCTAAAATATAATGTCTAAAGAAAATATAACATCAAAAAGAAAAATTCATTCAACCCCTACCTCACTCTCTATATAAAAATTGACTCAAGATGGATCAATGACCTAAATACTTACACTGACCTATTTCTCTTAACCTAAATAGGGGTAAATCTTTATGACTCAGATTTGGCAATGGATTCTTGGACTTCACATTAAAAGCATGAACAACAAAAGAAAAAACAGATAAACTGGACTTCATAAAAATTTAAAACTTCTGTGCATCAAAGGGCATTACCAAGTACATGAAAAGACATCATATAGAATAGGAGAAAATATTTGAATCATATATATGATAAGAGTTTAATATCAAGAATTTATAGGGACTTCCCTGGTGGCACAGTGGTTAAGAATTTGCCTGCCAATGCAGGGGACACGGGTTTCAGCCCTGGTCTGGAAAGATTCCACATGCCGCAGAGCAACTAAGCCCATGTGCCACAACTACTGAGGCTGCGCTCTAGAGCCTGCAAGCCACAACTACTGAGCCTGCATGCTGCAACTACTGAAGCCCATGCACCTAGAGCCCAGGCTCCATGACAAGAGAAGCCACCACAATAAGAAGCCTGCGCACTGCAACAAAGAGTAGGCCCTGCTCACCGCAACTAGAGAAAGCCCGTGTGCAGTAACGAAGACCCAACGCAGCCAAAAATAAATTAATTAAACAAATTTTAAAAAAAAGAATATATAAAGAACTCTTAAAACTCAACAACAAAAAAGACAACCTATAGTTTTTTAAAGTATGAATGACTTTAAGCATATAGCATTCTTTTCTTTTTTTCTTTTTTTGCTGCGCTGGGTCTTCGGTGCGGCACACAAGCTCTTCATTGCAGGCTTCTCTCTAGTTGCAGAGTATGGGCTTCTCTAGTTGTGGCATGCGTGCTCCAGAGCACACAGGCTCTGTAGCTGCAGCATGCAGGCTTAGTTGCCCCACAGCATGTGGAATCTTAGTTCCCCAACCAGGTATTGAACCTGCATCCCCTGCATTGGAAGACAGATTCTTAACAACTGGACCACGAGGGAAGTCCCTAGCATTCTTTTCTACAGGAGTTATTTCTACACTCACACTTTATGGCCACAGAGGGCAAGCTATATAGATATGTTCTTCAACTTTGCTTCCATGGTGGTGTTTTCATCCTTCAGCTTAATAGAAAGGCTAATGTCATAAACTTCATGATATAAAGGTACTGATCTCCTTGACTCAAAGAGTTTATATGAAGAGGAAACTGGAAACTTTCCACTGAAAGTGGAATTTACATGAATTCAGCATGTAAAGTAAGTGAGGCAGTGCTATCGTCAATACTTCTCCAATCTTGTACTCTTCATTTCTCCAATCTATCACTGACTCCCTCCCAGCCTGCCTCCCTCACACTCTTTATTCACTTGCCCACTAAAGGTCCACAATTCTCAAAGTTCTACTCTTGGCCTTCATTCTGCTCCTTAATAACTTCTTAAATTCAATGGCCACTGAATAAATGCTCATGACTCCTAGACCTTTCTTTTTGCCAAGCCTACACCACTGAAACAAAGACCCATATTTCCAAATTCCTAACAAACATCTCAAGAATGGTTTAACAAAAGGAGCCAGAACTTGTTGGTTTTGAAGATTCTCAGTCTTTCCAGATGCAAACAATATTAAAGTAAGAAATGGCTTCCAAGAAAAGTTCAAATGCAAGGCATTGCCAAGAATACATGGTCTAAAAGACAAGGTTGAGAGTATAGCTATAAAATTCTTTGTTACAGCCTCAGAAAGCTCTAAGATGGTGACTCTGAGTACTATTCAGTTAGACAAAAGATCTTCTAAAGATTTAAAAAGTATGACTCACAGAGCCTTTTAATCAAACACTAGAGTTTCTAACATGCTAAAAGCCATTGTCCCTTAGCAGAATCCTAAAACAGAAAATGGCTTATCTCACACAGAGAGCTTTAGGTGTGGCTTTTACCTAATGGAGTGAGCTCAAATAAGATTTACAGGAGTGCCATAAAGTTGTTAAGAGAATTATACAGGCAGAAAAATCACCCATTTGGACTGAAAGGAGCAGAAACAGTACAAAATGAAGAGTCCTTTAGGTGTCCAAACATCTACAAGCAGGAAATAGGTAGAAGAAACTACACAGCTGCAAATGCAGGCTACCTTTCATAGAAAAGAAAAGAGAATGCAGAGTGTAGAAGTAAAAGCCCAAGAGATGGAGCTAAGAGCCATGGACAGTTACTCCCAGACTTTAAATTCTAATCAAGGAATTACCAGCCTATGCCCTATGAATTTTAGAAGTGGTATGAAGTAATGACACCTTTGTGCCAACATCTTCCCTCTCCTTGAACAAGAGTACCTATAGTGGTTACCTTCTTCTTACTCAACCATTGCATTTTGGGTGTTTGCAGAGCAGATAATTTGCCTCCTTAGTTTCACAGGTCTTCAGACAGAGAGGCAATGGACCCAAAGGGCTAAAATTAAGGAACTACATCTAAGAAGCCTCATCCAAACCTAGACTTGATTTAGATGACAACATCCTGGACTATAAGCTGATGCTATAAAGGAGAGACTTTTGCAGGATATTGGGAGAGGGTGAGTGTATTTTACAGGTGAGAGGAGTGTCAATAATTTTGGCTAGAGAGTGAACTGTGGTGGTTTGAAATATGTTCACAAATTCTTTGACACCTCCCTCAAAAGGCAGAGCCTAATTCCCCTCCCCTGGAGTGTGACTCACTTCTAACAATAAAAAAAAAAAAAGTAACTTCCAAAGAATAGAGTAGGGAAAGGGAAAAATATTAACTTTACAATGGAGAAACCTGGTAAATGCTACTACCTTAACGTGTGATAAAGGTTAACATCAACAGTGATGCCGTGTGTACTGCATTTATCCCCTAATATGGTGTGACAAGAAAGGCACTTCATCTCTGTTGAATTCTTTCCCAAAACCCACAACCCCAGTCTAACCATGCGAAAAACAACAAACAAGCCCAGATTGAGGGAAATTATACAGGATATCTGGTCAGTACTCTTCAAGACTGTTATGGTCATGAAAAAGAAGGAAAGATGAGAGACTGTCACAGGTCAGAGGAAACTGGGGAGATATGACAACTAAATGCAATTTAGTTTATTTAGCAATTCAGTGGTACTCTGGATTGGATCCTAGAACAGAGAGGAATAATAAATGGAAAAACTAGTGAAATACAAATAAAATCTGTAGTTTAGTTAGTAACAATATATCAGTGTCAGTTTCTTATTTTTACACATGTACCATGATAATGTAAAATGTTAACAGGGAAAACTGGATGAGTATAAGGGAACTCATTGTACTATCTTTGCAACATCTGTGTAAATCTAAAATTATTCAAAAATAAAGTTAACCTAAAGCCAGAAAAAAAAATCATACCTATTTCAGAGAGTTGGTAAGAGAACTGAATGAGTCAATGCATAAAATATGTTTAGAACAGTACCTGGAACATGGTGAGGATATAATAAATAATAGCTATAGTTATTCTGATATTAAACACTCAGCAGGTATTTGCTAAACAGATGAAAACTAAAACATACAGTAACAAGACAACAAGAGCTAACTTCATTAATTTCATACTTGATATACTGCGCTATCCCTCATTATTTCCCAGCAAAAATAAACTGTGACATATATTTACTTTTTTTTTTTTTAAAGCAGAAGTAATGGTGTTTAAGTCAGAGACTAGGTCATACAAGGCACTGTGGCTTCCTGCTTACTTTTTCTCTCTTGGATCACCCACTGTGGAAAAAAACAGTTGCTATGTTACTTAGTGGCCAACAAGAAGAAAGGAATTCAGGCCTCTTCCAACAGCCATGAGTGAGCCTGGAGGCAGATCCTCCAGTCCCATTCAAGCCGTGGGATGGCTACACCTTGGCCGACACCTAGTGCAACGCACGGGGGGGGGGGGGGGGGGGGGGGGGGCTAAGCTAGAATCACTTACCTAAGCTGCTCCCAAATTCCTATCACAATTCCTATGTGAGATAATAAATGTTTGTTGTTTTTTAAGCCCCTAATGTGTGTGGGGGGGTAATTTGTTATGCAGCAGCAGATAACTAACACATGGATTCTCTTCTTTATCAATTCATCCAAAAATTTATCAAACACCTACTTTAATATTTTGAGGCTATAAGGGATACATATATTAATGATAAATTGTAGGCTTCTTGGGAATCCCCTGGTGGTCCAGTGGTTAGGACCCCCACGCTTCCACTGCAGGGGGCATGCGTTTGATCTCTGGTCGGGGAACTAACATGCTGTGCAGTGCAGCCAAAAAAATACATACATACACACACACACACACACACACACACATATAAATATATTGGCTTCTTGAAGGCATAAACTAACAAGGCACTGTAGTGGACATACACTGGTTTTGTTTGTCCAATGTACCTAATTCCTTTAGGAAACTACTCCTCACCTATTCCCTGTGGTATCAGCTGTCAATCTGTACCTTATCTTACCCCTGGTTAAAGAGCTGGGCAAATACTGCAAGTTTCAATTACCCTAATTCCTGTAAACAGTGACTTCTCCATGGGTAGCTATGTGACCTAAGCAGGGTAAATAAGAATTTCAGCCTTTAGTCAATATATATACGTTGGGAAGAGAGAAGTACCTCTTTCCACTGGTATTGCAAAGCTGAAAAGATAAGTCTGGGCTTGACAGCCATCATTTTACCTCCACAGGGAGTAAGTTTGTTTACAGAATGACATGAACAGAGCCAGAGAGAGCCAAGAGGTATCTGAAGCCAAGAACCACTTCTGGGCTTCCTAAGTACATAACCTGCTAACCTCCTTTTTTTTTTTTGCTTAAGTTAGACACTAATATAGGTGCTTTGTTTTTCATTTTAAATCTAAGTTGTATGAAATGCCAAAGAAAGGTTCAAATATCCTGAGAATTCAGATTATCTGATCCAGCTGAGATAACTAGGGAGGAATTCATGGCAGAGATAATCAGTAATATGAACTCTAAAGAAGAGAGAGAATTTAACCAAGTGAAAATGGGGATGGATAAAGAACATTCCAAGTAGCAACAGAAAAGGATATGCATGTATGGAAAATACAGTCCCTCTTGGTAGGACTGTACAATATAAATAGATGATAGAGCATGGAAACCTTAAATTCTATTCCTAGAGAGCTAAGCTGTTTTTTCTAGACTAAGGGAATGTGTGACGGGGAGTTATCTATCATAGGATAACTGGTCAAACTCACTTTGTTTTTTTGTTTAATGTATTTATTTTTATTTTTATTTATTTTTGGCTGTGTTGGGTCTTTGTTGCTGCACACGGGCTTTCTCTAGTTGCACGGAGCAGGGGCTACTCTTCATTGTCATTAAGCAGTGTGCAGGCTTTTCGTTGCAGTGGCTTCTCTTGTCGCAGAGCATGGGCTCTAGGCACGCGGGCTTCAGTAGTTGTGGCACGCGGGCTTCAGTAGTTGTGGCATGCGGGCTCAGTACTTGTGGCTCGTGGGCTCTAGAGTGCAGGCTCAGTAGTTCTGGTGCACGGGCTTAGTTGCTCTGCAGCCTGTGGGATCTTCCTGGACCAGGGCTCAAACCCGTGTCCCCTGCAGTGGCAGGTGGATTCTTAACCACTGTACCACCAGGGAAGTCCCAAACTCACTTTGTGATCAATGTTGTTCGGATGTCACCACTCAATTAGTTATGCACTCATGAGCTTTATCATCATAATTCAGTTCTTGTTTCTCTACTATAACCACAGACTATTAAATGACTTATTAAAATTCAGAGATACTTTCACTATTATTGACTTCCTCTAATCTACTTAAGTTAATAACCCTGACAATGAAAAGGATGTTGAACTTATTTGGCAGTTAATCTGAGCTCATTTCTAGTGACTACCACTCATTATTAAGTGCCACCTGTCACTTGGGTGATACTACTGAGCTCTCTTTGATTAATTACAGACAGAACTATCTAGAAAGTTCAGAAACATGATAAAACTGAAACTTAGCTTCTAAATTCAAATGTCCCACTTTCTGTTCCCTCAGTTGAGAAATCATTTTTTAAAAATCCATTCAGAAGTGTGAAGGCCTTACACCATATATAAAAATTAAATCAAAATGGATCAAAGACCTAAACATAAGAGTTAAAACTATAAAACTCTTAGAAAAAAACAGGGGAAAAGTTTCATGACAGTGGATTTGGTAATTATTTCTTGGTCATGATACTAAAAGCACAGGAAACTAAAGAATAAATAGATATATTGGACTACATCAAAATTAAAATTTTTTGTGCATCCAAGGATATTATCTAGAGAGTGAAAAGACAACCCACAGAATGCAAAAGAGTATTTGTAAATCATATATATGATAAGTGATTGATATCCAGAATATATAAAGAACTCCTATAACTCAACAACAACAAACAACCAGATTAAAAAACAGGCAAACGACTTGAGTAGACATTTCTCCAAAGAAGATACACAAATTACCAATAAGCACATGAAAAGATGCTCAACATCACTAATCATTAGGGAATGTTCACATCCATTAGGATGGCAATTAAAAAAAAAAAAAGGAAGGAAGGAAATAACAGATGTTGATGAGGATGTGCAGAAATTAGAACCCTCACACATTGCTGAAAAGGATATAAAGTGGTTGCAGCCACTGTGGAAAACAGTTTTGCAGTTCCTCAAAAACTTAAACATAAAATTACCATATACTCTCACAATTCTACTCCTAGGTATACACCCTATGCAGGGAATCAAACTGATATTTGTACACCATGTCCACAGTAACATTATTCACAAAAACCAAAAGATGGAAACAACTCAAATGTCCATCAACAGATTAATGGATAAATAAAGTGTGGTATATACATACAGTGAAATATTATTCAGCCTTAAAAAGCATTGAGGGCTTCCCTGGTGGCGCAGTGGTTGGGGGTCCGCCTGCCAGCACGCGGGGTGTGGGTTCGTGCCCCGGTCCGGGAGGATCCCGCGTGCCGTGGAGCAGCTGGGCCCGTGGGCCGTGGCCGCTGGGCCTGCACGTCCGGAGCCTGTGCTCCGCGGCAGGGGGGGCCACAGCGGTGAGGGGCCCGTGTGCCGCAAAAAAAAAAAAAAAAAAAAAGCATTGAAATTCTGAGACAATGCTACAAAATGGATCAATCTTAAGACATTATGCAAAGCGAAATAAGCCAGACACAAAAGGGCAATTATTGTGTGATTCCACTTACATGAGGTACCTAGTAGAACAGTCAAATTCAAAGACACAGAAGGTAGATAGAGATTACCAGGGGCCAGAGAGAGGTGACAAAGGGGAGTTATTGTTTAATGGGTGCAGAGTTCCTGTTTGGGATAATAAAAAAGTTCTAGACATAGAGAGTGGTGATGGTTACACAACACTGTGAATATACTTAATACCACTGAACTATGCACTTAAAAATGATTAAATGGTAAATTTTATGTATGTATAGTTTACATAATAAAAAAAAGTGCTAAGAATGGGCTTGGGTCAGAGGCCTTCATCTTGGCAGTAGAGCAGCATACATGGAATGAAGCCCACAGCCCACCAGCCAGTACACAAATACTAGACAAACACAAGCAGTTTCAACATTTCTGGGCAGGATACACTGTCACCCTGAGTTTAGCACAAAAATTGTTTCCAAATCCTCTTAAGGCTTGGTTTCCTGGCTTCCTCTCAAGCACCCCAACTGTCCACAAGAATAGAACCAAAGAGCCTGAATGGTAACAATCTGAAAGAAGTCCAACACCAGGGGCTGCCTATTGGCAGGATATTAGTCAGAAGCCAAGGACTTCAGCTGTGCTAAAGCCCTCTTCTCATAGGTGCAACGAGTTTGCAAAGACAAACACTCATATCTCTACCTCTTTAAATCTTTATATTGAAGCGTAATATACATACAGAAAAGGGTACATCATAAGAAACAATGAAGTAATAAAATTACTTCAGCACGCCAAATGTTAATTTCTTTTTTTTTTTTTTTTTTTGCAGTACGCGGGCCTCTCACTGTTGTGGCCTCTCCCGTTGCAGAGCACAGGCTCCGGACGCGCAGGCTCAGCGGCCATGGCTCACGGGCCTAGCCACTCCACGGCATGTGGGATCTTCCCGGACCGGGACACGAACCCGTGTCCCCTGCATTGGCAGGCGGACTCTCAACCACTGCGCCACCAGGGAAGCCCCGTTAATTTCTTTTGATTTACTTTTTTCCCCAGAAGAAGGGCTGGGGAAAAACTCAAGTTGTGTATTAGATGGCCAATTTATCGATAAGACTGTTAAACAAAGACTAGAGTTACCAATTTACACTAACATATTCATGCAAAAAAAGAGTTGTCCCCAATTCCTCACTTTCTTTCATTTTCTACATCCCTTCCAACCCATCCCAAAGCAACTCATCTACAATACTTGAAGATGTTTCTTCTAACTGCTCACTTCTCTCCACATTGACTGTTAAAATTATCTCCATCTTCCTGGCTAATATTATATTACCTGGACCAGTACCATAGTGCCCTCTAAGTGTTCTCTTGGATTCACTTTTTTCCCTTTTGGCACAATAATGGTTTGTATATCTCTGGGCGTGCCAAATTTTTTTTTAATTTATTGTATTTATTTATTTTTGGCTGCATTGCTGTGTGTGGGCTTTCTCTAGTTGCGGCGAGCGGGGGCTACTCTTCCTTGCGGTGCGTGGGCTTCTCCCATTGCAGTGGTTTCTCTTGTTGTGGAGCACGGGCTCTAGGCGTGCGGGTTTCAGTAGTTGTGGCACACGAGGTCCAGAGTGCAGGCTCAGTAGTTGTGGCGCACGGGCTTAGTTGCTCCGTGGCATGTGGGATCTTCCCAGACCAGGGATTGAACCCATGTCCGCTGCATTGGCAGGCAGATTGTTAAACACTGCGTCACCAGGGAAGCCCCTGGGCTTGCCAAATTTTGAAACATGTTACAATAAAATTTAAAAAGGAAGGAGATTGTCATAATTGTGGGAAAGAGGTAAAAATGTGGAATGAAGATTGTCAGAAGTCCACGTAACCCCATTTTGAAGTGGAGTATTAATTTTGGCTCTGTTCATTCTGTATACCTAACCTTGTTAACAGAATGAGGATGAAGTTTTGGGGTTTTTCTGTTTTTACCTTGAGGCCCCATTTTACCTAACTACTACCACACAGAGATTTGTAAGCAAAAGAGAATAGCTTTTAACGTGCAAAAAAACAGTTCCAACCACAGTGATTTTTTTTAATAAGTTCTCGGTATCATGGCTTCACTCTTGATTATATTATTCATCCTTCACACATGCATCAGGGATCCTATGAGGACATAAATCACATTGCATCAGTCCCTTGTTTGAAGCCCTCCAATGGTTCCCTATTATACTTAGAATAAAAATTCAGATTTCCTACCAAGGCCAACTTCTTGCCTTTGCTGTTCCCTCTGCAAGTATTTTGTGCTCTCAGACCAGCTTGCCTCCTTAGAGAAGACTTCCCTCTCTCAAATGAAAGCAAAAGCCCTTTTTTTAAAGGCTTTTAAATAATTTTTAACATCTCCTCCAGTGAGCCTGATATCCAGTGATGCTGAGAACCACTGTAGTAAATGAGTCTTGCTTTTGCTTACAATGATTTTTCTGCCAATTTACTTCTTGGTACCTGTTACCACCTGTGGATTAAGAAACTGGAAAACCAACATGTTGGAAGTGGAGGAAGGAAAGAAGGAAGGGAGGGAGGGAGGGAGGAGAAAGAGAGAGAGGAAGAGAGGAAGGGACAGAAGGAGAGGGAGGGAAGGAAAGAGGGGGAGAGGGAGGGAGGGAGGGAAGGAGGGAGGAAGAAAGAGAAGGAGAGAACGAAAGAAAGAGAGAGGGAGGAGGAAGGGAGGAAACAGGGAAGAAGAAAGGAAGGAAGGAAAGAAGGAATGAAGGGAGGGAGGGAGGGAAGGAAGGAAGGAACGAACGAATGAACAAACGGAGGGAGGGAGGGAGGGAAGGAAGGAAGGAAGGAACGAACGAACGAACGGAGGGAGGGAGGGAGGGAAGGAAGGAAGGAACGAACGAACGAACGAACGGAGGGAGGGAGGGAGGGAAGGAAGGAAGGAAGGAAGGAAGAGGGGAAGGGAGGAAGGGAGGAAGGGAGGAAGGGAGGAAGGAAGGAAGGGAGGAAGGGAAGGACAACCTGTACTAATCCAGTGCCAAAGGTCACACCTATGTGCTAAACACAATGGTTATGTTCATAAACTCTAGAGAAGTCATACTACCTGTACGAACTTTTTTGTTTTTCTTAGTTCATGACATTTAACTCTGAATCAGAGTTGAAATCAGAGAAACCAAATGCAAATGTACCTCCTTAGAGCTGCCTTCCTCAGCTTCCTGGGTAAGGAGAGCCATTTCCTCTTCTGAGCTTTGATAAGGCTCTTCAGTCTCTGATACACTTTCTTACACTAATTACTACTATTTTTTGTTTACTGTCAGCTCCTTAGGATAAGAGGCTTGGCCGTATTGTTCACTGATACATCCTCAACACCTACACAGTGCATGATACATGGTAGATGCTTAGTAAAATAGTGAATTATATGATTCATTTATTCATTCAACAACTATTTCCTGAATATCATGTGCCAAGCAGCATCCTAGACTTTGAGAATACAGCTGTGAACAAAACAGCAATAATCCTCATCCCATTACATGCTAATGTGGAGCACAGACAAGATTAATAATTACAATAAAATATACAGCATGGTAGATAGTCATAAGTGCCAAGAAGAAAAAACAAAGCAGAAAAAAACTAATCTATGATGATAAAAGGTAGATCAGTGGTTGTCTAGGAACTGTGCTGGAGAGAGAGAGATGGATTGTACAGGGGAAGAGAGAGACTTTTTTTTTTTCTTGCAGTACGCGGGCCTCTCACCGCTGCGGCCTCTCCCGCCGCGGGGCACAGGCTCTGGACGCGCAGGCTCAGCGGCCATGGCTCACGGGCCCAGCCGCTCTGCGGCATGCGGGATCCTCCCGGACCAGGGCACGAACCCGCGTCCCCCACATCGCCAGGCGGACTCCCAACCACTGTGCCACCAGGGAAGCCCAAGAGGGAGACTTTTAAGGGATGATGAACACATTCTGTCACTTGACTGCCATGGTGGTTTCACAAGTGTATATACCAGCCAAAATTAATCAAATTGGACACTTCAAATTGATACAGTTTATTGTATGGAAATTGTAGCTCAATAAAGTTTTCAAAAATTAAAGCAGAAAGTGGAGGACTAAACTTTTAGAGAGGTGGTCAGTGAAAGCATTATTGAGAAGGTGAATTTTTTTAAAAAGACCTCAGGAAAGTGAAAAGGCTAAATCTATAAATATGTGAGTGAAGACCAATCCAGAGAGAGGGAACAGCAAATGCACAGACTCTAAAGAGGGAGCACACAGCACGATCCATGAATCAGCAATCAGCATGGGTCTAGCTAGAGCAGACTGAGCAAGGGAGAAAGCTATTAATCTGATTGTGAAAGGAAGCCCCTAGAGTGAGATGAGAGCCATGAATACATTAACTGACTTAGGCTTTAACAGAGTCACTCTGTTGACACACTGCTGTGTGTTGACAATAGGCTAAAGAGCAGATGCAGAGAGGTCAGTTAGGAGAATGTTATTATAATCTAGGAGAGAAGTAATGGTGATCTGAACAGAGTAGAGGGGAGTGGTGAAAAGTAATCAAATTAAACCCAACAAGATTTGATGATGAACTAGATGTGGGCATGAGAAAAAGAGGATATGAACTGGAAGAATGGAGGTACCACTGACTGAGATGATAAAAAATATAGGAGGAACAAATATGGGAGGCAAAGAAGGAGCTTAGTCTGGGGCATATTCCATTTTTTGATACCTTTTTCACATTTAAATAGAGTTCTCAAGTATGTCATAAGTATATACCTGGAATTTAAGGGAGAAATCCAGTTTGGAGATATAAATTTGGGAGTTGTTAGGCTATAGATAGTATTTAAATCCATAGAACTGGGACTTCCCTGGTGGCGCAGTGGTTAAGAATCCGCCTCCCGATGCAGGGGGCACAGGTTCGAGCCCTAGTCTGGGAAGATCCCACATGCCGCAGAGCAATTAAGCCTGTGTGCCACAACTACTGAGCCTGCGCTCTAGAACCTGAGAGCCACAACTACTGAAGCCCACGCGCCGAGAGCCCATGCTCCACTACAAGAGAAGCCACCACAATGAGAAGCCCACGCACCGCAACAAAGAGTAGCCCCCACTTGCCGCAACTAGAGAAACCCCGCGCGTAGCAATGAAGACCCAATGTAGCCAAAAATAAATAAATAAAATAAATTAAAACAAACAAACAAAAAACTAAATGAGATCACCTAGGAAGTGTGTTGGAGATAGGGAAGAAAACAGGACCAAAGACTTAAGCCCAGGGACACTCCAACATTGAGAAGTGGGGTAGATGAGAAAGAACCAGCAAAAAAAAGAGATATGAAAAGGGAAAAAAAAGGAACGGACTAGAAAATTAGGGGGAAAATTAGGCAAATGTGGTGTCCTGGAAGACAAGTGTTTCAAAGAAAAGAGAAGTCAAGTATGTCAAATGTTGCTCATGGATCAAGTCTCAAAAGGCTGTCATTTAAGACCAAAATAAATGCAAAATCATTATATAAATTTTTGAACAGAGGCTTGGTTAAGAAAACCAAGCATATTAATAGTAGAGCATTCTAATCTTAATACATCAAAAATATTAAGTACCACTTATTATTACACAATTCTTACATAAAACATACCCCCAAATGTCTACTTTTTAATGGGTAAATTATCAACCACTGAAAAGTTCTGATTTTAATTGTTTCAAAACTAGATGACCACTTACATTTTTTCCCCACTAGCTATTACCTATTCTCTGTTATGTAAATATTCATTCTAATTAGTAACGTTAAAAGTTTTTTAGCATCTTTTTCTCTTTTGTAAAACATTTCCTTCGTACAAGGTATTTTTTGTAAATAGTTAATTCAGAGTTATTCAGAATTTAAATATTAAGTTGTGGATCTCCATGTTTGTTTTTTAGCAAAAAATGAACACAATGAAAATCACAATGGCTTTCAAGAAGGACCAAATTTTTATTCTATTTATTTTCTGTGTTGTTATAGACTTTAGGCACTGTCCTTCTACAAATTATATCTTGGAACTGTAAGTTTAGGACCACAACTTTAGAAAACAAACTATTATGAAACACATCTTTGAGCTACAAAAAAGGGTTGACCCATTCAGAATTAAAGTTTAAATAAACTCAATGTTCAAAACCTGATATAAAATATAAAATGGAAAATTCCTTTATTTAAAAAAAAGTGGGACTTCCCAGGTGGCACAGTGGCTAGGACTCCGCACTCCCAATGCAGGGGGCCTGGGTTCGATCCCTGGTCAGGGAACTAGATCCCACATGCATGCTGCAACTAAGAGTTTGCATGCCACAGCTTAGGAGTCCACCTGCAGCAACTAAGAACCGGTGCAACCAAATAAATTAATTAATTTAAAAAAAAGTCTTCTAAACTGATTTAAGCATCCTCAAGCTGTTAAATTTCATCAATCTGTACTGACAAAGGGTGGTTTGTTTATTAGATTAGCTTGACTAATTTCTCTGGAGGCTTTCCTTTATTACATTGTTAAAAGTGAAAATCCAACCTTAAAAACAAGAATTATCAGAAATAGACGAAGCATTACAGCGTGTATAACCAAATAAGATTATCTAAACTTTCCTCCATAGCTACTGAGAATAAAGCAACATGATCTCAAAACGGTGAGTAAGTGTTAATAAAATAAAATGGCATTTTATTTACTCTATAACCCATCTTTACAAATTTTCCCATATATTGGTACACATATAAATTTATGTATGTATGTAAGAGAGAAAGGGCATGAGAAAGAGAATGTGCTTTAAATTTTGCTTCTTCTATGACACAAAGCAGGGAGTTGTGGTGGCTCTACTCCGGCTTATGAAGCTACAATGCTACGTAAGAGAGCTCAGCATAAACTGATTATTAATCACAGGTTTTAGCAGGTTCTTATTCCTTACCACCAGAATTATACAAGGAGATCAGTGTACCTTGTTGTAGAAGGAATTGTGGAAATTAAAAACAAGTGATTACTTTCTTTTGAGATTAGATGTTTACCTGTGTTTTGGACAAAATGCTGGCCTTTTAATCCAGAGCCTAACCTGTCTTGATCCTAGAAATCAGAGTGTGTCTACCATTGTATATACTCTTTTTTTTTAACCATTGTATATAGTTTCTTGATATGTGATATTCTGTAATCTAACTGCTTGAAAATGACAGAGTTGAGCATATGATCAGTTGGCCAGAAAAAAATTATATCAGTAAAGGTAGATTCTATCTTCTTCCCTCTGTCTGCTGAAAACACAACCCAAAACTAGAGGAGTTTTGGTACACTAAAACTTAAGTCTAGAAAAGGCAATAACATTATTCATTGTTTTAAAAAGACAATATGGACTTCCCTGGTGGTCCAGTGGGTAAGACTCTGCACTCCCAATGCAGGGGGCCTGGGTTTGATCCCTGGTTGGGGAACTAGATCCTATATGCATGCCGCAACTAAGAGTTTGCATGCCACAATTAAAGATCCTGCATGCCACAACTAAGACCAGTGCAGCCAAAATAAATATTTTAAAAAAATAAAAATAAAAAAGACAATAAAGAAACAGAGATTTATATTTCAGGATCTCTACAGGCAGGGAATCTCTAAATGCTTATGAAAGAACAATTCAGCAGAAGAAAGAAGAAATAATTTACTACTAAATGGTTTAGCATGGAAGCTGTGGCTAAATGTTTCCTCACAAAACATCTTACTGGTTTTGAAAAACAAGAAGTCACAAAAGAAAAACCAACATGTCTTTATAAAATGCCAAAATTCAGTCTCAAAAAAAGAGAAATAACCATGTATGAGACTCTACTAAGCATATAAATTATCTCCCCAAAAGTTACTGCTTAAAAAAAGAAAACACTCTATGAGAATTTCTATTTAAGTTCCAGGAAAGGAAAACAGTGGTATTAATGAAGTAAGCAGAACAATAAAACTTCCCTAAAGACACATGCCAGATTGCAACAGTCCTCAAGGCTTAGGTCCCTCAGTGATTTATGATCAAATACGAAAGGATCTCAATTATACGAGTAAAACACTGATGTTCTTCCCTTTGGACAAGAAATGTTCACCACAGAGTTTTCTGTGTACTTTTATAACTGAATTCATGCTTTATTCTTGCAAAAATTTTATTTCTGTTGAAGAAAAACATTCACTACAAGAAAGGTATTTAGGTCACTAGTGCATAGTCATTTTCTCTAGCTTTACGTATTTCCATAAATATATACTGCCTTAGTTACTTCTCTATTACTTTGCCTTCCTCATATCCCAAAGGCATTATATATTGTGGTTAATAAGAAAAAAAAGTTAATGCATGCACTTGGCTGCCAATTGTCAAATGCACTTTTTGGACCAAAGAAAGAAGTAATGCAGACAAACTGAGCAGGAGAGAGAAATTTAAATAGAGAGGGAAAGATAGAAAAAACCTACCACATCTAGTGTATGAATAAATAGTCCCCAAGCACTTCATAAATTATGGCAAGTAGAAGTAATATGCCAACATATACTGAATTCTCACTGTAAAAATTTAATAACAAGCTATATTAACATTTCAAGTCAGAGTAGTTGGCACCTTTAACACAGTGGTTCTCAACCTTGGATGAATACTGAAATCACCAGTTTTTAGTTGTTGTGTTCTTTTTTTTTTTGGCCACACCGCGTGGCATGCGGGATCTTAGTTCCCCGACCAGGGATTGAACCCGTGCCCCCTGCAGAAGAAGTGTGGAGTCTTAACCACTGGACCACCAGGTAAGTCCCCCTACCCTTGTTTTTTTTTTAATCACCAGTTTTAAAGAATACTGATGCCCAGGTCCCATCCCCACAGATTCTTACTTAACTGGTCTGAAGTACGTCCAGAGCATGAAAATTTTTAAAGCTCCAAAAGTGATTCTTATGTGTAGCCATGATTGAGAACCACTGATTTAAAATGACAGAAATTGAAGACAGTAATTTAGTTGTTGGGGTACATGGACACACACACCCCAGAGTTCAAAAAACTTGCTCATTCTTCTTGGAAGCAACCTCTTAATATCCTAGAATCATTAATTCTCTCACAAGCTCATCCAATGACAGCAGTGTAAAAATAAATTTGCCTTTGTTGCCTATACGTGTTCTAAAAACTGCTAAGTTGATTTAGTAGAGTATTTCATAAATAACATTCACCTAGAAGCTGACAGAAGTACTAACCAAGGATCCAGGCCTCACAAAAACATTTCCGGTAGGATCTGGGTTGTATATTTTACTGCCAGCCTAGGTTCTATTACAGTTTACTTCTTTCTTTACAACTTTTCTTGACTTAAGAATATATTTGCGTTCAAAGGATTTTGTGGGTTAAAGTGCATTTTCAATCATTTTCACAGTGACCATTTTCTTTACAACTTTGAAGTATAAGTAATGTACAATAAACTGCATATCTAAAGCATGCAATTTCATAAGTTTTGACATACATATATTTACATCCATAAAACAGCTGCCACAATGAACATAAACATTTTTTCACACTTAAAAATTTTCATGCACCCCTCTGTAATCTAATCTATTCCTCCCTCTACTCTTATGCCCAGGCATCTGCTTTCTGTCACTATAGATTACGTTGCATTTTCTAGGATTTTATATGAGTAGAATCATACATTATGTTAAAAAAAGCTTTTATCTGGCTTACTTCACTCAGCAAATGATTTCGAGATTCAACCATTTTGTTGCGTATATCAAAAGTTCTTTCCTTCTTATTGCTGAGTGATATTCCTATCAACGCTCATGATTATCGCATTGTATAACCAACATGTTTTATAACCAACATGTTTTCTTGGCACAGACTATTGTGAGAAGCTAACAAAAGCTCCTAGATGTTGGTGTCAATGGTTTTTGGAAAAACTAAGTCTGGTAATCCCCATTTTATTTTATTTTTTTAAATTTAATTTTATTTATTTATTTATTTATGGCTGCATTGGGTCTTTGTTGCTGCGCTCGGGCTTTCTCTAGTAGCAGAGAGCAGGGGCTACTCTTCGTCGCGGTGGATGGGCCTCTCACTGTGGTGGCTTCTCTTGTTGCAGAGCACAGACTCTAGGCATGTGGGCTTCAGTAGTTGTGGCTCGCAGGCTCTAGAGCACAGACTCAGTAGCTGTGGTGCACGGGCTTAGTTACTCCGCGGCACGTGGGATCTTCCCAGACCAGGGCTCAAACCCATGTCCCCTGCATTGGCAGGCAGACTCCCAACCACTGCGCCACCAGGGAAGCCCCAATCCCCATTTTAGTTCTCACTTTACCACTTATCAGCTATGTTTGAAGCAAGTCACTTATCTGTCACATACACCTTCTCTGGAAAATGAGGATATACCACCTCACCTACGTAATTCACCTTAGATGAGTACTCAAGGACTCTCTGACTTCTAAGACCTATTGATTCTATTGAAATAGGTAAACCTTCTAAAAAGATAGGAGTGCCCATCTGTTTATATACTGTCTGTGGCTGCTTTTGAGCTGCACCAAGAATGATGAGTACTTGTGACAGAAACTGTATAGCTGTCAAGCATAAAACGTCTGTCCTCTCAAAAAAAAGTTTACCAACTTATTCTAAGTAATCATGAAATGTTCCTGAAGCTAGCTAAAAAATCATGTGTAGGGCTTCCCTGGTGGCGCAGTGGTTGAGAGTCCGCCTGCCGATGCAGGGGACATGGGTTCGTGCCCCGGTCCGGGAGGATCCCACGTGCCACGGGGCAGCTGGGCCCGTGGGCCATGGCCGCTGGGCCTGCGCGTCCGGAGCCTGTGCTCCGTGGCGGGGGAGGCCACAGCAGTGAGAGGCCCGCGTACCGCAAAAAAAAAAAAATCATGTGTAGTGATGTTTAGATTTACTGATTGACAAAAACACATTCTACTGTTCTAAGAAAAAATGTTTTTTCTTGTTACTTTAGCTAAAAAAAATGGAAGAAAAACCATAGGAACTTAAAAATAGATTTTTTAAATCCCTGTGTCAATACCCAATAAATTCAGATGGTATATAAGTTACTAAAATCAAAAGGCACATTATAAACCCCAGTTCAAGAAATATTAGGAAAATATCGAGTTAAATACTATAATAGTTTTCTAGGAAAGTCAAAGTAGATATGTATGTTTTCATATTCCTGCCCAAATGATAAATACTTGACAAAATGAAATAATCACTACTGCCAGAATAAAAAATGAACAGCCTATAAAAATGGCTGGTGAAACTTAGGTATCCAAGAATACTTTCTGCACCTTTCTGTCAGATTTTTGGTCTAGGAATAATAGGAGGAAGGCTGTATAACACAGTGGTTAAGAAAATGGACTTTAGGATCAGAGAAACCAAAGTCAGTAAAGGCAATTAGCACTATTGTAAAATAACTGAATAAAAGGTCCTCAAAATATATTTTGAAAAAGAACAATTTTTTAAAGGAATTATCTTTTAAATTAAAATTAAAGTCATTAGGGAACTACAAATACTGGAAAAACCCTAAGAAACTCAAGAAGGGATTATGTGAGGAAACCTGCCAGCTAAAAAAATGCGCTCATCATTAGAAGAAAAGATATAAATTTCTATTATAGGATGTAATAGAACCACTTATTTGATTATTTATCTGAAAATAAATCTGGTTAGCTAATTCAATGATCTGGGTTTTCTCTTCCTAATTACAAGTTGCTGCTTTTTTTTTTCCCAAAAGACATATACCAGGTCATTAAAAGTCTGATCTGGCAGTCATCTGGAGTACAAACTGAAGACTTCAAAGAAAAACCATGTAGATGTCTGCTATAATGACATTGGAAACTGCAAGGAAAGCAGTACTGTTTTGTAAATAATCAAGATCAATTAAAAACAATTTGTAGGCTAAGGACAGAAATAGTATACTTTAGGGTCTTTAGGAACAACACAATGTTGTAATTAAAATACATTGCTGGGACTTCCCTGGTGGTGCAGTGGTTAAGAATCCACCTGCCAGTGCAGGGGACACGGGTTTGAGCCCTGGTCCAGGAAGATCCCACATGCTGCAGAGCAACTGAGCCTGCGAGCCACAACTACTGACGCCCGTGTGCCTACAGCCCGTGCTCCCCAACAAGAGAAGCCACCGCAATGAGAAGCCTGCACACCGCAACGAAGAGTAGCCCCCGCTCACTGTAACTAGAAAAAGCCCGCACGCAGCAATGAAGAGCCAATGCAGCCAAAAATAAATAAATAAATAAAAATAAATTTATTAAAAAAAATACATTGCCTCCTATACCTGAATGCCTATAAAGATGAATTTTGTGAGATAGGTTTGTTCTATGTTGTTTAGTCTTAATTCCTGGTCTTTACTTAGCATCTTTATCATTGCCTTGGAGATTCTGACCAAACGCCACAAACTCAGATCTAACCAAAAGGGAACAGTGGCCAACTTCTGTGCAATCACCTTATTGACCCACTTTGTTCATTTGAGATAGATGCTGGAGGCTGGTTTTCAGACTCTATCCACAGTTGGGAATATCCAAACTTTCAGATGATTCTATCTTTGAAAAGGGATTCTGAAAACCAGAATCTTTTCCTGTTATCATTATCCCTACAAAGACTGTTACATAAAATCATTCTGAATGTATGGCTAATATGTAATGGAAAAATACAGTTTACAAAGAGAAATTGAAATTGAACTCACCTGTCCACTTTTCCCTATTTCCAGCTCCATTATGGCAACAGGAGTGTGCATTTGAGCTGAGTGTCTTGACTGCGATTTGCCATCAACTCTCCAGCTCAAGCCCCGAAGCCCACTGTCCCAGCGGCTCTGGTTCATGAGGCTCTCTCGGATTTTTGTCTTATGGCTCTTCCAGAATTTGGAAATGACAGCAGCTTGGTCAGATGTGATCCCGCCTTGCTTTTTGGTTTGAGCAGTCAAGAATGCCTCCAGCTGGTTGAAATCCATGTCTGCAGATGCAATAGACTATAATGACAGAAAAAATAACAAATATGAATTTGGTAGATAACTAGAAAAAGATGCATCTTAACTACAGATCACATTTTGAGTGATTCTTAATCACTGAATAAGCTTTCAAAAAGGGTCATCAAAAGACAGTAATGAGAATAAGCGCTTCATAAATACAAAAATATTCCCTTTGAAAATACTGAATATCAGAAAAGCTATTGTGAAAAATTCCATTTTGGGAATTCCCTGGCGGTCCAGTGGACAGGACTCCACGCTCTCACTACCGAGGGCCCAGGTTCAATCCACAGTAGGGGAACTAAGATCCCACAAGCCACGTGGCGTGGCCAAAAAAAAAAAATCCGTGTCACTCAAATTCTCTATCAATAACTAGAATCTATAAATATCCAGTTCCATGATGAGGAAATAATAAAATATAAATAAAATTAAAATGTAAAAATAATAAAACAAGAGAATAAAATGAATTAGTGCTCTGATGAAATCTTACATAATTTCACAGTGCCTTATAGCCAGGCTTGGTTTGATATACTATAACTGGGTAATGCCTTGTCCATACAAAGTACTAAGTAAATTTTGTTAAGTGAATGAATTAGTTTAGTTTTATAGCCCATCTTCAACCAAATAGCTCATATCCAATAATAATACTCTGAAACTGTATACTACTTTATTCTTTTCCATAAGTTTTCAAACCTTAATTGCCATTGCTGTTCTGAGAACAGTAAGCAGCTAAACTGAAGCGGGAAATCATCAAAGGGCTGGGGCAATGGAGCCCTGAATAAATCAGTGATGGTTAATGATTTGGTCTCAGAACAAGCTTTCCCCTGCCTGGCCATGAGGATTGGTATGAGCTCCAAACCAAAATATCATAGTACCTCCTTTCTCTGGGCACAATGATTGATCCAAATTAATCTCCCAATTTAGGAGGAGAAGTGGTCTTGCCTCCTGGGGTCATGGTACCAGAAGAACATGAGACTGGAGGGTTGCAGACAGACATCTTTGATCTTTTGGCAAAAGCCTGATTGCAATAAAATAGAATGAAGCCAAGCAGAGATGAGAGTGGGTTCTAATGGAAATGGAGTGATATCCTGTTCTGTAATCCCCAAGGCCTTGGTTCCTGCAGACCTTTCTTCAACTCTGTATGTTATCTCGGCATCTTTTCCACCTGTAGGCACCAAAAACTCCCATTTACTATTCAAGGTAGTTTAAGCTGTATTCCTATTATTTGGAACCAAGAGTCCTGCCTACACTTGAGCAGTAGCAGTGAGAACAGAGAAACGTAAAGGTAGACAGTGTACAGGTGGAGTATAAGTAGAATAGGTGGAACGGAGGCTGAAAGACAAACATGCTGTCTTTCATTTCTCCATTAATATGAAAAAGTTGTATGATAAATATTACAACATAGATTAAAGATATTTCACATTACAATTCAACAAATGTTTACTGAATATCTGCCTATTTACCAGGTAGGAGGATCCAAAATCTCTGGCTATGCCACTCAATAGAAACATTAATTTGTATAATATACTATAATTAAATAAAATTATTTCCACTGGCACTTTGCTTCACACTATCACATCACAACACAGGTGATGTGTATTATTCTTTTCCTCAAAGCATATTAAGAAATCTATTCTGATTTAACTTCACTTGTGATAGAAGTTATTTTGGTTGGGTTCCAGTCAATAATATCTTGAACTGGGGTCAATTCATCCAAAAAAGGTGTTACCGTCTCTGTAACATATTCTTCTTTTTTTTTTTTTTTTTTTTTTTTTGTGGTACGCGGGCCTCCCACCGCAGAGCACAGGCTCCAGACGCACAGGCCCAGCGGCCATGGCTCATGGGCCCAGCCACTCCGCGGCATGCGGGATCCTCCCGGACCGGGGCACGAACCCGTGTCCCCTGCATCGGCAGGCAGACTCTCAACCACTGTGCCACCAGGGAAGCCCCATATTCTTCTTTTTACTTGCCCAACTCTTTAAAAATGTAAAAACCATTCTTAGCTAATGGGCTATACAAAAGTAGTGTGTCCTGCAGGATGTAGTTTGCTAACCCCTGCTCAAGAACATCCTACAAAACAAACTGACACATGTCCTACATGACTTGGCAATGTCCCATCTAATATTATGTGGAACCTGTTTATAATTACCTGGGCCTAGAAATTAATCTTTTTCTTTTTACATAAAAAATTATTCTTTGGCACAGTTTTAATAAGCTCTAAATTTTCCAGGAATGCAACTAATACAGCTTGTATCAATACGTTGGTTTGGTCAGAACTTTACAAATAGGTTGTTGAGCATTTTAGAAACTCTCATTACCAGTGGCAATACCATTCATAGTTTGATATCTGAACTACCAAAACAACACATCTATATATGTCTGCATTTACTGCTGCACAGTCACAGTGATTCTACATAGAGGTGCAAGTATTTGATTAATTCATTACATGTTCTAATGCAGTAATGCTTCAACATTTACATTGTTAAATATATTTTTTAAATTACTGTATTATTTTATTTTCCTTATAACTTTCCTTTATATTACATGTATGTTATATTATTAGAAGTTATACATGTTAATTTTATTATATGTGAATTATAATTATACATGCATTTCATTTAAGGTTAATAAAGGAACTGTATGGTCAGACCACTCAAGATGGCTGTTCTCTTGCTCTCTGTACATCCCCTGCCTGACCAGTGCCTGCTTCACCTATACCCTACACTATGACTGACCTTCCTATAAACTTGCCCCAGACCCCAGCCAGTGACTGTTCTTATCAAAAGGGCAGTGAGGGGTGTGCCCCTCTGCTGGCTTCTCTGGTAACTAATGAGCCAATCTGACGTAATTCCCCCTATAACTGGCAATCTCCCCTTCCACCCAGGAGCAAAGCCTGCCACCATGTCCTGCCTGCTGTCTGTCACACATGGTGGGGTGTTGCTCCAAGACTTTGCTTCAGATGTATAAGCTCCTCCATCCATTAAACCCCTGATGTCTCTGTCGCTGACTCTGAGCTCTTTCTTCGGTCTTGAAGCTGGGCAAGTGCAGGCCTTGTAGGCCTGCAGAGTGCAGCCCAACAGGGACACTGGAAAATATTTACTATAAAAAGGAAACTCTGGGTCTGATAGGTTTGAGAGCCACTGAGGATCAAGTCCAAACCCAACACAACAGGCCCTTCAAAATGTGAGCTGACTTATTATAAGCAGATAGGCTAGAGGCTCTTTGGAGAAAGAGAACCAAGAATGGCTCTCTTGACATAAGAGAACCCATTTAGGCCTAAGCCATTTTGTGATCTAAGCCTGGCTGCCATGCTTGCCCTTGAACAGATCTCAGTAATTAATGATCTTAAGGGAGGGAATGCAGAAACTAGGGAGGAGCAGTCAAGAAACAACAGTGCAGCCTTGGGGCAGGGGCCTGGTTCCTCAAGGGATATACATAATATATCTTTGAGTTCTGCAGGAACTAAGGCCCCCACCAGGTGGAGGATGGAATGAAGATGTTGATAGTCTAGACTTTAATCAACTAAAGCTTGGACTCTGCCAACCTTTGTCCCAGTTCTATGCTGAATTCTCCTCCGCTCAAGCCCCCTCATGAATATACATGTACCCTTAGTTTAAAACTTCCCCAATTTTGCTGTTCAGGAAGACACTGCTTTGAGAAAGATCCCCAGTGTTCTCCTTACTTGCTGCAAGTAATAAATCCTTCCTTCTCTCGATCTCTGGCTTGGTTGTGGCTATTGGCTCAATGCCCACCACTCTTGGGCAAACCCAGTTTTCTGGTAACATTATCCTCCTATCTTATTTTACTCCCTGCCTCCCACACTTGCCACTCAAACAGCACTAACTTGTTCATAATGCCCCTGCTACCAATCCCAATATGCTAGCTGCTTCTTTCTATGTGCCTCTGTTCACGCTATTCTAACTGCCTGAAATGTCCTTTCATCACCACCTTCACCAGATTAACTTCTATTCACCATTCAAGACTCAGTTCAAGCATGACTCCCCCAATATTCCTCCTCCCCTAGTAAGGTAAGGGTGCCTCTCTATTCCAAAAATGCCCTAATATCTCTATCATAGCACTTACCTCAATGTAATGAAGCTTTCTGTTTACAAGTCTATTTCACCCAACAGACTTTAATCTTTGACAGTCTAATTTGTGTATCTCTGCAAATATAGGATCTAACACAACTTTTTGAATTTATGTTCTAACAAGCACAACTGTATCAACAACTTTTTAAACCAAAAGTAATAAATGTTACAGATTAAGTCTAGAAGTATCTACAGTTACCAACTCCTTGCTCTACAAAATCTTACTATGTATATCACAAACTATAAACTCCTAGATAAAGCAGAAAATAATCCCATGGTGTTGATATCTGTTTGCCTAATCTAGCCTTGCAAATTAGCAAGGGGCTCAGAGCTAAAGGATATTTAGGCTAGGAAATCAGGAGAAAGGAAGAATCTGATTGAAAGATAAAAATGCAAACCATCATATTAATGTTATTGATAATGTTGTGCTGCTAGAATATAATCATAGAACAACCCCACATGATGTGGCTGCTGGTGGGCAGCTTGGAGAAACCACTGGTCACCTAGTCAACACAGATCAGCAATATGCTAAAAATGTATTTGACTGAAATATGATGATCCAATTACAACTTTTAAATGTTAAAAATTAATAATTAGCAGTTTGAAACTGAAATTTCAAATGAACAAAAAAAGTGAGGTAGTAAGAGACAGGAAAACAGAAGAGATGTAAAAACATGCCAAGTTGTTCTGTCTATTTCAGAGAAAAGAAACAGACTGATATGTATGCAAGTCCGATCAAAATCCTAGCAAGATTTTTTGTAGGTATAGACAAAATTATTGTAAAATTTAAATGGAAAGGCAAAGGAAGTGGAGTAGATAAAACAATTTTGAGTAAGAACCATAAAGTGGGAGGAATTGGTCTTCTGCATTTTAAGATTTAATTCACCGCTACAGTAATCAAGATTCTGTGATATCTGCAGAGAGACAGATACATAGACCAATGGAATACACAGACCAATAAAAACCACAGAAACAGACCCCCACAAAATGGGCAACTCATCTTTGACAAAGGTGCAAAAGCAATTCAATGAAGGAAAGAAAGAGAGCATTTTCAGCAAAAGGTAATCAAGCAAGTAGATATCCATAGGTTAAAAAAGAGAACCTCAACCTTAGTCTCATAACATATAAAAGTAAATTTTAAGTGGATCACGGGCTTAGATATAATGAAAAACTGTAAATCTTAGAAAGAAAAAGAAAGACAATCTTTGGGATCTAGGACTAATCAAAGCATTCTTAGACTTGACACCAAAAGCATGATCCATGAAAGCAAAAACTGTTAAATTCGACCTCATCAAAATTAACCTCACCATGTGCAAAAAACCCCATGAAGGGGATAAAGACATACTTCAAATTGGGAGAAAATATTTCAAGCCACATATCTAACCAAGGACTAGTATCTAGAATATATAAAGAACTTTCAGGGACTTCCCTGGAGGGCCAGCGGTTAAGACTGCATGCTTCCACTGCAGTGGGCACGGGTTCCATCCCTGGTTGGGGAACTCTTTAAGATCCCGCATGCCACACGGTGCGGCCAAAAGACAAAACAAAAAACAACTTTCAAAATGCGGTATTAAAAAATAACCAATCCCATTAGAAACTGGACAAAACATATGAGACATTTCACCAGAGCAGATATACAGATGGTAAATAAGTACAATGAAAAATGCTAAACATCATTAGCCACCAGAGAAATGCAAATTAAAACCACAATGAGATGTCACTATACACTTATCAGAATGGCTAAAATGTAAAAATAGTGACAAGACAGGATACAGAGACTCTGGATCACTCATACATTGTTGGTGGGAATGTAAAATGGCACACCCACACTGCAAAACATTTTGGCAATTTATTAGAAAACTAAACATGCAACTTCCATATGACCAAGCAATAGCATTCCTGGGCATTTACCCCAGAGAAAGGAGAACTTACGCCCATACAAAAAGCTATACACAAATGTTTATGCAATAGCCAAAAATTAGAAACAAACCAGACATCCTTCAACTGGTGGTTAAATAAACTGTGGTATATCCATACCATGGACTATTTCTCTACAATAAAAAGGAAACGGGCCATTGATACTACAACTTGCATAAATTCTCAGAGAATTATGCTGAGTGAAAAAACCCAATCAGGAAAAGTTACACATTGTACTATTCCATTTATATCATATACTTGAAATGGCAAAATTACAGAAATGGAAGACAGATTAGTAGTTGCTAGCGATTAAGGAAGGGGTGGGGGCTCTTTGAGGAATATGTGGTTGCAGCTGCAGCTGAGCTCGGGTCCACCCGCTCCTGCTCTTGGCTCGCCACTGTTTTTTCTCACCCAGGAACAAGTCAGTCAGGGAGGTACATCACAACCATGGCTTTGAAAGATACCAGAAAGATACCCGTGGAACCAGAGGTGGCAATTTCACCAAATTAGAATCACCCTATCCAGTCACAATGTAAAACCTCTGGAGAAGGTTTGTGCAGACTTGATGAGAGGTGCAAAGGAAAAGAATCTTAAAATGAAAAGACCAGTTTGGAGGCCTACCAGGACTCTGAGAATCACTACAAGAAAAACTCCTGCTGAAAGATTTGGTCTCTTTTTCAGATGAGGATATACAAGAAACTCATTGACTTGAACAGTCTTTCTGAGATTGTTAAGCAGATTACTTCCATCAGTATTTAGCCAGGAGTCGAGGCTGAATCACTACTGCAGATGCTTAAATCAACTATTTTAATAAATTGATTATCAGTTGTTTAAAGGGGAAAAAAAAAGGAAGGAGCAAGGGTGGGTGGGAGGAAAGTAGATGTGGCTATAAAACTGCAACATGAGGGATCTTAGTGGTGATGGAAAGTTCTGTGTCTTGACTGTACCAATGTTAATATAGTGGTTGTGATATTATACTACAGTTTTGCAGTACGTTATTGTTAGGGGGAATCAATAAAAAAATACAATGGTATCTCTTTGTATTATTTCTTATAGCTGCATGTGAATCTACAATTATCTCTAAATAAAAATCCTAATTAAAAAAGAAACCTACATCAGGCCTATTTCTTGCTCTAACTGTAAGTTCTTTAAGAGGGCAGAGACCTTGCCTCTCTTGTTTAATATTTAACCTCTGGAGCCTCGCACAGTGACTGGCATATAGTAGGTGATCAGCAAATATATACTGAACGAGTGAATAGTGGGATGAGCATGAAATCTGGAATCCCCCCCAAAAAAACTAGTCCTGTACTCACTTGATCTTGGGAAAGTCTTTTAGTCTTGTTGTACCTCAATTTCCCCATTTATAATATGTAGATATAATATAGAATATGGTTATTTAAAAACTTGGCTCCAAAATTCTTTGACCCTTCTCCCATGAAGAGTTAAGGGTCTATGTCCTATTTCCTAGAATATGGGTTGTGTGAGTGTTTGATCATGGCAATTCCAACTATACGACATTCTGGAAAAGTCAAAACTATAAAGACAGTAAAAAGATCAGTGGTTGCCAGGAGTTCAGCGGGAGGAAAGGAGAGACGAATAGGTGGAACACAAGGGATTTTTCAGGCAATGAAACAATTGTGTATAGTGTACAAAATCTGATACTAAATGGTGGACACACATAACTAAACATTTGTGTAGAAAGAATATACAAACAGAATGTACAAGACAAAGAGTGAATTCTAATGTAAACTGTGGATTTTAGTTAATAATGTAATCAACACAGGCTCCTCAACTGTAACAAATGTACCACACTAATGCAAGGTGTTCATAATAGGGGAAATTGCTTGGGAGCAGAGAGCAAGGGAGTATATGTTAACTCTCTGCACTTTCCATTCAATTCTTCTGTAAACCAAAAACCGTTCTTAAAACAAAGTCTATAAAAAACCCCCCAAAACTAGTGATAGATACAAAAACATGCATAAATTTCAGATATTATGCTGAATTTTAAAAGTTAGATACATCGAGTATATACTGTATGATTCAATTTATGTTAGGTTCTAGAACAAGCAAAACTAATCTATGATAACAGAAACCAGAAAAGTGGTTACCTGAGGCAGAGGTGGGGCTGACTGGGAAGAGGAATGAGGGAACTTTCTGTGGTGATGATAGGATGATAAGATGACAGAAGTGTGGATTACACAGGTACATACATTTCTCAAAAACTCAAACTGAATACTTAAGTACTATCATATAAATTATACTCAATTTTTTAAAAAGCAAAAAATAACTTCTTACAAAAAAGATACCATTTTTTAAAGTTTCAAATTCAAATGAAATACTGAGATTTTTGTAAAGTATATAACTGACAGAAGAGTAGTATACAGAATATATAAAGAACTCCTTGAAATCAAAAAGACCTACCAGCTAAAAACTTGACCAAAAATATGAGCAGACTATTCATAGAAAGGGAAACTTAATTATAAATCAATCAATAAAAATATGCTCAACATAACTAATAATAAAGAAAATATAAACTACTACCATTTCCCTTCCATTAAACTGGCAAAAAGTAAAATGCCCCACAATATTAAAAACTGTTTCTTCACTTCCTCACCAACAATTCTCATATACTGCTGTGGGAACAGAACATTTTTGAAGAGCAATTTTGCATTATCTGTCAAAATTTAAGATGTACGAATTCTAGAACTCAGCAACTCTTCTGCAATGGAAAAAACTTAGAGGAACTCTTATACATATGCACTGGGAGTCCTATGCAGGAATGGTTATTGCAACAATGTTGGTAATAGTAACAAATTAGAATCAACCCCAATGTCCGGAACAACAACAACAAAAATGGTTAGTGACATTCAAACCATGGACTAATACACAGTAAATGAATTAGAATTATATCTATCAACATGGATAAAGCACAAACACATAATGCTGAACAACAATAACAAAAAAGGCAGCTGCACACAAATACATAAAGTATGATACTATTTATATGAAATTTTATAAGGTAAAAAATACTATAAATTTAAAATACGTATGTAGTAAAAATGTAAAATTATGCATGAGATTGATAAACACCTAATGCAGGCCAGAGGTTACTTCAAAGGACAAGGAGAATGAAATCTGAGAGGTATATAGAGGGCTCTAGTAGTATCTACAATTTTTAAAACTAACTTTAGAACAGATGTACAGAAAACTTATGAAGATAGTACAGATTCAATATACCACACACTCAACTTCCTAGGCTATTAACATCTTACATTAGTAAAGTCACACTTGTGACAATTAGTGAATCAATACTGATAACATTATTATTAACCATAGTCTATATGTTATTCATATTTCCTTAGTTTTTACCTAATGTGCTTTTTACATTCCAGGATACCATCCAAGTTACATTACATTTAGTCATCATGTCTCCTTAAGTTTCCCTCGGCTATGACAGTTTCTCAAACTTTCCTTGTTTTTGATAACCTTGACAGTTTTGAGGAGTGCTGGTCAGGTACTTTGTAGAATGTCCCTCAGTTTGGATATGCCTCATGCTTTTCTCATGGTTAGACTGGGGTTATAGGTTTTGGGAG
Organism: Hyperoodon ampullatus; assembly: GCF_949752795.1. NCBI lineage: Eukaryota > Metazoa > Chordata > Mammalia > Artiodactyla > Ziphiidae > Hyperoodon > Hyperoodon ampullatus. Next base: position 36,966,691 of record NC_136928.1, read on the forward strand.
AAAGACCAGAGGTGAACTGCCATTCTCATCATACCACATCAAGGGTACATGCTACCAACATGGTTTACCATTGTTAATGGAACCTAGCTGAGGTAGTGTTTTTCAGGTTTCTCCACTGTAAAATAACTCTTTTCTCCCCCTTTTCTATAATCTACTCTTTGGTGGGAAGTCACCACGAGCAGCCCACACTTAAAGAATAGGAAGTTATGCTCCACCTCCTTGGAGGCAAAGTATCTATATAAATTATTTGGAATTCTTCTGTGTAGGTCAATGTTTTAAAATACCCAAAAAAGAAAGAAATAATAAAGATCAGAGCAGAAATAAATGAAATAGAGACTAAAACAAAACAAAACAAAAACAAAAAGATGAGTGAAACTAGGAGCTGGTTCTTTGAAAAGATATACAAAATTGATAAACCTTTAGCCAGACTCATCAGGAAAAAAAAGAGAGAGGGCCTAAATAAATAAAATCAGAAATGAACAAGGAGAAGTTACAAAGGATCATAAGAGATTACAACAAAAAAGTATATACCAATAAAATGAACAACTTAGAAGAAATGGATAAAGTCCTAGAAATGTATAATCTCCCAAGACTGAATTAGGAAAAAATATAAAATATGTACAGACCAATTACCAGTAATTAAATTGAATCAGTAATTAAGAAACAAAAACAAAACAAGCAAAAAAACTCCCAATAAACGAAAGTCTAGGACCAGAAGCCTTCATAGGTGAAATCTACTAAACATTTAAAGAAGAGTTAATGCCTATCCTCAAACTATTCCAAAATAGATTGAAGAGGAAGGAATGCTTCTGAACTCATTCTCTGAGGCCAGCATCACCCTGATACAAACCAGACAAAGACACTGCAAAAAAAAAAGAAAATTACAGGCCAGTATCACTGATAAACAAAGATGCAAAAATTCTCAACAAATATTAGCATACCAAATTCAACAATACATTTAAAGGATCATACATCATGATCAAGTGGGATTTATCCCAGGGATTCAAGTACAGTTCAAATCGAAAATCAATTAATGTGATACACCACATTAACAAGTTGGAGAATAAAAATCCTATGATCATCTCAATAGATGCATAAAAAGCTTTTGACAAAATTCAACATCCATTTATGATAAAAACTCTCAACCAAGTGGGTACAGAGGGAACATACCTCAACATAATAAAAGTCACATGTGACAAACCTGCAGCCAATATCGTACTCAACAGTGAAAAGCTGAAAGCATTTCCCTAAGATCAGGAACAAGACAAGGATGCCCACTCTCGTCACTGTTATTCAACATTGTACTGGAAGTCCCAGCCACAGAAATCAAACAAGAAAAAAAAAATAAAAGGAATCCGAATTAGAAGGGAAGAAGTAAAACTGTCACTATCTGCAGATGATATACTATATATAGAAAATCCTAAAGATACCACCAAAAAACTATTAGAACTAGTAACTTAATTCAGTAAGTTGCAGGATACAAATTTAGCATACAGAAATCTGTTGCATTTCTATACACTAACAGAGAACTATCAGAAGAGACATTTTTTTTTTTTTTTTTTTTTTTTTTTTTTTGCGGTACGTGGGGCTCTCACTGTTGTGGCCTCTCCCGTTGCGGAGCACAGGCTCCGGACGCACAGGCTCAGCGGCCATGGCTCACGGGCCCAGCCACTCCGCGGCATGTGGGATCCTCCCAGACCGGGGCACGAACCCGTGTCCCCTGCATCGGCAGGCGGACTCTCAACCACTGCGCCACCAGGGAAGCCCCAGAAGAGAAATTTTAAAAATAGTATCATTTACAGAAGAATAAGACACCTAGGAACAAATCTAACTAAGGAAGTAAAAGACCTGTACTCGAAAAACTATTGACACTAATGAAAGAAACCAAAGACGACACAGACAAGTGGTAAGATATACTGTGCTCACAAGTTGGAAGAATTAATTAACATTGCTAAAATGACCATATTACCCAAGGCAATTTAAGATTCAATGCAATACCTACCAAAATACCAACAGCAGGGACTTCCCTGGTGGCGCAGTGGTTAAGAATCCGCCTGCCAATGCAAGGGACACGGGTTCAAGCCCTGGTCTGGGAAGATCCCACATGCCGTGGTGCAACTAAGCCCATGCGCCACAACTACTGAGCCTGCCGTCTAGAGCCTGTGTGCCACAACTACTGAGCCCACGCACCACAACTACTGAAGTCCGCACACTCTAGAGCCCATGCTCCACAACAAGAGAAACCACCACAATAAGCCCGCGCACCACAATGAAGAGTTGCCCCCGCTCGCCGCAACTAGAGAAAGCCTGTGAGCAGCAACAAAGACCCAACACAGCCAAAAAACAAACAAACAAACAAAAACCAACAGTATTTTTCACAGAACTAGAACAAATAATTCTAAAATTTGTTCTAAAAGGCCACCTACTGAATGGGAGAAAGTGTTTTCAATCAATATATCTGGTAAGCAGTTAATATACAAAATATACAAAGAATTCATACAACTCAATATCAAAAAAAATTTTTTTTAATGGGCAGAAGACATAAACAGACATTTTTCCAAAGACATACAGATGGCCAACAGACACATGAAAAGATGCTCAACATCCCTAATCATCAGGGAAATGCAAATCAAAGCCACAATAAGATATCACCTCACAGCTGTCAGAATGGCTATTATCAAAAGTCAACGAATAATAAACGTTGGCAAGGACATGGAGAAAAGGGAACCCTCATGCACTGTTGGTGGGAATATAAACGGGTGCAGCCGCTATGGAAAACAGTATAGAGATTCCTCAAAAAATTAAAAATAGAACTACCATACAAGAATCATTAATCTTTCTAATTTTACTCCATATCAAAAGAGGAAAGCAAACTTGCTAGTCTAATATAATAAATATAAATTAATGTGAAAAATCTTGGTTCTTATGACCAAGAATAAATACTGGGGACATAACTTCAACAACCCAAAAGTACTATTTCTTAAGAGTGTATCAAATATAAGTGATAAATCAATGCAATCTAATAACTTGTAGCCCTTTTTAATCAACTCAATAAAATACTGTCAAAGATAAATAATAAACTTCTAGGATAAGTATCTTACTGACTCAAATATAAGATGACCTTGAATTTAGGTAATTCTATTTTTCCAAGAAAGAAACAAAGTTTAATTGTAAGAAATATTCTTTACCATGGTCAGTATTGCTAGTAACTCATATATATAATTAAAAAAAAACAAGCAGAAAATTCTCATCCACAAATAATATACTTACCATCAATCTCATCCTGCTTGGAAATAACTGTCTTTTTCTAGATATATTATATGTGGGGTTTTTAATATTGTAAGAAAAAAAATATTGCTGGAATATGCCAAGGCAGTTGTTTGGATAGATAGCTATTTCTTTAGTGAGTAAGTTATATCCAAGGAGAAAGAATGATTAGGAATTAAGCAAGATAATGCATGAGATATAAATATTTGCTTCTCCAACCCCTTAATGGGAACAGTAATTAAGAATTTCAGCAAGTTATTCACTCCCCTAATTTCTATTAAGTAAGTGAACTGGAACACAGCATGCAGATTTAAATTCATCATTTCTGAAGAAAACAGACTGACAAGCATAGAGGCTAACCAAGAACTAACAATAGTTCAACCCCAATAGAAACTACTCATGGTAACCAAAAACAAATCTTTACTTGTCAACAGTTCTGTGAAGGTTCCAAAAATATGCTATGCCATAATGTGCACACATTCCCTTAGTTAAGCCTATAAACTACAGAATGCTACCAGCTGTCAATACAAAGAAATTAAGACCCTGAGAAAGCAAAAGCAATTTGCCTCTACTGACTATTAATATTAGCTTGTTAGTAAGTAATAAAGAGAATGTTTTTTCTTCTGATTTATTTCACCAGAATATTTTCTGACAAAAATATATATTTACACAATTAAAGATCAAATACCAGGTCAGAAGATCTTAGTTGCATTTCTATAGCCTCTTGGAATAAAAAAAATCATATGATGAGCTAAAGCAAGTGAAACTGTCCAAAAAATGGTTTAGGTAAACTAGTGTTTTCTAATGCTCTTAAAAGTTTTCTTGTTTTTTTTTTTTTTAATTTGTGTTTATTTATTTGGTTGCACCAGGTCTTAGTTGTGGCAGGCGGGCTCCTTAGTTGCGGCATGCGAACTCTCAGTTGCAGCATGCATGTGGGATCTAGTTCCCTGGCCAGGGATAAAACCCGGGCCCTCTGCACTGGAAGCGTGGAGTCTTATCCAGTGCCCCACCAAGGAAGTCCTCAGTTTTCTTTTTTTTTTTTTTTGCAGTACGTAGGCCTCTCACTGTTGTGGCCTCTCCCGTTGCGGAGCACAGGCTCTGGACGCGCAGGCTCAGCGGCCATGGCTCACGGGCCCAGCCGCTCTGCGGCACGTGGGATCCTCCTGGACCGGGGCACAAACCCATGTCCCCTGCATCGGCAGGCGGACTCTCAACCACTGTGCCACCAGGGAAGCCCCCTCAGTTTTCTTGTTTTAAAAAAACTAAATATTTCCCTTGAAATTGCTTATGATATTATTTTAAGTAGAACATAGTCCAAAACATAAGCAGAAATAGTCCAAAAGGAAAGCAACTCAGTTTTTGTGTGTTTTGTTGTTGTTGTTGTTTTAATTTATTTGGCTGTGCCGGGTCTTAGTTGCCGCACACAGGATCTTCGTTGCGGCTTGTGTGCAGAATCTTCGTTGTGGCATGCATGTGGGATCTAGTTCTCTAACCAGGGATCGAACCCAGTCCCCCTGCATTGGAAGCACAGAGTCTTAACCACTGGACCACCTGGGAAGTCCCGCAACTCAGTTTTGCCTTTTATTTACCTTCAGTAAATTCGTAAAATCTGGTTTACTGTACTTACAGTTAGAAAATGGTTTTCCTGTTTGAAACACTTCTCTGGGCTTTAGTTTCCCTAAAATTAAATGAAGGGGATTTGCTAAATGACGTCTATGTACTCCGCCCCCAGTATTAACATTCCATGTTGCTGTATCTATACATTGAGCTACACAAAATTGCCAGTATGCAACTGTTTTTGACTTACAAAAATGGTAATTTGAAGTGGTTCAACCTTGCTAAATTTCCAAAGCTTTATTCCCTCCTATAAACTATCTTTGGCATAACTCAGTTTTTGTATTCTTTTTTTTTTTTTTTGAAGTATAGTTGATTTACAATATTTGGTTAGTTTCAGGTTACAGCAAAGTGATTTGGTTATACATATATATGTATATATCTGCATTTTTTCACTTCTCATTATAGGTTATTACAAGATATTGAATATAGTTCCCTGTGCTATACAGTAAATCCTTGTTGTTTATCTATTTTATATAATAGGTAGTGTGAGCTTTTGTATTCTTAAAGTAGACCAAAATGATGAAAGCTGGCTCTCAATTGCCATTCAGGATTGAATGTACTTTATTAGAAAATTTTTGTAAGGCCTATTTTATCCCTGAAGAAAAAGTAGATAATCTGATATGGAAACCCTCCTATGTTACTACTTCACAATTCAGTTTTGAATATTTGCAGAATTTGTTCTAGCCCACTCAGTTTTGACTCCACTTGTTATCACCATATAATCTTCATCACTGAGTTTCAACCACCTTCCTATCAGGCCCTGTCCTAAGCTCTCAAAAAAGATGAATAACATGAACATGACTTTGAAGAGCATACAGTCTGGTGTGTAACCAAAAGCACAATGCAGCATCCTTGGCTTTCCTCATTTGCCAGGAAATCTAGAGCAGTACTACCCAAAGTACAGTCTGCAGATCAATGCCAGTCCACAAACTTCATTACAAGTCCACTATGAGGTGGCTGTAGAGACTGAGAGTAAACATTCAGAAACTTTTGTGGCAATGTGACAGTATTTTTATGTTGATTATTCTAACAAAATAATTGAACCTTATATTTTTATGTATTTTTGGTGAGAGACTGAACATTCTAAAAACACAACACACACACACTACAAATCCAGTCCTCAACAGACATCATTTAAGTGGTTGAGAGTCCGCCTGCCGATGCAGGGGAAACAGGTTCGTGCCCCGATCCAGGAGGATCCCGCATGCCGCGGAGCGGCTGGGCCCGTGAGCCATGGCCCCTGAGACTGTGCGTCCGGAGCCTGTGCTCCGCAACGGGAGAGGCCACAACAGTGAGAGGCCCGCATACCGCAAAAAAAGAAAAAAAAAAAAGAAGCACTGGTGTTGAGGAGTCTACTGTTTTTGCAATTTAGGTCAGCTGCATTTTAAAGTAAAAACACTCATCTCATATCAGACTTCAACAACTAATAGCTAATTGGTCCCATTTCCACTATAATAAAAATCCTGGCTACATTTAAACGGGGAAAAAAAGGTTACCAAGAAAATAAGGTGCTGGCTATGGACAACTTGGAAAGATTAAGTCAAAGCTAAAACTAAGAAAAGAGAAAAATGCTATTACTTTTCACTGGGGAGAAAGGAAAATATTTCAAGTTGACAGCAAATTTTATAAATCACTGTTGTCTATGCCTGGTCCTTCTTACAGGGAAAAAAAAAAAGCTATAATCATTTGAACTTCTCAACTTACACAATTCAGAATTGAAAATTACCAATAGAAGGAAACTTCAGCAAAAAGAAGAGCTATGGAGTGGATAGGAGAATTTATTCCTCTCACATCTGTGTAATTAGTCCTGTTTCTTGCCACCTGTGATAAAATAATACAGTCTCTGTTTATCTGATGTCTCCATGCCTGGGAAGTTACTGGAGCCTTTGTAAACAAAATACAACCATGTTTCATTTGGCACAGGTAAACACAGAAGTGCAATCAAATCATATTTCAAAGGCAAATTCATATTTCCCATTACTAGATTTAATACACAACTGACTAGTGTGTCTGTTGAGTACTACTGCCATATTCTGCATTCTAATTTAACAAATTTACACATTAAAAAAGAAACTAATTTGGTTTCATAAGACAAAAATCTGGCCAATGACAGACTCACCTAGAGTACCTCTGAACACATTCCAAAGTTCAGTGACTTACGCAACTACTATGTAACAGTCACTATGCCAGGAACTTTCCAGTTTCCTGGCTGCTTTAACATCCAATTAAGGGCAGACAGGTGAAAAGTTAACCAAGCTCAAAATCTGGTGATAGAAAGCTAGGTGGGAGTGAGAAAAAATAAAAGTATACACTCTAACAGTGATGAATCTGGTTAAATATATTCATATCAGGTAGCAGCACACCAGTGAAAACTGAAGCTTGAACATCAACAATTTAAAAACAGCCTCTAGGGCTCCCCTGGTGGCGCAGTGGTTGAGAGTCCGCCTGCCAATGCAAGGGACACAGGTTCGTGCCCCGGTCCGGGAGGATCCCACATGCCGCAGAGCGGCTAGGCCCGTGAGCCATGGCCCCTGAGCCTGTGCGTCCGGAGCCTGTGCTCCACAACGGGAGAGGCCACAACAGTGAGAGGCCCACGTACAGCAAAAAAATAAAAACAGCCTCTACAAAATAAATAAATAAATAAAAACAGCCTCATGCAATTGGGAAGTCTTTGGTATACAGCAATTAGTCATTGTGCTCTAACAGATTTTAAGTGTAAAGGTTTTTTTTTAATTATGTGTTAACACAAAGTTATTTAAGTCAATAAATTTTTAGGGAATTTCACATGTTCTGATTCTTCCCACTGCCAATCACCTTAGTTCCTCCAAACTCATAATCTTCAAGATAAAATAGCCCTTTCAAAAAGAAGTTATCATATAAGTCAGCCCACAATTCTTTTAGTTAGGCTTCTTTGATCTCCAATGAAATATGGACACACTTCAAAATTCCCCACCTGTAATCTTTGGGATCCAATTTCCTCAAGCGATTTACTTTAGGACTATGTTTAGGGTCAGGAGATGGACCTGCCTGGTTCTGAATTTGATATCCTCTAAAAATGTATTAGGTTCAAATCATATTCACTCCTAAGCCATCACACCCTAGAACAGTACAGATCATTGGGATATGCCAATACCTAAGATAAAAAGTTTGTTAGGTTTTTCATAGTTTACTTGGCATGTGCTCTAACAAATTTTAATCGTGTTCTAGGAGGTATGCTTAGCTAGTAAGCATACCCACCCAACTTCCCAGAATTTTCAGGGCAGCTTCATGGAACTTGTTTCCTTAAGGATATCAAACCTTGATACTTCAATAAAGGTAAATACTTATTTGCCCTTTTGTATGTTTGAAAATTCTTAGAAGTTTTTTTTAAGGCAAAAAAATAAAATACTGAGGGAAAAAAAGGTAAAGGAGTCTCATGTGAGAAGGGTAGCTGAACTTTGAAGCTCCAACTCCTGTCCTTGAGATTTATCATGCCCTTAAAGATAACTCAACCCCTTGCAGCAGCAATTCTTTTCACATTTAGTAACTACCCTGGTGGATTTTTAAACATCTATCCCTAGCTCAGATTAAACTTGTTTTTTCAAAATCTTTCTTAGTCATTTATAAGATTTCACATACTTTAGTCAGCATTGGTCAGTTGATCACCAAATATTTATTAAGTGTTCACAAAACTCGACACCATTGAAATACCTGCTCACACTATGTTTACAGTTTAGTAGGGAGACTACTGATCACATCTATAATTTTCTCTATTGAAGTAGTTTCGGCTCTGTTTTTTGAAATAGTCCACTTGGTAGCTAGGCCTAGAAGATAAATCACACTGCTAATCTAGATAGTCTTCTCCATTAAATGAGATATGTAATTTATCAGAAATTGTCAGCTTAAAATTACAGAAATTAAAAATAGTTCAGCACATTTTACATGAAATTTTATTTCCATGTTTAAGCTTCCATATTAATAAAAACCTGACCACAGTAATTTTAGAATTTTTAATTATATTCATCTACAGCAAAATAAATACACCTGCTATCCTAAATATTCACAAAACATTTATTTATATATCAAACACTCTAAAGTCAACTAGCTAAAAAAATAAAATTCAGGTAATAATAGGTACAGAAAAACTACTCAATCTCTCAATTGTTTATCACAAACACAAAACTTAAAAATATAACAAAGAAGATGGCAGAAATAATAGAAAATAGTAAGAAACGAGTGTTAGGACTTCTGGGTATATAGATTTCTCTGGTACAGCTAAGAAGCAATTCCCACTGTAGAACTCCAGAAAGACAAAGAAATGGAAAGCACTAGGTACTTCTGAGTGAAAGAGAAGTTGGAAACCAAAGAACTGGTTGAAAATCTGCTTACTTAACCCAACTACTACCCCATCACTTCCCCTGGTGAAAGACTGTGGGTTTCCATTCTACAGAGTAAACTAGAGGGCTCTGGACTCAAGGACTCGAGGCACAGCTCAAGGTAAGGGATTCATTCTGAAAACTGGAAGATAACTCATTCTGAAAACTGGGAGATAAAGTGTAGGTCTACTTACTGAATGATGGGCTACCTAGTCCCCTTCCACCATCGACCCTGCAATGCAACTGGGACATGAATGACCCAGAGTTGAGCCAGTCTTCATAAGTTAGGGCAAAATCCTTCACAAAGAGGATACCACCTCAGAAACCAGCCATGGAGCTGAGGGAGTCCAAGCCACCCATACTTATGACCAAGTGGCTATAAATTTGGGGTTCCAACTACCCCATTAAGCTCAATAATTTAGCAGAACAAGCCTCAAAACTCAGAAAAACACTACACTTACAATTACAGTATTATTATAGCAAAAAAGTACATAAATCAGGATCAGCCAAAATAAGATATGCATAGGGCAAAGTCTGAGAGGGTCCTGAATGCAAAGTTTCCATGTCCCCTCCCAGAGGGTCAGGATGCATCACCCTCCTGGTACATCAATGCATAACAATACACAGAGTACTGTTTGCCAGAAAAACACACCCAGGGTAAAAATTCCAGTTTTTATTGGGGTTTCATTACATAGGCATGACTTTTTTTGTTTGTTTGTTTTGCTACTGAGTTGTATAAATGCTTTGTATATTTTGGATATTAGCCCCTTATCAGAAATATGATTTGCAATTATTTCCTCCCATTCAGTAGGTGGCAGTTTCATTTTGTTGGTTTCCTTTGCTGTGCAGAAGCATTTTACTTTAATGTGGTCCCACTTACTTATTTTTGCTTTTGTTGCTTTTGCTTTTGGTGTCAGATTCAAAATATTATGGCCAAGACCTATGTCAAGGAGCTTACCGCTTATGTTTTCTTCTAGGACTTTTATGGTTTCAGGTCTTATGTTCAAGTCTTTAATCCATTTTGAGTTAATTTTTGTGTATGGTGTAAGATAGTGATCCAGTTTCCTTCTTTTGCATCTGGCTGTCCAATTTTCCCAATACCATTTATGGAAGAAACTGTACTTTCCCCATTGTATATTCTAGCCTCCTTTGTGGTAAATTAATTGATCATATATATTTGGGTTTATTTCTGGACTCGCTATTCTGTTCCATTGATCTATGTGTCTGTTTTTATGCCAAAACCATACTGTTTTAATTATTATAGCTTTGTAATATAGTTTAAATTAATCAGGGAGTGTGATGCCTCCACCTTTGTTGTTCTTTCTCAAGACTGCTTTGGCTACTCAGTGTCTTTTGTGGTTCCATACAAGTTTTAGGATTGTTGACTCTATTTCTGTGAAAAATACCATTGGAATTTTGACAGGGATTGCATTGAATCTGTAGATGTAGGTAGTATGGACATTTTAACAATATTAATTCTTCCAATCAATAGTACAGGTTATCTTTCCACTTGTCTTCTTCTATTGCTTTCATTAATGTCTTGTAGTTTTTCAATACACAGGTCTTTCATCTCTGTCAGATGGATGATAAGCCTTTTAGATTATATGTGTGTGGACATATGTTACTAATACAGGTATTCTAAAAATTGTTTGAAGATCATAGAATGTGTCAATATCCTTATTGTCCAATTATTATCTTAAAAAATAATTTTTTTTTTGGTTGCATTGGGTCTTAGTTGTGACATGCGGGGTCTTTGTTGAGGCATGCAGGATCTTTTGCTGCAGGATGAGCTCTTTGTTGTGGCACGCGGGCTTCCCTCTAGTTGTGGCATGTGGGTTTTCTCTCTCTAGTTGTGGCATGTGGGCACCAGGGCACGTGGGCTCTGTAGTTGTGGTGGGCAAGGTCCAGAGCGCAGGGGCCCTGGAGTTTGCGGCACGCAGGCTATCTCATTGAGACACGAGAGCTCAGTAGTTGTGGCACATGGGCTTACCTGCCCCACGGCATGTGGGATCTTAGTTCCCTGATCAGGGACTGAACCCACATCCCCTGCATTGGAAGGCAGATTCTTTACCACTGGACCACCAGGGAAGTCCCTATCTTAAATTGTTGTGTCACAGAAATAACTAAGTTTTCTTATTAAAAGTCTATCAGATCTTTAACCATGGCCATTTTTTAAAGTCTTTTGTCATTTTTAGACACTTACTATTTAACTCTGATACATTTGCAAAAGTACTTCATCTTCAGAAAGATTCATGGAAAGGACTGATAAGTACTCTAGAATACAGGTTTTGATAACTTTAAAATCATACAACTGAAATGGATAAGAATTTCCAGAACTCTAATGGAAAAACAGGACTCATGCAAAATAAGAATTAGTAACATGGGATTTAGTGAACTGATGAGAATGATTATATTTTATGACTTTTTGTTTGAAACATTGCTGGTTCTTTAATGTTTTGAGTTAAACAAACAGGTGTTTGGAAGAAATCTAAATAATTTCATTCTTAAAGAAAAATCAAATAGTTCCCTGACCTTGCAAAATATATTTGAACTAAAATTTTTGAAAGCCATCTTTTCCCATCCATTTCACTATGAAATAAAAATTTCAGATGCAAATTTTTACTTGGGGAAAAATATAAACATGCATTTTCCTTCAATGAAAAATTATGCATTTCTTTCACATAAAAATTATAAGGAAATAATCTTGAGGTGCTAATTTTTTTTTTTTTTTTTGCGGTACGTGGGCCTCTCACTGTTGTGGCCTCTCCCGTTGCGGAACACAGGCTCCAGACGCACAGGCTCAGCGGCCATGGCTCACGGGCCCAGCCGCTCCGTGGCACGTGGGATCTTCCTGGACCGGGGCACAAACCCGCGTCCCCTGCATCGGCAGGCAGACTCTCAACCACTGTGCCACCAGGGAAGCCCTTGAGGTGCTAATTTTTAAAGCACCTGAAAAATTATTCTACCTATTATATGTGATCTTAAAACCAAGTTTTCTGACACAGATCTGTGGAACAAAATTGAGAGTTCAAAAATAAACCGTTATATTCATGGTCAATTGATTTTCAACAAAGGTGAAAAGGCAATTCAATGCAAAAAAGGATAGTCTTTTCAACAAATGGGGCTGGAATAACTGTGCACCCACATGCATAAAGTTTAAAATAGACTGTGCTCCTTAAGTTTTCATTATCACATTCCTAAGAAGTGCCTCTAGACATTTTAAACTTAATTGTGCCCTACCCTCAAAAAATTTTAATGCCACAAATATCCTGTTTATCTGTTTAGGTACTATAGATCTCTGCTTTATACATAAAAAATTGGTTCATTCTTAAAGAACCAATTCTCTCCTCCACTTAGAATGTATGAGAACATTAACTCACAAATACACAAAAATTAATTCAAAATGGATCATATACAAAAATATAAAACCTAAAATTATAAAACTTTTTGAAAAAAACAGAAGAGAACATCTTTGAGAACTTTTGATTATGCAAACAGCTCTTTAATACAACAGCTAAAGTATAACCCATAAAGAAACAAATTCATAAGCTGGTCTTTATCCAAATCAAATACTTTTGTAGTTCAAAAGACAATTAAATGACAAGCCACAGACTGGGAGAAAATACTTGCCAATAATATTTCTGATAACAAACTTGTATTCAGAATATATTTTTTTAAAGTTCTTATAACTCACTAATAACACAAAATGACCGAATTTTAAAATGGGCAAAAGATTTAAATAGACATGTCACTTCTGTAGCTTTTGGGGCGGATATCCCTTGGATCCATGCCTAAGCCATAAAAAGGCATATGGTTTGAGTCACATTTTGAATTAGCATATTCTCTGAAGCGGGGTTAGGGTCCCAGGCTTCTTTTTTTAAGGTACACCTTGGGCTGGAAGTTATTCCTGGCTTTGGTTTCAAGGCCTCTCTGTTCTTTGCTTCAAAGCCTCTGTTTTCTCAGGCTGCAAGCCTTCTTGGATTTTTGTTTCAAGGCCTCTCTGTTCTCCCTACTTGATCCTACTCCTGTCATGGGAACTTAGTCAACTGAAATCCTCCTTCTCAAACCCCTGCTGACTATACGCTCTGCCACTATGGCACTAACTTTACTTTCTCCCTTGTTGACATGATTTTACTAAGAATAATTTAGAACTTTCAAGGCTCCTTTGGAAAAACTTAAGATTTCCCAAGCTGGCTCCTCTAAGGCTTGCCCATTGCACTCCAGCCCCTCAACTTCCTACAGTCATTGGAATTCCAGACCCCTGCCAACTCCCTCTAAGGACTCAAGGAATACACAAAAGCAACCACTTAGATAAAAAGGTCCAATCACATAAGTTAGTTCGCATGTCTGGAGTACACTGTCACGTGCGTGCATCCTCTACAAGTGGTTGTGCTTTTGTGTACTTTACTGTACAGTACTGTATAGAGTACAGTAGTACAGTAAAGATAGTAGTACCTTTATTTTAAGCCCAGGATGTCCAGAAGCAAGTGTAAAAGCAGCAGTGATGTAGCAGGTACTTCTAAGAAGCACCAAGCAATAATGAGGGAAACAAAAGTGAAAATAATTGAGCGTGGAGCGACAAGAGGAAGAAGAAGTAACTAAAGAACTGAAGAGAGTCACGACACAGGATATGACAAGGGGATTTTCTTTATTTGAGGAGGCACTGTTAGTTTTCGAAGCACAGGACCCGAACGTAGAATGGTACAAGAAGGTTGCAGCAGCAATTCAGAATGCAATCCGTTGCTATCATGTCATCTATGATCACTGGATCATTTTTTCAAGAGGGTAGATAGAATTGAATCCAGCAAGGAACCAGAACCTGTGCCATCAACGTCAGGCATGAGTGAAACTGCAGCTTGTCCTCCGTCTCCTATTGCTGATGATCCTTCAGCTCAACCATCTCCCAACTCCTCTCCCTCCTCCAGCCAGTAACTCTTCTTCCCTGTTCACTCAATGCCAGCCCCTGTATGCCAACTGTTGTACTGTACTACTGTACTTTTCAAGGTACTGTAAGATTAAAATGTTTATTTTTTGTTTGTTCTTTACGTATTATTTGTGCAAAAAGTATTATACACCTTTTACATTACAGTACTACAGAGCCGATTGTGTCAGTGAGGTACCTAGGCTAACTTTGTTGGACTTACGAACAAACTGGACTTATGAACCCGCTCTCGGAACGGAACTTATTCGTATGTAGGGGACTTACCGTAAATATTCCTAAAACTCTCAGAAATATAGGAAATAAGCAAAATATTTTTCAAGTTCATGTGATTTGAAAATAATGTGATTTGGTAAATAACAAAACTTTAGTATTGTTGGTTTAATAAAACAGGAAGGTCCTCAAACTTGTCAGCATTAAGTTTAATGCAGACGTACATTTTATTCTACTTGGACTTACTAGTCAAATGAGCTACTATTATATTTACTAGATGCTTAAGATGATAAAACTCACAGGTTTGATTTTAATCAAATCGAATCATTATTCTGACAAACTTTATTTCAACAATAATTGTGTTTTAAAATGTGACTGCTTTGAAGTACTTTCCAAAATCTTTTTGGTAACTTGAACCTTCAAGTTATACTGTGTTAAATAACAGATATTTATTGAATATGTGGGTCATTCCTAAATAAAACATTGAAACATTATTACTGAATATAAGTTTAAGTGCATATAGTTTTGTTTTCTTATTCTTACAAAGAGACTAAAGATATTTAGGTCTGTTAATAAACATGTTCTTGTCACACTGAGAAGGTATACTATGAAGAAGCATATATGTCTAGAAGTTATGAGATAATATATTCATCAAATGTGCTAATCTGCTACAAAATGCTAGTATATGACAGGCAATTCTGTTGTCTACTAACTAGTTTTCTCTATAAAGGTTACTAATGATTAAAAATTATCATCATTTTGGAGGAAAAAACCACATGATCATCTCAATAGATGCAGATAACGCTTTTGACAAAATTCAACACCCATTTATAATAAAAACTCTCCAGAAAGTGGGCATAGAGGGAACCTACCTCAACATAATAAAGGCCATATACAACAAATACACAGGAAACATCATTCTCAATGGTGAAAAACTGAAAGCATTTCCTCTAAGATCAGGAACACGACAAGGATGTCCACTCTCACCACACTTATTCAACATAGCTTTGGAAGTCCTAGCCACGGCAATCAGAGAAGAAAAAGAAATAAAAGAAATACAAATTGGAAAAAAAGAAGTAAAACTGTCACTGTTTGCAGATGACATGATACTATACATAGAGAATCCTAAAGATGCCACCAGAAAACTACTAGAGCTAATGAATGAATTTGGTAAAGTTGCAGGATACAAAATTAATGCACAGAAATCTCTTGCATTCCTACACACTAATGATGAAAAATCTGAAAGAGAAACTAAGGACACACTCCCATTTACCACTGTAACAAAAAGAATAAAATACCTAGGAATAAACCTACCTAGGGAGACAAAAGACCTGTATGCGGAAAACTATAAGACACTGATGAAAGAAACTGAAGATGATACAAACAGATGGAGAGATATACCATGTTCTTGGATTGGAAGAATCAATATTGTGAAAATGACTATACTACCCAAAGCAATCTACAGATTCAATACAATCCCTATCCAATTACCAACGGCATTTTTTACAGAACTAGAACAAAAAAATCTTAAAATTTGAATGGAGACACAAAAGACCCCAAATAGCCAAAGCAGTCTTGAGGGAAAAAAATGGACCTGGAGGAATCAGACTCCCTGACTTCAGACTATACTACAAAGCTACAGTAATCAAGACAATATGGTACTGGCACAAAAGCAGAAATACAGATCAATGCAACAGGATACAAAGCCCAGAGATAAACCCACGTACCTATAGTCAACTAATCTATGACAAAGGAGGCAAGGATATACAATGGAGAAAAGACAGTCTCTTCAATAAGTGGTGCTGGGAAAACTGGACAGCTACATGTAAAAGAATGAAATTAGAACACACCCTAACACCATACACAAAAATAAACTCAAAATGGCTTAGAGACCTAAATGTAAAACCTGACACTATAAAACTCTTAGAGGAAAACATAGGAAGAACACTCTTTGACATAAATCACAGCAAGATCTTTTTTGATCCACCTCCTAGAGTAATGGAAATACAAACAAAAATAAACAAATGGGACCTAACGAAACTTAAAAGCTCTTGCAAAGGAAACCACAAACAAGACGAAAAGAAAACCCTCAGAATGGGAGAAAATATTTGCAAACGAATCAACGGACAAAGGATTAATCTCCATAATATATAAACAGCTCTTGCAGCTCAATATTAAAAAAACAAACAACCCAATCCAGAAATGGGCAGAAGACCTAAATAGACATTTCTCCAAAGAAGACATACAGATGGCGAAGAAGCACATGAAAACTGCTCCACATCACTAATTATTAGAGAAATGCAAATCAAAACTACAATGAGGTATCACCTCACACCAGTTAGAATGGGCATCATCAGGAAATCTACAAACAACAAATGCTGCAGAGGGTGTGGAGAAAAGGGAATCCTGTTGCACTGTTGGTGGGAATGTAAATTGATACAGCCACTATGGAGAACAGTATGGAGGTTCCTTAAGAAAGTAAAAATAGAATTACCATATGACCCAGCAATCCCACTACTGGGCATATACCCAGAGAAAACCATAATTCAAAAAGATACATGCACCCCAATGTTCATTGCAGCACTATTTACAATAGCCAGGTCATGGAAGCAACCTAAATGCCCACGGACAGATGAATGGATAAAGAAGATGTGGTACCTATATACAATGGAATATTACTCAGCCATAAAAAGGAACGAAATTGGGTCATTTGTAGAGACATGGATGAATCTAGAGACTGTCATACAGAGTGAAGTAAGTCAGAAAGAGAAAAACAGATATCGTATATTAACGCATATTTGTGGAACCTAGAAAAATGGTACAGATGAACCAGTTTGCAGGGCAGAAATTGAGACACAGATGTAGAGAACAAACGTATGGACACCAAGGGGGGAAAGCGGTGGCGGGGTGGGGGGGGGTGCTGTGATGAACTGGGAGATTGGGATTGATATATATACACCAATGTGCATAAAATGGATAACTAATAAGAACGTGCTGTGTAAAAAAATAAATAAAATTAAAAAAAAAAACAAAACTATCATCATTTTTGGACTTCCCTGGTGGTTCAGGGTCAAGGATCTGCCTCCCAACACAGGGGACATGGGTTCAATCCCTGGTCGGGGAACTAAGATTCCACATGCCACAGATCAACTAAGACTGCATGCTCTAGAGCCTGCATGACACAATAGAGAGCCCACGTGCTGCAACTATGAGCCCGCACACACTGGAGCCTGCACGCCACAACTAGAAAGAAGCCTGCGCACCGCAGTGAAAAGCCTGTGCGCCACAACTAGAGAGCACACACGCTGCAACAACTGAGCCCGCACGCTCTAGAGCCCACACGCCACATCTAGAGAGAAGCCCACATGCCTCAACAAAAGACCCTGCATGCCACAAAGAAGATCCTGCGTGCTGCAACTAAGACCCAACACAGCCAAATACATACATAAATAATTTTTAAATTATCATTATTTTATATGTAACCAAAACTACTAGAAACAAATAAGAGTTAAGGGAAACATCTGTGTATGAAAAGTATTCAAGGAATGTAGGATATGTTTTTATTGAGGGGGGAAAAAAGAAGAGTAATTTTGTCCTAAAGTAGTTGTTTGGAGGTCGTTTAAAGATTGTTCCAGAGAAAGAGGAAAGTGAAAGGACAAAAAGGTGAATTGATATAGAAAGCTGTAAAGGGTTTGTGAGGAAAACAAAGAGTGAGAGAAATTTATCTCATGTGGTGAAGGTAGTTAAGATTGAATGGATTTATTATAAGGTTTTAAAATGAGCTTTATTGGGCTTCCCTGGTGGCGCAGTGGTTGAGAGTCCGCCTGCCGATGCAGGGGATGCGGGTTCGTGCCCCGGTCTGGGGGGATCCCACATGCCGCGGAGCGGCTGGGCCCGTGAGCCATGGCTGCTGAGCCTGCGCGTCTGGAGCCTGTGCTCCACAACGGGAGAGGCCACAACAGTAAGAGGCCCACGTACAAAAAAAAAAAAAAAAAAAAAAAAAAAAAAATGAGCTTTATTTATTTAAATTAATTAATTTATTTTTGGCTGCGTTGGGTCTTCGTTGCAGTGTGCAGGCTTCTCAATGCAGTGGCTTCTCTTGTTGCAGCATGCAGGCTCTAAGTGCATGGGCTTCAGTAGTTGCAGCTCGCAGGCTCAGTAGTTGTGGCTCACGGGCTCTAGAGCACAGGCTCAGTACTTGTGGCACATGGGCTTAGTTGCTCTGCAGCATGTAGGACTTTCCTGGACCAGGGATTGAACCCGTGTCCCCTGCATTGGCAGGCGGATTCTTAACCACTGTGACACCAAGGAAGTCCTAAAATGAGCTTTAATATCAATAGTGTACACATGCAACTAGAACTAGTTTCTTTTCTCTCTTAAAAGAACAAAGATGATTGGACTATTGGTCTGCTCTTAAGAGGCTGTAACAGATTTTTATCTACCTTTTAAGTAATCCACCTAAGAAAACAAAACTCTGTGTCCATTGGAATAACTTCTGGTGCTTTACCATGTCTTTATTTAAGAGAACTAAGTCTTCCTTTTTAAAAAAGTGACCTGTGATCTATTTAATCAAGTGTTCAAACCTTTTGACATTTTGACAACTTTTGATATTTTGCCTTCCCCAAATGAAATCCTAAATAAAATCTTGATCTTGAAAATCTCAAAGGATCTGTTCTTTCATCTTTTAAAAAGAGAGATGTTTGAGATAATTAAGTTTATTTGACACGTTAAACTGCATGGGAAACACTGTCAAATAAGAAGTGATGCTTAACTTTCCGTAGATTATATTTATATGAGTAAATGTTATTAATATAAGTACTACAGAAATTATTGGGTTGGCCAGAAGGTTCATTTGGGTTTTTCCATAATATGTTATGGAAAAACCCAAATGAACTTTTTGGCAACCCAATATACACAGTTCCTAGAAATTTGCAAATGCCCCTGAAGTCTTTGTTATGTCCTAATACAATGTTATGAATCATAATTCCAGTTATTATCTTAAAATGTGTTATGTCACAGAAACCAAATTTCTCATCAATTGTATTATTTTTATAATGAACTCTCATCAGATCTTTAACCACAGCCATTTTAAGTATTTTGTCATTCACAAATAGTTATTGTCTTACTCTCATGCTTTCTTGAAAGCTCTTACAATCAGCTACAAACCAGAATGCTTCATCTTCAACAAAGGGACTGTTTTAGAGACCCATAGAGAAGACTATGACAAGTAATCTGAGATACAAGCTTCTGATGGCATTACTTAAATAACTTCAAGGTCATACCACTGGACTGAGCAAGGAGTCCAGAACTCTAGGGAAGAGGCTGATGGATTCATAAAATTGATAACCCAAGATCAAGCAGAAAGAGAATTAATTACATGTGACCAAATCAACTGATGAAGAATAATTATGATTTTAATAGTTTTTTTCTTTGTTTGTTTGGAACATTGCTGGTTTTTTAATGTTCTATTTTCTGGAGATAACGTACCCCGTTTCTCTATTCTCTTAAGCTATCTAAACTCAAACAACTTCGTAGATTATACCTTTGTAAACAAAAATAAAACATATACCTTTTTCTACCTGCCTGAACCCTCTAGATTTTGGAAACTCTTATTTCATATTCTTATTTTCATGGCAATACAGTTATTCTAATAAGTTCTCTTTGTATCAGTACACAATTGGAAACATTGGTTACGTTATCAAGGCTTGGACTGAAATGCCACATTTGAGAATGATGGGCATAGAATTAGATAGGACCAGACAGTTTTAAGGAACTATATGGTTGATATAAAGAACCAGTGTTTACAAAGCCCTCTTGGAAGTTAGCCTGGAACTTAACTTACAGGTTACCAGCCTTACAGGTGACTAAGGAAGGTCACTGGTGGCAAGCTCAGGAACTTTAAGACATTTAGGGGACCTCAAGAAGAGAGGAATTCACCCAAACTGATAGATTACTGCAGGTGAAGTCTGGTAGTGAGTTCTTGGCTTGGCTTTCTGGCCTCAAGAGAGTTTTAAGTCCAGCAAAGAAAAATTGAAAAGGTCTATGTGGTCAGTTATCATTCTTGCTGCCTTTATGTAAATAATTAGGCCAAATTTAATTATATTAGACTTATTTTATAAATAAGGATAATCTTACTTTGCTATAATTGATCAAAATGGGGGTGACTGTAGAAAGAAATTTTATGATTGCAGAGAGAAATTTTTTTCAATAGAAAACTACAACCCAGGACTTCCCTGGTGGCACAGTGGTTAAGAATCTGCCTGCCAATGCAGGGGACGCAGGTTCGATCCCTGGTCCGGTAAGATCCCACATGCCATGGAGCAACTAAGCCCATGTGCCACAACTACTGAGCCTGCGCTCTAGAGCCCACAAGCCACAACCACTGAGCTCATGAGCCACAACTACTGAAGCCTGCATGGCTAGAGCCCGTGCTCCACCACAAGAAAAGCCACTGCAATGAGAAGCCCACGCACCACAACGAAGAGTAGCCCCCGCTCGCCACAACTAGAGAAAGCCCGCGTGCAGCAACGAAGACCCAACACAGCCAAAAATAAATAAATAAACACATAAAATTTATTTTTAAAGCCCAATAGAACATTCCATACCTTCTCACTGAAGCCCTAAACTGACCACCACCACCCTTGTTAAATTTGATATATAAACCTTTTATCACTGGCTATTGAGCACTCCCTCATGCATACCATGCAAGCTTAAATAAACTTTGTCTTTTCTCCTCTTAATCTGTCTACTGTCACAATCTGTAGTCACCAACCACTGGACCCAAGTTGGAAAAGTTTTCTTTCAGCAACATCAAGCAATGAAACAGGAACAAAATTAAAAAATAAAAGCAATGAAACAGAAAAGATATTCTTAATACAGTCTAGTTAATAAAAATAACCTCAACACTCTGAAGACAACGAACACCCTGGAGAGTAATATTTGGCTCTAGTGGGCTCTTCACTAATTTATAAAGCCTAACTGACAAGCCAGTGAATGCTTCACTACCCTAGCCATTTGTCATCCATTTTGTTTAGTTCTCAATTTCATATCTTTAGCCTTCTCCTTTAACTGAAAATTTCAATCCACAACATGAACTTGTAAAGCCTTTTAAAAGAGAAAAACAGATTTTATTTACGATCTTATTCCTTCATGCTGATAGCCCAGAAGGGCACACGCCTGAGGCAAAACTCATTTAGGGTGTGTGGTATGGGCATCCCCTGATTCTCTCTCTTCATAAAGCATCACTCCCATGGTCCCTCCAGGGCAGCTTTCCCAACTGTCCCACCTAGGGGATAAGCCTACTAATAAATAAAACTTATTTTTCATTCTCTGCTTCCCTCCACGTGCCACACGCACGCACACACACACAAACACACAAACACATCTCAAATCCATTTTGTTTTTACATGTAGTTGATGATGTTTAAACAGGACTTAGGTATTTTAGCATTATACTGAAAAAGAAAAATGAACGTTTGTTCCCTTGTTTTTCTTTGCTCCTTAGACGTAGTGTCAATCTCTGCAAAGTTTATGGTGAACTAAGGACTAAAAAGAGGGAGCAGAGAACAGAAAGCCAATAGGTCTTTTATTTGTCTGTCTCACTTGTGCTCCATGCATGGAATATAGTTGCCTGTTTTACTATTGAAGGGTCTGTAAAACATGGGTGGTATCTGAATCTCCTGGCCATTCAGACAACCGAAGTAACAGCAAGGAAATGCCAGGAATAAGAGTACTGTTTTATAAAAATCCACTTGTGGCCTTCATATACATTTTATCCAAAGACCTTTCCAGATGTAGACATTAAAGTCAGAGAAGAATTAAAGATGTCGGCAGAGAAAGAAAGAGAGATTTGTAGCCAATTTGAAAAAGAGGACAAGGCCTCCAAAGTTGGCAGGGTTTGCTGAAAGGGTGGTTTTAATTCCCATCAATGTCAAATTCCCAAAGTTAAATAGTAAGAGAAACACACAGGTTGCCTGGAGTTTCTATATATAGTGGATAAAAGAAAATTTTAAATCATCAACAAATGGAGAAAGGTGCTTTCTGTTAAAGGGATGATTTGTTTTATTTATAATCTACTAAACTTGAACTTGAAAATAACAACATAATCAAATGTGATTATTCACAATGAAATCTAGGGCTTTATTCCAGGAAAATGAAGAGGCTAATTTTGGAGATCCAGACATGTAGTCTGCTTCTGGAACTCTACCAGTAGACCCCAAGATATTGACATAGAACAGAAAGAAGACAAAAAGAGGGGTATCTGACAAAACAAAGACCCCAAAGCTATGAGTATGTCACTTATCTACATTACAAATTTAAACGTTTAGTTATTCATTTATCAAGTGCTTGAGTACCCCTGTTGTTCAAGCCAGAGAGCTTGATGATAAAGACCATGGGGTCTTTCAAGGGTCTTAGACACAACTGGGATAGAAATCCTGCAGTGTTCAGCTACATCTCCATATGCCAAGTTCCTTTGGCACATATCTTCCTAAAATTTTAATTCCCCAGGTTACCTTTCCTAACTTAAGCTAACAATGCTTTTCATCAAGCCTTCTGGAATTTATCCAGTTGTTGATCAAGTCTCCTACACCCTTAGCATACTTGAAACTTCGTTCTTCTCCAAAGAACCCCAAAGACACACACCCCCTCAACTCTCTCTGCCCCAATTAAAGCAACGAACCAATTATTAACTCTGTAGATAACTTAAGTCTCCAGGTAACACCTCTTAGAAAGAAGTGTCTTGAATGATGGATACAAATATTTTGGTCAATGAAGAGGTGAGCTAAACCATAAGGTGACCAAAAAAAAAAAAAAAAAAAAAGCTTTCTGGATTATACAGCAGTCTCTTAGAAGTCTACTTAGATTGTTCTCTGAGAGACTGACCAGTCCGAATGCCAGCACAAAAGAGAAAGCGTCTGTATAGCATCAACGGTGAATCCTAGTCACTCTCTAAATTCTGCCATGTAAAGAGTACTGTCTTGGAAGTTGGCTGGTTTTCTCTATAACTCCTATTTTTCTTGAACTCCAATAGCAGCCATCTGGAATTTTAATAACATGTAGTCACGCTTATATAGATAAGGTGGTATCCGTGAAAAAGTCAATACATGACAAATTCCTTTTCCAAAACTGAAAATTTTAGTTAGCGCTTTAGGATATTGAAAAAAGTTATTTAAAAAACCCCAGCTGCATATGACTTAGCTTCTTACAAGACTGTTATCATTGTGTCTAAAAGCTTATTCCACTGCAGATGGACATGGCTCTCAAAGACAAATAACTGAAACCTAACTTTATAAAGAGGAAAGTCTTACTTGTACATTACTTATGCAAATGTTTATGTTTAATTTAAAAAACACTAACTCTGTAACTGGTCTCTTCTTTTAGCTGTGGAGGACCCTTGTAATATATTCTGTATCCACTGGATCTAAATACAGATCCCTGAAGTAAATGAATTTCCTGAAGGAGTAAAGAGAATTAACACTTTACCACATAGCAGGATTTTAATATAATAATAGCTATGATTATTAAATACAAACCATATGCCAAGCACTATTTAGGAGTTTTACATATAGTATCACATATATTATATTACTAATTCTAGCTGAATTATAAATATTTTTCTTATTCTGTATATGAAGAAACTGAGGCTCAGAAAGATTAAGCAACTCACCCAACTTAACTAGTAAACTGTAATACTGGGAATTTTAACTAAAGTCTTTCTGCCTCCTAAATCCTATTATTTCCAGAGGAATAAACTGTCTCCTAAAATGCACAAACTCACTAAAATGGTCCAAACCTCATTTTCAGTAACCAACAGAATGATTTCTTCTTTTAAGCAGGAAGATGGGAATTGCTGACATTTCTTTGTACTTATTGTTCCCCAAATACCCCAGGATCTTTTACATCTCAATGCTCTGGCTCAAGGTGCTTCTGGTTGTGATATCCTCTACAACCCCACCTTTTCTCCAACTCCTTCAGAACACAGCACAGGAAACTAGTGGTTTCCTCCTGTTTATCTACATAGTGCCATTTTTATATCTGTTATGGGTGATTAAAACTACAGATTAAGGAGTCAAAATAACCTGTGTTCAGTACTAACTCTTTCCACTTCCCTAAGTAAGATCTTGGGCAAGTTAGTCATCCACTCTAAGCCTCAATTTTGTCATTTCTGGTATAGAGATAAGATTATCTCCCCGCTGGATTGTAGTGAGGATTAAATGAGGAACTCAGAACAAAATATCCTATGTATCCTCTATAGCACATTTTTCCAGGCTATCAGATTCTAGTCCAGTTAAATGACTTGGAGCTACTTAGCAACTCTTCATAAGTGGTATACTACGGACAGATATGTAAATTATGTCCTGTCAAATAGTAATTTAATTGACATCCCCCCTCCTTCCTAGGGGAGTGGGGAAAAAATCTAGTTTTGCCTAGTCTCAATTTACAATTCATACCATGCCTTTACATCACATTAATTTGTGCTGCTTTGATTTTTCCTTTGAATGGGTTGTATCTGCCTAGTTGTCTCACATAATATGAGTAAAATTAATTCTTTAACGTGTGTTCGTCTTTGTTTCTGTAGGAGGGTAACAATTTGACTTTTTTGGAAAATTACATTTTAACAGTACTATCATCATCATCACGACAACTCCCAATCTTGATCTTTTCTAAACTCCATATTCCTTATATTCAAGCCTACTAGAATAGTCACTTGAATGTCCCAATAAATGGTTTTCTTTACTTAGAAAACTTGTTCCTCCTTATAGTAAGTAGCCAGTCTCCAAGATGACCCGCAATGATCCTGTCTCCCCAGACTTTTTGAAGAGTCTAGGGTGGCTGTTTTGCAAAATTACTCATTAGAGTAGGTTTATGATTTTGGGGCAGAAATATCATATATGAGGCAGAGATGTCAATTTGTCTATTGACGATGCTGAGTTTGATCATTTGATTAAGGTGGTATCCATTACTGACTCTCAATGCTTCTGTTGCTGGGCATTCTCATCCACCAAAGCTACCTAGCGTCTATTTCTCCACCTCTGACTATATTTATCCCAAATCTTTTCTAGCCTCTCCAGACTCCAAATCCTCTTTCCTACCCCTCAGTCTCTGCAGGGAATCTATGTCCTACTTCATTACTAAAATCCAAAAATGACTCCCTCAACCTCATCTTTACTTCTGATTTTCCTTACAGATATAACAACCAAATGCAATGTTGTGGTCTATGATCAGATCCTGGTTTGAATAAACCAGCAATAAAAGACATTTCTGGGGGCAATTAGGGGACCATTGAATATTAAGGAATTATTGTTACTTGTGTTGGTCGTATAATCATATTGTGTTATGTAGTTTAGAGACACACACTAAAGTTAAAATGAAATATCATGGCATATACTTTAAAGTACTCCAGAAAAAAAAAAAAGGAAAGAAAATATAAAAAAATATTAACAATTGATAAATTAGGTGAAGGGTTACTATTCTCTACTTTTCTTACGTTTGAACATTTTCATAATAACTCAAAGTTTTGTTTCTATCTTTAAAAAAAACTGAAGCACAGATTAAGTGACTGGCTCAAGATCACAAGCCATAAATGGGATTTAACCAACTAGGATTCTAACCCAGTCAAGGCTCCAAGTCCGTGCCCTCAGCTTCTTGTGCTACACTGTCTCTTGTTCCATTGATCACAGTTTGTGAGCCATTAGTACTTGGGGTGGAGGAAAAAAGAAGATAGAGGCACAGCAGAGATTAACAAATTAATATATGTAAAGCACTTAAAACAGTGCCTGGCATATAGTAAGAACAATGTAAGTGTTAACTATTATAGACCACCTGTTCCACAGAAAATTATTACGGTTGCTATGGTGTAGGGGGTCAGGGAGAAGAGCTTCCATGGACTGAATAAGTTTGAGAAACCCTAAGTCAAAGAAAGTCAAACATGTTTCTCTGTGCAGAATGTCTTTGTGTCTTTAATATGTTAACACCCATTTCCAAGAAAGAAATCTAGTATGTGGCATTTTCCAATTCTAAATGATCAATAAATGCTTTTTTCTTCCAAAAAAATAACCTGAGGTACTGATATTCTGTGGGACAAGCTTTAGGATTCCCTGATTTACATGAAGAAATCAGGTTCTCCACAATAAGGCAACATTTTATTTCAATGCTTAGAAAAAAAGAATCAAATGATAAATCCATAACATTTTCCTCGACAAACACAATGTTCACTTTCAAATGTTTGTTATCAGTATGCCTAACAAACAGTCTTTCTGAAGTTTGCTAACATGTATGACTATTGGCTCTATCTATGTCCCTCTCCAAGGTTGAGTATCATGAGATCTCATGTCATCTACCTGAGAGTCAAGTCTTCTCTTTCCTACCTGTGCACCATGAGAACTCTCCTCCCTGCTGATAAGTCAGACCACTCCCCTCTCCTCTCCCCACACAAAACAGGTCTCTTATAAAAAAGAAAAATATAATTTTGATGTACTAAGAAAATGAGATGGCAATCCTCACCATCTAACTGGTGAGCACTCCCCTCCTTACTTCCTGAAATGCAGTTCTTATAAAAGCAAAATCTTTATTTTAAATTTTGAATCTTTTTCTCTTGCAACATGACTTAGCACGTAAGTGATATATAATTTGTTATATATTTTGTTTGCTGCTGATGTAATTTGTTTTCAAGTCTTATTTTTGCTTTGTTTGAAGAAAAACATAATCAAGGAGAACATTTGTCAAATTTCAAAGGAACCTAACAGAATACATGTAAGAGTGGAATTTAAGAATTTTAAGGTGAGAAGTCATTTAGCAACCTGAATTACCGACCCATGGGTATGGTATTTTAGGTATTTTAAGAATCATTAATGTTTTAAATATACAAAGTCATTAAAATCCATGGTAGCCCACATTCTATTTCTTATCAAATTGCCATATTTATGGAATATAATCAAACATACAGAAAAAAATGACCAGGTTTAAGAAAAGATCTTATAAATGTGTACCTAACAAAAACAAATGTCACAAAGATGTAACAAAACGCCTGAATTATAACTAAAATCAACTCAAATATTAAATATTTAACACACATCCTGGAGCTGTCGGCATGCGGGTGGCCTGGCCGGGGCTCCGACTGTAGCTGTGTCAGCGTGTTATGATGCCGTCTCGTACCAATCTGGATACTGGAATCCCCAGTAGTAAAGTGAAATACTCAAGGCTCTCCAATACAGATGATGGCTACATTGACCTTCAGTTTAAGAAAAGCCCTCCTGGGCTTCCCTGGTGGCACAGTGGTTAAGAATCCATCTGCCAATGCAGGGGACATGGGTTTGAGCCCTGGTCCGTGAAGATCCCACATGCCGTGGAGCAACTAAGCCCGTGCACCACAACTACTGAGCCTGCACTCTAGAGCCCGCGAGCCAAAACTACTGAGCCTGAGTGCCACAACTACTGAAGCCCACGTGCCTAGAGCCCATGCTCCACAACAAGAAAAGGCCAGCAACGAAGAGTAGCCCCCGCTCGCCACAACTAGAGAAAGCCCACGTGCAGCAACAGAGACCCAACGTAGACAAAAATAAAAATAAATAAAATAAATAAATTTATAGTTTCCTTCTAGCTCTTCTTTATATGCATATATGATTTGTGATTCTAGTTATAGTCAGAGTATAAATATATATTAAAGCAAAGTAAACATTTAGACGCTTAAGACTCTTTGGCAATTGCAATTAGATTCTATTCTGATATGTTGTCTGTCATGAAAGATATTTAATAACACTTTCACACAATCAAGCAGTCCCTAGAATTTTCATAAATAAACCACCAAATCAAAAAGTAACAGCAATGCACCCATTACAATGGACAAAATCCAGAACACTGACACACCAAATGCTGGCAAAGACGTGAAGTGATGTAAAATTTCAGTCATTGCTGTTGGGAATGCAAAATACTACAGCCTCTCTGAAAGACAGTTTGGCGGTTTCTTACAATACCAAACATACTCCAAAACAAACAAACAAACAAACAAAAAACATACTTTTAACCATACAATCCAGCAACTGCACTCCTTGGTATTTACCCAAATGAGCTGAAAACTTATGTCCACACAGAAAACTGCACAAGGATATTTATAGTAGCTTTATTCATAATTGCCAAAACTTGGAAGCAACAAATATGTCCTTCAGCAGCTGAATGGATAAACTGTGGCACATCCACACAATGCAATATTATTCAATACAAAAAAGAAATGAGCTTTCAAGCCGTGAAAAGACATGGAGGAAACTTAAATGAATATTACTAAGTGAAAGAAGCCAATCTGAAAAGGCTATACACTCTATGATTCCAATTATAAGACATTCTAGAAAAGGCAAAACCATGGAGACAAAAATAAATAAATAAATAAA
Source organism: Hyperoodon ampullatus (assembly GCF_949752795.1). Classification (NCBI taxonomy): domain Eukaryota; kingdom Metazoa; phylum Chordata; class Mammalia; order Artiodactyla; family Ziphiidae; genus Hyperoodon; species Hyperoodon ampullatus. Next base: position 36,995,465 of record NC_136928.1, read on the forward strand.
TAAAATTTTAAAACAGTGGTTGCCAAGGAGAAGAGGGAGGGAGAGATGAACAAGTGAGCCCTAAAGTAAACTATGGTCTCTGGGTGATAATGATGTGCCAGTGTAGGTTCATCTATTGTAACAAATGTACCGTTCTGGAGGGGATATGGAGAATAGAGGAGGCTGTGCCTATGTGGGAACAGGAAGTATATGAGAACTCTCTGTACTTTCTGCTGTAAACTTAAAACTGCTCTAAAAAATTAAGTCTATTTACATTTTTTAAAAAGTAACAGTTCTGGGGCTTCCCTGGTGGCGCAGTGGTTGGGAGTCCGCCTGCCGATGCAGGGGACACAGGTTCGTGCCCCGGTCCAGGAAGATCCCACATGCCGTGGAGCGGCTGGGCCCATGAGCCATGGCCGCTGAGCCTGCATGTCCAGAGCCTGTGCTCCGCAACGGGAGAGGCCACAACAGTGAGAGGCCCGCGTACCGCAAAAAAAAAAAAAAGTAACAGTTCTGTGTTTCACTGATCTTAGCTACTATAAAGAAAATTAAATGCACGTTTTCATATCAGGAGACATACGTGGTCAAAAGAAAAATTTTAGTCTCTTTTTTTTTTTTTTGGCTGCATTGGGTCTTTGTTGCTGCACACGGGCTTTTTCTTCCTCTAGCTGCAGCGAGCGGGGGCTACTCTTTGTTGTACGCAGGCTTCTCGTTGCAGTGGCTTCTCTTGTCGTGGAGCACGGGCCCTAGGCGCGTGGGCTTCAGTAGTTGTGGCTCTCGGGTTCTAGAGCACAGGCTCAGTAGTTGTGGCATATGGGCTTAGTTGCTCCACGGGATGCGGGATCTTCCCAGACCAGGGCTCAAACCCGTGACCCCTGCATTGGCAGGCGGATTCTTAACCACTGAGCCACCAGGGAAGTCCCTTAGTCTTGTTTTTTAAGGGGAACAGGAGACAGAGTTGTTTCGCCGGAGCGGACATTGTTACCTACTTCTTTAGTCAAAAGATAAGAACAAGCCAGTATCGCCGCTCAAACACATGTCCAACTCCCGTTCTGTTTACTGCTTGCTCTCCCTGTGCAAAAAATAACTTGGATTTGGTAGACTTCAGAATGAGGACATTCCACAGGTTTTGATTATGTGAATCTGAAAATGTCAAATTCATTAGCTAAAAGATTCTGATGGCTATTAAATTCTCAAGAAGCAGTTTATACATAAACTAAACAGTAAGCATGAAGATTAATTTCCTCTTCAAACATGAATAACAATTTATGTCCCCCCTAAATTCATATGTTGAAGCCCTAACCTCCAATGCGATGATCTGCAGATGGGGCCTTTGGGAGGTAATTAAGGTTAGATGAGGTGATGAGGGTAGGGCCCTCATAATGGAATTAGTGCCTTTATAAGACAAGACACCAGAGAGTTTATCCTCTCTATCCCTGCATACATGCACAAAGAACAGTTTATGCGAGCACACAGTGAAATGGCAGTGCCTATAAGCCAAAAGAGGACTCAGAATGAAACCTACCTTGCTGGCACCTTGAGCTCAGACTTCCCAGGCTCCAGAACTGTGAGAAATAAATTTCTATTGTTTAAGCCTCCCAGTTTATGGTATTTTGTTATGGCAGCCAAAGCAGGCTAAGACATAGTGGAAACTAAAAGCAATTCTAATGGCTTGCCCCAATTAGAGCCTGATCCAAACCAATGACTCAGGCCCAATACTTCCAGATTTATACCCATTAATTTTTTTAAAATTTTTAAATTTATTTTTCACTGCGTTGGGTCTTCATTTCTGCGCGTGGACTTTTTTCTCTAGTTGCAGCGAGTGGGGGTTACTCTTCGCTGTGGTGCGTGGGCTTCTCATTGTGGTGGCTTCTCTTGTTGTGGAGCACTGGCTCTAGGCACATGGGCTTCAGTAGCTGTGGTACACGGACTCAGTAGTTGTGGCTCTCAGGCTCTAGGGCGCAGGCTCAGTAGTTGTGGTGCACAAGGCTTAGTTGCTCCATGGCATGTGGGTTCTTCCCAGACCAGGGCTCAAACCCGTGTCCCCTGCATTGGCAGGCAGATTCTTAACCACTGCACCACCAGGAAGTCCCCCCATTAATTTTTTAAGTAAGTTTACTATCAATGAATACAAATTCACAATAGGAGAGAAAATAAAAGCAAAAGGTAGTGTACTATGGGAATCAAAATTCAGTATTTCTTTTTTTTTTTTTTTTTTTGCGGTACGTGGGCCTCTCACTGTTGTGGCCTCTCCCGTCACGGAGCACAGGCTCCGGACACGCAGGCCCAGCGGCCATAGCTCACGGGCCCAGCCGCTCTGCGGCATGTGGGATCCTCCCAGACCAGGGCACGAACCCGTGTCCCCTGCATCAGCAGGCGGACTCTCAACCACTGCGCCACCAGGGAAGCCCAGTATTTCATACTGTGGAAAAATCTTTATAATTCAGGATCCATCTCCCATCTTGTGGATCATACAGCTTACTTTGCTTCCTTCTGCTGCACTCATGTGACCATTTTGTTGTTTACTGAAAGTCTGAGCTGAGTAAGTAGCAACAGAATGTTGTGAAATTCAAACAGATTAAATTTGATCCTTCTAAACAACTTTAATGATGAAAATGAAGCCTTATCATTGGTGGGCCGGGTGTTATAAACTAGTAAACTTCAGGCTCCGTGTGAAATTCACAGTGTCTTACATGAATCATATTCCTCCCAGTACTTAGCAGGATACTTTGCACACAGTTAAATGAATATAGGAATAAACGAAAGAAAAATGTCTACTACCATACTTGTTTCATGACCTGATTAAAATAAACACTTCAATTCTGCATTACCTATCATCCAGTCTACCTACCTAGTCAGAGAAAATTAATGAATATGACTAACCTGATGGAGTGTTAAAAGGGTTTACAATTTAATAATGAAAAAATCTTGACAGATATTCTATGAAAAGTGGTGTTTTTTGTTTTCAAATCCACTAATCAAGCCAGCTTTCAAATCTTAATATTCTAAATGCCTGAAAGAACAGCCTAGTATCTGCTTCTGCAAAGATCTCTTGAGGCTAGATATCTTGGAAGGAATTTGCTGCTTTCTATATTACTCTAGTCTAATTTCAGAACATTATATTAGGATTATGTTAAATTACACAGTTACTCAACGAAAAGATCTACAATTTTAGTGATTCTGGAACAAATTAAGATGGTTAATTCAGAAATCATGCAAAGTCAATAGTGATTCTATGAATTTGATTCTAATCATTTTCCTCCAAACAGATGTTTACCCCCACCTTAACCTTCTCCTACATAGGTAATAAACAATCTTTAGCCAGATGTCTATATGGTATCTTTAAAAGTAATTATAGTTAATAGTATCTCTGGAATTGCTCCACATTTGTTTATTTTAATCAAATTCAAGTTGCATAAAACTGCAAAAGGGGAAAAAATTAAACTTCACAAACTTTTGAAAGATAATAAGATAGCCACAAAGCTATAAAAAATAGGAGGGAAACAGAACCAAAAAAACAGACTAAGAATTTAAGATTCTGTCTTCAGGGCAAATCTTTAGAATACTTCCTGCATTGGCCCAGATTCCTCCAAAAAAATAATCCCATGTCATTGTTAAACACCAAAAATTACCAAGTTTTCTAATGTCATAATATGAAACATTATAAGCCAAGACCTGGTCATTTTCTGTATTAAAAAGGCTATAGGGACTACTTCTCTGGTGGCGCAGTGGATAAGATTCCACACTCCCAATGCAGGGGGCCCAGGTTCGATCCCTGGTCAGGGAACTAGTTACCACATGCATGCCGAAACTAAGAGTTTGCATGCCACAGCTAAGGAGCCCGCAAGCTGCAACTAAGGAGCCTACCTGCCACAAGGAAGGCCCAGCAAAACCAAATAAATAAATAAATAAATAATTTTTAAAAGGCTATAAACCTAATTATTACCTCCTACATTTCTTCTTGTGCAGTCTGTTATTAAAGTGGTAATAAATATAATTTTCAAGTCCAAACACTCTACAGAACACATTATAAGAAAAAAATTGTAAAGTTAAATAAGGGTTCAAAAAAAACTAATTTTCCAGTTTGTACCTATAGAATGAAGAAAACATAGTAAGTTAACAAAAGAAACAAAGGAAGCAGTAGCACTGCCAATTTTGGACATCTTCTTAGATACCAAGATGAAAAAAATTCATGCAAAACAGGTAGGTAAACCAATGTTCACAGCAGCATTATTTATAATTGGCAAGGTATGGAAGCAACCTAAGTGCCCATCAACAGATGAATGGATAAAGAAGATGTGGTATATACATATGTGTGTGTGTATATACACACACACACACTGCAATACCACTCAGCCATAAAAAAGAATGAAATTTTGCCATTTACAGCAACACAGATGGACTTGGAGGGCATCATGCTAAGTGAAATAAGTCAGACAGAGAAAGACAAATACTATATGATATCACTTATATGTGGAATCTAAAATATAGAACAAACTAGTGAATAAAACAAAAAAGAAGCAGATTCACAGATACAGAGAATAAACTAGTTGTTACCAGTGATGTGGGGGAGAAGGGGCAAAATTAGGGTAGTGGGGGAAAAAAGGGGGTATTATGGGATTATATGAAATCGTGTGTGAAACTTTTAAAAACTGTAAAGAACTATAGAATTACAGGGCTTCCCTGGTGGTGCAGTGGTTGAGAATCTGCCTGCCAGTGCAGGGGACACAGGTTCAAGCCCTGGTCTGGGAAGATCCCACATGCCGCAGAGCAACTGGGCCTGTGAGCCACAACTACTGAGCCTGCGCGTCTGGAGCCTATGCTCCGCAACAAGAGAGGCCACGACAGTGAGAGGCCCACGCACCGCAATGAAGAGTGGCCCCTGCTCGCCGCAACTAGAGAAAGCCCTCGCACAGAAACGAAGACCCAACACAGCCAAAAATAAATTAATTAATTAATTTAAAAAAAAAGAACTATAGAATTTAAAGAATCTTTCATTCAATAAAAGAAAAACAAAAAAGAATGTGTGCGCGCACACACACACACAAACCAGGTAGGTAAAGAAGGGTAAAGCAAACTCATCAATCACCCCTCCCCTCAAAATAAGTCTAGGTTGGTTTAATTCTAAGAAACAATGACCAATTGGATATATTTACGTAACACTTTAATGCTTCTATAAATGACTAAACTCAAGAATTTAACACATTTTAAACGATTACAAATGTTTATCTCAAGTATTATTATTAAAGATAGAAAATATATTTCTGAGTAAACCCAGGATTTTCTCTACTAAAAATCTTTTAGGCTTAGGATTTCCTCTATTCACTGGAGAAGCAAAGAGTGATTTGGATCTGTTGTTAGGTGGCTATTTATGCCACAAGGAGAGCACCTAATGTTCAGGGTGCTTCCAAATTACACTCTTTACTACTAGAAGTTCATGGTTACTAACTGGCTTTCAATCTGCCAAGTTACTTTTTTTTTTATTTTATTTTTTTTTTTTATTTTTTTTTTTTTATTTTTATTTTTTTCTTTATCACAAATTTAATCAGTTATATGTATACATATGTTCCCATATCCCCTCCCTTTTGCGTCTCCCTCCCACCCTCCCTATCCCCCGATAACTTACTCATCTTCTATGTTTTTCCCGTTTGGGGTAGGACTTCTGTCTCTGTCAGCAAGCGGAAAAAAAAAAATCCATGATGAGGTACAATGAAAGTTTCCTCCTATTAAACACTCCAAGCAAGACATTAGCCTCTAACTTCATGGAGAAAGAATTTTGCCTTTTTAAAAAGAACATTTTGTGGCCAGCTCAGGGATGTAAGTGTGGGAAAGTCTCCAGAAGCAATTACAAAATTTAAAAAATACCCCTTCTTCCCTTTCTCTTGACAGACCATAAAGCCTTCTTTTGGGAAAGAGCACATGATTAGTGTAGTATCCAAACCAAGTGCCTAAATTAATATTTATGTAAAAAAAAATACTGTACAAGAAACAGAATTGTGGGACTTCCCTGGTGGTGCAGTGATTAAGAATCCACCTGCCAATGCATCAAACACAGGTTCGATTCCTGGTCCGGGAAGATCCCATGTGCCACAGAGTAACTAAGCCTGTGCGCAACAACTACTGAACCTGCACTCCAGAGCCCGTGAGCCACAACTACTGAGCCCACGTGCCACATCTACTGAAGCCCGCACGCTCTAGGGCCCGCGTGCCACAACTACTGAGCCCACGTGCTGCAACTACTGAAGCCTGCATGCCTAAGCCTGTGCTTGCAACGAGAGAAGCCACCACAATGAGAAGCCCATGCACCACAACAAACAGTAGCCCTTGCTCACTGCAACTAGAGAAAGCCCACACGAAGCAACAAAGACCCAATGCAGCAAAAAACAAAAAAAACAAAAAAAAGAAAGAAACAGAATTGCTTAGAGGTCATCTTTTATTATAACCAGAGCCCCACTACCAGATGAAGTTCATAGGTCTGCAATAGGAGACACAGTCCTGACCCTGTGGAAATATAAATGACTTAATAATAAAGGAAAAATAAGAACAAGAGAAAAGAGATAGTGTTGCAGTTGTTCAGTCAGGGACGAAAATGAGTCCAACACACGAGACGTATGCGTTAAAGCACAGTGGTAGAGGGCTGTTGCTCGCTCAGGCAAAACAGCAAAGCCCTCAGTCCACTATGGCGTATTTATTTAAGCTTTATCTAATACAAAAAGGTTCTTTTTAGCACAGGCTGTGTCATCCTTGAACATCTAAGCAATGCACCTCCTTATTTTCTTATGTTCCCAATTATACCAAGGACATGCGTGGATCAGTGCCCAGAGCAATCAGTACTGCTTGCAGTCCTGAAACATTCTCACGCACCCAGCTTGTTAGGTGAGCCGATTCTTGGGTCACGTCTTTTCCCACGTCCTCAGTTACCCTGCTACAAGATAGGTTCAAGATGGTGGAGTAGAAGGACGTGCACTCAATCCCTCTTGCGAGAGCACTGGAATCACAGCTAACTGCTGAACAATCATCGACAGGAAGACACTGGAACTCACCAAAAAAGATACCCCACATCCAAAGACAGAGGAGAAGCCGCAATGAGAAGATATAAGGGGTGCAATCACAGTAAAATCAATCCTATAGCTGCTGGGTGGGTGACTCACAAACTGGAGAACAGTTATACCACATAGGTCCACCCACTGGCGTGAAGGTTCTGAGCCCCACGTCAGGCTTCCCAACCTGGGGGTCCAGCAACAGGAGAAGGAATTCCTAGAGAGCCAGACTTTGAAGGCTAGAGGGATTTGATTGCTGGACTTCAGCAGGACTGGGGGAAACAGAGACTCTACTCTTGGAGGACACACACAAAGTAGTGTGTGCACTGGGACCCAGGGGAAGGAGCAGTGACCCCAGGGGAGACTGAACCAGACCTACCTACTAGTGTTGGAGGGTCACCTGCAGAGGCAGGGGGTGGCCGTGGCTCACTGTGGGGACAAGGACACTGGCAGCAGAAGTTCTGGGAAGTACTCCTTGGCGTGAGCCCTCCCAGAGTCTGCCATTAGCCCCACCAAAGAGAAGGGTAGGCTCCAGTGCTGGGTCACCTCAGGTCAAACAACCAACAAGGAGGGAACCCAGCCCCACCCATCCAGCAGACAAGTGGATAACAGTTTTACTGAGATCTGCCCACCAGAGCAACATTCAGCTCTACCCACCACGAGTCCCTTCCATCAGGAAGCTTGCACAAGCCTCTTAGATAGCCTCATCCACTAGAGGACAGACAGCAGAAGCAAGAAAAACTACAATTCTGCAGCCTGTGGAAGGAAAACCACATTCACAGAAAGACAGACAAAATGAAAAGGCAGAGGACTTTGTACCAGATGAAGGAACAAGATAAAACCCCAGAAAAACAACTAGATGAAGTGGAGATAGGCAGGTTCCCAGAAAAATAATTCAGAAATGATAGTGAAGATGATCCAGGACCTCGGAGAAAGAATGGAGGCAAAGATCAAGATGCAAGAAATGTTTAACAAAGACCTAGAAGAATTAAAGAACAAACACCTAGAAGAATTAAAGAGCAAACAAACAGAGATGAACGATACAATAACTGAAATGAAAAATACACTAGAAGGAATCAATAGCAGAATGACTGAGGCAGAAGAACAGATAAGTGACCTGGAAGACAGAATGGTGGAATTCACTGCTGTGGAACAGAATAAAGAAAAAAGAATGGAAAGAAATGAAGACAGCCTAAGAGACCTCTGGGACAACATTAAACACAACAACATTTGCCTTGTAGGGGTCCCAGAAGGAGAAGAGAGAGAGAAAGGACCCGAGAAAATATCTGAGGAGATTATAGTCGAAAACTTCCCTAACTTGGGAAAGGAAATAGCCACCCAAGTCCAGGAAGCACAGAGAGTCCCATACAGGATAAACGCAAGGAGAAACATGCCGAGACACACAGTAATCAAATTGGAAAAAATTAAAGACAAAGAAAAATTACTGAAAGCAGCAAGGGAAAAATGACAAATAACATACAAGGGAACTCCCATAAAGTTAACAGCTGATTTCTCAGCAGAAACTCTACAAGCCAGAAGGGAGAAATACAAAGGATCTACAAGCCAGAAGGGAGAAATACAAAGGATCATAAGAGACTACTACAAGCAACTCTATGCTAATAAATCGGAGAACCTGGAAGAAATGGACAAATTCTTAGAAAGGTATAATCTTCCAAGACTGAACCAGGAAGAAATAGAAAATATGAACAGACCAATCACAAGCAATGAAATCGAAACTGTGATTAAAAATCGTCCAACAAAAGTCCAGGACCAGATGGCTTCACAGGTGAATTCTATCAAACATTTAGAGAAGAGTTAACACCCATCCTTCTCAAACTCTTCCAAAAAACTGCAGAGGAAGGAACACTCCCAAACTCATTCTATGAGGCCACCATCACCCTGATACCAAAACCAGACAGAGATACTACAAAAAAAGAAAATTACAGACCAATATCACTGATGAATATGGATGCAAAAATCCTCAACAAAATACTAGCAAACAGAATCCAGCAACACATTAAAAGGATCATACACCATGATCAAATGGGATTTATCCCAGGGATGCAAGGATTCTTCAATATATGCAAATCAATCAATGTGAAACACCATATTAACAAACTGAAGAATAAAAACCATATGATCATCTAATAGATGCAGAAACAGCTTTTGACAAAATTCAACACCCATTTATGATAAAAACTCTCCAGAAAGTGGGCAGAGAAGGAACCTACCTCAACATAATAAAGGCCATATATGACAAACCCACAGCAAACATCATTCTCAATGGAGAAAAACTGAAAATATTTCCTCTAAGATCAGGAACGAGACAAGGATGTCCACTCTCACCACTATTATTCAGCAGAGTTTTGCAAGTCCTAGCCATGGCAATCAGAGAAGAAAAAGAAATAAAAGGAATACAAATTGGAAAAGAGGAAGTAAAACTGTCACTGCAGATGACATGATACTACACATAAAGAATCCTAAAGATGCCACCAGAAAATTACTAGAGCTAATCATTGAATTTGGTAAAGTTGCAGGATACAAAATTAATGCACAGAAATCTCTTGCATTTGCATACACTAACAACGAAAGATCAGAAAGAGAAATTAAGGAAACAATCCCATTCACCACTGCAACAAAAAGAATACAATACGTAGGAATAAACCTACCTAAGGAGGTAAAAGACCTGTACTCCGAAAACTATAAGACACTGATGAAAGAAATCAAAGGTGACACAAACAGATGGAGAGATATACCATGTTCTTGGATTGGAAGAATCAATATTGTGAAAATGACTATACTACCCAAAGCAATCTACAGATTCAAGGCTATCCTTATCAAATTACCAGTGGCATTTTTTACAGAATTAGAACAAAAAAATCTTAAAATTTGAATGGAGACACAAAAGAGCCCAAATAGCCAAAGCCGTCTTGAGGGAAAAAGGTGGAGCTGGAGGAATCAGACTCCCTGACCTCATAATATACTACAAAGCTACAGTAATCAAGACAATATGGTACTGGCACAAAAGCAGAAATACAGATCAATGCAACAGGATACAAAGCCCAGAGATAAACCCACGTACCTATAGTCAACTAATCTATGACAAAGGAGGCAAGGATATACAATGGAGAAAAGACAGTCTCTTCAATAAGTGGTGCTGGGAAAACCGGACAGCTACATGTAAAAGAATGAAATTAGAACACACCCTAACACCATACACAAAAATAAACTCAAAATGGCTTAGAGACCTAAATGTAAGACCAGACACTATAAAACTCTTAGAGGAAAGCATAGGAAGAACACTCTTTGACATAAATCACAGCAAGATCTTTTTTGATCCACCTCCTAGAGTAATGGAAATACAAAAATAAACAAATGGGACCTAATGAAACTTAAAAGCTTTTGCACAGCAAAGGAAGCTACCAACAAGACGAAAAGACAACCCTCAGAATGGGAGAAAATATTTGCAATGAATCAACGGACAAAGGATTAATCTCCATAATATATAAACAGCTCATGCAGCTCAATATTAAAAAAACAAACAACCCAATCCAAAAATGGGCAGAAGACCTAAATAGACATTTCTCCAAAGAAGACATACAGATGGCCAAGAGGCACATGAAAAGCTGCTCAACATCACTAATTATTAGAGAAATGCAAATCAAAACTACAATGAGGTATCACCTCACACCAGTTAGAATGGGCATCATCAGAAAATTTACAAACAACAAATGCTGCAGAGGGTGTGGAGAAACGAGACCCCTCTTGCACTGTTGGTGGGAATGTAAATTGATACAGCCACTATGGAGAACAGTATGGAGGTTCCTTAAAAAAGTAAAAGTAGAATTACCATATAACCCAGCAATCCCACTACTGGGCATTTATCCAGAGAAAACCATATACCAAAAAGATACATGCACCCCAATGTTCGTTGCAGCACTATTTACAATAGCCAGGTCATGGAAGCAACCTAAATGCCCATTGACAGATGAATGGATAAAGAAGATGTGGTACCTATATACAATGGAATATTACTCAGCCATAAAAAGGAACGAAACTGGATCATTTGTAGAGACATGGATGGATCTAGAGACTGTCACACAGAGTGAAGTAAGTCAGAAAGAGAAAAACAAATATCATATATTAATGCATATATGTGGAACCTAGAAAAATGGTACAAATGAACCAGTTTGCAGGGCAGAAATAGAGAAACAGATGTAGAGAACAAATATATGGACACCAAGGGCGGGGAGAATGGCGGGAGTGGTGGTGGTGGTGGTATGAATTGGGAGATTGGGATTGACATATATACACTAATATGTATAAAATAGATAACTAATAAGAACCTGCTATATAAAAAAATTAATTAAATTAAATTCAAAAATTCAAAAAAAATAGAACAAGAGAAAAGATAAATACTGCACTAGCTATACTAGGTCATCAGACCATTAAAGAACTATTGGAAAGGCTGTAAAATGTACAATGAGAGATAACAGAGTTATAAAAGTTGAGGAAAAGAATACACAAACATATTTAATTATCTGCAGCTTCAAAGCAGAACACATCTCAGTTATATAGGAGTTCAAAAGAAATACAACTCAGGGACTTCCCTGGTGGCGCAGTGGTTAAGAATCTGCTTGCCAATGCATCGAACACAGGTTCGAACGGGTCTGGGAAGATCCCACATGCCGCAGAGCAACTAAGCCCGTGTGCCACAACTCCTGAGCCTGGGCTCTAGAGCCAGTAGCCACAACTGCTGAGGCCCGTGCACCTAGAGCCTGTGCTCCGCAACAAGAGAAGCCACTGCAATGAGAAGCCTGCCCACCACAAAGGAGAGTGGCCCCCACGCGCCACAGCTAGAGAAAGCCCGCGTGCAGCAACAAAGACCCAACGTAGCCAAAAATAAAAATAAAATAAATAATTAAAGTTATAAAAAGAAAAGTAGTATCTTCTATCCATAATAAGGCAAAAACTGGAAACTTCTCAAATCCCCAACAACAGTAGAATGGATAAGCATATTGTGATATATTCAAACACTGGTGTATTCAGCAGGTGTTGGCAAATTTTTCCTATAAAGGGCTGACAGTAAGTATTTTAGGCTTTGCCAATCATCCCATCTCTATTGCAATTACTTAACGCTGCCCTTGTAGAGCAAAAGCAACCATACACTTTATTATGGACACTGAAACTTGAATTTCATATAATTTTCGTGTGCCACAAAAAATTCTTTTTCTTAAACCATTAAAAAAAGTAGAAACTATTCTTAGCTCACTGGCTGTACAAAAAGAGGCAGGGGACCAGATTTAGCCTATGGGGCATAGTTTACTGACCCCTCCTCTACAGCAATAAGAATGAATGACTCTACAACTATATGCAATAATGCTGAATCTCATAAACATGTTGAGTGAAAGAAACCAGACACAAGAGTATGTACTATAAGATTCCATTTATATAAAGTTTACAAACAGGGCTTCCCTGGTGGCGCAGTGGTTGAGAGTCCACCTGCCGATGCAGGGGACGCGGGTTCGTGCCCCGGTCTGGGAAGATCCAACATGCCGCGGAGCTGCTGGGCCCGTGAGCCATGGCCGCTGAGCCTGTGCATCCGGAGCCTGTGCTCCGCAACGGGAGAGGCCACAACAGTGAGAGGCCCGTGTACCGAAAAAAAAAAAAAAGAAGTTTACAAACAGGCAAAACTAAACTATGGTATTACAAGTTGGTAAAGTGCTTTCCTTGGACGTGGGTGCCTAGTGACAGGAAGAGGGCATAAGGAGGGCTCCAGAGTGCTAGTAGTATTTGGTTTCTTGATCAGGGTGCTGGTTATATGGGTATGTTCAGTTTGTGAAAATTCATTAAGCTGCACACATGTGATTTGTGTACCTTTCTTTATGTATGCTATATTCAATTAACAAATGTCTGAAAATAAAATTTAAGTGCTTTTTCTAGGGAACTAGCTGAAAAGCCAGAAAAGATACAAAGATCCGCTGACTCTAGGGACAGATAATTAAAGAGATCTAAAGGAGAGTACATCTCATGCATGATATATGTATAGGAGTGGAATCCTCAATAGAAAAATTAAGTCACTTTATATCTCTATACCAAGAAATTTATTATACGCCAAGCAAATCTGGATGGTAAAAAAATAACATACTAGGAGATTTCACTCTAAACATGAAATTTATACAAGATTAATATGTTAACATCTATCACATTGATTTTAAGTAAAATCTAGTGGTTTTCTTAAAAGAAAATCAAAGATACTAATGATTTAAGATTCATTATCCCAGGGAAGTGTCTGTCATTGACTTTAATGGATCAAAAAAGATTATCAGAGGTGAAGGGGAGGAAGTACATAAAAAATGAATACATTTTCTGCCACCATTCCTTTATGCACATATTCTTGTTTGCTGTCAGGAAATCACAGCCCCCCTTCAGTGTAAGGTTAAAGAAGCAGGAAAATTGTCAGTTTGGTTCATTCATATTTCCAGTGCCAGGCACAGGACCTGGCACATAGCAGGTACTCAATAAATGTTTGTTTGAATAAACAAACATTTTAAATAAATGATAAATGATTTGTAAATATTTGATTATTTCTTAATAATCAAATATAATATATGCTATGTAATATATGCTCAGGAAAAACATAATGGAAATTTAAGGATTTCATAAATGATAGCTTCTTTGTATAGAAATAGGTCTATAGGGACTTCCCTGGTGGTCCAGTGGTAAAGAATCTGCCTTCCAATGCAGGGGATGCGAGTTCGATCCCTGGTCAGGGCACTAAGATCCCACATGCCACGGGGAAACTAAGCCCGTGAGCCACAACTACTGAGCTCGCGTACCTCAACTACAGAGCCCACGTGCTCTGGACCCCACACACCACAATTAGAGAGAATCCCGCATGCTGCAATGAAGAGCCCGCGCGTGGCAACGAAGATCCCACGTGCCGCAACTAAGACCTGTCAGCCGAAAGGAAGGAAGGAAGGAAGGGAGGGAGGGAAGAAGGAAGGGAGGGAGGGAGGAAGGGAGGAAGGAAGGAAGGAAGGGAGGAAGGGAGGAAGGAAGGAAGGGAGGAAGGAAGGGAGAAAGGAAGGGAGGAAGGAAGGGAGAAAGGAAGGAAGAATTCTATAGAAAATTGTGGAAGAAATCAGATGTCATGACAGAGAACAGTATCTTTCAGAGATAATCCCATACTGGCATATAAAAACATTAAATTTAATCATATATACAGCATATATAACACAACCCATACCAAAATTTCTACAATTTAGTATCATATGGCTTTTTTTTTAAAAAGGAACTAGTTGAAACATAAATTTTTATTAAAGATGATCCATAATGGAAGTTAAAATTTATAAAAATTACATTCTAAGTTAAAGCCAAAATAATTAGGTGTTTTATTATGACCAAAACCCCCTGACTTTTTATATTTCTGTAGTTTATAAGGATTATAAATTAGGATCCATTCTAGCAGAACACATTATTTATGCCTTTCTTAAGGCATTTACCATATAATACAGGATTCTTTAAGACATGGACTATCACATTCACCTTTGTGTACACAGCAGGGTATAGCACATTAGGGACTCAATAAATACAGTTGTCCCTTGGTGTCCACAGATCACAGATGCTCAAGTCTCTTATATGAAATGGCATAGTACAGTTGTCCTTCTGTATCCTCTGATGCAGAAGCCATGAATAAGCAGGACTGACTGTATTTGATAGGTAAATCAAAGATAGAAATTTTCTTTAAAAATATTCCGACCCAGGAACTCCTTCAACCCAAGTCAAGTTTTCAGACCTAGAATAGTTGCTTTGAGATAGGAGAACCAAAAAAAGGTCTTCAATTAATATGCATTTTACTCTAAACGAAGAAAGAAAGGAAAAAAACTTACAGAACACCTCATTACAGGTCATTTGAGCCTATTCACATAGTCTGCAAATTCTAGCTGGTAATCTGCAGTTGCTGCTTTATCATGTGATGTCCAGTGACATAAAAAACAACATCAAATAGTTGTTTGCCAGTCCTTCAGAGAAGTAGGAATACATCTCATGAGTTACTATCTTAATTCCCAAAAGTGAGGGAGGGGCAAGATAGGGGTTGGGGATTAATAGATACAAACTATTATGTATAAAATAAATAAGTTACAGGATATATTGTATAACACAGGGAATACAGCCAATATTTTATAATAACTATAAATAGAGTATAACCTTTAAAAATTGTGAATCACTATGTTGTACACCTGTAACTTATATAATACTGTACATCAACTATATCTCAGTTAAAAATATATTATAAAAATAAAATTAAATTTTAAAAATCATCAATGAAATCAGCTAAGTTTACTTAAACAAAACCTAAAGAACTGTAGCAAAAGGAATCTGTTTACAGAGCTTTAAGTTTTCCAGAAAATGGTATTACTAAATTCAATATATCAAACCAACTATTTAGACTTCTTTTGGATGAGAAATTCTTATTGCTGAGTAGCCAACTTTGTTTTCCGAACTAGAACAATTCAAGAGAAAGAACATTTTAAATATTACGTTGCTTCCAACGTATCTTATCAGTGTTACTAGCAAGCCAATATTCTACTGCCATCTAAAGTAGAAAAAGAGAATTACTGCTTATAGTTCAGACAGAAGACAAATGAATCCTGAAAATATGACAGAATAAGTCAAATGTTTTCAGTCTCTCCTATTCATGTCTCCTGACCTAAACATTTTAAGACCAGATATTTTGCATACATTGTTTATACTCAAGTTACTTTCTTATTACTTAATATTTACTGTCCAAAACGTATACGGGTGAAGTTCGTTCTTAAACTGACTCAAGTATCAAAAAGATATTGCTTTACATACTTTTCTCCATTTGTAAAGAAAGACCAATACCAGATTTTTTAAAATTAGTTTCTGCTTTATAACAAAGTGAATCAGTCATACATATACATCTGTTCCCCCATCCCTTCCCTCTTGCATCTCCCTCCCTCCCACCCTCCCTATCCCACCCCTCCAGGCGGTCACATAGCACAGAGCTGATCTCCCTGTGCTATGCGGCTGCTTCCCACTATCTATCTACCTTACGTTTGGTATTGTATATATGTCCATGCCTCTCTTTCGCTTTGTCACAGCTTACCCTTCCCCCTCCCCATATCCTCAAGTCCATTCTCAAGTAGATCTGTGTCTTTATTCCTGTTTTACCCCTAGGTTCTTCATGACATTTTTTTTCTTAAATTCCATATACATGTGTTAGCATAGGGTATTTGTCTTTCTCTTTCTGACTTACTTCACTCTGTATGACAGACTCTAGGTCTATCCACCTCATTACAAATAGCTCAGTTTCGTTTCTTTTTATGGCTGAGTAATATTCCATTGTATATATGTGCCACATCTTCTTTATCCATTCATCCGATGATGGACACTTAGGTTGTTTCCATCTCCGGGCTATTGTGAATAGAGACGCAATGAACATTTTGGTACATGTCTCTTTTTGAATTATGGTTTTCTCAGGGTATATGCCTAGTAGTGGGATTGCTGGGTCATATGGTAGTTCTATTTTTAGTTTTTTAAGGAACCTCCATACTGTTCTCTATAGTGGCTGTACCAATTCACATTCCCACCAGCAGTGCAAGAGTGTTCCCTTTTCTCCACACCCTCTCCAGCATTTATTGTTTCTAGATTTCTTGATGATGGCCATTCTGACTGGTGTGAGATGATATCTCATTGTAGTTTTGATTTGCATTTCTCTAATGATTAATGATGTTGAGCATTCTTTCATGTGTTTGTTGGCAGTCTGTATATCTTCTTTGGAGAAATACCTATTTAAGTCTTCTGCCCATTTCTGGATTGGGTTGTTTGTTTTTTTGCTATTGAGCTGCATGAGCTGCTTATAAATTTTGGAGATTAATCCTTTGTCAGTTGCTTCATTTGCAAATATTTTCTCCCATTCTGAGGGTTGTCTTTTGGTCTTATTTATGGTTTCCTTTGCTGTGCAAAAGCTTTGAAGTTTCATTAGGTCCCATTTTTTATCTTTGTTTTTATTTCCATTTCTCTAGGAGGTGGGTCCAAATGGATCTTGCTGTGATTTACGTCATAGAGTGTTCTATGTTTTCCTCTAAGAGTTTGATAGTTTCTGGCCTTACATCTAGGTCTTTAATCCATTTTGAGCTTATTTTTGTGTATGGTGTTGGGGAATGATCTAATCTCATACTTTTACATGTCCCTGTCCAGTTTTCCCAGCACCACTTATTGAAGAGGCTGTCCTTTCTCCACTGTACATTCCTGCCTCCTTTATCAAAGATAAGGTGACCATATGTGCGTGGGTTTATCTCTGGGCTTTCTATCCTGTTCCATTGATCTATCTTTCTGTTTTTGTGCCAGTACCACACTGTCTTGATTACTGTAGCTTTGTAGTATAGTCTGAAGTCAGGGAGCCTGATTCCTCCAGCTCCGTTTTTCGTTCTCAAGATTGCTTTGGCTATTCGGGGTCTTTTGTTTTTCCAAACAAATTTTGAAATTTTTTGTTCTAGTTCTGTGAAAAATGCCAGTGGTAGTTTGATAGGGACTGCACTGAATCTGTAGATTGCTTTGGGTAGTAGAGTCATTTTCACAATATTGATTCTTCCAATCCAGGAGCATGGTGTATCTCTCCATCTATTTGTATCATCTTTAGTTTCTTTCATCAGTGTCTTATAACTTTCTGCATACAGGTCTTTTGTCTCCTTAGGAAGGTTTATTCCTAGATATTTTATTCTTTTTGTTGCAATGGTAAATGGGAGTGTTTTCTTGATTTCACTTTCAGATTTTTCATCATTAGTGTACAGGAATGCCAGAGATTTCTGTGCATTAATTTTGTATCCTGCTACTTTACCAAATTCATTGATTAGCTCTAGTAGTTTTCTGGTAGCATCTTTAGGATTCTCTATGTAGAGTATCATGTCATCTGCAAACAGTGACAGCTTTACTTCTTCTTTTCCAATTTGGATTCCTTTTATTTCCTTTTCTTCTCTGATTGATGTGGCTAAAACTTCCAAAATTATGTTGAATAAGAGTGGTGAGAGTGGGCAGCCTTGTCTTGTTCCTGATCTTAGTGGAAATGGTTTCAGTTTTTCACCATTGAGGACGATGTTGGCTGTGGGTTTGTCATATATGGCCTTTATTATGTTGAGGAAAGTTCCCTCTATGCCTACTTTCTGCAGGGTTTTTATCATAAATGGGTGTTGAATTTTGTCGAAAGCTTTCTCTGCATCTATTGAGATGATCATATGGTTTTTCTCCTTCAATTTGTTAATATGGTGTATCACATTGATTGATTTGCGTATATTGAAGAATCCTTGCATTCCTGGAATAAACCCCACTTGATCATGGTGTATGATCCTTTTAATGTGCTGTTGGATTCTGTTTGCTAGTATTTTGTTGAGGATTTTTGCATCTATGTTCATCAGTGATATTGGCCTGTAGTTTTCTTTCTTTGTGACACCCTTGTCTGGTTTTGGTATCAAGGTGATGGTGGCCTCGTAGAATGTTTGGGAGTGCTCCTCCCTCTGCTATATTTTGGAAGAGTTTGAGAAGGATAGGTGTTAGCGCTTCTCTAAATGTTTGATAGAATTCGCCTGTGAAGCCATCTGGTCCTGGGCTTTTGTTTGTTGGAAGATTTTTAATCACAGTTTCAATTTCAGTGCTTGTGATTGGTCTGTTCATATTTTCTATTTTTTCCTGATTCAGTCTTGGCAGGTTGTGCATTTCTAAGAATTTGTCCATTTCTTCCACGTTGTCCATTTTATTGGCATAGAGTTGCTTGTAGTAATCTCTCATGATCTTTTGTATTTCTGCAGTGTCAGTTGTTACTTCTCCTTTTTCATTTCTAATTCTATTGATTTGAGTCTTCTCCCTTTTTTTCTTGTTGAGCCTGGCTAATGGTTTATCAGTTTTGTTTATCTTCTCAAAGAACCAGCTTTTAGTTTTATTGATCTTTGCTATCGTTTCCTTCATTTCTTTTTCATTTATTTCTGATCTGATCTTTATGATTTCTTTCCTTCTGCTAACTTTGGGGGTTTTTTGTTCTTTCTCTAATTGCTTTAGGTGCAGGGTCAGGTTGTTTACTCGAAATGTTTCCTGTTTCTTAAGGTGGGATTGTATTGCTATAAACTTCCCCCTTAGAACTGCTTTTGCTGCGTCCCATAGGTTTCGTGACTCCATTGTCATTTGTTTCTAGGTATTTTTTTATTTCCTCTTTGATTTCTTCAGTGATCACTTCGTTATTGAGTAGTGTATTGTTTAGCCTCCATGTGTTTGTATTTTTTACAGATGTTTTCCTGTAATTGATGTCTAGTCTCATAGTATTGTGGTCGGAAAAGATACTTGATACAATTTCAATTTTCTTAAATTTACCAAGGCTTGATTTGTGACCCAAGATATGATCTATCCTGGAGAATGTTCCATGAGCACTTGAGAAAACTGTGTATTCTGTTCTTTTTGGATGGAATGTCCTATAAATATCAATTAAGTCCATCTTGTTTAATGTATCATTTAAAGCTTGTGTTTCTTTATTTATTTTCATTTTGGATGATCTGTTCAGTGGTGAAAGTGGGGTGTTAAAGTCCCCTACTATGAGTGTGTTACTGTCAATTTCCCCTTTTATGGCTGTTAGTATTTGCCTTATGTATTGAGGTGCTCCTCTGTTGGGTGCATAAATATTTACAATTGTTATATCTTCTTCTTGGATCGATCCCTTTATCATTATGTAGTGTCCTTCTTTGTCTCTTCTAATAGTCTTTATTTTAAAGTCTATTTTGTCTGATATAAGAATTGCTACTCCAGCTTTCTTTTGATTTCCATTTGCATGGAATATCTTTTTCCATCCCCTTACTTTCAATCTGTATGTGTCTCTAGGTCTGAAGTGGGTCTCTTGTAGACAGCATATATATGGGTCTTGTTTTTGTATCCATTCAGCCAATCTGTGTCTTTTGGTGGGAGCATTTAGTCCATTTACATTTAAGGTAATTATTGATATGTATGTTCCTATTCCCATTTCCTTAATTGTTTTGGGTTCGTTATTGTAGGTCTTTTCCTTCTGTTGTGTTTCTTGCCTAGAGAAGTTCCTTTAGCATTTGTTGTAAAGCTGGTTTGGTGGTGCTGAACTCTCTCAGCTATTTCTTGTCTGTAAACGTTTTAATTTCTCCATCAAATCTGAATGAGATCCTTGCTGGGTAGAGTAGTCTTGGTTTCAAGTTTTTCTCCTTCATCACTTTAATTATGTCCTGCCACTCCCTTCTGGCTTGTAGAGTTTCTGCTGAGAGACCAGCTGTTAACCTGATGGGGATTCCCTTGTGTGTTATTTGTTGTTTTTCCCTTGCTGCTTTTAATATGATTTCTTTGTGTTTAATTTTTGACAGTTTGATTAATATGTGTCTTGGCGTATTTCTCCTTGGATTTATTCTGTATGGGACTCTCTGTGCCTCCTGGACTTGATTAACTATTTCCTTTCCCATATTAGGGAAGTTTTCAACTATAATCTCTTCAAATATTTTCTCAGTCCCTTTCTTTTTCTCTTCTTCTTCTGGAACCCCTATAATTCGAATGTTGGTGCGTTTAATGTTGTCCCAGAGGTCTCTGAGACTGTCCTCTGTTCTTTTCATTCTTTTTTCTTTATTTTGCTCTGCATCAGTTATTTCCACTATTTTATCTTCCACCTCACTTATCCGTTCTTCTGCCTCAGTTATTCTGCTATTGATCCCATCTAGAGTATTTTTCATTTCATTTATTGTGTTTTTAATCGATGCTTGATTCATCTTTAGTTCTTCTAGGTCCTTGTTAACTGTTTCTTGCATATTGTCTATTCTATTTCCAAGATTTTGGATCTGGGAAATAGAATCTTGGATCAGCTTTACTATCATTATTCTGAATTCTTTTTCAGGTAGACTGCCTATTACCTCTTCATTTGTTAGGTCTGGTAGCTTTTTATCTTGCTCCTTCACCTGCTGTGTGTTTTTCTGTCTTCTCATTTTGCTTATCTTACTGTGTTTGGGGTCTCCTTTTTGCAGGCTGCAGGTTCGTAGTTCCCATTGTTTTTGGTGTCTGTCCCCAGTGGCTAAGGTTGTTTCAGTAGATTGTGTAGGCTTCCTGGTGGAGGGGACTAGTGCCTGTGTTCTGGTGGTTGAGGCTCGATCTTGTCTTTCTGGTGGACAGGTCCACGTCTGGTGGTGTGTTTTGGGGTGCCTGTGGCCTTATTATGTTTTTAGGCAGCCTCTCTGCTAATGGGTGGGGTTGTGTTCCTGTCTTGCTAGTTGCTTGGCATAGGGTGACCAGCACTGTAGCTTGCTGCTCGTTGAGTGAAGCTGGGTGCTGGTGTTGAGATGGAGATCCCTGGGAGATTTTCGCTGCTTGATATTATGTGGAGCTGGGAGGTCTCTTGTGGACCCGTGTCCTGAAGTTGGCTCTCCCACTTCAGAGGCACAGCACTGACTCCTGGCTGCAGCACCAAGAACCTTTCGTCTACCCGGCTCAGAATAAAAGGGAGAAAAAGTAGAAAGAAAGAATTAGTAGAAGAAAGAAAGAGAGAGAGAAAGAAAGGAAGAAGGAAAGAAAGGAAGGAAGGAGGAAAGAAAGAAAGAAAGGAGGGAGGGAGGAAGGACGGAAAGAAAGAAAGGAGGGAGGGAGGGAGGAAGGAAAGAAAAAGAAAGAGTGAGATGAAGAAGGGAGGGAGGGAGGAAGGAAAGAAAAAGAAAGAGTGAGAGGAAGAAGGGAGGGAGGGAGGAAGGAAAGAAAGAAAGGAAAAAAGAAAGAAGGAAAGAAAGACAGGAGGGAGGGAGGGAGGGAGGAAGGAAAGAAAAAGAGAAAGAAAGGAGGGATGGAGAGAGGGAGGGAGGAAGGGCAGGTAGGAAGAAAAGAAAGAGAGAAGATAAAGTAAAATAGAATAAAGTATAAAATATAGTAGCGTTATTAAAATAAAAAAGTAATTATTGAAAAAAAAAACGGACAGATAGAACCCTGGGATATATGGTGGAAGCAAAGCTATACAGAGAAAATCTCACACAGAAGCATACACATACACATTCACAAAAAGAGAACAGGGGGGAAAAATCGAAAATCTTGCTCTCAAAGTCCACCTCCTTAATTTGGGATAATTCGTTGTAAAAAGAGGAAAAGAGGAAAAAATCTTAAATCTTGTCCTCAAAATCCACCTCCTCAATTTGGGATGATTCGCTGTCCATTCATGCACTCCACAGACGCAGGGCACATCAAGCGGACCCGTGGAGCTTTAATCCGCTGCCTCCGAGGCTGCACAGAGAGATTTCCCTGTCTCTTCTCTGCTCTCACAGCTCCCGGGTCTCAGCCTTGGACATGGCCACGCCTCTGCGCTTAGGTCGCCGGAGGGCGTCCGTTCTTCGCTCAGACAGGACGGGTTTAAAGGAGCCGCTGATTCGGGGGCTCTGGCTCACTCAGGCCGAGGGGAGGGAGGGGCACGCAGTGCGGGGCGGGCCTGCGGCGGCAGAGGCTGGCGTGACGTTGCACCAGCCCGAGGCGCTCCGTGTGCTTTCCTGGGGAAGCCGTCCCTGGGTCCCGGGACCCCGGCAGTGGCGGGCTGCACAGGCTCCCCGGAAGGTGGGGTGGACAGTGACCTGCGCTCGCACACAGGCCTTGTGGCGGCGGCGGCAGCAGCCCCAGCGTCCCACGCCCGTCTCCGGGGTCCGCGCCTTTAGCCGCGGCTCGTGCCCGTCTCTGGAGTTTCTTTAAGCAGCGCTCTTAATGCCCTCTCCTCGCGCACCAGGAAACAAAAGGGAAGAAAAAGTCTCTTGCCTCTTCGGCAGCTCCAGACTTTTTCCCCGGACTCCCTCCGGGCTAGCCGTGGTGCACTAACCCCTTCAGGCTCTCTTCCTGCCGCCAGCCCCAGTCCTCTCCCTGCGCTCCGACTGAAAGCCGATACCCGAGCCTCAGCTCCCAGCCCCGCCCGCCCCGGCGGCCGAGCAGACAAGCCTCTCGGGCTGGTGTGTGCCTGAGGGCACCGATCCTCTGTGCCGGAATCTCTCCGCTTTGCCCTCCACACCCCTGTTGCTCTGCTCTCCTCCACTACTCCGAAGCTTTCCCCCTCCGCCACCCGCAGTCTCCGCCTGCGAAGGGGCTTCTAGTGTGTGGAAACCTTTCCTCCTTCACGGCTCCCTCCCACTGGTGCGGGTCCCGTCCCTATCCTTTTGTCTCTGTTTATTCTTTTTTCTTTTGCCCTACCCAGGTATGTGGGGAGTTTCTTGCCTTTTGGGGGGTCTGAGGTCTTCTGTCAGCGTTCAGTAGGTGTTCTGTAGGAGTTGTTCCACGTGTAGATGAACTTCTGATGTATCTGTGGGGAGGAAGGTGATCTCCGCGTCTTACTCTTCCGCCATCTTCCCTCGGGAGGTCCAATACCAGATTTTAAAATATCTTACACAGTAAAATCTTTTAACATTATATAATAAATCCAAAAACCCTACTTCAGAGACAAGAAAGCTCAATATTTAAAAGCATTATGGCTTTTTCACAACTGGCTTTTTCACTGCATATATGCCACAAGATAAATTTCAAAAGAGAAGCTGGTAAAACCACTCTTCGGCAACAATAACAAAATCACTAATGGGCAGTGACCTCGAGTCATTTTGTAAACTTGATACCAAATTCACTCTTAAGCCTCTGCTTTTACCATATGTACTTTCCACAAAAGTTTCCAGGTTATTAGGGCTTCCCTGGTGGCACATGGTTAAGAATCCGCCTGCCAATGCAGGGGACATGGGTTCGAGCCCTGGTCTGGGAAGATCCCAGATGCCACGGTGCAACTAAGCCTGTGCACCACAACTACTGAGCCTGCGCTCTAGAGCCTATGAGCCACAACTACTGAAGCCTGCGCCACAACTACTGAAGCCCACACGGCCTAGAGCCCTCACACTGCAACTACTGAGCCCACGCACCACAACTACTGAAGCCCACACACTCTAGGGCCCGTGTGCCACAACTACTGAGCCAGTGTGCTGCAACTACTGAAACCTGCATGCCTTGATGCTGTGCTCCACAATAAGAGGAGCCACCGCAATGAGATGCCTGCTCACCACGACGAAGAGTAGCCCACGCTCACTGCCACTAGAGAAAGCCTGTGCGCAGCAGCGAAGACCTAACGCAGCCAGAAGAAAAAAATACATATTCAGAAATATAGAGTCAAATTTTTTAAAAGCCAAATGCAGAAAATTATGTATTGTATGCTCTCCCTTGTATTTTTTTTTTTTTTTTTTGCGGTACACGGGCCTCTCACTGTTGTGGCCCCTCCCGTTGCGGAGCACAGGCTCCGGATGCGCAGGCTTAGCGGCCATGGCTCACGGGCCCAGCCACTCTGCAGCATGTGGGATCCTCTCAGACCGGGGCACGAACCCGTGTCCCCTGCATCGGCAGGCAGACTCTCAACCACTGTGCCACCAGGGAAGCCCCTCCTCCTTGTATTTTAAGAAAGAGAGGAGAGGCTGGTGGTGATGGGGTTCTGGACATTCTACCCCAAATTATGGCACCTTGGCATATTGAATATCTTAAGGTGAAGTAATTTAAGAAAAGGAAGAGGAGGAAAGTCACCCTGACCTCCTCACCAACCCTTCTCCCTAAAACAGGTCATAAAACCCTCATGAGAGGTGCCCTCACTATACACAGAGGAATGGAATGTCCATTCTCATCTCACAAAACAAAGGAGTGCCAAGAAGAAGCCTACAAACAGGCCTTGCTAAATTCCCTCAGTTTACTACAATTACTTCATACTCCTTAACCTATCCTATTTCTCCATGAACTATCTACTCTTCATCAAACATATAAAATACTCAGGTCTGTTTCTTTGGGTTTTCATTTCCTTATGAAGGCTCCCTTGTCACATAAAACTTATATTAAACAAATTTGGACACTTCTCGGGGCTTCCCTGGTGGCGCAGTGGTTAAGAATCTGCCTGCCAATGCAGGGGACACAGGTTCGAGCTCTGGTCCGGGAAGATCCCACATGCCATGGAGCAACTAAGCCCATGCGCCACAACTACTCAGCCTGTGCTCTAGAGCCCACAAGCCATAACTATGGAAGCCCACGCACCTAGAGCCCATGCTCTACAACAAGAGAAGCCACTGCGATGAGAAGCCCATGCACTGCAATGAAGAGTAGCCCCCGCTCACTGCGACTAGAGAAAGCCCACACGCAGCAATGAAGGCAGCCAAAAATAATAAATTAATTAAATAAATTTATTTTAAAAAAGACTTGTATACTTCTCTCCTGTCAATCTGTCTTTGTCAGTTTAAATTTCAGACCTGGCCAGGAATTCCAAGAGAGTCAAGGAAAAACTTCTTCCTCTCCTACATTGGCTAAATATAGGATATTGTCCATGTCAAAACAAAACTCTTGGAAATTAAAAACATGATCTAATGAAAAATTCAATTAAAAGGCTAGAAAGGGGACTTCCCTGGCGGTCCAGTGGTTAAGACTCCACGCTTCCACTGCGGGGGGGCGTGGGTTCAATCCCTGGCCGGGGAACTAAGATCCTGTATGACATGTGGTGCAGCCAAAAAAGAAAAGGCTAGAAGGCAAAGTTGAGAAATCTACCAGACAGTAGAAGAAAAAAACAAATAAATGGAAAATAGAGAAAATAAAAGAAAATTTGAGGATTCAGTCTAGAAGGTCTAACATTTGAAAAATCAGAGTGCTAGAAAGAGAATAGAGGAAAAAAGATATAAGAAAATAACCAACCTAAATGTCCACTGACAGATGAATAGATAAAGAAAAGATGGTACATGAAGAAGATATGATACAACGGAATACTACTCAGCCATAAAAAAAGAACGAAATAATGCCATTTGCATCAACATGGATGCAACTAGAGATTATCATACTAAGTGAAGTAAGTCAGAAAGAGAAAGACAAATACCATATGATATCACTTATATGTAGCATCTAATATGACACAAATGAACCTATGAAGCAGAAATACACTCATAGAGAACAGACTTGTGGTTGGCAAGGGGGAGGGGAGGTGGGGGAGGGATGGACTGGGAGTTTGGGGTTAGTAGATGCAAACTATTATATATAGAATGGGTGGATAACAAGGTCCTACTGTATAGCACAGGGAACTATATTCAATGTCCTGGGATAAACCATAATGGAAAAGAATATAAAAGAGAATGTAGGGCTTCCCTCGTGGCGCAGTGGTTAAGAATACGCCTGCCAATGCATGGGACACGGGTTTGAGCCCTCATCCAGGAAGATCCCACATGCTGCGGAGCAACTAAGCCTGTGCGCCACAACTACGAGCCTGAGCTCTAGAGCCTATGAACCACAACTACTGGGCCCACGTGCCCCAACTACTGAAGCCTGTGTGCCTAGAGCCCATGCTCTGCAACAAGAGAAGCCACCACAATGAGAAGCACGCACACCGCAATGAAGAGTAGCCCCAGCTCACCACAACTAGAGAAAGCCCACATGCAGCAACGAAGACCCAAAGCAGCCAAAAATAAAATAAATTTATTAAAAAAAAGAATGTATATATATATATATATATATATACACACACACACACATATATATGTATGTATAACTGAGTCACTTTGCTGTACAGCAGAAATTAACACAACATTGTAAAACAACTATACTTCAATTTAAAAAATAGAAAGAAAAAAGAAAATAAAGTAGAAATACAACTTTTCCCAGAACTAAAAGGTCATGAGTCTCCAGACTGAAAGGGCACACAGTAGCCCAAAGAGTGAAATGAAAGAAAATCACACATCAATGACATTCGAGGAAATAAAGGATAAAGAGAAAATCCTAAAAGCTTCCAGAGAGAGAAAAAGACAAGTCACATTCAATGAAACAATGCCTTCAAAACTGTGACTCAATTATTCACAACCTAGAAATATCTTCTCAGCCAAACTAGCACTTAAGTGTGAGACTAGAATAAATATATCTTTTATGACTTAAAAAGAAAAAAATTACCTCTCATATATCCTTTCTTAAGGAGCTACTTGAGAACATGCTTCAGGATCTGAGAAGAGGCACAGTAAGTAAGCTGAGCCCTAGTGAGAAGATGGAGCTACTATAGCACACATCTTGGTCTGGTCAAGAGACACTCTGACAGCCAATACGGTCCCAAAGATCAAGGCAAGAAACTGAAAATGAGGTCCCAGAGCAGCCATATACTCATCCAGGAAAGACATTATCATGACTTCCATCAGCCATATTCATGAGAAACCTCAACCTTGGGACCAGGGCTACACAACTAGGGGAAGTTAGTTCTGTGCTGTTTCTATCTTTTCTTTTTAGTCCACTATATCTAAAAAGTAAGACTGGGACTTCCCTGGTTTTCCAATGGTTAAGAATCCATCTCGCAATGAAGGGGACGCCAGTTCAATCCCTGGTTGGGGAACTAAGATCCCACGTGCCACGGGGCAACTAAGCCCACATGTCACAACTAGAAAGCCCGAGTGCTGCAACTACAGAGCCCACGCACTCTGGACCCCATGTGCCACAACTAGAAAGGAGCCTGCACACCACAACAAAGAGCCCACATGCCGCAACTAAGACCCGATGCAGCCAAAAAATTTTTTAAAGTAGGACTTTTCCCCCCTTTTCTCTTTCTTTGTTCACGCTGTCAAGTGGGCTAGGAGCTACTCTAAATTGCCTATAATTTACTTAAGTTGACACAGAGTACTCTGTGACTGCCTTTTCCAAATACCCCTAACCATTAGCTTAATGCCTATATTCTCCAGGAGCTATCTGATCCACTGGGGCAGGGACTACAGCTGTGATGTTTATTGCTGTATCCCAAGCATGGTGCATGGTATACAACTAAGATGCTTAGGGAAGCCAGGTGGTGCCCGGGTTGGGCACCCCCCCCATCTCCCAGAGACCACTGAATCCCATCAAGTCTAAATTTGTTGAAATTTCTTGTTGGCCAATGACCAACTCTTTCCAAGCTGAGTTTTCTTCACTGTTACACAGGCCTAAGTATCTGTACACTGTCTTTTATTTTACGTTTTAGGAGTCAGGTGAAGTAAATATAGAATATCTTCAATTAGTACCTCTAACAGAATTTCAATTACTTTTTAATACTTGCTGCTTAATGAAGATGGATTTACTACTGTCCACCACGGGCCAAGCACTTCGTGAGGTTCTGGAGGATTTGTAAAAAGGACAACCAAGATGTACTGAAAATTTTACTACGCTGGAGGAGTAAAGTAAACCATTTAGTTGGTGACATTCCTTTCATGGACTTGCTTACCAGCTCTAATTTTAAATGAACACATTAAACACAATGGTGAAAATACCAATTTAAAAAAGTCTACTCTCCATTAAAAAAATATGTATGCTGAATAAATATTTGTTGGATGAATAAATGTACAAAAATATTAATAATGGTCATGTCAGCAGATGATATTGTGTGTTTTTACACATTTCAAATTTCTATACTTTCTTTAATAAAGTTAAATAATATTTACAATACAAATTATTAAGAGAAAGCATACAGGTAGCTGAATGTTTGCAAAATTAAAAATTAAATTAAATCCAGCATACGTCACATGACCTATCCCCATTATAAGATATACAAAAACTGTATTACCACAGGTCTTTCCTTTCCAGTCAATCTAATTCTCAAAAAAATTATAAATTTTCATAGCTTCAAGAGAAGAGACAAAACCAGGTATTTAAAATACAAATATTTCAGGACTTCCATGGTGGCTCAGTGGTTAAGAATCCGCCTGCCAATGCAGGGGACATGGGTTCAATCCCTGGTCCGGGAATATCCCACATGCCGCGAAGCAACTAAGCCCGTGCACCACAACTACTGAGCCTGCACTCTAGAGCCCACGAGCCACAACTACTGAGACCGCATGCCACGACCACTGAAGCCCGCGCGCCTAGAGCCCGTGCTCCATAACAAGAGAAGCCACCGCAATGAGAAGCCCACGCACGACAACGAAGAGTAGCCCCCGCTCGCCACAACTAGAGAAAGCCCGCGCACAGCAACAAAGACCCAATGCAGCCAAATATAAATAAATAAAATAAATAAATAAAATTAAATAAATAAATAAAATAAAATGAATAAAATACAAATATTTCTTAGTCTTTTACTACTTTAAATCTTAATATATGTTACTGATATTATTTTCTCAAATAAATTTAAACCAGTTTTCATATGTTGACAGTAAAAACTTGATTCTCAAGTTTACATTAAATTTTATATTATTTTAAATTATATTAATAAACAAAAATTTTACATCCTCTGAATATGAAGAAAAATTCCAAGTTCAAATTATAACCATGTTTTACCAAGAACACACACTGAGTACTACATAATTATTAAAGCTTACTTTTTATTTACCACAAACCTCATGAGCATAAAGAACAAACTAGTGAAATTCCTCAAGAGGACATAAGAGCAAATAATCCCTATTTCCTAAATATTCCTATTTTAGATTTGAGTCAAGTAACCAACTTATAATTTATATACAATATTGTTTGCAAATACCAAACATTATGAATTTAAGAACATTCTGAAACAGGGGTCGGCAAACTTTTTGTGTAAAGGTTCAGATAGTAAATATCTTAGGCTTTGAAGGCCACAAGATCTTTGTCACAACCACTCAACTCTGTTATTATAGTGGTGAAAGCTATCATAGGCAATATGTAAATGAATGAGCATGTGGCCATGTTCCAATAAAAATGTATTTATAAAAACGGGTTGCAGGGCTTCCCTGGTGGCGCAGTGGTTGAGAGTCCGCCTGCCAATGCAGGGGACACGGGTTTGAGCCCTGGTCCGGGAAGATCCCACATGCCGCAGAGCAACTGGGCCCGTGAGCCACGCCTACTGAGCCTGCGCGTCTGGAGCCTGTGCTCCGCAACAAGACAGGCCGCGACAGTGAGAGGCCCGCGCACCGCGATGAAGAGTGGCCCCCGCTTGCCACAACTAGAGAAAGCCCTTGCACAGAAACGAAGACCCAACACAGCCATAAATAAATAAATAAATAAATAAATAAAGCAAAACTGTCAAAAAAAAAAAAAAAAACGGGTTGCAGGCCAGATTCTCCCAGGGGCCATAGTTTGCTGACCCCTGATTATACCTTCCAGATTATTATACCTTCCAGCTCTCCCCATACAGAAGTAGTGTAGGTTTTCTCTCTGTGCTTACCTTTTCAATGGCAATCTCCACGTTTAAGCACTATCCATTCATTCACATTTTCTACAGATTTTTACTAAGTGCATATCACATGCCAGAAACAGTTTTAGGTGTTAGTGATAAAAAAGGAAAAAATAATAATAAAGTCCTGCCTTCTTAATGCTTACATTCTAATAGGGGAGTCAACAAATAAACAAGCTAATAAGTACATAATTTCAGTTAGTGCTAAGTATGAAGATAAGCAAAGCAGGGCACAAAGAGTGGAGAGGAAGGGTGAGGCTCTTTGTATAGATCAGGGAAGACCTCATAGGAAATCACTTTTAAGTAGAGAATGAATGAAGTAAATGAACAATCCATGTGAGTATCTGGGGGAAGAGCACTGCAGGCATATGGACAACTACCTGCAAAGGTCCTAAAGAAATTCAGAAAGCATCTACCAGGTTTAAATAAAGACAAGATTAGTGTGGCTGGAATAAGACAAAGATCAGAGAAATAGGTAAGGGGGAGATCACAAGGACTTGAAGGGTATGGTAAAAGGACTGGATCTTATTTGAAGTTTGAGGTGAAGCCATGAATATGGAATGGTTGAAAGCAGGAGAGTTAGTAGGTATGATGTATGTTTTAAAAAGATCATTGGTTTATTTGTCAATTATATCTCAATAAAGTTGGGGAGGGGGAAAGAGGTTCACTGGTAGCTGTGCTGAGAATAGATCAGGAGGTAGAAGTGGAATAGGAAGGCCAATCCATAAGCTGTCGCATGTATTTGTAGACTTCTAAAACAGGATCTAGGGACTTCCCTGGTGGTCCAGTGGGTAAGACTCCACGCTCCCAATGCAGGGGGCCCGGGTTCAATCCCTGGTCAGGGAACTAGATCCCACATGCATGCTGCAACTAAGAGTTTGCATGTTGCAACTAAAGATCCCACACACCACAACAAAGATCCCACGTGCTGCAATTAAGACCCAGCACAGCCTAAATAAATAAATAAATAATTAATTAATTAATAAAATAGGATCTAAACATTTTAAAAATTTAAATTATAGACAAAATAGTATAAAATAAATAAGCAACAAGGATAGATTGTACAGCACAGGAAAATACAGCCATTATTTTGTACTAACTTTAAATGTAGTATAATCTATAAAAATATTGAATTGCTATGCTGTATACCTGAAACATATATTGTAAATCAACTATAGTTCAATTAAACAAAAAAAAGGAGGGCTTCCCTGGTGACGCAGTGGTTAAGAATCCGCCTGCCAATGCAGGGGACATGGGTTCGATCCCTGGTCTGGGAAGATCCCACATGCTGCGAAGCAACTAAGCCTGTGTGCCACAACTACTGAGCCTATGCTCTAGAGCCTGCGAGCCACAACTACTGAAGCCTGTGCACCTAGAGCCTGTGTTCCACAACAAGAGAAGCCACCGCAAAAAGAAGCCCGCGCACTGCAACGACGAGTAGCACCTGCTCACTGCAACTAGAGAAAGCCTGCGTGCCAGCAACGAGGACCCAATGCAGCCAAAAGTAAGATAAATAAATTTTTTAAAAAAGGAAAAAAAATTATAGACGGAAAGAGAAATGGAAAAATTAACATTTGATTGACAGAACTGAATAAAGAATTATATCAACAATAGACCCAAAAAATTCAATAGAATTTTCATCAAAAATTTTTGTTTAGGGACTCCCCTGGTGGTCCAGTAGGTAAGAGTCTGCACTCTCAATACAGGGGCCCGGGTTCAATCCCTGGTCGGGGAACTAGATCCCACATGCATGTTGCAACTAAAGAGCCTGCATGCCACAACTAAGACCTGGAGGAGCCTAAATAAATAAATAAATATTTTTTAAAAATTTCTTTGTTTAACATGAGATTTCAGTGATGAAATATAATATCATCATCAACAGAGGGCAGTAGTGAATACAGGACATAAGTGTACAAACTGTGATCCAGCTTCATAGTTAAAGATCCTTCTCTAGAATTCTAGTAAACTAGAATTAAGGAGCATACCCACGAGGTTAACAGCAGGAGCAAGAAGTAGAGAGTATGCAAACACATATCTATGAGAAGTTGA
Source organism: Hyperoodon ampullatus (assembly GCF_949752795.1). NCBI lineage: Eukaryota > Metazoa > Chordata > Mammalia > Artiodactyla > Ziphiidae > Hyperoodon > Hyperoodon ampullatus. The sequence goes on from NC_136928.1 coordinate 37,027,700, forward strand.
AACTACAAATGTGAGCAAAAAAAAAATTAGATAAAAACGGCAGAGTAGGACTTCCCTGGTGGACCAGTGGGTAAGACTCCCAGCTCCCAATGCAACGGGCCTGGGTTCAATCCCTGGTTGGGGAATTAGATCCCACATGCATGCCACAACTAAAAAGATACCACATACCACAACTAAAGATCCTTCATGCCGCAGCTAAAGATCTCACATGCTGTGATCCCGCAACTAAAGATCACGCGTGCCCCAACTAAAACCTGACACAGCCAAAATAAATAAATAAATAAATAAATATTTTTGGTTAAAAAAGGCAGAGTATTTATATAGGATGTCATTTCCCTAACTAAACACACCACTCTCAATTCACTGATTTCACTGCTTCACAGGAGATACCAAAAAATAAAACTAAAGCAAGTGAACAGTCAGCTTCACGTATCTACAAGCAGATGAAGGGTTTGTCCTTTTGTGATCAACAGGCAAAGCTACAGAGGGTCAATGTCCCAGCCAAGTAGGGTAGAAAAGCTCCAGTTCACTCCAGTTCACCCACTACACCTGGGCAAGGAATGCGAAGATTAGAGGGAAAAGCTACAGCTCAGGAAGCACCTGAACTTGAAACACAGGCTATGAATAAATGAATGCAGGCAGCTGGCAATAAGATTATTAATGGGTACGCACTGCCCATTCCCTGCCGGGAGTTACACATCCCTCCTTCCCTTTCCTCCTACCCCTGTTGTCCCTTTTCATTTTCACTCTCTTTATAGAACTTGATGTTCTATAGATGATTGAAAGGTATGGCCACCAAATGACAATTGAGGTACTACTTCATTTTTATCCTCAGTTTTTTTCCCTCTGCTTAGACTCCTACATTTTTTTCTTTAGTATTTTTCCTCACTGCTTTTATTCTAGCCTGCATGTTGAATTCAAGATTGTTGAGACTCCACAGACAAAGAGAAAGCCTGCATGCAGCAACAAAGACCCAACGCAGCCTTAAATAAATAATTAATTATTGGGGGGAAAAAACCCAACAAATATGGCATCTCCATCTGCCAGAAGGAACTAATATCTCTTTTCTGTCCACAGTAGTCCACTCAGACCTCTATTTCCAAATGCTACAGCATCTTTGCATCATGTTTATTTGTGTATATTCTCTTTTATTGCAGCTAGACATTCCATCTCTGCTCAAAGCCTTTTTGTTTGAAAATCATGTTTGCTTTTTATGTTTCCATAAGAATTAGAGAGATGTTTTATCCCTCAGTGTTGCTTATAAGGTAAATGAAGATTGGAACTAGATGTTATCTTGAGCCCATAGTTTCAGCCCTAAGTCAAACAATCAAAGGCTATTTCCCTTGGTACCTCAGACCAGCAGCTGTGCAGAGTCTGTGCTGCCAGGCACAGGCAAATCTTCTATTCTTCTCCCAATACCAAAAGAACCATGCTACTCAAAGACCACTCAGAAAACTTAAGTATTCTAGCCTTGGGCAGAGGACTGAGAATAGTGAGAGCAAGACCTAGATATTACTTAGCAATGTATTGTAAAGAAAATAAGAGAGAGAGTTTCTAGACAATCTTTTCTCGCAGTATACTGCAATTTTTATCTCATAACAAAACAAAAGAATCAAAATACGGGCCACCTAGAGAGAAGTAGCCCCCAATATTTAGAAATCCTAAGACACTGCCTACACAAGTGCTGTTCTCACTTTTTGGCCTGCAGTCCCTTATCCTCATCCCCTGTAGACCTAGCAAACACTTCAGAAACTCAGGTAAGATGTCAAATTCTCTAGGAAACCTTTTCTGACCACTCAAAGGGTAATATTTGATAGAAATACAAGGTATTCACTAGTGATTTATGATATCAACTAAAATTACTTAGAATGTCTAGAATCACATATGAGATATTACTCCTTACATTTCTATGAGACAATCCATTTACTTTCTGTGAAATAATTGCTTTGTTGTTTTTTTTTTTCAGATTCAAATCCTCTAAGCAAAAGAAGTTTTAAAAAAGAAACATAGGGGACTTCCCTGGCGGTCCAGTGGTTAAGACTTCACCTTCTAATGCAGGGGGTGAGGGTTCAATCCCTGATTAGGGAGCTAAGATCCCACATGCCTTGTGGACAAAAAACCAAAACATAAAACAGAAGCAATATTATAACAAATTCATAACCATAATTCAAAAAGAGACATGTACTACAATGTTCACTGCAGCACTATTTACAACAGCCAGGACATGGAAGCAACCTAAGTGTCCACTGACGGATGAATGGATAAAGTAGATGTGGCACAGAAAATGGTTCTGATGAACCTAGGGGCAGGACAGGAATAAAGATGCAGACGTAGAGAATGGACTTGAGGACTCGGGGGTGGGGAGCTGGGGGGAAGGGGAAGCTGGGACAAAGTGAGAGAGTGGCATGGACATATATACACTACCAAATGTAAAATAGCTAGTGGGAAGCAGCCGCATAGCACAGGGAGATCAGCTCGGTGCTTTGTGACCACCTAGAGGGGTGGAATAGGGAAGGCGGGAGGGAGGTTCAAGAGGGAGGGGATATGGGGATATATGTATACATATAGCTGATTCACTTTGTTATACAGCAGAAACTAACACAGCATTGTAAAGCAATTATACTCCAATAAAGATGTAAAAATATATATATATTGTAACAAATTCAATAAAGACTTTAAAAATGGTCCATAACAACAAAATCTTTAAAAAAAAAACATAACTGCCTTTTTAAGGTATCATAAGCAGTTCTGAAACACAGTAACTGCAAAAGGATAACAGATGAAATTTCAACACTGATTTTAATCAAAGTGTAATGCTTAGGCTAAATGCTTAGACTCCTTGAGCCTGTTTCCTAATCTTTAAAATGGGTGTACACCACATAAGGTTTTTGCAAGAAACAAATTAAATAAAATATAACATGTCTAACAGAGTTCCTAACACATAGGAGGCCCACAAAAATAATTTTTACAAGTTATCTCTAGAGTACACTTAATTACTAGATTCAGTCCTATCACTAGTTCTTAGTCTAAACCAGTGTTGTCCAATATGGTAGCCATTAGCCACAAGTGACTGTTGAGCACTTGGAATGTGACTAGTCCAAACTGACATGTGCTTTAAGTGTAAAATACTCACCAGATTTCAAAGACTTAGTGAAAGAAATAATATAAAACATTTCATTATTATTTTGTATAGATTACACGTGAAGAGATAATACTTTGGATATACTAGGTTAAACAAAATGTTAAAATTAATTTCACTTTTTTCTTTTTACTTTTTTAATGTGGCTACTAGAAATTGTAAAAATTACATGTTTGGCTCTCATTACATTTCTATTGGACAGGCTGAGCTACGCTTTGACTTCAAGCTGGTGAACGTACTCTCTTAACCATACGGTGGACTGCTTGACTGGGGTTCACTCCGGCTAACCCACCCCTTATGCCGGCATACACATGATCACTTGAACATTCTTGAACACTTCCACGGCCTAGGAAAGCTGATAGCTTGATCGCTCTTAATTTTAAAAAGTATGGAGCGCACAGATCCGCCGAGGCAACTCGAAATCGTAACCTACACAAGAGAGAAGTGTCTGGAGACAAAACCCAAGTTTTCTCCGGTGGGTGTCGGTCAGCACTGCTGCGGGGAGCCCTAAGAAAGTGAGAAAAGGGACAGAACGAGTGCAGGGGATCTGAAGGAGCGTAATGTGGAGCCCCTGGGGCGGAGGTCTGAGGAGGGAAGCCTTTCAGCTTCTGGGGGGACGAGTCGGAGGGTGGCGGGGAAGAGTTAGGCTCCGCGGCGGAGGCTGCAGGGAGTAGCGGTACCTTAAGAATCCCCTTCATCTTCGCCATAAAGGGGCGGAACTCCTCAGGTGGCACCTCCGGATAGAGCTGACTCCGCAGCAGCTCCTCCGTGATGCCCCGGTGCCCATGGAAAGCGTCCTGAGCCAGGCCGCTCAGCAGCCCGCTCAGCGGCTTAGAGCCCTCAAGCTCGCCCGCCATAGTTGGCGGAGGCCCCGCCCCCCAACAGCTGAGCGTTGCCCCGCCACGGCAGCCGATATGGGCCTAAACAGCTGGACAAAGGCGCGAGAGGAAAGTGGCGGCGGAGTTCCAGCAGGGGTCGGTGTTGGCCCCTCCCAGCTCTGCAAAACCCAACCCTTAGGTTTGCCACCGCGGAGCTATCAATCCATTAAGTTCCATACCGCTCACTTTGCTTCCGCTGATTTCCTTCATCACTCCAGGGGCTTGTCGAAGAAAAAATTGCTCAACGGATATTACTTTAGATGGAGTAGCATCCTATGCGGGTGGCAGTTTAACTTTCGGATGGCTGTATCTCACTGCAAGCTTTGCCAATCCATTAACTGAATAGGATCTATCACTCAAATCTGACCTCTGCCTAATCCTTACCTGTGCACCTTTGCCCACCAAAAATTTAACTATTCCCTGGTAATATGTTTTCTTGGGTTGTTAATTGCCTTTTTACGTAAATGTGTCTTGTCTTTCCAGCTAGATTAGTGGCTCTGATCCAATGTTGCTGTCTATAACAAATATTTTGTTAACACTTTCTTTACTATCCTGAAATAAAGTGCATAGATAATATAACTTCTTACCCATATAATTTCCAAAAATCAATATGTTATTCACCAATAAAAAGGAATGAGTTACTGATACATGCTGCAACATGGATGAGCCTTAAAAACATGCTAAGTGAAAGAAGACTAACATAAAGGGCCAGACATTGTATGATCCCATTGATATGAAATGTGCAGAACAGTCAAATCTATAGACACAGAAAGTAGATTAATGGTTGCCAGCAACTAGAGGAGTGGGGAATGGAGAATGACTGTTAATGGGTTTCTTTTAGGGATGATGAAAGTGTTCTAGAATTAGATAGTGGCTATGATTGTATAACTTTGTGAATATACTAAATCCACTGAATTGTACACTTTAAAAGAAAATGAACTTCACAGTATGTGAATTATATCTCAGTTTAAAAATCAATATAATGATCTAACTGTAATTTAGGATAAAAATAAAAGGAAAGAAAGTTATAATATATGCATTTCAATGTATAAATGTTACATTTCAGGCTCAGACAATAATAAACAGGTAGGTTTTTCACCTATACGAATGTCCCCTGCATGGCAAGATGTCTTGTATCCTTGGTGCCTGTCCAGCCCTGGCCATTCCTCCCCCTCCATTATTGTGAAAACTGAAATACCCCTTTCGAAGTAGTGCCACGCTGCTGAGAATCACTGATCTAGACTACTTTAACTAATATTTATCCAGCATTTGCCTGAAGTCAGGAAGTATTCTTTATACTAGAAAAGATATGATATTTCTTTCCCTAAAGGAATTAATTTTCTAAAAAGCAAATTCAGAGATGCTTTCAGAATGCCAAGAAAAACAAACCTAGAGATAAACTATACATCCTGTTAAGTGTGCCTGCAGGTGTTACAGAGAATGGTCCATGTAAGGGAAAAAGTAATATAAGGGTGGTGAGTGGATAGAAAGCATTATTAAGTACATGACTTCCAAATTACCCACCAGAAAGGCTGTACCCATTTATTTCCATGAAACCTTACTAACACTGACTGGTATTATTCTTTAGAATCTTTGCTATTTGATACATGAGAAATACTATCTTATTGTTTTAATATGTATTTCTTAAATTTTGAGAGTGATTTTTAAAATTTATATAATTGACAATATAACATTATGTTAGTTTCAAGTGTACAGCATAATGATTCCATATTTGTATATATTGCAAAATGATCGCTACAATAAGTCTAGTTAACATCCATCACCACACAGCTACATTTTTTTTTCCATGTGGTGACAGCTTTTAAGATTAACTCTCTTAGCAACTTTCAGGAATTCCCTGGCAGTCCAGCGGTTAGGACTCCTCGCTTTCACTGCGAGGGCCTTGGGGAACTAAGATCCCACAAGCCACACATCTTGGCCAAAAAAAAAAAAGACAATACACTATTATTAACTATAATTAACATGCTGTACATTACATTCCCCAGGACTTATTTATTTTAAAAATGGAAGTTTGTACCTTTTGAACTGTTAAAAAAACAAAATTCAACTTTGTAAATTGTAAAGGTTTTATTGGCTTTATTCAACAATTCATGAATAGGGAAGCATTCAATCTCAGCTAGAAAGGTGGTCCAAGGAGCTGTACAAAATGAAAGACTTTTATAGGCAGAAGGGAGTGAGAATAAGCAAGTTGTACCTCAAAACAAAAAAGCAGGTTGGTTATTACAAGGTCACCTTCCTTTAGGGGACGTCAGGGATCTATCAGGCAGATTACCTAACTAGTGCTGATTAGGCGGTTCCTGATTGGCTGGTTTAAGATTCCATTTCTGGGAAAGGTGAAACTGTAATTCTCAGTTTGGTGATGTGGGACTGGTTTAGCATAAGTGACTCCATTTGGGGCCTGCTGTCTTGTTTTAAACAACCACCTTTACGTGAGGACTTTTTTATATATAGTTATTGACTGCTTGTATTTCTTCCCATTTCCTTGTCCACCTTCTACAGAGGTTTGTCACTTCAGTGATTTCTAACAGCTCTTTACACATTAGTAATACTAATGTTTGTCACTTACATTGCAATATGTTCCTTAGGTTTATATAGTTGAATCTATCAACCCGCCTAAAAAAAGTCTGGAAAGTTATTTACCAACATGGTTATGAAGTATATCTCTGAGCAGATGGCTTTTATTTGCTTCTTTCTGCTTACCTGATTTTTCTAAATGCCTACAGTGTACATATAATATTGTTGTAATAAAAAGTTATTTAATGAAAAGATAAAGTGCCCATCAGGAGTTGCCTGGTGGCCTAGTGGTTAGGATTCCGGGCTTTCACTGACATGGCCCGGGTTCAATCCCTGGTGGGGGAACTGAGTGAGATCCCATAAGCCGCACGGCGCAGCCAATAAAAATAAATAAATAAACTGCCCATCAACAGACAATTGGTTTAAGAAGATGTGGTATATATACGTACATATATATACAAATATATATGTATACAGACACACATATTGGAATATTACTGGAATAATGGAATATTACTCAGCCATAAAAAATGAAATATTGCCATTTACAGCAACACGGATGGACCTAGAGAATATCATACTAAGTAAAGTAAGCCAGACAGAGAAAGACAAATATCATATGGTATTGTTTATATGTGAATCTAAAATATATATATATATACAAATGAACTTACATACAAAACATGTATCTGCTTAAAACCTTTCAGTCACTCTTCAAGGACCAGATATAAAAATCAGCATTACATGTAAACTTTCCATCTCTATGACTGAGGCCCTGTCTATCTTTCCAGGTTTATTATCCTAGGATCCTGGTTCCACAGACATAGAAAACAAACTTATGGTTACCAAAGAGGAAAGGAAGGGAGAGATAAATTAGGAATATGGGATTAACAGGTACAAACTACTATACATAAAATAGATAAGCAACAAGGATTTACTGTATAGCACAGGGAACCATATTCAATATCTCATAATAACCTATAATGGAAAATAATCTGGAAAAAAATATATATATATATCTGAATCACTTTGTTATATACCTGAAACTAACACAATACTGTAAATCAACTATATTTCAGTTTTAAAAAAAGACGTGTGTCCTAAAATCAGAATTCTTTTAATGAAAAGCTTTAAAGAACATGTGTTCTACATTACTGAGAAAAGCCACACACCTTACATAGTGTTTCATAACCATTTTGATAAAATTAGATGCTTTCAGAATCTTATAGAAACCTCAGATATTTTCTCCCCAAAATGCAAATACACACCAAATGTAGTCTACAGTATCTAGGGGTTAATTTACCCCTCTGAAGTTTCTGGAAGCCTGCTAGTTTTCCACTGGTTCTAAGAACTCTCTCTTAGTACTCCCAGTTCTAATTAATCCTTACAATAAATAGATTGCTCTTTTATTAGAAGCAGGGGGAAATTCTGCATATCACTATCATTATTCAACTTTTATTCCAATGTATGTTATACCTGGACATATCACTTGTTAAAAATAAGAAAGGAGGCCCAAAATGGAGTCACTTAATGCTAAGCTCCACATCACCAAACTGAGACTTAATTACCAACTCAGAATCTCCTAATCAACACTAGTTAGGTAAACTGATAGATCCCTGCCATCCGCTAAACGAAGGTGACCTTGTAATAACCAACCTTCTTTTTTGTCTAGTGTAACTTCCATGTTCCCACTCCCTTCTGTCTATAAAAGTCTTTCATTTTGTACAGCTCCTTGGAGCTACTTTCTACTTGCTAGATTGGATGTTGCCTGATTCATGAATCACTGAATAAAGCCAGTAAAATCTTTAAAATTTACTCAGTTGAATTTTGTTTTTTAACACAGGGCCTGCCTGAGCCTACAAGTTCCAAAACACCAAGGTGACCAATAAAAGAAAATCATCCCTGTGCCACCAGGGGCTGCTATTGCCAATGTGACTGTTCAAGGCTGGTAACAGCCGCATTTTTAGAATGCGTTTCAAACAAAAGGATCAAAGCACAAGCTTTATTTTATTAAATTTCAAAACACAACCTGTTTCGCAGATGATAAACCTGGACGCAGGCCTATTAAAAGAATTGCCTAATTGCTGTGAGACAACAGCAAGGAAAATACCTTGAGCCCTGGCTCAAAGGAAATTATAAGCATCTAACTAGCCGCCCTTCTGCTAAACAGGTTTCCTTTTCATTGTGGTCAGATAGGTTCCCATTCTAAGTCTCATCAAGCAACTAGTCGTTTCCCCTATTAAACTGCTCCTATTATGGCTTACAGGCTGTTTGGTCTCAGGCCAGCAATACATGTTTTTATAAGATTTTCCAGCTCTGCAAAATGTTAAAATTTAAAATGTGAACTGAAGTAATGTGGAAAGACAGTGGCCCCTAAGTTTTGCAATAAACTCCCCTTGCTCCCTGTCTCTCCTCTGCCTTTTCCAGTTCTACTTTAATCTCCATTCACTCTCCACTCAATAGATATTGGTTGAGAGCTTTGTGCCAATCATTCTGCTAGGCTCCAGGGGATACAGAATGAATAAGACACTCTGCTCTAAAATCTTACATTCTGGTAAAGGAAAATAATATGTAAATGAAGGGTAGCAGAATATGCCACCCCGAAATATACCACTTTGGCATAAGGATTCTTTTGAGCTGAAGGCAACTGAGAATAAGCAGATACAAGGAAAGCTCACAGCCCTTCTCCGATTCACCTAAAAGCAGGACATACATTTTCAAAGGTGTCCCTCCTTCCCTGTCCACCAGAAAGTACAAAAACCAATCCCAGAAGACAACTTTAGACCCTTATCAATGGAGAATGCACCGACTTAAATCTGCGATAACTTACTCTTGTTTACCATGCTTTTCCCTGTCATCTCTCCATAAATGAGCTCCTGGACATGGTCCTTTCCTTTGTCTTTGGCTGAAGATGGTATATAAACAGGAGTTCTAAGCCACTCCTTTGAGTTACTCATTTTTCCCTGGGTATGTCACATGTATACATGAGGTATACACGTTAATAAACCTCTGTTTTTCTCATTAATCTGTCTTTTGATACAGGGGTCCCAGCCAGAACACAAAAGTGGGAGGGAAAATTATTTTTGCCTCCTCTGTATCAATAAATTATTAAAATGCAATGAACTAAGGGTTGTTACTACTTAGTACCTAGAAGTAGCTATCAGAATTGGTGGAGAAAGAAAGAAAATAATTATTAACTCAGTTTGAATCAGTCAAAGAAAGGCTTAATGTGAATAGCCAGGTATGTTGCAGGTGAAATAGCATGTCCCTATATATGCAAGCACAAAACACAGTGGTGTATTGAGGTACACTAGGAACCCCATAGTGTAATGGTAGGATTCAGGACACACTACCCCAAAATATGGCACCTTGGCATATTGAATATTTGAAGGAACTTGAGAAACGACAGGTGCAAGAAGGATTCTCTGACTTCCCCCTTCTCCCCTGAAACAGGTCATAAGACCCTCATGTGAGAGGTACCCTCCCTATACCCAGAGCACTCTTATCTCCAAAGACAGAGGGAAGAACAGGCTTTACTAAGTTTTCCCAGTTGACTACCCTTAGCGCATATCCTTTTGTCCCATCACATTTTCCCACAACTTTCCACTCTTCATCAAATCACAGCAACACTCAGTTTTAACCACTTCTTCAAGTCTTAATTTCCTTATCAAGGCTCTCCTGCCACATAAAACTTACATTAAATAAATCTGTATGCTTTTCTCTTGTTATCTATCTTTTGTTACAGAGCCTCAGCCAAGCACCTAGAAGGGTAGAAAGAAAAAGATATAGCTTCCTCCCCTACAGTAGCAAAGTGGAACCAGGATCCTAGGATAATAAACCTGGAAAGATAGACAGGGCCTCAGTCATAGAGATGGAAAGTTTACATGTAATGCTGATTTTTATATCTGGTCCTTGAAGAGTGACTGAAAGGTTTTAAGCAGAAGAGTAATAACAAGATCAGATTTGAGCTTTTAAGATTCCTTTGTGGTAGTGATGTGGCAATGAACTGAAGGAGCAAGGGAGGCCAAAAGCTAGACTATCACAGTAATCAAATTGATGATGATGTGGGTCTGATCTAAGGGAGCTGCACTCAGAATGGAGAATATGAGAGGTAAAAGGTAAAGGAGGTAAAATTAGCAGAGTTTGGATGAGGGAAGAGGGAAAGGAATGACTCCCAGGTTTCTGGTTTAGGTGACAGAGTAGGTGATGGTTCAGAGCATACGGGGGCTCATTTATCTGCTACCTCTCTGTGTATCTTGTGTGTTATTTTATCCTTTAATGAGCTGTGTTAATCAAGATAACTATCACAGCAAGCATTTGGAATGAAACTGCCACAGAACAAAACTCTCATTCTGCATTTTAAAGTATTTTAATTCAAATTCAGACTCAAAGATTTAAATGGGATTGAATATAGAAAGATGGAAAATACATGGAGAAATCTAGTCTTGTTTTCTTTTTGAATAGCCAAACATTTTTTAAAAACATTTTCTCATGGAAAATTTCAAACACATAAAAAGTATAAACAATAGTATAATGAGCTCCCATGTCCCCATCACCATCTTCAATGAATACCAACACACTGCCTATCTTGTTTCCTTTCTACTCCCATCCACTTCACCCTTCTCTTTTATTTGGAAAATCCCAGATATCATAGCAGTTTATCTGTAAATATTTCAGTATGCTTCTCTTAAAAGATAAAGGCTCTTTAAAAAAACCATAATACATTTTTCCATATTCTACATTTAAAAAATACTTTCTTAATAATCAATCATTGAATATCAATCAGTATTCAAATTTCTGATTGTCTTACAAACTTCATATTTTTTAACTGTTTGTCTGAATATTTAAGTAGTTGATTAGCCAGCCAAATGCAATTACCTATAGGTTCCCCTTCCAACTTCATTGTTTTTTGTTTTCATTTTCTTGCAATTCGTTTGTAGGTCATTTGTCCTACTGAGTTTCCCATGATTTAGATTTTATTGATTATACCCTCCTGGTATCATTTTTTAAAAATATATTCTTGTATCCTTGTATGTCCTACAAATCTGTAAATTTGTAGTTAGATCTAGGAACTTGATTAGACTCAGGTTCAGCTTGTTTCATGTTCCATCAGAGGTATCTAGTGTCTGCTGCCTCTCTTTTTGTGTTGTGTCCCTCCACACCCTAGACCTCCAAAATAACAGTCATCTATTTTGTCCACAAATTTGCAACTTCTATGGCTCTGGATAGTACTACCATAATTAAATACTAGTTCATTTCTGTTTTTAGATAGAATATCTGGTTACTTGTTTACTTATAATAGATCACAAAACTTCTAAGTTTTCCAGCACCCCCCTTGGGCTTTTCCTTCTCCCATTTTCAGATAGTAATCTTATAATTGGGAGGGTTAGAAAGTGATAAAAATGTGAACTAGAAACCTTTCAGAGAAAATTAGAAAAATCAAAATGTATTTAAGGAAAACAGGCCCCTGCTTCATGTTAACATATTGCAAGCCAAACTTTAAAAAAGAATGATGCAAACAATATGGTTTAGGAAAACAGAGCTTAATGGTGGTCTCAACAACATAAACTGATTCGGAAGGGAAGAAATATGGATAATAAAAATAACAATTAAAAAATTGTCTTTAAGATGGAGTGAAAACCTAAGAGAGAAAAGTTAAACACATTCCTGCCTCCTTTTCCAATCCAAAATGGTCCCTGGCTCGGTCTTATTATTGAGGGCTTAGCACATGGTTCAACATCCATCCTAGAGAGGAGAACCCTCAATTGGATGGTTGGCCAAATATTATTGTTTTATAAAAATTATTTTACAAATCATTAGAGAACTTCTATAAGGCTACTGTTATTGCCAACATTCCCACATCTGTCTTAACTCTGCTTGGATCTGATACAATAGGAATTTTTCCAACATGTCTATCCTTCACTAGCAACAGTGCTTTGTATCTATAAAGTATCCTACAAAAGTTGTATGTTTTAATACTTATTGAAATCCCATTCTAATGGAGAATTAGTGTACATCAATACTTTTAAGCAATCAAATGTTCAGCATTTATTATTGCTTAATCCTAGGAAGAAAAATAATTCCAATATCAGTTGTCACAGAAAAAGAAAAATATGTATTTATAACTTGAAACCTCTCAGATAATTAAAGCAATTGTCATACCTATGGAGACTGCCCCCAAAAGCCAATAATGGCATATTCCAAATTCTGCTTTGTCCTTTCTGACACGTCTACTCCTCACACTGATAAAACTAGTAGTTTAATAAGCCTTTAGAAGCCATCTAATTCAACCCTCCTATTTTATAGGTGAGGAAAATGAGACCCAGAGAACTTAAATGACTCGCCCAAGATTACATAGCTAATAAGTAGCAGAAGTGGAACTCAAGCCAGAACTTTGAGCCCCCAAATTAATGCTATTTCCATCATCATCACACTTGTTTCCATCATACTACACCAGTTGTTTTAACAAATAATCATAGCATGTTTGTGGGCTTCATAGAAGTAATCTGCTCCTTTAAAGAGAAATCAGCACTAGACTTATGGATCGCAGAGCACCTAAGAAGCTTCATCTTCTACGGCCAGTAACCTGACTGAGTGTAAAAGCTCCTAAGGATCACAGGATTAAGTACTATGAACAATTGTCCTTGAACTTATCCCAGGCATCCATCATTTTATGGATGCTAAGTAACTATTTGTGAATGAATATCGAAAGAACCTCACCTGCATTCTTTTCATATTAAAATATAGAAGTAAAAAAAGCCCAGCAGTTTAGCTCATGACCTCTGAAGTCGTTGCTCTATTGGAATACTTCTTCCATTTATTTACAAGTTTACCTTGGGCTTCAGTTCTCCCTGTGCTTCGTTCCCTTACCTCCTACCAAAAAAGACAGACACCTACTTCATAGGATTGTTGAGAGTATTAAATGAAATGAAACGTGTAAAGGGTTTAGCACTGCAACTAGCACATAACTGAACTAAATGATTGTTATGAAAATGTTCACGCTCCCTAAGAGTCATTGGCTATGTTATGCAGGAGAAAATACTGTAAAACTAAGGCACTGTACTAACTGGACAGGCAGTCCTGATTTGGTAGGCAATCACAGGTCCAAAACTTTTAAGATTCTCTGGTATTTAGCCAGTGTATATTTAAATTTCTAACTACCACCTAGTATCAATCAATATTCAACAACCAACTCCAACATCTAAATCAAAGAAAAGCAGTCACAAGGAAACAAAAGCAAAAATAAACAAATGGGACCTAATTAAACTTAAAAGCTTTTTTGCACAGCAAAGGAAACCATTGACAAAATGAAAAGACGATCTATTGAATGGAAGAAAATATTTGCAAATGATATAATATGACCAATATGGGGTTAATATACAAAATTATAGTACCAAAAAAAAGGAACCCAATTAAAAAATGGGCGGAAGACCTGAATAGACGACATTCTTCTTGTGAAAAGATGCGCAACATCGCAAATCATCAGAGAAATGCAAATCAAAACCACAATGAGGTATCACCTCACACCTGTCAGAATGGCTAGCATCAAAAAGAACACAAATATTGGCAGTCATGTTGGTGGGAATGTAAATTGGTGCAGCCACTGTGGAAGACTGCATTGAGGTTTCTCAAAAGACTAAAAATAGAACTACCACATGACTCAGCAATTCCATTTCTCCGCATGTATCTGAAGAAAATGAAAACACTAATTCCAAAAGATACATGCACCGCAATGCTCATAGCAGCAATATTTCATTAGTCAAGATATCGGGCGGAATTCCCTGGTGGCACAGTGCTTAAGAATCCGCCTGCCAATGCAGGGAACACGGGTTCGAGCCCTCGTCCGGGAAGATCCCACAAGCCGCGAAGCCGGTGCGCCACAACTACTGAGTCTGCGCTCTAGAGCCCATGAGCCACAACTACGGAAGCCCGGAAGCCCGCGCAGCTAGAGCCCGTGCTCCGCAACAAGAGAAGCCACCGCAGTGGAAGCCGGCGCACCGCAACGAAGAGTAGCCCCAGCTCCCGCAACTGGAGAAAGCCCGCGTGCAGCAACGAAGACCCAACATAGCCAAAAATAAATAAATAAATGTTCTTTTTTAAAAATTTAAAATATATATATATATGGAAGCAACGTAAGTGTCCATCAACAGATGAATGGATTAAGAAGATGTGGTATAGACACACAATGGAATGCTACCCAGCCATAGGAAGAATGAAATTCTGCCATCTGCAACAACATGCATGGACCTAGAGGATATTATGGTAAGTGAAATGAGTCAGAGAAAGACAAATACTATATGTTATCACTTATATGTGGAATCTAAAAACTAAAACAAATGAATGAATATAACAAGAAAAACAGACTCACAGATACATAATTTAAAAAAACTAGTGTTTACCAGTGGAGACAGGGAAGGGGGGGAGAGGCAAAACAGGGATAGGGGATTAAGAGGTAGAAGCTAGGACGTATAAAATAAATAAGCTACAGGGATATATGTATTATACAGCCCAGGAAATATAGTCAATATTTTATAACCTTTTTTTTTTTTGTCTGCGCCACACGGCTTGCAGGTTCTCAGTTCCCAGAATAGGGATGTAACCCGTGCCCCCTCAAGTGGAAGCACTGAGTCCTAACCACTGGAACACCAGGGAATTCCCTATAATAACTTTAAACGGAGTATAATCCATGAAAAATTTTAATCACTGAGTTGTACACCTGAGACTAATACAATGTTGTAAATCAACTATACCTCAATTAAAACAAGAAAGGGGGAAAAAGAAGTCACCCCTGCCAACCTCTCTTCCAACTCGCTTTCAAAATATATAAAACTGAATAAAATACACGTCTACCGCCAGTAAAAACTGACTCAGCCCTGCCCCACCCACACAGGAGTAACTCCCGGCGGCTACAACACCTAGCGGACAGGTGCAGCTTGAGTTAACAGAAGGGACCTCAGGGCCAAGGAGATGTGATGTCCCAACACCAGCCTTTACAATCGCAGGCGGTCCTTTCTGCCTCCCAGGAGCCCGCCCACCGCCCACTAGGCCGCAGGCCAACAGCTCCCAACAGCTCCCAACAGCCCCAAGATCCGCGGCGCGACCCCCGCACCCGGCATGCAGCGGGCAGCCTTTACGTCACGGCGGCGCCGGGCCTCCAGGGAGGCCCCTTTCCCCGCCTCCTCCTCCCGGCGCCTGCGTCGCTCTCTGGAAGCTTCGAGAAGGCGGTGGGTGTTTACCTTTAGTCCCGGGCCAGCCGGAATCCGCGTCCATCTGTCCTTCCAGAGCTCACGCAGACCCGTCCAAGCCTGCCATGCCGGAGAACGTAGCCCCCCGGAGCGGGCCGCCCGCCGGGGCTGCCGGCGGCCGCGGGAAGAGCGCCTATCAGGACCGCGATAAGCCGGCCCAGATCCGCTTCAGCAACATCTCCGCGGCCAAAGGTATCGCTGCCCGGCCTAAGCCGTGGCCCTCCGGGCTTAGCTGTGCATGCTCACTCCCAGTCTTGGATGGGCATGATTCGTTTTCTGTTCCTTCAGATGATCCCCTGTGGGCTTCCCGTAGAATAAGCTCAGTGCAGGGATCCTCCTGTCCTCTGCCCATGATTTCCGACTCCGAGTATGGAGGCCTTTGGACTTGCCCCATTCTGCGTCTTAGATGCCCATAATTTTTCATGCCGGGCCGTGCTGCATTCATTCATCCTATTTAAGAAAGGGGCCGGGCTTCCCTGGTGGCGCAGTGGTTGAGAGTCCGCCTGCCGATGTAGGGGACACGGGTTCGTGCCCCGGTCCGAGAAGATCCCACATGCCGCGGAGCGGCTGGGCCCGTAAGCCATGGCCGCTGAGCCTGCGCGTCCGGAGCCTGTGCTCCGCAACGGGAGAGACCGCGACAGTGAGAGGCCCGCGTACAGGGGAAAAAAAAAAGGGCCGAGGCCCGCATGCAGCGGTCCACTGGTAGAATGTTTGAACAGGACTTTTTAGTTTTCTTGTTCTTACTTAAAAGCTTCTTTCGGTACAGCTATTGAAACGAATTCGGGTAAACTCTCTGCGCCTTAGATTGGGGCGGGGCCCATTGTACTGGGATGTGGGGAACCAACCGACCCATCTTGTTTGAGAATAATTATGAGGCTGCATTGTGCTTTGATGTCCTCTCTGCACGTGCAACGAGCAACTGGAGAACAGTTTGGCCTTTGGTGGAATTTAAGAAGTCCTGGGTTTCATTCAGTTACCTTACTTCTTGGCTTTGTGACCTTTAACCAAGGTTTCCTTACTTATAAAATCGGGGAGGGAAAGTTGCCCTTTTTTAAAAAAAAAAAAAGGGAGTTGTGAGGATTAAGATAAGCCGGGTTGAGATGGAAGAGTCTGGAAGGAAAAGTGAGAACAAATGCTTAGAGATCTTGCCGTTATGTGTATTGGCTACAGTGAGTATTTCATTCGGGTTAGAGCATAAGGTGCATGAAGAAATGAGAGGTGAGATCGGAAAGGTAAAGTCGGTCCGAATCTGGAAGGGCCTGGTGTCTTGGAAAGGGTTTAAAACAACTCGCGCAGCTACAGATTGTTCTTCAGTGTAGTGAGATAGTACCTAATTTGGAGGGTTGCTGTGAGGATTAAGTGAGAAAGCATATGAAGAGCCAGATGTATATAAAGTACAGCCTTACAAATATTTGAGGTTATTTGTCTAGGTGACTGAGGGTGTGATGCTGCTGCTGAAAGAAACAGGTGCACTGAAGGGAGGATGGTGGAAGAAGAAAGAATAAGTTCTCGTTTGAGCCTAAATGAGTTGAGGAGGTCAGAGTGACCAGATGGGTAAATTTAGGAGTCATTTGGAAGTTCAAGAGAGAATATTTACCTGGAAATAAAAGTTGGTGGATAGTTATCTAGGGAGCATAGTTGAAGCTTAGATTTATTACATTAGAAGCAAGATGTTAGATCAATTCTGGGGCTGTTGGAGGGGGGTGGGCAAGAATGCTATATAATATGGTAGATTTTCAACAAACAAGGAGGATACAAGATGGGACGTTTACTTTGGTAGCTTTTGAAACATCAGGGCACAGAGAATTAAAACTGGACAAGGGAGGTATGCATATAGGAAGAAAAGGCCATCTATTTACCTAATAACATGACCCTTACATCTTAAATGAGGAGAGCTCCTGGAACAAAGGGCCACTCGTAGTCTGTCCAAGTCAGGCAAAACCCTACAAACTGGTTGAGAAAAGCTTTTGCCGGATGCATCTTTAGTGTACTTCATAGAGCCAGTTTTTTATTTTGCTAATAACCAAAAAGTATATTAAGTACCATTGGTTGATGATATCAAAACCACACACACAAAAGTAGTAGTGGTCGTTTAGTACTATTCAGCACGAGTCATTTAACATATAATTGTGTACTACACAGTATGTTAAACTTCAAACACTTTGAGAGAGGTGATCAGTCTAGAATTTTTTATTTTTTGCACAATGTGTCTTTCTAGAGTCTTCACATAGATGAATGTAAGGGCGCATTCTTTTTTTTTTTTTTTTTTTTTTTTTTGTGGTATGCGGGCCTCTCACTGTTGTGGCCTCTCCCGTTGCGGAGCACAGGCTCCGGATGCGCAGGCTCAGCAGCCATGGCTCACGGGCCCAGCCGCTCCGCGGCATATGGGATCCTCCCAGACCGGGGCACGAACCCGTATCCCCTGCATCGGCAGGCGGACTCTCAACCACTGCGCCACCAGGGAGGCCCTGTAAGGGCGCATTCTTAAAATGAATTGGTCTGCTTGTAGAATTGTGGCCATGTGGGTCCACTAAAGTCACCTGAAAGGGTAAGGATGGCTGAATAATTAGGAAATGCAGCCCCAAATTATGAAATAATTAAGTAGAATATAATTCTTAAACTATACCAAATATTTTCTCTTACCCTCTTTAAGATTATGTATTTTTTTTAATTATTACTATTATTTTTTGTTTTGGATGCATTGGGTCTTCGTTGCTGTGCGCAGGCTTTTCTGGCTTTTCTCTAGTTGCAGCGAGCCAGGGCTACTCTTCATTGCGTTGCGCAGGCTTCTCATTGCGGTGGCTTGTCTTTGTTGCAGAGCACGGGCTCTAGGTGCGCGGGCTTCAGTAGTTGCGGTGAGCAGGCTCTAGGGTGTGCGGGCTTCAGTAGTTGTGGCGCACGGGCTTAGTTGCTCCATGGCATGTGGGATCTTCCTGGACCAGGGATTGAACCCATTTCCCCTGCGTTGGCAGCTGGATTCTTTACTACTGCACCACCAAGGAAGTCCAGGTTATGTATTATTTACACAATGAAGGGGAAGCATTATGCTAGTTGTGGAGTACACAAAAATAGGGCACTATTTTAGCCCTTTGTATATGGGGTGAAATGGTATATGAGAAAGGGGAAGGCGGACTTCCCTGGTGGCGCAGTGGTTAAGAATCCATCTGCCAGCGCAGGGGACACGGGTTCAATCCCTGGTCCGGGAAGATCCCACATGCTGCGGAGCAACTAAACCTGTGCGCCACAGCTACTGAGCCCACTCACCTAGAGCCCATGCTCTGCAACAAAGAGAAGCCACCACAACAAGAAGCCCGCACACCACAGCAAAGTGTGGCCCTCGCTCGCCACAACTAGAGATAGCCCACGTGCAGCGATGAAAACCCAAAGTAGCCAAAAATAAATAAAATTAAATCTTTTTTTAAAAAAAAAAAGGTGGGGAGATTTAATCGTTTGTCCTGGACCTGTCGCAGTAAAGGGGATCAAGTACATCAATTACAATTTCTCTTAGAAAATAATAAGTGGATCAATAAAATAGAAACATGCTCATGGACAAGTAATAAGAAGAATGGAGTGGTAGACTATATGTCCAGAGATGGTTCATAACATAGTAATGATGACTAAAGACTATGATTTTAGGGACTTCCCTGATGGTCCAGTGGTTAAGATTCCATGCTCCCACTGCAGGGAGCACAGGTTCGATCCCTGCTCAGAGAACTAAGATCCTGCATGCCACACAGCGTGGCCAAAATTTTTAAAATAAAAATTTTTTTAAATACTGTGATTTTAGGGCTTCCCTGGTGGCGCAGTGGTTGAGAGTCTGCCTGCCGATGCAGGGGACACAGGTTCGTGCCCCGGTCCGGGAAGATCCCACATGCCACGGAGCGGCTGGGCCCGTGAGCCATGGCCGCTGAGCCTGCGCGTCTGGAGCCTGTGCTCCGCAACGGGAGAGGCCACAACAGTGAGAGGCCCGCGTACCCCCCCCCAAAAAAAATACTATGATTTTAGATTTGGTTTTTTAGTTAAGGTTTTGTTTTTTTGTGGGGTTTTTGTTTGATTTGGTTTGGGGTTCAAAGAGGGTTTTTGTTACTGTTTTTTAAACTGTGGTCCATCCATATACCAGCTTCACATTAGTAAACAAAAATCTTTGCCCTCAGAAATTACACTATAATTTAGAGAGACAGAGTAAACAAATAAGCAAATTATATAGTTGTCCTATTATTGTGGCTTGTTTTAAGGAATGGAGAGAATAATATAGTCCTCATTCAGAGCGCATAAGTAGGTTATACCATTTTGATACTTAAAGGAAGATTAGGTGAACCCTCAAAATTTATTTTACCACATGCAGAGTACAAGTGCTATATATAGTGATATTAACAACAAAAAGTGAAGTGTCGTACAATTAAAGGAGTAAAATAATTACTGTTTCCAGTAGATTATTATTAGACATTGAATTTTCTTTAGTGAACATGGTGAATTGTCCACCATATTCTAATAAGTCGAAAATGATTATTTGAGGGTAGAAATGCTCTTTAAAGAGTCTTGATTTCTTTTTTTCTTCTGTTTACAGCCGTTGCTGATGCTATTAGAACAAGCCTTGGACCGAAAGGAATGGATAAAATGGTAAGAGGCTCAATCATTCATTACTTACTGAGTGCTGCTGTTCATACTGCAAGCGCTCTATAGAGGGTTAAGATGTGCTGTTTAAAAAGTAAAGTGTTAGAAAGGCTTTGAGAGTTCAGAAAGGGATAGATTACTTTGGGATGAATGGGACCTAACTATAATTCATATTTTGTTTATGATAATGATTCTTTATAATATCATTTCCATCCCTTTTTTGGTGTCTCAGTTACTTCACTTTTAAGTAGGAAAAAACCCAGCTATTTCATTTGCAAAGCTGGACTATTACTGCATATTCTTAAATCATTATACCAATGTAAGGGAAAACAATTTGAAATTAAACAATATGCAAACGTAAGTTAACTTCTGTACAAGAAGTGTTAAAATTAGTAGAGCTTTTAGGGTTTCACATTAATACTGGATGAAGAAAACAAAATTTTTGAAATATAACTTTCTTTTTAAAAAACCAAACTTTGTAGATTCAAGATGGAAAAGGTGATGTGACCATTACAAATGATGGTGCCACCATTCTGAAACAAATGCAGGTGTTACATCCAGCAGCCAGAATGGTAAGTATAATTTTTAGGTGAGGGTTTTGTGGGGGGTTTTTAAGTGTATTGTTTGATATTTGGTAAACAGTTAAATTTTTTTTATTTGATCACATGATATTGCTTAAAACATGGTGAAAATATTTCCTTTTTTATGCTAAACATGCATATCTTTAGGATACGTTGTATGTCTAGCATGTTCTCCATTGCAAGTTGTAATAAAACATGAATCTTGTCTTTGTTCACAGCAATGTGCCACACATGAGGAAGGAAGAGAGAAAAACATGAAATTGTACAAATTATTAGTTCAATGGGTGTTAACTGAAAGAGAGCAAAATAATTTTAATTGTTTGCAAAATAAATCTTGTGTTTAAACTTGCACTGACATTTATTTTTAAAAACAGTTTCTAATTCAACTACAGATCATAATGGTGATTGCAGTGTCAAGTGAGAAGTCACCATATCAGCAAAAACAAATTCCTTAGAAGTTCCTATCTGTTAAAAAGTCTCTTTTAATTAGTTAAAGATGACTGAAAATGAATCAGATTATGCTTCATGCAGGGTCAGTTTAGATAAACTTGGCCAGGGATTTCAAACTGACAATATTCTCTCATCTGAATGCTGCATTTCATAGCTTCTGAGTCTACAGGGTACCCATAGTTCTCTTAAGTACTGGGAAGAAGAAATTTACAACCCTTAGTCTGAACTGGAAATCATAATATAGCTTGTTAGAAAGTATGTAAGTAGAATTTTGCATGCCACAACTATATAGGTCATCATTTTTATTTTATTTTTTTATTTTTTTATTTTTTTTTTGCGGTACGCGGGCCTCTCACTGTTGGGGCCTCTCCTGTTGCGGAGCACAGGCTCCAGACGCGCAGGCTCAGCAGCCATGGCTCACGGGCCCAGCCGCTGCGCGGCATGTGGGATCTTCCCGGACCGGGGCACGAACCCATGTCCCCTGCGTTGGCAGGTGGACTCTAAACCACTGCGCCACCAGGGAAGCCCCAAGGTCGTCATTTTTAAATGAGACCAAGGTGGACAGCGAATCAGAAGTCAAGTATATTGAATCTTACAGTGTTGATAATAATCAAATTCTATATGTGAACCTCGTGGTGAAGGTCATTGATGTTATATTTGAATTAGATGTTACTGGGTTCTCATTCTCATTGAGCAACTTGACTTGTTCTGTTCACTTAGCTGGTGGAGCTATCTAAGGCTCAGGATATAGAAGCGGGAGATGGCACGACATCAGTGGTCATTATTGCTGGCTCTCTCTTAGATTCCTGTACCAAGCTTCTTCAGAAAGGTGGGTAGGACATAGGACGTGCTTTATTACTGAATAAAGGCAAAAAAATATTAAGTAATATGAGATTTACAATTTAATTTGGAGCAGAATTTTCTAAGCAGGAATTTTTAGATTAAATTTTGCTATATTTACCACATGAATTAGAAATTTTTTTCTTTTTGCTCTGGGTTTGGTTTGGGGGGGTTGTTTGTTCTCGTTTTATTTGTTTTGGCTAGGTTTCCTTTTGAATGGAACTTGTTAAAATTTTCCTTTTCAAATATGACTGGTTGGTGGTGTACTAAACTTAAGATATAGATGAGAACTGTGATTTAGGAGAGAAAGTATGGGTTCCTGCTTTGGTAAATGGTGCCTAAATGTCATAGTGACTCCCCAGTCACTTATTCTAATTATTATGTAGATTGTAGAGTTTTGAAAAGTGAAAAATTGGTTTTAGTCTTAAATATCATAGTATGTAATTGATTTATTCCAAATTAAATGGAAATAAATTATTAGACATATTAGTGGTTAAGGTTATTCAAACCATTACTATTTAAGATTAATTTAAAATTTGACTACTTTGAAATTTTAATGAACAGAGAAATTTTAAGTCATATCAAATATGAAGTTTATTTGTTACAATTAAATAACTAACCTTTCACAAATGGCAGGGATTCATCCCACCATCATTTCTGAGTCATTCCAGAAGGCTTTGGAAAAGGGTATTGAAATCTTGACTGACATGTCTCGACCTGTGGAACTGAGTGACAGAGAAACTTTGTTAAATAGTGCAGCCACTTCACTGAACTCAAAGGTGAGACAAGCACTATGGGATCATTGTAAAATTACAGTTTACGGTTCATTAAGAAGCACAACTGCGATTTTTATTTTTATTTATTTTGCGTTGGGTTGTCATTGCTGTGTGCGGGCTTTCTCTAGTTGCGGTGAGCAGGGTCTACTCTTCGTTGCAGTGCGCGGGCTTCTCATTACAGTGGCTTCTCTTGTTGAGGAGCGCGGGCTCTAGGCACGTAGGCTTCAATAATTGCAGCACGTGGGCTCAGTTAACCACTGCGCCACCAGGGAAGTCCCTACACTGATTTTTGATGCTGTACAGTTCATAAATGTTAACTCTAAGAGTGACTAGGTAGCTAATTTGTGTAACTGAATTAGTTCAAGTAAAATTTACTCCTTCAAGGCTTTCAGGTAAGTTGTAGTATCCTCATTTTACAGATGGGAAAAGAGGTCTAGTGAAGTTATATAACTTACCCAAGACCCACTAATAAGAGGTAGAGCTGTGATTTGAACCCAAGGTAGGGCTGCCCGTCATGGTCCATCTCTTACTAATATCTATGCTGCTTTTCTTATCAAACTTAAAGAAGTGATGTTAGTTTAAATTTCTTGGGAACTCATGTCACCTGTTTTCTGTTGTGTGTCACACCCCCACCCCGTTCTTTTTCCTTTTCATCAGCGTTATTTGTATATTAAGTGGAAAGCTAGATAGTATTAGTGATATTAAGTAATATTATTGATAAATGTCCCCAGAACTAATATAGATAGAATATCATAGTGGTTACAAGCATTGGTCATAGAACCTAGACTGCTTGGGTTTAATGCTGGCTCCACTTAATTAAGCTGTTTCAGATTTTTCGTCTGAAGGTTGAATGAATATATGAATGTACAGTGTTAAAACCACTGCCTGACATATAATATGTGCTCAATAATGTTAACCATTAGCTATTTTTGTCAGCCCCTCAGTAATAGGGGTGCACATATATAACATCTGATCATAAATTCATTTTAGATAGGAAACCTCTGCATAAAATTAATTTGTTCTTTTGGATTTCCTGTAGAATTACTAGTAATCTAGTCCTGACTACTATATTAATAAAAGAGGAACACAGGCATATGTTTTTATATGGTGACTGACAAACCTGAGTGGAAAAGACAGTTTATATGGAATGTTTTCTCATATGCTCTCCACCCCAGCCAAATAAATGATTGAGATTACTTCTTGAATATCTTTATCATTAAAAAACTAGGACATTTTGTGTTACAACACTGACTTTATTTTCTTTTTTAATAATTCTAGGTTGTCTCTCAATATTCAAGTCTCCTTTCTCCAATGACTGTAAATGCAGTGATGAAAGTGATTGACCCAGCCACAGCTACTAGTGTAGATCTTAGAGATGTTAAAATAGTTAAGAAACTTGGGTAAGCATCTCTAATTATAACTTTAATAAAAATTAATTTTGAAAGTAAACATAAGCTCTTGCCAAAAATAAATAAGTTAAATGAAAAGTACATAGGTGAAAGTCACATACATTTGTTGTTTTGTTTTCATGACAACTTGTGTTGATGTGGGAATTTCAAGAATTTGTTTATATTCCCTAATGATGGCAGGGCAGTGGTGTGACCGGAGAGGTTCAGGAATGGGGCACTAATGTGAGTGAGGCTGAAGCACATTTTATCAGACTGATGATTTTTAATCTGTTAGCAATCTATTAAACTTGCAGATTTCTGCCCCTCCTTCATAACTATTTCATTTTCTTTTTTCTTAGTGGGACAATTGATGACTGTGAGTTGGTGGAAGGTCTGGTTCTTACTCAAAAGGTGGCAAATTCTGGTATAACCAGGGTTGAAAAGGCCAAGATTGGGCTTATTCAGTTCTGCTTATCTGCTCCCAAAACAGATGTAAGTAAAACCAAATGAAATGATTCCTTAGGTGTTTGACTTTCTAATAATGACACTTTTCTTTTTATAAAAATAGAAAGTGCTGATACTAGTGATAAAAAGCAAGGATCTAAAAATAATTAGTAAAATTTAGATAAAAGTAGAAAATGTTGGATGCCACACATGATAAATCTATAATCTCAGTTGGCTATTTACTGAAATTGAGCGTTCACTTCACAAATGAAGACAAATAATGATAGCGATGTCTATGAAACAATAAAAATAGGTTATGTGAAAGTGATAGTATAAATGGACTTTGCAGATTCTTTCTAGCTTTCTGAGAACAGAAACCTTCACCCATCCTTCCCTAGCAGGCAGATCTTTTGTCTTTATGTTTGCACAATGGAACTTTAAAACCAGTTTATTACCCATACTCCGAAAAACATGATTTTTTTATTATTCCCATATCTATCAGTCATAAGTACCATCCCCTGAAGGAGTGGTTGATCTTTGTCATCTCATTCAGGTTTGCTCTCATTTTACATTGTGTTGGCATACAAGTTTCCTGTTGAGTCGTTTGTTTCCCAGATTTTAACCCACATAAAAACGTTGTTTTGTAGGTCTTTGTATAACAATATTTGTCCTTCATAGTTCCTTTCAGCATACCAGTTTTTTTTTAACAATCCCTAGAGTAAAAAGGTTGCAACTGAAATTATTGATATTTCAGTAATACGTAAATTCATATGAAAAGAACTGACATGCACGAAATAGGATAATCATTCTTATGTTTTATAATCACCAAAAATGTACTTGTAAAAAATAAGACAGCAGTTTGTATAGATGAAAATAAAAAACCTGAGTTAAGTTTTGTGTATATTCCTTTTTCTAAATTTTTTCTGTGCATGTCTATATAATTTCTTGTATGATTTTGGTTGAATTTATACTATATATAATATTTTCATTAAAAGTCTCATTTTTTTGCTTAAGGACTCTTAAAATGCAAATTATTAATACATCCTTTTTCTGAACAGATGGACAATCAAATAGTAGTTTCTGACTACGTCCAGATGGACCGAGTGCTTCGAGAGGAGAGAGCCTATATTCTAAATTTAGTGAAGCAAATTAAGAAAACAGGATGTAATGTTCTTCTCATACAGAAGTCTATTCTAAGGTGTGAGGCTGTTTATTTTGTTCACCTCTTAATGATAATTGATTTTGGATCCCTTCTAGCAATTTTTTAAGAAACACTTGAGGTGGGTAAACCACTAGAAATCTGGAATGAATCTGCATTTTAGGGTATTGTTGTATTCTGGTAAATGATCTAAAGTGAGTTCTCTTCCTGTTATGATCATTTAAATGTGGGATATGTTATCCTTCTAGACCAATATCCTCACTATCAAGTAAAAAGCTAACTTTAGTCTAAAATTAATTAGCTAGCTAAAATTTTAGAGGCATTTATTTAAAGGTCCATGTAATAGCTTGCCTTGAAATTAGAAGTTCATTTGGGGGGAATGCTGGATAGTCCATGGATTGGAAGAATTCTCCAAAGTTTGAACTGATCCCTTTTTTGTTTGTTTTCAGTGTTTTCTTTTAATAGGTAGACACATTCTCATGTACTATATTAATATGTTATGCCAGAAAGTATTATGGATGCTCTTGATATAGAAACCTTGATGAAGAGTTGGAATACCTGGTTCTAAATACAAGTTATGTAATAGCTAGTAACCTCGAATAAACTGCTCTCAAAGCTCAGTGTGCTTATTTGTAAAACAAGGATAGTAATATCTGCCCTTCAGTATCAAGGGTTGTCAGGAGGATCATTCCAGGTAATTTGTGTAAAAGTGTATAAATTTGTGGAGTCTTGAATTACATCATACTTAATTTATAAATTCATAAAGCATCGATTGTTAATTATCAGAATTATACTTATTTAGTATTAAGAAAAACTTTGACATAATTTTTATTGTGTGTTTTACAAATCGTGTCGTTGGGGTACGTTTTAAATATTCATTAGAAATCTTATTTAAGAATTTTGAGGTCATAAACTTGGTAAGCTGTTTAAAGCATCTTCCTTCACAAATAATTTGTTAAATCATTGGCCATTTAAACAACAGTAAAATTACTAAAACTGTAAAAGAGTTGAACAGCAAAGTTTTTTTCTAACCTAGTATTGACATAATCACTGATTTTGTATTTTAGAGATGCTCTTAGTGATCTTGCGTTACATTTCCTGAACAAAATGAAGATTATGGTGGTTAAGGATATTGAAAGAGAAGACATTGAATTCATTTGTAAGGTAAACTATTCTTAGTATCTGTGTGTGTGAAAATGTTCACTGTTCACACTTCTCAATTTGTGGATATCACTATCTTTCTCAGACTATTGGAACCAAACCAGTTGCTCATGTTGACCAGTTCACTGCTGACATGCTGGGATCGGCTGAGTTAGCTGAGGAGGTCAGCTTAAATGGTTCTGGCAAACTGATCAAGGTAACAATATTAAAATTAAGCTTCTATTTGCCTGGTTTTATTTTATTTGTTTTAATCCTTCAAATACCTAATTAGGAGTTTGTTTACTAAAGATTACAGGCTGTGCAAGCCCTGGAAAAACAGTTACAATCGTTGTTCGTGGTTCTAACAAATTGGTGATGGAAGAAGCTGAGCGTTCCATTCATGATGCCTTATGTGTTATTCGCTGTTTAGTGAAGAAGAGGTAACATTAAATTACTATGTAACATTTTGAACATAAAAACTTGTATATTTTTATTAAGGTATAAATACTAAGTTATTATTATTAAAAAATAGCTTTCTGTTGGATAAAATAAGCTAAAAATATATTTGTGAATTTCAGGGCTCTTATTGCAGGAGGTGGTGCTCCAGAAATAGAGTTGGCCCTGCGGTTAACTGAATACTCACGAACATTGAGTGGTATGGAATCCTACTGCGTTCGTGCTTTTGCAGATGCTATGGAGGTCATTCCATCTACGCTAGCTGAAAATGCTGGCCTGAATCCCATTTCTACAGTAACAGAACTAAGAAACAGGCATGCCCAAGGAGAAAAAACTACAGGCATTAATGTCCGAAAGGTAATAATTTAATCTTTAGTTACTGCAGATAATGTTGATTATTATAAAATACTAAAAGCTTCATAATTGTTGAATGAAAGGCTTTGTAATTAAAAATAGAGTTAACCTTGGATTTAAGTATAAGACCTGCAGGTTAATTAATGTATGCCATCTAGTGAGAATGAAGATGATGCCTTAAGTGAGAAGTATTGTTCATTAAGTCTGCCATTTAATGGTTGTACAACTTTTAGCGGGTTACTTAGTCTGTGCTTCAGTTATCTTGGTTGTAAAAACAGGGACTATTAACAGTTCCCTCATAGGCCTGTGAGGATTAAATGGATTACTAATTAGAAAGTTCTTACAAAGATGCCTGGTGTGTAGTCAACCATTGCTGCTGTTGTGAGCACCACCCTAGTGTAGTTGTATAGGGTAAACACATAGAACAATAATAATTTCCCCTTTTGAATTAATGTTTTATGTCTCCTTTTATTGAGAAGACAAATAATATGTAATGGGAAAAAATTGACAATCCAAGATGATATTTTTTGAATGGTTACAGAACTCAAAGGAGGGCACTACCTGGTTAGGGAAAGTTTCATGAAGCTGCAGCCTTGGTTGGTAGGGAATGAAAAAGCTTCAGATGGGGAAGCAGTGGTTTACAGGTAAGAGGGACCAAGAAGTTACTCATTTTGTCTAGAGCAGAGGTTATATGGTGGTCATACAGTGGACTTTAAGATTGGAAAGATCAGATAAAAGCTAGAATGAGGAGTCCTTTGAGTTGTTGAGACAGGCATGGGTGTTTGTGTTTTTTTGTGTTTTAATTCCAGTAGTTGGGAGCCACTAAAGTTTTTTTAACCAAGAGGCTAAGGTGCTGAAAAGAGTATTTTAAGGAGGGAAGAATGGAGATAGGTTCACTTGTTAGGACTATCACCAGTAATCCTAGGATAAAGGTGACTAGGATAGTGGCAGTAGGAATCTAAAAGTGGCAAGTGAGAATGCTGTAAAGGCAGAGTAGAGCAGACATGACCAAATTCAGAATTGGGAATCAGATGATTTAAAATCTTGTAACTTTTTTTTTAATTGAAGTATAGTTGATTTATAATATTATGTTAGTTTCAGGTATACAGTAAACAAATCTTACAATTTTTAATAACTATGATCATCTACATAATTTTTGCCAGGATACTCTTTATTTTTTAATAAATTTATTATTTATTTATTTATTTTTGGCTGTGTTGGGTCTTCATTGCTGCACGTGGGCTTTCTCTAGTTGTGGCGAGTGAAGGCTATTCTTTGTTGCAGTGCACGGGCTCATTGCGGTGGCTTCTCATTGTGGAGCATGGGCTCTAGGTGCGCGGGCCTCAGCAGTTGCAGCACGTGGGCTCAGTAGTTGTGGCTCGCGGGCTCTAGAGCGCCGGCTCAGTAGTTGTAGTGCACGAGCTGGCATGTGGGATCTTTCTGGACCAGGGGTTGAACCCATGTCCCCTGCAATGGCAGGCAGATTCTTAACCACTGCACCACCAGGGAAGGCCCTTTGCCAGGGTATTTTTAACTAAAAGATGCTTACAAGGAGTTGTTTTGGAGTTAGGCTTGGAATTCAGTTTTTCCAAATTTTAGTTGAAATACAAGCTACAGTGTAGAGAAGAGCTTAGTAGAGAGTATCTTACTCTTGACTAGACTAAGGGAAAACTAAGTTTGAGAGGCCTTGAGGTTTACTGGTAACTGTATTTGGTGCTATGGATCAGTTAAAAACACTAAAAGCAACTTGTACTGGTTTGCAGGGTGGTATTTCCAACATACTGGAGGAACTGGTTGTCCAGCCTCTGTTGGTTTCAGTCAGTGCACTGACTCTAGCAACTGAAACTGTCCGGAGCATTCTGAAAATTGATGATGTGGTACGTATATACAGGTCGTGAATTTCCCTACAAGGTCAAAAAGGCATATTTTTGAAGAGTTGGGGTGGGGGGCAGTAAATGTTGTTAGTTTGCTAGTCATCAGGGTGAAAACAGTTCATACTTCTAGTCTTTTTTTACCTATAAAAATAGGGAGATTTGGATAACCACCTTAAACATCTTCCATTCTTAAAGTTCTGTCCTTACAGGTTTTGAAATCAAAGTTTTTCTCTTTTCAGGTAAACAGTCGGTAACATGGATAACCCTGGCTGACTGGCACCATCATGGCCACTATTAGTGCAGTTGGAGTGGAAGAGCACCTTGGCATTCCTTGTTGTTTGGAAGATTGTTTCCTTTATGAATTTGTGGGCCTGGTCTTCCAGCTGGCATTTGCTTCAAATTGTATTGACACAGTTTGATGAAAACATTAAAAATATGGTTTCAAAGGGCAGATTAATTGATTGTGCTCCTGCATTACCCCCACTGCCCTGCCTTCACAACCTCTGTTACCTCTGATCCTCTTGAGAAATCTGTATAGGAAGGGAAGGAAGAGTTCACACTTAACCTGTTAACTTCCTTATGGGCTTAATCCTGGGTACTTTTAAGTTTTCTGTTAGTTTTTTAACAGAAGTATTGAGAAGGAAAAATGGCCCAATATGCTCATCACCCTGATAAATCCCTGCTTACAATAATATATATGCTGTTTGAAAAGTTAACAATACAGAAAAAAAGTGAAAAATGAAAGTCTTTCTCATGCTAATCCCTTTCTCCAAGAATAACCACTGTTGTGTTAATTGGGATTCTTTCTAAAAATGAAAATATAGCAAATCTTATTTGTACAAAAAGGATTCATAACTAGTAAATCTTTTTCCAGTGGTTTAAAACATCCTTATTGCCTCTACCCTGATCAACAAGCATCGTCTTGCACCATGAATGGTGTAAAATCTAACTAGTGTCTGTCCTTGCTTTAGCCACCTTCCAGTCAATTCTGCATACACTATATATATAGCTAGTGATCTTTTTAAACTTGTCAGGTACTCCTT
The DNA here is from genome assembly GCF_949752795.1 of Hyperoodon ampullatus. Taxonomy (NCBI): domain Eukaryota; kingdom Metazoa; phylum Chordata; class Mammalia; order Artiodactyla; family Ziphiidae; genus Hyperoodon; species Hyperoodon ampullatus. Next base: position 37,058,616 of record NC_136928.1, read on the forward strand.
TATAAAAGCTTTCATGACTTCTGATTGCCTTTGGAGAAAGGCCAAACCCTTAAGGTGGACCGCAAATTGGGCCTCTGTAATCTGGTATCACACTCAACCATCTTTCTTTTGCGTATTTCACAAAAGTGTTATGAAAGCAGCTGGGGGGGAGCTCCTTCACATCTGGAGAAAACTTCAGCAGACCAGCCTGAAGCTTGGTTGTGTCTGAGAACTCCGGTAGTTAATTAAAATGACTAATTTGGTACATGGTAAATTCAGATAAGTCTTTGGATAGTCTGGAATTTAATAATTCAGTGATTATCATTTTGGTGGGTATTAGGAGCTTGCTGTTAAAAACATAGCTACCATAAAACAACTGAATTATGTATATCGTAAATACTTTTTTTTTTGGCTGCGTTGGGTCTTCGTTGCTATGCAGGCTTTCTCTAGTTGTAGCGAGTGGGGACTACTCTTTGTCGCGGTGCGTGGGCTTCTAATTGTGGTGGCTTCTGGTTGTGGAGCACAGGCTCGGAGCATGCAGGCTTCAGTAGTTGTGGCTCACAGACTGTAGAGTGCAGGCTCATGAGTTGTGGCACGTGGGGTTAGTTGCTCCGCAGCATGTGGGATCTTCCCGGACCAGGGATCGAACCCGTGTCCCCTGCATTGGCAGGTGGATTCTTAACCACTGTGCCACCAGGGAAGCCCTATCCTAAATACTCTTAAGTGAAAATACTTTAACCAAAATTATTTATATTGGAACTTTTAATTGAGTTATTCAGCATCCTTACGTGTGTCTGTGTCTTAGGCTATACCTATATATCTAAATATATGAGTAGTTTATATTTAAAACCTTGTAAAGGGAACTCTAACAAGACAGACATTTCCTAGTCATTTATTAAGTTTGATATAAATTAAGCCACTAACTATTTAGGGTTTGATTTGGGTTTTACAACAGTTTATAAAATAAGTTATGTTTTAGGAAATCGAAGCCCAAATGACAAAACTCAAAATAGTGGTTTGATAGTTAAATAATTCTAAAGTAATGAAAGGGAAATTATCCTGTTAAATATTTAAAAGGTATGCTTTTAACAATGAGAAAGGATGACTATCCTAATGAGGCAAAAGTTTTGCATACTTTTTTCCTCGAGTACTATTTATTCCTCACCCTCGGTTTTTCTTTTTTCTTTCTTTTTTTTTTTTTTTTTTGGCCACACACAGCAAGGCTTGAGGATGTTAGTTCCCTGACCAGGGATTGAACCCCGGGCCTAGGCAGTGAAAGCACCAAGTTCTAACCACTGGACCACTAGGGAATTCCCACCCTCAGTTTTTCATTAAGATGAAAAAATTTTAATACAGTGAAGTTCAAAGAATAGTATGAACACCATATACCCTCCACCTAAATTTAACTACTTTGGTATTTTGCCATAAAGTCAGTTCTGTAACATGTATAACTAAAAATCATGGTGTGCAAAATTGTGCAATAGAAATCACAGGGCTTACAGAAATATGGTTGAGGCAAAACTTAATCAGCAATGCAGAAGGAACCTGATAAAACAGTTTTACAGATGCTAAATGGTTAACAACTGCATAGTATATTAAATATGCCACTTGGAAACACCTCAAGTTGTGGAAGTAGCTGTCGGAAGTAGGAGCTACTGTCGTTGCAAAGTAGAAGGAGGGTTATCTGAAACGTGACAAAGTTGTAATAACTGATGTGATGAGTGTGGCTCATAAAAGTTAATTGATGTCTCTGTATTTTGAGGTATAAGTGTGTGGTTTTGTGTGTTTTGGGGCAGTTTGATTCAGATGGATGCATTTTTTCTGTCTTTGCTTTTTTTTAAATTGTCATTTAATTTTTTTTTTTAAATGTTTATTTATTTATTTAGGTTGTGCCAGGTCTTAGTTGCGGCACGTGGGATCTTTAGTTGCAGGATTGTGGCACGTGGGCTTCTTAGTTGCGGCATGCATATGGGATCTGGTTCCCCAACCAGGAATCAAACCCGGGCCATGTGCATTGGGAGCACAGAGTCTTACCCACTGGACCACCAGGGAAGTAAGTCCTTGTGTTTGCTTTTTTCTTTTGAGGAAATGACACAAATGTGAAACTGGGATTTTGCTCAGATTGTTCACTTGCTACTTAAAGATTCTTCGTATTTTGACAGTTTGACTATCGTGTCTTAAGTTTGGTCCCCTTCAGTTTTCTTGAGGTTTTTAGAGGTACAGGTTAATATTTCTTCCATCGGTTTTGTTGAATTGAGTTAGGGATCAAAGTTCCAAAAGACTGAGTTGGCTAGAAGTTGTGGGATGAAGTACTAGAAAACAGGAAGTTTTACAGAAATAGTTCCCAGACGTGTAGAGGTGTAGCCTTGAGTATTTGGCTGAGTACTTATTTCTGTGTCTGGGGTAAAACTAGAGTTCAAGGAACAACCAATGAAAAGCAGTAGACTGAAGTTTACAACAGGCTAGGAATATTTTAAATTCTCATTAGCCAAATTGGAGAAACCTTGCAATATACAAGGACTGAATAGAGCCTTCAGAAGAGTTCTGCCTTAGTAGCGAGGCTAAATTTGCCATAGAGTAAAGATTGCTGTGGACTCTTCATAGCAAAGGATTTCTTTAAAGGATCAAACCAATCCCAAGCAACATACCTGTGTATCTGAACAAAGCTTAAAACTCTTAAAGGATACAATAATATAAAATTCACAATGTCTGGTATTCAGTCAAAAATCATCAGTAATGTGAATGGATAAAGAAGATGTATATATATACAATGGAATACTACTCAGCCATTTTAAAAGGATGAAATTTTGCCATTTGCAGCAACATGGATAGACTTGGAGGGCATTATACTAAGTGAAATAAGAGAAAGACAAATACTGTCTGATGTCACTTATATGTGGAATCGACAAAATAACAACAAACTAGTGAGTATAACAAAAAAGAAACAGTCACAGAACAAACTAGTGGTTACCGGTGGGGAGAGAGAAGAAGGGGGGGGCAATATAGGGGTAGGGGAGTAAGAGGTACAAACTATTAGGTATAAAATAAGCTACAAAGGTATTATTGTACAACATGGGGAATACAGCCAATATTTTATAATAACTATAAATGGAGTATAGCCTTTATAAAGATTTGTGAATCACTATATTGTACACATGTAACATAATATGGTATAGCAACTACATCTCAGTTTTAAAAAGAAAGGGCATCAACATACGAAAAAAATCAGTCATGCAAGTGAAAGCACAGTAGAGAGTAACTCAAAGCCATATGGAGAAATAAAGATCTCAATAAAGGTAATTACATGGGCAATATAGAAGCTAGTGTTTTTGTAACAACAGTTTCTAACTACTTTTTGTCTTCTATATGACTTAAGACTGATATATTTAAAGAAAAAAATTAGTCTAAGTTTTACAAACTTTGGTTTGTAACTTCGAATCTTGTTTTCTACATAGTTTAAGAGAGTAATGCACTTAAGAGAATTATTAGTTTATGTTTTGGGGCACATAGTATATAAAGGTGAAATTTTGTGACCTCAAATGAAAGTGGTATGAACAAAGCTATGAAGTAGCAGTTTTTGTATGCTGTTGAAGTTAGTTAAGCTGCTATAAATTCAAATTAGAGGGTTATAACTTTAGGATATTAAATGTTATCCCTGTGGTAACCACACGCACACACAAACTATAGAATATATACAAAAGAGAGAGAAAAGAATTTAAACAATTCGCTACAAAAAAACACAAAAGACAGTAAATCATAAAGTGAGGGATGAAAAAACCTATAAGCCATATAGAAAAGAAATAGGAAAAAGACAGTTGTAAGTCCTAACCAGTAATTAAATGTAAATAGATTAAACTCATCAAACCAGAGATTGGCAGAATGGATATAAACACATGAACCAACTATATGCTGTCTATGAAGACTCTAGATCCAAAGACAAATATATTGAAAGTGAAATGATAGAAAAAATATATTTCATGCACATAGGAACCAAAAGAAAGGAGTGGGTCTACTGATAACAGACAAAATAGAACCTAAAAAAAGTCACAAGAAAAAAAAGAACATTGTGGAGATATGACAATTAGAAATGTTCATGCATCCAATGACAGGACATCAAAATACTGTGAAGCAAAAATCATCAGTCATGCAAGTGAAAGGACAGTAGACAGTAACTTGAGGCTGTATGGAGAAATAAAGATCTCAATAAAGGTAAATACATAAGCAGCATTACTGGCAATTGAAGGGAGATATAAAAAAGTAGTTGGGGACTTAAGTACCTCACTCACAATAACGGACAAAACAATCTAAGAAAGTAAGGAAATAGAAGACAGCACGATAAACCAACTAGATATAACAGACAGAACACTGCTCCACAATAAGAGCATACATATTCTTAAGTACACATGGGACATTTTTCAGGATATGCCATATGTTAAAGCCACAAATCGTTTCAATAGATTTTAAAAGGTAGATAGCATACAAAGTATCTTCTCTGACCACAACAGGATGAAGTTAGAAATCAATAATGGAGGGAAGAGTGGAAAATTCAAAAAATTGTGGAAACTAAACACACTTTTCAACAACAAATGGGTCAAAGAAGAAATCATAAAAGAAATTAGAAAATACCTAGAGTTGAATGCAAATGAAAACACAACATACCAAAACTTATGGGACACAGCAAAAGCAGTGCTAAGAAGGAAATTTATAACTATAAAATGCTTACTTTAAAAAATAAAGACTCAAAACAACCTAACTGTACAACTTTAACTAGAAAAAGAAGAACAAATTAAATCCAAAGCTAGCAGAAGGAAGGAAATAAAGAGAGCAGAGAGAAATGAAATAGAGGATAGAAAACAATAAAGAAAATTGATGAAACTAAAAGATGTTTGTTGGAAAAGATCAATAAATTAACAACTCTTTAGATGGATTAAGAAAAAAAGAAAAATTACTAAAATCTACAAAAAATTAGAAAATACTTAGAGATGAATGCAAATGAAAACAACATACCAAAACTATGGGACACAGCAAAAGCAGTGCTAAGAAAGTGACATTACTACCGATTTTACAGACGTGAAAAGGATTATAAGAAAATATAATGAACAATTTGTATGCTTACAAGTTAGATAACCTGGATCGAATGGACAAATCCTAGAAACACAAAACCTATCAAGTCTCAATCATGAAGAAACAAAATCTGAATATACCTATAGCCAGTAAGGACATTGAATCAATAATCAAAATCTCCCAACAAAGAAAAGCCCTGGACCTGACCCAGTGGCTTTACTGGTGAATTAAACCAAACATTTAAAGTACTAATACCAGGCCTCCTCAAACTTTTCCAAAAATTGAAGAGGAAGGAACACTTTCTAATTCATTCTATAAGGCCAGCATTAACCTGATACCAAAGCCAAAGACATTACAAGAAAACTACAGACCAATATTCCTTATGAACAATGATACAAAAATTCTCACTAGTAGCAAACCAAATTTAGCAGCATAGTAAAAGTATTACACACCATGACCAAGTGAACTTTTATTCCTAGAATGCAAGGATGTTTCAACATGTGAAAATTAATGCAATATATCATTAAATTAATCAATGCAAAAAAAATTAAGTGAAAAACACCTACATGGGACTTCCCTGGTGGTGCAGTGGTTAAGAATCTGCCTGCCAATGCAGGGGACATGGCTTCGATCCCTGGTCTGGGAAGATCCCACATGCCATGGAGCAACTAAGCCCATGTGTCACAACTACTGAGCCTGTGCTCTAGAGCCCGTGAGCCACAACTACTGAGCCCTCGTGCTACAACTACTGAAGCCTGCGTGCCTAGAGCCCGTGCCCTGCAACAAGAGAAGCCACCACAATGAGAAGCCCATGCACAGCAATGAAGGCGCAATGCAGCCAAAAATAAATAAATAAATTTATTTTTAAAAAACCAAAAAAAAGAACACCTACATGATCATCTCAATTTATGCAGAAAAAGCATTTGACAAATTGCAACAATTTCATGATTAAAAAAAAAGGAATAGAAGGAAACTACCTCAACATAATGAAAAGCCATATATGAAAAACCCAAAGCAAACATCAGACTCAATGGTGAAAGACTGAAAGCTTTTTCTTTAAAAAAGCCAAGGATGCCCACTTTTACCACTTCTATTCAACATAGTATGGACATTCTAGCCAGAGCAATGAGGCAAGATAAAGAAATTAGAGGCATACAAATTGGAAAGGAAGACGTAAAATTACATCTGCAGATGATCTTACAGGTAAAAAGCCCCAAAGATTACACACACCCCCAAAAAAGCTGTTAGAACTAATAAGTGATTTCAGCAAAGTAACAGGATACAAAGTCAACACACAAAAATCATTTGCATTTTTATACACTAACAACAATCTGAAAAGGAAATTACAAAAACAATTCATAATAGCATCAAAAATAAAATATTTAGAAATTAACCAAGGAAATGAAAGATTTGCTCAGTGAAAATTATAAAACATTGTTGAAAGAAATAAGACAAATAAATGGGAAAAGATCCCATGTTCATGGATTCAAAGACTGAATATTGTTAAAATGTCAATATATCCAGAGTGATCTACAGATTCCATGTAATCCCTATCAAAATACCAATGGCATTATCACAGAACTGGAACGAATATCCTAAAATTTGTATGGAACTACAAAAGACCTTGAATGTCCAAAGCAATGTTAAAAAGAACAAAGCTGGAGGTATTATGCACCCTGATTTCAAGCTATACAGCAAGCTACAGTAATCAAAACAGTGTGGCACTGGCATAAAGACCCACATTTAGACCAGTGGAATAGAATAAATAAACACAAATATGTTCAAATGAGTTCAAATGACAAGCCAAGACCACTCAATGTGGAAAGGTCAGTCTTTTCAACAAATAGTGCTGGGAAAAGTGGATGTCCACATGCAAAAGAATGAGGTTAGGCCCTTACACCATATGCAAAAATTAACTGAAAGTGATGAAAGACCTAAGACAATAACACTCTTAGAAGAAAACAGAACAAAATCTTCACAATATTGGATTTGGCAATGTCCCTTCTTAGATATGACATAAAAGAAAAAATAGACAAATTGGACTTCATGAATATTTTAAAGTTTTGTACATCAAAAGACACTATCAACAGAGGAAAAAGCAACCTACAGAAAGGGAAAAAATATCTGCAAATCCCATATCTAATAGGGATTAGTACCTAGAATATATAGAAAGAACTACTAAAACTCAGCAACAAAATAACAACCCAATTTTAAAATGGGCAAAGAAAAAAAAGGGCAAATGACTTGAATAGATATTTCTTCAAAGAAGATATACAAATGGCCAATAAGCACATGAAAAGATGCTCAACATCACTAATCATTAGGGAAATGCAAATCAAAACTACAGGATATCACCTCATACCCTTTACGATGGCTACTATCAGAAAAACAAAACAACGGGAATGCCCTGGCAGTCCAGCAGTTAGGACTCTTCACTTCCACTGCAGGGGGCATGGGTTCGATCCCTGATTGGGGAACTAAGATCTTGCAAGCCACGTGGCGCAGCAAAAAAAAAAAAAAAGAAAAGAGGGACTTCCCTGGTGGTGCAGTGGCTAAGAATCCGCCTGCCAATGCAGGGGACACGGATTCGATCCCTGGTCCGGGAAGATCCCACATGCCGTAGAGCAGCTAAGCCCATGCACCACAACTACAGAGCCTGTGCTCTAGGCCTCGCGTGCCGCAACTACTGAGCCCACATGCTGCAACTACTGAAACCCATGTGCCTAGAGCCTGTGCTCTGCAACAAGAGAAGTCACTGCAAGTGAGAAGCCCGTGCACCACAATGAAGAGTAGCCCCCACTAGCAGCAATTAGAGCAAGCCTGAGTGCAGCAATGAAGACCCAACACAGCCAACAAAAAAAAAAAAGAAAGAAAAGAAAAACAATACTGGATACTGGAACCCGTGGATATTGTTGGTAGGAATGTAAAATGCTACAGCTGCTGTTGAAAACAGGATGACAGTTCCTCAAAAATTAAAAATAGAATTACCACATGATCCAGCAATTCCACTTCTGGGTATATACCCAAAAGAATTGAAAGCAGGGTCTCAAATAGGTATTTGTACACCCATGTTCGTAGCAACATTATTCACAATAGCTAAAACGTGGAGGCAACCCAAGTGTCCACTGATGGATGAATGGATCAGCAAAATGTGATATATACACACACACACACACAATGGACTATTATTCAGCCTTAAAAAGAAAGGAATTTCTGGCATATGCCACAACATAAACCTTGAGGATATTATGCTAAGTGAAATAAGTCAGTCACAAAAAAAGACAAATACTATATGATTCTACTTATATGAGGCACTTAGAGTAGTCAAAATCATAGAGACAGAAAGTAGAATGGTGGCTAATTAAACTTAAAAGCTTTTGCACAGCAAAGGAAATCACCACCAAAACGAAAAGACAACCTACTGAATGGGAGAAAATATCTGCAAATGGTATGGTCGTTAAGGGGTTAATGATGGTGGTGTCATGGGCTACGTGAGCTGAGGAGAAGTGATGTGTGAGAGAAGGAAAACCGTGCCTTCTGGTGGGTGGTGGGGAAGGACTTCTCTAAAAGGGAAAATCTCTTTCTGGCACTTCTGTAGTGATGGAGAGGCATTCTGAACTGCCACCTGCCTACCTCACCATTTCTCATGTAGGACTTCTGGGTCTATTATCACCATCATCATCTGAGGAGGAGCTGGTTTTGTCGTCTGATTTGGTGTCTCTGCTGCACAGAAAATGCAGCAGCCATTTTGCCACCTTTGTCCTCTGATTCAGAGAACTCCACTTTTCTAGATGAGGGAGCCTTTTTTCTCAGTACTTTCTTTTTCTGTTTTATTTTCTACAATTTTTTTAAAAATATTTATTTATTTATTTATTTATTTGGCTGCGCTGGGTCTTAGTTGTGGCATGCGGGATCTTTTAGTTGTGGCATGTGAATTCTTATTGTGAACTCTTATTTGCGGCTTGTGGGATCTAGTTCCCTGACCAGGGATCGAACCTGGGCCCCCTGCATTGGGAGCATGGAGTCTTAGCCACTGGCCCACCCAGGAAGTCCCTATTTTATACAATTTTTAAAGGTTACTTTCCATTTACAGTTATTACAAAATATTGGCTATACTCGCCATGTTGTGCAACACATCCTTGAGCCTATCTTACACCCAATAGCTTGCATCTTCTACTCCCCTACCCTTACATTGCCCCTCCCCCCTCCACTGGTAACCACTAGTTTGTTCTCTTTATCTGTGTCTACTTCTTTTTTGTTATATTCATTCCTTTGTTGTTTTTTTTTAGTTTTTTTTTTTTTTTTTTTTTTGCGGTATGCAGGCCTCTCACTGTTGTGGCCTCTCCCGTTGCGGAGCACAGGCTCTGGACGCACCAGCTCAGCGGCCATGGCTCACAGGCCCAGCCGCTCCACGGCACATGGGATCTTCCCGGACCGGGGCACGAACCCGCGTCCCCTGAATCGGCAGGTGGACTCTCAACCACTGTGCCACCAGGGAAGCCCTAGATTCTTTTTTATGGCTGAGTAGTATTCTATTTTATTCTCAGTACTTTTATCACTTTTTGTCACTTCTATCACTTTTTGTCACTTTACCTGAAGTTCTCCCTGGAGAAACAGAAATACAACATTTTCTTGTAGGGCTTTGCTGCTGGGTGCTGGGGAATGATGAATTTCTGGTGGTAGAGTTGCTGTAGGTGATGTTTGGTGCTTTTGCCTTGGAGGACTTGCTGAAGGAGATAACCTGCTGAAACCATGCAACTCAGATTGGGACTTGAACCCACGGTCTTTTAACTGAGATCACACACCTGGTCTCAGGACTTAATGAAGCTCAGGTTCTTGATGTCTTGCTGCAGAAAGAATTCTGTGAAAGACAGAGTGATAGGTAAGAAGTGGATTTATTTAGAGAGAAACACATTCCACAGATGGAGTGTGGGCCATCTCAGAAGGCAAGAGTGGCATCAGGGTATGGGATTGTCAGTTTTATAGGGGTGGGTAATTTCATAGGCTAATGAGTGGGAGGAGTGGTCCAGCTATTTTGGGGAAGGGGTGGGAATTTCCAGGAATTGGGCCACCTCCCATTCTTTGACCATTATGGTTGGCCTTGGAGCTGTCATGGCACCTGTGGGTGTGTCATTTAGCTTGCTGATGTGTTACAGTGAGCGTATACTGAGGCTCAAGGTCTAGTGGAAGTCGACTCATCCACCATCTTGGACCTATTTGGTTCTCATCAGTTTATGTCACGTCCTCGGGCTATGCCGTTCTTTTAAAGGTTGTGCCCTGCCTCCTTACCTCCTGTTTCACTACCAGTTTTTCAAGGGGGCTGAAGGTCCTCTTGGGAGACTTGTCAGTGACCCGACACAAGACAAAGTGGACAATGAACTACTCCTAGACAAGAATGCTGATGAGTGCCTTTTTCATCTCACTGGAGATCTGCTCCGTCTATGCTTTGGTGGAGTTCTTCCTCCAGGTGAGCTGCCTCCTTGGGCTTAGCTGTCTTCTAGGTGAACATGAATTTGATGGGATCTGTAGTGCCAGCAAGATCAAGTATGAGAAGAAGCGTGAGACTTTGGTTGATTCTTCTCCTTTTCCTTTTGTTTTTGGAATTTTTTTTTTCCAGAGAATATCCTTTAGCTTTGGTACAGTTTCAGGCTGGGGAAATTTCAGGATATCACTAAGTGTCAGAAGTGGTCACTTGTACTGAAGTTGGGAGTGCTGGAGTGTTCTTTTCTGGAGTAGAGAAAGGACTCTGGCTCTTGGTTCTTTGATGAGAAGGCTGAACATGATTGTGCTTTCTCTCTGTCCTGACTGGGCAGGATTGTCTTTTAGGGTAGGAGATCTGGACTGGAGTCTTCTTGGACTTCAAGATCTCTACCTTTTCTCTCTACTGCTTTCTTTTTCTTCTTTATCTCTCTTTTCTTTGTCTTGCTTTTTTCATAGGTGGCAATTTTTCTTCTTCAATCTGTCTGTTTCCTTTCTTCTTTCTTCAGGTCTAGGAAAGTGAAAGGGATTCCAGCGATATTTTCTTGTGGAGGGGCCACAGTTCTCCCATAAACTCTGTAGAATTTTTTTTTTCATTCAAAACGCCAGTCTGGTTGATTCGCATCATTTTAGAGCCTGGATTCTCCAAAAACAGCCAAGAGAATTGGGCCAGAGCCACACTGGGTCACTCTGTTGTGACCTAATAAGGTGATGGTACTACACTTCAGATGCAAAGAATAATTTCCATCTTGGTTCAGCCCTTCACTTCCAGTTGGTTGACTAAACTCAGTCATAACATTCTCTTTATTTTATTTTATTTTATTTTTATTTATTTATTTTTTTGCGGTACGCGGGCCTCTCACTGTCGTGGCCCCTCCCTCTGTGGAGCGCAGGCTCAGCAGCCATGGCTCACGGGTCCAGCCGCTCCACAGCATGTGGGACCTTCCTGGACCGGGGCACGAACCCGTGTCCCCTGCATCGGCAGGCAGACTCCCAACCACTGCGCCACCAGCGAAGCCCATCTCTTTATTTTTTTTATTTATTTATTTATTTTTTTTTTGCTGTACGCGGGCCTCTCACTGTTGTGGCCCCTCCCACTGCGGAGCACAGGCTCCAGACGCGCAGGCTCAGCTGCCATGGCTCACGGGCCCAGCCGCTCTGCGGCACGTGGGATCCTCCCGGACTGGGGCACGAACCCGCGTCCCCTGCATCTGCAGGCAGACTCTCAACCACTGTGCCACCAGGGAAGCCCCTCTTTATTTTTTAAAAAATAAATTTTTTTTTTTTTTGGCTGCGTTGGGTTTTCATTGTTGCAGCAAGTGAGGGCTACTCTTTGTTGCGGTGCGTGGGCTTCCCATTGCGGTGGCTTCTCTTGTTGTGGAGCACGGGCTCTAGGCGTGTGGGCTTCAGTAGTTGCAGCGCGTGGACTCAGTACTGGTGCGTGGGCTCTAGAGCGCAGGCTCAGTAGCTGTGGTGCATGGGCTTACTTGCTCCGTGGCATGTGGGATCTTCCCGGACCAGGGCTCGAACCCATGTCCCCTGCGCTGGCAGGCGGATTCTTAACCACTGCACCACCAAGGAAGTCCCATAACATTGTCTTTAAACCCAAGGATTTCTGTTACTCATTTTGTTATTCAAGGCTTTTTAACCTCAAAATTTATTTTTCTCATTTCTGCCTTATTTTTCTAAGCATTCTGCACATTTCAGCTACTTCAGTAGTTTCTGTTTGTTGCTGAACCAATGATCTTACCCTGCACTTGTTCTGTGGAAGAATCCAGGAGTCATATTGCTCTGAGAACACTCCCTATCCCAAGGTGCATGGGAGATTATATATATACACACACACACACATATACATATATATATATTTATTTAATACATTTTAAGTGGTTTGAAGCCACTTATATTATTATATTATAAAATTATATGTTAACCTATACATTATTATATAAATATATAATGTTACATATAATATATATTTTATGTAATATTATTTTTTATTTTATTATTTTTAAAAATCTACTAATATTTTATTGGGTCATTAAATCCCAGGACATCAAGAATGTAGAAGAAAGGGAAATGAGACAGCAAAAGATGGAAAACAAATACAAAGGTATGAATTACTAAGCTGGCCATTTCTTTAAAAAAAAAAGATCGGTTTCTTGTCATTAGTGACTTGCCCAGACAGTCTCCATAGAATCATCCTACCTTAGAAGAGTCTATCAGGTAAAGGAAGGGAAAGAAATGTATTTGCCAGTTTCACATCTCTCATTGGTCAAAGCTTATCCTAGCATGTTGATCCTTGCCCAGTGCCTCCAGTCTGCTGCTGGGGAAGCCCAAAAGCTCAGTGCTTCATCTAAGTCTGGAAGTGGTGTAAGGAGCGAGAGCCTCTGTGGGTGTAGGCAGCGTTGCTTTAGCACAAGAGATGCTACTTTGCTACTACAGCAGCGAGCCAGAGGACCAGAGAGCAAATGGAACTGAGCAAATAGTTAGGTATCCTAGAGAAGAATTAGAGCCTTGGTTCTCCAACCTGTAAAAGATTAGAATCATCTGAAGCATTTTGGAAGCTATCTGATAATCCAGTGTTCAATTATCTATTTCTGCATTAAAAAAATTACTCCAGGGAATTCCCTGGCGGTCTGGTGGTTAGGACTCTGTGCTCTCACTGCTGAGGGCTCCAGTTTGATCCCTGGTTGGGAAACGAAGATCCCACAGCCCATGCAGAGCAGCCCTCCTCCCACCCCAAAATTATTCTAACACATGGCTTAAAAACCACTTAAAATATTTTATTAAATACATTAATATACTATCACAAATGAATATAATTATATAATATTACATTTTGTATCTTATATGTAAATTTAAATATAATTAATATATGGTTTCTATTTATTTAATATACATTTAAGTGGTTTCTAAGGAACATATTAATATATTAATAAATATATTTATTTCATATATAATTTAAGTATATATACTTACTATATATTTTATAATTTCTTTCATGAATTCTTCTGTAACCCATGAATTGTTTTTTAGAAGTATTTTAGAGTTTCCAAACTGAAAGCCTTTTCTAGTTTTTAAAAAAGATTTAATGTCTAACTTAATTGCATTAAGTGATCAGAGAATGTTAACTGTATAATATTAATCCTTTGAAGTCTGTTGAGGCTAGCTTTATGGCTGAGTGCTATGGTTTCTTTCTATAATGTTCCTAAGATAATATATATTCTCCAATTGTTATATATATATTTATATAAATTTATTTCTATAATATAATATATAAAATATATTTATATACATATTAGAAAAAATATATTTTCTAATAGACATATGTTACCTAATTATAATTGTGCTGTTCAAATCTTCTATATCCCTCCATATATACACAAATGTATCAAAGACACTTACAGGACTGTTCATAGCTGCTTTATTCACAATAGCAAATGTGGCAGTCATCTAGCTTAGCTGCTTAGATCTCCTTTAAAGACAGGCTCTGCTGTGAGGAGTGCAGTCAATTGACACAGCAGTGTGCAGGGGCCTGTTAGTACTGGCTTGAAAGACCTGACTGTAAAAATTTCAGGATATTTGCAAACTGTTAAACACAGCCATTATTAAAAATTGTTTTGCTAAATTGTAATTAAATAAATTATATTTAAAACAAAGATAATTTCTCAAAACTCTTCACTTCCTCTTCTGTTACTACATTTTACTTATACTTAGGCTCTCAAGATTATTTGCATCTACTCTATCTGTATGATGGAAAAACTATATAATGGTGTCCTATTGGGCATCATTCCCCAAGTTCATGTGCAGTGATGTCACACTGGTTACTTGAAATTGGCCTTGGTGAGGGTACTGACATCATGGAAATCAGCGAGTGCTACAGGTTGGGTTTTAAACTTAAAACAATGAGGAAAATGCTAATAATACAGAAAAAAAACTTAGTGTGTGGTGTCTGTAGCTGTCACATTGTGAACAGCACAAAAATTTAAGGAAAATTCTTTTAGTATTAGAAAAGTATTTATCTATTCTAGCAAAAAAGTTACTCACAACATTGGCAGACAAGTGAAATTCTGACATACATGTTGGTTGTTTCACTTTCATCTTAGTCATTAATATAAACAAAAATATCAACCAGCATTCATGCTGGAACTACATTCACCAGTTGCAACCATAGGTTGGCTATAGATACAAGAGTTCAGCAAAAACCAATGAAAGTACTCTGGGAGAATCATTTGTGAGGGATTTACAGTAAAGAGTATGTTTTATTTATAAGTTTTGTGCTACAATTCTTTATATTACTAAAATTTATAAGTACAATCACATACACACACACATTCTCCCAGAGAGCCAGTCATCAAACATTTACCAGCATAACACTGGCTAACAGCCGGCAACCACAGCACTTCAGGGTTTTCCCACAGTGTTCCATTTGAGAACTTGCTCTTCAGAGGGAGTGCTAGCCAGTGATTCAGATGGCAGGGCTGGTAGGGTCTGGCCATGTCTGCTCTATGAGCAATCTTTGTGCTGGAGTTCTCTACGTGGCTGAGACTTTCTCAGACCTTCACTGTAGTTTCAACCTTCACCTACACAATTATTCTCCTTTCCCTCTCTTTTCTAAGGTGTTAGAATATATCTTGTTCTGAAAACATTCCTACTCCCCTCCCTTTATCTTTCACAGGAACTTCCCCCAATAACTCTCTTTCACTTCTAACTCCTTCCTGGTATCATCTTCCTGAAGGACCCAAACTGACAGCTGAAAATATGGAAACAACAGGTGAGTGAATAAACTTAAGAAAGTGGTAAAGACAATGTCAATGGCACGGATTAAATTTAAAAGTATGTCTTGGGGCTTCCCTGGTGGCGCAGTGGTTGAGAGTCCGCCTGCCGATGCAGGGGACACGGGTTCGTGACCCGGTCCGGGAAGATCACACATGCTGCGGAGCGGCTAGGCCCGTGAGACATGGCCACTGAGCCTGCGCTTCTGGAGCCTGTGCTCTGCAATGGGAGAGGCCACAACAGTGAGAGGCCCGCGTACCGCAAAAAAAAAAAAAAAAAAAAAAAGTATGCCTTGACTGTAACTGTTACATTATGAATAGCACAAAATAATGAGGAAAATTCTTCCAGTATTGGAAAACTATTATCTCAGCAAAGAATACTATTCAGCAATTAAAAAGGAACAGACCACTCATATATACAACATGGATGAATCCCAAAAAAACAATATGCTGATCAAAAGAAGTTAAGAGCAAAAGGAGTACATACAGTATGATTCCATTTATATGAAGTTCTATAACAGTCAAGGGAATGTGGAATGGGGAACAGACTGGGAAGGGGCACAAGGGATCTTTCCAGGATGACTGAAATGTTCTGTCTCTTAATATGATTTCATGAGTGTATGCATTTGTCAAAACGCATCCAGCTATACATTTTTTGTACACTTAAAAAATATATCTATTTATTTGGCTGTGCTGGGTGCGGCACACGGGATCTTCCTACGGCATGTGGGATCTTCAGTTGTGGCATGTTAACTCTTACTTGCAGCATGTGGGATCTAGTTCCTTGACTAGGGATCAAACCAGACCCCCTGCATTAGAAGCACAGAGTCTTAGCCACTGAACGTCCAGGGAGGTCCCCCAACTATACATTTAAGATCTATTCATTGCACTGTGTATGTTACATCTCAATATAAAAGTGCAAAAATAATTCTTCCTATGATGATGTAAGATTTGTCATTTTCTTCTTGTAGATCTGTCCATTTCTGCTGTATATATTTTGAGGCTATATTATTAGATATCTGCAAATTTATGTATATATAACTGAATGAGTTTGCTGTACATCTGAAACTAACACAACATTGTAAATCAACTATATTTCAATCAAAACAATTTTAAAAAGATATCTGCAGATTTAGAATATTGCTGATGAGTGGAAGCTTTTCTGCTCTTCTATAAACACATACAATATGTCCTCCACACTCATTCCTTCTATCCTATTCTAGCCTAATCTTCCATTTGCAGTGCTTCAGCACGTAGACTTGTCTTGCTGGTTTTGGGTCTGACTTAAAACGAATCCCAAGAGGGGGACGTGCAGCCACAGAACTAGCTGCATGCAAATGACTGGAAGTCCCTTCTCCGGTCACTTGGGGCATCCATACCTCATGGGCTTCCAACTCTGGCTTCTGCTCAAAATCCAGCCAGCGTCTGTTCCAGTGGTCGAAGCAAATGCTCAGTCAAAACAAAGAGCAGCCTGAAGAAGGTGAGGGAATAGGGGGTTTTGCAAGTGCTCACACTTCAGACCAGCGAACAAGAAAGACTTGGTATAAAGGGCTCAGATCTCAGAGAAGGGTTCTAGACATCGCGCGCTGCACACTCTACCTTTGTGGTGGCGGTGGCAGGTTGTATCGCAGGGAGTGGGAGGAAGCTGAAGAATAGGGAGGGGAAGGTTGCTGCAGCCTCAGCCTCAGGAGGTAGGGGCTTAGGTAGCAGGTGGCTGGACTGCACCACGCCTGCTATTTTAAGGCTAGGCCTCTCTTCCAGGCGCGTGGTGTAGAGGGAAGGCGTCATTTGAAGCACCCACATCCCAGGTGGGAGATGTTGATGGGGGTGAGATGGAGATGACACTTGTCTGTGGCTATTGCTGGGCTCTCTCGCCCTCCGACCCGCGCCACTATAAAGCTGAGGAACCCAAGGAGCAAACACGCGGTTCATACACTTGCACTGTCACTCACTGGTGGGTGGACCAGGCTCCACCCAACTCTGGGCTTTTATTGGTCAGCCGAGAGGGATAGCTAGCAGCCTCCTCCGGATTGGTCGATTTCTGCTAGCTCTCAAGTCAATCAGAACAGAATGTACTGGACTCCCATTCTCTGGCTTCCGGGGGAGCCATGTTGGGTAGCGGCATGCGAACCTTCCAGTCCTGAGACCGCAACGTGATAACATCCTCAGCTTTCCTCTGCCGCCGCCGTCTCCTCCTAACAGGTTATTTCAATGAATAAAAATGCGCTTTTTCACTCACAAAACGTGTCGTTTCATTAGTATAATGTGAGAAGCCTGCGTTTAGGCGGTGAAGCGCGAAGGAGGGGAAGAGGTGCCCTATTCTGCCCACCAGCCCTCTAAACCAGCAAAGATTCAATACTGATTCCCGCTATCCAGGAGGCCCCCACTTCGGGCCTCCCGCAGCGTGCGCCGGTTTTGAGTGACGTTTGGCCCGTTGCGGCACCTGTAGCGTCCTTAGTTACCGGACCCCTAGTAACCACCTCCCCAAGCAAGGAGCTATCGGGCGCCTACGGCCGCGCCGGCTTCCACGCCCCGGGCCAGCGCGGGCGCTCAGGCCTCGGTGGCGTGGTGATGGCTGCCTCGCACCGAGCAGCGAAGCTGGCGGCCAGCAGTCTCCAAACCCCGGTCAATCCCAGCACCGGAGCGCGGGTCACCCATTACGAACGCAAAGACCCCGTAGAGTCCCTGTCGGCGGCGGCGGCGGCCTTGGAGGAGGAGGAAGAGGCAGCGGGGTCGGCGCGGGCGCCGGTAATGCAGGGGCGGGAAGTGGGCTGGGGCTAGGCCCCGGGGGGGGTGCAACTGGAGGCTGGTTGGCGACCCCGCTGGTGAGGCGCGTGCTGGGAAACGCGCGCCCTGTCCAGATCCCTCCCTACTGGTGAGCCTGGCCCACCACGTTCTCTGTGATCCCACGGAAAATACTCAAAACCAAGGCGTTGAAAAGTCTTTTAACTTTAAGTAAAGAGATTGTTGTAAAAATTTCTTGGAGAGCATTTACTTTAGTCTGTTTCCAGAGAGTGAAAAGTACAGAACTTTACTCCTTATGCCCCGGCATCTGTTGGGAGTAGATATTTGCTTTTCTTTTTCTTCTTTTTTTTTTCAACTTGAGGAAAACTGTTCTAACCATAGAGGATAACCCATAAAACGCAACTGAATCAGCTGTGCTGTCAGGTGTGTTTTGTTGTCATCTTGATGTCTTGGTTATTGGTGCATTTTAATACAGAACATGAGAGATGATGTTTAAAACCAGCAAGAGTTCGCTGGGTAAATCAGACAGATATAGTTAAGCCTCCAGAGAAACAAATTACTGAGGTTCCAATGTTTCCACACGGCTCTTAAGGGTGGGGTGAGACAGCTTTTTCACTGATCAATTTTCGGTGTCCAATGTGTTGTGACCCACCTGTCTACCAGGTAGAGGGTCAAGTCTGCCATCGGCTCTGTTCACTTAAAAGATGGGAACCTTGAATTTTAACTAGTAATCTGCAGACATAAACCTCCTTAACCCCGGTTAAAGATTCTTAATACCATTTGTCCAAAGCTTCTCAGATTCAAAACATTGTGGTCTAGGGCTAATAGAAATTACTGGGTATTTTGGAATTCTAATCTCTTTAATCTACACTAAAACTGTTAATGAGAAAATCTGTAGCAACACCTTTTATGGGCAGTATTTTATTAACAGATAAACTACTTGAGGTTATCCAGAGTAAGGCAGATTGAGACCCTGAACATGAACCAGGGTCAGTGACCTAGGACCAGATTCATTCATGATAAATCTTCCTCTCAACACAAATTTCAGGAGCCAACGAAGGAGGCAAACTTACGTTGGAAAAAAATTTGAATGGAGAAAAAGGATTTGGAGTCCCGGGCTAGGATCTGTTCATTTGCTAGTTGATATTCAGAAGTAACTTCCTTCAATCTCAGTTTCCTTATCTGTAAAAGAACTATAATAACTGTCTCTCTTTCTTGTCTCACTGGGCTATTATAATAACCAAATGAGAGAGTATGTCATAGCTCAAGGACAGTTTGTATAAATTAGTAATAATAATAACAACTGCCAGTGGGACTGTTATTTGAACAACTCTCGCAAAGATTAAGTTCTACTTTGGCTTGCTGTGGTGGAGGAAGCAGTCAGTTCTGTAGCCACAGGTATACTTCCAGAGTGCCCTGGTAAACTGCAGATTTGTATGAGAAACATCACCTTAGGAGAGGTTAGCTTAATGAGCTAATCTCCAAGGGGCATGGTCCTACTGAAAAAGGAAGCTAAGTTTGGAGTTTGACACTGTTTTGAGACCACTGTACTTGAAGGACCCAAAAGCAAATCTGGATAAGCTGCCACTGTAGAAGGCCTGATGGTCAGAGGACATGGGGTTGGCAGACAAAGCACTGAAAAGCCAAGAAAGGGAGTGCAGGAGCCAAGCTTTGCCTTCTTCAAGAAGGCAAAACTCCTTCCAAGTTTGGCTTGGTCTCCACCTTGGGTTTTTTATTTTTCTATTTACTTGTTTTATTTATTTATTTATTTATTTATTTAGGCTTCATTGGGTCTTTGTTGCGGTGCACGGGCTTCTCATTGTGGTGGCTTCTCTTGTTGCAGAGCACAGGCTCTAGGTGCGCGGGCTTCAGTAGTTGCAGCACACGGGCTCAGTAGTTGTGGCGCACGGGCTTAGTTGCTCCGAGGCATGTGGGATCTTCCCGGACCAGGACTCGAACCTGTGTCCCCTGCAGTGGGAGCACAGAGTCTTAACCACTGCACCACCAGGGAAGTCCCTCCACCTTGGTTTTTCAAAGGTTAGTTTGTCTCAACTTCATCATCTATAAGATGGAGTAAACTCAGCTTACCAGAATCACCACACAAAATTGATTAGAGAACCAACTGTCACAGTAGGCCCCTTTAAGTCCTTTGGTTTGCCAAAGCAACCCCCGCCCCACCACCGGCTCCATGCACACCCCTTGCAGGACTCCGTGCCCATATAGGGCACTAAGTCATATTTCTTGAATCTAACCTCAGTTGGAGATATCAGTTCATAGACCTTGCTATGGGGTTGATGATGACATGGGTAAAGCACTATTCTATAATTCACAGTTAAAATTTCACTGACTTTCCTAGTGGGATGGCCTTCTCTTTTTCAGCAAATATTGAGCATTTATTAAGTGCCAGTCACAGACTATTCAGTAGTGAACGAAACAGACATAGCTCATGTCGTCACAGTGCTTCCATTCTGGTGGGGAAGTTAGACAATAAAAAATGAACAGTCAAATGATTGTAAGACAGGAAATGTTGGGAAAGAAATGAACAGCTTACTATAATTTAAAAAAGAAATAGGAAGGAACCTATTTCAGTGAGTTAACATTTAAGCCAATGCCTAATCGATGAGAAAGAGCAGCCATTTGAAGAGTGGGGGTGGGAAAAGCATTCCAGGCAGAGGGAGCGGCATATGCAGAGGCCCAAAGATAGGAAGAGAGAGAGTTTTGTGTGACTAAGGATCTGAAAGAAAGCCAATGGGACTGGAGAAGAGAGAGAGGGAGAGGGGAGGGGATGAGGTTGGAGAGGTAAGGAGGGCCTTGTAGACCAAGGTGAGGAGTTTAGCGTTTATTGCAGGTGCAATGAGAGGTCCTTGAAGACCTTTAAGTGACATGTTCCTATTTACATTTTAAAACGATGACTCTGATGGCTTTGTGGAGAATGATTGGAGGGTTTGACAAAGAAAGGAGACTGGGTAGGAGGCTTTTGCAGTAATTCAGGTGCTAGAAGTGGTGGCTTGGACCTAGAGCCCGGGGGAGATGGCAAGAAGTGGACAGATTTCATAGGACTTAGATTAGATTGGATGTGAAGGCCAAGGAAGAAGAAGTCAAGAATGCTCATTCCCACGTTTCTGGTTTGACCAGCTGCATAGAAGATAACATCATTTACTGAATTGTGGGTAACTTGGGGAGGAATAGATTCAGGGGCTGAGTGGGAATCAAGGTTTCAGTTTTGAACATGGTAAATTTGAGATACCTGTGAAACTACCAAGTGGAAAGATGTAGGAAGCAGTTGGGCCTATGAAACTGTAGTCCTGTTGGGTGTGGGACAGAGAATCTCCATCTGGAGTTTTCAGCATTTTTGAAGCACTGGATTAAGTCACTTAAGGGGAGAGTTCAGAGAAAGAAGAGAAGGGGCCTAGTATAGAACTCTTAAAACCCTTGGCATTTAACAGTCAGGTAGAGAAAAAGGGGGCAAAAGAGATTAAGACCAGCTACAGTGGTAGAAGAATTATTGCAGGGGTGTGGAAGTTTCCAATTTATTGCTTTCAATGCTAAGGGAAAGGGGCAAATGCTGCTAAGAGAAGGACATTTCATCCCCGAAGCAGGAGGGAAGGAGCAAAGGGGTACAAAGGCAGGCAGTTTTGTAGATGGGAAGATGAGGGAACTTCCCTCTGACGGGTTTTTTTTTTACTGAAGAAACAAAGGAATTATCATGGGTAGTTGGGAGTCGGGGTGGGAGCAGGTAGAAGAGCAAGGGACAGGTAGGCAGGATCTCTGGGGCAGTGTGAGAGCCACTTCCCCAAGGAGCACGGGAGGTGCCAGGCAGACCAAGTAGCCATGAGAAATTGTTCATTTTTTAATTTAGTATTAATATTCACAAAACATTCTTTTTCTTTTTAAGTTACATTTTAATTATAGAAGTAATACATGAACACATTCTCCTTTTAAAGTTTCAAATGTTATACCGTGCTTGCTTCGGCAGCACATATACTAAAGTTGGAACAATACAGAGAAGATTAGCACGGCTCCTGTGCAAGGATGACACTTAAATTAGTGAAGTGATCCATATTTTTATAAAGATGTTAAAAAAATGTTATAAATACGGGTTAGGCCCTTTTAACACTTCTCCCCTCTAAAAGAAAATCTGGTTCCCCCCTCCCTCCTCATCAGTAGCCACTGTTTTGAAACTGATATAAATTCTGGGCTTTTTCCTGTCTCCTGTGTACATAATATTTTAATATATGGTAGCATTTTATAGATACATATTGTTCTGCCACTTGCTTTTTTTCTCTTATGTACATTTAGATCTGCTTCATTCCTTACAAATCCCTTTAATGCAAAAAATTTTTTAAATAAAAATTCCATAATTGTAGATGATAGTAGATCGACTATAACACAAATAATTATGAGTGCTGATTACTAATGAAGCAACATGTGTTGGAAGGAGACATCATCTAAATGGGTCAAGCCAATCTAGGGAAGATTATCCTCTAATCTAGTGGCTGCATGAACAAAAACATTCCACAGAAAGCTCAACAATTAAAGGGAAAGGGTGCTATTTTAGGCTCTTGGAAAATAATGTCCTTGGCCTAGATTATTTGAACTACTAAATGTTTCCTTCTGTGTGGAGACAATTTAAGATGAAATTAGAGTTGGAAGTTGCTTATTAACCATTTATCTGTTTTGGGTAAAACACTGTGAGATCAGTTTACCCGAAAAGTTCAGGCTAGTGTTACCAGTATTAAGCTGAAATGGAATGGATACTGTGCAAAAGTCAGTGCATAAGTATAATTATCGTTTACCGCATCTCTTCAGAAGCTACTCATCCTTCTATATCTTTTTCAAACAGTTTTTCCAGGTTCAAATAAACTTCATCCTTTCTGTGAAAATGATTGTTATAAGGACTCCTTTTAAGGAGTGTTCTAAAAGAATGAATGGAGAGCACGTGGATGCTTTTGCCTAAAAGCGAGTCTTTGGAATATCCACTCTGTTTCAATGGTAGTTTTTGGAAAATAAGCCCTTTCCTTAATACTCAGTAGGATATCACTCTTGAGCAGCCAATATTTCTTTGATTCAGTCTTTATGAGGGAATACCTGTCCTCTTCCCTTGGGAGAAACTTAATATTGTTTTAGCTGGACATTCGCTCATCCAACAAATACTTATTGAGCATCTGCCATTGGCCAGGCACTTTTCTAGGCGCTGGGGAACAACTGAACGAAGTACACAAACGCTTTGCTTTTGTGATGCTCACTTTTTGGTGGAGGCAGGCATCCAGTACACAAATCAGCAGAGATATCAGTTGGTGGTGAGTACTTATGAGAGAAAGCAGCAAAGGGAGGCTGACAGTGAGTCAGGGGAGAGGCTGTAATTTCTTTTTTTTTTTTTTTCCTTTCTTGTTTTTGCGGTATGCGGGCCTCTCACCGTTGCGGCCTCTCCCGTTGCGGAGCACAGGCTCCGGACGCGCAGGCTCAGCGGCCATGGCTCACGGACCCAGCCGCTCCGCGGCACATGGGATCCTCCCGGACAGGGGCATGAACCCGCGTCCCCTGCATCGGCAGGCGGACTCTCAACCACTGCGCCACCAGGGAAACCCTGTAATTTCAAACAGGGTAGTCAATGAAGGCCTTGCTGAGAAGATGACATTTTGAGTGAAGGTCTGAAGGAGTGAGCAGTTGGGCTGTTCAGATATATGGAGGCAGGGAGAGGGAACAGTAAGCCCTTGAGGTGATCTCGCTGATTCTGTGAGCTTCGGAAAAACTGCAAACTGGAATCGGCCACTTTTGCTAGTAGGAGCTCCTGCCGCCCGGACGAGGAACCCTGCTGGGGCGGTACAAGCGGATTAGCAGATGGAGAACTAACAGGAAGGAATAAGTCCCTGCTTCTTCCTCCAGCCTTGCAGTCTCCCTGTAGCCCCACTGTTAGCAGAGTCTAGCGGGAAGCAGCTGGCAAAGCGGAAATGTGGTTTGCAGAGTCCCAAGCCCAGCATCACATAGCATGGCTTTGGAGCCGAGACACCGGTTTAACACCTGGCACACATACTTTATGTATCGTAAAGCTAAAGTTCAAAAGGCTAGGGCCCACGTCACATGGCGAAGAAGTGCAGAACCTAGGCATGAATGAGAATGCTGACACCACGTCTGTAATCTTTTCCCCACGCCACGAGAACGCTCCAAACTGAAAAGTTACTTAACTTTCATCAAACCCTTTCAGCTTTGAAGGGTTGTAAAGGGGCTGAAACCAGGTGACCCGTGAGTGGTCAGGAGCCAGTGGTAGACAAGAAACAGAAACCACCGCCTGCTTGCCCTAACTTCCCTTTCCAGGCTTGCTTCCCAAAATTGCTTTATGCATTTTTACTTTCCTTTTAGCCTGCAGCTGTGTGCACGTTGCTTTCCACCACACACCACCGTCCCCATCCCCATCACTTTTGCTAACGTCGTTTCCTATGGAGTACCTGTTCCCTCTTTCCCCATATATAATACTTTCTATGATCCCCCAGATTCTTCCATTCGTTGACTCAGCCCAAATATCACCTCCTATAGGAAGCCTTCCCTTATCTTCCAAACTCAAACCAAACCAAAGCTCCCTTCTTTTAAATACCCTTATCACTTTGTTGCTGAACTCAAGTTTGTGTGCCTAATGCACAGTGAAGCCAAACAAACCAAAATAGTGGAGTTTGGAGCAGAGAAAGGTTTATTGCAACCCCAAGCAAGGAGAATAGGTGGCTTGTGCTCAAAAAGCCCAAACTCCCCTAATGGGGAAGAGTTTTTATAGGCAGAATTAGTGGGGAGGGCTGCAGGGTGTGTAACCTTTCTCTGATTGGTTGATGGGGAGGTAACAGGGTGGTGTTCCAGGAATCTCAGTCATCAGCCTTCTGGTTCCAGCCAGTCTGGGGTCCATGTGCTTGGGCTCAGCCTAAAGTTACCATCCTCCACCTGGGTGGGGGTCTTAGTTCCTGTAGAAGAACTCAGAGATTCGTATCAGATTGTTACATATATCCCTTGAGGAGGAACCAGGACCCTCCCCTTTCCTTCACTACTGTTTCTTGATTGCTTTTCCTTTGTTTCTGCATTCCCTCACTCCTCAAATTAGTAACTGTTTGAAGCTGCCCTTTGAAATGGGGACACAGAAAGACTTCTGTGCCCAGGAGGACCCTACAGGGTTCTGCTCAGTTTCAACTAGATCTTTGTATCTCTCATGACCACTGTCCATTTCATGTTAGTCCTCCTGTCACTGCTTATTTAGATGCTGGTGTTTGCCAACATTTCCATCCTCAGGTTCTTGCCTCTCATTGCCCACAGGCAACCTTATCCACACCCAAGGCTGCCCCTGCACTTCTGTGTGCATTGCTGGCTCCCATATCTCTATGTCCAGCCCAGCCTTCTTACCAGGTCTCCAGACCTATTTTCCCCCATTTCCTGTACATTTGGCTGCCCTACTATCCTCTCACACTTAGTGTGTATAAAACAGAGATTAGTTTCCTTTCCCTAAAATACTCTTCCTCCCTGTATTCCCTATATTAATGAATGGAAGCCCCGTCATCTACCTAGACATACAGCACTCCAAAAAGAAACCTTTTCAGTTTCTTGCCCACAGTCCAAGCTATTATCAAGTTGATGATTCAGCTTCTTAAATCTCCCAAGGCAGCCTCCTTTCTTGTGTTCCTGGTGCTGTTCCCTAATTCTGCCCTTAATACCTCTAACTCGGACCCTTGCAGTAGCCCATCAACTGCTGCCAACCTTGCTTCCCTTCACTCCACCTCACTTGCTACCAGAGAGTCCTTCTGAGTGTTACTGACCATGTCTGTCCTCTACTCACATCCTTTAAGGCTCCTGTTGCCTGTGGCTTGGCCCCCTGGACTCTTGGTACTCTTGGTTGGGGCTTTTTAAAAAAATATATTTATTTATTTATTTTTGGCTGTGTCAGGTCTTTGTTGCAGCACGCGGGATCTTTCATTGCAGTGCACAGGCTCGTGTCCAGTGGTGAAAGTGGGATGTTAAAGTCCCCTACTATGGTTGTGTTACTGTCGATTTCCCCTTTTATGGCCGTTAGTATTTGCCTTATGTATTGAGGTGCTCCTATGTTGGGTGCATAAATATTTACAATTGTTATATCTTCTTCTTGGATCGATCCCTTGATCATTATGTAGTGTCCTTCTTTGTCTCTTGTAATAGTCTTTGTTTTAAAGTCTATTTTGTCTGATATGAGAATTCCCACTCCAGGTTTCTTTTGATTTCCATTTGTATGGCATATCTTTTTCCATCCCCTCACTTTCAGTCTGTATGTGTCCCTAGGTCTGAAGTGGGTCTCTTGTAGACAGCATATATACAGGTCTTGTTTTTGTATCCATTCAGCCAGTCTATGTCTTTTGGTTGGAAAATTTAATCCATTTACATTTAAGGTAATTATCTATATGTATGTTCCTATTACCATTTTCTTAATTGTTTTGGGTTTGTTATTGTAGGTGTTTTCCTTCTCTTGTGTTTTCTGCCTAGAGAAGTTCCTTTAGCATTTGTTGTAAAGCTGGTTTGGTGGTGCTGAATTCTCTTAGCTTTTGCTTGTCTGTAAAGGTTTTAATTTCTCCATCAAATCTGAATGAGATCCTTGCTGGGTAATCTTGGTTGTAGGTTTTTCTCCTTTATCACTTTAAATACATCCTGCCACTCCCTTCTGCCTCGCAGAGTTTCTGCTGAAAGATCAGCTGTTAACCTTATGGGGATTCCCTTGTGTGTTATTTGTTGTTTTTCTCTTGCTGCTTTTAATATTTTTTCTTTGTATTTAATTTTTTTTTTTTTATTATTTTTTTTTTTTTTATTTTTATTTTTTGCTTTATCACAAATTTAATCAGTTATATGTATACATATGTTCCCATATCCCCTCCCTTTTGCGTCTCCCTCCCACCCTCCCTATCCCACCCCTCCAGGCAGTCACAAAGCACCGAGCTGATCTCCCTGTGCTATGCGGCTGCTTCCCACTAGCTATCTACCTTACGTTTGGTAGTGTATATATGTCCATGCCGCTCTTTCACTTTGTCACAGCTTACCCTTCCCCCTCCCCATATCCTCAAGTCCATTCTCTAGTAGGTCTGTGTCTTTATTCCTGTCTTACCCCTATGTTCTTCATGACCTTTTTTTTTCTTAAATTCCATATATATGTGTCAGCATACAGTATTTGTCTTTCTCTTTCTGACTTACTTCACTCTGTATGACAGACTCTAGGTCCATCCACCTCATTACAAATAGTTCAATTTCATTTCTTTTTATGGCTGAGTAATATTCCATTGTATGTATGTGCCACATCTTCTTTACCCATTCATCCAATGATGGACACTTAGGTTGTTTCCATCTCCGGGCTATTGTAAATAGGGCTGCTATGAACATTTTGGTACATGTCTCTTTTTGAATTATGGTTTTCTCAGGGTATATGCCCAGTAGTGGGATTGCAGGGTCATATGGTAGTTCTATTTGTAGTTTTTTAAGGAACCTCCATACCGTTCTCCATAGTGGCTGTACCAATTCACATTCCCACCAGCAGTGCAAGAGTGTTCCCTTTTTTCCACACCCTCTCCAGCATTTATTGTTTCTAGATTTTTTGATGATGGCCATTCTGACTGGTGTGAGATGATATCTCATTGTAGTTTTGATTTGCATTTCTCTAATTAGTAAAGATGTTGAGCATCCTTTCATGTGTTTGTTGGCAGTCTGTATATCTTCTGTGGAGAAATGTCTATTTAGGTCTTCTGCCCATTTTTGGATTGGGTTGTTTGTTTTTTTGTTATTGAGCTGCATGAGCTGCTTATAAATTTTGGAGATTAATCCTTTGTCAGTTGCTTCATTTGCAAATATTTTCTCCCATTCTGAGGGTTGTCTTTTGGTCTTGTTTATGGTTTCCTTTGCTGTGCAAAAGCTTTTAAGTTTCATTAGGTCCCATGTGTTTATTTTTGTCTTTATTTCCATTTCTCTAGGAGGTGGGTCAAAAAGGATCTTGCTGTGATTTATGTCATAGAGTGTTCTGCCTATGTTGTCCTCTAAGAGTTTGATAGTGTCTGGCCTTACATTTAGGTCTTTAATCCATTTTGAGCTTATTTTTGTGTATGGTGTTAGGGAGTGATCGAATCTCATACTTTTACATGTCCCTGTCCAGTTTTCCCAACACCACTTATTGAAGAGACTGTCCTTTCTCCACTGTACATTCCTGCCTCCTTTATCAAAGATAAGGTGACCATATGTCCGTGGGTTTATCTCTGGGCTTTCTATCCTGTTCCATTGATCTATCTTTCTGTTTCTGTGCCAGTACCATACTGTCTTGATTACTGCAGCTTTGTAGTATAGTCTGAAGTCAGGGAGCCTGATTCCTCCAGCTCCATTTTTCGTTCTCAAGATTGCTTTGGCTATTCGGGGTCTTTTGTGTTTCCATACAAATTTTGAAATTTTTTGTTCTAGTTCTGTGAAAAATGCCAGTGGTATTTTGATAGGGATTGCATTGAATCTGTAGATTGCTTTGGGTAGTAGAGTCATTTTCACAATGTTGATTCTTCCAATCCAAGAACATGGTACATCTCTCCATCTATTTGTATCATCTTTAATTTCTTTCATCAGTGTCTTATAATTTTCTGCATACAGGTCTTTTGTCTCCTTAGGTAGGTTTATTCCTAGATATTTTATTCTTTTTGTTGCAATGGTAAATGGGAGTGTTTCCTTGATTTCACTTTCAGATTTTTCATCATTAGTATATAGGAATGCCAGAGATTTCTGTGCATTAATTTTGTATCCTGCAACTTTACCAAATTCATTGATTAGCTCTAGTAGTTTTCTGGTAGCATCTTTAGGATTCTCTATGTATAGTATCATGTCATCTGCAAACAGTGACAGCTTTACTTCTTCTTTTCCAATTTGGATTCCTTTTATTTGCTTTTCTTCTCTGATTGCTGTGGCTAAAACTTCCAAAACTATGTTGAATAAGAGTGGTGAGAGTGGGCAACCTTGTCTTGTTCCTGATCTTAGTGGAAATGGTTTCAGTTTTTCACCATTGAGGACGATGCTGGCTGTGGGTTTGTCATATATGGCCTTTATTATGTTGAGGAAAGTTCCCTCTATGCCTACTTTCTGCAGGGTTTTTATCATGAATGGGTGTTGAATTTTGTCGAAAGCTTTCTCTGCATCTATTGAGATGATCATATGGTTTTTCTCCTTCAATTTGTTAATATGGTGTATCACGTTGATTGATTTGCGTATATTGAAGAATCCTTGCATTCCTGGGATAAACCCCACTTGATCATGGTGTATGATCCTTTTAATGTGCTGTTGGATTCTGTTTGCTAGTATTTTGTTGAGGATTTTTGCATCTATGTTCATCAGTGATATTGGCCTGTAGTTTTCTTTCTTTGTGACATCCTTGTCTGGTTTTGGTATCAAGGTGATGGTGGCCTCGTAGAATGAGTTTGGGAGTGTTCCTCCCTCTGCTATATTTTGGAAGAGTTTGAGAAGGATAGGCGTTAGCTCTTCTCTAAATGCTTGATAGAATTCGCCTGTGAAGCCATCTGGTCCTGGGCTTTTGTTTGTTGGAAGATTTTTTATCACAGTTTCAATTTCAGTGCTTGTGATTGGTCTGTTCATATGTTCTATTTCTTCCTGATTCAGTCTTGGCAGGTTGTGCATTTCTAAGAATTTGTCCATTTCTTCCAGGTTGTCCATTTTATTGGCATAGAGTTGCTTATAGTAATCTCTCACGATCTTTTGTATTTCTGCAGTGTCAGTTGTTACTTCTCCTTTTTCATTTCTAATTCTATTGATTTGAGTCTTCTCCCTTTTTTTCTTGATGAGTCTGGCTAATGGTTTATCAATTTTGTTTATCTTCTCAAAGAACCAGCTTTTAGTTTTATTGATCTTTGCTATCGTTTCCTTCATTTCTTTTTCATTTATTTCTGATCTGATTTTTATGATTTCTTTCCTTCTGCTAACTTTGGGATGTTTTTGTTCTTCTTTCTCTAATTGCTTTAGGTGCAAGGTTAGGTTGTTTAGTCGAGATATTTCCTGTTTCTTAAGGTGGGATTGTATTGCTATAAACTTCCCTCTTAGAACTGCTTTTGCTGCATCCCATAGGTTTTGGGTCGTCGTGTCTCCATTGTCATTTGTTTCTAGGTATTTTTTTATTTCCTCTTTGATTTCTTCAGTGATCACTTCGTTATTAAGTAATGTATTGTTTAGCCTCCATGTGTTTGTATTTTTTATAGCTCTTTTCCTGTAATTGATATCTAGTCTCATAGCATTGTGGTCGGAAAAGATACTTGATACAATTTCAATTTTCTTAAATTTACCAAGGCTTGATTTGTGACCCAAGATATGATCTATCCTGGAGAATGTTCCATGAGCACTTGAGAAAAATGTGTATTCTGTTGTTTTTGGATGGAATGTCCTATAAATATCAATTAAGTCCATCTTGTTTAATGTATCATTTAAAGCTTGTGTTTCCTTATTTATTTTCATTTTGGATGATCTGTCCATTGGTGAAAGTGGGGTGTTAAAGTCCCCTACTATGATTGTGTTACTGTCGATTTCTCCTTTTATGGCTGTTAGTGTTTGCCTTATGTATTGAGGTGCTCCTCTGTTGGGTGCATAAATATTTACAATTGTTATATCTTCTTCTTAGATCGATCCCTTGATCATTATGTAGTGTCCTTCTTTGTCTCTTCTAGTAGTCTTTATTTTAAAGTCTATTTTGTCTGATATGAGAATTGCTACTCCAGCTTTCTTTTGGTTTCCATTTGCATGGAATATCTTTTTCCATCCCCTTACTTTCAGTCTGTATGTGTCTCTAGGTCTGAAGTGGGTCTCTTGTAGACAGCATATATATGGGTCTTGTTTTTGTATCCATTCAGCCAATCTGTGTCTTTTGGTGGGAGCGTTTAGTCCATTTACATTTAAGGTAATTATCGATATGTATGTTCCTATTCCCATTTTCTTAATTGTTTTGGGTTTGTTATTGTAGGTCTTTTCCTTCTGTTGTGTTTCTTGCCTAGAGAAGTTCCTTTAGCATTTGTTGTAAAGCTGGTTTGGTGGTGCTGAACTCTCTCAGCTTTTGCTTGTCTGTAAAGGTTTTAATTTCTCCATCAAATCTGAATGAGATCCTTGCTGGGTAATCTTGGTTGTAGGTTTTTCTCCTTCATCACTTTAAATACATCCTGCCACTCCCTTCTGCCTCGCAGAGTTTCTGCTGAAAGATCAGCTGTTAACCTTATGGGGATTCCCTTGTGTGTTATTTGTTGTTTTTCTCTTGCTGCTTTTAATATTTTTTCTTTGTATTTAATTTTTGACAGTTTGGTTAATATGTGTCTTGGCGTGTTTATCCTGTATGGGAGTCTCTGTGCTTCCTGGACTTGATTAACTATTTCCTTTCCCATATTAGGGAAATTTTCAACTATAATCTCTTCAAATATTTTCTCAGTCCCTTTCTTTTTCTCTTTTTCTTCTGGGACCCCTATAATTCGAATGTTGGTGCGTTTAATGTTGTCCCAGAGGTCTCTGAGACTGTCCTCAATTATTTTCATTCTTTTTTCTTTATTCTGCTCTGCAGTAGTTAGTTCCACTATTTTATCTTCCAGGTCACTTCTCCGTTCTTCTGCCTCAGTTATTCTGCTATTGATCCCTTCTAGAGAATTTTTAATTTCATTTATTGTGTTGTTCATCACTGTTGGTTTGCTCTTTAGTTCTTCTGGGTCCTTGTTAAACATTTCTTGTAAGTATTCTATTTCCAAGATTTTGGATCATCTTTACTATCATTATTCTGAATTCTTTTTCAGGTAGACTGCCTATTTCCTCTTCATTTGTTAGGTCTGGTGGGTTTTTGCCTTGCTCCTTCATCTGCTGTGTATTTTTCTGTCTTCTCATTTTACTTAACTTACTGTGTTTGGTGTCTCCTTTTCGCAGGCTGCAGATTCGTAATTCCTGTTGTTTTTGGTGTCTGTCCCCAGTGGCTAAGGTTGGTTCAGTGGGTTGTGTAGGCTTCCTGGTGGAGGGGACTAGTGCCTGTGTTCTGGTGGATGAGGCTGGATCTTGTCTTTCTGGTGGGCAGGTCCACGTCTGGTGGTGTGTTTTGGGGTGTCTGTGGCCTTATTATGATTTTAGGCAGCCTCTCTGCTAATGGATGGTGTTGTGTTCCTGTCTTGCTAGTTGTTTGGCATAGCGTGTCCAGCACTGTAGCTTGCTGGTCGTTGAGTGAAGCTGGGTGCTGGTGTTGAGATGGAGATCTCTGGAAGATTTTCGCCGTTTGGTATTATGTGGAGCTGGGAGGTCTCTTGTGGACCAGTGTCCTGAAGTTGGCTCTCCCACCTCAGAGGCACAGCCCTGATGCCTGGCTGGAGCACCAAGAGCCTTTCATCCACATGGCTCAGAATAAATGGAAGAAAAAATAGAAAGAAAGAAAGAAGATAAAATAAAATAAAGTAAAATAAAATAAAGTTATTAAAATAAAAAATAATTATTAAGAAAAAAAATTTTTAAGTAATTTTTAAAAACCCACAAAAAACGGACAGACAGAACCCTAGGACAAATGGTAAAAGTAAAGCTATAAAGACAAAATCACACACAGAAGCATACACATACACGCTCACAAAAAGAGAAAAAGGTTAAAAAATGTATATATCTTTGCTCCCAAAGTCCACCTCCTCAATTTGGGATGATTCATTGTCTATTCAGGTATTCCACAGATGCAGGGTACATCAAGTTGATTGTGGAGATTTAATCCGCTGCTCCTGAGGCTGCTGGGAGAAATTTCCCTTTCTCTTCTTTGTTCGCACAGCTCCCGGGGTTCAGCTTTGGATTTGGACCCGCCTCTGCGTGAAGGTCGCCTGAGGGCGTCTGTTCTTTGCTCAGACAGGACGGGGTTAAAGGAGCAGCTGCTTCGGGAGCTGGCTCACTCAGGTGTGGGGGAGGGAGGGGTACGGAAGCGGGGCAAGCCTGCGGCGGCAGAGGCCGGCATGACGTTGCACCAGCCTGAGGCGCGCCGTGCGTTCTCCCGGGGAAGTTGTCCCTGGATCATGGGACCCTGGCAGTGGCGGGCTGCACAGGTTCCCGGGAGGGGAGGCGTGGATAGTGACCTGTGCTTGCACATAGGCTTCTTGGTGGCTGCAGCACCAGCCTTAGCGTCTCATGCCCGTCTCTGGGGTCCACGCTCAGAGCGTGGCTTGCGGCCGTCTCTGGAGCTCCTTTAAGCAGCGCTCTTAATCCCCTCTCCTCGCGAACCAGGAAACAAAGAGGCAAGAAAAAGTCTCTTGCCTCTTCGCCAGCTCCAGACTTTTTCCCGGACTCCCTCCGGGCTAGCTGTGGCACACTAGCCCCCTTCAGGCTGTGTTTACACAGCCAACCCCAGTCCTCTCCCTGGGATCCGACCTCCGACGCCCGAGCCTCAGTTCCCAACCCCCGCCCTTCCCGGCGGGTGAGCAGACAAGCCTCTCGGGCTGGGGAGTGCTGGTCGGCACCGGTCCTCTGTGCGGGAATCTCTCCGCTTTGCCCTCCGCACCCCTGTTGCTGTGTTCTCCTCCGTGTCTCTGAAGCTTTCCCCCTCCGCCACCCGCAGTCTCCTCCCACGAAGGAGCTTCCTAGTGTGTGGACACCTTTCCTACTTCACAGCTCCCTCCCCGAGGTGCAGGTCCCATCCCTATTCTTTTGTCTCTGTTTTTTCTTTTTTCTTTTGCTCTACCCAGGTACGTGGGGAGTTTCTTGCCTTTTGGGAGGTCTGAGGTCTTCTGCCAGCATTCAGTAGGTGTTCTGTAGGAGCTGTTCCACATGTAGATGTATTTCTGATTTATTTGTGGAGAGGAAGGTGATCTCCGCGTCTTACTCTTCCGCCATCTTGAAGCTCCTCCAGAAGGAGGCTCTTTATAAAGGGTGGTTTGGCTTGATCCTACTGTAGTGTATGGGTTAGTACATGACCTGGGAATCTAACCATCCTTTATAAAATGGACTTAATAACATTTATTTTATGGCAACTTGGTCTCTCGCTCTTGTTCTTAATAAAATGTCATTAGGAGAAAATGTGCATAGCCCATAAGTAACTTATAATCTGTTATATGTACATAGTCCACAAGTAACATATAATCTATGTAAGTGGGCTTTTTAAAAAGCAGCATTGGGAACCATGTCAACTTAATTTGCCTTTCAATTCCAGCCATCATATAACAGGTTTTTTCCTCCTACCAGGCTGATTTTAATGCCAACATTTCTGGGGTAAATGAACAAAAACGTATAAGCTGTGAGGATTTTGTGGACCTTTCTGATATTTACCACTCTAATGAAGAGTACTTTAGGAAACTAGAAGAGCTGAAGGCAGCCCACATGGAAACTATGGCAAAGTTAGAGAAAATGTACCAGAATAAATTAAATTTAAAGGAAGTTCAGCCAGCGATCACCATGGAAGAAGCTGCTAGTGTCTCTTCCAGGTAAGTTTGTACCTAATGTTATTTGTGGACTGTAAAGTAAAATGTATACTTAAAGGTGCAGAACAAAATTATTTCAGAATATTTTCTCTCAAATATCCCTTTGTGCTTTTAATGATATACAGAGGTGAGATTTTATTTAGATTGTTTGATGGCTTATCAACCTATTAGGTAGCTTCTTGCCTTGTGGGTCATTTGATGGCCCTTTGTTCTTTTCTCTCTGACCCACCATTCTTAGACATGTATCAGAATATTTAGTCTGGGCCATTTTCAAATGATGAATATTAAAATTTAACTTTAAAAGCCCTTTTTTAAATAATATGTGGATTAATATGAGCTCAGTAAAGATATAGTACAGAAGGTTCAGAGCTAAGACATAGATCTGATTTAAGTTTTCAAAATAGTCATTTTTGCCATAAACTTGCTTCTTTTGAAACTTGAGTTGGTCAGCTCTGATTGTGCATCTCCTGTGTGCCAGACCTTGTCTGGGCACCGAGGAGTCAAAATCAAGATGCCCTCAAGGAGGTCAAAGACTAGCTGAGATCCAAACACACGACATGGTGTAACAGAGTGTCATGGAGACAGAGGAAGAGCAGTTGATCATGTCAAGGTGTCAGTGGAGGGATACAGGCACATTGATTGTCGTATCTGAGTTCAGTCTTGAAGGAGAAATAGCTGAAGCAGATGTAGGAAGCAAGGAGTGGCCTTCTAGGCAGCAGGAAGCATGTGTGCCAAGGCATGGTGCCGTGAGAAATCACCGTGTGTTGTGTGGAACTTCCCATGATTGGATCTTTTTTTTTTTTTCCTTGTGCTGGGTCTCCATTTTGGCACACAGGTTCTTCTTCGTGGCAGGTGTGTGGGCTTCTCTAAGTATGGCACGAGGGCTCCAGAGCTTGAGAGCTCAGTAGTTGTGGTGCACGGGTTCCCTAGTTGCAGTGCGTAGGCTTAGTTGCCCCAAGGCATGTGGGGTCTTAGTTCCCCCACCAGGGATCAAACTCGCGTCCCCCTGTATTGGAAGGCAGATTCTTAACCACTGGACCACCAGGGAAGTCCCCTGTGATTGGATTTTTTTTTTTTTTTTTTTTTTTTGGCTGTGTTGGGTCTTCGCTGCTGCGCATGGGCTTTCTCTAGTTGCAGTGAGTGGGGGCTACTCTTCGTTGTGGTGCGCAGGCTTCTCATTGCGGTGGCTTCTCTTGTTTCGGAGCACAGTCTCTAGGTGTGCAGGCTTCAGTAGTTGTGGCTTGCGGGCTCTAGAGCGCAGGCTCAGTAGTTGTGGCGCACAGGCTTAGTTGCTCCGTGGCATGTGGGATCTTCCCAGACCAGGGCTCAAACCCATGTCTCCTGCATTGGCAGGTGGATTCTTAACCACTGTGCCACCAGGGAAGCCCCCTGTGATTGGATCTCACTTAAGAATGGTGACGGGATAGGGAGAGGCAAGAGGTGAAACTGGAAAGGAAGGCAGGGGCTAGTCTTGAAGGGCTTTAAGATCTAGGCTTTTCTTTTTTCAATTAAAAAAAATTGGGGGGGCTGCATTGGGTCTTCGTTGCTGTGCACAGGCTTTCTCTAGTTGCAGCGAGCAGGGGCTAGTCTTCGTTGCAGTGCACGGGCTTCTCATTGCAGTGGCTTCTCTTGTTGTGGAGCACGGGCTCTAGGGCGTGTGGACTTCAGTAGCTGTGGAACGTGGGCTCAGTAGTTGTGACTCGTGGGCTCTAGAGCGCAGGCTCAGTAGTTGCGGCACATGGGCTTCAGTAGTTGTGGCACATGGGCTTCAGTAGTTGTCGCGCACGGGCTTAGTTGCTCCGTGGCATATGGGATCTTCCCAGACCAGGGCTCGAACCCATGTCCCCTGCATTGGCAGGCGGATTCTTAACCACTGCGCCAACAGGGAAGTCCCTATAATCTAGACTTTGTAACAATGACAAATCACGGGAAAGTTTCAGGAAGGAGAGTGATGTGATCAGATGTATGTTTTAAGATGGTGACTCTGGAAAACGAGTGGAGAATTCAAGATTAGACCCAAGGAGCCTCTGCTGTCTTAGGTTCCTGCCCTGTAAAATGAGGGAGTAAAACTAGATCATTTATTGGCATCTACCAGGCTCTGTTCTAAAACAAATTTATGATTTTCACAAGCCTTATCCAGCCCCTATTTTCTAACTGATTTTGCCTTGATCTTAGAAATTATGTAGGTCTTAATTTTTATATTTGGTCACATGCAGCTGAAAGAGTAACCTAATTATTCTTCTCATTTACTTAGGTCTGTATCAGAAAAGAGCTCCCATCATCCTGTTTCATTAATGACATCAGTTTCAGAGCCTGATTTAGGTCAGTCTTCCTCCTTGATTGTGTCTTCCTCTGAAGATGAGTTGCCCAACGTAGAAAAAGAGTATTCTGAGAAAAACAGAATGATGACCTATGCTAAGGAGCTCATCAACAACATGTGGACAAACTTCTCTGTTGAAGATTATATCCAGTTTGAAGATACTGACTTGCCAGCACTCGAAAAAAAAAAAAAGAAGCCAAAAGAATGGGTGCCAAAGATTACAGTACCTGAGCCTTTTCAAATGATGATTAGAGAGCAGAAGAAAAAAGAAGAGAACATGAAATCTAAATCAGATATTGAAATGGCACGCAAACTGCTCAAGAAACAAGAAGAAGAATCAGAGTGTAAGAAAAAATTCCGAGCCAACCCAGTTCCTGCGTTCGTCTTTCTCCCCCTTTATCATGATATAGTCAAGCAAAATGAAGAACGGAGGAGGTCTATGAAGGAGAAAAACAAAGAAGCTCTTTTGGCCTCGCAAAAGCCGTTTAAGTTTATTGCAAGGGGGGAACAGAAGCAAATTAGGGAAAAGCAGCTGAAAGACTGTTTTAAGTCTAAAAAGAAAACAAACCAATTTAAAGCCAGACCAATACCTCGATCTACTTATGGTTCAACTATCAATGACAAGTTAACAGAAGAAGAGCTCTATAGAAACATTAGGATGCAGCAGAGAACCCAAGACTTTTTACAGAATTCATCCCCTCTTCCTTGTAGTCCAGCTCGCAGAAGTTATGCTACAAGGAAGCCCAAGTGTCCTGAACAGGCTGAAAAGTCCAAGTG
This sequence comes from Hyperoodon ampullatus, assembly GCF_949752795.1. NCBI lineage: Eukaryota > Metazoa > Chordata > Mammalia > Artiodactyla > Ziphiidae > Hyperoodon > Hyperoodon ampullatus. The sequence goes on from NC_136928.1 coordinate 37,096,181, forward strand.
TAAACACAAGGTTAGGTGCCAGACTGCTGATTCTGAAGACCTTCCTGAGAGATATCAGAAACATCACTCAGAACAGAAGTGTCCAAAACCCCTGACAGTCTGTGAACCATCTGACCTTCATGCAGCCTCACATGCATCCACTGAAAGAGAGAAAATCTTGGCAGATATTGAAGCAGATGAAGAAAATTTAAAAGAAACACGTTGGCCTTATCTGTCTCCAAGGCGCAGGTCACCAGTAAGAAGTAGAAATACAAAACCTGTGCCTTGTAGCTGCAACCCTCCCATGCCCACGGTGTCCTCCAGGGGAAGAGAACAAGCCACAAGGTAAATAACTGATACAGCACTGATTGACTCATGGTTGCTCCATTGATTTTGTATTGGGGAATTTGAAAATATGACGTTATTTTATCTGGTAACATATTTTACTATATAATATAGAACATTTTGCCAGAGGGTGTTCTTCTAAGAAATGAATGTGTTTTCCATTTTATGAATCTTTGGGGATAGAAAAGTTTACAGTCACCCTATTGATTTTCTAATTACAACTCAGATCCTTCTCAGAAGGTTGCCCCTTTTTTTCAACCGTTGAATTATCCTGTCTTAAGTCTTTGCTAAACAACATTCTCATTGGCTTAAAGTGAATTAAGCCTTAGTTTGTTGCCCTCAGGAGATCACTTGAGGAAAAGAAAATGTTGGAAGAAGAGAGAAATCGGATCCTAACTAAGCAGAAGCAAAGAATGAAAGAATTGCAGAAACTCTTGACAACCCGTGCTAAGGCTTATGACTCACATCAGAGTTTAGCTCAAATGTCTAAATCCAGAGTAAAATCTCTCAGGTATCATGAGAGAATCCTGACCCTCCAGATCATTGGTTTTCAAACTTTTTTTTTAATCAGTGGACCCCTAATATATGAACAAATTAAGAATAGTATCAGTATTCCAGTTTCTGGATTCAAGTTACTATCAGTTACTTATAGTTAACTTACACACACGCACGCACACACACACACTCTCTCTCTCTCTCTCTCTCTCTCTCTCTCTCTCTCTCTCTCTCTCATACTCACTCACTTCGTGGTGAGAACAAACATGTATACTGACTCCAGGACCATGACGCCATGTTGATGAACAGAAAAACATATTGTGGCCATGGTTCACAGTTGTAATCTTACATCAGCATCTAAACTTTTTCTTTATATTATTTTTTATTGCACAGTGCAATATTGAGAAAAATCTTGATTCACACAGATAAAGCTCTTTTTAACAGCTTGCCGTGTAATCTTAGAATATTCTTCAATAAACAGATATGTCAGAGAGCTTTGTTCTAAGGTCTGCATGAAATCTGATAGCACAAATTAACACATTGATGTTAACATCAGTTATGTGGTGTGTCAGTTAACACGTGTGTTAAGGTTTAGTAGTATGTATTACATGCTGCAATTCTGCAGTACAAAGTTTGAAAATCAGTGTTCCAGAGGAACATTTTTATGTTGCGACATAAAAATGTTCATGTTTAAGTAGTAAAATATCTCCCTCAAAGCTGGGTAAGTAATATGATTTATTAATTTTTAATCTGATTTATAAATACCCCCAAATCTATATTTGCTTTTAATTATGAGTGCTCCTTTTTAAATGTATATTATGTATAATAATTATTATATTCCTTTGTAACAGATGTTATGTATACATTCCTTATAATGTGTATCAATGTAATTCATTGATAGAAGGAGCTTTATTTGATGAACTTGAGCAAAATATTCGTTAGAAATATACTGGTCATCCTTAGAAAGTAAATGGGATTTTCCATAATGCTAAATTGTGTATAGTTAGGCATAATCATCATTTTATGGTATAATTATTTTTTCTAATCCATGAAGTCTTATGATCTTGGTAGAATTAATGTATTTTACATAGAGGAAGTAGCATAATTTAATTTATTATAGGATCTAGTTCAAATAGTAAGTATACTTACTGTGAGTTTATGTATTTTGGTTCCTGTTCCTCTCTATGTGGTATTCCCATACTCCCCATTTCTCCCCTGCCCTGCTCCCATTTAACTGTGCCATCAACCTATAGGAGATATCATTAGGGGAAAAAAGAAGAGCAAGGTCTTGTTTTCAGAAGAAATTCCTTAAAGAGAAGATACCAAATTTGGACCAAACTTTTTTGGTTTATAAATACTTATAAATGAGATAAGAGGGCATTCATTTATCTCCTCAGGCCAGTTTAAAGCCACTGAATCCATTATGCTTTGAAGATTTCAGGAACCTCAAGGTACCCAGACTGTTGCTGGGATGTAAAATGTGTGCTCTCAGAACCTAGAATTTTTATCCTGCATTCCATAAAAATTTACCAGTCTAGGGCTTCCCTGGTGGCGCAGTGGTTGAGAGTCCGCCTGCCGATGCAGGGGACACAAGTTCGTGCCCCGGTCCGGGAAGATCCCACATGCCGCGGAGCGGCTGGGCCCGTGAGCCATGGCCGCTGAGCCTGCGCGTCCGGAGCCTGTGCTCCTCAACGGGAGAGGCCACAACAGTGAGAGGCCCGCGTACCGCAAAAAAAAAAAAAAAATTTACCAGTCTAGAAAAGAAATTGTGATAAACTGTGCTCATGACTTAATTTCTGATTTGTCATCTACGCTAAATGTTATATGTGCAAATTCTTATTTCTTTTAAAAATTCCATTCCTTTTATTTGATTTTAGAAAGAGTGAAAAAGAAAGGATGAGAGAATACCGACAAGAACTAGAAGAAAGAGAAGAAAAATTAAAAAACAGGCCACTGCTATTTGAAAGAGTTGCTCAGGTTGTGTTTGTTGGAATTTGATAGCTATTGTCATCTTTTTTTCTTTTTTTTTTTTAACATCTCTATCTCCTAATTTTTATAGTCCATTTTTCTTATGTGTTATATAATTTACTGAGACAGTATTATTTCTGTGACAGCTTCATCACATCAGTCAAGTAAGTAGTTTTGCTTAAATCTGAGCATTGAATCTTGATGAGGCTTGTAAGCTTGATAAAGAACATGCTGCTAATCCAATCATTTTCAAAATAATAGTTTCACAACCTGTTTTTAATGGCTAGTCTTTTTTCAGTACCAACTTGGCCAAATATTAAGGTGAGTTTTGGAAGTCTTTGAAAAATTAAAAAATGAAACAAAATGGCTAATTGAATCAGATTTATTTCTGACAGTTTTTTTTTCAGTTTTCTTGGGATAAAATTGACATATAGCAGGTATAAGTTTAAGGTATACAGCATAATGACATACGTATATTAGGAAATGATTACTACAGTATGTTTAGTTAACATCTATCACCTCGTATTGTTACCAAAAATATTTTTTTTCCTTGTGATGAGAACTTTTAGGTCCTACTCTCTTAGCAACTTTCAAATATGCCACACAGCAGTGTTAGCTGCAGTCACCATGCTGTACGTCACACCCCCAGTACTTATTTATCTTATAACTGGAAGTTTGTACCTTTTGACACCTTCATCCAATTCCTCCAGTAGCCACAAATCTGATCTCCTTTTCTATGAGTTGTGTGTGTGTGTATTTAGATTCCACACATAAATCAGATCATATAGTATTTGTCCTTCTCTGTCTGACTTACTTCCCTTAGCATAATGCCCTCTAGGTCCATCTGTATTGTCACAAATGGCAGGATTTCCTTTTTTTTATGGCCGAATAATATTCCATTGTGTATATATATATACCACATTTTCTTTATCCATTCACCTTTTGGTGGCCATTTGGGTTGTTGCCACATCTTAACTATTGTCTATAATGCTGCAGTGAATCTACATAGTGATTTCATTTTCTTTAGATAACTACCTGGGAGTGGAATTGCTGGATTGTGTAGTAGTTCTATTTTTAAGTTTTTGAGGAACCTCTATACTGTTTTCCATAATGGTTGCACCAATTTACTTTCCCACGAACAGCACACAAGTGTTCCCTTTTCTCTACATCCTGACCAGCATTTGTTATGTCTTGTGTTTTTGAGACTAGCCATTGTAACAGGTATGAGGTGATATCTCATTGTGGTTTTGATTTCATTTCCCTAATGATTAGTGATGTTGAGCACCTTTTCATGTGCCTGTTGGTCATTTGAATATCCTCTTTGGAAAAATGTCTATTCAGACCTCTTGCCCATTTTAAAATTTGATTATTTATTTTTTGCTAATGACTTGTATGAGTTCTTTATATATTTTGGGTAGTAACCCCTTATCAGGTAGATGATTTACAGATATTTTCTTCCATTCAGTAGGTTGCCTTTTCATTTTGTTGATCAGTTTTTTTAAGTGAGTCTATAATTTTTAGTCTTCTCTACAATTACCAAAAGGACTTCCTTTTTTTAAAAATTGAAGTATAGTTGACTTACAATATGGTATTAGTTTCTGGTATATAGCAAAGTGATTCAGTTATATAGGTATATATGTGTGTATATGTATATTCTTTTTCAGATTCTTTTTCATTATAGGTTATGACAAGATATTGAATATAGTTCCCTGTGCTATACAGTAGGACCTTGTGGTTTATCTGTTTTATATAAAGTAGTGTGTATCAGTTAATCCCACCTCCTAATTTATCCCTCCTCTCCCAATTTGGTAACCATAAGTTTGTTTTCTGTCTATGAGAAGCACTTCCTTTTTATCAGAAAAAATACTTTGATCCTATGGACAATGAATTCTGATTTTACTAGATTTATACTCAGTTTTACAGTCTTTCCCTTAAGAGAGATTTGTCAATTTCAGATGATCTTCCCCTTTGTGTCCATAAGGGAGGGGCTACTATGGGCAACATGGTTTAACAATGGACAAAATCACTGAAGGTTACAGGTGCTGTGTTGTGAATTTCAAGCTGTTACATTTGGAGCTTCCTGCCAGCAAGTGTCTGGGACAGATGAGTGTCCTTATAGGGCTGCCCGTGTCAGTGACTCACTGAAGACAGAGGACATGTGTTATGGGTAAATCTACATATTACAGCCTCTCAAAGTTATGGGAACCCTTTACTGACTGATTCGGATATAATTTTATGTAATGCTTTTCTTTTTTTTTTTTCTTTTTTTTTTTGCGGTACGCGGGCCTCTCACTGTTGTGGCCTCTCCCGTTGCGGAGCACAGGCTCCGGACGCGCAGGCTCAGCGGCCACGGCTCACGGGCCCAGCCGCTCCGCGGCATGTGGGATCTTCCCGGACCGGGGCACGAACCCGTGTCCCCTGCATCGGCAGGCGGACTCTCAACCACTGCGCCACCAGGGAAGCCCTGCTTTTCATTTTAAGGGATTTTTTTTTTTCATATCTCAGTTTCAACTTTAGGGGAAAAAAATTATCTTAAGCTGGGCTTCCCTAGTGGCGCAGTGGTTAAGAGTCCGTCTGCCGATGCAGAGGACACGGGTTCATGCCCCGGTCCGGGAGGATCCCACATGCCGCGGAGCGGCTGGGCCCGTGAGCCATGGCCGCTGAGCCTGTGCGTCCGGAGCCTGTGCTCCGCAACGGGAGGCCACAACAGTGAGAGGCCCGCATACCAAAAAAAAAAAAAAAAATTATCTTAAGCTGTTCTGTGTTACTCAGCATAAAGTGATTGACTTTCGCCTCAAAGTAGTTATCTCCAGCTCCCAACTGCAGGTTTTATGTCCACTTGTCTGGATGTATCTACCCAGGTTTCCCACAGGCGTCTTACATTCATCTTGCCCCAAACTAGATCTTCCTCTTTGAGTTCATGTTTTTGTTGGGCCACAATTTAGATAACTGGGAACCTCTTTTTCTCTCCATTCAGTTGTCACTGAGACACGTGACAAGTTCCTTTCTAAATAACTTTTGCATCTACCTTTCTCCATTTCTAATGTGAAATGCTAGGTGAAACCTTTGTTATTTCCTATCTGAGTTATAATTGTTTGACTGGTTTTCCTGCCTTGCATTCTGTCTTCGCTTTGCCATTCCCATTCCCTTGCCACCACGTTCACCCTGAGTACGAAGTTAATAACCCCGATAACAGTGGCAATCATCCATTTCACTGATGCCATTCATTCTCATTTTCATTGAATGGTATCAAGGGATCTTGACATTGACTTCTCCAAACAATGCTGCAAGGTGGGTATTCCTGTATTGCAGAGGAAGAAACTGAAGTTGAAAGAAAGTAAGTAACTCATAAGGTTTATAGTTAGTAAATAATAGAACTAGGATTGGAACCCAAGTCAGTCTGCTTCCAAACACTTAACATTAAGCTGTCCTACTTTCTCCTGGAAGAAAGTCCACGAGTCTTAGCATGGTGTACAGAATCCTCTATTATCTGATCCCTGTTGACCTCTTTAGTTCATCGACCACTGCCCACCCCCAGTCCCCACTCTGTACACTCTTTACTTTCAGACCATACCAGACTACTAGTTTCAAACTTGAAATCTTTATTTATGCTGTTTCTCAGCACCCTTAGAGCTTCTTCCTATCTTTCTTCTTACTCTTTCAAGGCTTAGTGTAAAATTGCTTCTTGCATTGTTTCCCCAGATTGGGTTGTGTGCCATTTCCTCTATGTTCTTTTTTTCTTTTTTTTTCTTTTGCGGTACGCGGGCCTCTCACTGTTGTGGCCTCTCCCGTTGCGGAGCACAGGCTCCGGATGCACAGGCTCAGCGGCCATGGCTCACGGGCCTAGCCGCTCTGCAGCATGTGGGATCTTCCCGGACCGGGGCACGAACCCGTGTCCCCTGCATCGGCAGGTGGACTCTCAACCACTGCGCAACCAGGGAAGCCCTCTTTTTTTTTTTTAAGTAAGTATTTTAGTCTTTTTATTTATTTATTTTTGGCTGCGTTGGGTCTTTGTTGCTGTGCGCAGGCTTTCTCTAGTTGTGGCGAGCAGGGGCTGCTCTTTGTTGTGGTGCACAGGCTTCTTATTGTGGTGGCTTCTCTTGTTGCAGAGCATGGGCTCTAGGCACGCGGGCTTCAGTAGTTGTGGCTCACGGGCTCTAGGCGCGCGGGCTTAGTAGTTGTGGCGCACGCACTTGGTGGATCCGCGGCATGTGGGATCTTCCTGGACCAGGGATTGAACTCGTGTCCCCTGCATTGCCAGGCAGATTCTTAACCACTGTGCCACCAGGGAAGTCCTCCTCTGTGTTCTTTTATTACCCTTTTGTGCATCTCTGTCTTTGCTCCTGCATGTTGTGTAGAAATTATCTGTTCAATGCTCTCTTCTCTTTCAGCTAGTTACTTTTAAAGGTGTTGGTCAAATCTTTGTATTCCTAGCACTTAGCACCTAAGACAATGTATGGCACAAAGGGGATGTTAAGAAACATTTGTTGAACCCAAACTGAACTGTTTCTTCCTGGGATTAGTCCAGGCTGAGAGCACTACCCTGACAATACTAGTGATGAGTCTCAGTATTAACAAGCAGTTTTACCATGCTGTGAATTCCCACTCTTTCTAAGCACCAGAGAAAATGTGGTAAAATAAGTGATGTGTGTGAAATTAAACCCATAAAGAAATGTTAAATATTGAAAACATAGGATAGTTTCATAGCTGATATTTCTTCCACCATCCTTGGCCCACACATATGCTGTTCTCTCTCCCCATATACCTTCTACCTCCCGTGAGGGCTTGTCACAAAATAAGTATTCAGTTATTATTAAATAAAGGAAAGAATTACTATAAACTAAACTTAGGCTCATAAAAATTAAGTATTTTTTCCCCTTTAAACTAGGGCAGTGATTGTAGACAGACTTTCATCATTACTTATTATTTTGGTTTCCTCAAGAAACAAAGTTAATTTGGTTTTTTTGCAGTCTTAGATAGAAAAACAAAATAACCATACAGTTATTTTAACTACTTTTATTTCATAGTCTTTACAATTCTTTTGCATTGTGAAATTCAAGGGGGAAATGTTTGTTTCAATTAGGAACAATTACACACTCTTCACCTTGATATAAAATATTAAAAGGTCATAAATTCTATATACAGGGTGACTGACAGTGACTCACCATTGTTTTGGTTTTGTTAACATAAATTAGAACTTCTTTTTTTCTTGCAGTGACTATTGCTGCTAATTAACAGCTATTATTTAATAAATTCACTCACAACTTTATGCATTACCCATTTATAAGTGTTAATTGTGGTCTTACTGCTGTTGAGTTATCCCCTAGCAGAGTAAGCCTGTGATCCAGGACAGAACAAACCATGTTTTCCTGTTTCTTGAAAATCACAGGATTTATTAACTGAATAGATGTTAAATTGGATTTTAAGCCAAATTCAGATGAAGGCTTACAAGCACTAACATGGATTAGTATCGTTTAAATCTTTTATATTTCATTTGCTTAAAATTAGAATATATTTTTCTTAACACATTGGGTTACATTTGGGGTTTCTTTATTCTGCTTTACAGTCTTTGGGGCATAGTTCTCATCTCACTTTGCTGTGCCTTTCAGTTCCCCAAGTCTTGTCTGTTGGTGTTCATAGCCTCTGGTTGCATTTTTACTTACTTTTCTAAAAATTATTATTATTCACAGTGGGTGCATTTTAGCAGCAGTTTGAGTGCTTCTTTTTTCAGTTTTCTAGCATGTCAGGAAATGCACTGGTGATAGTCTTATCCATTGTAATCAGTCTTTGCCATTTTGGTTTCTCCCATGGAACACTAGACTCCATGGTCCTTCCTTATGCCGGAATCCCTGGGTTAGGAAAATATCTGACACTGATTTGCTGAAGTCAGGCTTCAGGCTACCTTCAAACTCCAGGATAACCACTACCACTTAGAAAGCAGCATGGTGGAGTGGAGAAGACTCAGGAAAGGATTAAGAGACTTGGTTTTCCCTCTCACTATATCCTGTGACCTTAAGCAAACCGCTTAACCTCAGCAAGAGTGGAGGGAGTATCTTACTTATTTGTTAAATTTGGGGTGAGACTGGGTGCTCTTCCACACCCTTTCCAGGATGGGATGCCAGTGGTACATTGGGGCTGGGCCATTCCTCGGGACTTTCCTTTAGTTTGAGGTCCAGATGACGATTTTTGGCCCTATACTAGTTCATGTCCACTCATAGGAGATAAAATTGGACTAAAGCCAAGGCACTAATGAGAACCCCAGTCATCTTATGTCTCTGTAAATCCTGTGGTCTCAGGAACTATGACAACTGACTTGCTTTAGGTTTGAGAGTGTCATCACAACTCCCACAGGTCCCAAAGCCAGGAAGTAACATTCTGGAGAGTTGAACCCAGTTCTAAATTCATGTTTTTCTTGCTGTATCCCTTGCTTCCTCTACAGAATTAAGGTAACAACATTGATGATTTTATCATCTTCGGTGGATTAGAGATATGGCTTGTAAAGAGTAAAATTTACAGTAGGCACATAAAGAACTCTCTGACAACTATCCCAGGAACTTATTTTCTTACTGATTTTTTTCAGATATCCTTGAACAGTCATGAAACAGTATACAGTAAAGAATAATTATAGATCAAAACTCATGTGGCCACTACCTAGGTTAAAAGCATTAGAGCATTGCCAGTACCCCAGAAACCCTGTGTGCCCCTCCCAGATCAAAACCCTCTCACCTAGAGGTAGCCACCCTTCTAACTTTTGAGATAAGCATTTCCTTGTTTTTCTTTACAGTTTTACCACTGATGTACCTATCCCTAAACAGCATAGTTTAGTTTTGCCTGTTTTTGGACTTTATGTAAATGAATCATACTACATGTACTCTTCTGTGGTATGCTGCTTGTGAGATCCGTCCATGTTGTGGCATATAGCTAGAGTTCATTTTCATTGCTTTATTTTAGTCTGTTGTATGAATATGTCACAATTTATTTATCCATCCTACTGCTGATAGATATTTAGGTTGTTTCCAGTTTTGGGTTGTTACAAACAGTACTATTCTGAACATTTTGTTATGTCTCCTTGGGCAGATATGTAGGAGTTTCTCTGGGCATATACCTAGGAGTGGAATTGCTGGTCAGAGGGTATGCATATTTTTCAACCAACTGTGATTATTGAATTTAATTTTCACTGGAGCTTTTAGCCCATACATTTGTAATGGAAACTTAAAGTCTTTTGTTCTTATCTAAAAAGGTTTGTCTTTCCTATAGAAAAATGCAAGAATGGCAGCACAAAAGCATTATTCTAACACCTTAAAAGCACTAGGAATATCTGATGAGTTTGTTTCAAAGAAAGGCCAAAGTGGAAAAATATTTGAGTACTTCAGCAATCAAGAGATGAAAAGTTTCACTGAAGATAAAGAAAGGTAACATATATAAGATGTCTGAATGGTTTACCTTTGAAAAAATTCTTACTTGCAGGAAAGCTAAAATTCTGTTCTATAATATTTTAAAAGGTCTTTTACCTAATGGAATACATGTGAACTATTGTAAAACATACTGACATTTTAACATGTTTGACACTTCAAAATATTATACGGTGATGAAGTATTTTGTTTTTAAAGTAAAATAATTTAAATTTCTGACATAAATAATGAAAATAATAGCATGCTTTCAAATGAAGTTTGAGTCAATCAAGTTTTAAAATAAATTACTTCTCAGAAGAATATCTACTTTCCCAGTTGGTACTTTTATAGACTTCTCTTGATAAATCGGAGCTTATACACTTGAGGAAGTCTAACTGCAGGATGGCGTACATTACAGAGGGTTTGTTTACCTTTAAACCAAATCATTTTTCCTTTGAAAGATTGATAAATTTCTTCCTCTAGCTTTAATGAAGAAAAAATAGAAGAAAGAGAGAATGGGGAAGAAAATTATCTTACTGATACCAACAGCCAAGATTCTTGCAAGGAAACAGGTAAAGCTGATGAAGAGAGTGGAGAAGAGAATTGTGTTGAAGAATAAAACTGAATCAGTCGGCAGGGTCTCCTCTCTGTTCCCCTGATGTTGTTGGCAGCATTGGGTATCAGAAGCCGCGCTTGTGGTGTTAAGGACATCCATGGGAACCCGTCTGATAACGTGCAGGTCTCTTTTTGCTCCGGACGCGCAGGCTCAGCGGCCATGGCTCACGGGCCCAGCCGCTCCGCGGCATGTGGGACCTTCCCGGACCGGGGCACGAACCTGTGTCCCCTGCATCGGCAGATGGACTCTCAACCACTGCGTCACCAGGGAAGCCCCGTGCAGGTCTCTTGAGCAAAGTCCTCGTGTAGCCTGAAAAGGCCGAATCCAGCTGATGGGTCATTTGGTCAGTTAGAGTCAGGCTTTGCCTATTCAGTTTTTAAAATCACTACATATGGTCTGTTTGCAACTTTGATCTTACTTCTATTTTTAAAAAGTGTTTGAGAATCACAGCTGTCACAAACTGATTAGGTATAAAAATATACATAATTTTATCATTTTGGGTGGAAAAAATTGCTTAGCATTGAGAGCAGAGGGGAGTATTGGCCTTTGGTTTGAAAAAAAAGTTATGGAAAGCATGAATCAATAAATATTTTTTAATTATACTACTTGCTCCTTCTTTTTCTCTGTAGTACATCTCACAAAATGAATCCTCAAACTTATTTTACTAGGTATTTTAAATTTCTTATCTGAGCCATTTTTAAAAAGTAATAAAACAGGAAAAAATAGATAATTTGCACATTTACATTCATTTATGCACTGAGAGTTACTGGGTTTTTTTTTTTTTTTGAAAAATCCAAGTCTATTGTTTCATATGCCCTTAGGGAGCTGCCGTTAAGCTAAATAACGGAGGATGTCAGAATATAGAGGCCAACGAATAAAAGTCAAGAGTTTTCAAATGTAAAAAGAAAAAAGAAAAAGAAGAAAAGTTGTTATTTGGGTAAGTTTAACATCAAATTGAGTGTGGATAAATATATACCGGAAGGCTTCTAAAAGTTTGATGGGACTAGACTGCTAAAGAAACTCCAAGCCTGGTCTGCAACCCTTAAAGCAACACCAGACCTGCTGCACCAGTCAGAAGCCAGTTGTGAAAGGTATGCAGAACCCAGGGAGGGCACATGCTTCAAAGTCCATTTTATTATTTATTTATTTAGGCCACGCTGTGTAGCATGCAGGACCTTAGTTCCCCGACCAGGGATTGAACTCATGCCCCCTGCATTGGGAGGGTAGAATCCTAACCATTGGACCACCAGGGAAGTCCCAAAGCCCATTTTAAAATGGAGAAAAATTAATCTCCAACTGGCAATTACAAGGCCAAAGAGAGAGTTACTGTTAAATTAGCCACACCATCATCACTTTTTCTCTTTTATACCTACTTTTATTCCAATTTATTTTTGATACATAAATTATTTTAAAAGTTTTTTGTTTGTTTGTTTGTTTGTTTTTTTGTTCGGTACGCAGGCCTCTCACTGTTGTGGCCTCTCCCGTTGCAGAGCACAGGCTCCGGACGCGCAGGCTCAGCAGCCATGGCTCACGGGCCCAGCTGCTCTGCGGCATGTGGGATCTTCCCGGACCGGGGCATGAACCCGTGTCCCCTGCATCAGCAGGCGGACTCTCAACCACTGCGCAACCAGGGAAGCCCTAAAAGTTTTTATACTAGTTTTTTTAACCCTGTGTATTAAGATAGGTGGAAATAATTATAGCATCTGAGTTTTAACCTTAATTGGAATTAAATATCACCCCGTTTTATATATGATGAAATTGTGTATAATAACTTGTTCAAGGCAAGTCTCCAGAGTACTTCAGATTTGACCCTTTAATACGGGACCCAGTTGTGCTCAACTTTTTACACATTATTGCAGACACACTTGTCTTTCTGTGCATGATGTTAATTTGATTATATGAATCCATCATTTTGCTCTTTGAGCAAATTTTTGTTTTAAAAATTCAAACCAGTCATAAAGATGTGATTGGGTAAGACTTCTCTTTTCCTAAAAACAATAAACCTCCTTTAAAAAAAGATGAACTAATAAATAATAAAGGTGTATATAAGAGCAGTGTTTTCCAACTGGCAATTTATGCCTTAAATTAAAAAATGAGGTGATTTTTCTCAATTAAGAGCAAATGTTCACTCATAAACTCCTTTCCTAAGTTTGTGTTAAACTGTTTGTCACTATCATTAGATTGTAAACTCCTTGAGAGTTGGCACAACTTAAAAATTCATCTTTCTATTCCTTAATATTTTGCACAGGATTGTACATACAGTAGGTATTTAATAAAGACTTGGATGAGTAAGTAGATGAATATGGTTTTTAATTTTACTTATAATTACTTCAAAATGAGTACACATGGATTAAAAACATTTCCCTTCCAATTTATTGAGAACCTGTGAAACACAATCCACAAATTGTAACGTTCAAAATGTAACTTGCTTCCTAAGGATTTACTCCCCATTCTGTTTCTTCTCAGTTTCATGGGCAGTGTGTGGGACTTGCTTCAGGACTAATCTTCAGTTTTCTTTAAAAATGAGAATAGTACCCATCTTGGGTGTCTGTAGGAAGGACTGGTGTAATCGTATATGGAAAGGCTCTTTGTAAACTAGGGTATTCAAGTGATAGTGTCAGAGGACAGGATATTACTCAAGAAACTTAACTTTAAACATTCTTTTATTTAAGTGAGATATGAAATTATTTAAGTATTTTTTGTTAGAAATAATATTTGAACTACTTATTTACTAATATTACTACTAATTTATTATTTTTAAAATTATAGTCAATTTACAATATTATATTCATTTCAGGTATACAATGTAATGATTCAATATTTTTATAGATTATACTCCATTTAAAGTTATTACAAAATAATGGCTATATTTCCCTGTGCTATACAGTATATCCTTGTTGCTTATTTTATTTATTTATTTATTTATTTATTTATTTATTTATTTATTTATTTATTTTTGGCTGCGTTGGGTCTTCATTGCTGCACGCGGGCTTTCTCTAGTTGCAGCGAGCGGGGGTCACTCTTCCTTGCGGTGCGCAGGCTTTTTATTGTGGTGGCTTCTCTTGTTGCGGAGCACAGGCTCTAGGCACGTGGGCTTCCGTAGTTGTGACGTGCGGGCTCAGTAGTTGTGGCTCGTGGGCTCTAGAGCGCAGGCTCAGTAGTTGTGGTGCACGGGCTTAGTTGCTTTGCGGCATGTGGGATCTTCCGGGACCAGTGCTCTAACCCATGTCCCCTGCATTGGCAGGCGGATTCTTAACCACTGCACCACCAGGGAGGTCCCTCCAATTCTTTTTTATTTCTCACATTTTCCTCATTTTAGGACATTATTTGTTGTATTTATTCACTCTAGTCTTCATTTTTGAGATGACTTTTTCATCTTCCCTGGGTTTTTTACTCCTCTTTTAAAATCTTTTTTCAAATCACTTTCAGAATTTTTCACATTGTAATTTACATTTCCCCTTACAGTTTTTATCATTTTCTTTTAGCTAATCTGAAGTATTATGATAGCTATAGTTTTCTTTCCTTTTGTGGGTACGTTTTTCTGATATGGTTTCATTGTCCAAACAGATATTATTATTCTCTGGTTCTCCTATTTAAAAAACAAAATGAAACAAACAAACAAAAAAAACACTTTGAATGAGATTCAATCGTGATCCTTTTTCTTTGCTCATATTTTAAGTGGAATGAGTTGTACTGTACTCCTACAAGGGAGAAGCAGCCTAGGACAGATTTTCTAGATTCTGTCAAGAACTGTGCAGGGTCTAGGATTTTACCATATTTATAAGTTAACAAGTTAGCATGCCGCAGTTTCATGGATGTTGACAGAAGACATGAGACTCCTATATCAAAGACAAAGGACTTTGTTACTAATGGTAAAAGCAGTAGTTGAAGTGTCAGCATGCTCTTCATTTGTGCTGGCTCCCTCTGTCCCCCAAGTTCCTTGGGGGAGATGCAGAGGGACCCCCATGAGTGCCTTCACACCCAGTGGGCTATGTTATAGGAGGGAAACACTGAGCTTGGGGGAGTCCCCAGTTTCATAGTATTTGGGAACAAGACTGTAATTTGGGGTGGAGGTGGGGAAGACATTACTTCACCCCTCAAGGTTGCTTGCTGCAAACAAAACCCTGAGAAAATGGCCCAGGTAAAGAGTGGTCAGTACATTGCCTTCTGGCCTACCTAGCAAGAATGTGCATGTACTCTCAGGGCCTGGGTCAGATGGCCTCCCCCAACAGCTTTCAACTCTGTTGTTTGTATGATGTGATATTTTAAAAATATGGGCTTGAACTTTCTGAGATTTTCTATGCTGCTCACCCACCACCCTTTTTCTGGATCTCCTGTTTTCTTTGCGTCTGCTATTCCTGCTCATAGAAGTTTCTCCTCAATGTGGGACTTTTTTTTGTTAATATTTATTTTATTTATTTATTTTTATTTTTTGGCTGTGTCGGGTGTTAGTTGTGGTACGTGGGATCTTCATTGCAGCACGCAGGATCTTTCATTGCAGCGTGCAGGCTTCTCTCTAGTTGTGGTGTGTGGGTTTTCTCTCTCTAGTTGTGGTGCGCAGGCTCTGGAGTGCATTGCACACAGACTCTCTGGTTGAGGCGTGTGGCTCAGTAGTCGTGGCGCGTGGGCTTAGTTGCCCCGTAGCATGTGGGATCTTAATTCCTGGACCAGGGATCGAACCTGCATTCCCCTGCATTGGAAGGCGGATTCTTTACCACTGACCACCAGGGAAGGTGGGACTTTTTTGGGAGGAGGGTGCTTTGGTCATTTCAGGGCCCCCAGACCACTTCAGCATTATCAGGCCTTTCTGTAGTCTCATCATACTCAACTGCATATTGGAGCCTGCAGAGCCTGTCTTGATTTCTGCTGCTGTTCTCAGAACAGCCTGATCAATTGTCAATTCTCAGAACACCTGATGGTAGTTTTAGGGTTCTCGGATTCCCAGGGCCTTCAAAATTGCCTTTGGCTTCTGTACTTCCTTTCATAATCTTCCTGACACCACGAGGGTCTTGTTTTCTCATTTTGGAATCTATGGCTCTTTATATCGCCTGATTTTATTATAGATGTTAGCTGAGGGTTTTGAGTTTTGTTCTTGTCATTAAATGGGAGCGTACAGGATGATTCAAACACTAGACTGCTACCACTACCATCTTCCCAGAAAATTCTCAGACTTAGTTTTCCTGTGTACTTTTTGAACTGTTTGAATTTTTTTTTACCGTATTACTTAGAAAAATAATTTAAAAGAAAATATTGGACTAGGAGTAAAGACTTTACCCCCCTTCTACCACCGAAATGAAATGAAATAAAAAGATGGTGGTGATAAATGCAGCTGATACAGAAAATTAAGGAAGCTGAGGGAAAGCTTGTGCTGGTAATTTAAAGGACCTTCAAAAAAGCCCTGAAAGGGTGAGGAGTGGGCCCCGTGGATATCAGGGGGGAAGGGCTACAGGCAGAGAAGAGTCAGTGCTGAGTTCTCGGGGGTGGGGGGGAGTGTGCTCAGATGTTTGAGGAACAGCAAGGAGGCTAGGGTGGCTGGAACAGAGAGAAGAGGAGGAAAAGACACAGGAATGAGGTCAGAAAGACATGGCAGGGGGGAGGTGGGTACAGAGAAGGAGAGGATCTTGGAGGCCATTGTAAGGATTTTGGCTTCTTTGACTGAGATGGGGAGCCACTGGGGGTTTTGAGAAGGGTGATGTGATCTGACATCACCTAGTGTCTTTCTGCAGCTGAGTGAGAATGGTCTGTAAATGGCAAGGGCAAAAACAGGCAGGTCACTTCAGAGACTTTTTAAATTACCCATATTGCAAATACAGGTGTGTCTAATTTCAAAGCTAGTTCTCCTACCACTATACCTTATGCACTGAAGTGGTCAGAAGGGTGATTAACTTCTAATGTATGGGTAGTTATTTTTTCCCCAAAACTGCTGTATTACAAATGACCCGTGAAAATATACTTTTAAAAAATCATCTTAAGACCCACTTACTACAGTTTTGCATATGTAGTGTCTTAAGTTCTTTTATTTTTCCATTAGAAGCTATTCCCCCAAGAGAAGAAAAACTGACTAGCTTAGTAATATAATAGCATTGAGAAATTCAAACCAGCACTTATGACTCAGTCCATTAGGGACTGAAAGCAGCAGTGGGGCAATTTTGTAGAGGTTCTTCTTTATTGATCTTATAATTAAGAAATAACCATTGGGTTGCAGACATGATCTTGAAATAAAGTAATATTTTTCCAAGAAAAGGATGTGGTAGAGACTGCCAGTTGTTTGACCAGTAACTATTTTTCCTTTCTTCCTTCCTGCTTTTGCTGGAGGTGGCAATATACCCAGCTGAAAACAAAAACAAAAACCTGTATTTCCCAATTTCCTTGCAGCTAGGAGGTCACGTGATACCATCCTGGCCAGAGAGAAGTAAATGGGGTTTTCAGGAAAGGTCTTTAGAGGGGAAAGATTTGGCTAGCTTGGCCTTTTGGTCTTTGCCTTTTCTCTTTTCCTCCTTCCTCCTTCCTGGAACTTGAATGTGATGGTTAGAGTCACAGCATTCATCTTATAATCATGAGAGAAAGGCCAAGAAAAATCTGAGAAACTTTGGCCCTCACACCTTTGAGCCACCGAAATAATACTGCCAACCTCCAGACTCAGTGTTATCTTGTTTAAGCCTCAGCCATTTGAGTTTTTATTAAATGTAGGAAAACACAGTTTCTAATTCAAGAGATCTATGCAACCCATCATTAAACATAGTTTGGAAAGAAGTAACATTTCTGAATTTTCACAGACTACATGTGCTTGTTATGCTAAACCTGTACACTGAGGTCTATCTTTTACTTGTCTTTGAAGAATGCTCACTTTTTCCAAGAAGAAAAATATTCCTTGTATTTATCTCTGAGGAAGGAAATGCAAGATAGGGAATTAACATTCTAAAGAAAAACAACAGTGGAGCTCTACTCAAACAAATAACAATATTTCTGTTCATCTTGAATTATTAATAAAAAGAAGCATGGTACATTTTATTATGAAAATAAGTGATTTGTGGCATCATAATCATGTTCAGATGGATAGGGTGTGATACAGTATCCTTTTGCCAACCTTAAAAGTTATGTTCCTGAAAACCTTGCCAAGAGAACATGTGGCTGACGAACTGAAACACTTCATGAGGAATGTGGAGGCAGGAACAAAAATATGGCAGGAGGAAGCTGAAAAAAGTACATTTTTTTAAAAAAAATTATTTATTTATTTTATTTTTGCTGCATTGGGTCTTTGTCACAGTGTGCAGGCTTCTCCTTGTGGTAGCTTCTCTTGTTGCCGAGCATGGGCTCTAGAGCACAGGCTCAGTAGTTGTGGCGCATGGGCTTAGTTGCTCCGTGGCATGTGGGATCTTCCCGGACCAGGGATCGAACCCGTGTCCCCTGCATTGGCAGGCAGATTCTTAACCACTGTGCCACCAGGGAAGCTCAAAAAATACATTTTTAAAAATGTTCACTAATATAAAACAGCCTGTAACAGAGAAGAACAAACCTGACTTCGTATTGGACCTATTCCTTTAGTTCTAACCCTGGTGCTCTGTTGCCTGTGCTTAGTCATGCTGGCTCTGCACCTTTGTAAAAGAATGTTGCCTATAGCTGGAAATGATAGCCCATTCTCAAGGCTCTGACATTTAAAGGTATAACACTTTTTCCATCATTTCAAGATAAAAAGTTGCAGAAACAGAGAATAACATTTGTCTTGTTGGAGGTTTATAGGAACATTGTGACCAGGCCTACATGGACAGCTGCAAGAACAAAGGATTCCGGCACCAAGAAGTTTACAACAAACAGCCACACCCCCTCCCCTTCTAGTATAAAAAGTGCATGAATTCTAAATCAGGTAAGATGGTTCTTTGGGACACTAGTCCACCATCTTCTTGGCCTGCTGTCTTTCTGAATAAGGGCACTATTCCTTGCCCCAGCACCTCATCTCTTGGTTTATTGGCCTGTTGTGGGGTGAGCAGTATGAGCTTGGACTCAGTAACAAGCTCACTAAATAAAGTCATATCAATGACATTATGGACATACATATACATAATTAATAATGAGTGCCATACAATTCATTTTCTTTGTTATTCCTTACTCACCAAGAAATTTTCAGAACTTGTTTGTCTCTCATTGTTTTAATGAGATCTTGTAAATTTGTTTTACTCTTATGGGAGTGAAGAGAAATTGCATTTTGCCTCAGTTTTTCTTTCTCTCACAAGGAGACTCTGAACCAATATTTCCTTGTTAGTTCTTCTGTGATCCGCTGTTAGTTCTACCTCTCTCCAACTTCCCCAGTTTCTTATCTCAGACCAACTGGGTAGCTGGACTAGCTCAGAAGGCTCTCTGACCTGCCATCACTTCTGGAACCATTAGGAAAGTATGAATTTTAAGAAAAGGGGAAAGGAGGAGAGTTTAAAAGCAGCAAATAAAAATAAGAATCTTTCATTTGTATAACTGTAGTTTTTAAAGTATTTCACATTATATCATTGGAATCTCACATCCAACCTGTGAGGCAGGTAGAGTGTCCTTTCCATTTTGCAGAGGAGGAAATTAAATAGCCCGGGCTATGTCATGAAAATAGTTAATGACAAAGCCTGGACTAGAATCCTCTGCTTGTTCACCTGCCCTACCCTACACTCTAAGGAACATTACCTTAGAAATGGAAGATCAATTCAAGCTCTTAAGATGACTCAGAAACAAGCAAAACAATAGGTTTTTTTTTTTTTCAAGAAAAGCATGATTGGGTTTTGTTTGTTTTTTGTTGGATGGTTTTTGTTTTTGTTTCTGTTCTTTTCTTTTTTTTTTTTTTTTTTTGTTCTTAGACTAGATCCCACTAATGGTGTACAGGAACTTTTGTGTTCAAAAGCTTCAGAATCTATAAACTTAAACAATACCCCAAATGTAATGTAAAATATAACTAAGAAACATGTTACAGTCCTGATATGAAAACTATCAAGAGGAACTAATGAAAAACTTTTGCCTTATTTTAAAAGGATCCTTTTTGTCCATGATAAACACACTCTATGATGTAAAAGGGTCTAAATTTTTAAAAACAGCTTTGTGTGTATTCTTCCAGAAATGTTATGTTTGTATATAAATATTCTATAGTACATGTATTACAGATATTCTATAATGTATAAACTCTATGCTACATGTAATCTACATGTCTATATCCTGTAAATGGCATCACAGATTTCATACATACCTGCTGTCATCTGCATCATTCTCAGAGATGTCACCTCTTAGCAGAAAACCTGTCCTTCCCGAGACCTCTTGGACTTTAGATCTTTGCCTTCCTCCTCCCCAGGGACCTATTCTCTTCCACCTCATCCAGGCACTTTAAAATCATTCCTTTGAACCCCATACTCTGACTACAACTGCTGCTGCCTTCTACCTTAGTTGCTACTTCTCTTTTCTGTTAACAACTTTCCAGATGTTGTTAAGCTCTAGATTCACCCGCTCTTATTTCTTCTCTTGCTTTCTTTGTTCTTGTGGCTTTATTCTTGTTTTATTCCTTTACTGACATTTTGGTGGAGTTTCAGGAGGGTTTATGTGGTCAGAACATTCCTCCTTTCACAATATTTTCTCTTCTCCTGGGTATTTTTCTGGTTTTCTGCCTTCTTTGCCAGCAAATTCTATTCCCTTTGCCCTCTAAGGGCTCCTCAGGGCTCCATCCCTGATCCTCTTCTTTTATCTCCCCAGGTGTTTAAAGTGAAGGTTTCACAATCACAGTGATAGAATCATAGGGAGCAACTGCAGTCACTGCCACTCTGAAGCCTATTCTTTGTAAGGTAATGCCAAGTTCTTTAGCTGGGGCTAAAAAGAATGTGAATTTTAAAATAGAACCTCAACATGCATTTATTTAAGAAGTGATGGCTCCTTCAAAAGAATGGTTCTCAATATATTTTGAATCACCGTGGATCAAACATACTTAGAACCAGTTTCATCCTTTTGGGTTGAAATTGATTTCTGAGCTTAAGGTGTATTCTTTTGAGTACCTCAATGGTGCCAAGTATTTCTTCTTCGAGAACAAGTTAATCTTTTAAAAAACTGACAAAAGTAATTTGGCAAAAAGACTAGTGAATAAGATAAGTAGTCAAACTAGTGTCATTGGTTTCGCAAAACAAGCCTAGCAGTAAAATAATGAGACTGGTGTTCTTGCCTTGCTGAGAAATTGCCTCTGAGATGGGTCTATAAGTGTTTGGGCACTGCAGCAGCGTTGCTGGCAGCTGCAGCTCCCTGAGGGCAGGGCCTGTGACCATTTTGCCAATTACTGGACCCCCAGCATCTACTATAGTGGCTGGTGCATTG
Source organism: Hyperoodon ampullatus (assembly GCF_949752795.1). Taxonomy (NCBI): domain Eukaryota; kingdom Metazoa; phylum Chordata; class Mammalia; order Artiodactyla; family Ziphiidae; genus Hyperoodon; species Hyperoodon ampullatus. The sequence goes on from NC_136928.1 coordinate 37,117,298, forward strand.
TGGGTGCTCGATAAATACTGGTTGAAAGACTGAATGAATAAATGGATAAACTGACAATGGTGCTAATTCTATGATACTCGTTGAATGCATATATTTGAAATAGTTGTTTTTTGAAAGAAAATATCTTCCATAATTTGCAAATTTAACTATAATCTGATGGTTTATAGGAAATGCCCCAAGCTACTCAACTTAATTTTCTTTCTTTTGACATAATACCATCTTAGGATATAGTCCATTTTGCAAAAAAAAAAAAGCACTTTTACAGTGAGTATGTTGGGTAGATAGGGTAAACAGAATCACCCCCGTTTTATAGATTAGAGCACTGGGATGCTGGACAGTTAAGTAATTTGTCCAACATTAGTGCTATTAGTTAGAATACGTTTGGCCAGTAAAAATGGAAATCCTAACTTATACTGATTAATGCCCATTTCTGACAAAACCACTGGGAAAGGGCAGGGCATTACCCATGGCACTGGGGATGGAGCTGGCTTCTCCTAAAGTGCTAGGGTGTATGGGGCAGGGTGGATGCCTGAGCAAGATTGGGACGTTACTGGGAAGGGGGCAGATGGGAGTGGATCCCAGATAGATACTGTGTCCCCACAGTCACAACTAATAACTAGAAGAAATGGCACTCAAACCTAGCTCTCCTGAAGTCAAATGCAGTGCTTTTGTTTTAAGGGAACATGTTGTAACGAACAGTTCATCTTACAGCAAGTTTTTAGGGATTAACAAATTTTATCCAGAGAATATATCAGAGTTTTATTCTGGATGAAAGTTAAATTTCTGCGTCTTATGTGTTTTGATTCAGTTTAATACATTTCACAAATAAAAAGTTGTGGAGAGAATGCAAATCATGCACCTTTCTGTTTATTGCTTTGTTTCTTAATTTAAAGTGGTACTACATTCCTAGAGTCCTTCTGGTAGCATTATTCTAAGTCCTTTATTAACAAAATTTAAGAGAGTCTGCAGGATGTATTCCAGCAATTTTTGAAGTGGTGGTCTTTAATATTTCTCCACAGAGAAGAATCAGTGTTTCCTATGAGCTTCTACCCTAAATCCTCCTAAGAAATTCCAGAGTTCAAAAAAATATCAGATTTATAATTAGCATCCTTAAGGCCGGTGCTCTCACCTCATTCAGGCCTCTCTTCGAATGTCACAGAGAAGCCTTTTCTAACTCCTGTATCTAAAAAGCCACCACCTCACATTCCCAGTCTCCTTCACTCTGCTTTTCCCATAGAGCATTTATCATTACTAGGCATAAGTAATATATTTATTGTGTATTTATTGTCTCTTCTCCAGTAGCACGTAAGCTCCCCAAGTGCAGAGACGTCATCTACGTTGTTCACTGCTGTATCCTAGGGCCTAGAAGAGTGGCAAGCAAATATCATTCCAAAATATTTACTGAGCAGCTGCTATGTGCCAAGCACTGTTCTAGATGCTGAACATATAGTAGTGAACAAAACAAAAATATTTGCCCAATGGAGCTTATAGGCTCATGACACATAGTAAGTGTTTGATAAATATTTATTGACTGAACCCTCACGATTGTAATCAAATTCCACTAAAATAAACATTTTGCCCCATAAACTCATTATAATGGATGTTAACGTCACCCTAGTTGTATCAGTTACCTGTGGCTGTGTAACAAATTACTACAAACTGGGTGGCTTAAAAAACCAAAAATTTATTCTCTCACAGTTCTGGAGGCCAGAAGTATGAAATCAGTGTCACTGGGTCAAAATCAAGGTGTCAGCAGGGCCTTCTCACTCTGGTGGCTTTAGGGGAGGATTCATTCCTTGCCTCTTCCAACTTCTGGTGGCTGCTGGCCTTCCTTGCTGTGACAACATCACTCCAATCTCTGCCTCCGTCTTCATCTCCTCCACTATGTCTCTGTCAAATCTCTGTCTGCCTCTCTCTTACAAGAATGTATGTGATGGGGGCTTCCCTGGTGGCGCAGTGGTTAATAATCCACCTGCCAATGCAGGGGACACAGGTTCGAGCCCTGGTCCTGGAAGATCCCACATGCCGCGGAGCAACTAAGCCTGTGTGCCACAACTACTGAGCCTGCACTGTAGAGCCAGTGAGCCACGACTACTGAGCCCGCAGGCCACAACTACTGAAGCCCGTGCACCTAGAGCCCATGCTCTGCAACGAGAGAAGCCACTACAATGAGAAGCCTGCGCACCACAATGAAGGGTAGCCCCCGTTCGCTGCAACTAGAGAAAGCCGGCGTGCAGCAACGAAGACCCAACGCAGCCAAAATAAATAAATAAATAAACACTTAAAAAATTGTGAATCAGTATGTTTAAAAAAAAAAAAAAAAAAGGCTTCCCTGGTGGTGCAGTGGTTAAGAATTTGCCTGCCAATGCAGGGGACACGGGTTTGAGCCCTGGTCCAGGAAGATCCCACATGCCGCAGAGCAACTAAGCCCGTGTGCCACAACTACTGAACCCACGTGCCACAACTACTGAAGCCTGTGCACCTAGAGCCTGTGCTCCACAACAAGAGAAGCCACCACAATGAGAAGCCCGTGCACCACAACGAAGGGTAGCCCCCACTCGCTGCAACTAGAGAAAGCCTGCGTGCAGCAACGGAGACCCAACACAGCCAAAAATAAAAATAAATAAAATATATAAATTTTTTAAAAAAAATGTATGTGATGGCATTTAGGCCCACTGGATAATTCAGGATAACCCCCCCTTCTGAAAAGAAATCTGAGAAAAAAACACATCTGCAAAGACCCTTTTTCCAGGTAAGGTAACATTTACAGGTTCCAGGAATTAGACGTGATATCTCTGGGGCCGTCATGAAGCTACTACACTAACATTCTTGTAGCTGGAGGGAAGTCCCCACCAGGAGAATACCAGGAGGCATTTTTTCTTTCTGCTTTTGTCCTTTGCCCTCCTTGGAAAACATATTTATCTCTGGAAAATGAAGAAAAGCAATGACCATTTTCATATATAATGATAGAATTATATTTTCTAAAGAATTAATGTAATAATATTTGTGACTCATTCATAAAAGTGTTTGTCTTCTATCAAGAAACTCCCACAAAATTAAGTTAATGAGCAGTGGAGGTGGCAAAGCAATATTTGAGAACAAATTGTTTTATATCTTGTACTATGAGATCCCATCATGATTTGCAGACAGAACATAAAATCCTTACCATTCATCACTTAAGAGTATCTCCACATCATGAAACCGGGCTGTGACCTCAGGGTCCTTGCCATGTGCCAGTGCACGGAGTTGTGTCAGTTTCACAGGCAGAGCTGCAGCCCCACAGCCTTTGGGGTGTTCGGGAGCCTGCATGGTAAAGGATGAATAGGCATCACTAACAAGAAGGTCATTTGGATGCTATTAAGCCTTTCTGAAATTTGGTTTGGAGGCCCAGAATTTAAACTTGTCCTGCTTTTTTGCCTCTTGAAAAGAAACAAGTGTTCTACAACTTTATTCAAAGTTATTCAAAAGTTTATTCAAGTACTTTCATGGCTTCTTTAGTGGGAATGAATATTATGGATTATATAAATATGGCCAAATTTAATCAGTGTGTAAATTCACCCTTATTTTTCATAATAGTATTTTGGTCTTGTGGAAAATCTCATTCTTATATATATATTCTGTTGATAAAGTCAGGTCTTGGGAAAGAAAGATTTGAATGAGTCTCATGAATCTTATTTATAATGGATTCATGGTACATTTTTGTTTCTTGCATCATTATTTTTTAAGTAAAATGAGAGTAAGTTGTGAATTTCTCTTTTATCAGAAAACTTAGTTTTAAAGAAAGATTTTGATTCTGATTTACTCTGTAAAATTGACAGCGTACATATTTTTTCTTGGGAGTTAAAAGTGCTTCAAATATACTCTTTCATTTATTCATGCAACATTTATTTTTTGAACACCTATTATGTGCCAGGCACAGTACTAGGCATGGGAATACAAAAGTAGACAAGACTCAGTCCCTACCCTCAGGAAGCCTGCAGTGTAAAGGGGATGGTGATAAGGACATGGTTCCTCACAGACAGTGTGATGGTGCTTTCCTGGGTCTGGCCAGGACATGGAGGGGGAGCAGAGCCCCACCAGCCTTCGGGAGGCCAGACACCTCTTGTGAAAGGTATCTGAGGCCTAACAAATGAGTAAAAGTCAGCCAGTTGCTCAAACAAAGAGACTGTGGTGTGTATGTGTGCATGAAGGCCCAGAAATGAGACAGAGGATACTGCTTGGGAAATGGAAGTGGGTTAACATGGCAAAAACTGAGAATGACAGGAAAGGGTTAAAAGAAGAGACTAGGACAGCCTCTGAGTGGCCCCCAGGGTCTGGACTTCAAAAACCACTGAAGGATTCTAAAGCAGGGAAGTGGTTTATAAAATGGTCTGCATTTTATAATGATCGTTCTAGTTGCAGAGAGGGAGTGGATTGGAGGTTGCTGAGAACAGGCAGAGACCTGTCAGATTGGGGTGAGAGACATGCTGGGGTGAGGGCACACACCCTGGTTACCTGAACTGGAGCTCAGTGGGGATGTGGACAGACTGGAAAAATAATTTCCATTAGTAATATTCTTGAAACAAAAAGTTAGATGTGTTCATAGAGCCATGAAAAATTTTAGTGGTCTGTGTGGAAGAAGTTTTCAAATCTCTTGTTTAAGCCTAATCTATCTATAAGAACAGGCTTGAAAATAGCTTTCTCTAATTTTTATTTCTAAGGTCATCTGACATTAGCCTAAATAAGTAAACCTAACCTGTCCACAGAGTATCAAAGCTGCTCTGATCCCAAAAGCGTAGGTATGGAAGCAGCCAGTATTATCACCACTGGCGCTTCTCCTGGCTCTCAGGACCAGTTGGTGAATTCACCTGCTGTTATCCCAGCTCATCAAGTTACACCCTCCCATCCTCTCGGGTGAAGGGGCAACTGCAGGTTGCAGGACACAGGAATGGAAAGGTCAGAGAACCTTCTCCTTCCCGAGTCCATACCACAAACATTCCTCTGACTTCCTCCTGGGGCAATAAGGGGCGACTCCTTTGAGGACTTGGTATGATTTCCACGGCTGAGAAGGGTTAACAGGTCTGTTACAGGAAAGGCAAGTGTTCAACGGCACTTCTTCTCTTCTCCAGCAGGTGGCAATGAGTAAGTGACAAAACCCCAAGGAGAACCATTGAGAGGCAAAGCCAGAAGGGCACTGAATATTTAAAATTCTTAATTAAATGCCAACTTTTAAAATATTTAAATTTCGTTTAAATTGGCATAAAATGAAAGGCCTACAAAAGGTTCTCAGGATTACAAACAATTATGGGGAATTCCCTGGCGGTCCAGTGGTTAGGACTCTGAGTTCTCACCACCGAGGGCCTGGGTTCAATCCCTGGTCGGGGAATTAAGATCCCACCGCGCGGCCAAAAAAATAAAAATAAAAACAAACAATTGTGGCAGAAACAGGCATTTAAAATTTTTAATGAAAACAGAACCCTAAATTCTGTGTCTTTTTATGTAAAAAGATGATGTCAGACCAGTACCAGGAGTGAAATAGAATAGTCTGCAGATGACCCCAGGAGATCACTCTGGGTTGCCTGGACAATGGACCAGCTGTGACCAACAGCCTCCTTATTTCTTCCAAATTCCCCTTTCTTTGGCACAGGTGGTTTACTCCCTCCCATCAGGAGGGGTTGCAACTTCCCATGGACACCCAAGGAGTCCTGATACAGGCAGCTGGCTCTCTCAGATAATTCTTTTTTTTTTTTTAATAAATTTATTTATTTATTTTGGCTGCATTGGGTCTGTGTTGCTGTGCGCGGATTTTCTCTAGTTGCGGCAAGTGGGGGCTACTCTTCGTTGCGGCGCACAGGCTTCTCATTGTGGTGGCTTCCCTTGTTGCGGAGCATGGGCTCTAGGCTCGCGGGCTTCAGTGGTTGCAGCACGTGGGCTCAGTAGTTGTGGCACACGGGCTTAGTTGCTCCGTGGCACGTGGGATCTTCCTGGACTAGGGCTCGAACCCGTGTCCCCTGTGTTGGCAGGCGGATTCTTAGCCACTATGCCACCAGGAAGGCCCCCCTCAGATAAGTCTTGACAGTTGACATCTAAACAGTCTGATACCAAGTAGTCTGTGTGAACCCCACTGACAAGGATGTTTACAACTTTGGTCTTGAAGAAGAGAGAGCACAAGAAGAGAGAGAATGCCCCTTCACTGGAATACTCATTTATGACATGTCCAACAGAGAACCCTGCCCCTTGTGCGACCCCTGTGCTCTCTCTTGCAGACTCTTGGCTCGTAAAGTTCCTAGCTAAGCCCATTCCTTTGTCTATAACGTTGTGAATTTGCCCGAGCTCTGTTGCATGAAAACCTATGCTTTAAGTTGCTTTCCAGATGATGAGCACTCCTTATGCCTTCCATGGTCTCACCATTGTGATCTCTCTGGGGATCAACAAAATATAGAGTGAGACAGCAATTTTCCTACTTAGAAGAAGGCAAGTAAAACCATGATCTGTTTTCTAGGGGACTGTCTCTAAAGGGCTTACAAAACACTGTTAGGATTTGGAATGAGACTTAAGAAATTTATAATTTTCATTTCTCTGTTTTTATTTTTGGCACTTTTTTCATTGATTTGTAAAATTCACCCTGACATTTTCTGCCCCACATGTCTATGGAAACATCCAGTGTACTGAACATCCCTTTTTCTGTGGATTGCTCTGATGGAGGTATTGAGGCTGAGGTCAGCTGGAGGAAAGGAAGCCCTCCACTGTTAAATCCACTTTTTACTTTTCCATGCTTCAAAATTAATGCATAAGAGACTTTAGCACACATACAACAACAAACTAAGTCTCATGATTTCACAATTCCTTGTGATATATTTGTATGAGCAAAATCTGTTATCTTTGGCCTACCCAACTAATGACTGAAAAATGAAGAGAGAACAGCTCTCTAAAGCTGAATTATGGAAATGCCTATTTCACCAACATGCAAAAATCATTACTCTCTTGAATGTGATTAAAATATCGTGTTTGTGAGGGCTTGAGGGTTCAACTTTTTTTTTGTCACATCGTGTGACAAAATTCCATAAGTTGATGCTGAGAATCTTAACATGTAAAATTACACAAAATATTTACAAGTTATTTTTTTCACTCTCTAAAACCCATCATACTATAAGTTTAATTAATCACTTTTTCAGAACAAGAAATTAGAATTTCAGACAGAGCAATCATGGAAAACAGTTCCAAAGCTGAATAAAGATAACCTTGTACTTAAATAAGAAAAGATCATGCCAATGATACAGAAACTAAAACAATTAAACCTATGAATTTTAGTAATAATTTTAAGAAGTAAAGTGATAGCTATCTATTTGCATATGCCAAGGCAATGATTTTCTTTTCTTTATTGACATTATTTGACTTACAAATGGAACCATACTGTTTTATAACTTGCTTTTTCTGCTTAATATATCTTGGACATCTTTCTATCTCATTCTTTCAAAAGACTGTAATATCCCAATACACGAATATCATTATGCTAACCAATTCCATATGTATAAATATCTGCATTGTTTTCAATCTTTTACTATTATGAACAACGCTGCAGTAAATATCCTGTACATATATCCTTTTAACCTTGAGTGATTACTTGTATAGGATCAATTGCTAGAGGAAAAGTGCTGAGTCACACAGTATGAATGCTTAAATTTTTTTTTTTTTTTTTTTTTTTTGCTGTATGTGGGCCTCTCATTGCTGCGGCCGCTCCCATTGCGGAGCACAGGCTCCGGATGTGCAGGCTCAGCGGCCATGGCTCACGGGCCCAGCCGCTCCGCGGCATGTGGGATCCTCCGGGACCGGGCACAAACCCATGTCCCCTGCATCGGCAGGCGGACTCTCAACCACTGCGCCACCAGGGAAGCCCCTGAATGCTTAAATTTTAACAGATGGTGCCAAGTAGTGCCTCCAAAAAGTCGAACCACTATATGTTCTTGTATAAACACTGTATCAGGATAGGGCAGTGATTTTCAGACTTTTGTTGCATGGGAACTCTTTCTTTGAAAGAAATCTTTTTCAGAATCCAGAATGTAAATCAGAAAATGAGCTTCATTTTAGCAGAAGCTGATACAGAGGTAGGAAGCCTGCGACTCTGCTTACCTTAGCCTCTGTGGCACCTCCATGTGGCCTCCTGGAACACAAAACAATACAATACAGACAGTTTTTTCTTTGTCCTCAAATATTATTTGGCTGAAAGTAGGACTAACATGATATAAGACCTAAAAATTATTATAAAATCCCTAATTATACCTCAATTTCAGACACAATTTTCAGTAATTTTTCCCAGCACTCTATACGTGTTCTTTCATTGGTTTCTTTTCCTTTACAATGCACATCTGATTATGGCTAAGTTCTGGTCCTTTTAGATAGTCAAATAATTTCCATCTTTGTCTAAATTGTGCTAAGTGTATGAAACCTAAATTTGCTCTCACTGGAATCAGCACATTCATTTTTGGATTCTCCTCATTTTAATAAAAATAAATAAATATTCAAATATTTGACTTTCAATATTCAATATTTGAATAAAACATTCAAATAATTACATAAACAAACTGATCAACGAAGGTAGTGGCTTCCAAAACTGAACTGAAACTCTTGGCTCTATTACCATATATTTCAAAATGTTAATTCATTAACTGATACAGAAAAACTTGAACTGAGGGAAAGGTGGGTTGAGGTGTGAGTAGAAGGGCAGGTGGTAAAGATATGAAGAACCACCTAGAATCACTGCAATCAGTGACCCTGTTCAGTGGTTTAGAAACCTATTTGCAATTTTTTCTTAGTAGTTTTATCAGACTTTAACAAGCCTACTGTTTCCAGGAAAACAATTGAAAGAAGAGTGCACCAGGTAAAGAATACATAAATGTCCACTACGGCTGGGGAGCCACTTCAGATCTAAGCTTCTGTGAGATTCTTCTTCACGGAGGCCTCTTCTTCCCCTGATTTTCCAGGAGAATGCTACTCTCTCTTTTTTTACCCGGAAACCGTTTCACTTTTATTCTGATTTTTGTCAGATTGAAGGTAAATCTTCACATAGGCATAATTAGGCTTATTATTTTTAGCCAACCAGGTATTGTCCCCCTTCTTATCACTATATAATGCTTCTTAAAAACATCCAGAAATCCTGGCTCTTAGAGACAAGGCTGGAACACATTCAACTCTCTAAAAGGAGCAGATCTTCAGCCTCAGTCGGATGCTTATTGTGAAGGAAGAAGAAACTCAATAGAGAGTACACAGAATACTAGAATGATTTTATTCATTGATTCCACAAATGTATGAGTCCCTAAGAAGCAATGTGCTAGTTGCTAAGCGGGTAAAAAATGCATAAACCGTGATCACTACTCGGAGTTTATGATATCACCGGGGCTACTAGGCTCACACACCAAAAAAGTTACATGATAATTTAAGTAGTTTACAAATAGAATATGAAATGTGTGGTACAGGTTATAGTTGCTATAGAAGACCCACTCTTTCATATTCTCTGTTCATTAACCCCTTTATAGTTTCACGTGCCCTTATACCCACTCTAGACTTTATGCCCAGTCATTGTAATTACATCGTCATCTTAGAATCCTTTGCCCACTTGATTTTTCATATATGCCTTATCAATCTTCAATCCTAGGTAAACTCTGCTGTCTGCTTTCTCAATTTGCTCTCCCAGAGTACTACACACAGCTGGAGAGAATTATATTCTTTGCTCTACCTGATTCTGTTTGTGTTATCTCACAGTAGCTCTTTCCATTTTTCCTACTCTCCTGGAGCTCCTGGTCCCAGAGGGTCCTTCATCTCAGAGGGTGACCTGACCCCCTTTGCTGCAGGAATCAAGGACATCTGGCTTGATTTCACCTTCCATCCTTCCAATCTGAATTTTTTTCTGATCCTCATTCTTCCTTTCCAAAAATAACTTCTCCACCCTTTGCTAAGGATCCTCTCCCCTACATACATCTTCCAGAATTTGACCTAGCTGTGATTTCCCCTCTCCTGTGGAATCTGCAGTTGCTCAGTCTCCATTGGCTACTACTTCTCAACCTGCAAACATGTTTAAGACTCTCCTGTTTCGACACCTCCTGCATCAGTTATCTATTACTGCATAACAAATTACCTCAAAATTTAACAGATTAAAACAACAAACACTTATTATCTCACAGTTTCTGTAGGTCAGGAATATAAGATCAGCCGCTTAGTTGGTGGTCGTTCTGGCCCTGGGAGTCTCAGGAGACTGCAATCAAGATGTCAACCAGAACTTGGCTGGGGCTGCAGAATCCATTTCCAAGGTTGAGTTCTCTCACAGCACACCAGGGGCTTCCCCCAGAGCAAGTGCTCCCAGAAGGCAAGAGATCGGAGAAGGAAGCCAATGCCTTTTATGACCTAATCTCAGAAGTGGCAGACTATCACTTCTGCCTAATTCTGTTTGCTAGAATCAAGTCACTAAATCTAGCCCACACTCAAAGGAGCAGATTTAGTCTCCACCTCTTTTTTATTTTATTTTTTTGAAGTATAGTTGATTTACAATATTATGTTAGTTTCAGGTGTTCAGCAAAGTGATTTGTTTATACATATATATGTATATATCTATATTCTTTTTTCTATTCTTTTCCATTATTGTTTATTACAAGATATTGAATATAGTTCCCTGTGCTATACAGTAAATCCTTATTGTTTATCTATTTTATATATGGTAGTGTGCATCTGCTACTCCGGAAGTCCTAGTTTATCCCTTCCCCTGCCCCTTTCCCCTTTGGTAACCGTAAGTTTGTTTTCTATGTCTGTGAGTCTGTTTCAGTTTTCTAAATAAGTTCATTTGTACTATTTTTTAGATTCCACGTATAAGTGATATCATATATTTATCTTTATCTGACTTACTTTACTTAGTATGATAATCTCTAGGTCCATCCATGTTGCTGCAAATGGCATTACTTCATTCTCTTTTATGGTTGAGTAATATTCCATTGTGTATCTACACCACATCTTCTTTATCCATTCATCTGTTGACAGGCATTTAGGTTGCTTCCATGTCTTGGCTATTGTAAACAGTGTTGCTGTGAACATTTTGGTGCACATATCTTTCCGAATTAGTATTCGTCTTTTCTGGATATATGCCCAGGAGTGGGATTGGTAGATCATGTGGTAATTCTATTTTTAGTTTTTTAAGGAACCTCCATACTGTTTTCCACAGTGGCTGCACCAAGTTACATTCCCACCAACAGTGTAGGAGGGTTCCCTTTTCTCCACACCCTCTCCAGCATTTATTATTTGTAGACTTTTTGATGATGGCCACTCTGACTGGTGTGAGTTGATATCTCCTTGTAGTTTTGATTTGCATTTCTCTAATAATTAGTGATGTTGAGCATCTTTTCATGTGCCTGTTAGCCACCTGTATGTCTTCTTTGGAGAAGTGTATATTTAGGTCTTCTACCCATTTTTTGACTGGGTTTTTTGTTTTTTTGTTATTGAGTCATATGAGCTGTTTGTATATTTTGGAAATGAAGCCCTTGTCAATCGCATCGTTTGCAAATATCTTCTCCCATTCCATAGGGTATCTTTTCATTTTGTTCATGGTTTCCTTTGCTGTGCAAGAGCTTATAAGTTTGATTAGGTCCCATCTGTTTACTTTTGCTTTTATTTCTATTGCCGAGTGTCCACTTCGTAAAGAAAGGAATTTCAAAAAAAATTGTGAACATGTTTTAAAGCTACTATATCTCTCAAACCATTTTTTAGCCTGTTAGTTCTTCAAACTGTTTTGCTGTTGTTACTCCATTCAGTGCCGCTCTTCTCAAAATAATGATCTGTTCCCTTCCTTACTTTCTCATTACCCAATATTCAACTATTGTTGATAGTACAGATTATTATCGCCCAAATGAACACTACTGCTATTGAGCATAATATCCAAATTAGCATGGCATTCAAGGCCCTACAAAAGCTACCTTTTCATTTGCAGCCTACCTTTTCATTTTACCTCCCTGTTTCATTTACACTTCAGTCAGTTGGACTTATCATTCCCCAAATATGCCCTCTGCTTTCCCACCTCTGTGCCTTTGCTCAGATGGTTTCCCACATCAGGAAGACCCTCTCCTTACTTTCTCATTGGTCGAGATCCAGTTCAAATGCCATTTCATCCAAGAAGATTTCCTTGATCTTCCTAACTAGAAACATTCCCTTCCTCCTCTGCACACCAGAGCACACTGTCAGCTTTACTGCAGTCACTTAATCTTATACCATAGTGTGTTGTATACATCTTTGTATTTCTTTCAGCACTCCAACAATACCTTGCTCATAATGTCTGTCATCTTTTTCAAATGAATACATTTACCTAAATCATTAAAATCTAATTTTACTCTCATCAAAAGGCAAATTAAAGTCCTTATAATCTCCAACTCTATTAGACTAATATATTGAGCTAAGGGAAATTGCAGAATGGTCTCTGCTAAAGAAAAAAAACAGTCTTTTTTTCTATTATTTGAACTATTTTAATGGAGTGACTCAAATTAAATCACAATTATTCTACAAAAATGTTTGCTTCCGAGACATGTTTGCATATAGTATTTTTACAATTCCTGGTCAACATGAAATTTCCATGGAAACAGATCACACATACTGGAGAAAAAGGAATTGAATTGTGTTTGAGCTGCATTTTGTCATCTCCATGGAGCTGTTTGTGCTAAACATTTGAGTGCACAGGGAAAGTATAATTTAAAACCACCTAAGTAAAGACGTAATATTTAATGTTCTTCAAAATGACAGTATCTGCTATGAGTTTTAAAGATTTTTATTAATATGTGAAGATAATATAAAGTTCGAATATAGCTTGACTCATACATTAGTATCAGCAAGTAAAATACCCCTTTGCCTCTTTGCTAGTACATAAAAGGGAAAGAAATTAAATGCTCAGCATGGAAAGGGTGATGATGTTGTTTTTGTCCTCTGGATAAAATGATTTCTTCTGGATATCATTCAACTGTTTGTACAAAAAAGGTTCTAGTCTAGATTTATTGTCTAGCAATGAGCTATCTAACAATTCTGATTTTAAATATGACTAATCAAATAGGGACAGTTTATTTAAATCAAAGATGAAAATATTTTTTACTCACTAAATAGTGCTGTAAATCTTTCTGATTTACGATTTGAGAAATGTATTCTTTTCCTAAGCACTGTAAAAATTTACCCTTACTTAAACTTACTTAAAATCATTAGAAAGACTATATCTTAAAGATTATCTATTTCTAATCTGCCTTTGTAATATTAATCTATCTTTGTAAATCAAAATTCTTAGACATTTTTTCAAACAGCTCAAAATGTTCAAGAGGTATCAGCAGCACTTTAGGATTTTCTTTAAATTCTCATGTACTATGCATCAACTGTTGACTTTTATTTTTACATTTCAATAAATGTAATCAGAACAAACATAACATAGAAAAAAGGAAAAGAATGACAAAAGCTATATATTGTGTTCATTGAAAGTGTGCACATAGGCTATTAATATAAAGAAGTTACATCACACTGGTATTATTTGTTCTACAACCATACAATTGTTGGTTTTTAATATTAATGAAAGAAGGCATTGGTAACAGCAATTTAAATGTATTAGTAACATACTTAGCTTATTCTTTATAGACCAACTCTCTATACCAAAATTTATCTTGCAAAAAAGGACATCTTTTACTCTGCCAGGGCAAAAAGTGTTAAAAAAACAAGAAGGTAAAAGTAAAAACAAAACCAAAACGAAAAAACAAAAAAAAACAGCAGAAAGCTGCCAATGGAGTATCACTTCCATTTGGCCAATTTTAATTTTTTCGGATAGTTACCCTCCAGTGGAAATTTGAATGAAGCTTCTACCTAGTTGGGCAGAATAAGGCTGAGTGATAACAACCCCCTCAGATAGGTTTGCCACATTCTCGCTTTCTCCAGTTGGGGGAGGGCTGCCTCATAGTGCTATGCTTCTATTTCCTCACAGGTCTTTGCAGGACTGCCTATACCTTCAACTAAAGTACAGGCAACCATGCTTAGAGGAGTTAAGAGCTCCAGTTACAGGCTTTGTCCCACTTATAGGAACAAGCTTTCCTTTTCTGGGGCAGCTGTGGCTATCATCGAAATAAACGGCACCTCAGAGGCTGAGATGATTACACTTTGACCCTTCCACAGGGTATGTGACTTTGATAGAGAGAGGGCCATATGCCCTCCAAAAAGGGAAGCCTAAAATCCAAGATGTGACTGATGACAGAGGCAAAATAAAGGTTGAAAAACCTGAAATACTCAGGTCTGGAAAGTGATACTTTGATTAAATTTAATGAAAATTTACACACCATAGATAATCTATTTTCCCCTTCAGATTCCTTCTCCAGCCTACTTTATGCTCAGAGAGGCTGACCTATATGGACTGCATCACTGGACCCCATTGCCCTCTGGCTTCCACTTGGTTTCAGCCAATGTGGAAGGGGCTGATACTGGTAGGATATTGGTAAGAGAGAGAAGAGATATTTTTCCTGGCTCCCTCCCTACCACATAGCCATAGGTTGGCTCTTTCCCTCTGCCAAATTTCCACTCCTGTCAGGTGGCCCTCATAACATAGTTCTCCCTCAAGGGTTTAGAAACCATTCCCTCCCCTAACCCCTTCAAGTAATAGCTCTCTGCTATTCCTGGCACGGGGGTCCACACCATCTCTCCTTATTTTTTCTAAACCTTGCCTTTGTTAAACTCTCCTTAATTACCCAGTCTGTAGTACCATCTGTCTCCTGGATCCTGACAGATACAGATGGTATTGATTTCGAACAAGAAATCTCAGAAACATAATTCTACATTGCAATTCGACTACACAATAACATTCTTGTTATGGAGGTATTTCCTTGTTCATGGCTTTTTTGTGTGTGTGTGTGCGGTACGCGGGCCTCTCACTGCTGTGGCCTCTCCCCTTGCGGAGCACAGGCTCCAGACGCACAGGCTCAGTGGCCATGGCTCACGGGCCCAGCCGCTCCGCGGCATGTGGGATCCTCCCGGACCGGGACATGAACCCGTGTCCCCTGCATCGGCAGGCGGACTCTCAACCACTGCGCCACCAGGGAAGCCCCCATGGCATATTTTATAACCAAAACCTTCCCAATCCTCAAGCCTATCCTGGAGGTACACTGTTTTCTCTCTCTGCACTTCCGTCCTGTGGATAAACTGAGATGCTGGGCTATTATGAAAAATGAGTCTGGGGACTTCCTATGTCACCAGGATAGACTTCCTTGTCACCATATCTCTGGCCTGTTCCTAAACCTGAAAACTATCTGTCTCAAAATCCCTTTTATTAACTACCCTTGTTCCTCGATTGGAATCATATTCACTGAGTCTCCTGGGATTTTCTGTTTGGACTGCTAGCCCTTCCTTGGAGGTTATGCCTATAGGATGACTCATAAGCTGATTTATCCCCCAGCTCCCATGCCTCCTACATGAGCTACTGGCATTGGATTTTGGAATACTTTGTGACCAAGGTTACATCACTCATGATCGAGGTAAACAGAAGGGAATGGAATACAGTGTTTAAAATAAAGAAACAGAAAGCAAAAATCACTTAATGTGCTTTCAGCAAAATACTAAGGATAATGCATTCTAAGCAACCAATACAAGTATTGCTCAGTTTATTAATGAATTGGCATAATGTTTTGGGATTTAAAAGCCTGAAAATCAAGATCCTGAAAAAGGGAGCAATAATAATTCTCGGACTCCAGAGTAAAGATTCTGCCAAGAAACAATCATAAATGTCTAAAATTAGGAGAAAGATTAAAATTATGGTATTAATAATGGCTACTTTGTTGGGCACCTACCATGTATCAGGTATTTTACACATATCACTTTATTAACTCTAACACTTCTGAAAATTTGGCGTTTTACTATGACTGAGGCTGAGAAAAATTACCTACCTCTAGTCACACTGCTAGTATTTGGGGAACTAGAGTTTGAGTTCAGTCTTGTTTAAAAAGCTCACATTCTTCTTGCTATATTATGCTGCTGTATCAATATGATAAAATATTGGGCAGCCCTTAAAATGATAAATATGATGACTCAATCACTTTAGAAGAAAATGTATATGAAAAATGTAAATGTAATATAATATAAAAACATAAATATTCAATGATCCTAAAATCATTTATGTAATGGAACTGAGAGAAATTAAAATAGTTGCCACTTTAGAGCAATAAGACTATGTATTGATAAATTTATACCTAAATATTTCACTTTTTTGAGCTATTATAAATATTATTTTTAAATTTTGGTTTTTCAATTCATTATTAATGTATAGAAATACAACTTTTTTGTGTGTCTTGACCTTGTAACCTTGCTAAACTCACTTACTAGTTCTAGCAGATTTGGTGGGGGTTAGAGTCCTTGGGGTTTTCTTTGTATACAATCATCTTCAAATTTCTTCCTTTCCAATCTGTATACCTTTTATTTATTTTTCTTGTTTCCACTGGCTAGGATTTCCTGTACGATGTTGAACAGGAGTAGTGAGAGAGAGAGGCTTGCCTTGTTCTTGATCTTAGGGGGAAGCAGTAAACCTTTATTAAGTATGATGTCAGCTGTACATTTTTTGAAGATGCTCTTTATCATGTTGAGGAAAGTCCCTTTTATCCCTAGTTTGCTGAGAGGTTTTTTTAAATCATGAATTGACATTTAGTTTTTTCAAAATATTTTTCTGCATCAATTAAACAGTCATGTTGTTTTTCTTCTTTAGACTAGTAAGTTGGTAGATTACATTAATTTTTCAATACTGAACCAGCCCTGCATTCCCAGAATAAACCCTGTTTGGTCATGATGTATTATTCTTTTTTTATATTACTGAAGTCAATTTGTAAATATTTTGTTGAAGATTTTTCTGTCTAAGTTCATGAGGGACATCGATCTGTAGTTTCCATTTCTTGTAATGCCTTTGGTTTTAGCATCAGTGTAATGATGCCCTCATAAAATGAGTTCAGGTTTGTTCCTTTTTTGTCCCTCTCTATTTTTTCTTAGATGAGTTTTGGTAGTATTTGGTTCTTGAGGAATTAGTACATTCCATCAAAGTTGTTGAGTTTATGTGTATAGAGTTGTTCATATTATTCTCTTATTATCCTTTTAATGTTTGTAGAGTCTGTAGACTCTTTCAGTCTGGATCTTGGTAACTTGTGTCATCTCTTTTTTTGTCAGTCTTGCTAAAGTTTTATCAATTTTATTGATTGTTTCAAAGAAACAGCTTTTTGATTATCGATTTTCTCTATTTTTCTGTTTTCAATTTAATTGATTTTTATGCTCCTATCTTTATTTTTTCCTTCTTTCTTTTTGCTTTGGGCTTATTTTGCTTTTCTTTAAAAGCCATTCCAATTTTCTTTTTTTTTTTTTTTTTTTTTTTGCGGTACGTGGGCTTCTCACTGTTGTGGCCTCTCCCGTTGCGGAGCATGGGCTCCAGACGCGCAGGCTCAGCGGCCATGGCTTACGGGCCCAGCCGCTCCGCGGCATGTGGGATCTTCCCGAACCGGGGCACGAACCCGTGTCCCCTGCATCGGCAGGCGGACTCTCAACCACTGCGCCACCAGGGAAGCCCCCAATTTTCTTTTGATTAAAGTTTTTAAAATATATCTTTCATTCTCATTAATGAATCTCTAAATCATATTTGAAACGAGTTTCTCATATGCAGCATATGTTGGGTCATAACTTTTTTTGGGGGTCCATTTTGACAACCTCTGTCTTTTAGTTGGTATATATAGGTCATTTACATGTGATGTAATTACTGATATATTTAAGTTTAGGTCAACCATTTTATTATTTGCTTTCTGTTTGATCCCTTTGTTTTTCATTCCTTTGTTCCCCTTGTCCTGCCTCTTTTGATCTTTATTTGTACATTTTTTGTGTTTCATTTTAATGTTTTGAGATTTTTTTTTTTACTATATTTATTTGTCCAGATTTTCAGTGGTTGCTCTAGGGATTATAATATACATACTTTTCACTGCCTACATAATATCAATATATTACTACTATAAGCAGACTATAAAAACATTACCATCATATAACCCCAGTTGTA
Organism: Hyperoodon ampullatus; assembly: GCF_949752795.1. NCBI lineage: Eukaryota > Metazoa > Chordata > Mammalia > Artiodactyla > Ziphiidae > Hyperoodon > Hyperoodon ampullatus. The sequence goes on from NC_136928.1 coordinate 37,135,338, forward strand.
CGTTGTAGTTGTCTTATGTATAAAACCCCTATACAATGAAAACCCCATCAGATATTATAATTTTTGCTTTCAACCATTAAACATGTTTTAAAGAACACAAGAGGAGAAGAGTAATTTTATATCTACCATTTCTGTTGCTCTTCCTTCATTCCCAATGTTCTAAGTTACCTTTTAGTATCATTTTCCTTTGCCTGAAAAACTTGCTTTAGCAATTCTTTTAGAGCAAGTCTGCTAGAAACAAATTCTCTTCATTTTCATTTACCTGAGAATTTTTTTTTTTAACCTTAATCCTAACGGATTTTTTCGCTGGATATAGAATTCTGAGTTGAATTTGTTTTTTCTTTCAGCACTTTAAAAATGTTCTACTTCCTCTGGCTTTTATGTTTTTTAATGAAAAATCCACCATCATTTGAATAATTGTTCCCCTATATAATGCATGTCAACCCCCCCCCACACACACACACACACACACTTCTGGATTTCTGGACAAAAATCTCTTTCAAGAGTTTTTCTTTGCCTTTAGTTTCAAGCAGTTTGATTATGATGTGTCTCGGTGTAGGTTTCTTTGGGTTTATCCTTTTTATCCTTTTTTCTCTCTGTTGTTTAGATCATTAATTTTTATTGCTCTACCTTCAAGATCACTGACTCTTTCTTCTTCCATCTCCATTCTGTCCTTGAAGCCATCTGGTGAGCTTTTAAATTTGGTTATTGTGTTTTTCAGTTTTTTGGTTATTGTGTTTTTCTCCAGTTTCCACAAGTGGAATTCTTCTATTTCTTTGCTGAGACTTGCGATCTTTCCATTCATTTCAAGAGTATCTTTGGGATATTTTTACAAAGACTTTAAAGACTTTAAAGTCTTTGTCAGATTATTCCAACATCTGTGTCATTTTATCATTGGTGTCTCTTGATTGTCTTTTCCCAGTTTAAATTTTCCTAGTTTTTTGAAAGCTGGATTTTAGATTGTACCTTGGATATTTTGAATACTAAGCTATGAGACTCTGAGTCCTATAAAAATGTTGATATTTTTATTTTAGTAGGCAAATCATCTGGCTGGGATTAGACTGTATGTTCCAAGCCGAATTTCTAGGTCACGATTTCAATAACAGTTGTCTTTGCAAAGATGTTACAGTATTACTTGCATCTCTCCTGTATATTTGCCACCCAGTAGCCAGTCAAATTCCTGGGCAGTGCTCTATCTTGTAGTTTAGTTCTCAAAGCATTTGGTATTATGCTGAGGGTCAGATTCACACATGCACAGCTTGGAGGTTAGCCCAGAAGTCACAAACAACTTCTGCTCTCCTGAGCTCCTCTCTCTCTCTACTCAATCTCCTTGGTTCTTTCCGGTTCTATGGGACTCCCTATTACAATACTTTGATCAGAAAGCTAGGGTTTTATATACCTCATTTTGCTCTTTACTTCCTATGACGGTGCCTGTATCTGGCGCTAAGCAGTGGGAAAATAGAGGTTTTTAAAAAGGCAAAGGTTTTGTCCTACTTCAGAGTTTTGGAAGCACATCTCCTCTGACCAGAGAGGAAGGTTCTCTTCCCTGAGTTTGAGATGCCCTTTATTATTATTATATTTTTGGCTGCACTGGGTCTTCATTGCTGCTCTCAGGCTTTCTCTAGTTGTGGCAAGCGGGGGCTACTCTTCATTGCAGTGCACGGGCTTCTCATTGCAGTAGCTTCTCTTGTTGCAGCAAGAGAAGCACGGGCTCTAGGCACGTGGGCTCAGTAGTTGTGGCTCACGGGCTTAGTTGCTCCATGGCATGTGGGATCTTCCTGGACCAGGGCTCGAACCCATGTCCTGTGCATTGGCAGGTGGATTCTTACCCACTGCGCCACCAGAGAGATTTCTGGGCACAAGTATTAATATCATAATTTGAACTACTGGATCCATAATTGTCTCTTATATTAATTGGGGGGTTTATGCCTCCAACATTCAATGTATTAGAAGAAAAATATATTCATGCTCATCCCTCCATTTTGTGTGTGTGTGTTTCTGTTTGCAATGTAACATAACACATTTGCTAGTATTTCTCATTTATCCCATCAAAAATGTCACATAAAAATTCAAGTAACTCAGAACTTTGGTGTGGTATTCACTTATTATTCTTAAGTCACATGCAGAATTTGACTTACAAGGGAACACATGGTGAAACATATGTAAGGTTTAGTGTTAGTTAGAATTTGGCTTAGCAATGAATGACAAAACCAAAAATAACAGTAAGGTACATAATATATATCTATTTTGCTCTCGCATAAAGTAGGAAGTAAAAGGTTCAAGGTTGATATGGTGGTTCACTGTGTCAGGAATTCAGGTTCCTTCTTTTGTGATGCTCTGCCATGCATGACTTTGATTACTTCATGATTATCTCATGATTATTAGCTCATTGTGACAGCTCCAGCCATCACAGGAATAAGAGAAGGTAAAGGAGAAGGCACATGGCTCCTCTCTTTTAAGGACACTTCCTGAAAATTGCACACAGCACTTCAGTTTATATCTCTCAGGACAGAATATAGTCACAGGGCCACGCTTTGTCACAAGAAAAGTTGGGAAATATAGTTATATTCTGGGCAGCTATACCTACCTAGAAATTGAGAGTTATTATCATTGAAAGGGGAAGAATGAGGGCCAACAAGCATTCTTTGATCGGACTGTATCCTTAAGAAAACTTTATGTTGTAAGAAACAGAAACTAAATTCAAATTAGCATAAATAATAAAAGAGATATAGGCTTATATAACTGGAAAGACCAGAGGTAGAGGGAGCTTTAGAGTTTGATTCAGGAGACTTTTGGTATCATGATGGACTCAACTTCCTTCCCTTTTTCTGGTTAGCTTCCTTCTCTGTTAACTTCATTATAAGGTTAGCTTATTTATGGCAAAAAGTCTTCAGAAGTTATAAGCTTCACATCCTTATGCCACATTGCTCAGAAGGAAAGAAAGCATTGTCCTCTGGTAACTACAGTGACTAACTGTCACAGTTTATTCAGGACTATAGTAAATACTTAACATAAATTTATAAATTTAAAGCAATTTAAATTATCTATTATAACCCCAACAATTTCATTCTATTCTCTATAACTATAATACTATTATAAAGTTTGAAATGCGAGCGTAAAATTTTTTTTAACATCTGGTCACTTGAAGAAAGAGAATGTCAACAAATAAGCCTCCTTCAATTCTCTTCCAGACTCACAAGGAAAATGATTCTAATGGATCCCATATCACATTATGAGTTTATTTAAAGATTCCTGTGTATCTGCTTAGAGATTCTGATTCAGAAGATATTTAGAAACTACTGTATTACATGACTGTGAGTCACTAGTGTAAATTGAATATATATGTTTCATCCTCAACCTTCAAGCTGTATTTGTCTCTTTCAAGTACTAGTTAGGAAATTTTGAAAGCTTGATGCTATGGGCTGACTATTTGTGTCCCACAAATTTCATATGTTGAAGCTCTAATCCCCGATGCGATGTTAGTTGGAGATGGGCCTTTGGGAGGTAATTACGTTTAGATGAGATTATGAGGGTGGAGCCACCATGGTGGAATTAGTGTTCGGTCTTGTAGAACTGAGTCCTTCACCTCTGGGATCAGATGCTATCTCTGGGTAGTTTCAGAATTGAGTTGAATTGTAGAATACCCAGCTGGTATCCAGGAATCGATGGTTGTATGGAAATCCCCCCCCCCCGAGCAGTTTGGAATTGGGAGCAGGACCATTATTCCCAGCCACCTCCTTAAAATTACTGAATCCAGGGGTGAAGCACAGGAGTTTTTTTTTTTAATTAATAGACTTTATTTTTTAGAACTGTTTTAGAATTATAGAAAAAGTGAGCCAATAGTACAGATAGGTCCCATATCCTACCCTTCCCCCTACACAGTTTCCATTATTATTACCATCTTATATTAGTATGGGACATTCATTACAATTAATCAGCCCATATCGTTACATGACTATTAACTAAAGTCCACAGTTTATTCAGATTTCCTTAGTTTTTACCAAATGTCCTTTTTATGTTCAAGGATCCCATCTGGAATGCCTTGTTACATTTAGATGGTGTGTCATCTTGGACTCCTCTTAGCTGTGACATTTTCTCAGACTTGCCTTGTTTTTGATGACCTTCACAGTATTAAGGAATACTGGTCAGGTATAGTGTATCATTCACCTCTACTGGAATTCGTCTGAATTTTTCTCATGATTAGACTGGGGTTATAAGTTTTTGAGGGAGGTTCACAGAGGTAAAGTGAGAATAAGCAATTTTTTTTTTTTTTTGGCGGTACGCGGGCCTCTCAACGCTGCGGCCCCTCCCTTTGCGGAGCGCAGGCTCCGGACGCGCAGGCTCTGAGGCCACGGCTCACGGGCCCAGCCGCTCCGCGGCACGTGGGACCCTCCCGAACTGGGGCAGGAACCCGCGTCCCCTGCATCGGCAGGTGGACCCCCAACCACTGCGCTGCCAGGGAAGCCCGAGAATAAGCATTTTTAACAGTTACCCTGGTGATTTTTATTTGTAGACTATAGTTAGGCCTTGATGTTAAGATATGTATGTCTAGTAATTGTGACTTTGGGTGCAGCTTTAAGTATTATACTACTATACTGATATTTTCAAGGACAGAAAACATGTGTTACTTATCTTTGGATTCTTAGGGTTCAGCATAGGGCTTATCACATAGTACACATTACAATTCTATTTATATCAGAAAAGGAAACTAATATAAACTAAAAATAATTATTTCTGTGAAAATGAAAATGAAAGGGAATCACCAAAAATAACTTATATGAACTAAATGTTTGTGTGGTGACAAATGTTTGTGGGGTACCAAATTCATATGTCGAAGCCCCAGCCACCAATGTGACTATGTCTGGAGATAGGGCTTTCACAGAGGCAATTAAGGTTCAGTGAGGTCATAAGGATGGAGGCCCTGATCCAGTAGGAGTAGTGTCCTTATAAGAAAAGCAAGAGACACCAGAGAGCTCTCCCTCCCTCCCTCCTCCCCCCACCATGTGAGAACATAGCAAAAAGGCTGCCATCTGCACATCAGGAAGAGTTCTCACCTGAAACTTACTACACTGGTTCCCTGATCTAGGACTTCCAGCCTGATCTATTTCCTCCAGTGAGAAAATAAATTTTTGTTAAGCCACCCAGTTTGTAGTATTGTGCTATGGCAGCCCAAGCAAACTAATATAGACTTTGATACAAAGAAGTGGGCTGCTGCTTTTGTAAGAAATACCTAAATATGTGGAAGTGGCTTTGGAACTGGATGATGGGTAGAGGCTGGAAGAGTTTTGAGGTACATATTACAAAAAGCCTGGACTGTCATGAAGGAATTGCTGGTAGAAATACAGAGATTAAAGACGATTATAGTGAGAGCTCAGAGAGATAAAAAGGAGAGCTGGAAAGAAAGTCTCCATTTTCTTAGAGAATATATAAATAGTCATGAACAGAATGTTCATAGAAATATGAACATTAAAGGTCATTCTGGTGAGGTCTCAGAAGGAAATGAGGAACAGTTATTGAAAAATGGAGAAAAGGCAATCCCTGTCATAAAGTGGCAAAGAACTTGGTTGAATTGTGTCCTCATGTTTTGTGGAAGGTAGAATTTGTGAACAATGAAATTGGATATTTAGCTGAGGAGATTTCTAGGCAAAATGTTGAAGGTGCAGCCTGGGTCCTCCTGACTACTAATAGTGAAATTCAAGAGGAGACATATGAATTGAATAAGGAATTGTTAAACAAAAAGGAAGTAGAACTTAAAAATTTGGAAAATTCTCAGCCTATCCATATTGCAAAAGATGAAAAAGCTTGTTCTGAATAGAACACTAAGGGTGTGGCTGAACAACCATTTGGTAAAGAGATTAATATGGGTGTGAACCATGAATTTAACCAGCCACCTCAGCAGAAGCCAGGAATAGAGATGAGACTCTACCAGCAGAGACAAGGTCAGTTAGAATGAAAGGGGACAGAGAAAACGAGAGGAAATGAAGGAAGGCTGCTGGACTTACTGGATTCTACAGACCTGGGTGAAAGAGCTATGCTGCAGCAAACATGCTTTATCCTTCAAGAAAAGGGAAGAATGACCCTGAAGGTGGTTCAGAGACCATCAGGGCTGCCATTCCTATCACAAGCCCAGGGTACAAGCTTGCTTCCTCCTTGATTTCACAGACTGGTGTCCTTGTAGAGCATTGGACCCAAGCCTTAAGATCTAATGGAATTATATATAGTTATATAATAATTATATATAAATGGAATATATATGTATTATATATATTATATATTATATATTATATATATAATGTATTATATTATAAATAAGTCCTGGATGTAATGTACAGCATGGTGAATATAGTTAATACTATATTGTATATTTGAAAGTTGCTAAAAAAGTAGACCTTAAAAGTTTTCATCACAGGAAAAGAAATTTGTAACTAAGTGTGGTGATGAATGGTAACTAAACTTATTGTGGTTATCATTTCACAATATATACTTATATCAAATCATTGTTGTACACCTAAAACTAATACAATGTCAATTACATCTCCATTTTTTTTAATTAAAAAAAAAGATCTAATGGGATTTGTCTTGCTAAGTTTTGGACTTGCTTGAGACTCCTCATTCCCCTTTCTTCTTTTCTATTTCTCCATTTTGGAATGGGAATGTCTAGCTTATAACTGTCCCACTACTGTATTTTGGAAGCACATGACTGCTTGGTTTCTCAAGTTACCAGCTGGAGAGGAATTTTGCCTCAGAACGAATCATACCTCAAGTCTCATCCATGTCTGAGTTAGACGATATTTAGATGAGACTGTGGTATTTAGATTTTAGAGTTAATACTGGAACAAGATAAGACTTTTGGGGTTGTTGGGATGGAATGAATGTATTTTGCATGTAAGAAAGACATGAATTTGGGGGGCCAGAAGGCAGACTAATACAATGACAATACATTAGGTTAGGGCAAGAGAAGTTTAAAAGATGAAAATAAGTTTAAAAGAAGAAAACAATCGTAGAAATTTAGAATTCTACACTCATTGCTCTGTGAGTATCCTTAAGTTCTTCACATGAAAAAAAATTAACACTTGCAACAATAGGCAATGTGTTATGCATACAGTTTATAGAGGTTATCTGAGGAATTCCTACCAGAACCCAAATTCAAAAAGTCTTGGCCCTACATCAAAGTATTAGAAGATAATTATTCATACATCTTAAGTTAAAATGTTTAAGTATACATGTGTCAATTAGAATTTGCACTTGACTACTAATATCTAAGATCCACACTTATTGTGTAATAAGTCACACAAGGTCTTATTTTCTCACTGAAAGGAAGGCCTGAGATAGGGAGAGTTTGGCAGCAAAGTTATCAGCAATCAGGCTCCTTTTATGCCATCTCTAGTGGCATATAAGATGGCTGCCAGGGCTCTGACCATCGTAAACGAATTCCAGATAGCAAGCAAGAGGAAAGGGAGAAGAATGAAAAAGTTATTTCCCAGAAGTCACACTCAACAGAATCCACTTATATCTCATTGACCAGCTCTAACTGCAGAGGAGGCTGAGAAATGTCTTTTGGTTAGTACACTGCCTATGCAGAATGAAACCTCAGTTTTATTGGTAAGGATGAAGGGAAGAATGAAAATTATTTAGGCAGCTAACAGGCCCTGCCAGTGTATATAACTTTGTAATGATTTCCTGATTTAGTGACTTAAAATTAATTAAACAATTAACCAGCAGCCCTAACGGCATCAGAGAAGAGAGCATCTACTCTACAACCTATTCAAGTGGGATACTGGAAAGCTGTTTGGATTTGGTTTTTTTACTCATGTGGCATATAAAAGGTATAAACTCAGCTAAAACCTGAAAATATGAGACTTGAAGGTTGGTCAGAGTTTAATCGTGTGAAATGACAGCCTGTTGGATGAACTCATAGAAGGGTAGAAAGAAAGTCTAGGACATCAGCTCAGATAGTCATAGTTAAAGAAGAGTGAAGAATGTTAAAATTAAAAAATTAGAAAGGATAGAATATTATATCATGAAGATGAAGGGTGAAAAAAGTGGGTGATCAGCATCAAATGAGATAAAAAGGTGAATGAGGACTAATTAAGCCTTTGGGTTTAATGGTAGTCACTGGAAATATTCAAAGGAATAGTTTTGGACCTCAGTATTTATCTTGGAGGCTTTCTTTAAATGTCTAGTGATCCTTGGCTTTCCATTCATAATTAAAGGGTAAGTTGATTAGACTATCTGTTTATGTGGGCATTTTATTAATTAAAGGACTTTACTGTCAACTTGGGGAGGGTGCTAAGGGACCTAACCATTTTGTTGAGGGTACTCCCAAAATATCACCTTGAGGTTATTTCCTCTGAGACCTCAAGATTTATTTAGAGAAAAATCTCCTGCATGGGGTGTACACACATGGCTATCAGTGCTCTCAGAGCAAAGAGTGGAAAGGGGCTGGGGTGGGTCTCACTATTCAGTACAGAGACTTTCATTTAATCTGGTTTTTTGCTTGACATGAGGTCCCTGAATCTGGGTCTCCTCTGGTTCAAACTCTCTGCCAACTAATCCTCGTATTTCACAGAAGTGACTAGGGGTGAGCTAGTAACCTGGCTACGTGTCCTAAGGATGGTGACCTAGACCTAGAAATCTAACTACTTTGTACAGATTTTCAATCAATCCTCCGGCCTTTCCTTCCACACCTTCCCATTGATGAGGTACTTCCAGTTTTTGAGCCTGTGGTACAATAAGACATATATTTGGTCTTTGTCCCCAGTTCCTGACACAGAGCTCCTAAAACCTTTGGAATTTCCTGACTGATAGTATCTTTCGTTACTCAGAAGGTGCCCCTTTTGAGCACACATGATTTTATGCTAATGAGATGATTTAGGGGAGAGCTCCTAGATGGCCTCAGGATGGGGCTGGTCACCAGAAAGACCAGGTGATTAGAGGGCTGGGACTTTCAGCCCCAACCACAGATTGCCAGGAAAGGGAGAGGGGGACCAGAGATTAAGCTCTGTAACAAATTCTTAAACAGGAGATTTGGTGAGCTTCTGGGTTAGTAAACAGTGGAGGTTCTGGGAGGGTGGTGCACAAAGAGAGGGCATGCAAGCTCTGTGTCCCTTCCCCCTACCTTGCCATATGCATCTCTTCCATGCGGCTGTTACTGAGGGTATCCTTTCATAGTAAATCAACCAACGTAAGTAAATATTTCCCTGAGTTCTGGGAGCCATTCTCGCAAATTCTTGAACCTGAGGAAGGAGTCATGGGAAGGTCAATTTATAGCTGGTTGGTCAGAAATAGAGGTCGCAACCTGGACTTGTAATTGGCAGCTGAAGTGGGGGTAGTCTTGAGTCAGGGTTCTCCAGAGAAACTGAACCAATAGTATATAGATAGATATAAGAGGAGTTTTATGACAGGAATTGGCTCACATGGCTATGGAGGCCAAGAAGTCCCATACACTGCTTGCTGTCTGCAAGCTGGAAAAACAGGAAAGCTGGTGGTAAAATTCAGCTTGATTCCAAATACCTGAGAACAAGGAGCACCACTGTGTGAGGGCAGAAGATAGACACCCCAGCTCAAGAAGAGAGAATCTGCCTTTCCTTTGCCTTTTTGTTCCACTGGGGCTCCCAACAGATTGGATGATGACCACCCACATCAGTGAGGGCAGATCTCTTCTCAGTCTGGTGAGTCAAACGCTAATCTCTTCCAGAAACACCCTCACAGACACATCCAGAAATAATGTTTTACCAGCTAACAGGGCATCCCTTAGGCTAGTCAAGTTGACACATAAAATGAGCCATAACATTTTAACCTCTGGGATCTGATGCTCTCTCCAGGGGGACAGTGTCAGAATTCAGTTAAATGTGTAGGACATCTAGTCAGCGTCTGTCAAGAATTGGAGAACTGCTTGGTGTGAGATAAACCCCCACATACCTAGTGTCAGGAGTACTGAGAATAGAAGAGAAAAATAAAATTTCCCTTTACAGAGCCTTTCTGGAGTTCTGAAGCATGAATTACAAGTTTCCGTCCCCCACTATTCGAAAGGAGAGCATTCCCATGAAACCTTTCCTAAACCGAAATGGTATAAAGCGAAGACATAATTACCTTGGGGACACATCTTGCTAACAGATGCACAAAATAAATCGAGATGCTCAAAGACACAGTTCAAAGCTATGGCAGCTTGATGCTGAGATGCTCTGTACAGTTCTTACAACAGAACACACTACCAACTCTCATTCTCTATTGTCTTTTTAGCACTCTTTGTCTCTGTGGGTTTTACATTTTCTTATTTCAGTGGGGTTTCACAGGGAAACAAAATAACACGTTTCACCTCTCAAATTCAATCAAAAGTCACTTTGTGGGCTTCCCTGGTGGCGCAGTGGTTGGGAGTCCGCCTGCTGATGCGGGGGGCACGGGTTCGTGCCCCGGTTCGGGAGGATCCCACATGCCGTGGAGCGGCTGGGCCCGTGAGCCATGGCCGCTGAGCCTGCACGTCCGGAGCCTGTGCTCCGCAGCGGGAGAGGCCACAACGGTGAGAGGCCCGCGTGCCACACACACCAAAAAAAGTCACTTTGTGGAATATGTTTCCAAAATTATGAATTTTTAAAATCAATGATGCAGTTTTCAATTTCTTTGTTTTTTTCTGATTAGAAAAGTAATGCTTGCTCACTATGACAATCCAAATAATACAGAAATATCTAACAAAGAGAAATTCTCTAATAGTCCTAACCCTAGATAAAGTCACAGGTTGGTTTCTATCAAATACACTGTTTAGTGATTCTATGCTTATAAAACATATGATAGGCGAAAACAACAGAAAGATATTAAAATATTAACAACAGTTAACTCTGGATAGTGGGATTAATGGATTTCCCCCTTCTTTTTGTTTATCTGTTATTTTCTAATGTGCCCAAATAAACATCTAATTTTTTTTTGTGGAACTCTTTTTATTTAAAAAAACTTATAATGTTAAATTATAAGTATCTTCCTTAAAATGTGTAATTATATACAAAGTTCTTTTTGCAGTTTTTTGAAATGAAAAATTTCACTTAAAACAATATTCCAAGAATAAAATAGTAAAAGGCTCTCTGATATCTATAAATTAAGAGAAATTTAAAATTATAATAAATAGTAGCCAACGAGTCAGTATAACCTACCATAAAGTTTCCATCACTTAGTTTTGTAATTTGTTTTAAGATAAACAGGTACTTAAGCCTGAAGAGTTTCACAGATGAGCACACTCTCAATTCTTCCTTTAAACGTCATTCACCAGATCGTCTGGAAATCTGGAAGCTTTACCCGTCTGCCAGGTCTCCCATGGAGGTATTATTCTCTCGAAACATTATGTGATTCTTGTCCACTCTCTGGGGCTCCAAACGACTTTTAGCAAAGCTACTAATTCATCACCATAAAGTTAAATAGCCAAAGTGAACGGAATGAATTTTACAACGCCATTTACCGGCTGTTTTTAGTATTCTAAAGACACAAATGAGGGAACCACTTTCCACAGGCAATTCACAAAGACTGCCTTAAAAGACCTCACGTCAACATTTCTACCCAAATGTCCTACTGATACCCTAAACCCAATGGCCATTTATCTTGAATGACTCGTTCAAAAATTGGTTATCAACCCCCACCCCAAACACAAGTTTAGTCAGGTCTAGCTAGTTCCCCGTAACCAGGACGGTGACCCTCACGAGTTAACGCGAGGGTGTGGGCCTGCTCATCTGCCGGGCCCCTCACCTCCTAATAGTCTACTCTCTCGTATCAGCTTCGCTGTATCAGTGCGGTCTAGCGGGTGGGAGCGGGGGGGCGGTTCGGGGCAGTGGGCCCCTCCACTCCTGCTTTCCCGCCCAGGTCTTCCCTGCCCTTCGCTACGCAGCCAGCGGCCCGCACCTGACCCGACCTTTCGGCCTGGGCCTCGCCTCTCCCTCCTCCTCTGCAGTTCCCCGCCTGCACGGGGCCCGGCCTCGGAGAAAAGCCTCGATTGACTCAAGGGCCCTGCTAGTTACGCGTGTGAGAAAGATTAACCGCCAACATTCTCGAGGCCAGGACTTCATAACTTCCCTCGCTCCGCCCAGCTCCCCGACTGGAGCACCCAAACTGGCACCGGGGAGACCGGCAGGAGCGCGAGGATGCCTCTCCGCACGCGCGCCGCCCCGCCCCGCCCTTCCGTCGGCCTGAGAAACCGGGGGCCAGTCAGAGCGTGCCTCGCCTCCGCGCCCCGGGCTCCGTCGTGCACTGTCCACCTTGCCGGGCGGCATTAGCACACAACAGTCGGCTCGCCGTGTTCCTGCAAGTCATCACCCGTAGAAACAGCCTTCCCCGGGGCGGCCTCGAAGCTCCTGCGAAGGGGAAGAGGCTGGTGGAGGGGAGGGGGAGACAAGGAAGACTTTCATTTTAAAGAAAAACTTTTGCCCTCCCGAACTCCCCCGCACTCATCTCAGTATAGAAACGTCCCTTGACTGAGCTAATGGTGTTGTGTTAAAGGAAAGAGATGGTTTTTCTTTTAAATGTAACAGTTTCTTCCTTGTGAGGTAATACGGAGCCCGTGCGTACCCAGAATCCCTCAGGTCTCGCGTGGCGTGTTTCCGGTGGCTGTGCTCCCGCGGCAGCGGCAGGGCGAGGCTCAGACGACCGGCATTCGCTTCCCTCAGCCCCCGCTCCGGCGGGATCCTCACCCGTTGCCCGTTTCTCTCCGCAAATTAACAGTTTCCTTGTATTTTGTGATTGTAAGAAGAATACTGCTTTTTAAAAAAATGCCTACTCCCTGCAACTGTCCAGTAGTAAGTACGTAAACCTGTATGAAAGAAACTTAAACTCACCCACGATCTCGTCACCCAGAAATAACCGTATTAACATAGTGCTGTATAAACTTGGAGACTTTTCCATATATACACGTAAAGCTTTTTTTAAAATAGGAAAATGTGAGCATGTTATATTCTCCAAATAATGTCTCATATCTTTCCAGATAAAGTAGGTTACGTAATCATTTTTAATGGCTATGTGGATGTAATGGCATTTAATGGCTATATGGTTATAATATGTACAACCAACCCCTAAATTGTTGGACTTTTAGGGTATTTACAGTTTTTTACTTGTGCAAGCAAAACTAGATGAGTGTTCTTATACATAAACCTGTACATATCCCTGATAATTTCCTTACTATAAATTCATACAAATATAATTACTGGATCAAAGGGAGTGCACATTTGTAAGATTCTAGATGTTGTTACCAGACTCTTCCCTTGAAAAGTATTGAATACTTTTCCACCAACATAGTAGCTAGTGAATGACAGCTGGGTCTTCCTCTCTTTGCCAGTCGAGTATTATTGTTAATCTTTGTGATCTCTGTCACCTTTTAAAAAAATCTTTTATCATCTTTATCGTCTTGTTTTAATTTGCATTTTGTTGACTAAGTGTAAAACTGAACATCTTCCGTATATTTATTGGGTCTGTTTCTGTGAATTGCCAGTTCATGATTTCTGCCTGTTTGAAATAGTCACATTTTTTAAATTACAAGAGCTTTTTGTAAATTAGGAATATTACCCTTTGTCTGAAACATAATCACAAGTATTTTTCAATTTTTAAATTTATCTTTAAATATAGCCTGTCGTGTTTATTTGCTGAAGGAAGTTTTTCTTTCCTTTGTTTTCTGTATATGGCTTCCACCCAATAAAACTTTTATTGGAAGAAAAAAAGGGACATCTGGCAAAAAGAACATACGATGCCATATGGACTAATACAATTAGTAAAGGATACAGTTCATCTCTAGGTTATTTGTATATTATCAGTTTCAATTAAAATGCAAAAAACATATATACTTTATAGATCTCAAGAAAACAATACTAAAATTCACTTAAGAAAAAGTACATGATTATAACTTTCAAAGAAAGTTATTTTAAAAGGGGAGAGAGAAGCAGAGTAGAGAATGGACAATCCTGACATGATGCGTGGGCTAAATAGAAAGACAGTAGGAGTACAGGAAAAGTACATGATAAGGTTATATAAAATGTATACCATAAAATTATGTTCAGTTTTGTATTATGTAAGAACTGTTTATATAGAATTAATCAGAATCAGAACCCATAAATAGGTGCAAATGAGTAAGAAGTTTAAGGTGATGGGGTTCTTGTGAAGTTTTTCATTTTTAGGTAGGTCTTTTCCTTTATTTACATTTCCAGCTTTAATGTCATGCTTACCAGTGTGTATTTTCTTCTAACGTTTTTAGGTATCTTCTTAAAAATATTTCAATAGTTAATCCTTCTGAAATTTGTTTAGGAGGAGGAAAGGAAGAATCTAGCTTAATTTTTTTTCCCTAAACGACTTGATGGTTCCTTATACCATTTATTGAATGTTCAGTCTTCCCTGTAGATTTGAAATTCTACCTTTATACAGTACTAAATTTCCATAGGTACTTTATTTTCTGTTCCACTGATTTATTTGTTATTGGACAATAATATTGTTTTAGTGTACTTTTAAATTTTTAAGAAATTTCTGGTAGGGTAAATCCCTGCTTAATGGTCTTCTTTTTTGGAGTATTTCTTTAAGAAGTGTCTTTTGTAGAGAATGGACTTGAGGACACGGGGAGGGGGAAGGGTAAGCTGGGATGAAGTGAGAGTGGCATGGACATGTATACACTACCAAATGTAAAATAGATAGCTAGTGGGAAGCAGCCGCATAGCACAGGGAGAACAGCTTGGTGCTTTGTGACCACCTAGAGGGGTGGGATAGGGAGGGTGGGAGGGTGATGCAAGAGGGAGGGGATATGGGGATATATGTATACGTATAACTTATTCACTTGTTATACAGCAGAAACTAACACACCATTGTAAAGCAAGATGTTAAAAAAAAAAAGACGTTAAAAAAAAAGACACTGGGGTTTGTGTTAGTCATTATCCCTTTTTTTTTTTTTTTTTTGCGGTACGTGGGCCTCTCACTGTTGTGGCCTCTCCCATTGCGGAGCACAGGCTCCGGACGCACAGGCTCAGCGGCCATGGCTCACAGGCCCAGCTGCTCCGTGGCATGTGGGATATTTCTGGACCGGGGCACGAACCCGTGTCCCCTGCATCGGCAGGCGGACTCTCAACCACTGCGCCACCAGGGAAGCCCCATTATCCCTCTTATAAGCATAGAAAAAAGGGAATAATCAGAATCATTGACATAGGAAAAGTGGTGTTACTGGTGTTTTACCAAGAAAAAAGAGAAGTGTCTTTTTTTTATATAAATTTATTTATTTATGGCTGCGTTGGGTCTTCGTTGCTGCACGGGCTTTCTCTAGTTGCGGCGAGCGGGGGCTGCTCTTCGCTGTGGTGCGCGGGCTTCTCATTGCGGTGGCCTCTCTTGTTGCGGAGCACCGGCTCTAGGCGCACACACAGGCTCAGTAGTTGTGGCGCATGGGCTCAGTTGCTCCGCAGCATGTGGGATCCTCCCGGACCAGAGCCCAAACCCGTGTCCCCTGCATTGACAGGCGGACTCTTAACCACTGCGCCACCAGGGAAGCTGCCCAAAAGTGTCTTTCAAAAATATATTTGATATATATAAAAGAAAATTTTGTCATATATGTACATTAAAAAACATAATGTGAAACAAAGCACCAATGTAATATCTAGAACATAACCAGTAACTTGCATCAGTCTCTGTGTTCTTCCCCTTCTACCTATGCCATTCTCTCCATAGATATTTCTTCCATAGTAACTTTAAAATTATTTTATCAAATTAAGAGTTGTGATTTTGATTTGAATTACATTAATTTTATAGACTAATTTAGGGGAAATGGGCATCTTTATAAAGGTAATAAAATACGTGGTTTTTACTGAGTGCTTTATTTGTGTTAATTCATTTAATCCATGCAACAACTCTATTATCATCACCCTCATTTTACAGATAAGGAAACTGAAGCGTAAAGAGATTGAATAACTTGTTGAAGGTCAAGCAACTAATAAGTTGGCAAAGTCAAACTGAGGCAGTTTGGTCCCAGAGCCTGTGCTCTTAACCTCTGTATTGTATTGCCTCTCCACAATGTGGAATCTGCTCATCTATAATGGACATGTCATTCAATTTGCCTGCACCACTTACTCATGTTCCAGTCTGCATCCTTATCCCATGTTAGTAAGAAGATAGCCACTTAACCCTCTCCCTTCTCCTGCCATAGCTGCTTGGACCAGGAGTAGGTGGATAACGGATTCAAACTGGTCCAATCAGATTCTCTCTCAAGAAATTTGCAATCAGTCTTACCTGGGCTATTGACCTAGAAAGTGATGACACAAGGGTAAGGCAGGGAGAGACGTTTGACCCACGTGCAGGTAGTACAGAGAAAGCAGGCCTGCAGAGAGCAGCAGATGCGCAGAGAGCAGCAGATTCACAGAGAGCAGCAGAGTTAGGAAGCCCTGTGGTCCCCGAAGAGGGTAGTGGGGTAGTTGCCTGGTGTTCTGGGGCTTTCCAGGTCCTGGTTTGCCCTACTAAGGTCTTACTGCCCTTTCTGCTCCTGGGGACCTACACAAGTTACCTCTCTTCAAATAAACTTCTCTTTCAGTTTAAAGTCACCTAATTCCTCTTCCTTTTGAAACCAAATATGCAGTCTAGAAATATGTGGCCCTCTATTTACCCAAGTTTTCTTTTAATGTTTCCCAGTGGCATTTTCTTCATAGATCCTGTACATTTCTTGTTCAGTTCATTCCTAAATATATCTTAGGTGTTTTTTGCTCTTTACAGTGATAATATCTGTTACTGTTGTCCGCTTTACATTTTAATCTACAAAAATTCTACTTTCATCAGTTGAGTCTGCCAAATGTCAGTGGCTTGTAAGTGTGACATTAGCCTTTCAGATGTGTTTCAAAATGATATGTTTCCACTAGACATTTTTTTTTAGTTCTATACTTTCAGTTGTTCTGGTGATGATTCATGTGAGGATGATGATGATTCATCTGATGGGAGTGAGCCACAGGATACCGAAGAAGTATAGAATTCCCTTAATTTAAAAAGAAAGTATCATATATGAATAGAAGCATTGAGTTTCCAACAATATTTAGCTAATGTTAAAACAGATAAAATGAAGAAAGCTTTTTTTGGGGGGCCGCACCGTGCGGCTTGTGGGATTTTAGTTCCCTGACCAGGGATTGAACCTAGGCCCACAGCAGTGAGAGCACAGAGTCCTAACTACTGGACCGCCAGTGAATTCCCGAAAGCTATTTTCATTAAGACCAATTTTTCAGATACAAAATGAGAAAACAATAGGGGGCATTATTTAGATAAATATTTCAAATACAGTAGACAAAAATACAGGGATTAGAGAGATTGATATCTCACTCAATACAGGCACATAATCCTTCATCCAAACCCTTCAGGCCAAATGTGTTTCAGAATTCAGAATTGTTGGGATTTTAGACAGGAATATAATGCATATACCATATTTTCTATAACACCTCAGTGGAGTCTGGAGTAGCATCTTAGAATCAAACATATTAATATTCATGCCACAAAACTGCATTAGTATTAACACTAATTTGGATAAAGCTATATAACATATAATAACTACATATCTGTTTGGGTCAGATATTGCTGCTAAATGAATTTGCCTTAAACTTGTGAAAAATTTTAGGTTTCTAGAGCTGTTTTGGAATTTGGAATTTTAGATAATGGCTTATAGACCTGTGCAAGCAAGTATGTTCGGATTTCAACATCTGGCCAGCTCTGGGGTTCAATTAAAGCATTCTTTGAAGTCCTGGCTATATTAGATAGTCTTGTGATTTGGGGTGTTTAGTCTGAAGGCAAGAGAGTTCACTTTTAGAAGAACAAAATACAGACTTTGAAGTAATTATTGAAAAAGTAATGGGTAAAGTATCTTAACTTGAATTCTTGACCTTTGTCATCAGTCATTATTTCAGTGTGAGGTGTTCTGGTTGAAAAGAATTGTAATAAACAATAGCACTTCCTAGAAAATCTTAACATTAAAAATTGCCTTATTTTTCCTTAAGCCTATTGATGAAGGGATCCTTGGTGTGTTTTCATCTTTTATTTTTAGCCCATAGAAGCACTTCGTTCTAAATAACATATGACTGTAAAGATATTGTTTCAGTTGAGTCTTTTAAGGTATCAAAATTAAGGAACCTATTCAGTCATTATATATATTGAGTGCCTACTCTGTCAGACTGTGCTAAGTGCTGAGGATACAGTCTGGTGGGAGAGAGACACACATAAATAGGACATTATAATATCCTGTGATAAGTGATGGGATAGGGTAAGTACAGTGTGCCGTGAACACCATGTTCTGGGGTGAGGGAAGGACTGAAGGTTAAGTAAGAAATTAGGCAAGTGAAATGGGGAGGGAAATAAAAAAATGTTCTAACACAATGATTTTCCAAGTATGGTTCATGGACCAGCAGCATCAGCATCACCTGGGAATTTGTCAGAAATGCAGATTCTCAGGACCTATCCCAGACCTACTGAATTTAAAACTCTGAGAGTGGAGCCTAGCAATCTGTTTTGTTTTTAAGGGTTCTTTTATTTTGTTTTGTTTTGTTTTTGGCTGCACCAAGCGGCCTGTGGGATCTTAGTTCCCTGACCAGGGATAGAACCTGTGCCCCCCCTGCAGTGGGGGGCACAGAGTCTTAACCACTAGACCACCAGAGAAGTCCCTAGCAATCTGTTTTAATAAGCCTGATCAGCCGGGTGATTCTGATGCACACTAAAGTTTGAGAACCACAGTTCTAAACAGCAAAAGTGGAAAAAAAAAAAAAAAAAACACATGTGTGAGAGAAAGAGAGGAGTCAAGAATGATTCCAGGGTTTGGGCCCGAGCAAGTGGAAGAATGGTGCTACTACTTTTATGAAATGGAGAAGATGAAGGAAGAGCAGTAGGGCAGAAGATTAGCAGTTTAGTTTGGGGCTTGTTGAGATGCCTGTAGACATCCAAATGGAGATGTCAAATAGCCTGTTGGATATGTATACCTGTCTGCAGTTTGTGTAGGAGTTGGGCTAGGTGTATGAATTTGTGAGGCAATAGCATGTAAATAACATTTAAAGTCATGGACTGGATGAGAACTCCAATGAGTGAGTGTATGTAGATAATGAAGAGGTCTATACAAGGAGTCCTAGACACTCCAATTTTTAGAGGTTAGGAAGATAAAGGAGAACTCAACAAAGAATGCAGAGAAAGAATGGCCATTGAGGGAGGAGGAGAACCAAGGAGGGAGGTGTCTTGGAGATCTAGTGAGAAAACTGTTTCAGGAAGAAGAAACCAATAAGTCAAATGCTACTGATAGGTGGAATGAGATAAGAGCTGAGATTTGTCCTTGAGATTTAACTGCATGGAGGTCATTGGTGATTCTGATAAGCGCAGTCTGGTTTTTTGTTTTGTTTTGTTTTTTTTCCCGGTACGCGGGCCTCTCACTGTTGTGGCCTCTCCCGTTGCAGAGCACAGGCTCCGGACGCGCAGGCCCAGCGGCCATGGCTCACGAGCCCAGCCGCTCCGCGGCATAGGGGATCCTCCCTGACCGGGGCACGAACTCGTGTCCCCTGCATCGGCAGGCGGACTCTCAACCGCTGTGCCACCAGGGAAGCCCTGATAAGCGCAGTTTTGATGACACAGTGGGAGGAAGACCTGATTGAAGTAGGCTCAAGAGAGAAAGGAGAGTCAGTGGAAATTAAGTAGACAATTCTTTGGAAGAGCTTTGATCAGGGAAGAGGAAGTGCAAAGAGTCAGTAGTTCTTGCCTAAGAACAATGGGGAGTCCATGAAGAACTCTTGGTGTCTACCCTTTCAAGGACAGTTTAAAATACTTGACACGACTGCTTTGTTAATGTGTCTTCATTAGCTATTACGTGCCAAAAAGAGGGATTATGTTAGCTAACATTTAAATTTTGTGTCCTTTGAAACAATGTCATTGAAAGTGAATAAATAACTCAACTATTTAAAGAATATTTGATATCAGATTTTGATTGTTTTAAGTAATAAGAGATTTGTTCTATGCCTTTGTGTGTATATACATGTGTGTGTGTGCATGTGTGTATGTATATATACAGTTGACCTTTGAACAACTTGGGATTGAATTGTGAGGGCCATTTATACACATATTTTTTCAATAAATATATTGGAAAAAGTTTTTGAGATTTGTGACAGTCTGAAAATAACTCGCAAACTGAGTAGCCTAGAAATGCCAAAAAATAAAAAAAAGAAGTTAGGTATGTCATGAATGCATAAAATGTATGCAGATACTAGTCTATTTTATCATTTACTACCATAAAATATACACAGATCTATTATAAAAAGTTAAAATTTATCAGAACACACTTACAGACCATACATGGCTCCATTCCCAGTTGAGAAAAAGGTAAACAAACATAAAGATGCAGTATTAAATCATAATGCATAAAATTAACTGTAGCACATAGTATACTACTGTAATAATTTCGTAGCCACCTCCTGTTGCTATAATGATGAACTCAAGTGTTGCGTGTTATGAGTACAGTGCTGTGTGACGCTAATCATCTCCATGTGAGCACTTGTCTCCCTAGTAAATTGCATATTGCAGTAAAAAGTGATCTCTCATGGTTTTCAAGTATATTTCATCGTGTTTAGTGCGATGCCATAAACTTTGAATAACACCAGGGACCCATATGAAGTGCTGCTAGTGATCCTGGAAATTCTCCCAAGAAGCAAAGTCATGACATTACAAGAAAAAACTGAATTGCTTGATATGCAACACAGATTGAGGTCTGCAACTGTGGTTACCCACCATTTCAAGATAAATAAATCCAAAGTAAAGACCATTGTTAAAAAAACAAAAGGAAAATCATGAAAACTTGTAGCTGGTGCAAAACTTTACACTTTTGGCGAAATACCTTTTTATCTCATATGGAAAATGCAGCTTTTATGTGGGTGCAGGATTGCTATAAGAAAGGCATTCCTTTTGACTCTAATATGATTTGAGAGAAAAACGAAGCCATATGACAACTTAAAGCAAAAGGAAGGTAAAGGATCTAAAGCTGGAGAAGTTAATGCCAGCAAAGGATGGTCTGATAATTTTAAAAAGAAGTTTGGCTTTAAAATGTCAAGATAACAGGAGAAGAAGCTTCTGCTCACCAAGAGACAGCAGAAAAGTTCCCAGATGCCATTAAGAGAATCAATGAGGAGAAAGGATATCTGTCTGAACAGGTTTTTTTTTTTTTTTTTTTTTTTTTTGCAGTATGTGGGCCTCTCACTGCTGTGGTTTCTCCCGTTGCGGAGCACAGGCTCCGGACGCGCAGGCTCAGCAGCCATGGCTCACGGGCCCAGCCACTCCGCGGCATGTGGGACCTTCCCGGACCAGGGCACGAACCCGTGTCCCCTGCATCGTCAGGCGGACTCTCAACCACTGCGCCACCAGGGAAGCCCTGAACAGGTTTTTAATGCAGACAAAAGTGCCCTATTCTGGGAGGAAAAATGCCACAAAGGACATTTATTAGTAAGGAAGAGAAGCAAGCATTTAAGGCAGGGATAGGCTAACTCTACTGTTTTGTGCAAATACAGTCAGGTTTATGATCAGGACTGCCCTTATCTATAAGGCTGCTAACTCCTGAGCTTTGAAGGGAAAAGATAAACACCAGTTGCCAGTCTTTTGGTTTTACAACTAGAAGGCCTAGACAACCAGAACAATTTTTCTGGATTGGTTCCATCAATGCTTTGTCCCTAAAGTCAGGAAGTACCTTGGCAGTAAGTGATTGCCTTTTAAATTTCTTTTGATATTGGACAATGTCTTTGGCCACTTCGAACCCCATGAGTTCAACACCAAATGTGTCGAAGTGGCCACTTGCCTCCAAACACAACGTCTCTAATTCAGCCTCTAGATCAGGGGTCATAAGGACCTTTAAACCTCATTGCACATGGTACTTTATGGAAAGGATTGTCAATGCTATGGAAGAGAACCCCAAGAGAGAGAACATCATGAAAGTCTGGAAGGATTACACCATTGAATATGCCATCACTGTTATAGAAAAACCCATGAAAGCCATCAAGCCTGAAATGATGAATTCCTGCTGGAGAAAACCGTGTCCAGATGTTGTGCATGACTTCACAGAATTTACAACAGAGCCAATCAAGGAGATCATGAAAGAGATTATGGATATACAGCAAAAAAGGTGGGGATGGAGGGTGAAGAGTTTCAAGATACGGATCTTGGAGAAATCTAAGAGCTAACAGACACCACACCAGAGGAAATAACAGAAGATGACTTGGTGGAGAAGAGTGCTTCCGAACCAGGGCCAGGAAATGAGGAAGAAGACGTAGAAGAAGCAGTGGCAGAAACAATTGACAGTAGACAATCTGGCAGAAGGGTTCTGATTATTCAAGACTACTTTTGACTTCTTGTATAACCTAGGCCCTTCTGTGTTATGGGCACTGAAACTAAAGCAAATGGTGTTTGCTACCATATAAAAACAATTTTAGAGAAATGAAAAAGCAAAAAAGTCATTCAGAAATTACAGTGTATTTCCTTCAAATTACACCACGTGTGCCTGCCTCTCTTGCCTCCCCTTCCCTCTCCTCCACCTTGGCCACTCAAGACTGCAAGACCAACCCCTCCTCTTCCTCCTCAGTGTGGAGACATGAGGATTAAATGAAATAATGTACATGAGGGGTTTATTACAGAGCAATAAAAAAAAGTACATCTGATTTGAATTTTTTAAAGCAAAACTATTAATTCTTTTGCAACTAACTAGTTCACATCTAATGCTTCCATATATTTACATATATATATTCCCCAAAACCCTTTAATGTAGATTTACATGAAAATATTCCTTGGTTCCAGAAAGAAATATAGAAGTGAAATCAGTTTTAGTAATTGTTTCCCAATTTAGAACATTATGTGGGCTGGAATTCTGCTTTTAATGGACTAGTCTCTTAAAATGTACAGATGTAAAGCCTAGAGATGGGGGAGGGGACAATCCTATAAGACAGGAGATTTGGACATTTCTGCTGTGTGGTCTGAATAGTACATAACCAGTTTTCAGAGAAAATAGTTATATGTAACATTTACCAAGAATTTACTGTCAAACTACCAGGCTCTGTGCAGAGAG
Organism: Hyperoodon ampullatus; assembly: GCF_949752795.1. Taxonomy (NCBI): domain Eukaryota; kingdom Metazoa; phylum Chordata; class Mammalia; order Artiodactyla; family Ziphiidae; genus Hyperoodon; species Hyperoodon ampullatus. The sequence continues at coordinate 37,158,376 of NC_136928.1, forward strand.
GTAACCTGTCCAAAGCGCTGTAGTTTGTAAGTGGGAGAGGTGGGATCTGAACCCAGGCAGTCTGCCTCGGGAGCCCAGGAACTTCACCACCACCCTCGCAGATAAAGAGAAAGAAATTGAGACAACAAATTGCAAGAATACTGCTTAAATTTGCCTAAGCAGAAAGCAAAAATGGAAGTTATTATAAAGACACAACAAACCTGGTTACCTCCCAGAATCCAAGGGCAAGGTCTCTGGAAGGACTGTGAACTGGTGATTCATCAGGAAGCAGGCAAGATGTCTCATTACCAAATGGCAGACTTTATACAGAGTCTGCAGTATATGTTTGGGGCTTCTACAAATAAAATATTTTATCTTCAATTATGTTCTTTTCCATAAATGTACAATAGCACACAATATGGATGAATAACATACAAAATCACAAACTTTCTTCAAGTATAAGAGAAGCAGCACCAGCCTAGGAGTCTGAAGATTTGGTTTTTGTTCACACATAAAGTTGACGGAAGCTTTTGGGAGTGATGGATATGCTTGATAATGTTTAATATCTTGGTGGCGGTGTTGGTTTCACAGATGTATACATATGTCAAAACTTAACGTGCAGTTTATTGTAAATCATTTATACCTCAATAAAGCTGTTTAATCTGTTTTTTTAATTGAAGTATAGTTGATTTACAATGTTGTGTTAGTTTCTGGTGTACAGCAAAGTGATTCAGTTATACATATATGTACATATTCTATTTCCTTTTCTTTTCCATTATGGTTTATTACAGGATATTGAATATAGTTCCCTGTGCTATACAGTAGGACCTTGTTATTTATCTATTTATATATAGTAGTTTGTATCTGCTAATTCCAAACTCCTAATTTATCCCTCCCCCACTGCCTTTCCCCTTTGCTAACCATAAGTTTATTTTCTATGTCTGTGAGTCTGTTTCTGTTTTGTAAAGAAGTTCATTTGTGTCATATTTTAGATTCCACATATAAGTGATATCATATGGTATTTGTCTTTCTCTTTCTGACTTACTTCATTTAGTATGATAATCTCTAGGTCCATCTATGTTGCTGTAAATGGCATTATTTCATTCTTTTTTATGGCTGAGCAGTATTCCATTGTGTATATATACCACATCTTCTTTATCCATTCATCTATCAATGGGCATTTAGATTGCTTCCATGTCTTGGCTATTGTAAATAGTGCTGCTATGAACATTGGGGTGTATGTACCTTTTTGAATTAGAGTTTTCTCCAGATGTATGCCCAGGAGTGGGATTGCTGGATCATATGGCATCGATTTTTAGTTTTTTTAAGGAACTTTCATACTGTTTTCCATAGTAGCTGCACCAATTTACATTCCCACCAACAGTGTAGGAGGGTTCCCTTTTCTCCACACCTTCTCCAGCATTTGCTATTTGTAGACTTTTTAATGGTGGCCATTCTGACCAGTGTGAGATGGTATCTCATTGTAGTTTTGATTGACATTTTTCTAATAATTAGCAACGTTGAGTATCTTTTCATGTGCCTACTGGTCATCTGTATGTCTTCTTTTTTTTTGTATGTCTTCTTTGAAGAAAAGTCTATTTAGGTCTTCTGCCCATTTTTTGATTTTTTTGTTGTTGTTGTTATTGAGTTTTATGAGCTGTTTGTGTATTTTGGAAATTAAGCCCTTGTCAGTCGCATCTTTTGCAAATAACTTCTCCCATTCTGTAGGTTGTCTTTTTGTTTGTTTTTTGTTTGTTTGTTTGTTTGTTTCCTTTGCTGTGTAAAAGCTTATAAGTTTGATTCAGTCCTATTTGCTTATTTTTGCTTTTATTTCTATTGCCTTGGGGGACTGACCTAACAAAATATTGGTGCGATTTATGTCAGAGAATGTATTGCCTATGTTCTCTTCTAGGAATTTTATGGTGTCATGTCTTATGTTTAAGCCTTTAAGTCATTTTGAGTTTATTTTTGTGTGTGGTGTGAGGGTGTGAGGGCAGCCACATGTAAATCAACTTTATTGATTTACATGTGGCTACCCAGCTTTCTCAACACCACTTGCTGAAGAGACTGTCTTTTCTCCATTGTATAGTCTTGCCTCCTTTGTCAAAGATTAATTGACCATAGGTGTGTGGCTTATTTCTGGGCTCTCTGTTCTATTCCATTGATCCATATTTCTGTTTTTGTGCCAATACCACACTATTTTGATTACTGTAGCTTTGTAGTATTGTTTGAAGTCTGGGAGGGTTATGCCTCCTGCTTTGTTCTTTTTCCTCAAGATTGCTTTGGCAATTCTGTGTCTTTTAAGGCTCCATATAAATTTTTGAGTTATTTGTTCTAATTCTGTGAAAAATGTCATGGGTAATTTGATAGGGATCACATTAAATCTGTAGATTGCTTTGGGTAGTATGGCCATTTTAACAATATTAATTTTTCCAATCCAAAAGCATGGGATATCTTTCCATTTCTTTGCATTATCTTCAATTTCCTTTATCAGTGTTTTGTAGTTCTTTCATCTCCTTGGTCAGGTTTGTTCCTAAGTTGTTTTTTGTTTTATGTGATTTTAAAAGGGATTTTTTTTCTTTTCCTTTCTGATATCTCATTGCTAGTATAAAGAAATGCAACAGATTTCTGTATGTTAAGCTTGAATCCTGCTACCTTGCTGAATTTGTTTATCAGTTCTAGTAGTTTTTGTGTGGAGTCTTTAGGGTTTTCTATACATAGTATCATGTCATCTGCATATAATGACAGTTTTACCTCTTCTCTTCCAATTTGGATATGTTTTATTTCTTCTTGTCTGATTGCTATGGCTAGGACTTCCAATACTATGTTGAATAAAAGTGGTGAGAGTGAGCATCCTTGCCTTGTTCCATATTTTAGCAGAAGGCTTTTCAGCTTTTCACCATTGAGTATTATGTTGTCATATATAGCTTAAAAAGCTGTTTAAAATGTTTATGGAGTGACCAGAGTGTCATCTGTTAAGAACTAAAGCTAAAAGAAGATGCAAATTATGTTTAGTGCAGACTCAACATAGAAAATGAGTAGTAAATCTCTAACAAAGTGCCCAACTCATAATAAATGCCCATCACAATAGTTTTTGAATGTATAAATGAATGAATAAATTTGAATGTATTGCCATATGTCCCATATAGGTCATTTAAAATGACTTGTATATCAACCAGTAATTTTTATTTTCATCTCACCTGATTCTATCTCATTTAAACTTAAAAGTCCTGGCCAAGGATCCAGCAAGTGAAATAATTTCCTTTAATAAAGACTTAAGTTTATTTTCTATGTATTTCCTTAAAGAACCTCTGTCACATATATTAATAGCAGATCTTATAAGCTCTGCAAAGTGGCATTGTTATGGAATACTTAGATTAGTGGATTCTCTTTAATCTAAATAATATTGAAAATATTTACATAACTGTAAACTTTAGTATTGGAAAGAAACCCGCGTTGATTGAACACCTACTACTTCCCTAAATTATTATCTCCATTAATCCTCACAATATTAGTTGAAAGAGGTATTATCCTCTTTACTGCTGCAGGAACTGAGGGTCTGGGAAGTTAAGTAAATTGCTCCAGGATAAATAGTAGGTAGTAGAGTGAAGATTCAAATCCAAGTCTTTGGATTCCATGAAGAGGGTTCTGTCTCCTTGTGCTTGCCAAGTCCCAGGCATTAGAAGTAAAAAGAAATACAAAGATGAGTAAGACACATTCCCTGCCCTCTAGAAGCTTAGAAGCCAACCAGTCAGTTAGAAATGTAAGCGGATAGTTGAAATAAGTTCTAACTTCTTTGTGTACTGGAGAGTTATCCAGTCTCCCGGAGTAGCTGCAGCTTAAGGTGGACATCACATCCCAGGTCTCTTTCTCAGTTTAGCATTATTTTATTTTATAGTATTTATAAGTTTTAGTTTCTTTATGAAGATTAACTCATATAGTTCTCATTTAACAATGCTATGAGGTAGTCACTATTATATCCCCATTTTACAGATGAGAAAATAAGGTACAGGTAAGTTAGATAACTTATCCAAAGTCACACAACTAGTAAGTGGCAATGCTAGGATTCAAATCCAAGCAGTCTGGCTCAAGAGTCTATATTTCAGCCACTAGATTATGTTGCCTCTAAACCTTTCTAGACTCAGAGAAATTAACGTTAGCATCCACCAAAGTGATCTGATTCTAGGACATTGACCCATTAGGTGCCATCTTATTGCTTAACAATGAACAATATAACTATCAAGTAGACTGGATACACTTGTTTGTTTATTATGCTCTTTCTAGGCAATTCTACCTAAGAAGGCAATTTATAATCAAAAGCTTGTTGGTGTGCTTGGAATTAGATCAAGGGGAATTACTGGCTGATCTTAAGGATCTTCTGATTCCATTTTCACTATAAGGTTATATCTGTGGCAACCATCTCCCTGGACAATACTGAAGGCATACTGCTTTTGAGACTCTTTCTAAACTTAGGATGATGACCAGTCCTCCTCAAAGTTTGAAATACTCTTTAGACATTTGTGTTAGTCAGAATCCCTCTATTTTTAAGTGTGGAGAGTCCCAACTCAAATAAACTTTAGCACAAATGGGAATTTTTTGACTCATGTCCCTGGAAAGTGAAGAGGTGGATGTGGCTTCTCATATTTTCGCTCAAATGAAATCATCCTCCAGATTTCTTTTTCTATCTGTGTCCCTCACCCTCCACAACTCTTGGCTTTGCTTACCTCTGTGCGTTGACCTCATTCATTCCTACAGAAAGATACTTATTGGGCCATGCTGGGTCCCCTATTCTGTTTTCCATCAATCAATATGGTCAATAGAATGAGATACTCTTGTTTGGTTGGGTTTGGTTCACTTGTCCATCTGTGTGGCCTTGGGGTCTGAGTTTACTTGATAATCTCACCAGGGAACAAGTTGGAGGGAAGGAGGATACATTCCTCAAAGGAAGTAGGGATGATGTACAGACAAAAACAATAGGATCAGTAAACCGTACTGTAGCCTGAGATAAGAGAAAAAAATCATTAAAACTAATTCTATTCTTGTTTAAAATCTTGATGGGTTCATCATGGATTTTTTGCCTTAATTTTGATTTTTAAAATATTGCATTAAATATTATTTATCTTGATTTTTCAGTTTTTTGGCATCCCTTAAATTTTGCATTAAGGACAGATGTCTCACTCGCAAGGCTTCCTCACCCTAGACCTGGTCCTACCACGAGAAGTCAACTTGCTTCACAGACTAACATGGTGTCTGACTCAAAGTAAGTGCTCAATAAATGTTTGCAAAATGAATAGATTTATGAATAAATTGAAAAGTTTAGTCACTGAGATATATGATAAAGCTACTGTCAATTCTATCATTTTTTAATATACAAAAGTACACATTTTATAAACTTATGTTAAGCAAACATAAGAGACTGAATGATAATCAGAATGCCATTTTAAAAGTTTGCAGTTAGGGCTTCCCTGGTGGCGCAGTGGTTGAGAGTCTGCCTGCTGATGCTGGGGACACGGGTTCGTGCCCTGGTCCGGGAAGATCCCACATGCCACAGAGCGGCTGGGCCCGTGAGCCATGGCCACTGGGCCTGCGCGTCTGGAGCCTGTGCTCTGTAGCGGGAGATGCCACAGCAGTGAGAGGCCCGCGTACCGCAAAAAAAAAAAAAAAAAAAAAAAAAAAAAAAAAAAAAATTTGCAGTTAGAAATGTGAGACAGTAAACTTCTTGGAGGGAAGGGTAGAAGAGTAGAAAGGTTACTAATGTTTGTTGTGACCTTATACTGTGGATGTACTATCCACTATGTGAGGCATTTTGGATGTGTCATTACATTTAATACAAGTCTATGAGGTTGATATTTTTGTGTTGTTTAAATAAGGAAACTAAAGCTCAGACAGATTTGCTCTATAACTGATAAGTGACAGAGAAAGGATTTTTTAAAATAAATTTATTTATTTTATTTTTATTATTTATTTTTGGCTGCATTGGGTCTTTGTTGCTGCACACGGACTTTCTCTAGTTGCAGCGAGCGGGGGCTACTCTTCATTGCGGTGCATGGGCCTCTCATTGCGGTGGCTTCTCTTGTTGCGGTGCATGGGCTTCAGTAGTTGCAGCATGCGGGCTCAGTAGTTGTGGCACACAGGCTTAGAAGATCCCACGCGTGTGGGATCTTCCCGGGTCCCCTGCATTGGCAGGTGGATTCTTAACCACTGCGCCACCAGGGAAGCCCAGCGAAAGGATTTTAATCAAGGTCTTTCTGTCTAAAGCGCCCTTATTCTGGCTGCTGTGTTTGTTGGAGGCAAGGTAAGCTAGAGCGGAAGAAAAAGAGAGAGAAAAATATAGTGGTATCTGTCCACAGCGTCAAGCTCATGTCTTATACATAAGCACTCAGATATAATTATGAAACAAATGTGTAATAAATAAAATATAACTCGCAATTGGTCTAGATAAATTAGTTATCTTGGCTAACTAAGGCATTATTCCCTTCTCAATTCTACTTTTTTTTCATTTAAACACAGAAAAGAAATAACTTGCCTCTTCTCCACACTCACCAAATCTAAAAGTAATTCACAATTATGGATAGTGGTCTGAGAACATTCATCAACACCCACCTCTCACCTAAAATCCAGAAAGAGGCATGTGTATGTGTGTGTATAACACACAAAATACGTACATGCATTCATTCTTTCATGCATTCAAAATATACAGTATTTATTGGATACTTACTATTTCCATGGGACTGTTTTACATTTCTACATGCTACACACACACACACACACACGCATGCACCCCTGTGTGTGTGTGTGTGTGCATATCAACTTATAACAGCCTGGAAAAACAAGAAAGAACTTTATCAGAAACATTGAGAAGTTCCTAAGAGATCTAAGACAGAATCAGATATATCTAGGAACAAAAATAAATAAAACCACAGGGACTTCCTTGGTGGTCCAGTGACTAAGACTCTGCACTCCCAATGCTAGGGGCCTGGGTTCAAACCTTGGTCAGGGAACTAGATCACACATGCCGTGACTAAGAGTTCACATGCCACAGCTAAAAGATCCTGCATGCCGCAATAAAGGTCCTGCGTGCCGCAATGAAGGTCCTGCATGCCGCAACTAAGACCCAGAGCAGCCAAATAAATAAATACTAAGAAAGAAAAAAAAAAAACAGAGTCCAAAAACTTCAGGAGAAGACGGTTATACAGATAGGACTCTGGTATCATCCAGACTCAATGGGTAAAACAAGCGAGATGGACAAGCCCTGGACGTTCATAGAGTGATTAACTGAGAGGATGTAAAAGAAGTAACTAGGCTGGTTGACCACCAGCTGTCTCCCACTCCTCCACTAAACAGCAAGTGGTAGCAATGCTTATTCATTGGTTAAAGAAGAATTGTGGACACTGAAGCCAGAGAGAGAAGGCCATGCTGCCTCAGCTAGCTCCCGACCACCAAGAGCTCCTGACCTCAGAAGAGAAGTCATTAAGACACTCTTCCTAGTAGCATATCCCTTCCCTTTAGTTAAGAAAATGCAAGCTAGTATAACATATGTTGAATTTATTGAGCAGGAAACTAAGGATTAACAGATACAAAGATAAACAGATATAAGAATCATCAAAATTTTGTAAAAAACCAACCCCATATAAGAAAAGCACTGAACTCAACAAACAGAAGGACTAAACACTCAAGGAACGTGGGTTTATAGATGATCTGTTAATAGAAGAGAGATAGTTGAAGAATAAATTAATGAGTGGAAGATAGAGGCTGAGGAATTTTCCCTTATTCATTTCAAAAGACAAAGAAAAGTTAATAGATCTAGAAGGTTCAATATTTATGAAATAGAGGCACTAGGAAGAGAGAGAGGATGCAGAGGAAAAAATAATGATAAAAGTGTATTTCTCAGAGTTTAAGAAAGATGCAAGTCTTTAAATTGAAAATGTTAACCAAGATGAATGAAACAGAACCAACACTTAGACTCTCATGGTGAAATTTTAGAACACTAGGGATAAAGATAAAGTCCTAAAGGCTTACAAAGGAATAAACAGGTTAAGCTCAAAGCAATGAGAATCCGTGTGGCATCAGATTCCTCACTGGCAACACTGCTGGAAGACAACATAACAATATCTTCTAAGATCTGAGGAAAAACGATACTGAGAAAAACTAGCTTTCAAGTGAGAGTACAAAATATTTTCGCATACCCAAAGATTCAGAACTTTCACCCCTCACCCCCCAGATCTTCACTGAAATAATTATTTGGGGATGTGCTCTAGCAAATGGACGATGAATCCAAGAAAAAGGAAGATGTAGGATTTAGGAACTAATGTGAGGGGGAGACTGGGTAGGCTTGAGGTACAGTGTATTCTGGATTACTACTAATGACCTTGTATCCTAGACCTCCAACGCCACACCACATAGGACCCACTGCAATTCTAGATGGTACTTAAGATTTTCATCACCAACAAGCTTCTCTTCAAAAAATATAATCGGAAATTTTGTTGGCTATAAGGGACTCTACCAACTCAGAACTAAACTCTGGAATATGGCTTTACTCTATTGTCTCTTATAGGGTTAGAGTTAAGAAAGTCACATTTGCTATGAAAATAATTACATGATATTTTATGCATCACCATATTTTGCCAATTGCAAAAGTTTGGATTAAAAGGTTGTTCTTTCTCATAGAGGCATATAAAGATGGGAACTGGTATAGCAAAATGTTCTGTGATGTCAGACCCATCTGGGTTTGAATTATGACTCTGAGATTTGATCCTGAGAAATATATTTAGCCTCTCTGAACCTCAGTTTATTTACACATAAGGATAATCAGACCTACCTCTCAGGTTTTGTATAAGGATTTAAGAAGTTAAAATACGTAAAGTAGCATGGTGTGCCAAGAGTTTCAACCCTGGTTGCATATTAGAATCATCCAGGGGGCTTTTAAAAACTATAGATGCTCAAGCCCCACCCCTAGAGATCTGGTTTCAATTGGTTCCAGGTTGGTATATTTTAAAAGCTTCCCAAGACCTAAATAGACATTTCTACAAAGAAGACATACAGATGGCCAAGAGGCACTTGAAAAGCTGCTCAACATCACTAATTATTAGAGAAATGCAAATCAAAACTACAATGAGGTATCACCTTACAACAGTCAGAATGGCCATCATCAAAAAATCTACAAACAATAAATGCTGGAGAGGGTGTGGAGAAAAGGGAACCCTCTTGCACTGTTGGTAGGAATGTAAATTGATACAACCACTATGGAGAACAGTATGGAGGCTCCTTAAAAAACTAAAAATAGAACTACCATATGACCCAGCAATCCCACTATTGGGCATGTATCCAAAGAAAACCATAATTCAAAAAGACACATGCACCAATGTTCATTGCAGCACTATTTACAATAGCCAGGTCATGGAAGCAATCTAAATGTCCATCGACAGATAAACGAGTAAAGAAGATGTGGTTCATACATACAGTGGAATATTACTCAGCCATAAAAAAGAATGAAATTGGGTCATTTGTAGAGATGTGGGTGGACCTAGAGTCTGTCATACAGAGTGAAGTAAGTCATAAAGAGAAAAACAAATATCATATTTTAATGTATATATGTGGAATCTAGAAAAATGGTACAGATGAACCTATTTTCAGGGCAGGAATAGAGATGCAGACATAGAGAACAGATGTGTGGACATGGTGGAGGGGGGGAAGGGGAGTAGGATGAATTGGGAGATTGGGATTGAGATGTATTCATTACTATGTGTAAAATACATAGTTAGTGGGAACCTGCTGTATAGCACAGGGAGCTCAGCCTAGTGCTCTGTGGTGACCTAGATGGGTGGGATTGGAGTGGGGGGAGGGAGGGGATATATGTATACATACACCTGATTCACTTCGTTGTACAGCAGAAACTAACACAACATTGTAGGGTAACCATACCCCAATTTTAAAAAATAAATTTAAAAAAAAATACAGGCTTCCCAGGTGATTCAAATAGTGGGTTGGCCAAAAAGTTCGTTAGTATTTTTCCATAACATCTTACAGAAAAACCCGAACAAACTTTTTAGCCAACCCAACATATTGACAAGGTTGAGAAAATTTGACAAGCCCATATATTGGGCACAAAGTTAAGTGCCCAATAAATGATAACTTCAAAAACTTGGGGGGAAAATGTAACAGAAAGCTTCTAGGTAGAGGTGGATTTAAGCAAATAAGGCTTAAATTTTAGGACCCTTCACCGGCACAGTCTCCTTCTAAGGCTCAGTGAGGCTCCTTAGAGTGAGGGGAAGATGTTAGCAGCCCAAGCCCAGTGCGGGAGTGCTGCCCCACCTAGGGTCATCTGCCTAGGCTATCTAATTCTCTTTTGCTTCACTATTTCTCTTTCTTCCAATTGCAAAAGCAATTTTAGATATTAGAAGAGATCAGCCAGATTTCAGAACAAGGATAAAAATTATTTCCATGGGAAGATCTCAGTATACTCCACAAATAAGTAATTCTTGTTATTCTGTTTTACTAGTGTTGAAATAGACACCCAGAGATTATATCACTGCCTCAAGTCACAAATCAGCAAATAGTAACCAAAGCAGCACAGTAATAGAATCCGCAAGTCTTGTCTTACACTCCTGTGTCTAAGCACACTGGTATATCTCCTGGGCAGTTATGCAGGTCTGTGCTGGGTGATCATGCATAAACTCCAGAGGATGGTGCCACTGACCTTTCAAAACTTGCCTCATTCCTTGAGTAATTGATACGTCCTCAGGCCTTGCTAGCTTGTGACCTCAGAACAAGGCCACGCAGCTTAATATCCAAACTGCAGCTCTGAGCCCCTGGAGTTGGGAAGTCTGTTCCTCTGCTGGATCCACACGTTCCTCCCCACCTCCCACAAATCCAAGGAGTGTTTAGGAGTTGTTTTTCATCTCCATCAGTCCGTCACTTGCATGGGCCTCCTCCAAGGCCCTGGGAGAAGCCCTGGCAGTGTATTCAAATGGGTATATGATATTATAAAATTTGTAAATATTTTAATAGCAATCACTTGGCTTCTGTCTCTTTCTACCACTTCTGCTCCTTTGCACTCTCCTGTCTAGTGTGGTACTGGAGCAGCTGTGGGCCTTTTTGTAGGATCTGGCTAGGAGGAAGGTAAATACTATACTATATGTATATGTTCCACAAAAATATTTTTTAAAAAGAAAGTTAAGTTGGAAATATGCTATTTTTAGCAGGTTTAACGTCAGATGTTATTGACACACAATAAAGGCACATTTTTAAAGTGTACAATTTGGTAAGTTTTGACTTATGTATAGCCTGAGAAACCATCACCAAATCAAGATAATGAACAGACCCATCACACTCAAAGGTTTCCTCATGCCTCTTTGTAATTCCTCGTTCCTGCCTTCACTCCCATCCCCAGGAAACCACTGGTCTGCCTCTGTCAGTATAGATTAGTTTGCATTTTCTATAATTTTTCTGTAAATGGAATCATACAGTATGTACTCCTTTTTGTCTGGCTTTTTTCATTCAACATAGTTATTTGGGGATTCATCCATGTTGTGTGTATCAATAGTTTGTTCTTTTCTTTGCTAAATAGTATTCCATTTTATGGATATGTTACAATTTCCTTATCCATTCTACTGTTGAGAGACATTTGGATTGTTTCCAGTTTGGAACTATTACAAAGCTGCATTGAACATTTGCATATAAGTCTTTGCATGAACATATGCTTTCATTTCTCTTGGCTGAATACTTGGAAGTAGAATGACTGTGTCAGATGGTAGGTATATATTTAATTTTTAAGAAATTGCCAGGTCTTCCAAAGTGGTTGTATCATTTTACATTCCCACTAGCAATGTATGAAAGTTCTAGTTGATCCATATCCTTGCTAGTACTTAGTATGGTCAGCCTTTTATTTTAGCCATTCTAATAAAGGTAGTGGAATCTCACTATGATTTTAATTTATATTTCCCTAATGGCCAATGATGTAGCATATTTTTCATGTGCTTATTTGCCATCTTTATAGCTTCTCTATGAAGTATCTTTTCAAATCTTTTGCCCATTTTTAAAATGTTTGTGTTGTTTGTTTTCTTATTATTGAGTTTTGAGAGTACTTTATAGATTCTAGATATTCTCAGATGTGGTCTGGCTCCATATGGCCAGGATAAACCAGTCACTATGGATGACAGAATATTTCCAAAGCTGATTACTGAATCTTGAATAATGCTATGTGTGGGACATCTTCTACCCCACCCTGCAATGTTGTCTATACACTGGGCCAAACCACTCTGTAAGGGAAAAACACTTCCTGTGTCTCCTGTACTCTCACACTACTACCACACTTCACTTCACTTCTGCCACCAGATGTGTGAGTTTTCCACACATCTAGAAATTCTGTCATACCAGCTGGGTGTCCCATAATTTAACTCAATTCTGACACTATTGGAGGTAGTATCAGATCCCATAGTTTAAGGTCTCAGTCCCACAAGACATCTGCCCCCCTTCAGATGCCAATTGCAAGTCCCAGGTTGTCACCTGTGTTTCTGACTGATCAGATATACATCTCACAACCTACTCCTTGGGTTTGATAATTTGCTACCATGGCTCACAGAACTCAAGGAAATATTTAACTCATGTTTGCCAGTTTATTTTAAAAGGATATGATAAAGGATACAGATGAATATCCAGATGGAAGAGATGCATAAGGCAAGGTATGGGGGAAGGGACACAGAGCTTCCATGTCCTTGCCAGGCATGCCACCGTCCTGGTACCTCCATCCTCCATGTGTCCAGCCACCTGGAAGTTCCCTGTACTTTTGGGATTTCTATGGTGGCTTCATCACATAGGCAAGACTGATTATTAATTCAGTTTCCAGCCTCTCTCCCCTTCCTGGAGGATAGTGGGTAGAGCTGAAAGATCCAAGCTTCTAATCACAGCTTGGTCTTTCTGGTGACCAGCTCCCATCCAGGAGCCCACCAACCACTGCCTCATTAGAACAAAAGACACTCCTATCAGTTAGAAAATTACAAGTTTTAGGAGCTTTGTGCTGGGAACCAGGGGCAGAGACCAATACATACATTTTCTAATTATTTCACACGCTCTAAGTCCTTCTCATGGCTTTTTTTCTAGCATGGGGAGAAGACAAGTTCAGACCTGCACAGTAACCTGCCTGCGGTCTAACATTACAATCTCCCATGAGCAAATGCTTTAACAAAAACACGCACGCATCTTCCAAGAAGCATCACTTTCAGGGACACTCCAGTCTACAGTTGCAATTAGAAAAACAAAAAACAAAACCAGCTCTCTTACTGGAAAGCATATAGTCTTGCTAACATTTGTTTCCCTGAATAAAAGACTTAACATTTTAAACTTTCAGATGTTTTACAATTGCCTGAAGTTTATCTTCACAGTGTCTCCAAGAGCAATTTGTGGATTCCTGCTTGTCATTTGCATTTTGCAGGTTCCATTTCAGCAACTCTTCCCCAAAGCAAAGATTTTCATCTTTGCTTTTAGAGACAGAACATTTATAATATCATTTCTTCAGCTTCTCAAAACACTAAACTTGCTTGTCCACTGGACACTGAAAAAAAAAAATATATATATATATATATTACATACAAACATACATATATATGACTGTTGCAGATGTTCCATATAGTTATGTGTATATATATCTGCAACTCTCCCTTCTACAGAACTTTTGATTGAGGGGTGATGAGGAGTCTCTGGATCAATGAACAAGCACTTTGGAGGTTCCTAATGCTCCTAGGTGTGTGAGCCTAGCATCTAGTCATTTCCAAACACTGGTAAAACTGACAGAAGAGTGAGAGAGTGACCCTAAATGGAGCCAAGAAGTGGATGGCAGAATTTTTTTTCCATCCTAAACTTTTCCCTGCTGCTATAACCTTTAGTTATACAAAAACAAACAGATTTTACAGAGGGGCATGGAATAGGAAAACTCTTGGAAATTAGAGCTAAAATTGTGCAAAGAACAGCTGTAGCTGATCTAAGACTGATAAGAGGCCACAGAGCAGAGAGGGAGCTGAAGGAAGTCAGGGGTCTTGGAATAACTTGACAGTAGTATGAAAATTAGTCGTATCTCTGGATCCCAGGAATATGAAAATATTTCCCGAAGTTTTGCCACTTTTTTTCTGCCTTAATGCCCTTTTTCTTTATGCTGCTTCTTAGTTTAAATGAGAAAATTCCTTAAGTCATTTTTCATCAGCTTTTATTGCAGAATCTTGCAAAACTTTGGAAACTAAAACCAAGTCAACCAAAGGAATTAAAAAATCACAGTTATTTGGGAAACAGTTGTTATAGAATCAAAAAGCATTATACCCTTCAACATCCTTTGACCACCTTATCATAGTCAATGTAGTCATCATCATCATCACCATCATCATCGTATAACTATTGTCTTTTTTTAAAGATCTTTTTTTGATGAGGACCATTTTTTTAAAGTCTTTATTAAATTCGTTACAATATTGCTTCTGTTTTATGTTTTGGTTTTTTGTCCGCAAGGCATGTGGGATATTAGCTCCCCAACCAGGGATCAAACCCTCACCCCTTGTATTGGACGGCGAAGTCTTAACCCCTGGACTGCCAGGGAAGTATTATTAGTGTTATCCATCTGCCAGGCACCAAACCACATGCTTTACACATTGTGTCAATATCTTTCAATATCTCAGTACAGCCCTATGTGTTAGATATTATCCCCTTTTCACAGATTGAAAAACAGAGGCACGGAGAAATTAACTTACTCACAGTCACAAACTAGTTAAAGTGAAGTTAAAAATCAAACGCCAACCCATTTAACCCCAGAGTCAGGCTCATAACTGGCTCACCATATTCACACTTTCACTCAGTGATTGATACTTGTGGAAGCAGGTTTACCATGACCTAGTGAAGCTTAAATTTCAGGCCCTTTCATTTGTACAAGCCCCTTCCAAAGCCTTGGGAGTGGGGGTCCATGATGATGTGTTCACATGACCATAAGTCTTTGTAAAATTAACAATCAGTTAAGACTGCTGTCTCTTCAATCCAACTCCTCCTCCATCACACTTACCCTCACATCATGGGACACTGGAGTGGCTGTGGACATTTTGGGGATCATGCTGAATTGGGGGTTGGAGGATATATTTAATCTGAGTTTTATGTGATATTTTATGTAGTCCACAATCATGTTTGTGTACAGTTAAGCAATTGCTACCTATGTTGGTGTAGGAATGGCTTTCAGTAATTCTTAACCACTGATTGTGCCAACTCACCTGGTGTTGTGACAGTTAAACTAAAAGAGTAAAAATGTGGTGGGAAGAAAAAAGAAAAGAGAGGGAATTAGAGCAAATATTACATTTTTGACATTTTAAATTAAACTTGTATAAGAATTCATAAGCCTTAAAATTAAGCTCCTTACTATTAGAATTAACTATTTTAAACCATTAATGAAATTAGGTACAGTATAATCTCTAATACATTTTAGAGAGACTTTATTAAGTGTTTTATATAAATGATCATCATTTTTCTGGGTAATATGCTTGTATGAAGCAGCTTATTCCCCTGTGGTGCCTGATGAAGCATATATTTGATGTGAAGGAGCCCTGGCATATGATCACATGTGATGTGTGATAAATTTATAACATTGGCCTTCCCAGTCTGAATTGTCAGATGAGCAGTGAGAGGCCTACCTGGCACATACTTAATGAAGCATTTGTGAAGTGAATGAGCAAATGAGTGAGTGAATGAACCATTAGATTTATAGGGTTTATATGTCATCTGATTTACATATCATTTTCTGGATTGAGACCCCTTGGTTCCGAGAGGCTGAGTGATTTACCTCCTAACACTCGATGGCAGAGTGAAACAAGGACTCAGTTTGCCTGACTTTCAATCATGCATTCTTTAATAAGATTTCAGATCATGGATATTTTCTAGAAGGCTTTAAATAAATCTCCACCATTTCCAAGCACTAAAAGTACCTCTTTTATAGCCTAGAAACTGCTGTCCTTCAATGGAAAAGAATTCCTCTTTAGAATATCCAGGAAATTAGGCAGTGATTGTTTTAAATATGCTTTCATGTTACCTGACCTGGTTCTGATAAAAAAGATGCCAAAAGAGTCTTGTGGCAGCCGGTGGGGTGGGGTTAGGAGTGGGGGGCAGTGGGGAGGCTCTTTAGATCAAGGGTTTTCAAACTGAGAGTTTTGACCCATTAGTGGTTAGTGAAATCAATTTAGTGGCTGAATTTTTTTAATAGAATAAAAAAGAAAATATCAGATTGCGTTGCCACATGGTAAAGGAACTAAGTATTGCTTAGGGAAAACTTTGATGCACCTTGTCACAATATAAAATATATATTTTTTTTAATTAATTTTTTTTATTTTTGGCTGTGTTGGGTCTTTGTTGCTATGTGCAGGCTTTCTCTAGTCATGGCGAGTGGGGGGCTGTTCTTCATTGTGGTGCACTGGCTTCTCACTGTGGTGGCTTCTCTTGCTGCAGAGTGTGGGCTCTAGGCTCACAGGCTCAGTAGTTGTGGTACACGAGCTTAGTTGCTCTGCGGCATGTGGGATCTTCCCGGACCAGGGCTCGAACCTGTGTTCCCTCATTGGCAGGCGGTTCTCAACCACTGCGCCACCAGGGAAATCCCTAAAATATATTTTTTACTGTGGATCATGGTCAGAATTTTTTTAATTAATTAATTTTATTTTTTAAATGAAGTATAGTTGATGTACAATATTATGTAAGTTACAGGTGTACAGTATAGTGGTTCACAATTTTTAAAAGTTATACTCCATTTATAGTTATTATAAAACAGTGGCTATATTCCCTGTATTGTACAATATATCCTTGTTGCTTATTTTATACCAATAGTTTATACCTCTTCATCCCCTACCCCTATATTTTCCCTCCCCACAAAAATTTTTTTTTAAACTAGTGTTGGTGACCAAGTGCCTAGAACAGAATAAGAGTATAACATTCAGCGTAGTATGTATTTAGAAGGAATAAACCCGGGGGCGGAAATGTAATTGTTTTGGGTTGATGAGAAAAGGAGGGAGGAGGACTACCACAGTTGGGCCAGCCCTTAAATGATGCACAGAGGAGGGAAAGCTCAGAGCCTGTGTTGTAAGGCCAGAGGTCGAGGCCTGGAGGTTTCTACAGAATGAGTAGACCTCCAGGGCCGTGGGAAGCTTCTCATTGGATGGAGATTCAGCCTGAGCTGAGCCTGTGATAGAATTTGATATGGACAGGCTTGCAAGAGGCTAAGTTGAAGTGGAGATATCACTGGCTATGGGGGAAGATCAAGGTTGTTGACTATGAAGTTGGTTGAGCTCCAGGTGCAAGTGTAGTTGGTTTATTCAGTGCTAGATTTTGAAAGAGTGGCATGAAAGGATGTAACTAGAGTTCATTGGGAGTGAGTGTAAAAACACTGGAGAAACTGGCACTGGGCACCTACTAAATTGTGGGGGACACTGCAGGCAATGGGGTGGGGTAGGCAAGAACAATACGTTGGGATTAAGATGTCATCGCTATTACCTGTTTGCTTCAGGCTGCTTAGTACATAAAAGTTATATATTTACAATACTGCAGTGCTATACCAAATAATATCCAAGTAGAATAATGAGTATGAAGTGTTATATCCACCTTTTATTAGCATTTTCCTAGTGAATCTTTTTCCATTCCTTTATTTTTAACTTTGACATATTGTTTTGTGTGTCTCTTGTAAATAGAAAATATTTTCATTTAATTAAGAATATATCAAAATGTAGGGCTTCCCTGGTGGCGCAGTGGTTGAGAGTCCGCCTGCCGATGCAGGGGACACTGGTTCGTGCCCCAGTCCGGGAAGATCCCACATGCCGCGGAGCAGCTGGGCCCATGAGCCATGGCCGCTGAGCCTGCGCGTCCAGAGCCTGTGCTCCACAACGGGAGAGGCCACAACAGTGAGAGGCCCGCGTACCGCAAAAAAAAGAGAATATATCAAAATGTAAAACAGTGTTTTGATTAGGAAGGTGAATAACTATCAAGATTCTTACCTTAAGGGAGCAATTATAAGAGAATACTAAAAATTATTAACTATATAACTGGATGGGTTAAAACAAATAGTTCACCAGGTAGCTTGAAATACAATTCATTAAATCTGAATCTATAAAATTGTAATTACTTTAGAGTAAGTGACCAGAAGAAAAAGAGGTGTGGGAGCAAATAGTACTATCAGATCACACTGAACCAATTTCAGATTATTAGGGATTTGACATCCCGCTATTGCTGAAAGAAAAAATGACAGAAAAAAAAAAGATATGTGATCAATCTATTTTAAAAATCATTTGAGGGGGCTTCCTTGGTGGCGCAGTGGTTGAGAGTCCGCCTGCCGATGCAGGGGACACGGGTTCGTGCCCCAGTCCGGGAGGATCCCACATGTTGCGGAGTGGCTGGGCCTGTGAGCCATGGCCATTGGGCCTGTGCGTCCGGAGCCTGTGCTCCGCCAGGGGAAAGGCCACAGCAGTGAGAGGCCCGCGTACCGCAAAAAAAAAAAAAAAATCATTTGAGGCCTTGGAAAAGGGTCAGAATTTAGCTTGAAATTTTTATATAAGAAAAATTTTCTAATAAATCTACATCTTAATGAAGTATTTGTCTTCTAGCTAGAAGGGTAAAAAATACATCAATCTTAAAATTCCTGGGGAAAAAAGTTGAAATATGTTTATCATATTTATATAAAAATACAATATAAAGACTCCACTCTCAAGAATTCCAGGAGGGGCTTCCCTGGAGGCGCAGTGGTTGGGGGTCCGCCTGCTGATGCTGGGGACACGGGTTCATGCCCCAGTCTGGGAGGATCCCACATGCCGTGGAGCGGCTGGGCCCGTGAGCCATGGCCACTGAGCCTGCACGTCCAGAGCCTGTGCTCCGCAACGGGAGAGGCCACAACAGTGAGAGGCCCGCGTACCACACACACACACACACACACACACACACACAAAGAATTCCAGGAGTTGAGTATAGTTTTATTGTTGTTATTGTTTTAATTTGTTTTTTCCAGTAGGAGGATAGGTTTTCGTTGAAATATTCATGCTCTCTTACCTGATCCACTTTGTCATATTGTGAAGAAGGCTGGCTAAGGATCAGAACCAGGAAAGTCAACCTGCCCACACTGGCATCAAACTTTGGGGATTATGGGCATCAGATAACTCTCTGAGTGGACCTACTAGAAATCGCTATGAAATACATTATGCACGCTGACGTTATTCAGGCGGCTGCATTTTCTGTTCTGATTATCTTTGCATAGAATAATTTTTTTTCTCAGTTTCTGTGTTAACAGAAAGAGGGTTAAGATTGGACGGTCAGTGTGGTAAACATGGACCAACACAACAGGGTCAACAGTTACCAAACAAATTCATTTTCATAGCCAAGCTAAGCCAAAACTTAAAACACAAAACAACCATATTCTCAGGTTAAGACAGAAATACTTTGTGGGCTATAGTGAGCTAACTCCAACAATAACATTTAACAATATATCAAAAGTCCCTTACATCAGCCATGATTAATTAGTATAAGGTAGCAATTATACCATTAATGTGGAAAGACAAAGATATTATCTGAATGAAGTAGTAATTAAATCAGAAAACATTTAAAAGATAACTCTGTCAGAAATCATGTCATCATACTTGCTGGAAAAATAATCATTGTTGAAGCTGAGTTATACTTGGAGGTTCTATTTTCTCTACTTTTGTATATCTTTGAAATTTTCCATTAAATAAGTGAAAAGGAAACAGACAAAAGTTAGAAAAACCTAAATCACTTTTTTTTTTACTTCTCTAGAAGTAAAAATAAAGCTTTAAGTGGCAGGTTATGGAAGAGTGAATGCTACAATGAGTATAACTAGACTTTACCACAAATTGAATTCATATTCATTAAAAAATTTGCATTCATTTTTGTGTGTATAAGCGTGTCGGCTTCAGTGCTCATAATATACGTGGTAAGGTTGAGTAAAATGTTTTTGTAAGTATACGTCACAATATAAATGTCAGATATTCTTACTCATTCTGAGAATTACCAGTGGCCGATGTCACTGAAGCTGATAGAGGGCAGTATGGTCTTGTGATTTTTAGCAACAGATCCTGAGAAATGGGCTGTGATCCCAGTTTTGCTTACTAAGGAAGCAGCCCAATTCAATCGTCATTTTTTTTTTTTTTTTGCGGTACGCGGGCCTCTCACTGTTGTGGCCTCTCCCGTTGCGGAGCACAGGCTCTGGACGCGCAGGCTCAGTGGCCATGGCTCATGGGCCTAGCCGCTCCGCAGCATGTGGGATCTTCCCAGACTGGGGCACGAACCCGTGTCCCCTGCATCGGCAGGCGGACTCTCAACCACTGCACCACCAGGGAAGCCCTCACTTGTCATTTAAGTGACATTCATTAAGGGTTCAACACCATACTAGAACAGCGTGACATAATGGTAGGTTTGGAGTCACACATGGGCTAGAATCCTGGCTTGGCCATTTACAGTCGTGTGATCTTGGGCAAAGTAACTTAAACTCATTGGACCAGGCTCAGCTTCGTCTTCTGTAAATGGGAACAGTAATAACTAACTGAGAGGGTTATTGTAAGGATAAAATGAAATACAGCCCATTATGTATCTAGAACAGTGTCTGACATGTGTTGACAGTATGTGCAATAAACGGTGGTTATTATTACTGTCTGCCCCATTGAGTATGATATATTCTCTCCATAGTGATAAGTAGAATATAGAAATATCCATTGTGGTAAGTAGAATGCAGTAATAGGTAATATCCTATTGCACTAGGCATTCTAAGATAGATACGTATGCAGGGTAGCCTAGCTCTTGACATAGACAGCATTATTCAGATGAAATTTTCTTGCATCCGTCTTTCAGGCTCCTTTACTTTGGGGGAATCTAACATTAAAGTTCCTGCAGCCTCCTGAGGCTGGCATTTTGAGAAATCAGCCAAGAAGGAAACAGGCTGAAACCTATTCCACCCTCTAACTTTGCACCTATTCCACCGTCTAACTTTGCATCCACTAGCTTCACAGCTGGACCTCTCTTCCAGGTGCCCTTATTTCCAATTGATCTGACTCTAGGTCTGCCCCTGGCACCATGACAATTGCCTGGAGCTTCCAAAGTCAGATGCCACCACCCCTTTCTTATCCCTCATATCAGACCACCCCTTGCATGCCATGGCCTGTGTGGAGTTTAGCCACTCGTCCTAGGCCTGAATGTTAAGACTTCTATGCATCTCCCCAGTTAAGAGAGCATCCACATATATACAATGGAATGTTACTCAGCCATAAAAAGAAACGAAATTGAGTTATTTGTAGTGAGGTGGATGGACCTAGGGTCTGTCATACAGAGTGAAGTAAGTCAGAAAGAGAAAAACAAATACGGTATGCTAACACATATACACGGAATCTAAAAAAAAAAAAAAAAAAGTTCTAAAGAACCT
This sequence comes from Hyperoodon ampullatus, assembly GCF_949752795.1. Taxonomy (NCBI): domain Eukaryota; kingdom Metazoa; phylum Chordata; class Mammalia; order Artiodactyla; family Ziphiidae; genus Hyperoodon; species Hyperoodon ampullatus. Next base: position 37,179,770 of record NC_136928.1, read on the forward strand.
AAGGGCAGGACAGGAATAAAGATGCAGATGTAGAGAATGGACTTGAGGACATGGGGAAGGGGAAGGGTAAGCTGGGACGAAGTAAGAGAGTGGCATGGACATGTATACACTACCAAATGTGAAAGAGATAGTTAGTGGGAAGCAGCCGGATAGCACAGGGAGATCAGCTTGGTGCTTTGTGACCACCTAAGAGGGGTGGAATAGGAGGGTGGGAGGGAGAGGGAGGAGATATGGAGGTATATGTATATGTATAGCTGATTCACTTTGTTATAAAGCAGAAACTAACACACCATTATAAAGCAATTATACTCCAATAAAGATGTTAAAAAAAATTTTTTAAAAAGAACATTCACCATTTCTAACAATTGCTTTCCCACTGCTGCCCTCTCCCTGGCTCTATTTCTCACCCACCCCAACTCCTCCTAGCATGCTATGTGACATGCATAGTTATCTAGCGTGTAGAGGATATTCACTAAATATTTGTTGAATAAATGATGTTTATGTTAATCATGAGGATGGGAGGATATTCAGCTAAGCATGGGCATGGGTGTGGGTAGTTCTATAAGTCATTGTATATTTAATACTCAACACCAGGCCTTTTGTTGATGTCTTTCTATTCATTCTGATTGTCTGAAGCTCATTCTCTAACCTATTTCTCAGGAAAGGCACATGAGAACAACATTCCCTAATAGCAGTTTCTTTGTGCCCTTTATACTTGAGTCAGTTTTGCTCTAAAACAGGTATTTCAAACTTTAACATCTCAAACTTCTCAAAACCCTGATCATTCTCTTCTATCTTCTCGTTGGCAATAGCGAACCTCATCTCCTACATTATAGAGGAAATAGAAGCCCCATTTCTTAATATAAAACATATAAGCCTACTTTCCTCCTTCCTGTCGTTACAACAGAGAGCCTGTCTTTATTGCTCTTTAATGTTAATCCCTCTTCTCATTTAGATTCCATTCCCTCCTTCTTTTTAAGGAACATTACACTGTCAATTATAGATTTTTGTTCACGTATATTTAAACTATCTCTCTTGATTAGACCCTTCTCATCAAGTTTTAAATACGTCCAGTCATTCCCATTTTTTTTTTAAAGTCACTCAATCCCACATCTCCCTCCAACTATCATCTTATTATCTCCTTCCCTTTATGGACACACTTTATGAACGTGTGATTTGTACATGCTATGTAGCTGCAGTGGTTGCCTTCTCAATATTCATCTCCCATTCTTCCACAGAAGCTGATTCTTTTAGAGCAGCAATGGGTCAAGCTAAAGAGTTACATTTCCTAGCCTCCCTTGCAGCTAGGAGTGGCCGCATGACACAGCTGTGACATATGACATGTAAGCTGAAGTCAGCTGAGGATTTATAGAAAATGTTTGCTTTCCTGGTATAGACACCAGACCTTTCCCCTTGATGTTTCTTTTTTCCTTCTGTCTGTAGCACTGGCTTGAGAGTGAGCAGCCATCTTGTATTCACAATGGAAAAAAAAAAAGCCCATACTGAGGATGAAAGAGCAGAAAGAAGGGTTCTAGGATATTGATGACATCATGGAGCACTGCACCAGCCTGAATGTCACCCTTTGTCATTTTTGTTATGTGAGAAAAATAACTCTATTTAGTTAAGCTACTGTCATCAGGTTCCATTACATGTGACCAAATGTGATTCCTAAACTATAACCTTGCTCCCTATGTTTCTTCACCTTTGACTCATTCTCAAACCATTCCATTCTGGCTTCTGGCCCATCATTCCACTGGACTCACCAATGACCTGCATGTTGTGAAATCCAGGGGACACTTTCAGTTCTCGTGCTACTTAACCTCCCAGCAGCATTTGACTCTGTGACTTCCTTTTGGAAACAGTCTTCCCATGGCTTCTATGGGTTTGCTCCTTCACCTTCAGCTGCTCCCTCTCTGTCTCCTTCATGGGTTAATCTTCCTCTTCTAGCCAAACTTACCATCTTTCAGCCTCTAGGACATACCACGGCCTCAGCAACATGCTTTTCCCTCTTTCTGGAATGCTCTGCCCGCCCTCCTTTTGCCAGCTAACTCTTCCTCACCCTTCAGTTCTCTGTCCTTTTTTTTTTTAAGGTTTAATTTTATTTATTTTGGGCTGCATTGGGTCTTCATTGCTGCGCACAGGCTTTCTCTAGTGGTGGCGAGTGGGGGCTACTCTTCATTGCGGTGCGCGGGCTTCTCCTTGCGGTGGCTTCTCTTGTTGTGGTGCACAGACTCTAGGTGTGTGGGCTTCTCTTGTTGCAGAGCACAGGCTCAGTAGTTGTAGCACGCGGGCTCTAGAGTGCAGGCTCAGTAGTTGTGGCACACGGGCTTAGTTGCTCTGTGGCATGTGTGATCTTCCCGGACCAGGGATCGAACCCATGTTCCCTGCTTTGGCAGGTGGATTCCTATCCACTGTGCCACCAGGGAAGTCCCTCCATCCATTCTTCACTTCCTCCTTGTGAGGTCAAATTTCCCTTATTCTATATTCCTTCATAGCTCTTACATAGTTAAAACTTTACCATCTTTAGTGTAACTCTTTAAGTTGCCCCTCCCCTCAGAATGTAGGCTCCATGAAGGCAGGAACCAGTCTATTTTTGCTCATCGTTATATCTCCAGAACCCAAAATATTCCCCAACACATAATATGTGCTCAAGAATTAGTTCTTGGAGTAAAAGGATGAATGTATAGTTATACAGTGATATTTTATTGTCTGTCTTCTTCCAGCTCCATGAGAGAAGGAAACATATCTGTTTTATTCACAACCATATATGCGGTACCTAACACATACTGCATGGCACATAGAAGGAAACATAATAAATTAATTTTTTAAGGAATAAAAGAATAAACGAATGAGTACGGTTCCAAGGCAGACATTCTAGTAGTTCTACAAGTAGCATGTCAGTGTTTGGGATTTTTTTTTAACTATATTTTGATAAAGTTTCTGGTTATAATAGAGCACCAAATACCTTTATTGTCTCCGGAGAAGAGTCTTTTGGAAAATATTACTTACTAGCTTGTTCTCCTTACAATATGTCATGTCTAAAATAGGCTGTCTATAAGGATCTTGAATCTATACACTTCTCCCCCCTTTTCATTGCCGTCACTCTCATCAAAGTCACTATCATAACTCCCCTGGACTAAATTGGGCCACACACTTTTCCTTAAGCATTATTTATTAAACTGTATATAAACTTGGATAGTCCAGAGTTTTTATGGTATCTCAGGGCCAAGTATCATATCTGTTTATGTTACCTCCAAAGAAAGGTAGGCAAGTATAATATTTTTACTACAAAAAAAGCATAAATAATTTTTTATTTTGTTGTGGGAGAGGATTATTTCTGTTCTTCATTCTACAAAATATTTCCTTTACTTAAGGAAAGTAAGTATTTTTTAAACTAGCAACAAATCTTTGTTTTCAAATGACCAAACTGAAAACATTCAGTTTAAAAAAAACCAAAAACAGCCAAAGACCTTTTAAGTCCCCCTACCTCCCTGCCCCATGAATTCTTAGCCTTTGAGGTACCTGAGATGCTCAAGGAGTTTGACAAGAAAAGTCAATTATGCAACTGTGACAGCCCTGAGAATGCGCCCAGTCTTGTAGTCGGCATATCTGGATCCTGCCCTTCCTCCAAGGCAAAGCTCCTGTCTTTCTTCCTCCAACACACCTTCCCTTCACCCACTCATAGCTGTGAATCTCAACTTATTATATATGTCTAAATAAACATATGTGTATATGTATCCTTTCCTCTCCAATCAGCCTGGGAAGGATGGAACACATATCTTACACATTGTTGTATCCTCAGAACTTAGTGCAAAATCTTGTAGGTATAATGTTTTTCTGCAGCTGCTGTTTATTAGTATTATTTTTGCTAATAAGATTTACCAAGCACTTGCTATTGAGCCAGGCACTGTGTTATGCTCAGTAGAGGCTATTATTGTTCCCTTTTAACCAATGAGAGTTTAAGTAACTTGCACAAGTCTCATAACTAGTGAGCAGTGGACCCAGGACTCAAACCCAGCTTATCAGATTCCAGAGCTTGTGCTTTTCACCACTAGGATACCTTATCCCTCATGAATATTCATAGGTACCAAACTCTAACAAGCCTGCATTTGCTCCTGACTAATGTTGAGAGGGTACCAGGTGAGCAGCTTTGCTCCTAACTACTCAGAGGCATTTCAAATTGTTTTCAAATGAAGTTGTAGGTCTGAAAATAATTAAAGAAACCATTTTTAAAACAGCAGGAAGGGGTGATGTATAGAGGTCCACTTTGACATTTTGATGTGTGTTTAAACACATAGCTCAGGGCTATAAAAAACCACTACACTGAGATTGCAGAAGCATTAAAATTCAAATTGCCTTTGAAAAATTAATAATTTTTTAGAGAACTGTAAATGACATCCTATCATCTCTGGGGAAATCTTTCCCTAAAGCTCCAAGCCTCTCGGTGACCAGGATGAATAAGTTGGCCTCCTTCCTTTTTGTTTCTCCATTTTCTGCCCCAGAGGGCCAAAAGGAAACCATCTCAATTTAAGATTTAAGCTTTATTTGTTGAAGTTACTAGCTAGTTAAACTGGAAGCAAGAAAAGCCATTTCATGTTGGCATGACAGTAGAAAGCATTCAGCCACATTCCAACTTAATGATGGAAGATTAGCCAAGGTTATTATTAAATTTTAATCTCTTCACTTAACTAATAAGGTTGATTAATACCCTTCCTGTCAAGGGAAAAAAAAGCATTACAAAGTCTTGACTATTGGTATTTTAACCAGCTTACCCTGTTGTATTGTGGGTAAAAGGCACTATATCATGGACCGCTGAGTTTCCTCGAAAGCTCTAGAGAAACAAACAGATGGAGAAAAAAAGTCCAGGTGTAAGATAACCCAGAGACTTGAACCTGTAGCAAAATGGAGTTTCTCCAAATTAGGCAGCAGGAGAAGCAGCAGATAAGAGCACCTGGCAACTGAAGATATCCTTGTTATTCTCTGGGCTAGAATCATGCTGGCAGAAGCTTTAACTAACTAAATTTACTTGCAGGTTCTCCGAAGGGAGTGATCATATTGCACCAGGGTCACTTTTCATAACACACTATTTTGCAAACAAGTTCCCAGGACCTTGTAAAATATTTGACTTCTAAACCTCAATATAAGTATTAAAATGTCAGCATGTCCATTACATGTCCCAACTATAAAAAATATGAGTTTAACGATCTACTGAAAATGGAAAGTCCAATAATATTTATGACTTCTTAGAGCATACAGTCTTCATTTTGAAAGACTTAAAGTCTCCAGGAGGTATTTATCCAAAATTAGCATCTAGTAACAACACCTTGGGATATCCCTGCTCTGGCAGCACCTGTAGCCAGATCTGGTTACAGTTATTAAATCTAATGCTGGAGTTGCTGACCTCAGGAAGACAGGTGTCCTCTCCAACAGCAGGTCCCTATTCTGGTCAATAAAAAATGTGCTCTTCAGGCCTGGTCTGTTTGCTCAGGTATGTGGCCAGCATAGTAGCCTTGTCACAAAGAATTAATGGAGTTTTCCTCTCTTCCCCAAATAAGTTGCTCCGTAGTTAACTGAGCATTACATTTCCCAAAAGAAATGCTCACTTGGCTAAATACATAATGCCATTCATCAATTTATTTATTAGTTAATCCAATATTTATTGAATACCTATTATGTGCTAAGTATTGGAAGGTTATGTAGATACAAAAATTAATGACAAGAAATCTCTTTGATCAATAAGCTCAACTTAGTAGCCCAATAATTGTTTGAAGGATCCAGATTAGATCCTCTATCTATATTTTATCCACTCAGCCTAAACTTCAAAGCCTATTTCAGGTCTTATCTCTTCATTCACTCATTTAGGAAAACTTTATTGGATTCTTAAAACTGTGTTAGGCACTGGAATGATGAAGATGAAGAGAATATAATCCCCACCACCAGGATCTCCCAGCCTTGTGGGGAGATATGTGAGGTAGACAGGACCTGATGTGGAAGACGTTGTAAGCCAGGTTAACCAAGGAATATGGGTTTTATCCTACAGCAGCAAAGAGCTATTAGACGACCCTAAGGAAGAGAGAAGCATGATTAAATTTGCATTTTAGAAAAATCAACTTAACAATGACAAAGAAGATAGATAGTAAGGAAGAATGGCCAGAGGGAAGAAACCAGAGGGGAGGAAAATCCAAATTCTAAAATTATTCAAGAAATAGAAATAACAACATTTTATTAACAAACTGAATGTGAAGACTGAGGGAGAGGATGAAGTCCAAGATGACTTCTACGATTCTGGTCTGAGTGGCATTAGCAGCAGGAGAGGGGGAACAGGGTTAGTGGGAAAATGAGTTCAACCTCGAACATTGCAGGTGCCTTTGGAACATCCAGGTGTCAACATTAGGTTTGCTGTTGTAAATGTTTGCCTGAAACTCATGAAAGAGGTAAGGGCAGGAGTTAAGGATGCAGCAGTCATCACCTTATAGACTGTAGCTGAAACATGATTATAACATTATGAATGACATTGCCAATTCTGTAGCCATCTCATACTACTCCCTAGTCCCAAATGCCTTGTCCTCATCCAACATTCATTTTTAAAATTAATTTATTATTCATTAGTTAATTTCTTCATTTGGTTGAATAATACCTATGGAACTCTGATAAATTCCAGGCAATGCAAAAGACCCTGTGTGTACATACATGAATAAGCTTTGATTCCCTACCCTAAAGGATCTCATAACCTGGCTATTGACTATAAACTAATTCTCTCATTCTATGTGTGTCTGTCATGTCTCCAAGAAGAGGATAAACTCCCAAAGTTTATCCTCTTAGGCTCTTTTAAAAAAAAATCCCTGTAAAGACCTAGCACAAAGTTTTGCTCTTTGTAGATGCTCAGTGTGAACACTGAATGATAGATTGATTACTTATTTTAAAACATAGACCAATTTATTTATTTTTAAATAGTTTTTGGGGAAGAGTTTGGACTGGAAAAGTATTAAATTTTCATTAAAAAAATTTAGAAACTACATTAAAAAGATAAAGAAAATAATAATTATTAATATACTGTCCAAAGATAACCACTATTAATATTTTATGGAAAATACTCATAATCCTTTTTCTAAGTGTAAAAACATGCCTTATTACATTTTTGGTAAAAGGAATCATATTGAACATATTTTTGTGTCACTTCTTTAAATTTAAAAATGCTATATCGTGAACATACTCTAGTGCCATTAAATATAAGTTTTCATCATTATTTTTAAACCATTTCATTGTATTCCATTGTATGACTGTCCTATGATTTATTTAGCAGGTCCTGCACTGATGGAAACTTAGGTTTCCTAAGAAAAACCTAAGACTTTTTAAAAATAGAAATATAGCATATATTCATAAAAGTTCACAAATCAAAACTGAGCTTGATAAAATTTTATAAAATGACCACACACATGAAACCCAGACTAAGAAACAGATCATTACCAAAATCTCAGAAGCCCTCTTCTGTCCTCTAGTTACTACACACCATGACCACCTTCTTCCCAGGAAGCTCTCAGCCAGTGACTAAGCGTGGCATAGCTACTAGTGCCTGGACATTTCTGCCCAACATTGGCCCCCTCTGTGGGCTGGCCAAGATTTTGTCAGAGCTATACCTCAGTCTAAGGCTCTTCCTACTCAGTCCTTCTTCCTTTCCCCTCTCCTTTCCCAGGTGTCAGACCTGTATCACGGTCTAAAATTCTACCCTGACTACTCCTGCTCCTTTTCCCTTTTGTCCTTTAATAGATTACCAGCAATAAATCTCTTGCGTTTCTAACTCTGCCTTGATATCTGCTGCCCAGAGGAACCACCAATACAAATGGTACTGGATGTGGACTGAAATGACAAGCTCAGTTTGAAGACTGGACCACATACCTCCCTCCTGTTAAGGAGGATCCCTTCCAAGTGGTATGTGGACATGGATAGTCTCAGCCACAAGTGGTAGCCCAGTTGCTAAAAATATCACCAGTAGTGACTTGAGAGTGACATCCTAGTGCTGAATGCCCTGGCTGGTGAGATGATGCAAGCCTTTTTAAATGCCTGTGATCAGGCATAAGGATAATGGAATTGGCTGGGCATTAAAAAGTTGCATTGACATCCTACAGAGGAATAATTGGAAATGGAGGGCAATTAACAAATAGTTATGGCTAAATACAAGAGCCAGAAGGTCTCTTTAGTAGCTTACAAAGTAGAAGAGTTAGCACAACACAGGAGTAAACTCAGGATCTGATAGCTAGGAACCCCCCAAACAGTTGACTGCTCAGACAGGGCAGGTCTGTTATTCCCTGGTTGAGAAAACCTGGGACCCTGAAACACGGGATGGGAACATCTCAGTGGATACCCTCAAAGATAGTGCTTCGGCAGACTCCCCTGAACCCCCAGAATTTACAGAGGTGGCCCACCCCTCGCTGTGTAGGACAACACTCCACAGGCCACTCCTCAAGGCAACAGATACCCCCTCAGGAGCTGTGCCACCTCCTCTTCTGGCTGCCAGATCGATAGTTATGGTTAAATCCCCACATAACTTGACTGGGACATACTGGACCTGATAAGAGCAATAGTGTTCCTCCCGCAGCTCACACCTATGGCACAGGGTGCATCCAGTATGACCAGCTAAAGGAGGAGGAAAAAGGCCAATCTTGTTACAGTCAGGTCAGTGCAATTGTGGGTGCAAGCTTTGTCACTGGAACTGGCACAATGGGCACATGAATGGAGTGGCCACGGTGGCAGAGACAGAAGCTACGTATGGGCCCAATGGCATGGACTCCCACATGTCAAAGCTGGCCTTGCAATTACTGCCTTTGAATATGCAACCTGTCAGAGACCAATGCCCAGCCCCTTATATGGCTCTGTTCCTTCAGGAGGCCCACCAGTAATAAGTAGAATAATTGGGCCCCTTGCATCCCGGAAGACAGAGATTCATTCTCACATAAATGGACATTTATTTGAATATGGATTTGCTTTTCCTAACCTCAGAGCTGCAGCCATTGCCACTATCCAGGTTTCCAGGGGCTTACAGAGTATTTGGTCCACAGGCATAGAATCCCACACAACATAGGATATGACCAGGGGACCCTGTTCTCAACAAAGGAGGTGTGGGTGTAGGGCCAGGATCTTGGGATTCGCTGCAGCATCAGAAGATGCTGACCTGATAGAGTGATGGAATGACCTGCTGAAAGCATAGCTGAAATGCCATCTTAGAGGCAAGACTCTTAAGGATCAGGCACTGCTCCTGGATGCAGTATATGCACTGAATCAGAGCCCTCTATATGGTGCTGTGTCCCCAGTAGGAGGAAAATATGTGCCTAGGAACCAAGAAGTGGAAGCAGGAGTGGCTCCACTCACCATCACCTCACTGGAGGATTTTGTGTTTCCCCTTACAGCAACTCTGGACTCTTCTGGGTTGGAGGGCCTAGTCAGGGAGTACACTCTTGCCATTGAACACAGTGAATGACAAACTATGGCTGCTGCCTGGGCACTTTGGATTCCTGTGTCTGAGGACCAACAGGCAGGAAGAAGAGTCAACATACTGGCAGTGGTCATTGTCCCTGAGCAAGTGGAGGCAGGGCTCCTGTTATACAATGGGAGAAAGGAGGACTATGTGTGGAACTCAAGAGACCCACATGGGTGCCTCTTAGCAATTTATCATCGAACTGCAACCTTGAATGGACAAGTGTAGCAATCCCAGCCTGAGAAGGGTATGGTTAAATAAAGCTCAGATGCCACAGGATGGAGAAGCATGAAGGAGCTGCTCCCTGAACCTGCACAGAGAAGGAAGTCTGTGCGGCACAAGGCGTGAACCACGGCAACGACGGATAGGTGTGCTGTTCAAATGTCCCTTCAAGAAAGAACTTAGTGATGAGCTGCAAGGAGCAGTTAACTGACAGTCTCAGTTTGCAGCACCGTAGGGATATGCTACAGTAACTGAGCTGAGGCCGAGCTTTTCCCTGGCAGTCTCCAGCCCACGACTGAGCATGGCAAGGGTCTGCCCAACATGCTTCTTTATGTAAGGGAACTTCTCTACCCAAACTCCAATCATAGGTTTCCCGCAGGAGCAACCAGGCTCTCATATATCCCGGCTCCCACCACCCAAGTTGACTGGTCTAAGGATGGGTACCTGACCCAAGCTAAGCCACCCATAGTCCTTCCCTTGGATTTTTTCTTTTTTTTAAGTTATAACTCAGGGTGACTTGCCTGGTGGCACAGTGGCTAAGAATCCACCTGCCAGTGCAGGGGACAAGGGTTTGATCCCTGGTCCGGGAAGATCCTACATGCCACGGAGCAACAAAGCTCCTGTGCCACAACTACTGAGCCTGCGCTCTAGAGCCCGGGAGCCACAACTACTGAAGCCCGCGTGCCTAGAGCCTGTGCTCTGCATGAAGAGAAGCCACCGCAATGAGAAGCCTGTGCATCGCAACGAAGAGTAGCGCCCCCGCTCTCTGCAACTAGAGAAAGCCTGCATGCAGCAACGAAGACCCAACGCAGCCAAAAATAAATAAATAAAACAAATAAATAAAAATAAAATAAAATAAACTATAACTCAGAAGAAGCTCTCTCCAGTGGATGAAGTTGCAAGAGGTAGTTTGGGGAGTTATTGGTTTCTGGCCACGTGAGGAAGCCCACCTGCAGTGAGCGAGAATGAAATCAGCACACACAGAAGCACAAAGACAAGAGACAGAGAGTGCCTGCAGCGTTCAAAGTTCTTGAGGTCCAGCTGTACCCAGCTCCCTGGGGTCTGACTGTTGTAACTTTTCTTTCTATTGGGTAAGATAGTCTAGTGTGCTTCCAATAAATAATTAATTGGAATCAGATGTTGATCACATGTGACCACATGAGTTCTAGCACACACTTAGAAGTATCCTATGCTTATTTTATATTAATAGTTAACACTGATTGAGTTGAGGGTTTATTTTATTCCAGACACTGGTCCAAGCACCTTACATATATGAATTCATTTAGTCCTCTCAGCAATAATATGAGTCCACCCAAATGCCTTCTCTCTATTGTTTTCCCCAAGGCTACTTTATTTTAAAATCATAAATAAATAAGAGATTCTACTACATGACCTTTTAATAGAGGCTCCAAAGAGCCAACTTTGGAGATGTACAATCTTCAACATTTTAGTTTCTCACCCGGTGATGCCAGTTCTAATTTGGAGCTTCAGCAAGACAGGTTTGCAGGTACAGGTGTCCTTCAATGCCTCAGAAAGGCCCATTTTTAATAATAGAGAAAGTGGTATTACAAATAAGCAGAACAGATAATTTCCCATGGATACACATTTTGGAATTTTAAATGGGATTCCCAAGGTTTGACAAGTATGAATACTTACATGGTCAGAACATGTAAATCAGGACAATCTTTGAAGTCCAAGAAGGATGCCACCAGCACCTATCAACAGAGACTTCTACAAGGCCAAATACCCCCTCACTGAGGCCTGAATTCCAATTGACAATGAGCCATTCCTTTATGTAAGGCATCCACATGACCTCTGTTGTCTTTTAAAATTAAATACTCTGTAGAGGTATGATTAGGTACCTAATCCCTTCCCTACCTCAAGGGTGTGAGGGGTAAGAAGGATGGAGAAAAAGGACAAATGGAGACAACTAGAGGGGTAAAAATTGGGGAAAGGCCTTCCAACCCCACCACTTGACTGAAACTTCTGTTAGTACCAGCATCCTACCTTCAGATCAAAGCTGTCCAACAGAAATGTAATGCACACCACACACTCAATTAACATTTTTCTAGTAGCCACATGAAAATGTTTTTCTACAACCAGGTGAAATTAATTTTAATAATGTATTTATTTAAATCAACATATCAAAAATATTATTTCAACATGTAGCAAATTAAAATTATTAATGAGCTATTTTATATTCATTTCTTTCATATAAGTCTTTGAAATCTAGTGTATATTACATGTACAACAAATATCAATTTGAATGCTAACTATTTAGAGTTCACAAATTTTTAATTGAAAAAGTAGTTTTATATATTAGTGTTCAAAATATACTTAAAATTTTCCAGTAACTGAATCAGATGTTTTAAAATTTAAATTTAAACTAATTAAAATTAGGGACTTCCCTGGCGGTCCAGTGGTTAAGATGCTGTGCTTGCACTGCAGGGGGCGCAGGTTCCATCCTTGGTCGGGGAACTAAGATCCCACATGCCATGGAGTGCGGCCAAAAAATAGAAAATAAATAAATAAAAATTTAAATAAACTAATTAGAAGTTCAGTACCTTGGTCACAGTAGCTACATTTCAAGTGCTCAGTCGCCACATGTGGCTAATGGCTACTGTATTCAACAACACAGATGGAGGACATTCTATGAGTGCAGAAATGTTATGGGACTGTGCAGCTCTAGACGTAGCCTTTGGTGTACAGTAAACTCCACTCACTACTTGGCTGGCAGTGTCAGGGAAGTGGGTTACATCTATAAGACACATTCCTTAACAGATTCCAGAAGCCTCGCCATGCCTCTCCACTGACTACCAGACTGATTTCTCCAGGTCCCCTCTCCCATGCTGCCCCAGCCTCCATCCACACCCAGCAGGATAGTAAAGAGCAAGGGCTCTGGAGTCAGAGATCCAGTTTTCATCTCAGTTCATCACTTACCAGTTGATGTCCAACAACTTAATTAACTTCTTTGAGTCTTAGTTTTCACATTAATTAATTGACGATATTTTAAAGGATTGTTGAGTAAGTGAGGTAATGTGCACAAGACATTTAACACAATGTCTGCCACATAGAAAACAATAAATGGTAGCTCTTAAACAAAAACCTCTGTATACGCTTTTGTATGTGTTTCCACAACTTCCCGCCACCCAGGAGTGGTTATTCCTGGGTATTCTTTTTTTTTAATATTTATTTATTATATTTTTATTTATTTTTGGCTGCGTTGGGTCTCTGTTGCTGCGCGCGGGCTTTCTCTAGCTGCGGCGAGCGGGGGCTACTCTTCGTTGTGGTGCGCGGGCTTCTCATTGCGGTGGCTTCTCTTGTTGCGGAGCACGGGCTCTAGGCGCGCGGGCTTCAGTAGTTGTGGCTCCCGGGCTCTAGACCGCAGGCTCAGTAGTTGGGGCGCATGGGCTTAGTTGCTCCATGGCATGTGGGATCTTCCCGGACCAGGGCTCGAACCCGTGTCCCCTGCATTGGCAGGCGGATTCTTAACCACTGCACCACCAGGGAAGCCCCCTGGGTATTCTTAAGTGGGGCAGGAGTTAATGGGGGTGGGGGAGAGAGGTGGGGAAGAGCCCTGGCATCTGGGCACTGACATGTGTCCCAACTCAGCCTTGTGGCTAATTTACGAACAGTTTTTACTGCTACTGTTTTATTCAGCTCTTCCTTCCCAGCTTATCAGTTCAGATGGCTTTTGCTCTGGAACTCCAAGGCCCACATGGCCCCCCTCATTCTGCTCTGAACTAGAACAAATGATTAACCACGCAAAACAGCCATCAACGCTCTTTCCAAGGACATCAATGACCTCTTTAAGCCCAAGCCCAGGGACACTTTCTCCTCAACCTCTCTGCAGTGTGTGACACTGTTGCTCCTCTCTCATCATCCTGGTTCTCCTCTAACATCCCTCAGACCATTCTTCCTCCTTTTTTTTTTTAATAAATTTTTATTTTATTTATTTATTTATTTTTGGCTGCATTGGGTCTTCGTTGCTGCACGCGGGCTTTCTCTAGTTGTGGCGAGCAGAGGCTACTCTTCGCTGTGGTGCGCAGGCTTCTCTTATTGCAGAGCACAGGCTCTAGAGCACAGGCTCAGTAGTTGTGGCACACGGGCTTAGTTGCTCCGCGGCATGTGGATCTTCCTGGACCAGGGATTGAACCCGTGTCCCCTGCATTGGCAGGCAGATTCTTAACCACTGTGCCACCAGGGAAGTCCCCTTCCTCCTTCTTCTGCAAAGGCATCCCTAGGCCTGAGCCTCCCCCAAGGCACGGTCTCATTTACATACTCCTAGGCCTCAGCACAGTGCCCCTAAACTGATGACTCCTAAACCTGTACCTCAAGCTCCCACTTCAGCTTTGGGCCCAACTTACTGCTCCCCACTGGCCTCTCCTCCTGCGTGACCTACCTCTGAATTCATCCTGTTCCCTTCAAACCAGGTTCCCAGCTTGCTCTGAGTTGGGTAAGGGAACACACACTGACCCCAAGATCCCAAGTGCCAACATACTGTGCCAGCACCTCATTTAATCTTCACAGTGGCTCTGTGAGGAAGGAACTGTGATCTGCATTTTATAGCTGAAGAAGCCATGAGGAAGAAACCAAAATCTAGGTCTGTCTGAATCCAGACTCCATGTTCTTTCTAACGCATAGGACCATCTCCCATAATTCATTCACTGGGTTGATGCTTTCAGCCAGGATGAATAATCTACCATCTACCCCTTAAAGGTTTGCAATTTTAGTGAGAGAAACAGAAGATACAGGTAAATATGGTGGTGTGGTAAGTGCTATGATAGGGCCCTATGGGAATGTACAGAAGGAGCACCTACCACAGCTTTTGGGGTTCAGGAGAAAGAACTGTTGGGCTAGAGATGGAGGTTTGAGGTTCATCAATGGTAACTTAAGCAATAGGAGTCTATGAATCCTCCAAAGGGATATAAAGTGAGAGGAAGAGCAGGCTGAAGAAGGAACTCTGAGGCATACCCACATTTAGGAGCTGAGGAGAAGAAGAAGTTACCTTAAGGGAGGCTGAGAAGAAGCCAGAAACATTGGCAATGGGAGGAAAACCAAACAGTGTGATCTTGCGGAAGAAAGGGAGGGAAGGAGTGGAGTTTACGATGCTGAAAGTGTAACCAGTTTCAGCAATAGGGAAATTATGGGTGCTCTTACTGAGAGCAGTCTCAGCTGAGTTTGGGTGGCAAAAGCCAGTCTGGAGTGGGTTGAAGAGAGATTGGATGGTAAGCAAATGAGGGTGGTGAGCATAGACAACTTTTTCAAGATGTCTAGTTGCAATAAGTTCACTGTGAAGATTAAATGAGGTGATGAAAATAAAGCAGCTAGCACAGTCCATGGCACATAAAAATAATTCAATAAATGTTGGCTGTTATTATTATATATTAAGGAATATATTTTAAGGAATAAGAGAGCCAGTAGTAGCTATAAGGAAATGCGAGTTAGGGAGAATTTTTTAAAGACCTCTCTCTTTACTGTATTGACAAAAGCTTCAAAAACCACATCAAAGAACTACATGAAGTTGGTTCTAAAAAGCAACAATTCTCCGAGCCACCCTCCCCAAGAGGCAACCACTTTGAACTACTTCTGTGTTGTGGTAACCTCCATATTGCTAATTAACCTCGTAATATGACTATTTCTTGATTCACCTTAGACATTATCTATTAACTTCCTGATATGTTGAATGAGAATTTAATTCTCTTATACCTCTGTCATCCAAAGTGGTTGTATCACCATTCTCAGTTTCTCTGCTGGCCACCTTCACAACCTACTTATGCTCTATTTTTCATTCCATTAATCATAGATAGCGTCTCTTGGCTCCCTACATTTAAGATGAGGATGTCAGTAGCCTACTCTTCCCTCCACCTCTCAAGGGGAAAGGTTTGTTTTGTTTCATTTTTTTAAATACAGAAGACTCTTGAGTAGGCTTGAGTGAAAGTGAGCAGTTGAAGATAGATGATAAAACAGTTGTTGGTGTGAGATGATGAGTCAGAGCCCAGTGTGGGACATCTCCTCCATAATGGCACCACCAATTTCCTAGCTCAAATCTTGAAATCTTCTAGAAAACATGGAACTCCTTTGCACACTGGGTCCAATCAGCCATAAAATTCCATAGATTCCACTTCTTCAGTTACCATCTTTTTATTATTTTCTCTCCTGCACATGACTTTAGTTCAGACTTTCATTATTTCTTTGTTTTTTTAATAAATTTATTTATTTTATTTTTGGCTGTGTTGGGTCTTCGTTGCTGCCCGCGGGCTTTCTCTAGTTGTGGCGGGCGGGGGCTACTCTTTGTTGCAGTGTGTGGGCTTCTCATTATGGTGGCTTCTTTTGTTGTGGAGCACAGGCTCTAGGCATGCAGGCTTCAGTAGCTATGGCACGCAGGCTCAGTAGTTGTGGCTCGCGGGCTCTAGAGCGCAGGCTCAGTAGTTGTGATTGCAGGGGCTTAGCTGCTCCGCAGCATGTGGGATCTTCCCAGACCAGGGCTCGAACCTATGTCCCCTGCATTGGCAGGCAGATTCTTAACCACTGTGCCACCAGGGAAGCCCCGGGCTTTCTTTATCTCTGACTTAGACAATAGACTTCTAACTGATCTCTCTTCCTCCTTACTTTTCCCTTGCAAGTCTATTTTACACTGATGCCGATTAATCTTAAAGCAGAGCTCTCATCATCTTACTCCCGTGTTTAGAATCCATAGTCTGACTTTCAAGGTCTTCCACAATGTGATCCCAGCCCAGCATGAGTTAAGGGAATGTTCAATCAGGAAGGAGAGGGGTGGAGGTCAGAGGCAAATGGAACACGTTCCCCAGGTAAAGCATAGTTTCTCAGGCCCCCCTATTCAACAGGAGCTTCAGGGCCCTTCTGGAAGAGGTAAAGGCTGGTTAACCACCCCAGATGTGTCTTTTGCAAAGTCCAATAAGCATAACCATGTGCTCTGGTTCAGAGCTTCTCTTAATATTTCCTTTGGAAATTCACAAAAGAAGAAATACAAACAGCCAATAAACATTTAAAAGTTCAACATCACTAGTTAGAATGTCAGCCATGAGAAAAGGTGTGTACCATTTTTTTTTAAAGAGCTTATCCATTATTATCTAATAGCTGGACAGTTTAGCTGGCATCTGCTTTCCCCTCCTCTCTGGTCTGAATCCTTTGGGGAACTAGATAGGCCTGGCATGGGGCACTAACTGCAGAGAGCATGTGAGGCATGTACCTCTGTGTCACGGAAGCTGCGACACTGAGCCAGATTATTTTTAGAGGTGACCTTCTAGGTTCCAAGGAAAAGTAAACAGACATGCACATGATTTCCTCTGAGAGACTTGTGGTAAACAAATTGGCATGCACACACTCACTATTATCCCATGTTCTGACTCCAGGGCTCTTAAAGAGCAATTTCAGGTGAAAAGCTTTACTGAAAGCTGAAACTAACCAGGATGAAGAGAGGGGTAAACTGAGTGAAAGTTCACAGCTTCTAGCTACTGGGTCAGAGAACTGCAGGTGAAACGACTTATCTATTCCAAATTCTTGGAAGACGTTGTTTTAAATGAAGTTTCAACAATTCCTCATGAAAGTATTGCTAAAACTTATTATTTAATGTCTCACCTCTTATTTTGTATTATTCCATTTGTTTTACCTTTGTTGTTTTTCCTATGTAATGTGTTTATTATTTTTAAGTGAACATTATAGAAAATGCAGAAAGAAAAAATCCCCATAATCCTGCTCCTTATTGTTTGTTATGTATCCTTCAGGTATTTTAATGCATATACTTATATCTATATATCAGCAAAAGAAAAACATACTGTCATAAATTTCTTTGTCATCTCATACTGGATCTAGGGCATCTTTTCACATCGGTATGTATAGGTCTGCCTCATTCTATTGATGGACATTTAGGTCATTTCCAGTGTTTTACTATTACAAACAATGCATAAGCAAGCATCTTTGAACAGATATCTTGAGCACTTGCATGAAAATTTCTGTTGGACAGCTTCTGGGAAGAATTTCTGAATCAAAACATTTACATATTTTTTTATTAGTTTCTGCTTTATAACAAAGTGAATCAGTCATACATATACATCTGTTCCCACATCCCTTCCCTCCTGCGTCTCCCTCCCTCCCACCCTCCCCATCCCACCCCTCCAGGCAGTCACAAAGCACCGAGCCGATCTCCCTGTGCTATGCGGCTGCTTCCCACTATCTATCTACCTTACGTTTGGTACTGTATATATGCCGCGGAGCGGCTGGGCCCGTGAGCCATGGCCGCTGAGCCCGCGCATCCAGAGCCTGTGCTCCGCAACGGGAGAGGCCCGCGTACCGCAAAAAATAAATAAATAAAAATAACCCCCATTTCTAAATAATACATATTCTTAAAGGTTTTTTTGTTTGTTTGTTTGTCTTGGCCGCACCACACTGCTTGTGGGATCTTAGTTCCCCAACCAGGAATCAAACCCGGCCCTCGGCAGTGAAAGCACGGAGTCCTAACGACTGGACCACCAGGGGATTCCCTAAAGTTTTAATTTGGTTATTGCCAAGCTGCTCTCCACCTGTTTCCTGGAAACATGCAAATAAATTAATTTCTCATGACGACTTAGCAGCAATGCCTGGCACATAGTAGCTGTTAGTTAATTGATGGTTAGATTAAAGCTTCATAAATATTACTTATTGTTCTGACTGTGACACTACTGAAGTGCACTGCCCTGCCTGCCTCACTCTTAATTATCCCAGACAACTGAGGTATTTAAGTGTGATAAAGTAGTAAATACAATACACATTAGTAGTAAATACAATAAAAAATAATAGTATTAATACATACCACAATACATAGCACTTCTGATTGTATCCTCTGTGACAAGATATTGTTGTCATCTGAAATCATAAAATTCTAGAGTAGACAGGAACCTAGACATCAAATAGTTTCTTTTTTTATATGAAGAAGTGAAAGCCCAGAAAGATAATGATTGTCCAAAGGTTTGAGAATTAATAGATCCTACTGAAAACACCTCTTATTTCTTACTTTCCTTTCTTGACTTGAATGCACAGATCTATTGTCATTTTATTTCACTTGACTATGTCATACAAACAAGGCACATTATTGACTGAGATATGTGTCCTCAAGTCTTCTTGTGTGTGTGTGTGTGCATATGCACTTCCTAAGCTTTAGCAGCTTAGGAACATGTTGCCGTGTTCTGGATAGATGAGACTGTTATCTATATATAAATAAGTGTATATGCAGTTGACCTTTGAACAACACAGAAGTTAGGGGCATCAACTCTCCTTGCAGTCAAAAATCTGAGTATAACTTTACAGTCTGCCCTTGGTACCTGTGGTTCTGCATCTTCAGGTGCAACCAACCTCAGATTGTGTAGTACTGTAGTAGTATTTATTGAATATAATCAACGTATAAGTGGACATGCACAGTTCAAACCCCTGTCAAGGGTCAACCGTATATGAAATATTGCTAAGAGTAAAATCCTGGAAGGTATTCAGAACCATTTAGATTTAAAAATTTTCCCAATTCTAAGGAAACAAATAGTCAAAGCATTTGTCTTCATGTGCTATCAACATTTGGCCAAGGTCTATTTAAAGGACAGTGAAATAAGAATCCTTTCTCCTTCCCTTTGCCAATATATAATGCCAACTTTGGTCTGATCATCAGTAATGTCAGGAATAGTTTCTGTGGCAGTCAGAATAATGGCTGCCCAAAGATGTCCACATCATAATTCCTGAAATCTGTGAATATGTGCCCTTACATGACAAAAGGGACTTTGCAGATATGATTAAATTAAGGATCTTGAGATGGGGAGATTAGCCTGGGTCATCCAGGTGGACCCAATGTAATTACAAGCCTCCTTAAAAGTAAAAGAGGGAGGCAGGAGAGTCAGAGAAGGAGATACGATGACAAGAGCAGAGGTCAGAGTGATACGATTGTTTGAGGAAGAGACCAGGAGCCAAGGAATGCAGGCAGCCTCTAGAAGCTGGAAAAGGCAAGGAAGCAGATTCTGCCTAAGAGTCTCCAGAAAGGAATGCAGCCCACTGCCAACACTTTGATCCTGGTCCAGGAGATCATTTTAGATTTCTCTCCAGAACTGTAAGATGGCAAATTTGTGTTATTTTAAGTCACTAAGTTCATGGTAATTTGTTATAACATCAACAGGAAGCTAACACAGTGTCTAACTATAAGCCAGTGTAAGTTTGAGTTAAGCCAGTGTAAGTTTGAGTTTTGATTGAAGGACAATTGTTCTTTTGCATTTGAATCAAATATTTAAAGAATGTGAAAATGTTTAAAAGAAAAAAAGCTGAAAAAAGTAACCATATAATAATAGTAATAGTTAACATCAATTGAGCACTTACTATATACAAGACATTGGATTTACAAAATTTCATGGAAGGCTTACAATGAAAGGAAGATGTAGGACCATGACAATAATCCGTTTATTAGATAAGAAAGCAAATATAAAGAAGGTGAAGAATTTAACTTTAATAAGCAAAGAGATTAGCTGAACTATCCTGTGGTAAGGTGCAGAATTCCATCCTCTCAAACCAAGCAGGGAAAATTTGAAGGTAGTTACTATAAAAATTAGGCAAAGGTAAAGCTTGTAAGATTGCTAAGGGATAGGTGATGCCTTAGGTTGTGAAAATAAATCCCACCTGAAATGCTTTGAGTTCCTACTACATGGCAGGCAGCTCCCAGATATTACAATGGGCTCAACTTGTTAACTGGCAGACCAGGTGGAATCCCCAGAAGGTGCATCCTTTCCTCCCCCACCCTCCCTACCCCCATCTGGAACCTTTGACCCATAATCCTGAATTCATAACCCCAATCTTGTCTTTGACTGACAACCCTGAATACATGACATCAGATTAACAGTCCCAAAATAAATCTGTTCCCCTCCATTGGAATGTCATTGGATAATGACTGCAATCCCAAATAATATACACGATGATATAGTTCTAATGACATCTTGTATTTACAAGATGTAGTAACAAATTTTTAACTCACTGTGCTGTTTGTGTATGTGTTCTTTGTATTTAAGATATTTGAAATGTTTTAGAGAATCTCACAGGTTGGATAAAGATCTGACATTTTAAACTGACTTTTCATTGAAATACTTAGGATTTGACCAATTAGGGATATAGTGAATATTTAAACGCTTTAGTGACCTATAGGTTTGATTTTTATGCTGCATAGATGCCTAAGAGAATCTGATTTACTAGATTTACAATAACACATTTGTTAAGTGCTTATTACTTACCAGGACTGTTTTAAGTGCATTGCATGGACTAACTCAGGTAAACATCATAACAACTCTATATGATTTTGGTATTATTGCTACTCCCACTTTCAGAGGGTAAAACAGAGGCACAAAGAGTTATGTGACTGAACCAAGATCAGGCAGCCGGTTAGTAGCAGAGCAGTTCCAGCCCAGATGACACCAGACTGCCAAAGCCAGCACACTAACCACTCTCCTATACCACCTCCATGTTCTAGAGATGCCATTTCTATAGAATACAGTGTCGGTTGTGAATACATAACCTGGAGGAATATACACCAGTACAACAACACTGGCCTTTCCTGGAATGGGAATTATGGAGGACTGTTATTTCTGTAACATTTGAGATTTGAGTAAAAGGAGTTCTCTACCCCTTCACCCCACTTTCCAACTAATTTCTTTATTGACAATTTAAAATTAAGAGAATTCTGCACCTCTTTATATTTCACTTCTCTGCATTGTCAATCAGCATTTTGTAGTCATTTATTAATATCTACCTCATGAGCTTTTTTTTTTTTTTTAAACACTCCTGCTTATGCTCAGATGGGTATCATTACTGGGTGAAACATTTTATGCCCTCATCCCTGTATGTCCCATAGAATGTCACTTCTTCAATTATGCTACTTTTGTATCTAGTATATGCTTTTATTAAGTGTATAACACTGAATTATAGTTTTTCTATTCAGCCATCTTCCCTATTAGAGTATCTGTGTTATATATAACTTTCCCCAGGGTCCAGCACAGAATCTGGTTGGTTAAACCACACATATTTTTCAGTTATGGAATCTGAAGTACGCTTTGCATAGGCAATCGTTATAGTTTTTCCTTTTCGTAAAAGGCTTACTTTCTTTTGGTCTTTGAACTCTTTGGTCTAGCATTGGGGTAAGTGACACAATGCAGACTTAAGTAGAACTGGGACTTCCCTGGTGGCGCAGTGGTTGAGAATCCACCTGCCAGTACAGGGGACACGGGCTTGATCCCTGGTCAGGGAAGATCCCACATGCCATGGAGCAACTAAGCCCATGCGCCACAACTACTGAGCCTGCGCTCTAGAGCCCACGTGCCACAACTACGGAGCCCTCGTGCTGCAACTACTGAAGCCTGCGCACCTAGAGCCCGTGCTCCACAAGAGAAGCCATTGCAATGAGAAGCCCGCGAGCAGCAACGAAGCCCCAATGCAGCCAAAAAAAAAAGACTTAAGTAGAACTAAAAGTGGAGGAATTCAGTTAAGAAGTTATCACAAAACTAGAAAAAAGTTTCTGAAAACACGAATCATTTACAAGGAGGAGCTGAGAGTGGAGCTATGTAACATATTAACAACTGGGAGAGAGGGAGAATCTTCTCTTTGCTTCCCGAGGTGCTCCGTGTTCGGTTGCTCTCAGGCTGGCTAGGCCGCCACATCTGGTATGTATTTCTAAGGGTCAGGTTTTCAACTTAAAAGAGAGAAGAAAAAGCAGTTAACCCCTTAATCAATAGAATAGTTTTAGATAGTTGTGGGCCAGAAATACTTCAGTTACTTATCATGACCCCAGTACATTTGCATTTTATCCTGGATTGCATCTGTGGTGGGAATCTCGGGGGCGCCGGTAATGTTTTGGATGATGCAGCCCTCCAGACCATCTAACTCCCACAATAGTGCCCCTGTGCCCTCCAGCCTGGGGTGAGGGTGGTGACTCTGGAGCTGGCCCCGGCCACTTCCTCCCCTCCAAGTCTGCGGCCAGGGCGGGAAAGTGAAAATGAAAACAGAATCTTCTCTGATTGCCCCCTCGTCGGCTGGCGACCCGCGCTGGTCACGTAGACTGTGTGAGAGGATGGGAAAGCCGCGAGATCACGGGCTGGCGACCCCCTGAAGAGTTCGCCTTCTCCTCTGGGGAAAGGGCGGGGGATCTCCTTTCCCACCGAGTGCGGACTAGTGCAGCCCGACCGCCCACTTTGGGGAGGCTCTAGCTGCCCCGCCCCGCCTCGCTTGTGCTCGCCCCATGAGTCTCCGCCCCCACGAGGCCCCGCCTTCCGCCTTGGTCCCTAAGGCCACGCCCACTGGGGCCCCAAGCCCCTGAGGCTCCGCTAGGCCTGGCCAGCCTCGAAGAGGGAGTTTCCTTTTCCTCTCCTGCTCCACCTCCTCCCCTTTCTGGTCTCTCCGCCTTCTCCGCGCTGCCTTGGGTCGCCTGATGCAGAAGTTCTGGTAGAGACTGGGCCAAGGCGAAGCCAGGGTGCTTTCTTATTAGGGCCTTGGCCAGGCCTGGGGATCCGGCGGCGACGGCCGACAACCTTGGGGTTGAGTCTCCTTCCAGGCGCATCTCTGCAGTGAGAACCTTTTGGGGAGGGTAGATCCTGAAGATCCGTTTGGGAATTTCTTTCTCCTGGCTCACCAGCCCCACGTCCCCCAAGTGTAAGTGATAGGACGGGGAGTAGGTAGACTGTTGAAAGGTAAAGAATGCAGCCGAGTTACGAAGTGCCTGGCCAAAGTAAAATCAGGGAGCAAGGACATGAGAGCAGTAAAATTTGGGGCGGCCAATTCATTGTCAGTTAAAAAAAAATACAAATGGCTAGAATCACCATCAAAGTATCACTAATTTCAAACTGCCTTCTAATTAATTATAGTTCACAGGATGCCTGTTAATTACAGGAGACACCTGACCTAATGTTTGCAAACGAAGTGCAGATGACAATATTTAGAGAAATGCAGGCATGAAGCAGGAAAATGGGGTGTTAGTGTTTTCAGAGTTCCCATCAGGTATCTGAAAGATCCAACGAATATATATCAACGACATAATCAAGAATGACTTAGTCACTGCCTTCTGTAGTTCTCTGATAGCAGATTGTAGTCAGGGCAAGTTATTCATTGGCTGGTGTGAACCCTTGTGATTAAAATGAAGTCAGATGGTTTAGCACACACAGTTGTTTGCCTATGTCTCTGAAGAACGTTGCTTTCACACTTGTAAGGAGTTTAAAGGAAAAAAACAAAACAGTTACCTGCTTCAAGTGCTTAGCATTGTACTCAAAACAGTTATAGACGCCATCCTTTAGCTTCTGTGAATTTTTGCCTAAGGAAATGTGTAGTTGTGAGACTTAACTTCATGACTACCTATTCCTAGTGAAACTTTGTCCTTTAGAAATTACTTAGCAGTGGTTGGTTGCAGAGTGAAAGGTACACACAATTGTATATGCCTGTCAATGCTGACAAGGACATACTGAAAATTCTAAGAGTTGTCAAACGAGATATAAGTTCAGGCTGTTTCTCCAGTGTTCTTTCTGCCTCTGACAAAGAATAAGTGAATATGGTTAACAGTAAGAAATGAGGAAGAAATGAGTTTATAGATTTCAATTTGAAAGACCCCAGATAGAAATTTAGAAATATGAAGGTTTTTAAAAATCCTACCTAGTAGTTAAAGATGAATTGAGAACAGGCTGTATGCTGGACACTTGCTGTTCTTTATTTCACAGAACATTCACAACTCTGAGATCACCACTATCCGCATTTCACAGAGAGAAGAATCTAGGCTTTGAGAAGTTAAGGTAACCTGCCCACGGTCACATGGCTAGTAAGTGACGAGTTTAAGATTGAACTCAGGTCACCCATCTCTCCAAGTTAAAAACCATGCAGAATGCATGTGTATACATTTATCTAAGTGCATCAAGATGTACAGTTTAAATGGGTGAATTTTATCTAAATCATACCCCAGTAAAGTTAATTTTTAAAAATCATGCAGGATGAATGTGATGTTTTTATGATAAAACTCATCCAAGAAAGAACACTATGATGATTTCACACCTGACAGTTTCTGAGGAAAAAGAGATGGAGATGACACATGTATGTTATTAGCATACACACTGAAAGACTGGTGACACCACAGACTAGAATTGTTCATTCAGGTGACCTTCCCAAACTTAAGATACAGACATATAGAAATATCAACCAGGATGCTACCATGTGTAAGAGGCATGCAAGTCTCTTGTGGAAATCAACCAAGCAAATGCAAAATTGGAAAAGACATTTGAAGTATGTGATATCAAAATTGTCTAACAAAAATATGTCCCAAGTACTGGGCATTAAAAAGTTAGATACTTTTGCTGTGGTATGCATTAAAGTCACATTTTCTGTGTGTAAGATAGTATGTACTATATTAAGCATTGCGATTATAAGCTGTACAGCAGAATTTACACGTTATTTTCAATTAAAATTTGTTTGAACAGTCTGTCAAAACATGCCAAGGCGCCAGTTGTTAGTGCTTTTGTGTTTGAAGGCTGTGTTTGGCTGTTTAAAGAGAATATATTGACTCCTTTTTCATTTTAGGATGTTCCATTTTGAAGTTTCACCAGTTTCAGAAACATTTTAAACTTAAAGCTTTAATTAAAATGTATCAAATTTTTAAAATAAATTTATTTATTTATTTTTGGCTGTGTTGGGTCTTCGTTGTGGTACACGGGCTTCTCATTGTGGTGGCTCCTCTTGTTGTGGAGCACGGGCTCTAGGTGTGCAGGCTTCAGTAATTGTGGCATGCAGGCTCAGCAGTTGTGGCTTGGGGGCTCTAGAGCGCAGGCTCAGTAGTTGTGGCGCACAGGCTTAGTTGCTCCGCGGCATGTGGGATCTTCCTGGACCAGGGATCGAACCCATTTCCCCTGCATTGGCAGGCAGATTCTTAGCCACTGTGCTACCAGGGAAGTCCCTCAAATATTTTGTGAACTGGGTATTCTGAATAATCACAGTTGCCCATACATATGTAGAAACAGGACACAGAATAGCTCAGTACTTTTTACAAGCACCCAAACTGGCTTTCTTAGGATGCTTAAACTGATAGTTGCCATCCCCACCTGAAACAGATAGATCTGTATTGGTCAGTTTAACGGCCCCAATAATGACAAATTCCACAAGACCTCGGAATAAGATTTGATCAATGAGATTTCACTCTTAGGAATTCTGCACAACCTTAAATTCTCCCAGAGAATATATTCTTCAGTGACAATCATGAAGACAGTGACATGTCTTGAGTGAAAAAGAAAACAACTGTGACAGAAAGCATGAGTCTTTTTGTCACAAATGAGGCAATTTTATCAGGATGCATACTTAGCACCCCTCTTGAAGTCCAAGAGGAAACTCTAACCCAGCGCTCCCCATCAGGAGAGTCCTTTGCAAGTCTGAGCATAACAACAGAAAATCACTACTCTTGGTAATTCAGTATAACCAGGGTGGTGGGGAATAGCACAGAGCCTGAGACGAGATCTCTGAACACCTATCCTTCCTCTCTTTACTATTTTACTTCTTTAACATTTGTTTAGTATTAGTGCAGCTTGCTTGGCAATGAAAGCTATGTCTTCTCTGACATGCATAAGCCTATAGTTGATGGACTACTAAAAATGTTTCCACTCCAACTAACTTCTAGTGTGGTTTTTCATAATTTTTTCACCAAATTTATGATTCATTCCAGAAATGTACAGTTTACTAGAAACCATTCTGAACAGGTGGAAGCAGTTTTATTTTGAATACCGTGGATGTGTTATCCATAATAAATCCATAATAAATGCACATTTTTTCCTGTTTATAGCATATCACCTCTAGTCCTATCTGCATAATAAAAATTGAGGTACAATTTCAAAACTATACTTCAAATTCTTAAGATATATTTTGGTGAGATATATTAACAACCTTTAAAAAGTATATGACCTTTGATCCAATAATTGCCCTCTAGAAATCTATCCAAAGAAAACAGAAATTCAAGCAAAGATTTTTATACAAAAGATGTTCACTGCAGTGTCATTTATAATGACAAACATTGGAAAATCTAAATCAACCTTAGTAAAATCATTTAATGAATTGATGTATCAATGTATGGTTATTTTAAAATATAGTCATTTAAAATTTAAGGGAGATTGGTTCAAGATGGCGGAGTAGAAGGATGTGTGCTCACTCCCTCTTGCAAGAGCACTGGAATCACAACTAACTGCTGAACAGTCATCGACAGGAAGACACTGAAACTCACCAAAAAAGATACCCCACATCCAAAGACAGAGGAGAAGCAGCAATGAGACAGTAGGAGGGGTGCAACTACAATAAAATCAAATCCCATAACTGCTGGGTGGGTGACTCACAAACTGGAGAACAATTATACCACATAGGTCCACCCACTGGAGTGAAGGTTCTGAGGCCCAAGTCAGGCTTCCCAACCTGGGGGTCCGGCAATGGAAGGAGGAATTCCCAGAGAATCAGACTTTGAAGGCTAGTGGGATTTGATTACAGGACTTTGACGGGACTGGGGGAAACAGAGACTCCACTCTTGAAGGGCACACACAAAGTAGTGTGCGCATCAGGACCCGGGGGGAAGGAGCAGTGACCTGCATAGGAGACTGAACCAGACCTACCTGCTAGTGTTGGACGGTCTCCTGCTGAGGCGGGGGGTGGCTGTGGCTCACCACGGGGACAAGGACACTGGGAGCAAAGTTCTGGGACATACTACTTGGCGTGAACCCTCCCGGAGTCCGCCATTAGCCCCACCAAGGAGCCTGTGGGCTCTGGTGCTGGGTCGCCTCAGACCAAACAACCAACAGGGAGGGAACTCAGCCCCACCCATCAACAGACAAGCAGATTAAAGTTTTACTGAGCTCTGCCCACCAGAGGAACACCCAGCTCTACCCACCACCAGTCCCTCCCATCAGGAAGCTTGCACAAGCCTCTTAGATAGCCTCATCCACCAGAGGGCAGACAGCAGAAGCAAGAAGACTTACAATACTGCAGCCTGTGGAACGAAAACCACATTCACAGAAAGATAGACAAAATGAAAAGGCAGAGGACTATGTACCAGATGAAGGAACAAGATAAAACCCCAGAAAAACAACTAAATGAAGTGGAGATAGGCAGCTTTCCAGAACACGAATTCAGAATGATAGTGAAGATGATCCAGGACCTCAGAAAAAGAATGGAGGCAAAGATCGAGAAGATGCAAGAAATGTTTAACAAAGACCTAAAAGAATTAAAGAAAAAACACCTAGAAGAATTAAAGAACAAACAAACAGAGATGAACAATACAATAACTGAAATGGAAAATACACTAGAAGGAATCAATAGCAGAATAACTGAGGCAGAAGAATGGATAAGTGACCTGGAAGAAAGAATAGTGGAATTCACTGCCACGGAACAGAATAAAGAAAAAAAGAATGAAGAGAAATGAAGACAGCCTAAGAGACCTCTGAGACAACATTAAACGCAACAACATTCACATTATAGGGGTTCCAGAAGGAGAAGAGAGAGAGAAAAGACCTGAGAAATATTTGAAGGGATTATAGTTGAAAACTTCCCTAAATTGGGAATGGAAATGGCCACCCAAGTCCAGGAAGCACAGAGAGTCCCAGGCAGAATAAACCAAAGGAGAAGCATGCTGAGACTCATCGTAATTAAAATGACAAAAATTAAAGACAAAGAAAAATTATTAAAAGCAATAAGGGAAAAATGACAAATAACGTACAAGGGAACTGCCATAAGGTTAACAGCTGATTTCTCAGCAGAAACTCTACAAGCCAGCAGGGAATGGCATGATATATTTAAAGTGATGAAAGGGAAGAACCTACAACCAAGATTACCCAGCAAGGATCTTATTCAGATTTGACAGAGAAATCAAAAGCTTTACAGATAAGCAAAAGCTAAGAAAATTCAACACCACCAAACCAGCTCTACAGCAAATGCTAAAGGAACTTCTCTAAGTGGGAAACACAAGAGAAGAAAAGGACCTACAAAAACAAACCCAAAACAATTAAGAAAATGGTAATAGGAACATACATATTGATAATTACTTTAAACGTGAATGGATTAAATGCTCCAACCAAAAGACACAGGCTTGATGAATGGATACAAAAACAAGACCCATATATATGCTGTCTACAAAAGACCCCCTTCAGACCTAGGGACACATACAGACTGAAAGTGAGGGGATGGAAAAAGATATTCCATGCAAATGGAAATCAAAAGAAAGCTGGAGTACTAGTACTCATATCAGATAAAACAGACTTTAAAATAAAGAATGTTACAAGAGACAAGGAAGGACACTACATAACGATCAAGGGATCAATCCTAGAAGAAGATACAACAATTATAAATATATATGCACCCAGCATAGAAGCACCTCAATACATAAGGCAAATGCTAACAGCTATAAAAGAGGAAATTAACAGTAACACAATAACAGTGGGGGACTTTAACACCTCACTTACACCAATGGACAGATCATCCAAACAGAAAATTACTAAGGAAACACAAGCTTTAAATGACACAATAGACCAGATAGATTTAATTGATATTTACAGGACGTTCCATCCAAAAACAGCAGATTACACTTTCTTCTGAAGTGTACATGGAAGATTCTCCAGAATAGATCACATCTTGGGTCACAAATCAAGACTTGGTAAATTTAAGAAAATTGAAATCATAACAAGCATCTTTTCCGACCACAACGCTATGAGATTAGAAATACATTGCAGGGAAAAAAACACATAAAAAACACAAACACATGGAAGCTACACAATACATTATTAAGTAACCAAGAAATCAAACAGGAAATCAAAAAATACCTAGAGACAAATGACAATGAAAACACGATGACCCAAATCCTATCGGATGCAGCAAGATCAGTTCTAAGAGGGAAGTTTATAGCAATACAATCCTACCTCAAGAAACAAGAAAAATCTCAAATAAACTATCTAACCTTACACCTAAAGGGACTAGAGAAAGAAGAACAAACAAAACCCAAAGTCAGTAGAAGGAAAGAAATCATAAAGAGCAGAGCAGAAATAAATGAAATAGAAACAAAGAAAACAATAGCAAAGATCAATAAAACTAAAACCTGGTTCTTTTGAGAAGATAAACGAAATTGATAAACGTTTAGCTAGACTCATCAAGAAAAAGAGGGAGTGGACTCAAATCAATAAAATTAGAAATGAAAAAGGAGAAGTTACAGCAGACACCGCAGAAATACAAAGCATCATAAGAGACTACTACAAGCAACTCTATGCCAATAAAATGGACAACCTGGAAGAAATGGACAAATTCTTAGAAAGGTATAACCTTCCAAGACTGAACCAGGAAGAAATAGAAAATATGAACAGACCAATCACAAGTAATGAAATTGAAACTGTGATTAAAAATCTTGCAGCAAACAGAAGTCCAGGACCAGATGGCTTCACACGTGAATTCTATCAAACATTTAGAGAAGAGCTAACACCTATCCTTCTCAAACCCTTCCAAATAATTGCAGAGGAAGAAACATTCCCAGACTCATTCTATGAGGCCACCATCACCCTGATACCAAAACCAGACAAAGATACTACAAAAAAAGAAAATTACAGACCAATATCACTGATGAATATAGATGCAAAAATCCTCAACAAAATACTAGCAAACAGAATCCAACAACACATTAAAAAGATCATACACCATGATCAAGTGGTATTTATCCCAGGGATGCAAGGATTCTTCAATATATGCAAATCAGTCAATGTGATACACCATATTAACAAATTGAAGAATAAAAACCATATGACCATCTCAATAGATGCAAAAACAGCTTTTGACAAAATTCAACACCCATTTATGATAAAAACTCTCCAGAAAGTGGGCATAGAGGGAACCTACCTCAACATAATAAAGGCCATATATGACAAATCCGCAGCAAACATCATTCTCAACAGTGAAAACCTGAAAGCATTTCCTCTAAGATAAGGAACAAGACAAGGATATCCACTCTCGCCACTCTTATTCAACATAGTTTTGGAAGTCCTAGCCACAGCAATCAGAGAAGAAAAAGAAATAAAATGAATCCAAATTGGAAAAGAAGAAGTAAAACTGTCACTGTTTGCAGATGACATGATACTACACATAGAGAATCCTAAAGATGCTACCAGAAAACTACTAGAGCTAATCAGTGAATTTGGTAAAGTTGCAGGATACAAAATTAATGCATGGAAATCTCTTGCATTCCTATACACTAATGATGAAAAATCTGAAAGAGAAATTAAGGAAACACTCCCATTTACTATTGCAACAAAAAGAATAGAATACCTAGGAATAAACCTACCTAGGGAGACAAAAGACCTGTATGCAGAAAACTATAAGACACTGATGAAAGAAATTAAAGATGATACAAACAGATGGAGAGATATACCATGTTCTTGGATTGGAAGAATCAATATTGTGAAAATGACTATACTACCCAAAGCAATCTACAGATTCAACACAATCCCTATCAAATTACCAGTGGCATTTTTTACAGAACTAGAACAAAATTCTTAAAATTTGTATGGAGACACAAAAGACCCCGAATAGCCAAAGCAGTCTTGAGGGAGAAAAACGGAGCTGGAGGCATCAGACTCCCTGATTTCAGACTATACTACAAAGCTACAGTAATGAAGACAATATGGTACTGATAGAAAAACAGAAATTAGATCAATGGAACAGAACAGAAAGCCCAGAGATAAACCCACGCACCTATGGTCAACTAATCTATGACAGAGGAGGCAAAGATATACAATGGAGAAAAGACAGTCTCTTCAATAAGTGGTGCTGGGAAAACTGGACAGCTACATGTAAAAGAATGAAATTAGAACACTCCCTAACACCATACACAAAAATAAACTCATAATGGATTAAAGACCTAAATGTAAGACTGGACACTGTAAAACTCTTAGAGGAAAACATAGGAAGAACACTCTTTGACATAAATCACAGCAAGATCTTTTTTGACCCACCTCCTAGAGTAATGGAAATAAAAACAAAAATAAACAAATGGGACCTAATGAAACTTAAAAACTTTTGCACAGCAAAGGAAACTATAAACAAGATGAAAAGACAACCCTCAGAATGGGAGAAAATATTTGCAAATGAATCAATGGACAAAGGGTTAATCTCCAAAATATATAAACAGCTCATGAAGCTTAATATTAAAAAAACAAACAACCCAATCCAAAAATGGGCAGAAGACCTAAATAGACATTTCTCCAGAGAAGACATACAGATGGCCAAGAGGCACATGCAAAGCTGCTCAACATTACTAATTATTAGAGAAATGCAAATCAAAACTACAATGAGGTATCACCTCACCAGTTAGAATGGGCATCATCTGAAAATCTACAAACAACAAATGCTGGAGAGGGTGTGGAGAAAAGGGAACCCTCTTGCACTGTTGGTGGGAATTTAAATTGATACAGCCACTTTGGAGAACAGTATGGAGGTTCCTTAAAAAACTAAAAATAGAATTACCATACGATCAAGCAATCCCACTACTGGGCATATACCCAGAGAAAACCATAATTCAAAAAGACACATGTACCCCAACGTTCATTGCAGCACTATTTACAATAACCAGGTCATGGAAGCAACCTAAGATGCCCATCGACAGATGAATGGATAAAGATGTGGTACATATATACAATGGAACATTACTCAGCCGTAAAAAGGAATGAAATTGGGTCATTTGTTCAGATGTGGATGGACCTAGAGACTGTCATACAGAGTAAAGTAAGTCAGAAAGAGAAAAACAAATATATATTAATGCATATATGTGGAATCTAGAAAAATGGTATAGATGAACCGGTTTGCAAGGCAGAAATAGAGACATAGATGTAGAGAACAAACATATGGACACCAAGTGGGGAAAGTGTGGGTGGGGTGGTGTGGTGGTGGGATGAGCTGGGAGATTGGGATTGACATATGTACAGTAATATGTATAAAATAGATAACTAATAAGAACCTGCTGTATAAAAATAATAAAAATTTTTAAATGGAATAAAAAATAAAATTTATGGAAATTTTAGGGACTTCCCCAGTGGTGCAGTGGTTCAGAATCTGCCTGCTAAGGCAGGGGACATGGGTTTGAGCCCTGTTCTGGGTAGATCCCACATGCTGAGCAGCAACTAAGCTCTTGTCCCACAACTACTGAGCCTGCGCTCTAGAGCCCATGAGCCACAACTACTGAGCCTGCGTGCCACAACTACTGAAGCCCACACGCCTAGAGCCTGTGCTCTGCAACAAGAGAAGTCACTGCAAAGAGAAGCCTGCACACCGCAACGAAGAGTAGCCCCTGCTCTCTGCAACCAGCGAAAGCCTGAACACGGCAATGAAGACCCAATGCAGCCAAAAATAAACAAATAAATATGTAAAAAAATAAAATAAAATTTATGGAAATTTTAAACTGTGCTTCATTTTCATTTGATCATATAGAGTATCATCCCATCTTAGTAAAAATACATGTATATGCATAGAAAAAAGACTAGGAGCAATTACGTAAAAATGTTAACTGTGGTTATAGCTGAATAGTAGAATTATGGGCCATTTAAATTTTCTTTACACCTTTAATTTTTTTCATATTCTCTATAATGAACATAATTTTTTTATTGTCAGGAAAATAAATGCTATTTAAAAAAATTCTTAGAGGGCTTAGTAAGCACTTGACTTCTCAGTTCATAACTAGTAGAATGAAATATTAGTGCTTATGCATAGGAAATAGCCCAGAATAACCCCAAACAATGACTACGTTAGAAATCAACCAGTTTCACTCTGCCTCCTCCTTTCTTTCATTCTTATCGTGAACTAGGTGTTTAAAATGTTTCCTATGGTTGCAAGCCTATTTCTACCAAAGCAGAATAGTATAAAATGAATTTAGTCTAAAAGCTTACAGCTACATAAACCTAAAGTGTTAACATAATAAAAAGAGGTTAATAACACAAGCCCCAAAACAAACATTGTATATAATGACATATTTCCTTCTTTCCAAAAAAGCCAAAGAGCCCTAGGCCCTGTGCCAAATACTTCAGAAGTACTATAACTGGAGGTTTTTTCTACTAAAACAGTTATATGTATATATACATATATATATGTTTAAACATATCTAGGAAAACGTCTGGAAGGCTACACCTTGATATCAAGTCTCTGGGTTGGTAGAATTATAAACGTTTTCAGACATTGTTGCATGTCAGTATCTTCAGATTGTTCTAGAATGTACAAACATAGCCTTTTGTAAAAAGAAAAATGTGTTTTAATGTCATTTTGGAAAAAGAAGAGATGCCACCGGGAGCTGTCAGAATTAGTCTCTCTGAGATCTCCCTACTTAAAATTAGGAACAAATTACCAATTACTCACAGTATGGAAGGTTTTTTGTTTGCTTTTTGTTTTTGTTTTTTTTATTATTATTATTTTTTTTACAGTAGGTCCTTTTTGGTTATCTATTTTAAATACAGCAGTGTGTACACGTCAATCCCAAACTGCCAATCTATCCCTCCTCCTCCCCTTTTCCCCCTGGTAACCATAAGTTCATTCTCTAAGTCTGTGAGTCTGTTTGCCTTGTAAATAAGTTCGTTTGCATCTTTTTTTTTTAGATTCCACATATAAATGATATCATATGATATTTGTCTTTTGCTGTGTGACTTACTTCACTTAGTATGATAATCTCCATGTTGCTGCGAATGGCATTATTTCATTCTTTTTAATGGCTGAGTAATATTCCACTGTATATATGTACCACATGTTCTTTATCCATTCATCTGTCATTGGACATTTAGGTTGCTTCACAGTATGGAGTTTTCACAGGCTAAATAATATAGCTTTATATTTGGTATCTTCCGAATACTTGGGAAAAAAAAAATAAGTCCTTTGAACTTATCTATGAAGCAATTTAGGAAATTCTCTTGGAAAGTTCAGTTGTGCAACAGCTATTTAAATAGATTATACATCTTTCATTGGCAGTTGTATCAATGGAGTTGTACATTGATAAAAATTTGAAACAAAACAGGTAGAAAATTAAACAAACAAAGCATCATATGAAAACAGACACGTCTCCTAAAAGAACTGCAACAAGTTAATAATTGGTCATTAAATAAAACACCTAGGACATTTTTGCATGTCAGAGGTTTTTGAGATGGACAATTATCAGTGGTTTGGTAACATGGCCCATTTTACAAAGTATATTAGCACAGTTTTTTACATAAAGTAGATGTTCAGAATCTTATAAAAATTTATTTTGACTAAAACCTGTGCAATAGAAAATGATTCCAAGTTTATTTTACAAATTAATTTTTATTATTTACTATACAAAATACATGGTGCTAAGTTTTTTCCCTAAATTTGAGCATCTGGAGGAAAAACTTCAATTAATTTGAGTACACATCTAACCGAAAGAACCAAAACCATCTGATTGAGGCACTCTGATACACTAAAAAGCACTTCGAACTCTGGAATGTACTCCCGACATTGCAGGTAACTAGCCTGTAACCTTGGGGTTCATTGTCTTCTACTGTTAAATAAAGTAATTAAATAGGATCATCTCTCGCCAAGATTTCTTCTGGTTTTAAAAGTCTAGGATCTGAAAACAAACATAGGAAGATTCTAAAAGGTAGAGAGAAGGTCGACCAACTGTGGACCTCAGGATCTAAGGCACAACACAGGGATGAGTCCTCTGGGTCATCTTTCTGCCTCATATATCCTAGACTCAGAGCTGAAGAAGCTGGCAACCAGCACAAATAAAGGAAAGCCCCAATAAAAGCCTATTCGCTTTAGCCAAAAGACCTGGAAAAGAGCAGCCTAGCAGGGCAGAAGGACTTCAGGCAATAAGTGCTATACTCTAGCCAAGCATGACAAAAGAAAACTGTGGCCCCAACCCCACCCAGACCAGTGGAAGCCAAGTGGAGATCTCAGACTTCCACTTTTGCCAGGCTGTAATGAAGTGCCCCAACCCTCTCCCCAGCTCTCCCTACCGCAAGTGTGGTGTCAGAGGAAGCCTAGTGGAGAGTCAGGACGTTGATGGCAACCTAGTAGTAATGAGGCCAGACACCATTCACCCTACGCCTGTGGTGTCAGTGGAGTCCACATGGGGAGCAGTATTAAATCCCTCTTACCCCTCCCTAGTAGGGAGGTATCAGTGGAGGTATAGTGAGAAGCTGGAACTCCCATCTCCACCTATAAGTAATGAAAATCAGCCACAGCTCAGGTACCAACAGAGGCTGAGAAGAAGCTGAGAGAGTCCACTACCCTCTGGATTTTACCCCCAACTGGCAATAATGAGGTAGCCACTCCCAACACCCCCTTCCTTCTGCTGCTGGAGCAGAGGAAAGCAGCTAAAACAGGTTTAAATGAGACACATATGGTCTCCTTTGAAGCACAAAAGTTTTTAATTTTGATGAAGTCCAGTTTATCTATCTTTTCTTTAGTTGCTCATGCTTTTGGTGTCATATCTAAGAATCTTTTGTCAAATTCAAGGTCATGAAGATTTGACCCTGTGTTTTCCTATAAGAGTTTTATAGTTTTAGCTCTTACATTTAGGTCTTTGATCCATTTTGAGCTAATTTTTTACATGGCGTAACATAAGAGTCAAACTTCATTCTTTTGCCTTTGGCTATCTACTTGTCCCAGCATTTGTTGGAAAAAAAAAAGATTGAATGGTCTTGGCAGTCTTGTCAAAAATCATTTGACCATAGATATATGAGTTTATTTCTGGGCTGTCAGTTCTACTGTATTGATCTATGTATCTGTCCTGGTGCGATTACCACACTGTCTTGATTAAGGTTGCTTTGTAGTAAGTTTTGAAATCAGGAAATGTGAGCCCTCCTACTTATTGTACTTTTTCAAGATCAGTTTGGTTATTCTGGATCCCTTGAAATTCCATATGAATTTTAGAATCAGATTGTAAATTTCTACAAAGAAGTCAGTGGGGATTCTGATAGGGATTAAGTTGAATCTGTAGGTCTGTTTCAAGAATATTGCATCTTAACAATGTTAAGTCTTCTGATCCAAGAACATGGATTTTTCCATTTCCTTAGATCTTTAAGTTCTTTCAACAATGTTTTATGATTTTTTGGGAAATTTTACCCTTGTTTGATAAATTTATTCCTAAGCGTTTTATTCTTTTTGATGCTATCATTAATGAAATTGTTTTCTTAACTTCATTTTTGGATTGTTCATTGCAATTGTATAAAACTACAATTAATTTTTGTAAATTAATCTTGTTGTCCTGTAACGTTGTGAAAACATTTCTAGTTCTAAAAGTTTTTTAGTGGATTCCTTAGGATTTTCTACGTAAAAGATCATGTCATCGGTGAATAGAGATAGTTTTACTTCTTCCTTTCCAATGGATGCCTTTTCTTTTTTATGTCTTATTACCTTGGCCAGAATCTCTAATACAATGTTGAATAGAAATGGTAAGAGCGGACATCCTTGTCTTATTCTTGATCACAAGGGAAAAGCATCCAGTCTTTCACCATTAAGTATGGTGTTAGCTGTGGGTATGTTGTGGGTATCTTTTATTGAGGAAGTTCTCTTTTATTCCTAGTTTGTAGAGTATTTTTATCATGAAAGGGTGTTGGATTCTGTCAAATGCTTTTTGTGTGTCTTTTGAGATTGCCTTACTCTGCTTGGGCTGCCATAACAAAATACTGTAGATTGAGTGGTGTTAACAACAGAAATTTATTTTATCATAGTTTTAGAAGCTGGAAGTCTGAGATCAGGGGGCCAGCATGGGTAAGTTCTGGTGAGAGCTCTCTTCCTGGCTTGCAGACAGCCACTTTCTCATTGTATCCTTACATGGGGGAGAAAGAGGACCAAATTTTCTGGTATCTCATCTTATAAGGGCACTAATCCCATCATGAGGGCCCTTCCCTTATGACCTCATCTAAACAAAATTACCTCCAAAATGACCCACCTCCAGATACCACACATTGGGTATTAGGCCTTCAACATATGAATTTGGGTGGTACTCAATCCAGTCCATAGAAGAGATCATCATGTAATTTTTGTTTTTTATTCTATTGAAATGATGTATTACATTAATTGATTTTCAGATGTTGAACCAACATCACACGCAAAAATAAATCAGTGGTATCCACTATATAAACAGGCTAAAGAAGAAAAATTACATGATCATATCAGTTAATGAAGGAGAGCATTTAACAAAATTCAACACTTATTATAAAAGCTGTCAGAAAACTAGCAACAGAGGGGAAATTTTTCAACTTGAGAAAGAGCATCTACCAGAAAAACACCATTAACATTATACCTAGGACTTCCCTGGTGGTCCAGTGGTTAAGATTCCACGCTTCCAATGCAGGGGGCATGGGTTCAGTCCCTGGTTGGGGGCCACATGCCACGTGGCATGGCCAAAAAAAAAAAAATTATACCTAATAATAAAAAATTGAATGTTTTCCCCCTAGAATCCCAAACAAAGCAAGGTTGTTCAATACTATCACTCATTCAACACAGTGCTAGAAGCCCTAGCCAATGCAATAAAGCAAAAAAAGAAAATAAAAAGCATACAGATCAGAAAGGAAGAAATAAAATTCTCCCTATTTGCAGATAACATGATTGTCTACATAGAAAATCCCAAGGAATCTACAAAACAAAAACCATCCTAGAACTAATAAGTGAGTTCAGCAAGTTCACAGGATATAAGATAAACACAAGAATCAGTTGCATTTCTATATGCTGGCAATGAATATGTAAACGACAAAATTTTAAATTCAATACTACTCATATTCGCTCCCCTAAAAATAAAATAAGGTGTAAGTCTAACAAAACATGTAGAGGATTTGTATGCTGAAAAGTATAAAACACTGATAAAAGAAATCAGGGAGATCTAAATAAATGGAGAAATATACTGTGTTTATAGACTGGAATACTCAACAAAGTAAAAATGTCAGTTCTTTCCCAGATGGATATACAAGTTTAGTCCAAGTCCTATCAAAATCCTAGCAAGGTTTTTTGTAAATAGAAAAGATTATTCCAAAATTTATATGGAAATGCAGAGGATCTAGAATTGCTAAAACAATTTTGAAAAAGAAAAATAAAATGGGAGGAATCAGTCTATTTCAAGACTTCATTATATAGCTATAACAGTCAATATTATGTGTCTATTTATACATAGATCAATAGAACAGAATAGAGAGCCCAGAAATAGACACACAAATATGCTCAACTGAATTTTGACAAAGGTGCAAAAGCAATTCAACTTAAAACAGCCTTTCCAACAAAGGCTGGAATAATTGTACATCCATAGGAAAAATAATAAATCTTTCCCTAAGTCTCACATATTATGAAAAATTAACTCAGAATGGATCTTGGACTTAAGTGTAATACATAAAACAATAAAGCTTTTAGAAAAAAATAGGAGAAAATGTTTGGGATCTAAGGTGAGGCATAGAGTTCTAAAGCCATTCCACAAAAGGAAAAATTGATAAATTGGATTTTGTATGTTAAAAACTTTTTCTCTGCAAAAAACCTTGTGAAGATGGAAAGGCAAGTTACAGACTGGGAGAAAATATTTGAAAACCACATATTCAGGATTAGTTTCTAAAATATTTAAAGAACTCTCAAACTCAACAACAAAATATAAACACTCCAATTAGAATATGGGTAGAAGATATCAAGAGACCTTCTACCTAAGAGGATATAAAGATGGCAAATAATCACATGCTGGCAAGGGTGCAGAGAAACTGGGTCACTCATTACATGATAGTGCAAATGTAAAATGGTACAGTCACTATGGAAAATAGTTTGTCAGCTTCTTAAAAAAACTAAACATGTAACCACCATAGGACACAGCAATAGCACTCCTGGGCATTTGTATCAGAAAAATGAAAATGGGTTCACCTGAAAACCTGTACACAAATGTTTATAGAAAGTTTATTTATAATAGCCCCAAACTGGAAACAACCCATATGTTCATCAATGGATAATGATTAAACAAACTGTGGTACATCCATCCCATGGAATACTACTCAGCAATAAAAAGGAACAGACTATTAATACATGCAACAACCCCTGGATGAATCTCCAGAGGAGTGTGCTAAGTGAAAAAAGCTAATCCCCCCAAATTATATACTGTATGATTCTACTTATATAATATTCTCAAAATGACAAAATTATAGAAATGTAGAGCATATTATTGATTACAGGGATTAAGGAGGGCGTAGGGACAGGAAGAAAGCACATGTGGCACCTTGAGGGATCCTTATGGTGATGCAAATGTTCTATATCTTGACTATCAGTATCGACATCCTGGTTCTCTAATTTTGCAAGATGTTAACATTGGAGGAAAGTGGGCGAAGGGTTCATGGGATCAATCTGTGTTATTTATAACGGCTGCATATGGATCTACAGTGACCTAAAAAATAAAAGTTTAATTTAAAAAAGTCTATGATCTGCCATGCAGATAAGTAAGAAAAGCTGACATTATAATATTGCTGTTGTTTAAAAAAATAATAACTGCACTTTTCTGGTTGGTGAAATTATGGTTGAGTTTTTTTCCTTTATACTCTTCTGTATTTATGATGTTTTCTTCATTGAGCATGCTTTATGTTTGAAATTAGGAAAAAAGAAGGAAGAATCAAGAAAAAAATTCTGTGTCCTATGAAACAGATTGTTACCTGGAGAATTTGAAAAAGGAGATAGAGTATAGATCAGAAACTGTCCTGAACTAGGGTTTTTAGAATAAAGCAAAACCTTTTTGATTTAACAAAATTCTATTGAGCCATTACTTGTGATAGTTCTGAAGCACAGATTCCTAAAAACACTATTTGCCGCAAATTCTGTTTTCGCTATAGTTAGGAGGATCATATAATTTATTATTTAAATCAGAATACTTTTGAAAGTAAAGAGGAATATTATTAATTATTCTTGAAAAAATGGGTGAAAACTAATACAATACTCTCCCAAAACACCTGGTACATATGCTTATCCTTGCTTTTGGTCATGCTTAATTCTTATAAATCTAGAATTTTTTATATTAAAATTCAGCGACATTAATATATGGCATCATATCAAATTAATGTACATAGCAACAGTGTTAAATACACTGTTGTTAATCATTCTCTCCTTGAAGAGCTACTTTCTTTACTTGGGTTCCAGGACCACCCTCTTTTGATTCTCCTCCAGCTCCAGACTCTAACTGTGGGAGTGTCCCAGGGTTCAGCTCTCAGCTCCCTTCTTGTCTCTTCCATAGCCACACTCACTCCTTCTCTAGGTAACCTCATCCTACCTTGTGGTTTTCTATACCTCTGAAATGCTGTTGACTTCGAAACTGGATCTTCAACCCAGACCATTCCTCTGATTTATATATAGGCTCTTTTTTTTTTTTTTTTAATTTTTATTTATTTATTTATGGCTGTGTTGGGTCTTTGTTTCTGTGCGAGGGCTTTCTCTAGTTGTGGCAAGCGGGGGCCACTCTTCATCGCGGTGCGCAGGCCTCTCACTATCGCGGCCTCTCTTGTTGCGGAACACAGGCTCCAGACGCGCAGGCTCAGTAATTGTGGCTCACGGGCCTAGTTGCTCCCTGGCATGTGGGATCTTCCCAGACCAGGGCTCGAACCCGTGTCCCCTGCATTGGCAGGCAGATTCTCAACCACTGCGCCACCAGGGAAGCCCTATATATAGGCTCTTATATCCAACTCCTACACAAACATCTCCACTTGAATATCTAATAAGAATCTCAACTCTAACATGTCCTGTGAAGAATTCTCAATTCCCATGCCCCCTCCCCCACCAAAATGTGTTCCATTATTGGTAGTCTCCATTTCAGTAAGTGGCTTTAGGCCAAAAACTTAAACTCATCCTTGTTTCCTGGGCTTTACTCACAGCCCATATCCAGGTCATCAGCAGGTCCTGTTGTTTGTATCTTCATAATCTATCATGAATCTGTCTTCACTTCCTCATCTCATCTTGTGTGAGCCACCATCATCTCTTTCCAATTACTGCACTGTCCAATGGTCTCCCTACTTTCACTTTTGGTTTTGCTCCCCACAGATTATTCTCCAAACAGCAGGCTGAATGCTCCTTTATATAAATATATTTTTTGTTATATGCATTTGTTTTATTTTTTAGATTCCACATATCAGTGACAACACAGAATATTCTCTTTCTCTGTATGACTTATTTCACTAAGCAGAATACCCTCTAAGTCGATCCACATTGTGGCAAATGGCAGAATTTCATTCATTTCTATGGCGAGTAAAATTCCATTTTGTGTGTGCGTGTGGTGTGTGTGTGTACACACAAACACCACATCTTCTTTATCCTCTCATCTGTTGCCGGACACTTAGGTTGCTTCCATACCTTGGCTATCGTAAATAATGCTGCTATGAATATTGGAGGGCATGTATCTTTTCAAATTAGTGTTTTTGTTTTCTTCGGATATATACCCTGGAGTGGAATTGCTGGATCATATGGTTGACTGCTCCCTTTTAAATTTAAATCCGTCATGTAGCTCCCCTACTCTCAACCCTGCAACGGGTTCCTAGTGCTGTTATTGTGGCCTACAAGGCCTTCATGACCTGCTCTCCTGCTTCCCCCTGCAACCTTTTCTCTAACCTCTTTTCCTGAGAAGCTCCCCTGTACACTGTGTTGCATACTGGCTTCCTTGCTATTGTTTAAACACCAAGCACATTTTCATCTCAGAGCCTTTGTACTTATTGTTCCCTCTGTCCAGAATACCCTTCCTCTAAATATCTACAGTTTCCTCTTGCTTTCAGGTCTCTGATAAAATATGATGACTTCTGAGGGACCTGGTTACCAACTACCCTGCCAACCTAGTCATCCTCTAGCCCCTGACCCTTTCTATATAGCACTTACCACCACCAGTACATATCTGTTTGCTTAGCATCTACCTCCTTCTCTAGAACACAAGCTCCATGAGGACAGGGACTTTGTACATTTCTGAATCCCTAGAACCTAGATCAGCATTCGGAACACAGAAAATGCTCAATAAATATTTGGTAAATGAATGAATTAAGATAATAGGGGAAATGGAACACTAGATTTTCCGTAGGGATTGCCAAGCAGAAAGATATAGTGAAGGGCTTCCCTGGTGGTGCAGTGGTTGAGAGTCCGCCTGCCGATGCAGGGGACACGGGTTCGTGCCCCGGTCCGGGAAGATCCCACATGCCGCGGAGCGGCTAGGCCCGTGAGCCATGGCCGCTGAGCCTGCGCGTCCAGAGCCTGTGCTCCGCAACGGGAGAGGCCACAACAGTGAGAGGCCCACGTACCGCAAAAAAAAAAAAAAGAAAAAAAAGATATAGTGAAAATAACATGAAGGAAAAGTCATACCAACTGAATGTGCTCAAAGGGAGATGACTGATGACTGAGTATCAGAGTCTTGTTCTTGCCCTGCTGAAGATCTGGAATCAACAAGATAACAGCCCAGTAATATCTTTTTTTTTTTTTTTTTTTTGTGGTACGCGGGCCTCTCACTGCTGTGGCCTCTCCCGTTGAGGAGCACAGGCTCCGGACGCGCAGGCTCAGCGGCCATGGCTCACGGGCCCAGCCGCTCCGCGGCATGTGGGATCCTCCCGGACCGGGGCACGAACCCATGTCCCCTGCATCAGCAGGCGGACTCTCAACCACTGCGCCACCAGGGAAGCCCATAGTAATATCTTTAATAGAAGTAAGACGATGTACAGAAGTAAGATAATTTTCTGAGATAAGAAAATTTTCTGTGTTCATGTTTTTAATAAGTATTTCTATGGAATTAAAAATAGAGAGGGATGGGGAAGAAGTTCATTTTGAGGTCTTATAATATGTAAGACAATTTGGGGTGATGGTTATGGCCATGGTGTGACATGAACTTTGGTCATGTTTTTCTGAGTAGCTTTGATTCCTTACTAAAGATTGTGAAAGCAAGTTTGGCCTGATTTAGCCAAAGTGACACCAATTTCCTGAGACAGCAGTAAGATGCCCACTTCATAACCTATTTTACTAATTTCTAGACAGGTGGTTGTCTGTTGCTGGTGATTCTTGGTTTGGGTTGTTTATTCCAGCTCAGAACTATTGGACAACCTCACAGCCTTAATATTCAACGTTCAGTCAAGCAGTAAATGTCATAGAAACTTGTGCATGGTAGATTCAGAGCCAACCTGGTTCTGGCCCAGCTCAGGAGTGTGGATGATATAGGTGGTTCAGCAGCATCTCTGTTTGGAAAGAGGAATTTAACCCTGCCCATATTAGATTATCCAACTCTCCTAACCTTCAGCAGTTCCTTACTGATAGGGTAGAGTCTGAATTCCTCCAACATCAGGCTTGATTGTACCTATTGCACCTATGTTTAGTAGAATTCAGTAGTGAAGCCATCTGGGCCTGGGCTTTTCTTTGTGGGTAGTTTTTCTTTTTAATTACTAATTCAACCTATTCACTTGTTATAGATCTATTCAAATTGTCTATTTCTTCTTGAGTTAGTAGTAGTAGTTTGTGTCTTTGTAGGAATTTATCTGTTTCATCAAATTTATCTAATTTGTTGGCATACGATTGTTCATAGAATTCTCATCATTTGTGGCTTAGCTGAACTAAGTATTCCTAAACATGACCCATGCTTTCTTGCCCTTTCACTTTTGCACTTGGAATGCCCTCATCTTAATCTCTGCCTATTGAATTGTATTGAATACCTACTGACACCAAAGCATTCTTCAGAGTTCTCTAGGGAATACGTGAACAAATATATACGATAAGGTCATGGCATCAAAGAGCTTACTGTCTAATATAATATTTCCTAAAGTGTGTTCTTCAGAAGTCCTACAAATTTCAACTCAAAAATAAGGTCCTGGGACTTCTCTGGTGGCGCAGTGGTTAAGAATCCACCTGCCAATGCAGGGGACACGGGTTCGAGCCCTAGTCTGGAAAGATCCCACATGCCATGGAGCAACTAAGCCCATGCGCCACAACTACTGAGCCCATGCTCTGCAACAAGAGAAGCCACTGCAATAAGAAGCCCGCGCACCACAGCAAAGAGTAGCCCCCGCTCGCCACAAGTAGAGAAAGCCC
Source organism: Hyperoodon ampullatus (assembly GCF_949752795.1). Lineage (NCBI taxonomy): Eukaryota > Metazoa > Chordata > Mammalia > Artiodactyla > Ziphiidae > Hyperoodon > Hyperoodon ampullatus. Next base: position 37,224,501 of record NC_136928.1, read on the forward strand.
ATGCACAGCAACAAATACCCAACACAGACAAAAATAAAAATTAATTAATTAAAAAAAAATTTTTTTTAAGTTCTATGCTCAAAGACATGAGGGAGACAAATTCATTCTATAGGTGATTCATAATTCTCATTGGCATGTTAATTGCTCTAAGAAGTACTGCCACGGAGAAGCCCAGTGTTTACCCCAGTGTTTTCCCGAAAGTATTTGACCACAGAACTCTTTCTTATATAACGTCTATTAACAGCCCAAAGAACTTCTGTTCCATGGAACACATTTAGGAAACAGTGGTCTAGATAAAACATACACTCCAGTTTATGTGTAAACTTGGGTGTATGGTACAGTACAAGTTAGGATGTCATATTTGAGAGTGAGTCCTTAAAACATGAGTAGGAAGGACTGGAGAAAAGAATGGAAGAAAGGCAGAGAAGGAAACATAGATGAAGCATTCCAGGAAATAGAAAAGCAGAAGAAGTGAAGATAACAAGAGTTAAGCTAAAGAAATAGAGATCTGTCAACAATGTCAAGTGCTACAGAGAGGTCAAAGAGACCAAGAAATGGCACTTGGATTTCACAGTCTTGAAATCAGTGTCAACTTTCAGAAGAACAATTCCAGGACAATGGTGGAAGCAGATGAAAAGGAAATAATGGGTAAGTAGAGTAAGCATGTGACCTCCAAGGAAGCAGGGTTTTTTTGTCTCTTTTATTTACTGATATTCCCCATCATGTAGAAGTGTCCTGGCATGTTGAAAGTTTTCCATATATATTAGTTAAATAAGTGAATGAATTAATGTATGCATAAGTGGTGGTTGAAAAAAAAGGTCAGTGGGACTTCCCTGGCAGTCCAGTTGGACTCCACACTTCCACTGCATGGGGCACAGGTTCGATCCCAGGTTGTGGAACTAGTATCCCACATGCCGGGCAATGCGACCAAAAAAAAAATAAAGGTTGCGTCAGTGTGAGTAATAAAGGAGAGACTGTAATAATGGAGTAGTTGAGGAAAGGGGCAACTTGAACATGCTTTTAGGCAGAGAACTCCAGTGGAAAAGTGGAAATCAAAAGTTCGAAATAGAAAAGACTGATAGAACACTATCATAATTGAAGTAATTATGAGAATGAGAAAAGAGTCATAAATAGAATAGAAGGAAGCAGGTCCCACTTAGCATGTAAAATGAACTCATTCACAACTCTCTTCAAAAAAGTTGTTCCTCATTATGGGTTCCATATTCCCATTAACTGTATGAAAATCCACTCAAGCACCCAAGCTAGAAACCCCAGTCTTCTTTATTACCTCCTTGTCTTCCATCTTCTTGCCTGCTTAAATTGATACTAAGTTACTTCAGTTCCACTCCTGTAATGCTCCATGTATCCATTCCCATTTATCATCCCCATTGGCACTACCCTAGGTAAGGCATTCATCATTTTCTTGCCTGGAATGTTTTAATGATTTTCTAACCATACTCTGAATTCAGTAGCTTTCTGCTCTCAGTCCTTTCTCCATAATGCCACCAGAACTATGGTCTTAAAGCTCAGATATGATCATACCATTTTTCTCTTCAAAAGAGCAGCAATACATCATTTCTATTTATTTCATGTCATTTATTGGGTGCCTCGTATGGCTAGGTGCAGGAGATGCACTGGTGAGTTATGATAAAGGGAGCATTTAAAATTAGGGATGAGGGACTTCCCTGGTGGTCCAGCAGGTAAGACTCCATGCTGCCAATGCAGGGGGCCCAGGTTCGACCCCTGGTCAGGGAACTAGATCCCATATGCCACAACTAAGAGTCCTCATGCTGCAACTAAGAAGTCCATGTGCCGCAACTAAGGATCCTGCATGCCACAATTAAAACATGTCGCAATGAAGATCTCGCGTGCCACAACTAAGACCCGGTGCAGCCAAAATAAATATATTTTAAAATAATTTAAAAAATAAAATTAGGGGCGAAGAAAATCAAATGGCCCAAACAAAATGAAAAGATGCTCAAGAATGAAATGTTATTTTTCTCCTATGAGATTGGCAAAGATTAAAAAGAATGAAAATGCTCAATGTTGGCAAATACGTGGGGAAATAAGCAACCTCATCCATTATTGGTGCAAGTATTAATAGATACAGACTTTTTGGAGGGCAGTTTAGCAATACCTGTTAAAACTTTAATAATACCCATTTACCCTAATGATGGTTCTCTCTGGGGTTGTAGAATTATGAGATACTAATCCTCTACTTTTCACAGTGTTTTTCACTACTTCACAATATTTAATGTTTATAATGTATATATTTTTATGTTTCAATTTGACAAAATGAAGACACAAAATGGAAAAAATTATCTTTCTTTGATAGATTCACACTTCTAGGTTAACCTTCAACAATGCTCAAAATGAGTCCCTAGCCCAATTCCAGCCCCACATTCTGCCACTCCCATTCACCCAGGACTACCCCAGGTAGTGCTTTTCACTCCTGTCTGCCTCTGATGTTCCTCTTTTTTTTTAATTTATTTATTTTTTCATATTTTATTTATTTGGTTGTGCCGGGTCTTAGTTGCGGCAGGCCGGCTCCTTAGTTGTGGCATGCAAACTCCTAGTTGTGGCATGCATGTGGGATCTAGTTCCCTGCCCAGGGATCAAATCCAGGCTCCCTGCATTGGGAGCGTGGAGTCTTAACCACTGTGCCACCAGGGAAGTCCCTGCCTCTGATGTTCCTCTAACTGGAATGCCTCCCCTGCCTCCCCTTCCTCTATTAATCAAAACAGTACTCATCTTCCTAAAAGAATTCAGAATCATTTGCCTTTCTTTGTGAAGCTTGTCCTCCCATCTGATTTACATTGCGCCTCCTAAGGGGGTGCTAAGAGGGGAGTTTGTTTATACCTCTAGCAAGACACAGTTGGCTTGCATTGTTGTTACTTGTGTCTGGTGTCTCCCTTACCATCATTTATTCTCCATTTCATCAGCCTTTTCTGTGAAATAAATGTTTATTTCAAAATATTTATTCAGAGTCTTGTACATTCCATACCTAAATCCACTCTTAAACTATACATTTGTGAACAATTACCTTCAAGTCACAAAATGCTATTTTGTATTAATTTGTGTTTGAAGAGAGTGCAGGAATTAATTAAACATGTCTATAGATGCCTGGTGTTTATTCACTGACAATGAGCCGGAATTATTACCTCACTTTAAGCCTTTCTCTGGTGATTTGTTTACAGAGAGTTGTGCTAAATAGCTGAATTGTTGTCATGACCCTTTGCCTAGATCTTTTCAAAACAGTCATTAGACTTGAGTTTTACATAACAAAAACACACACACAAAATCTCATAACCAGGAGAGATACTGAAAACAATTCTTAGAATTTTAAACTTGCACATGCTTTAAGATTGGGTTTACACTGATGGGCATAGCACGTGATTTTGTAACTCAACAATAATTAAATCTGACCATTTGTAAGTGCTGAAGTGTGTATGGTTGCCAAATTGTGATAACGTGTAAAATAAATAACCTTAAATGAACTTGATCAATAGGGCTCCTTGCAGTAAATCAAAGAATTAACCACTTTTTGCTGTTTTGGTGACTACACAGTTTCAGGTCCCCAAGTGGGAGTAGCTCTTAAAGCTAAAGTGGCAGCCCCTTATCATTTGTAAATTTCCACTAACAAGCCAGGCTGGCAGAGGCTGCTGGCTGCAAGGGCTGTGACCTTTCTAACAGCATAGTATTAGTCATTGTTTTGTTTATGAGCATCTATATATGCCATGGAAGTTCTGGGGACAGAGTTTCAGAAAAAGAAAACTGAAACTAAGAAGGAAATCAAAAGCAAAATGCCTAAAACTACTTCTTTAGCCCTTTCTTTATGATCTCAGGACTTCAGGGACCTTGAAAGATTGATTTCCTCTCACTCAAGTTTCTTATAAAATTAGCTTTGGCTCATGCATCTGTAACACAGTAGTTAATTTTACAAGATAAGCAGTACAGGGGAAATGTATCTGAGGGGAAAATCCAGTGCTGGAAGCTCAAGAGACACTTATAAGGTCACAGAACAAAGCTGGTAAGTGAAGTGGTCCTACTAGAGACCTGCAAATAGCAAAGGATCTGCTTCAGGTTAATTTCAGTGTATCTTTCATCACACTTCACTTTTCTTCTCAGCCAGCATTAACTGTAAGTGGACCTTACTCAACCTGTCCTGTGAGAACCATTTGAATCATTCAGCCGAAGAGCAATTGTGGTTTAAGTCCTGAAGTTTGAACTTTGCATGTTAGCATCTACTTCCCTGTAATGGTCCTGGAGGCTGTAGTAGCCACGGCAATGACTATTAACCAGTTCTTCCTGTTCACAGCTACTTATGCCATTCCTAGAGACTAAATGTGCTTTCAGATAAGCACCACGGGCTATCTGAGCAGGAAGGTATATTACAATCTTTTAAATTCAATCTCTCACTTTATAGGAGGGGGTCCCTGAGGCTCAGCTCAGAAAGATCAAGCAGGTTCTTTGGGAGCAGAGCTGGAATTAGAACCATGTGTCTCAACTAATCTAGGTTCCTAATCTAGAGCTCTTTATACTCACAGTGACTCAACACCAGAATAATTTCTCACTTTTATAGTCAGAGAAAGACTCTGTGAATTAATTAATCTTTTTATTTGGATTTGTTAATCTTTTAAAATATGCAGAAGACTCATTTAACTTCAATACTGTATATGTCAGTACTGGGAAAATGCTTACAAAGAAGCATGTTGGAGATGTCTTCTAAAACAATTTGATGGGACTGGCCTGTAAAACTGCTCAATGATCCACAAGCTACGAATTTTCAAAAAAACATTAACTAGAACTATTAAATTTCCACCTGATTATCAAAGTGCTGTGGCGCTTAACTTGCTTGAACAAAATTCCCTTCAAGTCAGTCAAATCACTAGGGTTTGTCTCTGTTGCACTCCAAGTGTGTGCAGCACCTCAACAGGAGAGTTCAGAGGGACACAAAATTCCTGTGGAACACACAGGACTACTTATGCTCACCTTCTCTTGATACTTCTCCCTAATACATGGAACTGGCATTTCCCAAGTGAGTCCCTTAGAATGTTAACTTGGACTTGAAACAATGGTTCCATGATCAAGTAAATTTAAGAAACATAGTTCACTTGGTTTCTTTTATTATGCTAATTTGATTATTCATTCAACAAATTTTTTTTTTCAGTGTCTACTATGTTCAGGCACCGTTTGGGGGGCTTAGGATACAGGGGTGAACAAAAAGGACACACATCTCTGCTCTCACGGAACTTAAAGACAATTCGGTGAATGTAGCTTTCTCCTTCTGTTGAATTAATTCTTAGGTTAATGCTCTCTTAAGAATTAATACTTAAGTTAAATTACCAGGAATGGAACAATGAATTACATAATTAATAATTTGCAATAATAATAAGCTCTATGAAGGAAAAACCCAAAGTGCTATGGGAAGATAAAAATAAGAGGATTTATTAGGAACTTGGTACTAGAATCTTTTGTGGAGGGTTGCTCGCCTTGATGAGATTCTGAATCTGGCTGTGGGTAGGGAGAACTTGGTATGTTGAAAGCCCCTCCTGATGCTTCCAGTCCCTTCCATTGCCCTCCCTTTCCTTCATGAGAACCCTAAACCACACCTCAGAGCTCCATTCCTGGGCAGAGCAAAAACACAGCACAGCCAGCGGCTGTGGCCTCAGGCTCTTCCTCCCTCCCTAGGAGTTCTAGATGAGCAACAAGCAACAATGGGCCCTGAAAGCAGAGCCAAGTGATGGAAATTTAGTCAGGAGGAAGTGACTCAAGGCTCTCACCATTAAAGACTGACATTTCCTTTAAACTTGACAACTAACTAAACTTTTTCTGAAATGTAAAAAATAACTTATTTTTGTGACAAAAACCATGACAGTGTTCGTGATCTTTGATTCAGCAATCCCCCTCCTAGGAATTTCACTTAAGAATTAATTCAGGGCTTCCCTGGTGGCTCAGTGGTTGAGAACCCGCCTGCCAACACAGGGGACACGGGTTCAATCCCTGGTCCAGGAAGATCCCACATGCCACAGAGCAACTAAGCCCGTGCGCCACAACTACTGAGCCTGTGCTCCAGAGCCCGTGAGCCACAACTACTGAGCCCGCATGCTGCATCTACTGAAGCCCACACGCCTAGAGCCCGTGCTCCACAATAAGAGAAGCAACTGCAATGAGAAGTCCACGCACCGCAACAAAGAGTAGCCCCCACTCACCGCAACTAGAGAAAGCCTGCGCGCAGCAACAAAGACCCAACTCAGCCAAAAATAAATAAATAAAATGAATAAATTTATTTTTTAAAAAAAGAATTAATTCAACAGAAGAATAAAGCTACATACACCAAGTTGGTCGTTGTAATGTTAAATACAGTAACAAGGGGATAAAAGCAAACAATCTAAATATTCTACAGTTGGGAAACTGTTAGACTGTGGTATTTAACTTAGAATTATTAACTTATGGCCATTATGTCAACTGTAGAGAAATATGAAGTAACAGCAAGTAAAAGGCAGAATACAAAGTTGTACGTTAAAGAATACAAGCTATATAAAAATGGGTATGCAAAACACAAATGACAAGATTAAATGGAAAAGAGGAATCAATTTGCTAAGGTGGTAGGAAAACAGGATAGAAACCCATCATGAACTGACTTAAGCAAAAAGGAAAAAAATTCATTGGCTCAAATAACCAAGTCCTGGGTAGAGCAGGGCTGGCACTGGCCTTGCCAGTCTTGAAAGAGGGACAAAAATTGCCATCAGGACTTTGTCTGCCTCTCTCCTCACTTCCCTCTGCAGCAAAGCCTCTTTTCTCTCAAACTTCTTCCCAAAATAAGGAGATCTTCATCTCCCTAAGATGAGTTTAGATCCCTCTACACACATTCTTAATATATTCCAACTGGGATGAAAGTGCTTGCTCAGCTCCAGTTTAAGAACAATTCTGGGGAAGAGTTGGGATTGGGCTGGCTTCAGTCATGTGCCCATCCCTGGATGAACAATGGCTAAGCTATCATGATTAGTACCAACCTCTCAACCAGCCATGCGGTCAAGGAATATGGATCACTTAAGAAGCTGGTAACTTCCATTAGGATACTGTGTCTGGAGGAAGAGGAAAGCATTTCCCTGAAAAGAGAGAGGTGCTGCTCCAAGTGAAAATTAATTGGCACATTGTTCAATCTAACATTTTAGAAAGATGTCTTATTCTCTTAGTACCACTCCCAATAATGTTGTGATTTCCTAATGCAACATGCTTTACTATAATGCCACATAGTACAGTAAAAAGAGCACTACATTGAATGCCAGGAAAATGGATTCTCCTAGCTCTACCATGAATCAGCTGTGTGTCCTTAAGCTAGTCCTTAAATCTCTCTGACTTCAGTTTCTTCATCCCTGCCAGAATACTGTCAACTCCATGAGGGCAGAAACCAAGTCTATCTGAAATGGAGATTTGCACTTGGGAAAAACTGTGGGGGCTTGGGTTAGGCAGAGGAAGAAGTTGAAGAAGTTGAACTATGATATGGTTGCCAAAAGGCCTCAGTTGGTCCCACAGGAAACTCTGGGCTTAGGATGGCCTTTCAGAGTAGTCACAGCTTCCAGTGAGTGGGTCTACTTATACGTCCGTATAGACTGGATGTGTGCTATCCCTAGGAATGGACAGTAAACTTGGGCAAGGCAGTTGCTTGAGTCTCAGGTAATTCCTGGAGATAGATTCAGCTAAGAGCTGTTGGCAGCCAACACCCCCAGCTCCTGGGAGAATGAGTGCCTTGGTCCTGAAGGATGGCAACACACTACAGCATCCACTACAATCAACATATTCACAGCACCAATAGGTACAGTGCCTGGCACAGAGTAGGTGCTCATTAAATATTTGTAAAATGAATAAATTATATAACATAGAAGGTGTGGATTAGATAATCCCTTTTAGCGATATTGTGTACATCTATTTGTCTCCTGGAGGATATGTGGAAAAGGTGGTAAATCAAAATCCTCACAGTTTTTGTTATTATTGTTTTTAAATAAAGGAATGGAGATAGGAATAGGAAAAGAATATCTATTAAAATTAATGTTGACTAACCTGTTTAGCTAGAAAAGATAAAGCATTTTTTGTGATTGAGTTAATAGTAGAAAGCATTAAGGAAGCAATTACTATAGACATTACATAGAGTCAAACTGTGCCCTCCAATACAGTAGCTGCTAGTCACTGGAGGATAATTTAAACAAATTAAAATTCAATGAAATTTAAAATTTGTTTCCTCAGTCACACTAGCCACATTTCAAGTGCTCAGTAGCCATCTGTGGCTATTGGCTACCACATTAAACAGTGGAGATACAAAGCATTTTCATCATCGTAGGAAGTTCTATTGAACAGCACTGACCTACACTGAATAGTTGTGTTCTTTTCCTCCATTCAGAAAAATCTAATTTACTCTCATGAATTTTGCTGCTCATTATTGTGACAGTGCTGGAAAGGGAGCAAAATTTTTAAAGGCTTGAGTGAAAAAGGATTGCCCCATAACCAAGTTTCTTCTTGGAAATCCAAGTAGTACAGGACAATCCCCAAATGGAATAAATATTTGTTGTCATTTCATGCTGTCCCTGCCAGCTGGATCATCTGGATGTAAGCAGGACAGAAGGCCCTGGGCTTCTGGAGTGAGCTCTGCTCCTGGCTCCCCACAGCCAGTGAGACATGACTGCTCTTTCAAGCCTCAAACTGTCAAGATTTAGACATTCAACAATCAGAGTTGTGTTCTTTTTAAAATGCCTCCTAGAATCTAGGCATTAGCCCAGATGTAATGTTGTCCCTTTCTTTATTAATTTTTTGACCTCTTATATTATTGAAAATTTTGAACATATACAAAAGTAGCAGATTCATGTAATGAATTCCCAAGTACCCACCAAGCAGTCTTAATAATGATCAAATCAGAGCATATCTCGTTTCATTTATATCCCTACTCCCTCTCTCCATCAGCATTAACTTGAAGCAAACTCCAGATACCATATCATTTCATCTGTAAATATTTTCCTATGTATTTCTAAAAGATAGGGATTTTTTTAAAAATTATATTAACCACGATATCATTATAATGCCTAAAAAACCCTAATAATTCCTTAACATCTTCAAGTACCCAGTCATCCAAACAAGGTCCATACAATGCAATGGTTGATGTATCCTTTTACATCTTTAAATCTGTAAGTGCTCTTCCATCTCTCTTTTTCTTTCTCACAACTTTATGTAGAGGAAATCAAGTCTTCTATCCTGTAAAGTCTTCCAGAGCCTGGACTTTGCTCATTGCATACCCATGGTATAATTTAACATGTTCCTCTTTTCCCTTTATTTCCTGTATATGGGTAGTTGGACCCAGAGGCTTGTAAGACATGTTTATACATTGTATTGTATGCTTCTATTTGGTTGAAGTATCGGATAATGATGTGATCAGTCATTGCTAATAATTGCCTAGAACCATTAATTCATTTTAGGCAATAAACCCATGATATTCTAATTCTATCATTTTCTTCATTTACTAGCTGGAATATATCCATTTAAAAAAGACACTACCTCTCATTAACTATTGAGTTATCCATAGGTAAACATAACATAGGAAAGGCAGAATAAATGCTTGATTTTTTTCTCTTTATTACCAGTTTTCAAAAGAATTAGCTGATTCCTTACCATCCTCTAGGAGATTAACTGTGAGGTTTTGTTTGTTTGTTTGTTTGTTTTGCAGTATGCGGGCCTCTCATTGTTGTGGCCTCTCCCATTGTGGAGCATAGGCTCTGGACGCGCAGGCTCAGCAGCCATGGCTCACGGGCCCAGTTGCTCCGCGGCATGTGGGATCTTCCCGGACCGGGGCACGAACCCGTGTCCCCTGCATCAGCAGGCGGACTCTCAACCACTGCGCCACCAGGGAAGCCCTAACTGTGAGTTTTTATTTTATTTTCTTAGTATCAGAAGAGGTAAACATAGCTGATGTGTTTTAATCTATTGTAGTTATTTTTCTTACACAAATTGTTCCATCTTTGGCCGTTGGGAGCATCTTCAAGTTGGCTCTGGAGCCCTTTTGACATGACCTCAATAGTCTTTGATAATTTCTTTATTATCTAGTATAACAACATGTACCCACTTTCTAATCTGTTTGCTGTGATATTATCCCATATTCTCCTGCAAATACACCAGTCACTGATTGTGCCGTCTCAGAACCTGAGATATTTCTTATATAAGAACAAAGAGAGGCAATCGTTATATCTTTAATACATTTTGAATAATTTATATTCATTTATTTATCTAACAAGTAGTTATTGAGAACTGGCAATGTATTAGGCACTAGCATAATTCTCAATCCAGCAGGTAAGACTGACAATAAAATTCTATAAATAGTTATATGTAAGTGTGCTATGGTGAAAAGGATTGTAAAAGAAAAGGAGAGGGTGCGATGAGGATATATAACACCTGGTCTAACGTGTTAGGGAAGGCTTTCCTGAGAAAGTCAGTGAGAAGTGCAAATTCAAAGAGTAAGTAGCATGATAGTAGCCTAGCAAAGGGGTAGAGACAGAGCAGCATGTGCAAAGTCTGAAGGGGGAAGATACTTATCACATTCAAGGAACTGAAAGGTCTCCGTGAGCAGGATGGTGGTAAGGAAGAGAAGGTACATGATGAAGCTGGAAATGCATGAGCAGAGGTCAAATCACTCAGGGCCCTGTGGGTCACATTCAGGATTTTAGGCTTTCTTCTAAAAGGGATGGGAAGCCATTGGAGAGTTTTAAGAGAGATACAACACAATCAGATTTTTATGTTTCAACTCTAGCTGTTGTGTGGAGAGTGAACTGGTCAGGGCAAGAATGAAAATGAAAATTGGGGGTTATTAAAGGTGAAAAATCAGTGTCTTGGACTAAGATAACAGTGGAAATAGAGGGAAGTAGACAGATTCCAGAGATTTATGGACAACAAAAAGCCAGCTTCACGCTCAATGGGGAAACAATGGAAGCATTCTCACTAGATACAGGAGCAAGACAAGATGTCCACTGTCACCACAGTTATCTAATATTGTTCTAGATGTGTTAGTCAATGCATTTGGCCAAGAAGAGGGAATTAGTGGTGTCAAAACTGGAAAGGAGGAGTTATAAAGTATCACTATTGATAGATATGATTATATATCTGGAAACCCCAAGAGCCCCAAATGGAAAATCCATGATAAACAAAACAAGATTGCAATTAATGTATACAAACCAATAGTGTTTATGTACAAGAATAGCAATCAGGTGTAGTGGAAAAAACACTATTTATAGTGGCAACAAAAACAGAAAAATTCCCAGGAATAAACTTAGCAAGACATGCACAAGACCTATATGATGAAAACTTTAAAATGTTCCTCAGGAACACAAAAGAAGATTTGAACAGATGGAAAGGCCAGTAGTGTTCTTGGATAGGAAGTCAGAAGATTCAATCACAAGTTATCAATTCTCTCTACGTTAATCTCTACATTTAGAAACAGATACATCTTTGTTGTTGTTGTTGTTATTATTATTATTTTTTTGGCTGTGCTGGGTCTTCGCTGCTGCGCACGGGCTTTCTCTAGTTGCAGTGAGCGGGGGCTACTCCTCATTGTGGTGCATGGGCTTCTCACTGTGGTTGCTTCTCTTGTTGTGGAGCACGGGCTCTAGGTGCGTGGGCCCCAGTAGTTGTGACTCACAGGCTCTAGAGTACAAGCTCAGTAGTTGTGGCTCACAGGCTTAGTTGCTCCACAGCATGTGGGATCTTCCCAGACCAGGGATCGAACCCGTGTCCCCTGCATTGGCAGGTGGATTCTTAACCACTGTGCCACCAGGGAAGCCCCTAGAAACAGATACATCTTTGATCACAATGGCAAACGTAATTTGGGTCACTCTATACGTGAAAACAAGCCAGGAGGTAATGAGGGGCTGAAATGCAAAAGATAAGTAGATGATGTTAGCTTAGTGTCTTTTTTATGGGAGTAGAGATGGAACAGCACGTGCAGAGGTCTGGGGGCTCAAACTACCTGTAACATTCAAGAACAGAAAGACCTGCATGAGGTGGACTGTGGTAAGGGAGGTTGAGAGGGTATGGGAAGAAGCTGGAAAGAGAGTGAGTCCAGAAGGGTGAATAGAGAGTGAGGCAGTGGAGGCCAGGGAGGCAAGCAACTCTGTCAGGAAGACTAGCTGCTCAAGGGTGCTGGCTGGTGTTTCCTTCTTGAGGGAATTATTCAGCTCCAACCTGGTTCCCTCTAAGTAAGAGGGCAGCATAGGGATTCTTCACTGCTACCTTCAGGGTAGTGCTGTACATAAATCAGACCTTCATGAATGCCTCCTGAGATCACTGGGCTGAGAGACTTGCTCCCTCCTCACTCCCAGGCTCTCAATGGAAGTTGGTGACTTAGCAGTGTATTTTTCAGCCCTTCACTATATATACTGTTCTTTTCACAAAACATCCCCATGCTTGACTTAATACCAGCAGGGGAGGAACTTGGCAGTCCAGGAATGGGACAGGGCTAGAACCTCCACTCTCTCCAGGCCCACCCTACCGTGGTGAGATCTGCTGCACATTAGCCAGAGAACCAGCTGATCATGGGGGTACAGCTTGTGGTGAGGAATGGGGAAGAGCTAACCTGATATTTGAACAAGACCCTGCCCTCTTTGTCCAGTGTCCTGCCCAAGAGAATTAACGAATGATGTGGCAGTACAGACCTAGGAAACACTATTTAACACACCTGCCTAATGCCTGATTTCCCAGAGAACTAATGTCCCAGAGAAGCTTGGGCCCTGGGAAGGTAACTTGAAGTCCATTTCCTGGAACAAAGGCCCATAGCAGTCCTGCTTCATGAGCTGCCAAGTAAAACTGTCAGAATCTATTTAAGAAAACCAGGCCAGTCTGGCTGTGTTTATTGAGAATAGCTACATGAGACAAAGGGGAAAAGAGTTTTCATTCCATTCATTCACAGATATTTACTGAGCGCCTACCATCTGCCAAGTCCTGTTCTAGGTGGTGGGCATACAGAAAAGAGCCAACTAGATGAAACACTCGTCCTCGAAAAGCTTGCATTCTAATGGGAAGAGATAGACAATAAAGATAACAGAGCAAATATGTATATATTAGAAGATGGTAAGTGCTACAGCTTCAATTCATGTAGAAAAATGTCTACAGGACATTTTTAGAACACAAGTGGGTGCTGGTAGAGAGCATAGATAAGGTGGTTATTAGTTATCATATTAGGTATTAGGTAGAATGGTTAGGGAAGAGCTTTCTGAGAAGGTGACATTTAAGCTGAATCCTAAAAGATGAGGAGCCAGCCTTGTGAAGAGTGAGGGAGAGAGAGAAATGTTACAAAGGCCTGAGTTAGGCAAGAACTTGGAATGTTCAAAAAACAGAACTAACGCCCATTTCTTCAGTGTGCTAAGCTAAGGGAGAGATCCTAAACACAAGGCTGGGGAGGCAGGCATGCCTTGATAAGGGATGTGGGTTTCTCCTAACTCACTGTGCTCGTTGCAGCACAATTATCTATTCGACCGTAACTCTGCCCACTCAGAACTCACGGGCTAACTCTGCTGCCTGGCTTCGACTCAGAGAGGACATCTTAAGAAAGTCCCAGGAGTAGCCAAAACAGATGTAATAAAGGCTATACTCTAAAGCTCACACACAACACCCTTCAGGGAGCTTCTGGGATTTTTCTCTCAGGTCATTTACTTTCATGTTAAATATGCTTTAAATAAATTTCCTCATCGGGTTTCCAAGCCCATAGCAGATTACAAGCAGCAGATTAGAAGTGGGGGGAAGGGCAGGCACTCTGTTCAGCTGACATTTTAATTCAGTGAGTCATTTTGCTTGGAAACCACCTTTCCGTGTGACGGACTTCATCCTGTACTCTAAGGACTCCAGGACCCCTCGGAATGCATTTATCGTATCATGATGTAGTGGCAAGAACACTGACAAACATCAGTCCTCGATGCACGCCCTGACCCCAGCGTTCATAATTCCATGTTCCCACTAGATGGGGAATGACTTAAGGACATCATGTCTTGGTCACCTCTGAGTTCACTCATAATCCATGCCCCTACTCCAAGCCAGGAGTAATGCTCATCATGTAATGGTGCTTGATAAATGGATCTTGAATGAATAAACAACAGTATGACGTTGGATAAATTACCCTCTCTGATCCTCAGTTGCCTCATCCGTAGAAGGAAATAGCATCACCACCTCAAGGTCTTACTTGGAGTGTTAAATAACAATATATGTAGAAAGCACGATGTATGGTGTAACACACAATATACATGAAAGGTATTTTGCAACTTGGGGCTGAATCAGAGGTGTCCTTCAAAGGGTCAAGGGAACCTTTAGGTCCTTGTGTCTACGACTTGAAATAGTTGCCACTAGATGGCAATATTTTCTTAAGGCACGTTGAACCATTTTTCAGTTTACCCTAATGGCCTTCAAACTGAGGGTTCTCATACCACTGGGAGTGCAAAATGCTTTCCGAGACGTGCTTAATTATGTATAGCTTTGAGGAAATCAACGTTCCCATCCTCAACTTCTCTGTGTCCTCTTTCCTAAAACTAACCTGCTTAGGAAAGTACCTGTGTTCACGATAACTCTTCTCCAACTTTTCAAAAAGAAAGGTATACCCATTATTCCTCCCAAATCTGATTTTTTTGCATCACCAGATGAATAATATCGTCTAGGGCATCGAACAAAGAGGAAGTCTCCTTCAACGATTAACAAGGAACCAGTCTTTCCTTATCTTTTACATACTTCTGTGAAGCGTGAAACTTGGCTTTAGAAATGGAGTATTTTGGCTCGTGCTGTTATGGTCTGAATAATATGTGGTATAGTGGGGTGGTGTAATTAAGCCTTCTTCTGTCCCCTAAGAATTATCAAAGAAAGCATTTACTTTAAGGAAAAGAAGCACAGAGAGCATCTTTTCAAAAATGCTAATCAATAGTTTCTCAAATACTTAAATATAATTATTTTTACCTATTCTCAATACTCATCCCAAAGTCAGGTCATTAGCAGGAAAGAAATATGTTGGAATCACCAAAGTAGTTGATCATTTTAGGTGTAACTATAATATTTTCCAGGGTCACCAAATTTTTCATGACACACTAGCTAAACAAACCAAGTTTTTACATGATTAAATTTCAAATTTGATGTGTTATTCAGTAAGGTAGTTAAAAACTATTTTTATGAAATCATATAATAAAATATTTATTCCAATTTTAATCAATTCTCATCTTTATTTCATCTTATTTAATATTGCCTATTTCTCATTAACAAAAATACAATTGTATGTTACATGCCAGATCAATTAATTTTTACAGTCTATATCTTTCCATTTCATTAAATCATGAGAAAAGTTTTATCATGATGTCTAATGAAATAATGGCGCTATTTCTGATTTTTATTTGAGACTTATTTATTGTCAGAAGCCGAACCTCAGAGTTTGAAACAGACATATATATACATTTGACGAAAGAAATATCAGGACTGGTATCATATTCTCTGCTTTACAAATAGCTTATAATTTGGCTATTCATGACATTGCATTATTACAAATTAGGTAATGAAGAATAGCATATTGATTTATTACTTTGTTTTACTCACTTTAAAAATTGATTAATGAAAAAAAATAAATGAATTATATTAAATCTACCTTAAATTAATCTTGACCACTTTTAATCCTTACAACAACCCTTGAAATAGGTCCTATTATTTCCCCCACAGAGAGGTTAGGAATTTATCCACAGTCACAAAGTCAAAAAAAGGCTCCGAGTAAGCCAATATGAATGTCACCATAACCATGTAGTAAACCTTAGGCAAGTTATACTTTATATAGTCCAACTTAACACAATAAAATAAGCTTGATCATCTGATTTCCAACTTCCCAGCAGAAAAGAAGAAAACTATAGTGGGGAGCAGAATCTTGGAGGGACAAACATTTTGACACTAGTGAGAAGTGACAGTCAACAGTCACTTGGAAAGCAATCCTCAAGATGAAAACTGAAACTATTTTAGTGAAGGTGCTAAAAATCCTACACTATATTGCTATTTTTAATTAAATTAATATGTAATGTCTACATTATGACTGTGTAAATATTTTTACTGAGTCACTTAATATACAGTTATTTAAGTTGGGCAACTTATTGTTTTCCCTGGAAGTAATAATTGCTTCATTTTCTCTATTACTTAGTTTTCCAGATACCTATTATTGATTAATTCTCAAAGTCTGACATAACAGAAAAATGTCTGCTAATGTAGTCAAATTATTCAGGTACATTTTTTCTTTTTTTAAAAAAATTTATTTATTATTTTTGGCTGTGTTGGGTCTTCGTTGGTGCACGCAGGCTTTCTCTAGTTGTAGCAAGCAGGGGCTACTCTTCGTTGCGGTGCGCGGGCTTCTCTTGCTGCGGAGCACAGGCTTTAGAGCACTTGGGCTTCAGTAGATGTGGTGCGTGGGCTCAGTAGTTGTGACTCTTGGGCTCTAGAGCACAGGCTCAGTAGTTGTGGCGCACGGGCTTAGTTGCTCCACGGCATGTGGGATCTTCCCTGAGCAGGGCTCGAACCCGTGTTCCCTGCATTGGCAGGTGGATTCTTAACCACTGCGCCACCAGGGAAGCCCAGGTACATTTTTTTCGTGAAGTCATCCTTCTGGAGCTTTTCATTCTTCTGCTTCAGTCTGCACAGGTTCTCTGTATGCCTGAGACTCATCTATCCTCCTAGAACTTCTCATCACTACTTTCCTATGTATTCTTTTATTTATCTTCTGTGTTCAACCCCTTGCTTCTTCGATTCCTTCTCTTTCTTGGTTTAATCCCTCAGTTTGGTGGAATACATTCTTTAATAACTTCCTGAGATATGATGAGTGGGAGATAATTTATTTGAACCTTTCTACATCTGAAAAAAGCTGTATTTTACCCTCAAGCTTGGTTAATAGTTTAGCTGACTATAAAATTCTTCAGAATTTTGATGGCCTTTCTCAATTGCCTTCCAGATTCCAGGAAAACTCTTGAAAAGTCAGATGCTGTCCTGATTCTAGAGCCTTTAGATGTTACCTGTTTTTCTCTATGGAAGCCCCAGGGTTCTGAAGTTTCAGAATGATGGGTCTTGCTTTATTGGGATATAATTTATATATTATAAAATATACCCAATTTTAAGTATATAGTGAGATGAGTTTTGATACATGTATATAGTCATATAATCTCTGCCACATCATGATATAAAATATTTCCAGCACTCCAAAAATGTCCCCCCTTGCAATTAACCCCCTACTCCCAACCCTTGGTGCCTGGAAATCACTGATTAGCTTTCCATCACTGTAGTTTTGCCTTTACTAGTATTCCATGTAAATAAAATCATACCGTATGTAGTCTTTGGTGTCTGGCTTCTTTCCCTTGGCATTAACTCTTTTGAGATTCATCCATTTTTTTGTGCACTCAGTAGTTTCTTTCCTTTTGTTGTTGAGTAGTATTCCATTATATCAAATATGACAATTTTTTTTTTGCTTTATAACAAATTTAATCAGTTATACATATACATATGTTCCCATATCCCCTCCCTTTTGCATCTCCCTCCCACCCTCCCTATCCCACCCCTCCAGGCGGTCACAAAGCACCAACTTGATCTCCCTGTGCTATGCGGCTGCTTCCCACTAGCTATCTACCTTACGTTTGGTAGTGTATATATGTCCATGCCGCTCTTTCGCTTTGTCACAGCTTACCCTTCCCCCTCCCCATATCCTCAAGTCCATTCTCTAGTAGGTCTGTGTCTTTATTCCTGTCTTACCCCTATGTTCTTCATGACATTTTTTTTTCCTAAATTCCATATATATGTGTCAGCATACAGTATTTGTCTTTCTCTTTCTGACTTACTTCACTCTGTATGACAGACTCTAGGTCCATCCACCTCATTACAAATAGCTCAATTTCGTTTCTTTTTATGGCTGAGTAATATTCCATTGTATATATGTGCCACATCTTCTTTACCCATTCATCCGATGATGGACACTTAGGTTGTTTCCATCTCCGGGCTATTGTAAATAGGGCTGCTATGAACATTTTGGTACATGTCTCTTTTTGAATTATGGTTTTCTCAGGGTATATGCCCAGTAGTGGGATTGCTGGGTCATATGGTAGTTCTATTTGTAGTTTTTTAAGGAACCTCCATACTGTTCTCCATAGTGGCTGTACCAATTCACATTCCCACCAGCAGTGCAAGAGTGTTCCCTTTTTTCCACACCCTCTCCAGCATTTATTGTTTCTAGATTTTTTGATGATGGCCATTCTGACTGGTGTGAGATGATATCTCATTGTAGTTTTGATTTGCATTTCTCTAATGAGTAAAGATGTTGAGCATCCTTTCATGTGTTTGTTGGCAGTCTGTATTTCTTCTGTGGAGAAATGTCTATTTAGGTCTTCTGCCCATTTTTGGATTGGGTTGTTTGTTTTTTTGTTATTGAGCTGCATGAGCTGCTTATAAATTTTGGAGATTAATCCTTTGTCAGTTGCTTCATTTGCAAATATTTTCTCCCATTCTGAGGGTTGTCTTTTGGTCTTGTTTATGGTTTCCTTTGCTGTGCAAAAGCTTTTAAGTTTCATTAGGTCCCATGTGTTTATTTTTGTCTTTATTTCCATTTCTCTAGGAGGTGGGTCCAAAAGGATCTTGCTGTGATTTATGTCATAGAGTGTTCTGCCTATGTTTTCCTCTAAGAGTTTGATAGTGTCTGGCCTTACATTTAGGTCTTTAATCCATTTTGAGCTTATTTTTGTGTATGGTGTTAGGGAGTGATCTAATCTCATACTTTTACATGTCCCTATCCAGTTTTCCCAGCACCACTTATTGAAGAGACTGTCCTTTCTCCACTGTACATTCCTGCCTCCTTTATCAAAGATAAGGTGACCATATGTCCGTGGGTTTATCTCTGGGCTTTCTATCCTGTTCCATTGATCTATCTTTCTGTTTTTGTGCCAGTACCATACTGTCTTGATTACTGTAGCTTTGTAGTATAGTCTGAAATCAGGGAGCCTGATTCCTCCAGCTCCATTTTTCGTTCTCAAGATTGCTTTGGCTATTCGGGGTCTTTTGTGTTTCCATACAAATTTTGAAATTTTTTGTTCTAGTTCTGTGAAAAATGCCAGTGGTAGTTTGATAGGGATTGCATTGAATCTGTAGATTGCTTTGGGTAGTAGAGTCATTTTCACAATATTGATTCTTCCAATCCAAGAACATGGTACATCTCTCCATCTATTTGTATCATCTTTAATTTCTTTCATCAGTGTCTTATAATTTTCTGCATACAGGTCTTTTGTCTCCTTAGGTAGGTTTATTCCTAGATATTTTATTCTTTTTGTTGCAGTGGTAAATGGGAGTGTTTCCTTGATTTCACTTTCAGATTTTTCATCATTAGTATATAGGAATGCCAGAGATTTCTGTGCATTAATTTTGTATCCTGCTACTTTACCAAATTCATTGATTAGCTCTAGTAGTTTTCTGGTAGTATCTTTAGGATTCTCTATGTAGAGTATCATGTCATCTGCAAACAGTGACAGCTTTACTTCTTCTTTTCCAATTTGGATTCCTTTTATTTCCTTTTCTTCTCTGATTGCTGTGGCTAAAACTTCCAAAACTATGTTGAATAAGAGTGGTGAGAGTGGGCAACCTTGTCTTGTTCCTGGTCTTAGTGGAAATGGTTTCAGTTTTTCACCATTGAGGATGATGCTGGCTGTGGGTTTGTCATATATGGCCTTTATTATGTTGAGGAAAGTTCCCTCTATGCCTACTTTCTGCAGGGTTTTTATCATCAATGGGTGTTGAATTTTGTCAAAAGATTTCTCTGCATCTATTGAGATGATCATATGGTTTTTCTCCTTCAATTTGTTAATATGGTGTATAACGTTGATTGATTTGCGTATAGTGAAGAATCCTTGCATTCCTGGACTAAACCCCACTTGATCATGGTGTATGATCCTTTTAATGTGCTGTTGGATTCTGTTTGCTAGTATTTTGTTGAGGATTTTTGCATCTATGTTCATCAGTGATATTGGCCTGTAGTTTTCTTTCTTTGTGACATCCTTGTCTGGTTTTGGTATCAAGGTGATGGTGGCCTCGTAGAATGAGTTTGGGAGTGTTCCTCCCTCTGCTATATTTTGGAAGAGTTTGAGAAGGATAGGTGTTAGCTCTTCTCTAAATGCTTGATAGAATTCACCTGTGAAGCCATCTGGTCCTGGGCTTTTGTTTGTTGGAAGATTTTTTATCACAGTTTCAATTTCAGTGCTTGTGATTGGTCTGTTCATATTTTCTATTTCTTCCTGATTCAGTCTTGGCAGGTTGTGCATTTCTAAGAATTTGTCCATTTCTTCCAGGTTGTCCATTTTATTGGCATAGAGTTTCTTGTAGTAATCTCTCATGATCTTTTGTATTTCTGCAGTGTCAGTTGTTACTTCTCCTTTTTCATTTCTAATTCTATTGATTTGAGTCTTCTCCCTTTTTTTCTTGATGAGTCTGGCTAATGGTTTATCAATTTTCTTTATCTTCTCAAAGAACCAGCTTTTAGTTTTATTGATCTTTGCTATCGTTTCCTTCATTTCTTTTTCATTTATTTCTGATCTGATTTTTATGATTTCTTTCCTTCTGCTAACTTTGGGATGTTTTTGTTCTTCTTTCTCTAATTGCTTTAGGGGCAAGGTTAGGTTGTTTATTCGAGATGTTTCCTGTTTCTTAAGGTGGGATTGTATTGCTATAAACATCCCTCTTAGAACTGCTTTTGCTGCATCCCATAGGTTTTGGGTCATCGTGTCTCCATTGTCATTTGTTTCTAGGTATTTTTTAATTTCCTCTTTGATTTCTTCAGTGATCACTTCGTTATTAAGTAGTGTATTGTTTAGCCTCCATGTGTTTGTATATTTTACAGCTCTTTTCCTGTAATTGATATCTAGTCTCATAGCATTGTGGTCGGAAGAGATACTTGATACAATTTCAATTTTCTTAAATTTACCAAGGCTTGATTTGTGACCCAAGATATGATCTATCCTGGAGAATGTTCCATGAGCACTTGAGAAAAATGTGTATTCTGTTGTTTTTGGATG
This sequence comes from Hyperoodon ampullatus, assembly GCF_949752795.1. Lineage (NCBI taxonomy): Eukaryota > Metazoa > Chordata > Mammalia > Artiodactyla > Ziphiidae > Hyperoodon > Hyperoodon ampullatus. The sequence goes on from NC_136928.1 coordinate 37,245,575, forward strand.
GAATGTCCTATAAATATCAATTAAGTCCATCTTGTTTAATGTATCATTTAAAGCTTGTGTTTCCTTATTTATTTTCATTTTGGATGATCTGTCCATTGGTGAAAGTGGGGTGTTAAAGTCCCCTACTATGATTGTGTTACTGTCGATTTCTCCTTTTATGGCTGTTAGTATTTGCCTTATGTATTGAGGTGCTCCTCTGTTGGGTGCATAAATATTTACAATTGTTATATCTTCTTCTTGGGTCGATCCCTTGATCATTATGTAGTGTCCTTCTTTGTCTCTTCTAGTAGTCTTTATTTTAAAGTCTCTTTTGTCTGATATGAGAATTGCTACTCCAGCTTTCTTTTGGTTTCCATTTGCATGGAATATCTTTTTCCATCCCCTTACTTTCAGTCTGTATGTGTCTCTAGGTCTGAAGTGGGTCTCTTGTAGACAGCATATATATGGGTCTTGTTTTTGTATCCATTCAGCCAATCTGTGTCTTTTGGTGGGAGCATTTAGTCCATTTACATTTAAGGTAATTATCGATATGTATGTTCCTATTCCCATTTTCTTAATTGTTTTGGGTTTGTTATTGTAGGTCTTTTCCTTCTGTTGTGTTTCTTGCCTAGAGAAGTTCCTTTAGCATTTGTTGTAAAGCTGGTTTGGTGGTGCTGAACTCTCTCAGCTTTTGCTTGTCTGTAAAGGTTTTAATTTCTCCATCAAATCTGAATGAGATCCTTGCTGGGTAGAGTAATCTTGGTTGCAGGTTTTTCTCCTTCATCACTTTAATTATGTCCTGCCACTCTCTTCTGGCTTGTAGAGTTTCTGCTGAGAGATCAGCTGTTATCCTGATGGGGATTCCCTTGTGTGTTATTTGTTGTTTTTCCCTTGCTGCTTTTAATATGATTTCTTTGTGTTTAATTTTTGACAGTTTGATTAATATGTGTCTTGGCGTATTTCTCCTTGGATTTATTCTGTATGGGACTCTCTGTGCCTCCTGGACTTGATTAACTATTTCCTTTCCCATATTAGGGAAGTTTTCAACTATAATCTCTTCAAATATTTTCTCAGTCCCTTTCTTTTTCTCTTCTTCTTCTGGAACCCCTATAATTAGAATGTTGGTGCGTTTAATGTTGTCCCAGAGGTCTCTGAGACTGTCCTCTGTTCTTTTCATTCTTTTTTCTTTATTTTGCTTTGCAGCAGTTATTTCCACTATTTTATCTTCCACCTCACTTATCCATTCTTCTGCCTCAGTTATTCTGCTATTGATCCCATCTAGAGTATTTTTTATTTCATTTATTGTGTTTTTAATCGATGCTTGATTCATCTTTAGTTCTTCTGGGTCCTTGTTAACTGTTTCTTGCATTTTGTCTATTCTATTTCCAAGATTTTGGATCTTGGAAATAGAATCTTGGATCACCTTTATCATCATTATTCTGAATTCTTTTTCAGGTAGACTGCCTATTTCCTCTTCATTTGTTAGGTCTGGTGGGTTTTTATCTTACTCCTTCTCCTGCTGTGTGTTTTTCTGTCTTCTCATTTTGCTTATGTTACTGTGTTTGAGGTCTCCTTTTTGCAGGCTGCAGGTTCGTAGTTCCCGTTGTTTTTGGTGTCTGTCCCCAGTGGCTAAGGTTGGTTCAGTGGGTTGTGTAGGCTTCCTGGTGGAGGGGACTAGTGCCTGTGTTCTGGTGGATGAGGCTGGATCTTGTCTTTCTGGTGGGCAGGTCCACGTCTGGTGGTGTGTTTTGGGATGTCTGCGGACTTTTTATGATTTTAGGCCACCTCTCTGCTAATGGGTGGTATTGTGTTCCTGTCTTGCTAGTTGTTTGGCATAGGGTGTCCAGCACTGTAGCTTGCTGGTCGTTGAGTGAAGCTGGGTGCTGGTGTTGAGATGGAGATCTCTGGAAGATTTTCGCCGTTTGGTATTATGTGGAGCTGGGAGGTCTCTTGTGGACCAGTGTCCTGAAGTTGGCTCTCCCACCTCAGAGGCACAGCACTGACTCCTGGCTCCTCAATTTGGGATGATTTGTTGTCTATTCATGTATTCCACAGATGCAGGGTACATCAAGTTGATTGTGGAGCTTTAATCCGCTGCTTCTGAGGCTGCTGGGAGAGGTTTCCCTTTCTCTTCTTTGTTCTCACAGCTCCCGGGTCTCAGCTTTGGATTTGGCCCCGCCTCTGCTTGTAGGTCGCCGGAGGGCGTCTGTTCTTCGCTCAGACAGGACAGGGTTAAAGGAGCAGCCTCTTCGGGGACTCTGGCTCACTCAGGCCGGGCGGGAGGGAGGGGCACGGAGTGCGGGGCGAGCCTGCAGCGGCAGAGGCCGGCGTGACGTTGCACCAGCCCGAGGCGCGCCGTGCGTTCTCTCGTGCGTTCTCTCAGGGAAGCCGCCCCTGGATCCCGGGACCCTGGCAGTGGCGGGCTGCACAGGCTCCCGGAAGGGCGGTGTGGACAGTGACCTGCGCTCGCACACAGGCTTCTTGGCGGCGGCAGCAGCAGCCCCAGCGTCCCACGCCCGTCACTGGGCTCCGCGCTTTCAGCCGCGACTCGCGCCCGTCTGTGGGGCTCCTTTAAGCAGCGCTCTTAATCCCCTCTCCTCGCGCACCAGGAAACCAAGAGGGAAGAAAAAGTCTCTTGCCTCTTCGGCAGCTCCAGAGTTTTCCCGGACTCCCTCCCGGCTAGCTGTGGCACATTAGCCCCTTTCAGGCTGAGTTCTCGCCGCCAGCCCCAGTCCTCTCCCTGCGCTCTGACCGAAGCCCGAGCCTCAGCTTCCAGCGCCGCCCGCCCCGGCGGGCGAGCAGACAAGCCTCTCGAGCTGGTGAGTGCCGCTCGGCACCGATCCTCTGTGCGGGAATCTCTCCGCTTTGCCCTACCCAGGTATGTGGGGAGTTTCTTGCCTTTTGGGAGGTCTGGGGTCTTCTGCCAGCGTTCAGTAGGTGTTCTGTAGGAGTTGTTCCACGTGTAGCTGTATTTCTGGTGTATCCGTGGGGAGGAAGGTGATCTCCGCGTCTTACTCTATGACAATTTTTTTTTATCCATTCACCAGAAGATGGACACTTGTGGTATTTCCAACATTTGGCTTTTATGAATAAAACTGCTATTAACATTCATGTACAAATCTTTGTGTGAATCTGTTTTCGTTTCTCTTGGATAAACTCCACCTAGGAGTAGAGTTTCTAGGTCTTTGATAAGTGTATAGTTAACTTTATAAGAAATTGCCAAACTGTTTTCCAAAATGGTTATACCATTTTGCATCCCAGGCAGCAATATGTGAGGGTTCCAGATGCTACACATCCTCACCAGTATTTGATGTTGCAATCTTTTAAGTTTTAGCCATTCTAGTGGGTGTGTAGTGGTATCTCACTGTGGTTTTAATTTGCATTTCCCTAATTAACGCTGAGTAGCTTTTCATGAGCATATGTGTCATCTGTATATCTTCTTTGGTAAAGTGTTCAAATCTTTTTTACCCATTTTTTTATTGGGTTGTTGGTCTTGTTATTATAGGATTGTAAGAGTTCTTTCTATATTCTGGATACAAGTCCTTTGTTTTATAAATATTTTCTCCCAGTCTCTGGATTGCTTTTTGTCTTAAAAGTGTCTTTTGAAGAGCAAAAGTTTTAATTTTGTTGAGTTCCATGCAGGGGATTGAATACTGTTCCCTCAAAATTATGTCCACCCAGAACCTCGGAAAGTGATCTTATTTGGAAATGTAATCAAGGTAAGGATTGAGATGAGATCACACTGAATTAGGATAGGCCCTAAGTCCAATGATACTTATCCTTGTAAGAGACAGAAAACAGCACCAAAGACACGGAGAAGAAGGCTATGTGAAGATGAAGGCAGAGATTGTGATTATGCTGTAAATAGATTCTGGTACCAATCCAGTGTGTGGGGGGTTTTCCTCACACCACCAATTCTCCCACCTCAGATGGGTGTCCTGCAATTCAACTCAATTCTGACACTATCTACCCAGAGTTAGCATCAGATTCCACCAGTTAAGGGCTCAGTCCCATAAGGCTGCCTTCTACCTCAGATGCCAGTTACAAGCCCAGGTATTTCTGATGACTGGCTTATAAATCATAGGCTCCCACATCCCCTGCCTTGGGTCTGATTAATTTGCTAGAGCAGCTCACAGAACTCAGAAAACCCATTTATTCACTAAATTACTTGTTTATTGCAAAGGATATTAAGGATGCGGATCAATAGCCAGATGAAGAGATATATAGGGTGAAGTCTCAAATAAAGGAGTCTGGGACACAGCACGGTGCCATGTGGAGGCATGCTGGTTTTCCAACCTAAAAGCTCTCCTTTTGTTTTTTTATGGAGGCTTTATTACATATACATGATTGATAAACTCATTGGCTATTGGAGATTGATTTAACCTCCAGCTGCTCTTCCCTGCCCAGAGGTCAGGCAAGTGGGACTGAAAGATCCAACCCTCAAATCACTGGTTCTCCTGGCAACCATCCCCCTTTTCTTGGGGGGGGGGGCATCCAAAACCCACCTGATTAACATAACAAAAGACACCTTTGTCACTCCCTCTGCGCAGGAAATTCCAAGAGTTTTAGGAGCTTCCTGCCAGAAACGGGAGAGAGACCAAATATATATTTCTTATTATAAATCACAATATGATATGCTGCCACAAGCCAAGGAACACCAGGAGCCACCAGAAGAAGCAAGGAAGGATTCTCCTTTGGAGACATCGAAGGGAGTGTGGCCCTTGCCACACCTTCATTTTGGACTTCTGGCCACCAGAAGTGTGAGAAAACACATTTCTGTTGTTTTAAGCCACCCTATTTGGCACATTAGAAATCTAATACAATCCAATTTATTATTTTTTTCTTTTATAGTTCTGCCTTTTTGGTTCTATTTAAGAAATATTTGCCTTATACGAAGTCACTAAGATTCTCTCTCTTTGTTCTCTTTCCTCCAAAAGTTTTATAGTTTTAGCTCTTACACTGAGGTCTATGATCAGTTTCACATTGATATTTTTTATGCTATGAAGTAAGAATCGGGGTTAATTTTTTTTCGTGTGGATATCCAATTATTTCAGCACCATTTGTTGAAAAAAGTTATCCATTCACCATTGAATTACCTAGGAATCTTGGTCAAAAATTAATTAGCCATGATTCTGTGGGCCTATTTCTGTACTCTTTATTCTGTACCATTGATCATCATTCTACTGATATCACAATGTCTTGATTTCACAACTTTAGAAAAAGTCTTGAAAATAGATACTGTAAGTCCTCCAACTGTGTTCTTTTTCAAAATTGTTTTAGCTTTTCTCGGTCTTTTGCATTTTTATCAAGATTTTAGAATCACCTTTGCTAATTTCTACAATTGGGATTTTGACTGGAATTGCATTGAATCATCAAGTTTCTTTTTTTTTTTAGTTATTATTTATTCGGTTGCGCTGGGTCTTAGTTGCGGCAGGCAGGCTCCTTAGTTGCAGCTCACAATCTCCTTAGTTGCAGCACGCCGGCTCCTTAGTTGTAGCATGCGAACTCTTAGTTGCAACATGCATGTGGGATCTAGTTCCCTGATCAGGGATCGAACCTGGGCCCCCTACATTGGGAGCGCAGAGTCCTATCCACTGCGCCACCAGGGAAGTCCCCGTTGGGCCTTAACTGAAGCGATTTTATGCCCAAGGGGATGTTAGGCAATGTCTGGAGACATTTTTGGTTGTCTCAACTAGGAGGTGCTACTGGAATCTGTAGACAGAGGCCAGAGGTGCTACTAAACAGCCTACAATACACAGGACAGCCTCTTACAACAAAGAATTATCTGGCCCAAATGTCAATTGTTCTGCTGCTAAGAAATCTTGCATTGAATATATAGGTCATTTTTAGGACAGATGACATCTTAAGTGGAATCTTTTGACCCAGAAGACAATATTTCTCTCTACTTACTTGAGTCTTTAATTTCTTTTAACAGTATTTTGTAGTTTTTGGTGTACAAGTCATGCACATTTTATGTTAAGTTTATCACAATCAACCATCACCACTATCTAATTGCAGAACATTTTCATTATCCCAAAAGCTGTACCTATTAAACAGTCACTCCCCATCTCCCTTCCTCCTGCCTTTAGTAACCACTAATCTGCTTTCTGTCTCTATGGATTTGCCTCTTCTGAATATTTTATATAATAGAACCATACAATATGTGACCTTTTGTGTCTGACCTCTTTCGCTCAGCATAATGTTTTAAAATTCATCCATGTTGTAGCATGTATCATTACTTTATTCCTTTAAGGCTGAATTATATATATATACCACATTTTGTTTATCCATTCATCAGATGATGGACATTTGGGTTGTTTCCACCTTTTGGTTATTGTGAATAGTGCTCTATGAACATTCATTTATAAGTTTTTGTTTGAACACATGTTTTCCTTTTTTTTTTTTTTTTTTGTCCACGTCACGCAGCTTGTGAGATTTTAGTTGCCAGACCAGGGACGGAACGGGAACTCTTGGCAGTGAGAGCGAGGAGTCCTAACCACTGGACCTCCAGGGAGTTCCTGAACACATGTTTTCAGTTCTTTTGAGTATATACCCAGGAGGGGAATTGCTGGGTCACATGGTAATTCTATGGTTCACTTTTTTTTTTAATAGATAAGATTTTTTAAAATTTATTCTATTTATTATTATTTTTGGCCACGTTGGGTCTTTGTTGCTGTGTGCGGGCTTTCTCTAGTTGCGGTGAGCGGGGGCTACTCTTCATTGGGGTGCACAGGCTTCTCATTGGGTGGCTTCTCTTGTTGCAGAGCATGGGCTCTAGGCGCACGGGCTTCAGTAGTTGTGGTGCGTGGGCTCCGTAGTTGTGGCTCGCGGGCTCTAGAGCACAGGCTCAGTAGTTGTGGCACATGGACTTAGTTGCTTCATGGGATGTGGGATCTTCCCGGAACACGGCTCGAACCCATGTCCCCTGAATTGGCAGGCGTATTCTTAACCACTGCACCACCAAGGAAGCCCTATGTTTCACTTCTTGAGGAACTGCCAAACTGTTTTCCGCGGTGGCAGCACCATTTTACATTCCCACAAGCAATGTACAAAGATTCCATTTTCTACACATCCTTGCCAACTCTTGTTAATTTCCTTTTTTTTTTTTTTTTAATTGTCATCCTGGGGGATCTGAAGTGGTATCTCACTGGGATTTTGATTTACATTCGCCTAATGATTAATGATGTTGAACATATTTTCATTTGCTTATTGGACATTTTATATCTTTTTTGGAGAACTATCTAGTTAAATCCTTTTCCCATTTTTAAATTGAGTTGTTTGTCTTTTTTTCTAAATATTGACATATGTTGTGAATTTTTTAATTAATTAATTTATTTATTTATTTTAAAGAAGATGTTGGGGGTAGGAGTTTATTAATTAATTAATATATTTTTGCTGTGCTGGGTCTTCATTTCTGTGCGAGGGCTTTCTCCAGTTATGGCAAGCAGGGCCACTCCTCATCGCAGTGCGCGGGCCTCTCACTATCGTGGCCTATCGCGTTGCGGAGCACAGGCTCCAGACGCGCAGGCTCAGCAGTTGTGGCTCACGGGCCCAGTCGCTCCGCAGCATCTGGGGTCCTCCCAGACCAGGGCTCGAACCCATGTCCCCTGCATTAGCAGGCAGACTCCCAACCACTGCGCCAACAGGGAAGCCCTATTTATTTATTTATGGCTGTGTTGGGTCTTCGTTTCTGTGTGAGGGCTTTCTCTAGTTGTGGCAAGCGGGGGCCACTCTTCATCGTGGTGCACGGGCCTCTCACTATCACGGCCTCTCTTGTTGCCAAGCACAGGCTCCAGACGTGCAGGCTCAGTAATTGTGGCTCACGGGTCCAGTTGCTCCACGGCATGTGGGATCCTCCCAGACCAGGGCTCGAACCCGTGTCCCCTGCACTGGCAGGCAGATTCTCAACCACTGCGCCACCAGAGAAGCCCTATTTGTCTTTTTGTTGTTGAGTTATATGTGTTCTTTGTACCATATATTCCAGACCCTTATCAGATATATGATTTATAAATAATTGCTTCCATTCTATGAATTGCATTTTCACTCTCTTGACAGTGTCCTTTGATGCATGAAAGTTTTTAATTTTAAGTCCCATTTATCTATTTTTTCTTTTGTTACTTGTGCTTTCAATATCGTATCTAAGAAACCATTGTTGAATCCATGGTCATGAAGATTTAACCCTATGTTTTCTTATAAGAATTTTATAGTTTACCTCTTATATGTAAGTCTTTGATTTATTTTGAGTTAGTTTTTGTCTATGATGTCAAGTAAGGGTCCAACTTCATTATTTTTCATGTGGGTATCTAGTTGTCCCAGCACCATTTGTTGAGACTATTCTTTCCTCATTGAGTGATATTAACACTCATGTTGAAAATCAATTGACCATAAGTGTATGGGTTTATTTCTGAACTCTGAATTCTATTCCATTGACCTAAATGTCTATCCTTATGCCAGTACCACACTGTTTTGATTACTGTAGCTTTGTAATAAGTTTTGAAATTGGGAAGTGTGAGTCCTCCTGCTTTGTTCTTTTTCAAGATTGTTTTGGCTATTCAGAATCTCTTGCAATTCTATATGAATTTAAGAATTAACTTTTCCATTTCTGCAGAAAAGGCCATTGGGATTTTGATAGGGATTGCATTGAATCTGAAGATTTCTTTGGGTAATATCGCCATCTTAACAATATTAAGTCTTCTAATCCATGAACACAGGATGCCTTTCTATTCATGTATATTTTCTTTAATTTCTCTCAGCAAAATTTTATACTTTTCAGTGTACTAGTCTTGCACATTTTATATTAAATTTATCACCAAACAGTTCATTTTTGATGCTATTGTAAATCATATTTTTTAATTTTAATTTTTTGATTGTTTCTAGTAAATAGAAATATATAGCTTTTTGTACATTGACTTGTATCCTGTGAACTTGCTAAATTCATTTAGTTTTTCTAGATTCTTTAAGATTTTACATAGATTATGATGTCTTACATGAATAAAAAGAGTTTTACTTAGTGGAAGAGAAAAATTTTTAATTTTTTTTTTTAACCATGCTGCACTATCTAGGACCTCTAGCACAATGTTCAATAGAAATGGCTATAGTGGGCATCCTTGCCTTGTTCTTACTCTTAGGGAGAAAGCATTCAATCTTATACCATTAAGCATGGTGTTAGCTATAGGTTAATCATAGATGCCCTTTATCAGACTGGGGAAGTTTCCTTCTATTCCTAGTTTGCTGAGAGTATTTAGCTAAATAGATGTTGAATCTGTGAAATGCTTTTATTTTAATCTATTAAGATGACCATGTGGTTTTTCTCCTTTAGTCTATCAGTGTGTTGAATTACGTATTTGATTTTTGACCATTAAACCTTACATTCCTGGTAGAAATGCCACTTAGTCATAATACATTATCCATTCTATATATGATTGGATTCAATTCATTAATATTTCATTAACGATTTTACATCTATGTTTATGAGAGCTGTTGGTTTGTAGTTTTCTTTTCTTGTAATGTCCTTGATAGTTTTGGTATCAGGGAAATGCTGACTTCATAGAATGTGTTTAAAAATATTACTCTAACAGCAGAAACTAAGACAGCATTGTAAAGCAATTATACTCCAATAAAGATATAAAAAAAATTACTCTTCCTTCATTTTCTGGAAAGCTTTGTGTAGAATTGGTATTATTTCTTCTTTAAATATTTGGTAGATTTCTCAGTGAAGCTGTCTGGGCCTAGCATTTTATTGTGGGAAGGTTTTCCTCCCCCACCAAATTTCTTTTGTAGAGATAAGACTATTTAGGTTACATATTTCCTCTTGAATAAATTTTTTGTGTCTTCACTCTTTTTTTTCCCAATGAATTTGGTTCGAGGTTTGTCAATTTTGTTGACCCTCTCAAAGAACCAGGTTTTGGTTTCATGTTCTTCTCTATTATTTTCCTGTTTTCTATTTCATTGATCTCTGCTCTTATCTTTATTATTTCCTTTCTTTTGCATACTTTGGTTTTAATATATTTTTCCTTTTCTAGTTTCTGAAGGTGGAAATTAAAGTCATTGATTTGAGACCTTTCTTCTTTTCTAATACAGGTGTCTAGTGCTATAAATTTCCCTTGAAATGCTGCCTTAGTTGCATTCAAAATGTTGATATGTTGTTGTTTTCATTTTTATTTAGTTCAAAATACTTTCTAATTTCCCTTTTGCTTTCTTTTTTTTTGACCCACAAGTTATATAGGGTATGTTATGTAGTTTCTAAGTATTTGGGAATATTCTAGAGATCTTTCTGTTATTTATTTCTAATTTAATTTTGTTTTGGTCAGAGAAAGTTTTTTTTTGTGGTTCGCAGGCCTCTCACTGTTGTGGCCTCTCCCGTTGCGGAGCACAGGCTCCGGACTTGCAGGCTCAGCGGCCATGGCTCACGGGCCCAGCTGCTCCGCGGCATGTGGGATCTTCCCAGACTGGAGCACGAACCCGTGTCCCCTGCATCAGCAGGTGGACTCTCAACCACTGCACCACCAGGGAAGCCCAAGAAAGTATTTTGTATGACTTGATTCCTTTTAAATTTATTAAGACTTGTCTGTGGCCCAGAAGATGGTTAGAAATATGGTCCACCTACTGAGAGAAATGCAATCATTATTATGCTTATACAAGGACTAAGGTCTGAGCAACAATATGTTCCTTATCGTATATTAAAGTTTGGATTTTATACATCAGTCTGATGAGTTCAGTAAATGTGTGTTTCCTCCTGAGAGAACAAGCTGCCTCTTAATGCTCTCTACACTCAATGGCCAAGATCTTAATTGAAAACTGAACATTTCAATCTTCTAAGTATTTTCAAGCATCCATATGTTTGTATTCAGGTATTTGTTTTAGCTTTAGAACATGAATGAAGATCTTAGGTCTCTGAACAAATTGCCTTTTCTTGGATTACTTTGTTTCCCACCTGAGAATTAAAAATTAACTTGAATACATTTAATTTACTATATTGATACACAGATGTATTCTGAGAGGAAATGTGGTTCATGTTGCTCAATATCACTGAATATAACAGTTTAAGTTGTCAGTAAATGTGTAGAATTTGAGCCTTCTTGGAATCAGCCCCAAAGTTCTGTTCATGAATATATTGAAATTAAATATTTTTAGAGCCATTAGATGGGGTGCACATACATTGTTGACTTGAAATATTTTTAATATGCTACTAGGGATCATAACTGCAATATCTGAATAAAATTACTGGCCTATTAAAAGTTGTCACCAGTGTCAAAAAGCAAAGCAAAACGAAACAAGACAAACGAAAAAAGTGACCTTCTCCTCCTCCTACAAAGCAGAGGAGAGTACTAGCTGGATGAAGCAAAACTCTATCCTTCCTTTCTATCCCCACAGCCAATATTTAATCTCTAATTTAGTGTGCCCTCTGTCCTTCAATGACTGGACATATCATGTGGTAAAGAGGGTAGAGTGACAATAGGATTTGCTTAAGTCATTAGGCCCTTGGGACAACTGTTTTCTCCCACAGGGCTATCTGGGAATTTCAAGCTCTAATTTTCAATAACTTCTCAATGTATGTATGTAGGGCCCACATGCCCCATACTAGGCATGGAGCCTTTCACTTGCAAGCTCTAAAGCTATATAGAAAACTGAGTGTTATAGCACCAGATCTCAGGAAACAATCATCAGGTTCCCCCCTTCCCCCAGTAGGGAACTTTTGTTCTAAAATAACCACAGGTCTGGATGCACAAGACTAAATTAACTTCTAACTTATAACATCTCAATGATAATTCAACCCCTCTCATCTGGTAAGTATTTTTCAACTAAACATTCTTGGCACACCTTGGTAAGTTTTATAAAAAAGAGAGAAAGAAGGGCTTCCCTGGTGGCACAGTGGTTGAGAGTCCGCCTACCGATGCAGGGGACACGGATTCATGACCCGGTCCGGGAGGATCCCATATGCCGCAGAGCGGCTGGGCCCGTGAGCCATGGCCGCTGGGCCTGCGCGTCCGGAGCCTGTGCTCCACAGCGGGAGAGGCCACAGCAGTGAGAGGCCCGCATACCGCTAAAAAAAAAAAAAAGAGAGAAAAAGAAAGTATTACTAAGTTCAGTCTTATATTTAAGGCAGAGAAATGAAGGAAATGTCCTTCATTTCTGCCACAAACCTATGACAAGGAAGGCAGCCAATCCACTCTGCAGAGGAATTTTTCCTGAAGTTCCTCAATAGCTTTTTAAAAAAATAATATATACCCTTGTTAGTCACTTTGTGGACATTATTCAATGTGAAAAGGAGAACTATATGTATTATATAATTCAAGAAGAACCATATATACATAATTCAAGAAACTTGAATTTTGTGGGAGGTAATGAAGTTAGGAACCAAGCCCCCTCAAATGGAACACTCCAGAGCGTCACTAACTTTTCCCAGCCCTCATCCAAGGCTGAGTAAGAAAGATCACCTTCTCATGCTGCCAGGAGGTAACACAGAGTTAAGAACATTGAAGAGGGAATCAGAAAACCCGAATGCTGGTCCTGGCTTTGTCACTCACTAACTTTTTGGTTGAGTTGGAATTAAACCCTTTGTTCTTTCAGCAACTCTGGAGTTGCTCAGGTTTAAAGTTGGGAGACTGGATTAATAAACTCCAGCTTCCTATAGACTCCTCCCATCTGCTTCCATGTTTTCTATGGCTCTCCAATCTCCGTGTTCTCCTCTATCTCTCGTGTCCCCTTCTCTGACAGTTCTTGGTCTTGTTGTCACATAAATGCAGGAGTCTCTCCAGTGAATTGTCCTTGGCTCTCCTTATGCTCTAATCCTCTCTTGCAATTTTAGTTATAATCCCTGCAGTAGATACTGGTTTATTGCCCAAATTCCCGCTTCTGTACTGAAGCTTTACTTTCCCCAGCTGCTGGGAAGGTTGGAAGGTAACAGCTCTCAGCTGAGTTCTTCTCTGGGAATCGCCTTCTTGCAAAGAGATCAACCTCACCCAAGCTCACATCCCCTCCCTGGGGAAAGCCCACATCCAGTGTTTCTTCAATGTGGGAATGAGAAGGGCCAGCCCCCTTGCCTCAAAGTGGGATAATTTTGAAGGGCCAGCCATACCTGCTCTAGAACTCCCCTGGTTTTTGTTGTGACTGTACTGCACTTCAATGCCTCCTTCTGCCCAGTTCTACAGGCGTTGATCCCTGAGAGCATTCCTCAATAAACTACCTGCACAAAATCTTCATCTCAGAGTCTGTTTCCTGTAGAACTAACCTAAGACAGTTGGTACCAGGAGTGGTTCAAGGAAGTAGACTCTAAAATGAGATTTTGGAACTCACCCACCCATCTACCAGGTGGCAATGAGGTCCCCATTGCCACCACTGGTGGTAGGAGGAGCACTGCAAGCTCCTGGCATTCAGTGTAACTGTTAAAACTTTAACTAGTGGTGAATATTAATATTCCACCCAAGCTCACCACTAGAAGACCAGAGGGCCTCCATGGAACCATAGACAGAGACTCATCTCCTGCAGCCAGAGGGCAGAGAAAGCTTAAATTTGACCCTGGACTTAGTTATAGGAGTTGCACAACTCCAAAGAAGTTTGAATTCTTCAGTCAGCTGTGCCAAGTTAGGGCCCTGACTAGGAAGAAGTGAAATCTTGAGACTTGGGATGGGAACAGTTGGACTGATGCACTCAAAAACCTTGGAACTGCAGATCCCTCTAAACCCTCTGGGCCAGCAAAAATGGCCCAGTGCTCCTGTTAAGGGCTAGTGTTCCCACTTGCTTGAAAATAATGCTGAGGCCTCTCAATCTAGACAAGAAATCAGAGAAGAATTTTCAAGAGCAGCCCTGCCAATTGGTCAATACAACCCAGCAAACTTTATGGTATTGGAAGTATCAGTAGTAGGAAAGGATGCCATGTGGAACTTATGGTGACTTCCAATAGAAGAATCATAATGTAGACCCCTAGGGTATTAGAACAAGTCTATGTCAACTTAAGTGAAGAATTTTCCACCGTTTGAAAAATAGCTCCAGATGTGCCACTGCACTATGACAGAGACAGAAGAACTGATTATGGGACATCAAATGAACATGTGGCCAAGGTTACCTATTATGAGTTGGTTTCTCTCAAGCCCATCTGAATGGTTAGGTCATTCAAGATGGTTGTTCTCTTGCTCTCTGTATATCCCCTGTTTGACAAGTCCCTGCTTCAGTCACATGACATCAAATCCTCTTAATTATAGGGCTTAATTAGTTCCTGGGAACTGGTGAGCCCACCTGATGTCAATTCACCATATAAATGGTAACTTCTTTCTCCCCCAAGCAGTGAAGATTGCTGCCATACCCTGTCCACCATCTGCCATTAACGGTAGGGGTGTTGCTCCAGGACCTTTTGTGAAAGGTTCCCTGGTCCAATAAACCATTGCTGTCTCCAGCTCTTTCTTTCTCCAGCCCAGTCTCAAGGCTGGGCAGCTACAAGCCTTACATGCCTTCGGGGTGCAACCCAACACCAATCCATTCCACAATGGAAGTGGTACCTCAGATCAGGTAAGAACAAGGTCAAAGGGCACAAGTAAGCTGCACAGGTAGGTGATTCAGACCCCCGTGTTTTCCCCCACTGTTACACTGATGTCTCTCCCTCAGTTTACACCTATGGCTTCAGTGGCATATTCAGTGATCCACTGGGGTCTTTCTTGGGAGTCCCTTGCTCAATTCTGAAGGTAAATGGACAAGTGCAGCAGCCACAGTCTAAGAAGGTTCTGGTCACCAGAGGCTCGCCCCTCAGGCTGTGATCAGTTACTTTGTGTGGGAAGAGAAGTGGCCTGACACAAGAAGATATGGGCAGCCCTGAATAGCTTGTTAGTAAAGTGGTTCAGAACAAGCCTCCCAAAATGTGCCACTTTGGCATGTGGATTACTTTGAGCTGAAGACAATGGAGGCCCAAAAGACTCAGGAAGAGCTTTTTATCTCCCCCCTCAACCACCTAAAAGAATTTAGATAGAGGGCCTGATCCAGGAAGAGAGCTATCACCAGAGGTAATTACAAAGAGTATGGGCGGGTGTGGTACGCTGGTGGAACCATTTGTTTGTTCAAAGTTATCTCTGCGTCCCATTGTGGTTTACCAAACATTTGCTCTTCCCATCTTCTCATGAATTGCCTTCCTTCCCTTTGAAACTATCCCCTTCTCCTTAGCTCAGAATAGTGTAGAAGCCTCATTTGCCTGTCAGAGAGCCTCTCATAGTATTTGTGGGCCTCCCATACGTACAAAATTACCTTTGTTTTTTTCCTGTTATTCTGTATTACGTCAATTTAATTAATAGATCAGCCAAAAGGACCTAGACAAGTAGAGGAAAATTTTTCCTCCCCTACAGGTTGGTCAGGGGTCAGAAAGGGGAAGGACTGAAAGATAGCGATGAAGGACTAGTTCACCCAGACCACGAAGGAAGCTGCCTAGACCAGCAGAGGCACTGGCTGAGGGTAAGGGGACTCTGGAACAGGTAGTGGAGGAGGGCAACTGTGAGTTTCACTTGCACCTGGAGACCAGCTGCCATGGCAAGGGCTGAGTTCATCCCACTAATCTTCCTCTCGTAAGTTTCCCCCAGGAAAAGAGACCAACCCAAATTCTGGAGTAACTAAATTTATTATACGAAGCAAGTGGCTCTGAGTGGATAAGGGGTGGACTGTCATGGATGCTGTGGTATGCTGCCCTGTCCTCTGGTCTAGACCCAGGCACTCATTCTCTCAGAGGCTGGGCATGTTGGTTGCCAAAAAGTCTCAGATGAGTTCTTCTCTAGGAACTGTCTTTAGCTGCTGAGCGCTGTCTCACCCAACATCATTTTCCCTGCCTTGGTATAAAGCCCAGGCCCCTTGCCTTAAGATGGGACATCTCCAGGGGCCCATCCTGCTCCAGAGCTCCCACTGGGTCAGCTGAGGCCTCAACTGCTACTGCACTGCAGTTCAGCTCCCTGGCTGCCCACTCCTCCTGCATTCACACACACACAGGTATTGATCCCAAGGGTACTTCCCCAATAAAATCCAGCACACATCAGGAACTGGGTGTTAGTGTTAAATGGGTACAGAGTTACTGTTCAAGAAGATGAAAAAGTTCTGAAGGTAGATGGTGGGGATGGTCACACAATAATGTGAATGCATTTAATTCCACTGAACTGACTGTACAATTAAAAGCAGTTAAAATGGTAACATTTATATATTTTACCACAATAAGAAAAATAATCCTGCAAGTGAATCTCCCAGTTTTTTTTTCCTAGGGAATTTAAACTAACAGCCTCTGTGAGTATGGCAAAGATTGCTAGCTTCCACCAATATTCATTCTTTTTCTCCTTTATTATTGGAACTCAGCCTGAGACAGCAAGCTGTCTTGCAGCTGGCCATGGGATGTGAGACATGTGACTAAGTTTGGCCAATTGGATGTGAGAAGTGATATGTGTCACTTCCTGTTAATTCTCTTAAAGTAGTAGGCATGCCCTCCACTCATCTCTGCTTCCTTCTTGCTGGCTGGGATGCAGATGTGATGGCAGGAGCTGGAGCCAGAGAGGAAGCCATAGGTAGAGGATGACAGAGCCACCCTACCAACCCTAGACTATCTCTGGCTGTTATTTGAGATAGAAATAAATTCCTATATTGTTTAAGCCACTGAATTTAAGGTATCTTTGTTATACCAGCTCAGTGTGTATCCTCACACTTTGGATGACTCCAAGATCCATTTCTCTAACCCTAACAAGTTTCACAAACAATTCATGTTTCACATTTCCAGCTTTGAGATTTGGCATGCCCACACCATAATATATCCTAATGCTTTCTAAATCTTGTTTCTTATTTTTGATAATACCACAATTCTCCTACCTATGAAGAAAGAGCCCTAAACATTCACACAGTGGAATATCATTCAGCCATTAAAAAAGGAGGAGGAAACCTAAGATATACTGATATGGAGCAATCAGCAAGATCTACTGAGTGAAGAAAGCCAGAATTACAGTGTCTATAATATAATACTACTTATATTAGAAAAACAAAGTATATATACATGTGTAAATTTTTGTATGTGCATAAAATATCTTGGGAAGGATAACCAAAGACTGAGTCGCTGCCCTAGATAGGACAGCCAGGAGACAAGGTGGCAGAGAAACTAATTTCTTACTGTATACCTGTTTGAACCTTTGAATTGTGTACTGTATGCAAAGGGCCAGTGGTTCACTATTCATATTCTAATCTGGGTAAATTGCACCCCTGGAGCTGTGCTGTGTGTGGCCTGGGCGGCTGTACACATCCATCCTGCTGTGCATGTTTTATGTACTAAAAAAAAAAACAAAAAGTTTAAGAAAATATAATTACTTTTATTCTGTAGCTTGGACAGAACAGCTATTCTCTGAAACCATCTCAGTTAAAATATCCTAGGATTTCATAGATCTCTGTCTAGACTGTTATTTGCATCTCTGTTACCAACAACCAGAGCTTTTATTATCACTTTAAAAGATTATCCACTCTTCCTTGGGAACTTCCTTCAGTGCTGAAATGACCAAGCAGCTTTTGCTCCTAAGAATTCCTCAGTAAGAGTGGGGAAGCCTCAACACGGAAACATGCCTAAGGATTTAACCCCCATCTTGGTCCTTCTCCTAGGATTATCAATTATTATTTAATATGGACTGAGAACCTGAAAAAGGTCCTTAACGTTTGATCGTGCAAATTCTGCTTCTTGAATTTCCCACGTTATCCTAAGGAAAGCATCAGAGCTATACACCAAGATGTGTGTACCAGAACGCTCACTGTGGCTTATTTCTCTTATCCAAAAACATGGTCACAAACTAAAGAGCCATGAATATGGAACTAGTGAAACCTAGTACAGTTCATTTAGGGAATGGAATTCCAAATCTTGGAAGAATAACAAAATGGGGAAATGATTACATTATATTGATAAATGAAAAAAGCAAGTTACAAAACAGCAGGTAAGGCATTATCCTTAGACTTTCCCAATTTGGTTTTTAAAGAAAATTGAATATCTGTATCTGGAAAAGATATTCACCAATAATGTTAATACCGCCTTTCTTTGGGAGTTGGGCTTATTATAGATTATTTTAATTTCCTTTTTTGTGTTTGCCAGTATTTTCCAAAGTTACTACAATTAACCTGTTTTCTCTTATGATTAAAAAAGTGTTACCCCCACCCAAAGTCAATTTGGGGGGTTCTATGAGCACTTCAGTTTGTTCCTCATTAGTCCCAGATAGTACTCTGAGGCATGCATATGAATTTTAAATGAGAAACATCAATCTGGGTTATGTAGAGAATTCCTCCAATTTCTACAAGGAGGAGGTAAGAGAAGAAGGGTGGCAGATGGTAAGGGGAGGATAAAACAGCTTAAATAGCTTTGTTACCTTTGTTACAAGTTTTCCTTCCAGGAAGAGCCATTTAATGGTTTTCTAGCTAAATGAGCTATTTTACATTTGTAGAGATGACAAACTTCACTATTCACCAGGACCATATGCTTTTTTGATATTCATAAAGGCTTTGAAGTCTAAAATATATGCTGTTTAGGAATGTTAGTCTAGACTAGAGAATAATAGCTCTCCCCTAAATAATACATAAGTACCTTTTTAAATTGGCCTTGGCGAGGGGAAATTTTAAAAATAGAAGATATGGGTCAGAATCAAGTTCTATAACTCAGTACAGTCCTTGTAAAAGATTTATGGATTTGGTTGAAGGGTTATTTTAGACACGTTTGTGCATAGCGTAAATACAAATTATTTATAAATTTTTTTTAATAATGAAAAAGTGAGTCCTAAGAAGACCAGCAGGTGGCATAAATAATTTATTTAATCAAAACTGGCAAGGTATGTATTGTAAAAGATATCTTCCCTGACCTTTTGCCCATGAAAAAAATTCTTGACTATTGAGACCAAAATTCCCAATTAAATCATCACTAAAGAAGACTTTACTTAGTTATAAATACAAAAATTGGAATTGCAGGAGAGATGGATCTCATAGATATCAATCCAAAACTAGGTTATAAGCTGTATGCGCAGGCCTATCATTAAACTGAAACACAAAAGACAACCTGTAATGAGAGCATCTAATCTCGATGCTCCACCCAGCATGCTTCAGCATCTCTGAGGTGGGAGGAGTGTGCTGATATCAGAGACTTAGGAAAGTCATGTTTTCAAAAGCTATGTGGGTGTGTACCTGTCACAGTAGATTCTGCAACAACAACAGGAAGCCTCTTCTTTCAAATGCAACTGGGAGATTGGTCTCAACATTCAGTCTTTACTGGGTCCTGGTAAGGCTCCAAGACACTAACCCATCAGATACCTGTTGGTTGCCTTGGATCTAAAATATTTTCCCCATTTACCAACATCTGATGAAACAGCCGACAGGAAGTGTGTGTCTTCACTTGCTTTGTACCTGTGCCCGTGGAAATAGCTCCCATCAATAGATATAGTCCTGCACGTCTTGACTTTCAGCAGTGTGTAGTGCAGAGGCAGAAGTCTGTGAGACTAGACATGTCACCCCTAAGATATCTAGAGCAACTTCCTGACCTGCAGCCCTCAGTGGGAGAGCCAGGGACCACAGACTTCTCATCATGGGTTAGAATCCAGATATGTGTACCGACTAGAGCAAACAGCACCAAACTATTAGTAATAATTTCTCTGGAAGGTGAGTTTATAGGAGATTGTCTATTTTATGCTCACTAATATATCTTTAGTGCCTAGTCTTGGGTCTTATACATAGTAGTAGGTGGTAAATAAATACTTGTTGAATGAATACTTTAATGTTTAAATTTTTTGAAATGAGCCTGTTACTTTTGCTATCATAAGGAAAATAAAAGGTTTGCTGGCATTCTCATACTCAAAAGAGAATCATTCTTCTAGAGAATTTTTCCCTAAGTGAAAACCTAGTTATTTTTTCTTCCACAGTCTTTATTTGAATGAATTTAATTTTTGAGTGCAAATACATACAAGCTTGACAAAACCCACCTAACTTAAAGAGTGTCTAAATCAGCTAACCAATTATACAGATCACCAGTGACTCATTTCAGACACTTTCCAGGTGTATCTGCTACCTATTTCAGTAAACACACACTCCACTATTACCTTACTGTTTGCTTTCCTGTGGACACCTTACACACAGCTGCATTTTGAAGCATCACCTCTCATGGTCCTAGTCCCTTCCCCAGGAAGCAATAATGAAAGTCAGCAGCTTTTTCCCAAGTGAGACACCCACTGTGTTGCTCTGTGCCTTGCAGGCAATTCTCGGCTTGCTTCCCAGCAAGGCCAAATATTAACTGGAAGGAAATTGGGGTGGAGGGATGTAGAACAAAATTTTCTTTAAAACCATGTGACAAATAATGGCTGGTGTTCAAGTCTACCCCGCAAAAGTTGGATTCACACATAATATAATTGAAACCACCCAAATTTTGGTGTATAGATATAGTACGCACGTAATATGTATTTGTAGAATGAATGAATACTGATAGTGCTTCTTAGCAAGAGGAATTTATAGACTGAGACCCAATCTTACTCTGTACTGCCCAAGGAGGCACCTTCTCTGCTTCAGTCACCTGGCAGCTTACAAGTTGGCTGTTGGTATTATAACTTGGGAGATGCTGTATTGGTGTCTTAGACAAAGATCTTCTGGTTGAAAGTCACTTGAGGGCCTTACTCTAAGGGCTCCAGCCTGCTGGGCCTTACACCTGGTGTGGCAGTTTTCAGAGAAGGAAGGTTGTGGGCTGGAAACAGAAGAGGTGTCTATTGCGTTTGGTGTTTTAGCTTAGATTCATTTAGTCGTAAGGAATTGACATTCACTAAAGTTAAAGGGGATTTATTATAAGGCATGATAACAAGTCTCTAGCATTAGTCCCAAAGGAGTCATGCAGAGCTCATTCATATGCTATGAATATGCATCTGCACTGTTCTAGCCTCCCTGCAAACTGGCAGGCTTACTGCATTGGGCAGTAGGGTGAGGTCATTGGTTAGCCTGAAGACTGACAAACCACCCTGGTGAATGAGCTGTGGCCCAGAAGGACAAGATACAGAATCGGTGGGAACAGATCATAGCTGTCTAGCCATGAGGACTGTGAGGGCCCCTTAAATATGTTTAGTATATTTGGGTATCTGGTTTAAGAAACCTGGGTGCGTTTCAGGCTACTATGGACTCAGGACTGACCCTGAATACTATCTAAATGAGGAAAAATTTCTCCTTAGGCTTTAACACACATATGCACACATATACACTCAGGAAAATATGATGCCTGGTGCATTAATGTTGCCCAAGACCCTGACACTAAAGTCCCACTCAGGTCTGCCTCTGTGTCAAAGTGCTCAGGATACAAATTATGACCTTAAAAATTGATGGCTATAATGAAGTTTCAGGAAATGTGACAAAGTAACATTCTAAGTATGTAAAACAGTGTAAAATAACCAGTTTGGGCACAGGGAGGGAGGCAGCAACTAGAGAGAAAGTGTGTCAGGCCTTCTTTGCAACTGATGTCATACCACTTCATCAACAATTCCCAGAAGGACTGCCCTCTCTGCCCCCTCCATTCAACTATCCTTGCCTTTCCTGTGAGCCTTTAGACTATTATCGTTAACATAAGAAACTTTATATACATTGAATGAATATGCCTTAACTTGTTCAGCAGTATCAACGCTCATAATTTTGACTTCTTTAGCTGTAATTTTCACAGGGGATGGTTGCATTCTGAAGAGGGAGTAAAGCTCTTGCCCTGGTCCCAGCTGTCCTCATTGAGTCCCTAATATTGCCTGAAGCTGCCACTACTGAAGGAGTAGGTCGTCAGAAGGAGAACAGCCACATCCTATGTATAAGATGAGCTTAAAAAATCACATAGCACTTTCATTCATCCATTCAGCAAAAGTCTTGGAATGGCTGCTATTGCCAGGCACCATGCCAGGCTCTGGGGGATATGGCAATGGGTAAATTAGACAGGGTTCCTGCACTCAGGGAGCTTGCAACCTGCGTGGGAGTGGAGGAAGGGGGAGATGAACATCAAACAAATAATCACAAATAATTACTTTAAACAAATTACACTGAGAGCTGGGCGACGAAGCACATACTGTCGTGGGCAAGAATTACGGGAGAATCAAATTCAGGTGGGGAGGGGACTGTGGTCAGGAAGGGCTCTGAGGAAGCAACTTCTCAGCTGAAACTGAAGGAGAAGCTGGAATTAGCTAGGGGAAGAACAAGGTGGGAGAGCATTCCAGGTGGAGGGGACAGCAGGTGCCAAAGCCCTGGGACAGCAAAGGGCTAGACATAGTCAAGGAATTGAATGAAGACCATGTGTTGTGTACTGAGCAAGAGCAAGAGTGGCTCAGGATGAGGCAGTTACTCAATTCTTGTCTTTTATTTGAATGTTTACTGTAAGGAATCTAATCTGTTGCTTTCTATGGGGACAAAGCAGAAGTGTGTTAAATGGCTCTAACCCTACACTATCCATATAGGCAGCCACTTATGGCTATAGAACATTTGGCTGATCCAAATTGAGATGGGCTGTAAGTATAAAACACACACTGGATTTCGGAGACTTGGTATCAATAATTTTTATATTGATTACATATTGAAACAGTATTTTTGATACATTGAGTTAAATATTTCACTAAAATTAATTTCACTTGTTTCTTTTTTGCTTTTTTAATATGGCTACTAGAAAATTTGATATTACATATACAGCCTGCATTATATTCCTGTTGGACAGCACTGCTCTAAAGTGTTAACTTAGATATGAAGAAAAACTACTTGACTATAAGGGAGATTGGGTAATTTAAGAAGGGAGATGAAAGATTTCAGTCCCAGGAGATCTTTAAAAACAGGGCAGCTAGCCAATGACTTGAATTGAATGACTTGAATGACTTAGGACTTTCGTGGGTTTTTTTGGAAGCAGGGAAGAGAAGAAACCACAGAGGCTCTTACGGTGCCTTCCAAGGACAACAGAATCCATTTATTATCAAGTGTTAGTAGGCGAAGAAAATCGTTGGAAGGGCTGGAGGAGAAGGTTCTAGGTGGAGCTTCTCGGAAGCACCCTCAACCCACAGAATCACACTACTTCTTCTGTGGTGGCAGGGAGAGTGCTGCTGCCACCACAGGAAACTGATGACCATTGAGCACACTGTCTCCTTGGCCACATCCATGCCAAAAATACACGACTCTCTCCTGATTTTACTGAATTCCAAATTCATAGTCTCACATGCAAGGCAGCTGACTGGCAGAACATAAAGTGGCATCTAGCTGAAAGGAACTCCGGGAAGTGCAGTTTTTCGTGTTCCAGCTTTTGCAATAGATCATACCACACTAGAAGCAAGTTGCAGTGGGTATTGACTGAGCCAACCCACAGTACCTACCGTAAAGATGGGGGGAATATTTGCAAGGATGATGATGTGAGAAAGAGAGCTTGGCACATCCAGCCAAGCTGGAGCACACCACTTTGGTGAGGGAAATATAGTAAGAGGAATGACCATGAACATAGATGAACCTTGAAAACATTATGCTAAGTGAAAGAAGCCACTCAAAAAGAACCAAATATTGTATGATTCCATTTATATTAAATGTCCAGAATGGACAAATATAGAGAGACAGAAAGTAGATTAATGGTTGTCTAGGGCTGGGAAATGAACCTTTGATAGAAACCTTTCAGCTGGACAAAGGCCTTGTAGAGATCTCAAAGGTGTGCCTTGATTATCATAGCCCCGGGGTATTCAAGTCATCCCCACCCCCACCCCCATCCCACTCTTCCCAACTGAGGGCCCAGTTACCATGGAGCAGAGACAAGACATCTCTTCGAGGCCCTACCCACATTTAACCCACAGTGTCTGAGAGCAAAATAATGGTTATGGTTTTAGACAACTAAATTTGGGGTAGTTTGGTATACAGCAATAGAAACCAGGATAGGAAGTATGACCCATTCAAAGAACCAAAAGAAGGTGGTTGGCCAGGTAACTGTGGGCTACTCCTAAGCACTTGAAGTAACAATCATCTCTGTGGTTTCTACCATAAGAAATCAAAAGTCAGGTAAAGCAGAAAAAGGCAAGATTAAGTGAGACGGTTGTGGTTGGGAAAATTATGGAAATGTGGCTTATACCTCTGTATAACCCCTAAACCAAACAGAGCACATTACTCATTTTCAGCCTTTCCCATTTATTGTAGAGATAAATACAGAGGCCTCTGGCCCTAGCCAGGTTTGCATTACATCAGGCTTCCTTGCAGAGCAGGGCTGAACCAGGGTGGCTCTCACCCCACCGCAAGCAGCAACCCAGTAGATGACTAAGCTGGCCCCCCACATGTCCCTGCTCTGTTCCTTGCTGAAGCCAGGCAACAGCTGCAAACCCTGGGGTTGAGAGTGGCCCATCCCACCTTCAGCAAAATCATCTTTCTATTTGTGGCCCTAGTTGTTTGATCCCTGGGGGAAAAAAAAGCAAGAAATTCTATACAGTTTCTTTTGGCTCAGATATGATTCTCCTGTCCCTTGGACCATTCTCCTACAATGCGCATCAGTTTCAAGGACACCCTGCCATGGCTTGCTCTATCCTATATGAATTGTGTAACTTTGCATGAATTCTAAATCAGAAGGCATTCGATCTTTAGGTCATTTGTGCATGGTTTTCACTTTGGAATGCACTCAGGGTGCAGGACAAATGCCTGCTGACCCCATGTTTATTTTTTCAGCTGGTGATTGAAGTTCTGGTCCAGTTATAATAGATGGGAATGCTAATATCTTTTGTCCATTTTCAGCTTTATTGCAAATCTTGCATTGCATAGGGGTCATATTTCTACTCTCAGCATGTAAAGTAAAAGTAATTTTCATGTCTGTGTTTCCAAAGTAAATATCATTGGGTTTGCCCCCCACCTTCACCCCATAGAACTATTTTAAAAAGAAAAGATATGAGTATGGAAGAATAATGTTCCAAGCTTCTGGGAGAATGTTATTAATATATGAGGCTTTTTTAAGTTACAAAAGCTTTTAAAGAACATTCTATAATCTGTGACCACTATGCTGCCTATAATATCTTGCACCTCCTTAATGAATAACAGTACTCCTTTTTCTATGTATTTATTCAATCATTTAATAAATAGTGACTGAGTGCCCACTGAGAGCCAGATATTGGGGCTACAAGAGCAATTAAGACAGACAAAATGAGGTTCTCACTTTCATGGCACCTATATTCAGGTTCAGGGAGACAGTAACCAGGTAAACAAATAGATAAGGTAATTTCACATTGAGAAGAATGCTTTGAAGAAAACAAGCAGGGGTAAGGAACAACTAAGAGAGGTCACTCTGGGTAGAGTGGTCAGAAAGGCCTCTCTCAGTACAACCTATGAACTAGCCAGCCATGCAGAGGGCCCGGGAAAAGATGTATGGGCTGAGGGAACAGCAATGCAGAAGCCCAAGGACGGAAAGAGTTTGGAAGAAGTCAGAACGGAACTGGAGAGGCAGGCAAAAGGCCAGATCATGCAGAACCTTATGGGCCTCCCCACTGAGGTGATTTTTACCAAGGGAGTCACATGATCAGATTTATATTTTTAGAGTATCGCAGCTTACTTGGGCTGGCGTGAGGAATGGATGGGAGGTGGGTTGGGGGTCAAGATAGGAAGGCAGAGTCCAGTTAGAAGATTGCAACAGTTCATAAGAAGAGGCTGCTGCTCTTGTGCCATCAGCAAAATATATGTTTTAAGTGTTTTTTAGGCGATGCTCACACATTTGCACTGGTTAATTCACATGCATTGTGATATAGTTGACTAGTAGGCACTCAGTAGATGTTACATCCCTTCTCTTGACATCTTTGGTTCTGTATCTCACTAGCTGAATGAATCACCATCTTCAATCTCTGAAAATGCAATAAGCATATTAATTCAGTGCTACAAATGTTTTGAGCACCTTATATGTGTAAAACACTGTGTTAAGATCTGAATATTCAAAAATAAATGACACTTGGTGTCAACTCTCTAGGAAACTACAGTCTGAGAACAAGCAGGCAGCCTACCAGAGACAAGATGGTGCTGGGCTTTTCTTGTGAGAGTAGAATAAACCCCTCAGAGCCTTGGGAGCAGAATAATTCTACAGACCTCTGGATAGGATTGGGAGAGAAGAAGAATCAGAAAGACTTAGCTCATGTCAGAAATGAAAAGAGAATTTGTATCCTCAACTTCATCTCATCTATGTAGCCCTCCCTGGAGTGGAGCTCCAGCAACTGATTTGCTGGTATGATTTTCTTTTTACTTCCTGATATCTGGAATGGTGGAAGCCAGTGAGAAAAAGAGGTCCTCTGGCTTCAAGGAAGGTTAGAGTCAGCTCATTCATAAAAAGTGATTTCTTCAATCAAACAAAATATTTTCCACAATACATGTCCTTCCCTTGCCAAATAAAAACAACTTCCATGAATCATGACATTTAAAAATTACTTTCTGGACTTCCCTGGTGGTGCAGTGGTTAGGAATCCGCCTGCCAATGCAGGGGGCACGGGTTCGAGCCCTGGTCCGGGAAGATCCCACATGCCACGGAGCAGCTAGGCCTGTGCGCCACAACTACTGAGCCTGCGAGCCACAACTATTGAGCCCATGTGCCACAACTACTGAAGCCTGCACGCCTAGAGCCCGTGCTCCGCAACAAGAGAAGCCACCGCAATGAGAAGTCTGCGCACCACAATGAAGAGTAGCCCCCACTCGCTGCAGCTAGAGAAAAGCCTGCGCGCAGCAATGAAGACCCAACACAGCCAAAAATAAATAAATAAATAATAAATAAATAAAAAGACTGCATACTGTAACTTCAATAAGAAACACTGCAGTTTTTAAAAAAAATAAAAATTACTTTCAATTTTAGGAAGTTCCCTGGTGGTCCAGTGGTTAGGACTAGGCACTTTCACTGCCCGTGGCTTGGGTTCAATCCCTAGTCGGGGAACTGAGATCCTGCAAGACATGTGGTGTGGCGAATAAAAAACTTTAAATTTTAAAATGTTTGGAAAAGCTCCTTTAAAAGAGAGACCCCTCCCCAACACGACAGCAAGCTAGAAGCTGAGCTCAGCCATCCACTTTTGCTCAAAGCACTTCTATGTCCAAGTTTGTATGGCAAAATTGAGCCCTGCAGCAGTTCTCAACCCTGACCACACATTGGAATCACCCAAGCAGCTTTTAAAATATATTGGTAACTGGATCCAGCTGCAGAAATTCTTTTTTTTTTTTAATAAATTTATTTTATTTATTTATTTTTGGCTGCGTTAGGTCTTCATTGCGTTGCATGGGCTTCTCATTGCGGTGCTTCTCTTGTTGGGGAGCACGGACTCTAGGTGCATGGACTTCAGTAGTTGTGGCATTCAGGCTCAGTAGTTGTGGCTCGCGGGCTCTAGAGTGCGGGCTCAGTAGCTGTGGCACACGGGCTTAGTTGCTCCGCGGCATGTGGAATCTTCCCAAACCAGGGCTCAAACACGTGTCCCCTGCATTGGCAGGTGGATTATTTTTTTTTAATGTTTGTTTGTTTGTTTGTTTGTGGCTCTTTGGGTCTTTGTTGCTGCGCATGGGCTTTCTCTAGTTGCAGTGAGCGGGGACTACTCTTTGTTGCGGTGCATGGGCTTCTCATTATGGTGGCTTCTCGTTGCGGAGCACGGGCTCTAGGTGCGTGGGCTTCAGTAGTTGTGGGATTTGGGCTCAGTAGTTGTGGCGCACAGGCTTAGTCGCTCCATGGCATGTGGGATCTTCCCGGACTGGGGCTCGAACCCGTGTGCCCTGCATTGGCAGGTGGATTCTTAACCACTACACCACCAGGGGAGCCCAGAGATTCTTATTTAATTGGTCTGTGCTATGTCCTGGGCATCAGTATGTTTTTAAACTGCCTTCCAGGTTATTCTAATGTGCATCCAGGATTGGGAGCTACTTGTCTGCTAGCCCATTAAAGAATTGCACTTGGGGTCAGGGACTTAAACCATAGACTCAAAATATGACAACTTGTTTCCACAGACTAGATCTGGTTCCCCAACCATGCACTCCTATAGCAACCTGTATTTTTCCTTCATGGGATTTAAATAGTTCGTTACTCTGTGTGTGTGTGTGTGTGTGTGTGTGTGTGTGTGTGTGTGTGACAGAGAGAGAGAGAGAGAGAGAGAAATTGCTTGACTAATGTCAGTCTCCCTGTTGAAATATAAGCTTCTTGAGTGCAAGGCATCTGTGTATCAAGGCAGTATAGCACTGCGGTTAAAAACACAAGTTCTAGGGTCAATCTGCTTTGCAATCCCAATTTTATCACTTGCCAGCTGTGGGACCTTGGGTAAATTCCTTAATCATCTGTGTCTCAGTTTCCTCAGCTACAAAGTGGGTTTGTTGCAAAATTATGGTTGCTATGAGATTACATGAGATGTGTGGTGGTTTTCAAATATGTCTGCAAATTCTTCAACACTTTTCCCTCCAAGATATGCAGCAGAAGTTCTCTTCCCTTGAGTATGGGCGACTTAATGACTATCAAATAGAATATGACAGAAGTGGTAGTGCCTTTGAGATTAGGACATTAAAGGCATTGTGGCTTTGGATCATTTGCTCTGGGGGAAGTCAGCTGCCTTGTGAAGACAATCAGCTGATGGAGAGGGACACCCCTGTGGTGAGGAACTGAGGCTTCCTGCCAACAGCCCTGTGAGGGAACCATCTTGGAAGTGTATCTTCTAGCCCCAGTCAAGCTTTCAGATGATGGCAGTCCCTGTCAACATCCTGACAGAAACCTCCTGAGAGACCCTGAACCAGAACCAACCTGCTAAACCACTCTGGAATTCCTTACCCATGGGAACTGAGATGATAAATTCTTGTTGTTTAAGACATTACTTTTTAGGGCAGTTTGTTATCCAGCAATGGAGAACTAAGAGAAGATGATAGCGTGAAAGCACTTAAAAGACACATAGTAAATACTCAGTAAATGTTAGTCCCTGTTGTAACTGCTGTGTTCTCCTTTATGTCCTTAGCATCTATTAAGGGCCTGCTACACCTGCTACCTATTAAGGACCCAATATACAGCATGTGAGTGAATGAATAAACAGACACAAAGTAAAATAAAGGGTTGAGGCAATCATCCATGGCAGTGGTTTCTGAAGTTATTTGAGCAAGAACATTTTCAAACAAAATCTTACCCCATGTTTTCAGTAAGGGTTGAGTCAGAAAACAAAAACAAAAACAGAAACTACCTTAGGTATTTCAAACAGAGGGAAGCTAATACTGGGAATTGGTTACATAAGCAATGGAAGAGCTGAGAAGCCAAATAGGAAAGAGTGAGGTAACTTAGAGATTAGCCAGAGTAGGAAAAAATCTCTATATATATATGAAGAGAGAGAGGGGAAATTATAAAGCGAATGTGGTAAATATTAACATATAGGGAATCTGGGAAAAGGGAATTGTTTGTACTATTCTTGCAGTGTTTATGTAAGTCTGGAACTATTTCAAAATAAAAAGTTAAATATAAATGAAAATATTTTTGTTTAAATTACATGTGAAGGAGTTGGGAAAGGTTTGGGAGGGAATGATAAATAAACTAAGAAAATAAAAGAAAGACAAACTTTTGGCCGAATCTGGAAGTGGGCCCACATGATATCTTTCCATCTCTGGCAAGCCACGCATTGTCTGTAACTTGCCGCTGATGGCTGGGGACATTCCTGCAGGTGCTGACATCTTCAGCTTTCCACCCACAAACCTCTGGAAGGTGAAGACGGAAGACAACAGTCTGGCAGGATTTACAGAGGATTCCACTACTCTTAGCTCCCCTCCCTAGTGGCAAGTCTCAAAATGAAAGATTCCAGACCAGGAGAAGAATTTTGAGAAATAAAGAATATTTGTAAATGTAAGAAGATGAAGGACATATAATTCACTTGGCAAGTGGGGGTAAAAATAAACTTTAAATGATTTAGTAAATGTGTAAAAATGTGGGATGATGCTTAAAATTTCAGGACTAGTCTTCATTGGATTTCAAAGAGGATATTAGCATATTATAAACTAAATTTCCTAAAGATCATCTGGGATTAAAGGAGTACCCTATATGTGAACTTCATATAGGGGCAAAGAGATATAGATTTATGAGAACACTAATCCAGAAGTTTTCTCTAAAATCAAGCTTTAGTATCTGAGAGCAAGGCTCAAAAATTGTATCAAACACGATTTATCAGAAAATGACTGGCAGCCAGGGGAGGATGTAAAAAGAAAATGAATGGCGATTTACTAAGAAGAAATGCAAAATGCCAAAAAAGATACATATTTTTTAAACCTGCCTAATAATAAAAAGATGAATTTATGTAGCAATGAAATATTATTTTTATCTATCAAATTGGCAAATTACTTTTAAAAAAATCTTAATACCCAGTGTTAGTAAAGGTGGGAGAAAGGAATGTATGTATTTATTATACATATCAAGAAGGATAGTAAATTGGTAATTTCTGGAGTTTAATTTAGCAATCCATTTAAACAAACTTAAAAATACATATACTCTTTGACACAGAAATTCTAATTCTAGGAGTTTATCTTATGGAAATAATCATAGGTATCCCAAAAGATTTTGTCACAGGAATATTTATAAAATGGAAAAAATTAGGAACAACCATATTTCTACAATTGGCTAATTAAACCAAAGTATAGATGCATAACACGTAGTACTATGCAGCCATTAGAAATGACATAAAGGAAGAATAGTTTTAGGAAAAGGAGAAATATTCTCATTATATTAAGTAGGAAAAAGTGGGTTACAAAACAGTAATGTCACATTTTAAAAAAAACTTACTTGGCCTAGTTACAAGACTGAAAGAATTGACACCAAAGTATTACTTTCGGTGATCGACAGGTGGTAAGATTGTGGGCAATTTTAATTTTCTCTCTCTTGATCATCTATATCTTGTAAATTTTCTTCAATAAAAATTATTTTTTTAAGTAGTTGGAGTGTTTGTTTTTAGTTAGTTACGCATGAAGCTTACAGAAAAAGTCATTGGAGACTGTCAGAACCATTAGGTTTGTACTCTCATGCCTTTTCCCAAATAGAAAGAACTAGTATGCTCCTAGGTAGGTTTAGGAAGCACAGGAAGGGACCACTTGGGAAGCTGAGGTCCCCAGCCAATAAAGGGATGTAGGGGATGCAGGGTTTGGACAACTGGGGAAATTCTGAGGATTTAGTAATTGGTAGAATCAGGAAATGCAGTGATCATAGAAATCCTGGGGTGCTCCATGATTTAGGAAAAGGAAATTCAGGTCTTGATTTTTAAAAGTGAAATCAGAGAAGAAAGTACTCTTGATCATTCCTGATACAAAATCAGTGTTCAGATCTTCTCCTCTAAACTTTAGTTTAGTTAAACATATTTTCCCAAAATTATGTGGCTAAAGTCTGAAAATGAAGTTAAATGCTCTGAACCTAGGAGATTATTCACATGTTTAACCAAGGGATCATACATAAGAAAAAATATAGATTTTTTTTTTTAAAGATTTATTTGGGTAAAATCAGACTTCAGGTAGTGCCTACTTACGGGGGCTTCTAAAGGACAGAGAGAAACACAATTTATTTGAGTTCAAAACACTTCTGTGCACCACTCATTCTCTGTCTGGGACTTTGGGAGACCCTAGTCCCTCAAATTCCAGACCCTGTCCAGAAGCCATTCCTTCCCAGAGTACTCAGAGGCAGGATGCTGAAGGCAGGGCCCATCCGACCCTCAGAACTTAGCCCCAGCGCAAACCTCTGCTCAGAGTGAAAAATTCACATTCTAAGTTTGATAGAAAAATCTCCATTCATACTGAACTGTAGTCAGAAACTTAAGTTATTTCTACATCCTGGAAGAGATATTTCGAATTTCCCAAAGAAATGTTTAAAGAAATCAATTCCTCAAAACTGAAATTGTTACCCTCAATCTGGGAAATTTAATTTCATGCTTCCAAATGGATATTATGGGCACTGCTTTGTTTTTCAGGGCATACATAGCTCTAATTATATGGAAACTGTGCACCAAGGAACCACATGGCAACCATCATACAATTGGAGAGTAATTATCAGTTCCTTTCTGTTGTTTAAACCACAGCCACACAATAAAATAGTAAAATTGTAAATAATATAGTAGTTAATCTGTTAACTCTCTGGGCAGTGTAGTACTAGGTATATATGCCTTGGGAGAGGGAAATGTTTAGTCATAAAAATTTCAAGCCTCAATTTTCCCAAACAAAAGAACTTCAAAACAAAAGGAAAAAAATGCTAAGACCCTACATAGCATCTAGCTTTTAAAAAAAGGCAGAATTGCCTGTTTTTGCCTTAAGAAAACTGTAAAGTATTAGATATCCAGCTTTGGGGACAATGGAGGCAGAATGTTAGTCAACCCTGTTAATTTCACTAATTCATTCAAAATACAAAGGATCCCAACCTGTGAAATGGGATCAGTCAAAACTGATTTGACAATTGATGTGATTACCGTTTAAGCCTGCCTCAGGGGATTTCTCCCTAAATTACTTTCACAATCCTCCCAGCTCTCTAGATCTTTGTAATTCAATAAATATTTCTATTAAGATCGTGTCAGGTAAGGAGATTCCCAGAGAATTTCTTTGATCCCTCCAATTGCCTGGTGCCGTGCTAAGCTCAGAATCAGAGTCCACAAATGCGTCATGACAGAAGATTCTAAGATCACTGCCATAAGTTTCATGACAGCTGTCCCAGGCTGATTGTATTAAGCAGTCAGGTTTCTACCCTCTGAATGCCTACCCTGGCCAAGCACTGTGGACAGTTGAGCCAGTCTAGTTGGCATTAAGCCGCTCGGGATGTGGAGCTAACAGCACTACAATTTTGTGTTCTAGGCAGATAGCCTACATTTACAGGGTACCAAACTTTGTAGAAAGACCTGTACTACACACATACAGGAGAGTCAAGGGACTGAAAACATAATTCCGATGCTCTAAGAGTTTACAGTTGAGGGACTTCCCTGGTGTCACAGTGGTTAAGAATCTGCCTGCCAATGCAGGGGACACGGGTTCCATCCCTGGTCCGGGAAGATCCCACATGCCGTGGAGCAACTAAGCCCGTGTGCCACAACTACTGAGCATGTGCTCTAGAGCCTGCGTGCTGCAACTACTGAAGCCTGCGCGCCTAGATCCTGTGCTCCGCAGCAAGAGAAGCCACTGCAATGAGAAGCCCACGCACCGCAACGAAGAGTAGTCCCTGCTCGTGACAACTAGAGAAAGCCTGTGCTCAGCAATGAAGACCTAACACAGCCAAAAAATTAATTAATTAAATTAATTTTTTAAAAAAAAGTTTACAGTTGAGCTAGAGATAAGAATTTGGGTGTAGCTGTCAATTACATCTCAATAAGAATTAAAAAAAAAAGAATTTTGGTGCTAGAAAGAACTTTAGGGATAAAGAGATCAGAGTATTAGGATCTTAAATTCCCATGCATGCCCACCTCCCACCCCCTGCCAATCGTAGAAGGTCTGCTTATACCCAAAAGGCTAAATAAATGTTTAATTCAGTTTTAAAATAAGTTATTCCAGCAGCCGCAGAGCACAGGGAGATCAGCTCGGTGCTTTGTGACCGCCTGGAGGGGTGGGATGGGGAGGGTGGGAGGGAGGGAGATGCATGAGGGAAGGGATGTGGGAACAGATGTATATGTATGACTGATTCACTTTGTTATAAAGCAGAAACTAATAAAAAAATAAATAAATAAAATAAAATAAGTTATTCCATATTATTATTTAGGTAATGCGCATACTAATTTCTAAAGGCACAAAAAGGTATAGAGGAAAATGTTTCCCTGTCACTCCTGGTCCCCAGCCATCCAGTACCCCACATCAGAAGCAACACATGTTACAACTTTCTTACATGTAATTGTGGAGACAGTCTGTGCATCTAGGAGCATGTGTATGTGGAGAGAGATATGGATATAGATATATACAAAAAAGTGTTTGGGGTTTTTTTGGCCAAACCGTGAGGTCTTAGTTCCCCGATCAGGGATTGAACCCGGGCCGTGGCAGTGAAGGCACCGACTCCTAACCGCTGGACTGCCAGGGAATTCTCCAAAATAGTGTATTATGACTACGATTCTGCTCCTTGATTTTTTCACTTAATTTGGAGAATATAATCTTGGAGACTCCATATCAATATATATGGGCCTTCCTCGTTTTTAAATTTTAATTTTCTAGTAAGAAATTAGTCACATATTTGAAAATTAATTTTAAAATAAATTAAAAGTTTCTCTCTTACCCATGTCTCCAATCACCAGTTCCTAACCCGTCCCTAAGAACTAACCTTTATTGTTTGTGCTTATGTAACTTTCCAGAATTTCTCTATGTTTATGCTTATAAGCCAACGCATATTCTTTTATTTTTCATATTTTTACACAAAGGCAGGTACTCTTCTGAACCTTCCTTTTTTTCATTTAATAATATGCCTTTGCAGAACTTTACAGGTTGTGGACAGTTCCTTCCTTCATTTGTAACCGTTCAATAGTATTCGACTGCACTCTGAACCATGATTTATTTGCTCTTACAAGTTATGCTGTAAGTAACCTTGTACTTGTGTAATTTCCTACATGTGCTAGTATTGGTAGGTTAAATTCCCATAAGAGAAATTGATGTATCAACGGATGGGTGCTTGTAATTTTGATTGACATTGTCAGATTGTCCTCTATATGGACTGTACCAAT
The DNA here is from genome assembly GCF_949752795.1 of Hyperoodon ampullatus. NCBI lineage: Eukaryota > Metazoa > Chordata > Mammalia > Artiodactyla > Ziphiidae > Hyperoodon > Hyperoodon ampullatus. The sequence goes on from NC_136928.1 coordinate 37,280,149, forward strand.
TCAAGTTCCTACCAATAATGTATGAGACCCTGTTTCCCCATTCTCTGACCAATATAGGTTTTTTTAACCAAATCCTTGGTCCTTATCTATCTTATAAATTGAATATGGTGATTTATTGAAATTTTAATTTCCATTTCTCTTAAGAATGAGGTTGAGCATCTTTTCTGCAAGCATGATTTGTATTTCCTTTTCTGTGGGCTGTATTTTTATATTTTTGCCCATTTTCACACTATGTTTTTGGTCTTTCGATGATGGTTTTTTGAGAGTTTTTACATATTAGAGAAATCAGCCTTCATGCCATGCATTGCACACCTTTTTTCTCAGTTTGTTGCTGGTCACTAACTCTTTTTATGATTTTTTTTTCATGCAGTGTATTTTTATTTTCACATCATCAAATGCATTAACTTTTTTAGGGATTCTGGGTTTTATGTCTTCATTAGAAAGGCCTTCTTCCCAGAAGCATATACCAGAATATCTCATATGTTTTCCTCTTGTACTTTTATGGTTTTATTTTTTATATTTAAATCTTTGATCCAACTAGAACTTATTCTGATATTAAAAAGTTAGGGGGCTTCCCTGGTGGCGCAGTGGTTGAGAGTCTTCCTGCCGTTGCAGGGGACACGGGTTCGTGCCCCGGTCCGGGAAGATCCCACATGCCACGGAGCGGCTGGGCCCTTGAGCCATGGCCGCTGAGCCTACGCGTCCGGAGCCTGTGCTCTGCAACGGGAGAGGCCACAACAGTGAGAGGCCCGCGTACCGCAAAAAAAAAAAAAAAAAAAAAGTTAAATTGAGATTAAACTTTACTTTTTCTTGAGATAGCTACCCCAGTAGTCATAAAATCATTATTGAGCAATCCATATTTTCCCCAACTGAAAAGTGTTACTTTAACATACACTAAATTTCTATATGTATTTGAGCCCATTTCTGCACTTTCTATGTTTATCCCTTGATCTGTATGTCTGTACAGGCATCAGTGCTATAGTTTTGATTACTGAAGTCTTAAAATATGGTTTAACATCTACTAAGACCAGTCTCCTCTCAATATTCTTCCTGTTGAGAGTTTTCCTGGCTATTCTTGCTTGTTTATTTTCCCACATGAACTTTAGAATCAGCTTGTCAAGTTCCCAGGAAAATAATTCTGTTGGTATTTTTATTGGGATTTTGGTAAATATTTTTAGATCAACTTAGTGAGAATTGATATCTTTATGATGTTGAGCCCTTTGTTCCAAGAACATGGCAGGAGTATCAGTTTGTAAAGTCCTTTGATTCTCTCAACAGTGTTTTAAAGTTTTATTCAAATAAGTCCTGTACATTTCTTGTTCAATTTTATCTTTTTTTCTTGGTGCAATTATAAATATGACTTTTCTCCTTAAATACTGAATATTTAGGACATCTGCACATCTGGGTCAATATTCTCTGATTTCAAATATCATATCATATTTCTGAGGCAATGTGACATCAATGCCAAAACACTCCAGGAATTCTCAAATTACAAAGTTTTCATAGTAAATAAGTTGTAATTGATTTTAATTTTTTAAAAATCCACACACAAGGACACGTTGAGGATCTGGCTTTAAAACCTAGGTTAAAAAACAACAACAAAAACCGCTCTAGGTTAAAAAAAAAAAAGTAAAATCAGTGAAAACTGTCTTTTTTAAAATGTTTCCACTACCATCCCTCCAGGCATCCCTAGAAGCAAGGATCTTCTTAAAATATACATTGAATCATCTGACTCCCATGCTTAAAATCATCAGTGGCTTCTGAGTGCACTGTAAATAAAATGGACATCTAAACAGACCCTTCAATTTGGACCAAGATCAGCAGGGAGGGTCATCTCTGCTTCATGTGGCATAAGCTAGGCTGGCTCCACTGGGGGACTGGAGGGTACACTTCAAGTTAGCAAGTTAATTCTGGCTGTCAGCTGAGGCTATGGGCAGGTTCAGATCTACTCCATGTCGGCCTCTCCACAGGCTGCTTGGACTTCTTCCCAACATTGTGACTTGGTTCAAGAGTGAATGTCTGAGACAGAAAGTAGAAGGTACCACCTTCTTAAGGTCTGGGTCAAGAAACTAGTATAGCATCACTTCTACCATGTTCTAATAGTTAAGATTCAGGGGAAAAGGGGTATAATCTTACTTCTTGACAGGAGAATTGCCAAAGAATCCAGTACATGTTTTAAAACCATGGCATCCATCTAGATAAAGCAAGTTCTCTCTCCACCCCCTTTGCAGCCAGTCTACCCGAAAGAGTGGTTTCCACCCACTATCTCTTCTTCCTTTCCAGCTAATCTCTTCTCCATCAAAAGCAATCCAACTTCAGCCTCCACAATTGAACTTGCTCTCACCTAAGTCATCATGCTCATCCAGGGAACCTTCTAGTTCATGGACTAAGGAATTTAAACCAGACTGGGAATTCTTAACTTGAGGTCCAAAGACCTCTGAAATTGTATGTCTAATCGTGCACATTGGTGCATTTTTCCCCCAGCAGGTGCCATCAAGAAGTAGGATCATCCAGATTTCCTGGCAGTCCAGTGGTTAGGACTTGGACTTTCACTGCCATGGCCTGGGTTCAATCCCCGGTGGGGGAACTAAGATCCCACAAGCCACTCGGCATGACCAAAAAAAAAAAAAATACTAGGATCATCTCAGCTTCTCAACAAGATCTGTGTTTCAGAAAAGATTACTGGCCAGTCAGTGTTCTGCAGGACCTCTGAGCACCTTAGCTTACATTGCTAAGGAAGGACCGTAGCACCTTAGCTATGTCTGTTAATAACAATAGAGCCAGCATTTCTTTTGGAGCTTTCTAAGTGTCGGGTACTATTCTAAAACCTTTATGTTCATGATGTCATTTCGTCCTCAAGTTACTCTCTGATAGGTATTATTATCATCCCCATTTTACAGATGAGTAAACTGAAACACAGAGATGTTGCTATGGACTGAATATTTGTGTCTTCCCCAAAATTCAAAATGTTGAAACCCTCATCCCAGTGAGATAGTATTTGGAGGCAGGGCCTTTGGGAGGTAATTAGGTCATAAGGGTGGAGCTTTCATGAATGGGATTAGTGCCTTTTAAGAAGAGGCCAGAGAGCTAGCTAGATTTCTTTCCACCATGTGAGGATACAAGTTGGCAGTCTGCAATCTGGAAGAGAGCTTTCATGGGAACTGTACCCTGCTGATACCCTGATCTCGACTTCCAGTCTCCAGAACTGTAAGAAATAAATTTCTGTTGTTTGTAAGCCACCCAGTCCATAGTACTTTGTTACAGCAGCCCAAACTGACTAAGGGTCTAGCCCAGGGTTACACATCAGGTAAATAGCAACACCAGGAATCAACCCAAGCAACCTGGCTTTGGAATCTATATGCTTAACCCCTACTCTGCCTCTCAAAATACCTTGATCATTTTAATAGCTAAATAGTATTCCAGTGAGTTAATAGGCCACAGTTTGGGTAACCAGTTCCCTATTATTTAACTCCCATTTTATACATGAGAAAGTTAGCTCTCAGAGATGTTAACTAACTTGCGCTTGTAGACTGGTGAAGAACCCAGCTCATAATAATAGCTACTGGCTGGCATTTATTAAGTGCCTTTTATATGCCTGGCCTTTATGCCCTTTGAATCCCTGCCCCTCTATGAGATTAGTATTAGATATGAGGAAACGAAACCCAAAAGGATTAAATAATGCCTAGGAGCACACAGCTGGCAAGCATCAGATCAAGGATTAAATTCCAGAACCTGTGCCCTTTTTCCTCTGATACACCATGTCCAGTTAATCACAGGTACTCTGCTTTTCAGTACTATGTGAAGGACCCTCTCTCATACAGTGCTGGTGAAAGTATATCAATAAACGGGTGCAATCACCATGGAGGGCAATTGGGCAATATTTGTCAAAATGATATATGTACATTCACAACAATGTAAATATACGTAACCCTACTGAAGTATACACTGAAAAATAGTTGAAATGGTAAATTTTATATGTGCTTTTTTTTTTTTTTTTTTTTTTTGCAGTATGCGGGCCTCTCACTGTTGTGGCCTCTCCCGTTGTGGAGCACAGGCTCCGGACACGCAGGCTCAGCGGCCATGGCTCACGGGCCCAGCCACTCCACGGCATGTGGGATCTTCCCGGATCCGGGCACGAACTCGCGTCCCCTGCATCGGCAGGTGGACTCTCAACCACTGCGCCACCAGGGAAGCCCTATATGTGCTTTTTTACCACAGTAAAAAAAAAAAAGACATATGTGCATACCCTTTAACCCAACAATGTAACTAGAAGTTTATCCTGTGGATATACACATTTGTGGAAAATGATGTGTCCTCAAGAATATTTATTACAACATTGTTTGTATTAACAAAAGATAAGGCTTCCCTGGTGGCGCAGTGGTTGAGAGTCCGCCTGCCGATGCAGGAGACACGAGTTCGTGCACTGGTCCGGGAAGATCCCACATGCCGCGGAGCGGCTGGGCCCGTGAGCCATGGCCGCTGGGCCTGCGCATCCGGAGCCTGTGCTCCGCAACGGGAGAGGCCACAGCAGTGAGAGGCCTGCGTACTGCAAAAAAAAAAAAAAAAAAAAAAAAAAAAGATTAGATGCAAGTGACCATTAGAGGGAGATCAGTAAAATAAATTATGGTCCACTATACAATTGAGTACCATGCAGCCTTTAAAAAGAACAGGGAGGGACTTCCCTGGTGGTCCAGTGGGTAAGACTCTGTGCTCCCAACATGGGGGTCTGGGTTCAATCCCTGGTTGGGGAACTAGATCCCACATGCATGCCACAACTAAGAGTCCGAATACCACAACTAAGAAGCTCACATGCCACAACTAAGAGCCCACATGCTGCGATGAAGATCCCAAGTGCCAAAACTAAGACCCGGTACAGCCAAAATAAATAAATAAATATTTTTTTAAAAAAATTTTAATAAATAAAAAGGAACAGGGAGATGTTTATACTGATGGGAAAAGATTGCCATGATATATTGTAAAGTGAAAAAGGTAAGCAATTGTGTAAAACACAGGTGATGGGAGGTTAGGGGATAGGCGGGAATGGGGAGAAAAATATACACATATTTGCTTATATACTGATAGACCTCTGTAAAGAAGCACAAGAAGCTTCTAACACTTGTTGCTTCTGAGATGGAGAACTGGTGGCTGGGGACAGGGGATGGAGACTTTTATACTTTTTGAATTTTGAAGTTTTGTGAACTCAAGAAATTAAATAAGGGAGTTCCCTGGTGGTCTTGTGGTTAGGATTTGGCATTTTCACTGCTGTGGCCTGGGTTCAGTCCCTGGTGGGAGAACTGAGATCCTGCAAGCTGTGTGGTGCTTCCTGAAAGAAAGAAAGAAAGAAAGAAAGAAAGAAAGAAAGAAAGAAAGAAAGAAACAAAGAAAGAAAGAAAGAAAGAAAAGGGGAGGGGAAAGAAATTAAATTTAAAATTCTATTTAAAAAATATATATTTAGAGGATTGAGAAGTGGTGGAGATCTCAAGAAATCTAGCACTAGGTGTGCCCAAGACAGCATCTGAAGCATTTGCTAGGCTCGTGATGAGACTCTGTGTCTCACTTACTCACTGCTGTATACCCAAAGACAGCAGTTCTGGAACCCTTGATGGTACACAGAAAGGTACTCTAAGGATGCTTGTTAGGTGAGTGAATGAATGAGTGAACAGATAGCTGGTGTTAACTATTTATTCTTGTACTTCTCTGTGTTGTAGGCTTTACATTCATAAGTTCAGACATTTTTAGAGTCAATAACATCCTTCTTAGGTTTAACGAAGACCTATTTCATCTTGTTGCATCCTTGATAGAAATGAGCAACAATTGGTTAGAGATCTCATTTTAACCTTCTAAATGCTTGAAGTCATTTGTGACTTCTTGGACTTCCCTTTTACCAATTCAGTGGCTTCAGTTCTTAACCTTATAGCAAATACCAATTTAGCACCTGTTCAATCATTCTGTCTTCTCTGAGCTCTCCAAATCTCTCTCTAAATGTAGTTTTTCAATTGGTTCATGATATTCTGGTAAGGATCAGACCTCTCAAATACTGTGGAAGGTTTATTAACCAGGTTTTCACATTCCCTTCCATTAACACTTGCCTGTGATATCTTTTGAAAGAAAATCTTTTTTTTCCCCCAGAGGCAGCATGGAGTTGAGAAAAGAGAACCAGGTTTCAAGCCAGAAGATCCTACTTTTGAATCTGTACCTTTACCATGTACAGGCTGAGTGGCCTTTCATTCCTTCATTTAACAAATATTTGTTGAGCCTACTCTGTGCATGGCACGGTTCTGGATACTGGGGACTGAGTAGTGGGCAAAACAAACAAAAACCTCCCTACTCTCATGGACTTCACATTCCAGTGGGGAAAGACCACCAAGAAACAAAATGAACAAGTAAAATATATGTCATTTTATTTTATTTTACTTTTTAACAGCTTTATTGGAGTATAATTGCTTTACAGTGGCATGTAAGTTTCTGCTGTATAACAAAGTGAATCAACTATACATATACATATATCCCCATGTCCCCTCCCTCCTGCGTCTCCCTCCCACCCTCCCCATCCCACCCCTCTAGGTGGTCACAAAGCACCGAGCTGATCTCCGTGTGCTATGCAGCTGCTTCCCACTAGCTATCTATTTTACATTTGGTAGTGTATATATGTCCATGCCACTCTCTCACTTCGTCCCAGCTTACCCTTCCCCTCGATAAGTGCTATGGAGAAAAGTTAAAAAAGGAAAGCAGGATAGGGAGTATGGGGGGCAGGGGGTACAATTTTAAATTGAGTCAATAACATCTTTCTTGGCAAGGCCACACTGAGAAGGTGAGAATTGAGTCAAGACCCTACGACTGTGAGGTGTGAGTTGTGTGGATTTCTAGAGGTAGAGGGACAGCTAGTGCAAGGGCTCTGAGGTGGTAAGTGGCTTGGCGAAGAACAGCAAGGAAGGGAAGTGAATAGAGAGCGGAGTTTGGCCAGAGAGGAGGCTGTGAGGGGCTGGGCAGTGACCTGTGACTGAGTGAATTAATTTCTGACAATTATAACAATATCTATTCTCTGAGGTTTAAATAAAGTAACATACATGGGGGCTTCCCTGGTGGCGCAGTCTTTAAGAATCCGCCTGCCAATACAGGGGACACGGGTTCGAGCCCTGCTCAGGGAAGATCCCACATGCCACGGAGCAACTAAGCCCGTACGCCACAACTACTGAGCCTGCACTCTAGAGCCCACGAGCCACAACTACTGAGCTCACACGCCAGAACTACTGAAGCCTGAGCGCCTAGAGCCTGAGCTCTGCAACAAGAGAAGCCACCGCAGTGAGAAGCCCACGCACCGCAACAAAAAGTAGCCCCCACTCACCGAAACTAGAGAAAGCCCGCGCACAGCAACGAAGACCCAACACAGCCAAAAATAAAACTAATAAATAAATAAATAAAGTAACGTACATGAAAAGTGCCTGCCAGAGTACGACCTGAGCAGATTCAAGTAAGTTTAATTGTCTGCTAGTCTTTGAGGCTGTTTCTCAGGTTGGGGAATTGTTTTTTTTCTAATGATGTACTCCCTGTGATTAGAGAGATGTCTGTGTTCTGAAACATCTTCTCAAAAACAAAAAAAAACCCCACGTGGCTCATATCAGTTAAAGTGTTGGCCCACATCCCAGAGTTGATGATTTTTGTATCTAAAAGATATCAGCAGATTACAAACCCACCCACCTGTGGCAGAGCAAAGGCTGACAGGACACCCTCCTTTAACAGAAGCCAAAGGTAAAGAGGTGAGAGAGGAATAGTGGTCTGAGGTCACTGGAGAATACAGACCAATTTAATTGATTCAGCAGAACATTTAGTCAGTGCGTGTATCTGATGGATTAATTCTCTCTGCAATGCAGGCTGAACACCTTATCAAAGACTAGACTTTCCAGACAACAGTATTGCCTAACCAAAATGGGTTTCTCTCTGCAGGCCTTTCTGTTTCTTTACTGAGATCTCAAGATTTTAAAGAAGAGGGATAGAGGTAACATGACACTTCAGCAGCCAATCAAGAGACAATTGTCTGAGAACAAAGGCGAAAGAAAACCAATGGAGTTGCCTGTCCCCAATTCCGGATTTAGAGACCACAATTGCTATCAATTGCTTCTTGCAGAGGCCCTTGCTTTCTGGCCTGTAGAATAGCCTTGCTGTTCTGTCAACAGATAGAAACCTAGGTGGATTGAATTAATTTTGCTATCATCAATCCATATCAATCTCAGGTCTGTTAACTATTAATACGTCAGGCCATGATGACCTCAGGTTCTCCAAGAAGTATCCAGGTAACACAGTTCACCTACATCAGCAACTAGAACCAACCTAAGCACACACACACACACAGAGCTATATTGACAGAGGATAAACTAATAGTTGTATTAGTGCAATAAAATTATTTTATCCTGTTTTTCAAAATAGTACTTTTGAAATTAAAAAAATACATATTGGGGTTTTGTTTGTTTGTTTTTTGTTTTGTTTGTTTGTTTTTGCGGTACGCGGGCCTCTCACTGTTGTGGCCTTTCCTGTTGCGGAGCACAGGCTCCAGACGCGCAGGCTCAGCGGCCATGGCTCAGGGGCGTAGCCACTCCGCGGCATGTGGGATCTTCCCAGACCGGGGCACGAACCCGTGTCCCCTGCCTCGGCAGGCGGACTCTCAACCACTGCGCCACCAGGGAAGCCCCCATATTGGGTTTTAGTAAATGTGGATTACTAAGTATTGTGTGATTAATTTGTGTCTTAAAATTCCAAACAACCTATTTGATAGAGGAGATTGATTTTTTTAAATTCAGTCCATCAATATAATATGCAGCCGTTAAGCTATACTGTAGAGGACCAGTGAGTGACCCAGAGAATGTTCAGGATATATTGTGAAGTGAAAAAACAATGAGTATTGTACAACAGCATTGAATAAATATTTTTATACCTAAGGATAGAATGTATATGAAAATGACTAACATATTAAGTGTTTACTCTCAGAAGATAAAATCACAGGTGGTTTTAATTTTCTTTGTGCTGATCTACATTTTCAAAAATTTCTACGACTAACATGTATTACTTTTGTAATAAGAAAAATTATTTCAGTTTTGTGTTAATTAAGATTCAGCTGCCCAACATTTCTAAAAGTCCAATTCATTTTCCAACTAGGAACACAGCTAAAGCAATCGAGATATCTACTTTCCTTGAGAAAAAGGCTTGAAAAAAAGCATACAGTCATGAAGATTTGTGCCACTGCCATTTAATAACGGCAGCACTGATAGGTAGTGTTGTCAGCGTTTTGCCTGTGTCACCTCACCTAATCTGCACAACCACCCCATGAAGAAGGTCCCATTAGGGAGCCCATTTTAGAGAGGAGGAAACAAGAGCAGAGAGGATAAGTAAGTTGCCCAAAACCAAAGTTAGGAAGAGGTACAGACCAGGGCAGTGTGGTTCCAAGCCTGAGTCCTCACCACTGTTGGCTGCCTCACTACCGGTCTCTGCATCCAGGCAGCCCTGGTAACCTCCTTGTCTAGCACCCTCAACAGTTGCGGCAAGTCTAGCTCTCTCCTCAAAACCCGTGCTTCCCACCTCCCTTCTCACTTTCAGCAGCTGCCCTGATTTCAGAGAAAAGGAGCTTCCTGCATCCTTCTCTACTTATTCTCTTTAAAATGGAGCAACTCTATATAATTGCAATATTTGGAACATACTTATACTAAAAAAAAAGGATTCATTATTTATTTGAAATTCAAATTAACTGAGTGGCCGGTGTTTGGGGCAACCCTACTTAGAGAAGATTCTCAGCTATCTTTTATCCTAAGAAAAATATCAAAACAATCTTAATTCCTCATCCCTCTCCAACAACCAGTCACCAAGTCAGGAGATGCCTATCATGCCTTCCACACCCACCTCTCCTCCCAAGGTAAACTGTGTGACAACAAACCACATCTCCTGTTGCCCTTGACAGCCCAGTTTGAAGCTGTCAGGATCTGGCCTCTGTAGCTGACTAGAGGCTGGCCCGGGGGATTATTTCAACCTCCACTTCTGAACTCAGAGCCTGTCCACTGTTCTAACCAAATTCCAGCTGCCTTCCAGTTGTGGGAGTGTTGAAACAGGAGAGAAGGGGGCAGAGCACAACCTTTAAAAGAATGACACAGCCATAGGACATGACAAAAACTGGTTAGAACCAACTAGGTCCAAGGTGGTGGGAGATTCGACTTCCCCTTGAGCATCATTACACACTCATTGTAATACATTAGCATGTTAAATGACACACCCACAGGTGCCATGACAGTTCTGAGGCTAACCATTAAAGGCCAAAAAGTGGGCAGTGGCCCAATTCTTGGAATCTCTGCCCCTTCCCCCAAAATAGCTGGAAAAATCCTCTCACTCATTAGCCTATGAAATTACTCATCCCATTAAACTAACCACACAATATTTCAGGGCCTCTCACCTTCTGAGATGGCCCACACTCTGTGGAGTTTGTTTCTCTCTAAATAAATCCACTTCTTACCTACCACTTTGTCTCTCACTGAATTCTTTTTGCAACGAGACATCAAGAACCTGAGTTTCCTACTCGACAGTGGCCCCTGTGCACACATTGTGTCCCTTTTTCTTCTAAACCCCTGGTCTCATCATGTCACTGCACTTTCTAAAAACCTCTGTCATGTTTTCTTTCAGAACAGAGTTTCTAAAAAATTTGGTCCTAACCTACCTTTTCATATTTTGTAGCATCTCTGAATGCTGGGCCAAACAGTTTGCCTTCCTCAGACTGCACATATGCACATTCATAACTTTGTGTGTGCCACTGACCTGTTTTTAAAAATGAGGGTCAGGCTTCCCTGGTGGCGCAGTGGTTGAGAGTCCGCCTGCCGATGCAGGGGACACGGGTTCATGCCCCGGTCCGGGAAGATCCCACATGCCGCGGAATGGCTGGGCCCGTGAGCCATGGCCGCTGAGCCTGCGCGTCCAGAGCCTGTGCTCCGCAATGGGAGAGGCCACAACAGTGAGAGGCCCGCATACTGCAAAAAAATAAATAAATAAATAAATAAATAAATAAAAATGAGGGTGATTTGTTCATTCATTCATTCATTCAATAAGTATGCTTTGAGGACTGATATGGGCTGAATCATGTCCCCAAGTTCCTATGTTGGAGTCCTATCCCCCAGGACCTGAGTGTGTCTGTACTGGAGATATGGCCTTTAAAGGGGAGATTGAGGTAAAATGAAGCCACTAGGGTGGGTCTTAATCCAATCTGACTGTCTTTATGAAAAGAGGGGATTAGGACCCAGAGGTGCACAGAGGAAAGAGCACGTGAAGACATGGGGAGAAGACGGCCGTCTACACACCCAGGAGAGAGGCCTCAGGAGAAACCAACCCTAATGACCCATTGATCTTGGACCCTTGGCCTCCAGACTGTGAGAAAATAAATTTCTGTTGTTTAAGTCGCCCAAAACAAACAAACAAAAAAGAACCTGAGTTTCATTAAGTCCTGAGATCAGGTGTGTGATCTCAACTAAAAGACCGTGGGTTCAAGTCCCAGTCTGGGTTTTGGCCAGGTTTGAGTCCCGGCCCGTGGATTCAAGTCCCAATCTGAGTTGCGCAGTTTCAGTGTCAATACCTTAGGAGACCCCTGGTCATAGGTTGCCCTTGGTTACCCTCTGGATATGTCAAATGCAGCCTTTGCCTGACTCAGCACTTCTCCCCCATAACCCTGACTTTATAGCCCCAAGAAAAAGGAAACTTGTTCTGGGCTTGTTGCCATGTCAGTGAGGTGGGGAATGTAGAACCCCTTCAGGAAAGGAGTGGGGCATGGTAGATATTCCTGGAAAAATGGAATCCATCTGGTACCTTAGGGAAAACAGTAATATCCTTTATTTTCCACATCTACACTATACTTTCCTTGAGAGTAGGAGCTATAACTTTTATGTCCATGCTGAGAAGGATCACAAGGCCTGGATAAATCTTACCATGAATGAATGAGTGAACCAATGAACAAAATAGCCTACAACAAGGAATCACTAAGTAAACTGTGACACCTCAGCCACCTGGCATACTACATATCAACTTACAAGAATAAGTGTATATGCTATGTCAATACATAGAATTGTGTGTGTGAAACCAATTAAATTCAGAAGGTAGAACATTAGATCATTTGTAATCTGATTATAACTATGCAAAAATCTATACACAGATCACAATCAAGAGTGTCAGAACATTTGGAGTTGTAAATAGTTTAGAAACTAGTACTAATAGGGATTTTTCTATAAATTTGCTCAATTTCAAAATAAATATTTTCTTATAGCTGAGAATCCAGAGGGACCTCAGCCCCTGAAGCACTGGAATAAATAAATATGCAGGTCTCAGAATTTGAGCTCCTATTAAAGTGGCTCAAGCTAAAAGATTTTCCTTTTTAGAGGATATTATTTGCTCTCGTGCTGCCCATACTCCAATGTGATAGAAGCAATATCTATTCAACACAGATAGAAGGGAACATCTAGCCATGACCTGGTTGGTTTGACTAATAAAGACCAAAAGCATATATTTTCATTCTGCCAGATAATCCCTGTTGTCTCTTTGAATTCAGACTGTATTTAAGTGTTAGCCTAGCTCAAGAACTGTAACTCCACAGATCTGTGTAAATCTCTCTCAAGACTATGTCTTCACCACGATCCTTCCCTAAAGCTCTCAGTGGTTCTTGGTTGCCTAATCCAAATTCCTCAGCCCAGAAGGCGGCTACAGCAGCTGATTCCAATCTGCCCTTGCAGTCTTATCTTTCACTAATCTCTTCTGCTGTAACTGAATTTGCCTCTGGTATTTTACTTATAGAAATGCCTAATTCAAGCCCTAGTTTCTACGTAAATTCCTCAGTTGTCCCCATCAGAAGAGAGTTTTGGATCTCTCCTCCAAATTTCTCTGAATAGCATTTACTCTTTGCATTTTTCATTGGCCCTTAGCATTTTTCTGGCTTATACTCTTAATATCCTTTATATGTGTTCATTTGGTCTTCCCAAGTAGACAATGTCATCATGGAAGGTGGAACAAACCAGCAAACTGATTTTCACAGGGTGGGTCGATGCACCATCAAGCAGGTAGAGAAATTCAGTTATGTACATCCTCATAACCCAAGAGTCATCTTAACAATTTCCAGAAATAATGCCACACTCAAACTCTAGGAGGCTGAATCATGCTAAGCAAAAGAGCCCAAAGATGATTTATAAGCCAGAATATCAACTTATTTTGCAATGAGAGTAGCCATTTGTATAGGCTCTTTTCCTTCTGATGAAAACCAAGTTACAGATGAGAAAGTTCCTAGTAAGCAGAGGCAAGGGGAAAAAGGGAATTGGCTCTATAACCATGTATTAGTTTTCTATTGCTGCTATAACAAATTACCACAAAATTAGTGGCTAACAGCAACATAAATTTACTATCTTATAGTTCTGTAGATTTGAAGTCTGACATGGGTCTCACTGGACTAAAATCAAGATGTCAGCAAGGCTCTATTCTTTATGGAGACCCTAAGGGAGAATGTTTCTTTGAGTTTCTGGCTTCTAAAAGTGCCCACATCCCTTGGCTCATGGCTCCCTTCCTCCATCTTCTAAGCCAGTAATGTCAGGTCACTGAGCTCCTCTTCCACCTCCCTCTCCCACTTTGAAAACCTCTTGTGATTACACTGGACTCACCCAAATAATCCAGGATAATTTCCCCATCTCAAGGTTCTTAATCACATCTGCAATGTCTCTTTGCCATATAAATTAACATATTTTGGGGATTAGGACATGGACATATTTGGGAGACCATTATTCTGCCTACTACAATCAAATTTCCAAAAAGATATTCATGTGAAATTAATATATTAGGTATGACTCTTAACACATATGTAAAATAAGGAAATGTTACTTTTATTCCTAAATTTTCGCTCCCATCAGATTAAGGTGATGAGAAATTAACAATCATTGTTGAGGGCACTTTATGTGGTGCCTATAATGCCACAAAAGTCTTGGTCTCCTGATATACAATGGCACTCTGCTCCATGGGATATGGGCATTTCTGCCCAAGCAGGACACCTCGGGGTCTAGTTATCCTGATACCCAAATCCACTCTGGGGTCTTGACCCCTCCCTGGGCCCCCAAAGTAGTAATGAAATCCCTGGAACTCCAGGACCCTTCTCTGTCTGGGAGTATCTCCCCTCTTGTGCACCCCCATTTCATTACTCTTGCGGGCAGGTGCCCCTCTCTTTCTTCCATCTTCTTCACTGGGTTTACACTTTTACAAAAAAACCTGAAGAGCCATTGGCTCTAAACTGCTTTTGTCGTTCCCTTTTGCAAAAATTCCCAGGAATGAAATTACAAAAGACCTAGACACAAAGGACCTGTGTAGAGCGGGGTGGGGTGGGGTTGTGTGTAGACTGAGAAATAATACAGTGAGCAGAACACATTGCTACAGTTAATAAATTAACATCTCAAAGACCAATCCTGTGGCATAAATATAGCCTACTATTTTATCTTTTTCCACCAGGATCTATTCCTATTTAAAATAGTTCTTGGTTCATCTTCCTCTTCTTTTTATTTTTTAATTGAAGTATAGTTGATTTACAATGTTGTATTAATTTCTGCTGTTCAGCAAAGTGATTCAGTTATACACATATATACATTCTTTTTTATGTTCTTTTCCATTATGGTTTATCCCAGGATATTGGATATAGTTCCTTGTGCTATACAGTAGGACCTTGTTGTTTATGCATTCTAAATGTAATAGTTTGCATCTACTAACCCCGAACTCCCACTCCACCCTCCCCCCACCCCACTGGCAAACATAAGTCTGTTCTCTATGTCTGTGAGTCTGTTTCTGTTTTGTAGATAGGTTCATTTGTTTCATATTTTAGATTCCACATATAAGTGATATCATATGGCATTTGTCTTTCTCTTTCTGACTTATTTCACTTAGTATGATAATCTCTAGTTGCATCCATGTTGCTGCAAATGGCATTATTTCAGTCTTTTTTATGGCTGGTTAGTATTCCATTGTATATATGTACCACATCCTCATCCATTCATCTGTTTATGGATATTTAGGTTGTTTCCATGTCTTGGCTATTGTGAATAGTGCTGCTATGAACATAGGGGTACATGTACCTTTTTGAATTATAGTTTTGTCTGGATATATGCCCAGGAGTGGGATTGCTGAATCATATGGTAGTTCTATTCTTAGTTTTTTGTTTGTTTGTTTAATATATTTATGTTTTTGGCTCTGTTGGGTCTTCGTTGCTGCACGCGGGCTTTCTCTAGTTGCGGTGAGCGAGGGCTACTCTTTGTTGCGATGCACGGGCTTCTCATTGCGGTGGCTTCTCTTGTTGCTGAGCACGGGCTGTAGGCGCACAGGCTTCAGTAGTTGTGGCTTGCGGGCTCTAGAGTGCAGGCTCAGTAGTTGTGGCGCACGGGCTTAGTTGCTCCATGGCATGTGGGATCTTCCCGGACCAGGGCTTGAACTCGTGTCCCCTGCATTGGCAGGTGAATTTTTAACCCCTGAGCCACCAGAGAAGTCCTATTCTTAGGTTTTTGAGGAGTCTGCATACTGTTTTCCATAGTGGCTGAACCAACTTACATTCCCACCAACAGTGTAGAAGGGTTCCCTTCTCTCCACACCCTCTCCAGCATTTGTCATTTGTAGACTTTTTAATGATGGGCATTCTGACCGGTGTGAGGCGGTACCTCATTGTGGTTTTGATTTGCATTTCTCTAATAACTAGTGATGTTGAGCATCTTTTTTCTTTTTTTAAAATTTATTTATTTATTTATTTTTGGCTGCATTCAGTCTTCGTTGCTGCCCATGAGCTTTCTCTAGTTGCAGCTAGTGGGGGCTATGCTTCCTTGCAGTGCACGCACTTCTCATTGCAGTTGCTTCTCTTTGTTGTGGAATACAGGCTCTGGGTGGTCTTCAGTAGTTGTGGCATGTAGGCTCAGCAGTTGTGGCTTGTGGGCTTAGTTGCTCCATGGCATGTGGGATCTTCCCAGACCAGGGCTCAAACCTGTATCCCCCGCATTGGCAGGCAGATTCTTAACCACTGTGCCACCAGGGAAGTCCGAGCATCTTTTCATGTGCCTGTTGGCCATCTGTATATCTTCTTTGGAAAAATGTTTATTCAGGTCTTCTGCCCATTTTTCGATTGGGCTGTTGTTTCTTTGTTGTTGAGTTGTATGAGCTGTTTGTATATTTTGGAAATTAAGCCCTTGTTGGTTGCATCATTTGCAAATATTTTTTCCCATTCCATAGGGTGTCTTTTTGTTTTGTTTATGGTTTCCTTTGCTGTGCAAAAGCTTATAAGTTTGATTAGGTCCCATTTGTTTATTTTTGCTTTCATTTCTATTGCTTTGGGAGACTGACCTAAGAAAACATTGGAACGATTTATGTCAGAGAATGTTTTGCCTATGTTCTCTTCTAGTTTTATGGTGTTATGTCTTCTATTTAAGTCTTTAAGCCATTTTGAGTTTATTTTTCTGTATGGTGTGAGGGTGTGTTCTAACTTCATTGATTTACATACGGCTGTCCAACTTTTCCAACACCACTTGCTGAAGAGACTGTCTCTTTCCCATTGTATATTCTTTGTCAAAGATTAATTGACCGTAGGTGTATGGGTTTACTTTTTTTTAAATTTAATTTTATTTATTTTTTTATACAGGTTCTTATTAGTTATCCTTTTATACATATTAGTGTATATATGTCAATCCCAATCTCCCAATTCATCACAACAACAACACCCCCGCCACTTTATTTCTGAGCTCTCTATTCTGTTCCATTGATCCATATGTCTGTTTTTGTGCCAATACCATGCTGTTTTGATTACTGAAGCTTTGCAGTATTGTTTGAAGTCTGGAAGGGTTATGCCTCCAGCTTTTTTCTTTTTCCTCAGGATTGATTAAAATTTTAATATGAGCAAGTAGTTCTTCTGGTTTTTCCATGATTACTGACTTTAATTATTTAAGTCATAAAAGAATATATTTTCTTTGCAAAATATTCTAACAGTTCAGACATAGTAGAAGTGCTCTTGATCTCCGTCCACCCAGTCCCACCCCCTTCCCAGGAGATCACCTCTGCTGGCAGTTTATTTGTATCCTTCTTTTATGATTTTTAAAAGTATATGTAAATCCCTTTGAGCTACTTGAATCTCTGTGTTTATTATTAGTTGTAAAAGTCCCCAGTGACCACAGAAATACTCATTATGGGGAAAGGGAAGTTTTAAAATAGGGGAGTGACAGTGTTTATCATAAACCAGTCCAGCAGCAGGGAAAACCCCAGGCCTTTTTTAGATCTCTGAGAGCTGGACAGGGATGGCTTAAGGTGACTGGCCAGAGGCTAGGAGTGGACAAAGAAAGGAAATCCAGAACAATAGGGTCACTCCACCTCTGTCCTTCTGGAGGTGGGGCCACTGCAGTCAGTGTGGAGTCAGCCTATTCAACGTAATTTAGGGATTAGAAAGTCACCAGGGTTAAAATATTAAGTCATTACTTTGAATTCTAAGATAGAATATGATGAGCAGAGTGGAAAGGTCTGAGTGTCAGATGCTTCTTTAGGTCCAAACACTGCACGGGAGTTAGAAAGGGACACGGAAGATGGTGCCACTTCAGTTATTTTGCTGCTTACAATTGTAATAGGGATTAAAAACAGATGGGCATTATAGAATCCTTTCATTAAGAAAGTTGCTTTCTGTGTCATTTTTGTATTATCAGGCTATTTTTCCAAAATATTAATTTATTCTCCTGATTGTAAGAAAAAAAAAGTTACTGAATTTTACCCCATTCAGACCAGGAAATATATCTAGAGAGTTGGGAAATTCCTAATCTGGCCCTCTGGTTTAATGCGAAAAGCCCGAGACTGGGACTCAGGTCTTCACTAACCTCTCTGTGATCTCTCACTTAATTGCTTAATGCTTCATTTGTCTCATCTGTAAAATGAGACTGTTGGTACAAATGATTTCTATCATCCTATGGGCTTGAAAATCTATTAGTTGAACCCATCTAGTTAATGTAAGACTGTCAGACTGAATCATACACTCAAAATGAAATGGAGAGTTGGATCAATTGTATGGATCATTCTGGAAAAAAATGAAAAGTAAATTGGACCTCAATTAGATATATTTCAGGCCAAATTGTTTATTCTGTTTTACTTTTCTGGGGCTGTGAGACCAGAGTCCTACCTGATGGATCAAGACAACTTGCTTCCTTTCAGCTCGATTTCACCTAGGTGGGCCCCTCAGAGATTTAAATACTCATACCTAAAAATGCCAGGCATGGTTTTGCTCTATAGGTGCTGGAAAAACAAAGATGTTCTTTCAAACTCAGTGCTAACTAGATCTCACACATAGTGTCTACCACCATTTAGCTAACCAGCTTCTCTCTTACTTTATAAAGTGCCTAAAGAGTCATCTGGGGAACCTTTTAAAATGCGGATTCTGATTCAGTAGGTCAGGGGAGAGGCTCATGCATTTCTAACAAGCTCCGAGGTAATGCTGATGCTGCTGGTCTGTGTTTCACACTTGAAGAAGCAAGGGACTAGGGACTTCCCTCATGGTGCACTGGTTAAGAATCCACCTGCCAATGCAGGGACCGGGTTTGATCCCTGGTCCAGGAAGATCCCACATGCCCTGGAGCAACTAAGCCCGTGCACCACAACGACTGAGCCTGCACTCTAAAGCCCACGAGCCACAACTACTGAGCCCACGCACTTAAAGCCCGTGCTCCACAACAAGAGAAGCCACCGTGATGAGAAGCCCGCACAACACAACGTAGCGTAGCCCCTGCTCTCCGCAACTAGAGAAAGCCCACGTGCAGCAATGAAGACCCCAACGCAGCCAAATAAATAAATAAATATTAAAAAAATAAATTTAAAGAAGCAGGGGGCTAAACCACTAGTCTCTCACTGTCTTTCATAATCCTCTATTTCAAATGCAAGCTATTTTTGATGAAAAATAACTAAAGCTTTAACTGATAAAACTAATGCTGCTTTCTGATAGTATTTGTGAAATAAATCCAGAATTAAAGTCATTCCTAGAATAAATGTTTTGGGTCTGGATGCCTAACATTTTGCTAATAGGAAATTAGGAAACTTACAAGTGTGTGCCTTTTTCTTTCAATCTATAGATAGACACTTTATACAGAGGCAAAGACTTATTAACATATATAAATCCCTTGATCCCAGAAAAGATTCAATGCAGTAAGTTGTGAGGATTAATGAGATAACCTACGTGAAAACCCTTAGCCTCATATCTAGTACTTACAAGATACCTAACCAAAAGATACATAACCAAGCAAGACAAAAGATACAAAGGAGAGTTTCATAGAAGGGAAATCTTGAAAGGTAAATAAATATTTGAAAAGATGCACAACCTCATTAGTAATCAGAGAACTGAAAATTCAAACCACAATGAAACACTACTTTATAACCTTCAGGTTGGTAAAAAGAAAAAATATATATATAATAGCACATGCTAGTGAGGCTATGTTTGTTATACACTGCTCATGGAATCTAAGTTGGTACAATTACTTTGGAAACAATTGGGCATTACTTGAAAAAGCTGAAGAATATGAATATCCAACCATCTAGTGATTCAAATCATAGCTGGAAATCCTAGAGAAGTTCTTGTACTATATACCAGTAGATATGCACTAAGAAGCTCATGGTATCGTTGCTCATAAGAGCAAAAAATGGAAACAAACCAAATGCGCATTTATACTAGAATGGATAGGTAGTTTTATCTTGATGTGATGGAATATTATATAACAGTGAAAATTAAGTACTGTAGTCACATGTTAGTATGGATGAATCGCACAAACAATGTTGGGGAATATGAAACATGGAAAACACAATGAAAACATGAAGTATTTAAGAACATATATATGTGTCATAAAACTGAAGGGAAATAAGAATGATAAGTACAAAAATCAGGATAATGATTATATTGAGATAAGGAGAAGGACAAAATTCAAGTTGGGCACCATGAGGAGTTTCAAATATTGACAATGATTGATTTCTGTTTCTCAGCCCACTGCTGAAATGTCAGCTTTCCTCAAGGTTGTCTTGGCAAGATCTCATTCACTCCACAATTCAACTCTTAGGTTGAATAACTCCTAAATCTCTGACTCTATAGCACCTTTCTGTTGAAATCCAGATCCGTTTGGTTTTTGCTTGTTTTTTTTTTTTTTTTTTTTTACTTCTTCCTATCTTCACCGTCAAAGGCAACATGTACAATATTAAAGTTATTATCCTCACTTACCAATCTATATCCCTTTCCTGTTGTCCCAAGCTGGACACTTGGTCATTCAACCTCTGCCAACATCATGTCAGTTTCTTGTGTTACCGTCTCAGTTAAGGATGCCATTAATCCTATCACCCACACCAAAAATGTGAAGGTCACTTTAAATTCCTCATCCCTACCTCACCTACAACATCAGTGATCAACTTCTCTCATCTAGACATTTCTCAGACCTCTGCCTTCATATCCAACCTCATCACCACTAATATATGTTATGTGCTCAATCTCAGACTACTGGAATCATCTTCTCTTTTTCTTCCCATCTCTTATCTTTCTCTCCAATCTTCCCCTCTATCCTCTTCAGCCAATAATTTTTCTAAAATGAAATCCAATCTTGTTCCTCCCCTAGAAATCTTAAACAGCTCCCTGTTGTTTTCAGACTAAAAAGCATACCCTTTGTCATTGAAGAAGGCATTGCAACATTACAATCATCAATACTAATAACTAACATTTAGTCAGCACTTACTATGGGTCAAGCACCATTCAAAATGCTTTACATTTATTAACTTGTCCTCAAAACAACCCTATTAGGCAGGTATTATTATTATGTGCTTGGCCCATAGTGGGTGATCAATAAATACTGTTGAATGAATGCATTCTTCTTTTACAGATGGGGAAATGAGGCTGAGGCTTAGGATGTTGAGTCATCCAAGATTTCATAGCTAGCAAATGGTAAATGAGTTACACAGGGCAATCTGACTCCAGGGCCTAAATGTTATCCATTATAATACTGCAAGTCTCTTTAAAATCGGAACCTAACCTACTTTTCTGGCCTCATCTCTGGATACTTCCTAGTGTCCTTTTCCTATCCTAATGACTGTTCTCTGAATTTAGGAAGCAAATTAATACTTGTCCAACTTTATTCAGCTCTTGGCTCTGGAAAGCCTTTCTCTTCCCCCTCTTGGTCAGGGTAGCCCTTCTCAACCTTCAATATCCAACTTCTTCTGTTGGCCTCATTTACCTGGAGGCTGAATTATTCCCTCTCCTTCTGCTCCCATAGCACTTTATTCATGTGTCTAATTACAGACATTCCAACACTATATTATGATTTATTTATGTGTCTGTACCTCACCAGGTTGTGTTCTCCTTCAAGGTAGGCACTGGGTTTCATTCATGTTTGTATCCCCAGCCTGCCATGTAAGCAGGATTCAATAAATATTTGTTAAATGAATGAATAAATGGATGTCTTGGATTTGACTTTACAAAAGATACAGGAAATATTTCTTTGAAAGGACATTCCATATAATCACGTTTCTATAGAAGCTAAGAGTGTAAGATTACATCTTAATCTAGCAAGGGCCCTTGGCAGGAAACTATTTCAATATCAACAACGTATCTTGCTTTTTGACATTACTTAATACAAGAGTGTCAAGGAATAGTTACAAAGACAAATCATAAGTGCACTGTAATGGAGGGGGCCGAACAAATAAATGAGAATGATTTGCTGATACTTACAATCCAGGGAATGAAACCTAGGGAAACTTAAAAGCCAAACTAGCCTCAAATATTTTCACTTATTTTTTAAACTTTAGACAAAGGAGTTGGGAATAGAGAGAAAAAAATTACTGGGCACCCTGTGCTAAGTTTGTTTTCATAACTTCTAGTTCTAATGCCTTCTCAAAAACATTAAGGACATCTATTCCCTTATTGTGGATTATGTGTCATCTCTTCTTGGTCTATGAGATGTAGATAACAGCAAGTTCAGTTTCTGAGACCAGTCATTTGGTAGGTTATTTGGATCCTTGGGTCTCTGAAAATTGTTAATTCCTGGCCAACTTACTAGCTTCAAGAGAGATACATCTGACTCATCAACAGATCCAGAAGTTGGATCATCCTCTTCATTGTTATCCTGGTATAATACTTGACAATTATTCCAGGATTATTTTCAGTAACTTGGTTAAGTCTTTCCACCTTTTCCCTCCCCACCTTTCTCTGTGTAACCAAAAACATCAGTTAAAAACTCTCAAAAGAACCTTCTCTTGATTCCATTCCACAAATATGACCCAAACCATCAATTCCATGATGATTTTTTTTTTTTTAAAAGCTCAAAAAGGACTATATGCATAGAGATTTCTTCTAGCTATTTGTCACTGCTTCTTTGGTAAACTTAAGCTTCTTGACAAAGGAGCCAGCATAACTAAAAGAAGCTTTGGGTCCATGGGCACAGGAGCATCACAGAAGTGCCCACAAATAGACAGACAAGAGCTTTCATGGTGACTCAATCGAATTGTTGAGTTATAACTGACCAAGTGAAAGACTAGTGAGCTGGAGCGATGCAAGATTCAGAGGGAGAGGATGAATAATAGTGCAAAGCCCAAGAGAACGGGGGTGGGGTGTGTGATCCACAACATAGGTGGAAAAAATAGCCTTAATAGGTGGAAAGGAGGGGTGTTATTTTGGAGGCAGGAAGTCAGGGGAGTTCCTTTTAAAGCTTTCTGTTTTCAGCTAAGTAGGAGGTGAGGTCATTCTTGGAGGGTGAGGTGGGAGGGTCAAAGATTTGTGGAGGTTTGAAAAGGCTGCTGTGGATAAAGGGAAATCCTGCCTAGCCTGGCTGCCCTGAGGGTCCCTTTGCAGGTGGAACCACAAGAAGGCAAGGGAACTGGGGGTCAAAGTGAAGGACCAAGAGCTACAGACTGGAAAAGGAAGGAATGAAGGCAGAAAGAACTAGGCCCAAAGGGAGAGAGTGAGAGAGGAGAGGAGGTCAAGGACCCAGGTCTGAGGAGAAACTGAAGAAAGGGCAGGGTAGGGGAAAGGCTTTGGTCCAAGAGTGGGATCCAAATCATCATTATTACTTTAAATGTAAGAAACAGTATCATATTGAAACAAAATTAAGTACACTACAATTTTGTAATCCTGCATTTGAACATTGGTCTTACTTGTGGATTGCGGTTTTCAAACTTTTTTTTTTTTTTTTTTTTTTTTTTTTTTTTTTTTTTGCGGTACACGGGCCTCTCACTGTTGTGGCCTCTCCCGTTGCAGAGCACAGGCTCCGGACGCTCAGGCTCAGCGGCCATGGCTCATGGACCCAGCCTATCCGCGGCATGTGGGATCTTCCCGGACCAGGGCACGAACCCGTGTCCCCTGCATCAGCAGGCGGGCTCTCAACCACTGCGCCACCAGGGAAGCCCTTTTTGTTTTTTAATGAAATTTTATACAGAGACACTTGGTTGGATCCAGAGTGGGTGATCTAGAGCCCACCTACCCTCTGCCAGCAGTCCCGCAGCAGCCCCTGGGGTGCTTTCATTGTCCCCCCGGACTCCTCAGAACATGGTTTAACGATCACTGCTATTCAAGTTTTGAGGCTGAAAAAGTTTATATCAAATGAACACAATTCTGGGGCTTCCCTGGAGGCGCAGTGGTTAAGAATCCGCCTGCCAATGCCCGGGACACAGGTTCGAGACCTGGTCTGGAAGATACCACGTGCCGCGGAGCAAATAAGCCCGTGCGCCACAGCTACTGAGCCTGTGCTCTAGAGCCCGTGTGCCACAACTACTGAGCCCGCGTGCCACAACTACTGAAGCCCGTGTGCCTAGAGCCCGTGCTTTGCAACAAGAGAAGCTACAGCAGTGAGAAGCCCGCGCACCACAACAAAGAGTAGCCCCGCTCGCCACAACTAGAGAAAGCCCAGGCACAGCAACAAAGACCCAACGCAGCCAAAAATAAATAAATTAAAAAAAAGAAAATGAACACAATTCTGGCTTTGTTCTTGATAGGTTGCTGGGTCACCTATTTACTGTCAAAGTCATGATATCATCATCTCAAGAGCACGTTTCTATATTTTCCACAGTGAACATGTATTACACTTAGTGTTCATTCTAACTGGAGTCAGAAATGGATTCTGGATTTGATAATGCACCAAGACCCACCAGAAGAGTTAGCACTTGGGAAATCCTCCCCAGGTGTGGAAAATTTCCTCCCCAGCTGTGGGAAAGAAGCAGAGCTAGTTTTCTGTACTATTAGGGCGAAAGTAAGTTTTCTGTCTGAACTATCTCCTTATTTAACATTTGTTAGAGAATAAGACTAGTCCTCTACCTCCTATATTCCAAATACTAAAATATTTTTCACATAGATTAAAGAATTAAACATGAAAAGTTACAATATATAATTAGAAAAAAATGTGAACAAAAATTTATATAAACTTAGGGCCAGAAAGGCCTAAACAACTCAGGAAATTCAGAAGCCCAAAGAGAAAAAGACAGATATATGTGACTACAGAAAAGGATGAACAATAGCAATCATGAAAAAGTCCAAAAGCCATAATCAAACTTCTGCTAAAAATATTTGCAACCCATATGACAGCATTTTTGAACAATATTCTATCAATAACTATAAAAATTTTTAATTAATAATATTAAATACAAAGATATATGTATTTTACCTTCTTTTTTTTTATTTTAAAAATGATCAAGGGACTTCCCTGATGACTCAGTGGTTAAGAATCTGCCTGCCAATGCAGGGGACATGGGTTTGCTCCCTAGTCTGGGAAGATCCCACATGCCGCGGAGCAACTAAGCCCATGAGCCACAACTACTGAGCCCGTGTGCCGCAACTACTGAAGCCTGCACATCTAGAGCCCGTGCTCCGCAACAAGAGAAGCCACCGCAATGAGAAGCCCCTGCACTGCAACGAAGAGTAACCCCCGCTCGCCTCAACTAGAGAAAGCCTGTGCACAGAAATGAAGACACAATGCAGCCAAAAATAAGTAAATAAATAATAAATTAATTTTAAAAATCACTTTTAAATTAAATAAATAAATAAATAGATAGATAAAAATGATCAAATCTATAGAAAAGTTGCACAATTTCATTCCCAGCAAGATATTTGTTTTGCCCTTGAATTAGAACAACAAAAGAAGCAGCAGAGAGGTGGGGGAGTAGACAAGTAAACAAACAACTGAGATGCTCTAATGGATTTAACCTAAACTAGGAAAGTATTATAAACACACAGAGGTGAAGAAGGTAAACCAGCTTGGTCAATAAGGAAAAGCTACTCAAGGGAGGTAATATTTAGGGTGCTCTTTATAGATGAGTAGAAGTTAGGCAGATGAATGACATTCCAGTCAGAGGAAGCAGCATTCATTCATTCCAACAATTATAGGGCTTACTGTGTGCCAGTCAGTGGGCTCTGGAGATGGAGCAGTGAACAGAGAGTCAATTCTGTGCCCTCCTGGGGGTACTGATAATAGACAAGTACACAAATAAATGTATAAATGACAAAAAGGATAGAGGATGAGAGAGGGCCTAGGGTGGTATGAGCCTGTTTTTTAAAATTAATTAATTAATTAATTTTTGACTGTGTTGGATCTTCGTTGCTGCATGCGGGCTTTCTCTAGTTGCGGTGAGTAGGGGTTACTCTTCGTTGCAGTGCATGGGCTTCTCATTGCGGTGGCTTCTCTTGTTGCGGAGCACAGGCTCTAGGTGTGCAGGCTTCAGTAGTTGAGGCACGTGGGCTCAGTAGTTGTGGCTCATGGGCTCTAGAGCGCAGGCTCAGTAGTTGTGGCACACGGGCTTAGTTGCTCCATGGCATGTGGGATCTTCTCGGACCGGGGCACAAACCCATGTCCCCTGCATCGGCAGGCGGACTCTGAACCACTGCGCCACCAGGGAAGCCCTCACTTTTCCTTTTTTGACGAGCTTTATTTAATTCTGTTGTCCAAACAGCCTGCTGTTTTTAATAACTTTCATATGTCTGAGAATCTACATCCACACTGTCCCAAATTCTCCTAATTTACAGCATTTATCTTGTCCATTTTCACTCAGGGCAAACTGTAGGAAATGAATAAATATGTTTTTAAGGAAGATAGATCATCAATCCTGAAAGAAGAAAAAATAGATAATATATTATTTCAACTGGATAAACAGGTGGGAAATAATTCATGCATAGTCAAAGATTTTTTAAAATTCAAAATATCCCATTATTTTTTTCTTTAAATTATGAAAGGGTTTATAATTGCAAAAGACTTCAAACAATACAGAAATGTAAAAGCAAAGCAAAAGAATTACATTAGAGAAGCTGTATGATGTTCTATAGCAGATTTTCTTTTTTTTTAGTTTGAGCTTTTTATTTTTTTAATTAATTAATTAATTATACTTATTTTTGGCTGCATTGGGTCTTCGTTGCTACACAGGCGTTCTCTAGTTGTGGCGAGCAGCAGCTACTCTTCGTTGTGGTGCGTGGGCTTCTCATTGCCATGGCTTCTCTTGTTACGGAGCCCAGGATCTAGGCACGTGGGCTTCAGTAGTTGCGGCATGCAGGCTCAGTAGTTGTGGCTCACGGGCTCTAGAGCACAGGCTCAGTAGTTGTGGCACACAGGCTTAATTGCTCCGCAGCATATGGGATCTTCCCAGACAAGGGCACGAACCCGTGTCCCCTGCATCGGCAGGTGGACTCTCAACCACTGCGCCACCAGGGAAGCCCTACCACATCTTCTTTATCCATTCATCTGTCATTGGCCATTTAGGTTGTTCCATGTCTTGGCTATTGTGAATAGTGCTGCTATGAAGAACATAGGGGTGCGTGTATCTTTTTGAATTATAGTTTTATCTGGATATGTGCCCAGGAGTGGGACTGCTGGGTCATATGGCAACTCTGTTTTTAGTTTTTTGAGGAACCTCCATACTGTTTTTCATAGTGGCTGTACCAACTTACATGGAGTGGGAAACTTTTAACTGAACCTGCTTATTTTTTGAAATGTTTGAACTGTGAGAATGCATTGTCTATTCAGAAAAACATGTGGAAAAAACATGTGAATGTATTACATACTCAACATTTTAAAAATTTAAATCAATTTTTAAATTGGCTATTATGGCCCCCTTTTAAATTGTTAACAGGGCACGGTGAAGTGACTGGACATATTCCCAGGGACTCACTATGTCAGCTGTTGTATATCTATGTGTAGCTTTCTGCTTTGAAGTTAGAAGACCTGGATAAGCTGTATTCAAATACTGGCTGTGGCCTTAGGCAAGCTCCTGAACCACCACACGGGGTTGTCATGAGAATTGACTGAGGGAGATAATGTTGTACAGGTTTTAGTTCAGAGCCCAGCATGTACTAAGTGGAAATGTTTGCTTTCATGTTTTCTGAGTGTTGGTGCTTGCTCCTCCCTCCACCCAAGGCACCTGTTACCCACATCCCTTAAAAGTGCTTGTGCTCTGTGGTAACAGTGGCTTGCAAGTCTGATCCATTGAAGGCAGACACCCTGTCTTACTCAGCTCTGTCCCTGCAGTGCCCAACACATCGCCTGGCAGGTAGTAGGCTGTAGTGAGCATGTAACAAATGTGTTCCTTCTTTCAACAAAATCTGTTGAGCACCTACTATTTGGCAAGGTACTCTGCTTGCTGCTGAGCACTGAAGAGACCTGTGGTCCTGTTGACAGTCTAGCAGAGGAGACAGACATGAAACAGATACTGGATTGAAGTGGGGTGAGTGAGAAGAAGGGTTAGTACCTAAAGTATAAGGAGACCCTGAAGGGAGGGGCTGATCATGAAGAGTCTCCCTTAAAACTGGCTTTTAAAGTAAGAATTGAAGATAAATGGAATTACTTTAGCCAAGATTACAGAATGTTGCAGGAGAGGGAACTGCCTTCTTAAAGAAAAGGGTTTTATGCCCTGGGAAACCAGAAGGCCAGCTGACCCTTAGGGAGTGAGGAGGAGAGAAACATCTGCAGTGGCTCTGGAGGTAGACTTGATAAGACTTGTGAACACTGGTGTCCTTGATACTAAGAACAATGGGTTTCCATTGAGGGTTTTAGGCAAGAGAAAGAATTGATTATATATGCATTTCTTCAAATCTTTCTGGCTGCTCTAGAAAGATCAGGCAGCTTTTATAACTGTTGAGGATAATGATGGCGACTAAGTGTGTAAATGAATGAATAAATGAACCCCAAACAATAATTCATTGCCAATTATATTCAAATAGACTATAATACAAATTTACTTGGTTTGCACATTCTTTTATATTTCACTGAGACCGTACACTCTCTAGATCTAGGAATTCACAGATCTCTTTGACCTACAGATTATTAACCATTTCTAGAGTGATTACTTTTACCTGTTGATTCTATTACCTGTTGATATAAGTTTGCTGTAGAGGATAATCAAATCGTGAAACTCCGAGGAGACCTCTCCTTCTGCCCACATGTGGGTAGGCCAGACAGTCCTTATTCTACTCTACCCCAGCACCTCCCCCTGCTAACACATCACACAGTTACTCTACTTAGGAGAAGCCTCAAAGAACTTTACAAGAAAAATAAGCAAGTGTATAGTTCTGGCAGAGAAGCAAAAGCAAATATGGAAACTAAGGAATAGCAGAGTAAAGCCATTTTCCCTCTTAATTGGTGTGATTTTTACAATAACTCTTAGGCTGCCTTAAGCATCTAGAAATCAATTTGGGTAACAGTTCAGGAAGTGGTATTTGGAATTACAATATCATTAGGGAGTTTCTAGTCTAACAGTAGCTATCTAGTACACTTGGCCAAAGTTAATAGAATTAAAATGATGTAACAAAAGACCCTGTTTGTCTTATCAAAATAAAAAAAATAATACTAATACACAATTTTAAACTCTGAAATTACTTTTATTCTGTTATTCATCTTGCAAAGAATTTGATATTATTGCTAATATAGATGCTAAGTAATAAAGTTCTGAATGTCTGTTTAGAAGGTTATGACTTTAGGGGGAAATATATATATATTTTTCTTCCTGTGACATTCTAAAAAAGGAAAAAGCCATTGTTTTATAATATAATTAATGGTGTAGATATCAATTGTGGTGCTTCAAGCTGTGTTAATCTTAAGGAGTGAAAATTCTATGGACAATGATCAAGATTTTAAATGTCTTGGACTTCCCTGGTGGCTCAGTGGTTAAGAATCCGCCTGCCAATGCAGGGGACGTGTGTTCAAGCCCTGGTCTGGGATGATCCCACATGCCGCGGAGCAACTAAGTCCATGTGCCACAACTACTGACCCTGTGCTCTAGAGCCCGCGAGCCACAACTACTGGGCCTGTGTGCCACAACTACTGAAGCCAGCACGCCTACAGCCCATGCTCCGCAACAAGAGAAGCCACTGCAATGAGAAGCCCGCACACCACAACGAAGAGTAGCCCCTGCTCGCCACAACTAGAGAAAGCCCGCACTCAGCAACGAAGACCCAACGCAGCCAAAAATAAAATAAATAAATAATTTTTTTAAAAAAGTCTATGAAAAAAAAAGATTTTAAATGTCTTATTACAACACATTTCCTCACCAGAGGAAGAGGCTGTAAACGCCATATGAAAATGAATTTCAAACACTGGACTCTCCTTTCAGAGAGACTTGATGAGGTTGATAAGCACCCTCTGTGACAAAATTATTCTTTGGTTCTGAGGGGTAATTATTTGGTAATTATATAGAACTTCAATTTTTTTGTTTGTTTGTTTGCGGTTCGCAGGCCTCACTGTTGTGGCCTCTCCCGCTGCGGAGCACAGGCTCCGGACGCGCAGGCTCAGCAGCCATGGCTCACGGGCCCAGCCGCTCCGCGGCATGTGGGATCTTCCCGGACTGGGGCATGAACCCGCGTCCCCTGCATCGGCAGGCACACTCTCAACCACTGCACCACCAGGGAAGCCTGAATTTTTTGTTTTTAAACCAGGGGAAACACGGTATTTTGATAAAGTGACAAGTACTGTATCTCACTAATATTTAAAAGCCTATTTGTCATGATTACAATTTATCAATCAAAGATGAGTCATGAGAACAGTGTGTCTTTGGAATGCCTGAGAATGCCTGGTATCATGGATTATGCATAGACTTTTAGAAAACCCCTGGTGACTGATAAGTAATAAATAATAATAAGAAGAAGAAGGGGTAGAATTGAATGGTTACCAAGTCGGAGGCACTTTTATTCAAGCTTACAGGTATCACGTGTATTGAAAACCATTTCTCACAATGAAGTAGATCCTGTTGTTATCCTCATTTTACAGATGGGGAGGCTGTGTCAAAAGAGGATGGGGAGACTTCCGGGGAAGATGGCGGAAGAGTAAGACGCGGAGATCACCTTCCTCCCCACAGATACACCAGAAATACAGCTACACGTAGAACAACTCCTACAGAACACCTACTGTACGCTGGCAGAAGTCCTCAGACCTCCCAAAAGGCAAGAAACTCCCCCACGTACCTGGGTAGGGCAAAGCGGAGAGATTCCCGCACAGAGGATCGGTGCCAACCGTCACTCACCAGCCCAAGAGGCTTGTCTGCTCACCCGCCGGGGCAGGCGGCGCTGGGAGCTGAGGCTCGGGCTTCAGTCGTAGCGCAGGGAGAGGACTGGGGTTGGCGGCGTGAACACAGCCTGAAGGGGCAAATGCGCCACAGCTAGCCGGGAGGGAGTCCGGGAAAAAGTTTGGACCTGCCGAAGAGCCTCAGAAGCAGCGGATTAAAGCTCCACAATCAACTTCATGTACCCTGCATCTGTGGAATACATGAATAGACAACAAATCATCCCAAATTGAGGAGCCAGGAGTCAGTGCTGTGCCTCTGAGGTGGGAGAGCCAACTTCAGGACACTGGTCCACAAGAGACCTCCCAGCTCCACATAATACCAAACGGCGAAAATCTTCCAGAGATCTCCATCTCAACACCAGCACCCAGCTTCACTCAACGACCAGCAAGCTACAGTGCTGGACACCCTATGCCAAACAACTAGCAAGACAGGAACACAACACCACCCATTAGCAGAGAGGCTGCCTAAAATCATAAAAAGTCCACAGACACCCCAAAATACACCACCAGACGTGGACCTGTCCACCAGAAAGACAAGATCCAGCCTCATCCACCAGAACACAGGCACTAGTCCCCTCCACCAGGAAGCCTACACAACCCACTGAACTAACCTTAGCCACTGGGGACAGACACCAAAAACAACGGGAACTACGAACCTGCAGCCTGCAAAAAGGAGACCCCAAACACAGTAACATAAGCAAAATGAGAAGACAGAAAAACACACAGCAGGAGAAGGGGTAAGATAAAAACCCACCAGACCTAACAAATGAAGAGGAAATAGGCAGTCTACCTGAAAAAGAATTCAGAATAATGATGGTAAAGATGATCCAAGATTCTATTTCCAAGATCCAAAATCTTGGAAATAGAATAGACAAAATGCAAGAAACAGTTAACAAGGACCTAGAAGAACTAAAGATGAATCAAGCATCGATTAAAAACACAATAAATGAAATGAAAAATACTCTAGATGGGATGAATAGCAGAATAACTGAGGCAGAAGAACGGATAAGTGAGGTGGAAGATAAAATAGTGGAATTAACTGATGCAGAGCAACATAAAGAAAAAAGAATGAAAAGAACAGAGGACAGTCTCAGAGACCTCTGGGACAACATTAAACGCACCAACATTCGAATTATAGGGGTTCCAGAAGAAGAAGAGAAAAAGAAAGGGACTGAGAAAATATTTGAAGAGATTATAGTTGAAAACTTCCCTAATATGGGAAAGGAAATAGTTAATCAAGTCCAGGAGGCACAGAGAGTCCCATACAGAATAAATCCAAGGAGAAATACGCCAAGACACATATTAATCAAACTGTCAAAAATTAAACACAAAGAAATCATATTAAAAGCAGCTAGGGAAAAACAACAAATAACACACAAGGGAATCCCCATCAGGTTAACAGCTGACCTCTCAGCAGAAACTATACAAGCCAGAAGAGAGTGGCAGGACATAATTAAAGTGATGAAGGAGAAAAATCTGCAACCAAGACTACTCTACCCAGCAAGGATCTCATTCAGATTTGATGGAGAAATTAAAACCTTTACAGACAAGCAAAAGCTGAGAGAGTTCAGCACCACCAAACCAGCTTTACAACAAATGCTAAAGGAACTTCTCTAGGCAAGAAACACAACAGAAGGAAAAGACCTACAATAACGAACCCAAAACAATTAAGGAAATGGGAATAGGAACATACATATCGATAATTACCTTAAATGTAAATGGACTAAATGCTCCCACCAAAACACACAGATTGGCTGAATGGATACAAAAACAAGACCCATATATATGCTGTCTACAAGAGACCCACTTCAGACCTAGAGACACATACAGATTGAAAGTAAGGGGATGGAAAAAGATATTCCATGCAAATGGAAATCAAAAGAAAGCTGGAGTAGCAATTCTTATATCAGACAAAATAGACTTTAAAATAAAGACTACTAGAAGAGACAAAGAAGGACACTACATAATGATCAAGGGATCGATCCAAGAAGAAGATATAACGATTGTAAATATTTATGCACCCAACAGAGGAGCACCTCAATACATAAGGCAAATACTAACAGCCATAAAAGGGGAAATCGACAGTAACACACTCATAGTAGAGGACTTTAACACCCCACTTTCACCAATGGAGAGATCATCCAAAATGAAAATAAATAAGGAAACACAAGCTTTAAATGATACATTAAACAAGATGGACTTAATTAATATTTATAGGACATTCCATCCAAAAACAACAGAATACACATTTTTCTCAAGTGCTCATGGAACATTCTCCAGGGTAGATCATATCTTGGGTCACAAATCAAGCCTTGGTAAATTTAAGAAAATTGAAATTGTATCAAGTATCTTTTCTGACCACAATGCTATGAGACTAGACATCAATTACAGGAAAAGATCTGTAAAAAATACAAACACATGGAGGCTAAACAATACACTACTCAATAATGAAGTGATCACTGAAGAAATCAAAGAGGAAATAAAAAAATACCTAGAAACAAATGACAATGGAGACACGATGACCCAAAACCTATGGGACGCAGCAAAAGCAGTTCTAAGGGGGAAGTTTATAGCAATACAATCACACCTTAAGAAACAGGAAACATCTCGAGTAAACAACCTGACCCTGCACCTAAAGCAATTAGAGAAAGAAGAACAAAAAACCCCCAAAGTTAGCAGAAGGAAAGACATCATAAAGATCAGATCAGAAATAAATGAAAAAGAAATGAAGGAAACATTAGCAAAGATCAATAAAACTAAAAGCTGGTTCTTTGAGAAGATAAACAAAACTGATAAACCATTAGCCAGACTCATCAAGAAAAAAAGGGAGAAGACTCAAATCAATAGAATTAGAAATGAAAAAGGAGAAGTAACAACTGACACTGCAGAAATACAAAAGATTATGAGAGATTACTACAAGAAACTCTATGCCAATAAAATGGACAACCTGGAAGAAATGGACAAATTCTTAGAAATGCACAACCTGCCAAGACTGAATCAGGAAAAAATAGAAAATATGAACAGACCAATCACAAGCACTGCAATTGAAACTGTGATAAAAAATCTTCCAACAAACAAAAGCCCAGGACCAGATGGCTTCACAGGCGAATTCTATCAAACATTTAGAGAAGGGCTAACACCTATCCTTCTCAAACTCTTCCAAAATATAGCAGAGGGAGGAGCACTCCCAAACTCATTCTACGAGGCCACCATCACCTTGATTCCAAAACCAGGCAAGGATGTCACAAAGAAAGAAAACTATAGGCCAATATCACTGATGAACATAGATGCAAAAATCCTCAACAAAATACTAGCAAACAGAATCCAACAGCACATTAAAAGGATCATACACCATGATCAAGTGGGGTTTAGTCCAGGAATGCAAGGATTCTTCAATATACGCAAATCAATCAATGTGATACACCATATTAACAAATTGAAGAAGAAAAACCATATGATCATCTCAATAGATGCAGAGAAATCTTTTGACAAAATTCAACACCCATTGATGATAAAAACCCTGCAGAAAGTAGGCATAGAGGGAACTTTCCTCAACATAATAAAGGCCATATATGACAAACCCACAGCCAGCATCATCCTCAATGGTGAAAAACTGAAACCATTTCCACTAAGACCAGGAACAAGACAAGGTTGCCCACTCTCACCACTCTTATTCAACTTAGTTTTGGAAGTTTTAGCCACATCGATCAGAGAAGAAAAGGAAATAAAAGGAATCCAAATTGGAAAAGAAGAAGTAAAGCTGTCACTGTTTGCAGATGACATGATACTATACATAGAGAATCCTAAAGATGCTACCGGAAAACTACTAGAGCTAATCAATGAATTTGGTAAAGTAGCAGGATACAAAATTAATGCACAGAAATCTCTGGCATTCCTGTACACTAATGATGAAAAATCTGAAAGTGAAATCAAGAAAACACTCCCATTTACCATTGCAACAAAAAGAATAAAATATCTAGGAATAAACCTACCTAAGGAGACAAAAGACCTGTATGCAGAAAGTTATAAGACACTGATGAAAGAAACTAAAGATGATACAAATAGATGGAGAGATACACCATGCTCCTGGATTGGAAGAATCAATATTGTGAAAATGACTCTACTACCCAAAGCAATCTACAGATTCAATGCAATCCCTATCAAACTACCACTGGCATTTTTCACAGAACTAGAACAAAAAAATTCAAAATTTGTTTGGAAAAACAAAAGACCCCGAAGAGCCAAAGCAATCTTGAGAACGAAAAACGGAGCTGGAGGAATCAGGCTCCCTGACTTCAGACTATACTACAAAGCTACAGTAATCAAGACAGTGTGGTACTGGCACAAAAACAGAAAGATAGATCAATGGAACAGGATAGAAAGCCCAGAGATAAACCCACGCACATATGGTCAACTTGTCTTTGATAAAGGAGGCAGGAATGTACAGTGGAGAAAGGACAGCCTCTTCAATAAGTGGTGCTGGGAAAACTGGACAGGGACATGTAAAAGTATGAGATTAGATCATTCCCTGACACCATACACAAAAATAAGCTCAAAATGGATTAAAGACCTAAATGTAAGGCCAGAAACTATCAAACTCTTAGAGGAAAACATAGGCAGAACACTCTATGACATAAATCACAGCAAGATCCTTTTGGACCCACCTCCTAGAGAAATGGAAATAAAAAGAAAGATAAACAAATGGAACCTAATGAAACTTCAAAGCTTTTGCACAACAAAGGAAACCATAAACAAGACCAAAAGACAACCCTCAGAATGGGAGAAAATATTTGCAAATGAAGCAACTGACAAAGGATTAATCTCCAAAATTTATAAGCAGCTCATGCAGCTCAATAGCAAAAAAACAAACAACCCAATCCAAAAATGGGCAGAAGACTTAAATAGGCATTTCTCCAAAGAAGATATACAGACTGCCAACAAACACATGAAAGAATGCTCAACATCATTAATCATTAGAGAAATGCAAATCAAAACTACAATGAGATATCATCTCACACCAGTCAGAATGGCCATGATCAAGAAATCTAGAGACAATAAATGCTGGAGAGGGTGTGGAGAAAAGGGAACACTCTTGCACTGCTGGTGGGAATTGAATTGGTACAGCCACTATGGGGAACAGTATGGCGGTTCCTTAAAAAACTAAAAATAGAACTACCATATGACCCAGCAATCCCACTACTAGGCATATACCCTGAGAAAACCATAATGCAAAAAGAGACATGTACCAAAATGTTCATTGCAGCTCTATTCACAATAGCCTGGAGCTGGAAACAACCTAAGTGTCCATCATCGGATGAATGGATAAAGAAGATGTGGCACATATATACAATGGAATATTACTCATCCATAAAAAGAAATGAAACTGAGCTACTTGTAATGAGGTGGATAGACCTAGAGTCTGTCATACAGAGTGAAGTAACTCAGAAAGAGAAAGACAAATACCGTATACTAACACATATATATGGAATTTAAGAAAAAAAATGTCATGAAGAACCTAGGGGTAAAACAGGAATAAAGACACAGACCTACTTGAGAATGGACTTGAGGATATGGGGAGGGGGAAGGGTAAGCTGTGACAAAGCGAAAGAGAGGCATGGACATATATACAGTACCAAACGTAAGGTAGATAGCTAGTGGGAAGCAGTCGCATAGCACAGGGAGATCAGCTCAGTGCTTTGTGACCGCCTGGAGGGGTGGGATAG
Organism: Hyperoodon ampullatus; assembly: GCF_949752795.1. NCBI lineage: Eukaryota > Metazoa > Chordata > Mammalia > Artiodactyla > Ziphiidae > Hyperoodon > Hyperoodon ampullatus. The sequence goes on from NC_136928.1 coordinate 37,316,411, forward strand.
GGAGGGTGGGAGGGAGGGAGACGCAAGAGGGAAGGGATGGGGGAACAGATGTATATGAATGACTGATTCACTTTGTTATAAAGCAGAAACTAATAAAAAAAATTAAAAATAAAATTAAAAAAAAAAAAAGAGGATGGGGAACTTGCACAAAATCACAGAGCTACAAGGTAGTGGGGCTGGGATTTGAAATCAGACATCTGCCCCAAGAGTCTTTAATCATTATGCTGTTTCTAAAATATGGGGTGACTAAAGCTGAGGTTTTCAAGCAGCAGGCCATAGCCCACCACTTTAGCGAGTCTTTAAAACATAATTAGAATAGAACAGAAAATACCAGAGTGCATCACAGTAATGTTTCGTAGAACTACTGTCCTGTTTCAGTCCTTTATGTGTAGTCATGTGGATTAGGTCATAATATAAAATGTATTTCTTACTGTGGGTTGAGGTAAAAAAAATTTTTTGCAAGCCCACTAACCTGAAACATAGTTGATGGTGTTTTTTTTTTTAATCAAATCAAAAGCATTGAATTAACTAGTCTCTTAAGTTCTCTTTACTAAATAGTTATAAACTGTAAAAAATTTTGAGAAAGATCACTTAAATTTCATCTATCATTTAAAAACTTGACCAACTAAAAGTTTTTAAAACCTAGAAGTAAGAAAAAATTTAAGGCAATAAAATTAATAATTTGAGATCTCATATGGTGAAGCATCTATCTTTCAATTAAAATTAAAATGTGAATATCATAGTTCAAACTATCCTCATCTTTGGTCCTTGTTATGCTTTTCAATATTTTCAAGCAAGTAGAGTTGGACTGATGTGTAGTTAGGTTTAATTGTGCAGGTAAAATAAGATAACTGATATTTTCCCTTTTTGGAAAACTGATTCTGTTAGGTTGGTATCTGTGATAATCAGGTACTGTGATGTACTTTTGCATTTGACACTTTTACATTTTAAAAAATAATCTAAGCTCCTTTTGCAGTTTATCACCAAGAGTATGCAAATGCAAAAGATGAATTAGTCTTTGTGACTTTGTTTCTCATTTGTGTGTATGACTAGTTGTGACCTTGCTTGAAAATGTTTTTAACAGGATATTGAACTTGGAAAGAAAATTTGTCATCATTTCTTTGATTGTGGAAATAATTAAGTAAGGTTGAAGAATGAATCAAAGCATTCATTTTGTAGGCTAAATGTGTTTATTATGTTAACTGTTAAGATCGTTGCTGATTTCCAATAATGGGCTATTGATTAACTGTAATGACATCCTCCATCACCTTCGACACATCTTTTTGTGAGCTGGTTTGCCCTATAACTTCTGGAATCATAGTTCAATATTTTATGAGTTACAAGAATATTTCTGGAGGGAATATGAAATTCAGGATTTTTCTGTATGGAAAGCACAGAACATTTTTCCTGACATTTCTGACATACCTAAGTGAGAAGATTTCTCCAAACAGATGTAGCATATAATAGCATGCAATATACTTTCACATTGCTTGGACAAGGGATCTCTATGTAATATTATTCTAAGTGGCTAGTTGCACAGACTTTTCTCTTTGTACAAATTGAGTAAAATGAGATCGTTTTAAGCATTTGCTTTAGAATAAGTCCCCTTCCTTCGAGGAATAATAGGGGTTTTTATAAATTGATTATATTTGTCTTTTTTGACAACAGAAACACTCCACCGAGCTAGCCTTTTTTTTTTTATATAAATTTATTTATTTATTTGGCTGCATTCAGTCTTCGTTGCTGTGCACCAGCTTTCTCTAGTTGTGGCGAGCGGGGGCTACTCTGTTGCAGTGTGCGGGCTTCTCACTGCGGTGGCTTCTCTTTGTTGCGGAGCACAGGCTCTAAGCATGCAGGCTGCAGTAGTTGTGGCACACGGGCTCTAGAGCGTAGGCTCAGTAGTTGTGGCACACGGGCTTAGTTGCTCCGTGGCATGTGGGATCTTCCCAGACCAGGGCTCGAATCTGTATCTCCTGCATTGGCAGGCGGATTCTTAACCACTGGCCACCAGGGAAGTCCCCGAGCTAGCCTTTTCTGTTGTCTTTCAGTCTTTTGTAAATCTAAGTTGTGTGAGTTATATGTTTGTTTTGTTTTGAAGAGTTAGGATTTATCATCTTGAGCTTGTGTGTAGCTATAGTTTCATTCACTCATTCATCTATTAATTCAACAAATATTTATTGAACACTTAATCTATAGGTAGGCACCATAGGTAACTTAATGGAATACAAAGCCATATATTGCAGAGTTCCTGCTCTTCAGAAGTTTAGCACTTGTTTGGGGACGGAAGATGCACAACCAATGAACCACCAAGTTCTGCCAATTCTACCCCCTTAACATTTCTTGAATCTTTCCACTTCCTGCTATCCTCAAGGCTGCTAGATTAGTTCAGGCCATCACCAGCTCTTCCTTGGTCTTCTGCAATAGTCACTCTAACACATCTCCTCATCCCCAGTCTTGCTTCCTTCAAATCTATTCTTTACAAGGTTCTTTCTAAAACGCTAATGTAATTACTCCTTTTCCTAAAACCCCTTAATGACTCACTATTGTCCTCAGGATGAAGTCCAAATTATCAAACTGGCTGCATCTGTCCTTGCTTCTCTCTTTTGTCCCATCTCTAGCCATTCATCTTCTTCAACTACATTTTCCAAACATTCTGAATTCCTTCCAGAGTCCCTAATGCACCATGCTTGTCTTCCCTCATGGTGTTCTCCCTGCTAGGAATGTCATCTGTAGATGTGTGCTCATTTATTCATATTCATTCAAAACTTTCATTATGGGTGTCTACGTGTTCAGCCCTGTACACCATCCTGAAATTTCCCATTATGGTCGGGAGATGGGTGTGTCAGTGGGCCGTTGTACTGTACTAGGTGAGTCCCAGGATGGATGTAGGCACAGGAACTGGGGGTCATGGATGAACCCAAGTCCAGGGAATAAGTGAAGTCACCAGAAGGTGGAAGCGGGTGAAGAGCCATCTAAACTTAGGGAGCAGCATGAGTAAAGGCCCAGAGCTGAGAGACTGTTGTTCTGCAAAATGGCAATCAGTGTGGCCAGAGTGGACCGTGTGCAAGCCTCAGAGCACAAGCAGGACTGGGGGAGGCAAGGTCCAGTCACCAAGGGCCTTGCCTGATGTGCTAGGGAGTTGGGGTTTCTTTTCTTGTGAGGTAAAGGGTAGACACTGAAGGATTTTTAATTTTTTAAAAAAAATATTTATTTAATTGGCTGTGTAGGGTCTTAATTGCGGTGCATGGGCTGAGTAGTTGCGGAGCCCAGACTTAGTTGCCCCGCGGCATGTGGGATCTTCCTTCCCCAACCAGGGATTGAACCTGTGTCCCCTGCATTGGAAGGCAGATTCTTAACCACCGGACCACCAGGGAAGTCCCTGAAGGATTTTTTTTAAATTGGAAGGGAGGGAATGGGGAACTAGAGAGGAGAAGGAAGAGTGGCATGGTCACATTTATTTTTTAAAATCAACACGCTGGCAGCATTGCTTGAAAAAGTGACAGTTTGTCACAAATTGTCTAAATAAGCAAACAGTCCTGAGTTGGAAAAAAAAAAACCACCTGAAAAATTTCAGGGCCACCTTATGAAGCTGGGGCAATTGACTAGCATAACAAAGTTTAAATTGCATCAATGGAAACTGGTTTAAATTTCTCATACTTTAATAGATGCAAGATTATGAGTCTTTGAGGGCAGGGCCTCTGTCTGACTTGTTTTTACCATATCCTCACCACCTATAGCAAATCTACCATGCAGTAAATTATCAATAAATACTTTTGACCAAGTGACTCTGAAATGTCTTCGAAGACTTTCTCTAAGATCATTCAATGAAAATAGCTCCCTGGTATTAAAAAAAAAAAAAGCCAACCATGCAACTAAATTAACCCCTACTTGTTAAGGATAATTTGTTCAAATTTATGAAATGATGTGTGATTACATAGAGTCTATTGTGGACCCAATTATAGGAAAAATCACATCTGAAGAAAACATTTTCATCATTAGGTCTTTTTCTGTCCAGGGAAGTGAAAGGTTTTTCTCATCATTGTATTCCCAGCCCCAGCACAGTATGTGTCCCACGACAGGGACTTAAAATATTAGCTAAATGGGGCTTCCCTGGTGGCGCAGTGGTTGAGAGTCCGCCTGCTGATGCAGGGGACACGGGTTTGTGCCCTGGTCTGGGAAGATCCCACATGCCACGGAGCAGCTGGGCCCGTGAGCCATGGCCGCTGAGCCTGCCCATCCGGAGCCTGTGCTCTGCAACGGGAGAGGCCACAACAGTGAGAGGCCTGCGTAACGCAAAAAAAAAAAAAAAAAAAAAAAAAAAATTAGCTAAATGAATGAATGTCTGAACAAGTATAGGGGATGCTTCCTTAAGACACATATATTCATAAAATCCCCAATAAACTTTTTTTTCTGCCCTTCTCTTTATCAGTTTTAATCTCTAAGAAGAAAGGAACACACAGAAGTTAGGGATTGTCTTTAGGCCAGAAAGGACTTTAGGAACCTTTCAGCAGTTGGAATACTTCACAGACGGTGAAGAGCTCTGCCTGTCCATTACAGGTAGAATGGGGAGGAGAATTCAGCTCTCCTGATTCCAGACATTTTTCACTGTCCCATTTTGCAGTTCCAATTCTTTAAAATGTGGCAACATTTATAACTGATTGATCCTGTGAATCTCACTTTTTTGGTGCCGCTCAAACCTATCTCTCTCCATTGCAGCTACTAGAAAGCCACGTATCTCCTGCAGGAGCAGGATTTGCAATATAGATGTGGAATTTATAGACGAAGTTGTTTTTGTCCCTCAAGTAAACCTCATGTGTTTTCCTCTATGCCAGTTATTTCCACAGTATAAATTGTTGGGCTACAGTCTTCAACAACCAAGGAAGTTTATGTTGTACACAAGACCTCGGGGATTTCACGTTCGCTGGAGCAAATAGAAGCAAATTCTCTCATGCCCTCCTACCAAGAATTTCATGATGACATTCTGCCGTTTGCCTTCTCAGCTCTGCATGTGGTTCTCCTTCCCTCTCTAGATTCCAGGATGAAGCCCCATTTACTCTGTCCTCCCTCATTGGGTCCCCTTTCTCTCCCTTTAGGTCCCCTTGATGGTCCTCTTGTCTTCCCTTCATCACCCTGATCTTATAAGAACTATGTTTGCAGATCTCTCACTCCCACTAAAGCTTAAATGCCTGAAACCACTCTCCCCACTCTCCCCACCCTGCACCATTCATTTGTGAGAGAAACTAGAAGGGAGAAATAACACCTGCCAGTTCTACGTCTCTAAAGACAGGGACCAGAAGACAATTCTTCTAGGAGCCCCCTGATGGCCTTCGGGCTGCCTGCAGTTCTTTGGGTCCTCTCTGGAGAGGCCTCGGTGGAAAGGGAAGGAAAGGCCTGTCTTCTCCTCTTAGTCCCTGTCTATGGAAGAACACTCGTATCTCCTGCCTTGAGGGTGCAGCCACAGGGCCCAGGTGATCCGGCTCCTTAACAGGAATAGTAGGAGGCTGGGAGCGAAACAGGCTATAGTCCACATTGTCAGTAAGGTGTATGGGAGAGGTTAGCTCCTGATGGAAAGATGATCAGGAGCTGTGTGAACTTCCAACGGCCCCTTGTTTTTCTCTCATAGGCTTACTTAGTTCAGGGACTTGGTTTTGTTTTTGTATGTTTCTCTAGCATTGGAGCTGACGCTACTATAAGACAAGACTGGACAAATTCTCCTGAAACAACTGAGTGACAAGCTCCATTGACTTGCCTCTAGTTTCTTCTAGCTGTACCAGTGGAAGCATGGACTCCTCAGAAAACTGAGGCCCTTTTGGACCACCGTGGATTTTGAAAATGCATAATAATAGGTGCAGGGCCTTAGGGGCTCTCCAAAACCCTGACTAATCTGGTATAGCACGAATTTCTTGGTCTCCTGGCCCGCTCTCTTTCTGATCAGAAAACTGAAACCTTTGCATGAAATAGGAAGATTTGTATCCTAGTGATATAAGAAGCAGCTAGAACTGGGAATTCTCCAGTGGTCCAGCGGTTAGGACTCCACCCTGGTCGGGGAACTAGGATCCTGCAAGCCAAGCGGCACAGCCAAAAAAAAAAAAAGCAGCTTAAACTGTTTATACCCATGTCATTCATAAGTCCCTCTCTTCCTTCTCCATAGTTTCCTTGGGTTGAGTCTATTGGTTTATTATCAAGAAGATGCTTCTGCCACCTGGGTAATTAAATCTGTGATCTTTACTGTCTCCTACCTCATTGCCTCTGAAGGCCAACCTGGCACTCTTTTCTATTTCCTCAGTCTGGCGAGGCTGGGGGCTTGTTTTGACTCAGCCTCCTGGATGGCATAAGGTTCCTGCTAAGCCTGCACCTCCCAGCCTTCGACTGCACACCCCTAACAACTCCGCCAGCTGCTGCGGTGGTCCCCTTGTTCCAGCTTTGCCACCCTGCTTCAGCCTCCGCTTCATGCACCTTTGTTCGTTTTATTTGTTCACCCTGTGCTCGCCTTGTCTTCCCAAATCCACGGCAAAACCCTTGTTGGGGAATCCAATTGTTACCCAGTAAATAAAGAAGTGTTGCTTGTGATGGTGCAAACACAATCTGGAAAGAAAAGCTTTCGTCGTGCATTAGTGATGAGCACAGAATTTTTTTTTTTTTTTTTTTTTTTTGGCTGCGCTGGGTCTTAGTTGCAGCACATGGGATCTTCGTTGCCTCATGCGGGATCTTTAGTTGCAGCATGTGAACTCTTAGTTGCGGCATGTGGGATCTAGTTCCCTGACCAGGGATTGAACCCGGGCCACCTGCATTGGGAGCGCGGAGTCTAAGCTACCGGACCAACAGGGAAGTCCCGAGCACAGAAATTATATTTAGGTTCTACACAAAACCTATAGATGAATTACCAGGCAAACTACTTTCAATGTGTCCTTTGGTATAATTTGACTTATGTAGGAAAGACAAATATTTTCAAATACTCCAGTTTTCATGGAGCTCAGAATAGGTTAAAAACTTTTAAATATTAAAACACATTAAAATATTTTTTACAGAGTATGTTCAGTAGGCTGGATCTCTACAGGCAAAAAAAAAGTGTGAAATAATTATATGGATAAATCAGGAAAAAATTATTTTAGTTTGAATTTATACTGTGGTACATTTTCTGTGTTCATGGTGTTATGGCACAACCCAAATTTCACTGTATATAAAGATTTTAAAATTTTGCTTTTTTATTTTCTTAAACATTCAAACATTTAAAAATTTGAATTTATTTTGGTCTTATTTCTAACATTTATGACTGTCTACATATACAAAGCAACTGACAAATAGCAGATACTGATAAATTGTCAATTTATCAAGGAATTCCCTTTCTCTTTTTTTTTAAAATTGAAGTATAGTTGATTTACAATGTTGTGTTAGTTTCTGGTGTACAGCAAAGTGGTTCAGTTTTGTATATATATATATTCTTTTTCAGATTCTTTTCCATTATAGTTTATTATAAGATATTGAATATAGTTCCCTGTGCTATCCAGTAAATCCTGTTGTATATCTATTTTATATAGTAGTTTGTATCTGCTAATCCCCAAATCCTAATTTATTCCTCCCCCCCCCACCTTTGGTAAACATAAGTTTGTTTTCTATGTCTGTGAGTCTGTCTCTGTTTTGTAAATAAGTTCATTTGTATTATTTTTGTAGATTCCACATATAAATGATATCACATGATATTTGTCTTTCTCCCTCTTACTTCCCTTAGTATGATGATCTTTAGGTTCATCTTTGTTGCTACAAATGGCGTTATTTCGTTCCTTTTTATGGCTGATTAATATTCCATTGTATAAATGTACCACACCTTCTTTACCCATTCATCTGTTGATGGACATTTAGGTTGCTTCCATGTCTTGGCTATTGTAAATAGAGCTGCTATGAACATTGAGGTATCTTTTCAAATTAGAGTTTTCTCCGGATATGTGCCCAGGAGTGGGATTGCTGGATCATAGGGTAACTCTGTTTTTAGCTTTTTAAGGAACCTCCATACTGTTTTCCATAGTGGCTACACCAATTTACATTCCTGCCAATAGTGTAGGAGGGTCCTACCAGGGAATTTTCTTATAAACAACTACTACTATTTGATTTCCAGTAAATTACTTTATCCAACTAGAAAAAATAGTAAGTGTGCCTAATATATAGCTGACTCTCAGTAAACAAATTGATGCATTAAGAAAAAAAAAAAGAAAAAACAGTAAGTGTCCAAGTGTCAGAGCATTGTAATGAAGCCCCTTTGCAAACTCCAAATGTATTATGGAGGTTTTTGTTTTTGTTTTTTGAAATTGTTTTGAGTGAGAAGGAATTTTCACTGGACATTTTCCATTCCATGAATCCCCTCCCCCTTTTCCTTTTTTTGCTCTCCAATTTTCTCAAAGTGTAAAGAACAAGGGAGAGGAGGAATGAATGTCTGTATATGCAAACAAAATATACTTTATATTTCCGTGCAATACAACAATTAGTATAAAAGGAACTTGTAGAGAAGGATATTATGATCTCATGCTTATACATATATATTGTTTTCCACATTTCTTAGATAAATGGCATAAGCCTCATCTATAGAGGATTAGAATTACTGAAATTATGACTATAATGGCCCATATAGTTCTGTAACATTTTTCACTTCATTTTCCGTGTGAAAAGTGGTTCAAATATTATTCATTTGAAAATCTTCAGATTCTAGCTACATTACAAATAAAGAGTTGTACTGGCAAATCATGCTAGACTGTTCTTAAGAAAAGATTCCATGAATTGTGACAATTTTCAAAATGCCTGAGCAAATGTACCTGTTATTGAAATAAATTTAGAATGGTTAAATAAGTAAATAAATAACTTACAGGATGTTTAAAAATTTTATTGAAGTATAATTGATTTACAATGTTGTGTAGGATTTATACTAACTATTTTTCTATGGGAATTTGACCATAGATCTAAAATAAATTTTAAGAGAATTTGAAAGTTTCTAAGTTAGTCAAATTAGAATCAAGTTTTTTTGTTTGTTTTGTTTTTGCTATTTGCTTTTTTTTAAAGAAATTTTTCTTTTTTTAATTAATCTATTTTATTTTTGGCTATGTTGGGTCTTCGTTGCTGTGTATGGGCTTTCTCTAGTTGCAGTGAGCCAGGGCTACCCTTCGTTGTGGTGCACGGGTTTCTCATTGAGGTGGCTTCTCTTGTTGCGGAGCACGGGCTCTAGGCGTGCGGGCTTCAGCAGTTGTGGCATGTGGGCTCAGTAGTTGTTGCTTGCGGGCTCTAGAGTGCAGGCTCAGTAGTTGTGGCGCACAGGCTTAATTGCTCCGTGGCATGTGGGATCTTCCTGGACCAGGGCTCGAACCCGTGTCCCCTGCATTGGCAGGAGGATTCTTAACCACTGTGCCACCAGGGAAGTCCCTGTTTTTTTTTAAGATCCCATTACATTTACATGTTCCAGTCCTTCCAGATAATAGTATTTCTCTTTCTTTTCTTTCTTACAAGGTTTTGAAATTTACATCCAAATGGAAGGGAATAAGAACCTCTTTTGGTTCTTATTCTTCTAGGAAATAAGAAGAAATTTCATACTTCATTCACTCATTTTTTTTAAATCAGGGTATCCTTGTATACTTTTCACTTTATTTTCAAATACCTTAACTTTCTGTGTTCACTTTCCCATCTTAAAATGGCAATAGTAATAGTTCTTACCTCACTGAGTTATTGTGAAAATTAAATGAATAAATATCATGAAGTGCTTAGTAAAGTTCCTGGACATAGTAAGTGCTCAAGAGATGTTAGCCATTATTATACCTGCTGTTTGTTTTGTTTTTATGTGTAGTTGATTTACAATTTTTTTTTTTTTTTGGCCAAACCACGTGGCATGCGGGATCTTAGTTCCCCGACCAGGGATCAAACCCATGTCCCCTGCAGTGGAAGCACAAAGTCTAAACCACTGGACCATCAGGGAAGGCCATGATTTACAATATTGTGTTAGTTTCAGGTGTATAGCAAAGGGATTCAGTTATATATATTTTTTCAGACTTTTTTCCAATATAGGTTATTACAAGATATCGAATATCGTTCCCTGTACTATACAATAAATCCTTGCTATTTATCTATTTTATATATAGTAGTATGTATCCGTTAACCTCATACTCCTAATTTATCTCTCACCACTCCTTTTCCCCTTTGGTAATGATGTTTGTTTTCTATGTCTGTGAGTCTGTTTCTGTTTTGTAAAGAAGTTCATTTGTACTTTTTTAAAGATTCCATGTATAAGTGGTCATATAATATTTGTCTTTGTCTGACTTACTTCACTTAGTGTGATAATCTCTAGGTCCATCCATGTTGCTGCAAATGGCAATATTTCATTCTGTTTTATGGCTGAGTAGTATTCTATTGTATATATGTACCACATCTTCTTTATTCATTCATCTGTCGATGGACACTTAGGTTGCTTCCATGTCTTATTAGCAGTTATTGTAAATAGTGCTGCTATGAACATTGGGGTGCATATATCTTTTCGAATTAGAGTTTTTGTCTTTTCCAGATATATGCCCAGGAGTGAGATTGCAGGATCATATGGCAACTCTATTTTTAGTTTTTTAAGGAACCTCCATACTGTTCTCCATAGGGGCTGCTCCAAGTCACATTCCCATCAACATTACAGGAGGGTTCCCATTTCTCCACACCCTCTCCAGCATTTATTATTTGTAGAATTTTCAATGATAGCCATTCTGACCATATGAGGTTATACTTGCTGTTCTTATTATTACTTTCCCCTTCTGATCTATTTGGGTTTATGATCTCTCAGCTGTTTGATTCTGACATTCTCAAGTATATAGAAATCAGCTTGAAATGGTTTAAAAATAGTACCACCTCACACTTGAGGTACTGAGATTTTTCTACTAACATTTATGAGGCTAATTTGATCTCCTCAGAGAAGAATTTCTTCTGCTCTAGAAATACACTTTAAAGATTTGACCAGGAGGAAAGAATCGCAAAATACAGAGTACCCAAAAATAACGTATTTTTTATGAGCTGAGTAAAAACTTGCAAATACCATGCCCCAGACACTATTTTTGGGGACTTCTCAGTACAAATTCTTAAGGAATCCCTGTCCCTATCCCACTCCAAAAGACAGTACAGTGGCATAATCCAGTGCTTTGTTACTCAAACCAGGGACTCAGCATCAGCATCTCCAGGAAGTTTGTTAGAAAAGGAATTTCAGGACCTGGCCCAGACCTACTGAATCATAATCTGTATTTCAAAAGGCACCCCAGGTGATTCATGTATACAGTGAAGTTTGAGAAAGACTGATGTAGTTGAGGTTCAGCTTTTTTTTTTTTTTCCTTTACTAGGCCAGGATAACTTCAAATATTTTATAACTAGATCACGGTTTCTCAACCTCTGGACTGCTGATATTTGGGACTGAATAATTCTTTGTTGTGGGGATCTGTCCAGTGCATTGCAGGATGTTTAGCAGCATCCCTGGCCGCCACCCACTAGATGCTAGTAGCTCCCCAACAACCAACAACACCTTCATGTTATTATTATTATTATGACCTACACCTTCTGCTCTACCTGGACTTATAATGTGCTCTGTTTGGTTCTGACATTGGCTAACAATGTTTTTTTAGTGAGTCAATGTTTGATTGCTAAATGTCTCCTTGGGGATTAAGTTGCCTGCACTGAGAACCATAGAAATAGATCCACTAACTTTGCTATGTTCTTCTTTCCTTCTAAAGTCAGAGTATGTGATAGATCATTTTTTACTGTTGTTAGAACCTATTTTCAGTTTATTATAGGCAAATAAGTTTTGAAACTTACTTTTGATAAAATGTTATCAAAATTTGATAATATATTACTATTCTTATCTGCTTTTTAAGTTTTCTGCTTCTGATCAGAAAACTAAACCACCAGGCAGGCAGAAAGATGCAGAGCAAAGTGTCAGATAGACCTACTAAGTGGTGAGAATTAAAGGAAGAAAAGTGGGCCTAGTTTGGAGTGGCATCTAGTAGCTTTTCTCCTTTTGTTCAGAGTCTTAGAGTCACAGAATTTCAAATCTGGTAACATCTTCTCATCAACATTAATTTCCAGGACTTCGTTCGATTACAAAAGCCAAAAGAGATTAATTCATGAATTCAACAAAAATTTTTTTTTAAAGGGAATGCTATTTATTTATTTATTTTTTTGGCTGTGTTGGGTGTTCATTTCTGTGTGAGAGCTATCTCTAGTTGCAGCGGGGGCCACTCTTCCTCGCGGTGCGCGGGCCTCTCACTGTTGCGGCCTCTCTTGTTGCAAAGCACAAGCTCCAAACCCGCAGGCTCAGTAGTTGTGGCTTACGAGCCTAGTTGCTCCGCGGCATGTGGGATCTTCCCAGACCAGGGCTTGAACCCATGTCCCCTGAATTGGCAGGCAGATTCTCAACCACTACACCACCAAGGAAGCCCTCAACAAATATTTCTTAAGCACAACTAAGAATTTGGCACAAAGCCCCTGCCTTTAAGGATAGATGATAGGAAATTGAGATCCGAATTCAGCCCGATTCCCCTCGACCTGTGTCTCCTGAAGCCCACCTCAGAAAATGGAAACTACACCTTTCCAGTCACTGAAGCCAGAATCCATGGAGTCATCCTCAAATCCTCTCGCTCACACATCCCATCCAGCGGAAGTTCTTTTGACTCTACTTTCAAAATATATTTTGACTTTGAATACTTCCATGACTACCACTCTGGTCCAAGCCCCAATCTATCACTGGATGATGCACAGTCTCCTAATAGATCTCCCTTTTTCTACTCTTGCTCCCCAGCCTAATCTTATCATAGCATCTAGATTGATCCTGTTAAAATTTGAAGTCAGGTCAAGTCATCACATCTGTATTCAAACACTTGGTTGGCTCCCAGTCTCACTGAGAAAACAAGTCAAAGCATTTACAACAGCCTAGAGTAAGGCCCTACATCATCTGGCCCCTTTGTTGCTTTAACTGACTTCCATGGTATAAATACTCCCTTTATGGCCAATTTCAAGCCACCAATGTGATGTCACAAATCGTGGAGTTGTGAAGGTATTCGCAGTAGCACATCATTATATGGTATTTCCATCATGCAAATACCGTTGATGTAAATAATCTCAAGAGCATAGATAATAGTAAAATGAAATAACTTAATTAGGAAGTGATTAATTTTGAGTATTTATTACCTTTGTTTTAATATAATTTATTTACTTAATAGTAAGTTTATATAATTTAATTTTTTAACAGTGGCTGTGTTTGACAACCAGCTTACAAAATTCTTGAAAATTTAACAGTTGGCTCCCAGGAGTCAGGTGAACTGGCTCTAACACACCAGTGTTAGAGCACCAAACATGCACCTGCCTCAGGGCCTTTATTTCTTCAACTGCCTGGAAAGCACTTCTCCCAAATGCTTGCAAGGACTCCCTCCTTCATTTCTTTCAGGTATTTTATTGAATATTACGTTCTAGGTATCACCTTCCTCAGCCACCGTATCTAAAATTGTACCATCCCGATTCCCTATTCCAACATCCAGATTCGTTTTTAACCTTAGCACTTATCACTATACAACATACCAATTCTCTGACTTGTTATTTACTCCCAGTGTCCTCCATTAGACTCAAAGCTCAATAAAAGTAGATATTTTTGTCAGATTTGCACCCTCTCAAATCCTAGCACTTAGATCTGTGACCAACAATTACTGGACTCTCAATAAAATATTTGTTGAATGAATGCATCAGCAACACCTCTTCATCTCCTTTATTTTACTTCCTGTTCTGATTCTAATTGCCTAATAGTTAATGGTATGTTATATGTGAAAGAAATGGCATCTTTCCAACCCACATCTTTCCAAAGAAAAGGCATCTTACCTTCCCTGTTTCTTTGTTTCTTTATTTGTTTTTACTTCTTATTTATGCAGACCCCAAACACCAGCTCATTATTTTATTTTTGGCTTAGAAATACTTCAACAAAAACAACTCTGTGGCTTCCCTTGTCCTGCCTGAGAATGATCCTAGTGAAATGATACTTCATATCTCACTTCTATATGAGAGTCTGGGACCCATTGTTGAAAATTACCTTATAGAACTGTATAAATTTCTCAGACTGTCAAACTATAACTCCTGGACTTAGCAGCCTTCTCAGATGCTTTTTTGCTATGTTCCCCAAAAGGCAGCAGCTCACTTTCAGACAATTGCTAATTCTGCTTCTGAATGATTTGAGGTGTCACAGACTCCATATAGATCATTCACTGAGGTCTCAGACACATAGGGAGTTTAGCTCCACAGACAGAATATTCATAATTTCCATAAATATTCTCAACACTGTAAATTGGGTTTGATAGGAATAGGGTTGCAAACTGGACTATGCCCCCAAGGCAATTTTTTCTTGAAAAGAGTATCTCTTCTCTCCCACCTCCATGCTTCACCACCATACACAATTGTACTATTGTCCAAGTTACACTAGTGATGTTTTTGAAATCCAAGGATGTGATGTGATGTGATGTACTGTTTTATGAAGTATTCTTAAAAGCAAATAGAGAAACAATTTCCTTATAAGATATTTACAAAGAAATATTTCTCCCAGTGCTTCCTTTCAGGTCTTGCAAAGTCACAAACGTGCCCTAAAGATTCATTGGAAGAAAAATCCCATGGAATTGTGAATTTGTGCCCAATACATGAATACACCCAGTGAGTCAGATTCATGGTATTTTCAGCCTAAGTGCCCGTTTCTTATGACTGGTAGGAAGAAGTGCGTATTGGAAGGTCATTGTTATATCTCTGAGGTCAAAGTGATATCAATTTTCTCAAAAAGAGTGAAATGACCAATTCCATTATTAAGATAATATAATTAATTCATACCTTACTTCAAATATTTTTTACTACATTATATGGGTATTTAATCTTATAATTTGTGTATTCCTTGAAGAGCTCACAGTCAGTAGAGACTGTCTTCAGAGGTAAAAGATCAAATTAAATTGCAAAGATTTGACTCTGGTGTGACCTTAATAGCAAATATCTATGGTTTGATAGGGAATAAACAGGTACTGTTCATATGTTGTGGTGGGTGTGAAAATTGACAATCATTTTAGGGGACAATTGGGCAGTTCCTATCACAATAACAAATATACATGGCCTTTGACACAGTAGTTCCACTTTTAGGATATGAACCTACAGATATATTCACATTTGTGCCCAAAGATAAATGTACAGGGATATTCACTGAAGCATTATTTTTAAGAGAGAAAACCAGAAATAGCCTAACTGTCCTCAATAGGGGACTGGATGAGTAATTTATAGTACTGAGAAGATGGGGAAGACAATGGAGCTGTCAATAAGGATGAAGTGGATTTATACATTCTGACCTGTTAAGTAAAAAACAAGCCACCAAATAATATGTATAGTATGTCATATATGCTGAACAAAACATAAAGCGAGTGTATTTGTAAATGCATAGAAGATATCTCAAAACATACATATCACACCCTTAATGATGATTATCCCAGAGCAGAAAAAAGAACTGGGGGCTGGGGGGGAGGACATACGAAGAGGACTTTTATTTTTTACCATAGATACTTCATTCTCTATTGTTTGAGTTGTTAATCATGATCATGAATTACTTTTTAAATTAAAAAAAATTTTAATAGAAATAAGTAACAAGTAGTAAAAAGGAATTTATGAGTTTCTGTTTCTCTTTTTTCTGATGAATGTTGTTTTGTGAGACAATGGGAACCAGTAAAAAGAACACAAACATGGGTTCTAAGTTGACTCAGCTCCTGTGGGGTGGTGTGTACCTGTGTGTATGTGTAAGTATGCGTGATAGAGGATGCAGGGAAGCAAGAGTGGGACCAGGAAAAGAGTAACTACCTCACAGGGTTGCTATAAGAATTCAGTGAAATACTGTACAGAAAGGTCTCTAACAGCCTGCTAGATAGCAGGCAGGCACTCAATACAGTTTACTTACATTTCCTTTTTCATATCCCACTCCAAGGTTTGAAGTCTGTTTGACTCCAACAAATGAAGGCAATGAGAAAAGGATTAGAAATATGTCAAACCTGTGTTCTGAATTTGATTCTGAAAATACAGTGATCAAACCTAATTATCTGCTCCTGTCACTTCTTTTTGCACTTTTTGGCTAACTCTAGGCAAAAACAATGGGCTAAATATTTACATCTGATTCACTATGGTCTGACAGATAAGACCTCCTAAGGGATATGATTTAAAGATGACATGAAAAGAGCCAAAGAAGGGGTCAGCAAACTGGGACAATTCGGACTTTACAATCCACAAAGTGCTTTATGAGTCGCACTGCTCCTTCACATCTGCTTCACCCTTACATGGATGAGACAGGCATGGGTGATATCAGCCTCATTAATGGGTGAGAAGGAAACTGAGGCTCAAAGAAGTGAAATGACTTGCCCAAGGTCACATTCTGAGCAGAGCCAGTTCTTATGCCCAGTTTGTATTCCTATTATTCTGCCATCTAAAAAAACCAGTGGCCTGTTCCAAGAGCTGAAAATGCGGAGGGAAAAACTTTTTAAAAAACAGGACAGGGCGGGCTTCCCTGGTGGCGCAGTGGTTGAGAGTCCGCCTGCCGAAGCAGGGGACACGGGTTCGTGCCCCGGTCCGGGAAGATCCCACATGCCGCGGAACGGCTGGGCCCGTGAGCTATGGCCGCTGAGCCTGCGCGTCCGAAGCCTGTGTTCCGCAGCAGGAGAGGCCACGGCAGTGAGAGGCCCGCGTACCACACACACACACAAAAAAAACAAACAGGACAGTCCCACTTTTCCGGTAATAGAATGTAAGTATTCCAAATGATCAGTGTATATATCATATGTATTATATATTTTGGTTTGATATTGTTCGGTTAGGCAATGAATAATAATCTTAGGTCTGAAAGTAATCCAATATCATTTTGGTAAATCTATTGGAGGGTGAGGGAGTTATGCTTTGGTGTAAGCCTTTGTCCACTGCGAGTGAGGATTTGCTGAAGAAAAGTGTGTTGATTTAATAAATAATTTATCAACCTCTTGGTGGCACAATGGGCCTACTAAACTTTGGTGGGCTGCTTGGTGTTTCTTCAGCAAAGAACAATCGGTAAAGCTTACTTGGAAGTACACTTGGGGACAAGAGAGGCAACCATATGAAGGGACAAATGCGTGCGACTTTCAAAGAAAATACTATTTGGTGATGATGAAGTATGCGAAGGGCCGCTATGCCGAAAGGAAAAACCGAGGGTAGGGGAAGATCAAGGGCAGTTGGCATGTAAGCTCACCCAGAAAAAAGAGACGACGTTAAACCAATTACAGGGATTACAGCGTCTTAATTTTTAGGAAGGATCGGTTGTTAAAGAAGCCAAATTCCAGCCTAGGGAGAAACCGAGTTACAATTTGAAGGAGACTTGCCCAAGAACTAGCTAAGTATCTTTCCCATGTCTCCGAGAAAACCACGAGGCGCCAAGAGTGCGCGCCCCACACCTCACCCCAACCTCTCAACATCTTGGCCCCAAACCCGGGCCTTTAAAATGGATTAGAGAGGTCCGGGGCCTACAATTAGTTGGCCTCCGTTGTGTTCTTTTCGCTCCTTTTTTCCACCCCACCCTTCCCCGATTAAAAAAACAATTCGCTGTGCCCTCCCTTTTAGTAGCGCAGCCCCCATCAGAGGGGCGGGTCCCGATCCCGGCAGGCTCAGGCCCCGCAGGTTGGCGGGAGCCGGCGGGGGCGGGCCAGCGCGGGTCCGGTAGAAGCCGAGCGAAAGCGGGCTACCGCGCGCCGCGCTCAAACTCGCGCCACCACCAGCTCACGAGCTGCGCCCCACCCTCTCCGTCACCAAAGGCGCCCAGCCAATGAGCGGGCCGGAAAGGCCGGGCCTGCGGGCTAAGCACTGGGAGGGGGAGCGGAGGGAGGGGGCGGGAAGTCGAGGGCGGGCTACGTTTGATTGACAGCTCTCTCGAACCAATCCTCCGCGCAGCTTCTCTTCGCTCTCCTCTCTGCAGGGCTCAGCTCTTCGTCCCACCTCCTCCTCCTCCACCCTCCTCTTAGCTCCTTTGCGACCCGCCCCTCTTCCCCTCCCCCACTCTGCGGGCAAATCGCTGCTGGAAAGAGGCGGGGGACGAAGCGGCGGGCTTGTGTGGAGCCTTGAGGTGGCATTGACGGGCCATCTGGCCAATAGGAGGTAGGCTGATGGCGCGTCTGTGGCTGGAACCGGCCAATGGGCGGGCGGGCTGGGGGCGGAGGCCCAGGTTCCAAACGCTCCGCGGCGCCATGGGCTGAAAACTCAACCGAGATGGAATCTCCCAGTCTGAACCGGTTTCAACCGGTTCCGAGTTTGAGGCACTAGGAGGAGGGGGAGAAGCGGCTGCAGCGGCCGCGGCAGGAGCAGCGGGAGCTACAGCATCAGCAAGAGCAACAGTAGCTACAGCCCCGGCGGCGGTGCCTGTTCCAGTCTTTGCTGCTGCAGTCCGTGCAACCACCCAGAGGGGGAGGGGGGAACCACCAGTCGCTGAGGAGCAGGAGAAGGGGGGAAAGTTTAGGCGAGCCTGGGTGGGGGGGGCCCAGCGCCGGAGCCGCGTGAGAGAGGGAGCCGTATTTTGGTAGGGGGGAGTCGGACTGCAACTGGCAGCAGAGCGTCCCCCGGCCGTGTGGACTCTACAGCCCCTACTCCTGCCGCTCCTGCTGCCGCCTGTAGCTGGAGGGTCTCCCTGGGGCAGAATCTTTGGGACTTGACCCCGTTCCCCTCCCCCTTCCCTCACTCCCTAGCCAGGCGGGAGCATTTATTCCACAGATTAATTCCCCTTCTTTTTTTGGGGGGGCGGGTGTGTGTATCGGGGGGAGGTGTCCCTGAAATAGTAAATATTGTTGAGCTTTTTTTGCCCTTATCCTCTTCGGTTTTTTAATTTCCTTTTTTAAGGTGGGAAAACTGTGAAACCCACCTTGATTTCCTCCCCTCTCCCCCCCCCCCATCCTCCCTCGCCCTAATCCCCCGACAAGGAAGGAAGAAGCAGTTGGTTCAATCTCTGGGTAAGTCGACTGTGTCTTCGGGGTCGAGGGTCGGGCGGCCGGGCGGGAGAAGGCTGGCGTGGGGCGCGGCGGCGGCCGCTGGAGGCGAACCGGGGAGGCGGCGGCGGGCCCACAGCAGAGCCCGCGATTGAATGGAGCCGCTTCTGCCGCTGGGGGATGGAGGCGGGGAGGCTGCCGCGGGAGGGGAGCGCTTGCTGGGTCATTCGCGTGTGCGGGTAGCGGTGGAGGAAGGCAAGGAACGTGGTAGTGAAGTGGGGCCCGGCGCGGGGGTGGAAGGGCTTCCCCAGCCCCTTGGGTTGGGGAGAAGTTGGGGTGATTTCAGGAACATTTCTGTAAATTATTAGGAGTGGAAGTTTCCAGAAATATTTAGTGCAGCAGCATTGAAACGTCCGCCTGCATCACGTGGCCCCTCGGTGGAGAGCTTGGGATCGCGGGAGGGAGGGGCTCTTAAGTCCTTGCTCCTCCTGCAGGGAAACTCAGAATCTCTTGTTTTTTACAGAGTAGAATTAGAAGTAGGAAAGGTTAGTTGATTTTTCAGGGAAGTGCAGATGAGGTTCCGTGCTGTAGTTTGTTTGGGGGGACTTGGGTGTGTAAAGTGATCGACTCATTTACTGCTGGCATTGTACAGTGGATAATACCCTGATTCTCTTTCATTCCCGTGTCTGAGTTTGGGTTGGGTGGGAGGAAGTGGTGTACTGGGGGAAGCATGAGAGATTTGCCCAGCCCGGACCTCCTCTGACCACGCAGAGGCCATGCTGCATAGAGAATGGGGCGGTGAACTTCAGGCGCCTGGTCTAAATGCCTTCTCCGAGTATGGGCGGGGTGAGTGCGTGCTCCTGTATGCTATAGTTAGAAGTGCTGCACATCGGTTCGGGTGGGAAGAGAGGGGAGGGCGGGCCTTAGTAAGGTGTGTTTCTACTGAATGAAGCAGGCAATTGCCCACACAATCTAAAGTAGCAGTCTTTCTCCTTGCAGCGACTTGTTTTTTGACCTACTGTGTAGTTATCATTAAGCAACGGTTATGATTTTCTTGTTTTTGGATGGGAGCTGGCAGTGTGTAGTTGCCTGCCTATTCAGTTTGAAGTGGCAGTGAAGGTATTTTGGTAGTCACTTGTAGAGTCACCACGTGGCTGGATAATACCTTATATTTGCTATACAGTGAGTGGAATTTAGGATTGAGTGTCCCAAGGAGAAGGAAAAGCTTTTGTGGTTTTTTTCACCTCTCCCGCTATGGCTGTTTGCTGTCTGCCTGATTGTGTATCTTAAGCGCGTGGGACACTGCTGTTAGTGGAAAGAATGTTTTGGAAGCTGTTTGATTTGGGAGACTAAATGTGCTTGGCATTGACTAGAAAGCCGCCATTTCTGTACTACGTACGGTTCGAGAATAGGTAGGTCATTTCGAAGATAGCCGCTAGTTTTAAGGGTGGCATACCCTGCTGTATTTAACACAAGCTTCTATTCTAAACCTGATTTTTTTCACAGGAATTTGTCTCATTTTTGTAAGGACAATGTGCTTGAAAACGAAACTTTTTAGTCACTTTAATCTTTCTCGTTTTGGCTGTTAAATTATGATAGGACGAAATAGGATAAAAGTTCGTTCAATTTTTAACCCCCCCAATCGAAAACATTTGATATATAGATCTTGGTTCTTTGTGGACATTGCTTTTCAGCCTCAATTTTAAAGATTGTTCTGATCCTTTGAAATTGTATGGCACTTGAATGGGGTAAATTTACACTTCCATTTGTGAAGTATATTTTCTTTTTCATATTAGTATTTAGATCAAAGATTGTGTATGTCAGGTATTTTGCATTGAAAATACATTTAATAACTGCTGTAGAAAATTTTGAAATCTCGCCAGTTTATACTGTCAACAGTGGATGATAAGAGGAATAAAAATCCTCGAACTCATAATTTCTCAGTTTTTACATTATATCTAACCTAACTGATCCTTCAGACTTTTACTTTGTTGTAACTGATATTATCGTTAAATAAAACATTTGACTTGAAATTGAAATTGCTGCCATTGTTAACGTTTTTTAGCTGTTATAAAATAGACAAGAAATAACGCGTTTTTCCTAACAAGCTGCTTTGTTCAGACATAATGTAATCAAATTAGCCACCCATTTCCTGATCTTGGAAGGTTAAGAGAGGGAGAAGTAGAGATGACCATCTGACCTTGTTGGGTCTAAGTACAGTAAACCAGGGGTACTTAACTCAAGGTTTCATGCATGGCTTTCATGGTGTCCTGAATCGTCTGTAATTGTATACAAAGTTTTGAATTTTTTTAATTTGGCGACAGCTATCCTGTTCCTCTGATTGTGAGGCATCTCAACCCAAAAAAGTTTGAGGAGTGCTGATTTAGCCAGTCAGACTTAAGTGGCACTGGCTTTGAAGAAAAAGCAAAAGGAAAGATTTTTATAAGGCTGGACAACAAGAATGTGCATGTGTGCCAGCATCTTGGAGTAGAATCCTCTTAAAGGGGTACCATTGCATATGAACCAGTAGGTTTTAAGCCAGTACATTACTTGAGGTGAAGAAGCTCATTTTTCTGTTATGGTAGAATTTGGTCTTACTTAGAAAATAGCAAGATTTTACGGCTTTTTGTTTTGCCAGTCAGTACCTGGAAATTAAAAAAAATCTTGTTTGTCATATTACCATAGTTTTTTTTTTCTAGACCATATATTCAAGGAGTTTGTACGCTTGTAATTTAAATATCCAAATTCATTCAGGGATGAAAGAAACAAATATAAATGGTTTAATTGAGTGCAAAAGCTTAAATTCTGTAGAGGTTAAGGATACCAGATTTGTTAGACTTGTTAGCTAATCATTGCTATATATAGGAAAACTTTTATACCACATTTAATTTTTTGCGTCTTCAATATATCTTAAAAATTGAGGTAACATGAAATGAGGGAAAGTGAACTTTTACTGAACTAGAAGACCCTACTTGGAGCGGGGGGCAGGGATCCATTTGAACTTCATCTGTATTTAAAATTTTCGAGATCAAGATTTTAAATCGTATCAGGTTTTAGGGCCATAAATTCTTTAATAATCATTTTTAAAACGGGTTAGGGTAACTTTATATACATGTTAGTAGAAAGAACAGTATGATTTTTCTGGGGTGTGAAAATAAAGTGGACCCTAATGATTAATGCAGTTGTGGAGTACCTAAGTAACTTAAGCGTTTATTTGCTTTTACTATCTCAGTTATTTAGGTAAAATCTCTGAAATACAAAGTAAAATATTTGTAAGAACATGGTTGAAGTAAAATAACTTGAGTAGAAACTTTTTGACAATATCAAAACTTCATAGGCGCCTTAAATTCTTTTTCTTTATTTTCAGTAATCTATGCCAGCAATTATGACAATGTTAGCAGACCATGCAGCTCGCCAGCTGCTTGATTTCAGCCAAAAACTGGATATCAACCTTTTAGACAACGTGGTGAATTGCTTATACCACGGAGAAGGAGCCCAGGTAAAGTAGCTGATCAAAACATTATTGCAGAGTAATAAAGTTGAGTTTAGAATAAAATTTTAAATTACCACCTTTTAAAAAATATCCCATAGTTTGTATTAAATTGGAATTATATATTAATTCTGATAGGTGGTCTGGAGAAAGAAATTGCATTTCATTTTGAAATGGTTTAGAGTGGGATGTTTTGGAATATTACTATTATACTTGTTCTGTTCTTCAGCAACCTGTACCCCATTTAATAAAAGATACAGCCCAATGTATTAAATGTTGTGTAGATATTAAAGGTTGTATGTCCCTTATATATTTAATGTATTTGGAGTTAATATGAGTCTCCTGTTTTTGAAACATTTAAATTGCAGAAGTACTTCACAGATAAAACTTGTTTTAAATATCCCACAATACCATATCTTCACATTGTTTGAATTTTAGCACTTGTAAAAGTGATACTGTATTTAAAATAGGAAATTATCGTACACTTAATCTATGTTTTGATCAGTTTAAGGTTTGGGGTTTTTTTTAAAAAAAAAAACAGGAATGTTTGTAAATTTAAAATTTTTTTTATGGTACAAGAAACTGGACAATCTTGAATCTGCACCCTGCGGACCTAATAAAGATTTAAACGAGTAAAAGTTTCTGTTCCAGGATTTAAAAAATCTTATAAGGTGACTTGACAGATATCTTACTAGTAAAATTTTGTTGCCAAAAAATGCATTTCTGGAAGATAATGTATCGTCAAACTATTAATTTATATTTGCATAGTTAAACCCTGGCTGCTTTCATACTCTTTAGAAACCTCTGAAAGGTGGATATAGTAATATCTTTCATAGATAGTCCAAAAAACATGATGTATAAATATTAGCAAGTGCATAAGTATTTCTATTCCCTTCTGAAATCTAACATTGGTTTCACTATAATAAAGAAAAATTTAAAGGGAAAAAGGGCCATGAAAGTTGTATGAGTGGAAAAAATTACAGTGATTTTGTAAGCTTGTTAGTGCAGTTTTATACTCCTAGGCACTTCGATCAGTGTTCTTGTCTCCAAAAGCATTCCTGAAAAAGTATCCGTATTTACTACACATACCATACATTCAACATGGAGCTTTAAGCTCCATTTCATCCCAGCATGGATGGATGTATGGAAAGCAGCTGCTTTTGGAAGAAAGTATGACAGTAAGGTTGAAATGCATGAAGTAAGGTTGGGCTCAACTTTGACTATATTAGAAGCATAAGTCTATAAGCCATTAGGAAGATTGGCATTTAATTTTATCACATCATTAAGCTGCCACTGCTCTTTAGTCTTCGTTCTTTTTTAACCTGGTTCACAGCATCTAAAAGTATGATGACTAAATAGACCAGTGTTCTAGGCTTATAACAGAAGTAATTATGAAGACTATGTTGTAATACTGCTTTAGTAATGTTTCACAGTGTCGAGATTTAATGATTTTAAATTTGACTTTTGAATAAAGACTAGATTTAGAAAAGTGTTTACAGATATTTTCCATTTATGAAGACAAAATTAACTTTCCCAAAAGTAAGAATTTTATGTCTGGTTAGATTTCTCATGGGACAAGTCAGTTGCATAAAGAATAATCAGTAAGTTGGTATTTGTTATAGATAAGGGAACAGGCTTAGAGCTTAAAGGCAGTTAAGAACCCCTTTCTGAAAGTGATCTCTTTAAACTTCCTTGTTCAATTTTTTATATACCACTTCTTGGGGGTTTTATTTTGAATAAAAAGTTGAAGGTTGCAGTGGAAAACATGTTTTTTTTGGTTTTTTTTTTTTGCGGTACGCGGACCTCTCACTGTTGTGGCCTCTCCCGTTACGGAGCGCAGGCTCAGCGGCCATGGCTCACGGGCCCAGCCGCTCCGCGGCATGTGGGATCTTCCCGAACCGGGGCACGAATCTGTGTCCCCTGCATCAGCAGGCGGACTCTCAACCACCAGGGAAGCCCGGAAAACATGTTTTTAGTGTTAGATGTCTTAAATTTATTCCAGTAAGTTTTCTAGTCATTCCTCTAGAGTCTCATCTACAAAGTGTTACCTACCTTGCAAGAGACTGGAGGATTAGTGATGAGGTTTTGTAAAGCACCTGTTAGCGGTGACTGCTATTTAGGAGCCATTCTGTTTAAAGGGGACTTTGAAAGTATAATGAAGAAGATTTCACATATGTGATATAAACTCATTGTTTTAAAATATGGTTTGGTAGAGAGTTTTTGTTTGGTTTTGGTCTGTCATAAAATATGTACTTAAAATAGCAAGTAGAAATTATGCTAATTAAGCTTTCAAACTCACCTGTATGTAGCCTAACTTTTTTGAAAAGGATTAGGTAACTTTGGAGAGGAAGGAATTATTAGAAGGGTGGCCTTTAATCTGTAGATAGAACTTTTGCCTAGATGGGTAGTATAGTAGAATAATTAGCACTGTAATATTAGGGCTACCTTCTGTTATAAACATTTTCCTATTTTTAGCCAAGTAGGACGCCAGGGAAACAAAAATGTTGGAGTTGGGTGTTTTCTCCAGTACTGTGTTAAGTGTCTTGAACTCTTTTTATCTATTGCTTAGCAACTAAAATACTTTCACCATTCAGTTAGTAACACAGGGAGATGCCAGATTTTCTCTCTCTTCGGTTTCCCTTTGTGCCTTTTTTAACCCCTCCTGGGGTTTTAAGTTAATAAAGGAATATATTTTTTTTAAAGAAAGGATATATTATGTAAGGACAGTGGGATTAAGACAAATTTTTAAAAGGACGTAAATGCTAGCAATAACTTTAGAGAGTAAAATTACAACAAAAAGGATGACTGAAAAGGAAGGAACGTGATTTATGGGGAGATTGAAATGAATGGCAATAGTGTGGGAACTATTCATTTATGTGTAGAATGCTCATCACTTAAAAAAATCTGATAAAGTTGTATCTTGACCAAATAACTTTTACTAGGCATGGATCTTTGATGTACCTTATCCTCTTACTATTTGTTACTATTTTATATGCAAGTCTCTATCTAGTTAGATATTCTCAGGAAGAGAATCAAAACACTGCTAAAATGGGCTTTGGCTGTAAATAATTCACATCACCATTCTTTCTACCTTTTGTTGGTTGGTTATTATATGATACAATTACAACCCTTTAAAGAAATCAAATAAATAATGTATAGTTGTATTTCAAGACTTCACACACTTGATCTAATCCCAGACCCTTAGGGTGGAACCCAGGCACCTTATTTTTCTTTCAAGTTCCAAAGTGTTTCTGGTCTTATTGTCAGGATACAGAACCATTACCTAATTTAGTGGGTGTGTATTTGTCAACGTTTTAAACAATAAGCAGTGTATAAAAGCCACAAGAGGGGCTTCCCTGGTGGCGCAGTGGTTGAGAGTCCACCTGCGGATGCAGGGGACACGGGTTCGTGCCCCGGTCCGGGAGGATCCCACATGCCGCGGAGCAGCTAGGCCCGTGAGCCATGGCCGCTGAGCCTGCGCGTCCGGAGCCTGTGCTCCGCAACGGGAGAGGCCACAACAGTGAGAGGCCCGCGTACCGCAAAAAAAAAAAAAAAGCCACAAGAGAAAAATGATTTTTTTTGTAAATTGGAATAAAACGCAACTTAAAGATTATGAGGTATCTGTGTCAGAGATGGTTTAAATAAGAATGTTTTTCTCCCCCCCTTTTGATGCTTCCTTGTTTATAACCCATAGAATCAAACCCTTGATCAAGTAAATGATCTAACAGAAGGATAATTGCCAAATTTTAAAACCATAAAACTTTACTCTTTGGTTACAACATGTGATAGAAATAGGTAAAAGTTAATTAGGGAGGATCCAGTTGAGCTACAAAACAGCCTTTAAAGGTGAAAAAGATTAAGCGGTTGCTTCCTGAAAAAAATTAATAGACTTATCAGCCTTTGGTAAAATGTAGTGTTCATATCGTATGAAAAACTAAAAGTTAAAATGAAGAAACTAGATAATGTCAGCATGGCTAGATCTTTAAAACTGTCAATTGTCAATCATATCTCAGTGAAGCCGAGGGAAAGAAACTATGTCAAATGGAAAGAGCAAACTGCAGAAGGATTTCTACAATATACTATTTATATAGAATTTAGTAACCACACAACTATATTTATGAAATTCATACACATGCTGTGAAAATACAGACAGGAAAAGACACCAAAGTCATGAAAGTGATTATCTCTAAAGAAGGAACAAAGGAAGGAAATGGCGCTGAAGAAAGGTACAAAGTTCCATAAGTTTTAGATCTTATGTTTAAAAGAAAAACAGACAAGTGCAGCAAAATCTTAACATTTGTTAATTCTAGATGATGGTTTCATAGGTTTAAATATTCTGGGTTTGCATTTTAGAAATACAAAAGCAAAAACAGAAAATTTTCAAAATAAGCTAGGATTTAATATGTGAAATTAAAGGATTTTCAGAGACAGGTGTGTTTACAATAAATTGAAAATACTGCTTTAAAAGGGTCTTAATGTTTTATGTGTATCAACAGGTATTATAGAGTTGTAGACTTACTTAGACCTAGTTTTTATCTGTCTCCCCTGAAATATAATTTTATAGATAAAGTTTGTTAAAGATATCTTGGTGACTCTTACAAACCAGAGTATACCATTACATAACTTATCTAAGTAGATGTGAATTTTTATGTGTTGCTTTTGGTTGATTGTGTGCTGAGAACCCCTTTATTTCGGAGTAGATAATTGATTGAATTTAAGTTCAGTTTTGAGAATACCAGATAAAGCAGATTAGGGGAAAAAAAACTTTTCTGTTTCAAAAGAATGTACCCATTCTTTTTTTTAAATAATTTTTTTAATTCGTTAATTTATTTTTGGCTGCCTTGGGTCTTCGTTGCTGCGCGCGGGCTTTCTCTAGTTGCAGTGCATGTGCTTCTCATTGCAGTGGCTTCTCTTGTTGTGGAGCACGGGCTCTAGGCACATGGGCTTCAGTAGTTGTGGTGCGCAGGCTCAGTAGTTGTGGCGCACGGGCTTAGCTGGTCTGCGGCATGTGGGATCTTCCCGGACCAGGGTTCGAACCTGTGTCCCCTGCATTGGCAGGCGGATTCTTAACCACTGTGCCACCAGGGAAGCCCTGTACCCATTCTTAATTGAAGTTTATAATGGACACATTTTTATTTCTATAAGGATTAGTTTCTTAAGTATTTCTGAAAGTTGATAGAATCAGTGTCTTATTAGGATTTGTGCCTTGCTCAATACCATTAGAAAGAACAAGTTAGCTTAAAATTCTTTTTGTATACTATTTTAGCAAAGAATGGCTCAAGAAGTACTGACACATTTAAAGGAGCATCCTGATGCATGGACAAGAGTCGACACAATTTTGGAGTTTTCACAGAATATGAACACGAAAGTAAGCAAGTGGTGGTTTTTTAAATCCATTATTTCTTCTTTTCTTCCAGTCATAAACTTTGAGGAAGGTATCTCATTTTTAGTATTAGCATTTGTTATCTCAAATCATTTAATAATGTTAACTTATTTCAAAATTTAGTCTTAAACATAGAATTAATTCTTGCAAATAGTCCTAAGAATTATAAGTGAAGTTTTGAAATTGGGACTAGTATGCAAGGTGGCTTTTTTTGTTGTTGTTTGGGGGTTTTTTTTTGGTTTTTTTTTTTTTTTTTTTTTTTTCTTTTTAGAATATGTGTACAGATCTCAGCATAAATTCTGAATGTTATTCAGAGATGAAACATAACATCAGAGGAATTATTTTGGGCAAGTAATCAATATAACACAGGCTAGGCACCTCCAAAACCAAGTTGTGTGGGCAGCGTAAAACCCTACTCCATGGTACCAATGCTTTTAATGGGACAGCACTCAGTTTTTATTTGCAATTGAAAATGTTATCATTTGGGTCCTTTTTTCTTAAGTTTGAACAGAAGGGTTGATCAAAATGTGTTTTGACTGTTTAGGCTTGATGATTCACACTTCTCTTTAAACTGCCTTAAAGTAGTAAAATACCATGCATGGCATTCTGTTTAAATACACACAAGGTTTCCACTTGGTATACATTGTGTTAAAACAGAAAGTAGCCATGTTCACCTCTGTTTCTGAAATCAGACTGTGGTAATTAACAGTTTTAAAATATTAACTAGTTTTGACATCTTATAAACTTTAGGGCAAAAATACAGTCCAGAACTTCCTCAAAGTGCTAACCTTAAGTAACATAACAGTGTTTGCCTGTTTGCTTGCCTGGTAAATTTTGCTTTTTATACTGACAGACATTACTAATGTTTAAGTTGATTTATCAACAGTATTTTTAAAAACTCAAATTTGTCTTGTGAAAAATGAGATGATTAGAGGAACAGAAAGAAAGCAACAGGTAAAGAATTCTTCCATTTACATAAATTACAAATGATTTGGTGCTAAATTTATGCACTATGACATTTGGCTTTTATGCAATCATTTTTTTTTCTTTAAAGATGTTAACACTACCTGATATTAATCATAATGTTCCATTATGTTGATTGCTTGTAATAGGAAGAAAAGGGGTGTCTTCCTGTGCAACTGACACAGCTAGGCTTTGACGGCAGGCCTCCACAAGGTCTACCCTTTTGATTCCCTTTAACTGAATTCTGTTCATCAATTGTTTTTGTTTCATGGGCGGTGGGAGGGGAAAGGGGAATTCAATGCATAAAATAAGTATTTCTAAGGGCTCAGTAGAAATTTCTACCATAGGGATCATTTCATGCATTTATTTTTTTCATTTAGTCTTTGCTGTTCTCTGTCCCTCATCTTCATAACTCAGCAGTGGATTTCTCAAGTCCTGAGGTGTAAAGCAGAAACTTAATACTTCAGAATGATATTTGGATTATTTATGTATATCTCCAAAGTATTTATCATTGGCCCTCAGATTTGGCTATCACTTCAGATTTTTTAATCAAAATACTCCCTTTTCAAAGAAATGTGAATTCTCATCATGTGTAGAGTCTTAATGTCTAGGAGAGATTGGGTTTTAGGGTACCATGTTGGTGATCTGTGTATTCCTTTGAACTAATTAGTGAAAAGCTTTTATTGGGCTTCCTGCCTCAGACCTGTTTGCAGAAAGATGAAAAGATGAATTGTATCTTCAGCAAGCTTGTGCTACTTTTTTACAGTTGGAGAAAGGACTAGAGGTTAGTAAATAGGTAATTCAGGTAACAGTATCAGATATAAAGGCAGAAGTAAATAAATGCAACAATGAAGGGGGGGATATCCTGCAATTAAAAAGGGTACGCTGAAAATACATTGGCTAAATATGGTTAAGTTATCATTAAGATTAGTACTTCTTAACTGGTGTATTTATGGTGGGTTTTGTGTCTTAGTTTCTTAAAGATCTTTGTAATTGGTTGAGAATTAGCAAGAGGGTA
This sequence comes from Hyperoodon ampullatus, assembly GCF_949752795.1. NCBI lineage: Eukaryota > Metazoa > Chordata > Mammalia > Artiodactyla > Ziphiidae > Hyperoodon > Hyperoodon ampullatus. The sequence goes on from NC_136928.1 coordinate 37,346,254, forward strand.
TATATTCCATGTAGTAAGAAGTGCATTTGTTTTGACTTAGTAAAACTTTTGACACTCTGATTTCATGCCTTTAAAATTAATTTAAAGCAAGTTTAGGGTAGTATGTTTTTAAAAGTTAATTTAGAATTTTAGTCAATGAGAAACTTACCTTTTTTGTTTATTTACATTTGTCTGAAACTTAGATCTATAAAGAGAGGTAAATGAACAGGAAAGAAAGCTTCACCATTTACTGCTGATTATGAAACTTTTTAATGGCATCAAATTTATAATTTGTAATTTCAGAATTTTGCTTTGGCCTTGTTTTTATTTTTGAAGTCTTTTTAAGGAATGTTCTGCAAATGTAGGATTTGGGTTGAAATGGCAAATTTTTCCTAAAAAGTACGAAATGTTAAAAATGAAAGAAAACAGCAAAAACACTGTTTGAGCACAATGTAGTTTGGGACAGTCTATATTGTGCTTTGGATAAAGTGTGCATTCACATGATCCCTTTGGTTGAAATACTAATGCTCCTATTTTATTGTGTGATGACTAACCATTTTAAAGATGAACTCTTATTCTCAGCCAAAACTTGCAATCTGAGGTTATATGTCTATATATGAATGAGTTTACCTTTCAGGTATTATAGCTGATTCTTCCCTAATTCAGCCAGTTGAAGCATACCACAACAGTTTTGACCCTTTTCTTCCTCCTGTCTATCCACACTAATTGGTCATGGTAATGATTTTGGGTAGTAACTCCTGTAGCCTTGTAAATTGTTATAAATATTCTTGACTATTTAGAGTGAGTAATCAACAGGAGGGACAAAATGGCTTGAAAGTGGTATTTGTATTTATTAACTTTCTTACATTTTTAGTTATCATTTTTATAGTTGGAAGGAATACCTGAAAGGTAGATACAGATTGCAACATTCATTTGTGTATTATTTTGACTGTGCACAAAAGTTTATCTTTAAATTAGTAGAAATAGCAACTCTAAGGGTGGGATTAAAATTTAAAATTAAACCCGTGGGCTGTCTTGCTGCTCCTTAAGTAACACACCAGTGATGTTTGTAAACACTTTCTGTAGAAAGTATCTGTGACAATACTTTAATACTTGGCCAAGAGCTTACAACTCCTAGAAGATGGTAGGAAGCTTGAGAGCATCCAAGCTGCTAAATTCTTAGGAGCCTGGTCGTGTTAAAGTACGTGAGCCTATAAGCAGTCATTTATGCTGTGAATTCGTATCTGGCTGCTACTTTTCCTTCTACAGACTAAGCCCATTTGGCTGCTAAGGGCTTTTTATTTGGTTCTTCCTCCTGGTGTGAGCATGTATAAACAGCAGGACGTTAAATAGAGTAGTAAACAATAAAGTGAGGAAAATGCATGAAAACTCAGTATATGGGCGAATAGATCCTTGTTTAATATATGTAATTAAACTTGGTAGCATAATGTTTTTGAAACTTTAGATGTAAATGTGTGAATGTCTGTCCATTTGTGAATCCTGGAAATTGCCAGTCTTACAGCAATATATTCACATGCTTCTATTCTCCAATTTTCAGTATTATGGACTACAAATTTTGGAAAATGTGATAAAAACAAGGTGGAAGATTCTTCCAAGGAACCAATGTGAAGGTAGGGAAGTGTTTTAAAGAATTGTAGATTCAGAATTTTATTATTCCTGGCATTTTTATTATCGTTGAGTATTGGACAGGAGGAATGTGTTGAATCTTTAGTAGTTTATTATGCTCTAATGGATTACTGCTTTCATCATGTTGCAAGGCAGGTTCTGTTTATATTTGGGGGCAGGGGAAGAATAAGGTTATCTTTGGGGGAAAGCAGAAACCACACTGGTCAAACTTCCTACAGTAAATATTGTGGTGAAAAATTGGTATCAACTTACAGTTAATCTAGACCATGTTTGAAATGAATGAAATTTGAATATGCGCTCTTATGTATTGTTTTAAATTCATCACACAGTAGCAAGTAATGAGTACTGTAATACAAGGAATAACATAAATATAACAGCAAAGGAAAAAACAAGTTTTAAAAATCAAGACTTTAGCTTTTGAAATTCTGGGCATACCTTATAAGAGGTTGGCTTCTAAAATAAGGAAAGATCAAAAAATGAAGATGTGATGCCTGGTATTAATATTTTTACTTTTTCCTTTGTCACTACCTCAGTAAAAGTAGTCATGGTTTAAGAAACATGGGCAAAGTTAGTCTCTTGGAATTCTTTAATGCAGTTCCTTCCAGTTTTCACATACTGCCTTATTATCTACTTTGTTACTTGTTTAATCTCTGAAAAATAAAGAGAGAAGTCTGGATTTTAAAATGGGGTTATACTACTTTTGGTGTCGTTTTTTCCTATTATGTCCCCTTTCTTTGACAGTTGCTCTTTAAGATTTGTCTTTACCTGCTTTCTCATGTCATCTTTATGGTGGAATAGCGACCTGGATTTACTCAGTCTGACTTAAATCTTGACATCTTTCTAGCAACGTTTAGAGGTCACTGGGACAGTTTTTAACGGCAGTATCCCTTATACACCATAAACTGTGAATTAAGAATGATAGTATGGGAGGAAATAGTGCCCCCCCCAAGAGGTTCCTGTTTCTTTAAATGTTTTTATTTTGGTTTGAAACCATTTTAGATCACATTCTGTGACTTTCTCAGAAATTAATTAAGTACAGTTTGACTCTGGCCCAAATAGATCCTTTGTACTTCATCACTACTTTTAGGGACCTTAGGGGCAGTCCTGGTTCCTTTACTATTGTTTTATACTTGTGGTTTGAACCTCAAATTTAACTTTGGGTATGGCTTACCATACCAACAAAAAAGTGTAATATTTTACTTCAGTGCCATTTTACTATAAGTCCCTCTTTAATTTCTAAACACATAGACCTCTGCTTATTACATAAGGATTGTGCTAGATGATCCTCCCAAATTATTTTCCAGGTTTAAAATTATACTAGCTTATCAGTCATGGTTGTATTTGTTACTGAAAAAATTAGAGGCTAAAGTTCTCCCTGAGGACTTGACAGTTTTTGCTTTCTGCATGAATGGGAGTGGCATGTTTTGGTTTTTATCATAAAGTCAAAAGCTTCCATATATTTCTATGTAAGTATCAAATATATACATATTCCAGGGCATATGTATATTTAATATATGCCCTGGAATATGTATATATTTAATTTTAATTTTGAAAGTCTTACCATCTTGTTTGGCAAAAACTGGTGGAGGCAGGGTGGTGATTATACCCCCTGAGTCAAGAGAATTCTATTTTATTCATGTGTTCCTATTCTGTATTAGTGAGATACTTCATTTCTCTGCAAGCAGTACTTATAAAAAAAAACATCAATTAGAATCACCTTTCCCCTTGCATTTCCCCTTAACACTAGTGATAAGATTGAGTGGGATGTAAACTTTTAAAAAACTACCTGAAGTTCCTATCACCACATGTATGGTTTTCACTGTCAGTGAAGTCATTACATGGAAGGGAAAGTGTGATGTAATTTTTAGGGTCTTTCAGAGGCTCAATATTAGAAGAGCGTGTAAAATGGCTCCCAGAGAATGTTAGTGAACTCTGTCTAACTTTAGATATACAGCAGCAACTTGTGTTTTTAAGGTAATTGATCTCATTCATAAAACATTGGGAAATAAATTTATTCACTACTATATTTATAATTCTTTCCAACTTTGTCAATCCTAGGAGGCTTCTACAATCCTAAAATTTTGTATCTCGCGAAGTATACTAACATTTCGGAATGTTAATTTTCCTTCATCTTTAAGTAACTTCGATATTGGAAATAAATTAGTATACCCCCCAAAATATTGTACATTCCTTTTGTTTATAATTGTCATATCTTTTAAGCTGTTGTCTCCACTTTAGCTAGTCTTTGTCCATTTTAGTACCATTAGGCATTAAGACTATACAAATATATTCCCTACGTCAGAGTATTACAGGTAGGAAGATAAAACGTTAAAAATGATATCATTTTTTAAAAAAAATATCATTAAATTAGGCATATACGTAATAAGTGCTAACACATGCTTAAAAGAGGGCAAAAATCAGGTTGGCTCCTTTGGACAAGCTCATTCATGAAAATGGCAGTGCTTGATGTATTTTAAAGGAAGGATAGGTTTGGTTATCAAAGCTATCAAACAGAAAGCCAAGATAAGTTGTTTTTTTGCGGGGTGGGGGTTCGCGGGCCTCTCACTGTTGTGGACTCTCCCGTTGCGGAGCACAGGCTCCAGACGCGCAGGCTCAGCGGCCATGGCTCACGGGCCTGGCCGCTCCGCAGCATGTGGGATCCTCCCGGATCGGGGCACAAACCTGTGTCCCCTGCATCGGCAGGTGGACTCTCAACCACTGCGCCACCAGGGAAGCCCCCAAGATAGGTTTTGTACATTTTTTCCAATCCAGCATATATTTTATCAGCTTTCAGGTTCTTGTCCATAAGCGTACGTTAATTTTCACATGTTCGTTTAGTGGAATGGCGTTTTCAATTTAGGGCATTATCTAAAGCAGTTTGCCAGGAAAATACCTGACAGTTCTGGACTGAGTTAGATGTCTCTTGCTCTGTGTTCCCTTAGTGTGTCCTGTACCAGCGGATCACAAATGAGTAAAATTTTAATGAGCAAAAGACAGATAATAGCCAAGTAAGGACATGTTAAAAAACATTTAATTAAAAGGTATTTTAATAAAAACAGAGCAAGGGAGATATAACCTTCATAATCATTTTAATGAATTTAGATTTATGTAATACAAAGTTAACAACATTGCTCTGATTTTTATCATTTTGCTTTAGCTCAGAAAAATATTTCCTTTGGTCACCCCCATCCCCACCCACAATTACCTTTATCCCACTTAGCTATCACTGTTTTTCTCACTCTTTATCTTATCCTCCCAAATATAAGCTTAATGGTATCAGGGGTCAGAGAATGTCTGTATTGCATTCTTACTGCTTGGTGTATAGGTGTTCAGTATATAAACAATTAATGAATTACTTATTATTGAAGTACTTCAGTGACTAGCACCACTCCCTATTTGGGATTCATCTATTTAAGAGCCTAATGACTTTCCCAATATTTTTGCTCTTACATTTTTAAGTAAGTCAAGACAATTTTTCATTTTAAGATACTGAATGTAGTTCTCTGTGCTATACAGTAGGTCTTTGTTGTTTATTTTGTATATAGTAGTGTGTATATTTTAATCCCAAACTCCTAGTTTATCCCTCCCTCAATCCCCTTTCCCCTTTGGTAACCGTAAGGTTTTTTTCTATGTCTGTGACTGTATTTCTGTTTTGTAAATAAGTTCATTTGTATCATTTTTAAAGATTACACGTATAAGCGATATCATATGATACTCGTCTTTGTCTGCTTTACTTCATTTAGTATGATAATCCCTAGGTCCATTCATGTTGCTGCAAATGGCACTGTTTCGTTCTTTTTTATGCCTGAGTAATATTCGTGTGTGTGTGTGTGTGTGTGTGTGTGTGTGTGTGTGTGTGTGTGTGTGTGTGTGTGTGTGTGTGTGTGTGTGTGTGTGTGTGTGTGTGTGAGACATCTTTATCCAGTCTTCTGTCAGTGGACATTTAGGTTGCTTCCATAGTTTTTAAGGAACCTCCATACTGTTCTCCATAGTGGCTTTACATATTTACATTCCTACCAACAGTGCAGGAGGGTTGCTTTTTCTCTACACCCTCTCCAGAATTTATTATTTGTAGACTTTTTGATGGTGGCTATTCTAGCTGGTGTGAGGTGATACCTCATTGTAGTTTTGATTTTCTTTTCTGTAATAATTAGCGATGTTGAGCGTCTTTTCATGTGCCTTTTGGCCATCTGTATGTCTTTTGGAGAAAATGTCATTTTAGATCTTCTGCCCATTTTTTGATTGCGTTGTTTGGGGGGGGTTTTTGTTTGTTTTTGGGGTTTTTTTTTGAGCTGTGTGAGCTGTTTGTATATTTTGGAGGTTGATCCCTTGTCAGTTGCATCATTCGCAAGTATTTTCTCCCATCCTGTAGATCATCTTTTTGTTTTGTTTGTGGTTTCCTTTGCTGTGCAAAAGCTTTGAAGTTTAATTAGGTCCCATTTGTTTGTTCTTATTTAAGACAATATTTTTGACTCAAGAAAAAGAAGAAATTTTAATACGTAAAGTGGAATAATTTCCAAATAGGGAGTGGTTACTAGTCATTGAAGCAAAGGTACACTAGGACTGTCAATGGTGTTGGTTCTTCTTTCTTGTCTGCAATACACATCAGCTTTCATTATAACCCTGCTTCCTCTTTTAAAATAATTTTGGTGCTTGGTTTAGAAGATTCAAACCATAAAGAAGTGGGGGGAGGCCTCCTTTGTCTCTCCCTGAAAAAAATCTTTATTAAGGAATCTCTATTATTTTAATTTAAATCAAAGGATTATATTTTAATCTGTTAAGGCATATGTCTTACAGATCATTATATTTCATGAGATATATACAAACTTGCTGACATTGAAAAGGGGAGAGGTGAATTTATGAAGAAAAGGTTCAAAGTGATAAAGCCATACTATCTTGATTGTCTTGCATGGTTATTGGGATATGATATAAGAGGTAATGTGTGTAAAGCCCTCTGCATATCTAGGTGCTGACTATGGATAAACACAACATGTATGTTGCCAGCCTTTTTCCATGAAAATACTCCCACTTCTCTCCATTTCACCAAGTAATCATATACTAGTCTCAGGTTACCTTGCAATTTCTGCAATAGCATCCTAACTGGGCTCCTTAACACCCATTTATGTGTGTCCCTTGTAATATATTCACAACAAAGGATTTAGCATGATACTTTAAAGAACAGAACTAAATCAGGTCACTCACATGCTTAAAGTCTCTAATTGTACTGAATATCACATGTTTAACTTGTTGCCTTTAAGCAATACTGGCTTTTAAAAATTGTTTGCTTTTTTAAGTTTTATTAAGGTATATTTAGCATATACAATAGACTGTGTGTGTTAAAGTGTACAATTTGATACGTTTTGACTCATGCATATACCTGTGAAAACACCGCTGTAATCAAGACCACCTTCTTTGTGATTGCCCTCTCCTTTACCTCCCCAGCCCCCAATCTGCTTTCTGTCACTCACTTGATTAGCTAGGAGTAGAATGGATAGATCATATGGTAGGTGTATGTTTTTAGTTGCCCAACTGTTTTCCAAAATGGTTGTATCACTTTACATTCTCAGTAGCAGTATGCTTCCCATCCTCACCAAAGCTTAGTATGGTCAGTGTTTTTAATTCTAGCCACTATGGTACATATATAAATGTTTCTCACTGTGACTTCTGCTGTTGAGCATCCTTAACATCTCTGTATGTATGTTTACTTATTTTAAGTTGATAGTGTTACTTCCTGTTGAACAGAGATAGTTGTTTCCTTTGTTGGTCATTTTGAAAAGAAAATTTAAGTGTTTGGGCTCTTTAAGCCCTTGGCTCTTAAGCAAATCCATGAGAAATTCCTTTTTTCCCCTCATAGAATGTAATGTTTAAAATATCAGTCTAATGGCAGATGTGACAGGCACTCCTATTCGTGTATTTTTGCCAGTTTTATAACATGATGGGATAATAAAGCAAAGATAATATTGATTAAATTTACATTTTATCTAATAAAACAAGGCACTATTTTTCAAGATGTTCTTTTGCATTTCAGCATCATACATAATTGACAGAAAGTATTTTCCCACCACTTCAGGTTAAGGTAACCATTTGATCCCCCCAAAGTTTCCTAGTTCTGTGGAACTTCCATAAGAGGTCTTTACTTGAGACCTAACAATTCCTAATCCTTACCTTATTACATCCATGCAGGAGACAGGAACCACCTATAGATTTTATTAAAGGGGTGTGGATTTTATTATGATTGTTCTTTTGTTATAGGAAAAATTGTTGAATTTTTAATAAAATAAAAACTTGTTTTGTTGTGATTAAATATACATAATGTTTACCATTTTAAGTGTATAGTTTATTGTCAGTAAGTAAATACATAGTATTGTGCAACCATCATTACTATTCATCTCCAGAATTTTTTCATCATCCCAGTTGAAACTACCGATTAAACATTAACTCTCAATTACACTCTCTCCCCAGGCCCTGTTAACTATTATTATGCCTTTTGTCTCTATGAATTTGCCTGTATTAGGTAACTTATATGGGTACAATCATACAGTATTTTGTGTCTGGTTTATTTCAGTAGCATATGTTCCCAGGGTTTATCCATGTTGCAGTATGTAACAATTTCATTCCTTTTTAAGGCTGATGAATATTCCATTATACGTATATACCACTTTATTTATGCATCCGTGGGTTGTTTCCAAATTTTGTGTATTGTAAATAGTGATGCTATGAACTTACTAAAATTTTAGTTGCTGTATATATTTTAGAGTTTATCTGTTTAGGCTGTAAACCCTTTTAAGGGTAATAAATAAAGATCCATTCCTCTTAAAACTACTAAACATATAGGCAATAAGTTATAGTCTAATTCTAGCCTATCTATGGGAACCCTAGGTTAAGAACCCCTGCTTTTGAGGTTTTTTAAGCTATTCATTTCTTGTTTTGCTGTTTATTCTCATGAGTATTTTATTGAGTGAGGAGTAGGAACATTCTGCATTCCTTTGGACAATAAAGTAAAGAGGACAGATAGCTGTATTTTAGTGACTATCTTTCTGATGATCATTGGTGGTGGTTTAAATGGACAGATGTTTGTAATAACAGTATGACGTGGGAAAAGAGCCTTTCTTTCTTGCCAACAGGCATGTGAAAAGATGCTCAGTATCACTAATTATTAGATAAATGAAAATCAAAGCTACAATGAGGTATTACTTCACACCAATCAAAATGGCCATCCTCAAAAAAGTCTACAAATAATAAATGCTGGAGAGGGTGTGGAGAAAAAGGAACCCTCCTACACTATTGGTGGGAATGTGAATTGGTAATCCACTATGGAGAACGGTATGAAGGTTCCTGAAAAACTAAAAATAGAGTTAACCATATGATCCAGCAATTCCACTCCTGGGCATATATCCAGGAAAGATGGAAACTAATTCAAAAAGATACATGAAACCCAGTGATCATAGTAGCAGTATTTACAATAGCCAAGACATAGAAGCAACCTAAACACCCATCAACAGATGAATGGATAAAGAAGATGTGGAGGGTGGGTGTGGGTGTGTGTATACACACACATGCACACACACACAATGAAATATATCACTTAGCCATAAAAAGAATGAAATATTGCCACTTGCAGCAACATGGATGGACCTACAGATATCATACTGAGTGAAGTCAGTCAGACAGAGAAGGACAAGTATCATGGTATCACATGTGGAATCTTTAAATTTGATACAAATGAACATGTTTAAAAAACAGAAATACTCAGACATAGAAAACAAGTTTATGGTTACTGAAGGGGGGGGAGGGATAAATTGGGAGTATGAGATTAACATACACTACTATATATATAAAATAAACAAGGACCTACTGTATAGCACATATATTGTGCTGTATTGAATATCAATGTCTCATAATAAGGTATAACGGAAAGAATCTGAAAAAGGATGTGTATATTATTTCTATATAACCGAATCACTTGCTGTACACCTCAAACTAACAACATTGTAAAATATTTTAAAATGTGAAAGAAGAGAAGTTTCAGTTATACATGGCTTTGATGGAAGGATGTGATTACAGAGTAAACAAATATTTAAAGTGAATTTGATTGGATAGTATTGCACAATGGTTGGGACTGGATTTAACTCAGTTTTGTCTGATTGTAGCTTTACTTTTGTAAGAGTGTATCAAGGCTTTGCATTTTCTGTGTTGTATGAAAATTAGCCACTGTGAAAGCAAGAGATAGGAGTCTGCAACTTTTTTTTTTTCTTTTGGCTGCTTTGGGTCTTTGTTGCGGTGTGCGGGCTTCTCATTGCGGTGGCTTCTCTTGTGTGGAGCACGAGCTCTAGCTGCGCAGGCTCCAGAGCGCAGGCTCAGCAGTTGTGGCGCACAGGCTTAGTTGCTCCACGGCATGTGGGATCTTCCTGGACCAGGGATCGAACCCGTATCCCCTGAATTGGCAGGCGGATTCTCAACCACTGCGCCACCAGGGAAGCCCCGGAGACTGCAACTTTTTAACTCATATTTTAGTTTTCACCATCAGTATGTTGCAGTCAGTAAGTTCTCATTTTAAAGGGTTTTAGTGAATCACATTCTGTTATGCATTTCTTTTACCTTATCATTAAGTATCTAATATTTGCAAGATGTTCCTGGGGGATAGGATTGTTAATATTGCTGTGTAACTAACTTGCAAGATGATATATAACTTCTAAGTCAAGATGGGAGTTACTTAAATCTCAGCTTTTTAGCTAGCTAATGTTGATACTATCAACTTACAGGATTGTGTAGGCTATTTGGTGTTACTTTGTTTTTATTTGAAATGGGACTGTCAAAATTTTTCTTGACTTTGAGAAAATAGAGTTGGATTATAAAAGATGCATGCATAAACTCTTGGATAAAGAGCATTCATGTGCCATAAGCTGCCTTCCAGTGAGTAGTTAAGCATTTTTATACTAGTGTACCTTGTTTTGAAGAAATTATATGTGACTGGTCCTTTAAAAAAAAAGTATTCCTTTTCAATAAATAATTCAAAGGTTTACTTTAATAACTTCGGAGGTGAATTTTTTGGTTCATATTTAGAAGAACGGGAGGGGGAGCTATGGATATAAGTATGCTAGATCATTGTAGGAGTCCTTTGAAAAACTTAGTAACCATATACGCATAATTGTGTTTGTCAGAGACATACAAACTATGTATGAGAACTCTTCAGTGAAATATTCTTCAGTTTGTTTTTTTAATATATATATATTTCAAGTTTTCCTTATTCCCAAGGAAGAGCTTAGAAGGCTGCTGGAAGGAATATCCTAGTCTCTTCACATATACTTTCTGAATAATTGGAAACAAAATTTCTGATTAGTATGGCTTTTATTGGATATGAAATCTTGTAAAGGTAGTTCCTGTTTTAAGAAATTTGTTTTACATAGATGTCACTTTTGCAACTGGCAGATGACTAATTCTTCTGGCACAAAGAATAAATAGACACTGGGATTGAAGTATTTTCTGTTAAATCTCAGAAGCTGAGCTTTCTCTGCTACTTGTAAACATTTGACTTTTCTCCCTTGATACGTGACACCCTTTTTTTTTTTTTTTTTTTTGGCCGTGCCACGTGACTTGTGGAATCTTAGTTCCCCACCAGGGATTGAACCCAGGCCACGCAGTGAAAGCCCGGAATCCTAACCACTAGGCCACCAGGGAACTCCCACCATTTCTTTTTTATAGGTTCAGTTCACAATTGTAAAATTGTTCTTAATTGAACTGCTTTTATTTTTTTAATTCTGGGTAAACCATGGGAAGGAATTTGGGGAAAGGAGTTATGGTACTTAATCAGATAAGCTACATAGCAGTAGGAGATTCTAAACAGACACTTGTATGCAGTAGTACTTGATCAAAAAGGTGTTGTTTACATATAGTTTCAATGCTTTGGATGGATGGAAGTACTGATCATTATAGAGTGACGTTAAATTAAGAGACTTTAAAGTCTTTTTAAAGTCTCAGAGACTTTATTGTCTCTGAGATCCTTGTAGTTTTTTGGGGGTTTTTTAGCTACTTATTTCACATTTTTCCTGCTTTCATCTTTTAGTCTTTGCTCCACCTACAGGTGAATTTCAGAAGCCTCTAAAAAAAGGGAGAGAAGGTATTTAATTGATTTAATTGATCACAGAAGAGTGAAGGATCAGTTTGATCCTGTTTTCTTATTCTCTGAGGGCTGAGAAAAGCCTCAAAACTCATGTGTTTCAACCAGAGGCAGGAATTGTAGTTCTACTCTTGTTCCTTATGACAGATTTAGAAGAAAACTACTGAATGTCTTATTGGTATTGTCAGTCATTTAATCTAAGAGAGTAGGATGTATTTTTGGTTTTGTTTAAACCACGTTTTTGCCTGTATTAGAGGTTTCAGAGGGGTGCTTTTTTATTTGTTTATAATGGCCCTTTTCCTTAATTTTTTTTGAATTTTATTCTATTTTTTTATATAGCAGGTTCTTATTAATGTTATCTATTTATACATATTAGTGTATATGTGTCAATGCCAATCTCCCAATTCATCCCACCCCAGGCCACTTTCCCCCCTTGGTTCCTTAACTTTTTAGGGGCCTTAATGACAGTAATTCATCTGTAAAGAACAGGAGGGTCAACAGTATCAGAATTGTTTTGATTTGATCTAGTGGATATTAAGGACATGAGATTGTTGTGTGGGTTAACCTAACTAAGTGGTATGATTTAGCACTCATTTTAAAATAAAACTTGTTCCCCTAGTCGGTTTGTTTGTTTGTTTGTTTTAATCACTTTATTGAATCTAGATCTAGATCACAAAGCCTCTTGTTTTTTTTAAATAATTTTAGACAATAGAAACATTGACCCCAAAAAGTCAGAATGTACTTACACCTCTTAGTTTATCCTTTTAACAACTTAGACAACCATAATAAAATTATCACAACCAAACATTTAACATTGGTTCAGTACTAACTGAATTATGGACCTTAATTCAAATTTCACAAGTTTTCTCTCTTGTCCTTTTCCTAATCTACAATTTATTTAGTTGTGTCTCTAGTCTCCTTAATCTGTGACAGTTCTTAATTTCTGCTTATCGTCTTTGACACTGATGAGTTCTGGTCAGTTATTTTGTAGCGTATTTGAATTTAGGTTTGTCTGTTGTTTTCTCATGATTAGACTGGGGTTCCATATTTTGGGGCAAGAACACCACACAGGTGATGTGTCCTCAGTCCGCCAAACCGGGGTACATGATGTCAACATGTTTAATTATTCATTTATTATTAATCTTTATCAGTTATGTTGGTACCCACTAGTTTTCTATTTACAGGATTACTATTTTCCACTTTGAAAGTGAAAAATATCTTGGGAAGATAATTTGACAGTATGCAGATAATGCATTTCTCCTGAAAGTGTTGCCCATTTGTTCTAGCATTCATTCATTGGTGGATCTTGTCTGCAACAATTAGTACTGTGGTCTTTGCCTAATGTAGAAATTTTTAAAATGTCAATAACATAGTTTTCAGTAGATTGTATGTGTTTGTATATAACAGTTAAGTTTTTGGCACCTGGCAGGCAGGTTTTTTAAATGATTCTTATATTGTGAACATTTTTAATACTTAACATTACATTTTCAGTTGATGAATAACCCTTACTTTGTGGCTTTATTGTACTTATGAAATTTTTCTGCAATTAGGAAATTATTTATTAATGTTTTATGAAGGTTGTTTTAGCTCATGAAGATTACTATATTAAGGTAGTTTTACAATCAGATAAGCACTTTGTTGCCTTCAAGTTGACTAAATTTCTGGCTAACTCCTTATGGGTAAATTTCTTAGTATATTCCTTCTCAGTGGATATTGAGTCCAGTGTTGTAGATTTGTTAGATGAGACTTGGTACACACAGTTTAACAAAACCTTTATCTGTGAAGTTCAGATAGCTTTGAAAATTCAAAAATCTTCATAAGTCATTTGGTGGCAAAACCTAAATTATTAAACAGATGTGAGAGTAGTCTTTATTCTTTGTAGTGGGAAATAATAATTTGTTGGATTAGGGAATCTGTTTCAGACCCTTTGGGTATGTTAATGTAAGTGTACCACATTACTTTAAAGTTTGGGGGGAGCTGTGGTAGATGCCAAGTAAATTCTGAATGATGCAAATTAAAATCAAAGGCAGAAGTCAACTGTTGAAAGAATAAAAGGCATGAAGTCTTAACTGTTAAGAACAGATTATACTATTAAGGTACCCTTAAGTGAAGAATACTACAAATAAAAACTTCCTCCTTAACTCTGTTTTTTCCTACATTGTAGGACAAACAAGTTAAAATTACTTATAGGATTAGCTTAATGCTATAATTAAAATCTGAAAAGGATTAACATCTGTCCTTGATTTATAAATATTTTACATAAACTTATTTATAGTGCTCACAAAGTTATGTCTTCAAGGTTTTTGTAGTTTTAACCCACAAAAATAATGTGTTTATTTAAATGAACAATACCTTAGTCCTTTATGGGGTTTTTTGTTTTGGTTTGTTTTTAATTTAAAAATCACAGCTTGGTATACTTGACTGTCTAACATTAAAGAATATCTTAGAATACAGTAGTTCGTAATTGTTAAACCAATATTTTGTAAAGTTTAACAAAAACTAAAAATTTAAAGGTGTAGTACACTAAGCTAATTGGCATTTTTCAAAAATGCCATAATTGGCGATGGGATTCAGGTGTATATCATCTGACTTTACTCTGCCCTCCCCCACCCCCAGTTTTTTTGGTTCCTGAAGATGTATTAGCATGCTATGAAAGTGTTGAATAATTTTTTTTTAATAGGGATAAAAAAATATGTTGTTGGCCTCATTATCAAGACGTCATCTGACCCAACTTGTGTAGAGGTAAGAGCTTTTTTGCAGATTATTGTGAGAGTATAAAATCATTTAAATATTGGGTCTTCGACTTAAACCCACTTCTGTCACAGACATACAGACACATGTATGCACAATCATTTACAATAGATCTGCAGTCTTTTTTTTCTCTCTGGGAGGGTGTGGGTTGCCTACATTTGTTATTTATGTATCTATTTTAAGTCCTCGTTTAATCTAAACTTTTTTCTTTTCTTAGAAGGAAAAGGTATATATCGGGAAATTAAATATGATTCTTGTTCAGGTAAGTTTTTAGTTGACACACTGTTTCCCTGAGAAGGATTAAGTGCTTCAGTTCAGGCTGAGTGGTTGAACAAATAGTCTAACCTACTTTTATCGAATAACTGAACTAACATCTTGCAGAGTAGTGATAGTAATCTTCACAGTAATTATAGTTAGCCTGCTGTCTAGCATTTAAAATTATTAATATGCTGTGGTAGGAAACATCAAATATGGTACTGTAAAACCTTCACTTCTTTGGCTCCAATATAGATTGAACTCATTAAAAAATTTCTCATCTAATGCAAATGAAAACTACAATGAGGTATCACCTCACACTGGTCAGAATGGCCATTATCAAAAAATCTAGAAACAGTAAATGCTGGAAAGGGTGTGGTGAAAAGGGAACCCTCCTGCACTGTTGGTGGGAATGTAAATTGTTACAACCACTATAGAAAACAGTATGGAGGTTCCTTAAAAAACGAAAAATAGAGCTACCATATGACCCAGTAGTCCCACTACTGGGCATATACCCTGCAAAAACCATAATTAAAAGAGACATGTACCACAATGTTCATTGCAGCACTATTTACAATAGCCAGGACATGGAACCAACCTAAATGTCCATCAACAGATGAATGGATAAGGAAGATGTGGCACATATATACAATGGGATATTACTCAGCCATAAAAAAGAAACGAAATTCAGTTATTTGCAGTGAGGTGGCTGGACCTAGAGTCTGTCATGCTTAAGTCAGAAAGAGAAAGACAAATACCATATGCTAGTGAATATATATGGAATCTTTGAAAAAAAAAAAAAAGGTACTGATGAACCTAGTTGCAGGGCAGGAATAAAGATGTAGACATAGGGAATGGACTTGACACAGGGTGGGACGGGGAAGCTGGGGCGAAGTGAGAGTAGCATCGACATATATACACTACCGAATGTAAAATAGTTAGCTATTGGGAAGCAGCAGCATAGCATAGGGAGATCGGCTCGGTGCTTTGCAATGACCTAGAGGGGTGGGATGGGGAGGCTCAAGAGGGAGGAGATATGGGGACATATGTATACATATGGCCGATTCACTTTGCTGTACAACAGAAACTAACACAGTATTGTGAAGCAATTATACTCCAATAAAGATCTATTAAAAAAAAAATTTTCTCATCTGTCTCATACTGTGCATGTTTCCTTTCCATGTCCACTATCTCAGTCTTATTAATTCATTGAAAAAATTGCCTTTAAATTCAAGCATCTCTTTAATCTCTATAATTAGCCTGTTTTTTAGTCTTTCTATATTTGTAATTTCAGAAATTTTAAGTTTACCTACCTTTAATAATATGTCCAAAAAATTTCTTGAGAACATTAATTAGTATGTGAGGGAAAAATTTTTTTTAATTTAATAAGTTATAGAAACATTGGGTTTTCCTAAACACTTGGATTTTCACTAAGTTAAACTGGCTTTTATTGAGGACTTCTTGTTGTTAGCATATCTCTGAATGGGAAGAGGGAGGAGTCCAAAGAGGTTAAGTTACTTACCTCTTCCTTAACAGGTGCTATTACAGAATATTGTTGGGAAATCCCTAGCATACAGAATCAACAGTACAGACCTTAAAATTGAATACAGTCCATTAGGCTTTTGGTCAAAGATGATTCTGTCCCCAGCTATAATGCTTCTTTCCTTCCAAATTTGTATCTCCAAACCCTACCTATATTTCAGGGCCCAGATTCCAGCCAAAGAAAATAATCTTTCCCTGCCCATCACCTTTTTATCATTTAGAGTTAGATCTTATAGTCTCTTAGGATAGTTTGCACATATCTGGCAAATATTGATATGCATACACATTAGAGCTAGATTAGACGAATCAGGATAATTGAGAGGAGGAACAGGGCATTTGAGACACAGAACTTTGTGTTGTAGTTTCTACTCTGTACATTCTATAGAGGGCAGCACATTTCCTGTCTTAATAAAGGGGAAGAAAATGAAAGGTGGTTGATATTTGCTCCTGCTTTTGGTATCACACAATTTCTATGAAGTTTGTTTTCTTTACCATTGACAAGTGAAATGAAATTAACACTTCCTATCTTATTTTAGATACTGAAACAAGAATGGCCAAAACATTGGCCAACTTTTATCAGTGACATTGTTGGAGCAAGTAGGACCAGTGAAAGTCTCTGTCAGAATAATATGGTGATTCTGAAACTCTTGAGTGAAGAAGTATTTGATTTCTCTAGTGGACAGATAACTCAAGTGAAAGCTAAGCATTTAAAAGACAGGCAAGTAATTGTTTTGGAATTTTTAAGTAATTTCTCTGGTAATTTCAAGGAATTTGGAGGTAGATTGTAAATTATTAAAGAACTATGATTATTAAAAGTTAATACACAATTCTTTTTTACTACAAATTTAAATAGTGCTAAAGTGGCCTTATCTAAATATGGAGGCTTGAAAAATATGTATGACGTTACAGCAAAATTAACTTCATGCATGTCATGTGGAAGGAATATAGGTTAAGAATTCCCAAAAAACTTTGGAATCTGATTTATATGATGTCTAGTTAATCATAGGTCCAAGGATATGACTTGTGTCCAGATGTCTGCTTTATTCTTAATATTCCTACATTTTATCAGTTTCCCTATAGTTAACACCAGGAACATTCCAGATTTTATTTTCTTCAACATAGTAATAAAATGTGTTTAGTCATTAGGGAACAGTAATGTTTTACCTTTATGTATTCAGACTAACTTCAGAATTTAGGATTTTTTCTCTGGTTTGGTGTATAAGCACATTTTAGGTTTGGGGATATATCGAACACCACTTCTCGCACTTTATCCCACTTGGGGATGTATCGAACACCACTTTTGGAGAGTTCTCTTTTGACTGTCTTGATTTAAAAGACTAGGTTGAGGGACTTCCCTGGCTGTCCAGTGGTTAAGACACCGCGCTTCCACTGCAGGGGGCGTGGGTTTGATACCTGGTTGGGGAACTAAGATCCCACATGCCATGCGGTGTGGCCAAATTTTAAAAGAATAAATAAAAGATGTGATGTGATTGAAATTATTCAAATAGAGTAAGGATGACATGAAAACCAAACCTTCAAGAAATGAAATTAAGTGCTATTTATAGGTGGGTTTTAAGAGATATTTACACATAGTTTTAATAGCTTTGTAACTTTCGATGAAGTTATTGATATCTGTGTTTATAAATAGAGGTAACTCAAGTTTTCAGTGGCTGCTGAAATGTTAGTATGTAAATACAGTATTCATTTCTATGTGTGTTCTAAACTGATCAATTTTTTTTTTTAGCATGTGCAATGAATTCTCACAAATTTTTCAGCTTTGTCAGTTTGTGATGGTAAGCGCTTTTAATTTCATTTTTAAAAATAATTAATTATATAGGAAGATGATAATTTACAATCATGTTTTTGTTGTAGGAAAATTCCCAAAATGCTCCACTTGTACATGCAACTTTGGAAACGTTGCTCAGATTTCTTAACTGGATTCCGCTTGGATATATTTTTGAGACCAAGTTAATCAGCACATTAATTTATAAGGTATAGTGAATACATTTCAGTTATATTTATCACTGGATAGTGGTGTGTATTTTGTTAATTTGTAATGCTCTTTTGAATATTAAAACCATTCCACATTCACAGCCATAATCAACCTTGTTTCTGAGATGAGGAAATTGCTCAGAAGAACTTTTCTGTAGTTTCAGCTTCTAATTCTTAAAAACCGTGTCAGAATTTTATGATTCTGCCACTCATACCAGGCAGTCTCCCAAATTCTATGTGAACAACTAATAATGAATTTGGTTTCCTTTTAGTTGCAGTAGCATGTAATACTTATGTAAAGTCTTACAATTGTTCATCCAGAGATAGTTACCAACTGGTTGTATTTCCAGATGTTTTCTAATCAGATAAAATGAGTAAGTTATGTATTTAATCAAGCAGACTATTATAACTTACGTTTGGGGCTTTGTAGTTGAGGGCTTGATATGGTCATATTCTAATCTGAATTTACTATGTTAGAGCCACCATTTTATCCATAGACGGTTTATTTTAAATTGTTTGCCATTGTCAACATAGTGCAGGAAATACTGGACATTTATGCACTTGTCCAAATATTTATTTGGTATAAATTTTAGTATGTGTAAGTATTGGATCAATAGGTATGTCCATTTTTAAGGCTTCTGATGCTTACCAAATTGCCACCCCCTAATGGGAGGCTATTTTTATACCTTCTCAACAGTTAAATATGAAAGAGCCAGTTTTTCCACACCTTATTAATCCTAGGTATATTTCCCATCCCTTAAAATCCTAAACAATTAAAATCTTTTTAGATTATACAGAAAACATGATGTCTTTAAAAGTCATGTAATAGATCGTGGGGAAAGTTTCTAAGCAACTTTGTGTTTTCCAGGTGTCTAAGGACACATCAAAAGAAAGCACAGTATACTCCTAAAGCATTTACTGTCTATTGGATGGATAACGAAATTTCCTTAAAATATATGTGCCAAAAAAAAAACCCTATCACCACCTATTTGCCTGATATTTTTCCTCTGTGTTCCTGATTTTTAAATCCTTTATTTTTTTAATTGTTAATTTTAAGTGCTTCAAGCCATTTAATTTTATGCTTCCTTCCCCCCCCCACCCCCTTTTTTTAAATTAAAATAGTTCCTGAATGTTCCAATGTTTCGAAATGTCTCTCTGAAGTGCCTCACTGAGATCGCTGGTGTGAGTGTAAGCCAGTATGAGGAACAATTTGTAACGCTATTTACGCTGACAATGATGCAGCTAAAACAGGTAATACAACACCTTTAAAAACTGACTAAACAATTTTAGTGCCTTAGAAAATGTTGGGTTTGAGTTGAACCATTTCAGCACAGCTTACCATAAATAGATGAGCTGTAATGTGATTGTATATTTATTATATAAAATGAAGGGTAAGAAATTTTTATGAACATTTTGAAAATTCCTTGAAGTAAATGTTCTGGGAGTGTCATGGTAATTTATTTCTACAGAATTTAGAGGCTTGGTATCCTGGAGTTTAATATCAGTTCTGCCTTTGACCTTTCATCTCTTAAATGAAGGCATTAGCCAAGTGTTAGTCTGACTAGGTGTATATGAAATTATCTAGAAGGTTAATCACAAAACTACATTACTATATATGTTCGTGATCTGAATCAACTTTTTACATTTTTAATAACACTAGGTGGGAAAACTCTGATGTAGGGAATATTTCAAAGCATAATCTTTGAGGAAATTTTACTACTTGCAACTTTAAAAAAAATAAAAAATTAAGACAGAAAGTTACAAAAAGGGATATAATAGACCAAGGCATTCTAGGGAAGAATAAGCTGTTTTAACTCCATATGGTTTTTTTGTTGTTTTTTTTTAAAAAAAATTATTTATTTGGTTTCACTGGGTCTTAGTTGTGGCAGGCGGGCTCCTTAGTTGTGGCATGTGAACTCTTTATTGTGGCATACATGTCTAGTTCCCTGACCAAGGATCGAATGTGGGCCCCCTGCATTGGGAACTTGGAGTCTTATCCACTGCACCACCAGGGAAGTCCCACTCCGTATATTTTAAAATTAGTAAAAGGGTGGTGGAAATTTAGAACTTAAATGTAGTATCTTTGTTGTTTTTAAAATGAAGGGCTTATCCATATTTAATCTTGCAGATGCTTCCTTTAAATACCAATATTCGACTTGCATACTCGAATGGAAAGGATGATGAACAGAACTTTATTCAAAATCTCAGTTTGTTTCTCTGCACCTTTCTTAAAGAACATGGTCAACTTATAGAAAAAAGATTAAATCTCAGGGAAACACTCATGGAGGTAGGCTTTCTGGAGCCTTTGGCTTCTGAAATTAATAATAAAAACTTAAAGTACGCCTTTGTTCTAAAAATTCCTATACCTTTTAACATATCTTCTTACCTGTTACTTGTCTGTGCAGTATAAATATATGTTGTCACTTCTGAATTATAGTTGTTAAAAGCCAAGTGTCAGGATTTTTGTGTTCTACTCAATACCAGATCAATAATTTATAATGAAAATTAAATTCCTAAAGCATGTGCAGATTTGTCATTTCTAAGATGAAAAGTTTAAAGACCTTATTTTAAAATTGAGATGTAATTCACATAACATAAAACTATCCATTGTAAATTGTTTGATTCAGTGGCATTTAGTACATTCACGGTGTTGTCAACCATTACCTATTCCAAAACATTTTCATCACCCACAAAGGATGATGTACCCATTGAAACAGTCACTCCCTCAATCTGCTCTACCCTCCAGTCCCTAGCAACCAGTAATTTGCTTTACATCTCAATGGATTTAACTATTCTGAACCTTTCATATAAATGGAATCATAACATACTGATTTTTGTCATTGGTTTCTTTCAGTTAGCATGTTACCATGTTATAGCATGTATAAGTACTTAATCCCTTTCATGGCTGAATAATACTCCTTTGTATGGATAAACATCGAGTTTTGTGTCCATTCATCTGTTGAACATTTGGATTATTTCTACCTTTTTGCTATTACCAAATGTCTTTTAACGTCCATACCTTTTTACAATCACGTAAGTTTCTTGACGCGTCCTAGGACATGTCAGAAGAAAGCACAGTTATTCCTAGAGAATTTCTGTTGTCTATTTGATGAATAATGAAATGTCAGAATTGTACAGAATGCAACATGAGTTTTTATTTCCCGTTAACGTAGCAAATGGAAAGCAGTTAGGTTGGTTAGTAACGTCTAAGGATTGTTTTAATAGTTTTGGTCTCCTGTGTAGGCTCTTCATTATATGTTGTTGGTATCCGAAGTAGAGGAAACCGAAATCTTTAAGATTTGTCTTGAGTACTGGAATCACCTGGCAGCTGAACTCTATAGAGAGAGCCCATTCTCAACATCTGCCTCTCCATTGCTATCTGGAAGTCAACATTTTGATGTTCCTCCCAGGAGGCAGCTGTATTTGCCTGTGTTGTCCAAGGTAACAGTAGTGGATGGTTGAATGTGCTTCCTGTGATTTGGGGGACCAAATGCGAATACTGGCTTTTATTTTTTGGCTAAATCTATCCAAGCACCACCTGTGAGTTTCTTAGGGATGCAAGAAAGTTAACAATTGATTTTTATCCATGTTATTTATTCTTTTATATTGTGGGAATAATTTTGTTTGGTATGTTGGTGTTGAGTGGGAGTGGGGGTTACATTTGATGTGACTGATTTCAAAGATCTAACAGATTTGTTTCTCTTGTTTATCGTTGAATAGGTCCGTTTACTGATGGTTAGTCGAATGGCTAAACCAGAGGAAGTATTAGTTGTAGAAAATGATCAGGGAGAAGTTGTAAGAGAATTCATGAAGGATACAGATTCCATAAATTTGTATAAGAATATGAGAGAAACATTAGGTAAGTTAATAAATACTGTTAATTTAATTTTTATCTTTGTAATTCAGTTTGGGGTGGAAATAATTTTTTAGGAAATATGGCATGCTTAGGTTCTCAGTCTGTTAATAGCCATCCTTATTAATGTGCTATTAGTCTTAGTAAAAATCTTTTTGCATTTTGAAACATTTGGAATTTTTTTCCTTGTAGTTTATCTTACTCATCTGGATTATGTAGATACAGAAAGAATAATGACTGAGAAGCTTCACAATCAAGTGAATGGTACGGAGTGGTCATGGAAAAATTTGAATACATTGTGTTGGGCGATAGGCTCCATTAGTGGAGCAATGCATGAAGAGGATGAAAAACGATTTCTTGTTACTGTTATAAAGGTATGTAAGAGATAGGTATGAACTGGAACTTGAGCTAAGTGTATTTTATTACAAATGACTGAAATTTGTCTTATTTTACAGGATCTACTAGGATTATGTGAACAGAAAAGAGGCAAAGATAATAAAGCTATTATTGCATCAAATATCATGTACATAGTAGGTCAATATCCACGATTTTTAAGAGCTCACTGGAAATTCTTGAAGACTGTAGTTAACAAGCTCTTTGAATTCATGCATGGTAAATCCTATTTGCTTAATATATTTTATTTAGTTACTTTTGCTGAATAAAAAATGGAAAATATTTCTTAAATTTTTTTGATAATTGTTTTTGTTTTAGAGACCCATGATGGAGTCCAGGACATGGCTTGTGATACTTTCATTAAAATAGCTCAAAAGTGCCGCAGGCATTTTGTTCAGGTTCAGGTTGGAGAAGTAATGCCATTTATTGATGAGATTTTGAACAACATTAACACTATAATTTGTGATCTTCAGCCTCAACAGGTATGTGGATCAGCAAGGATATTTTTCTTAGAAAGTAACTACTGTTTTAATGAGAATTTATTAATGGGAATAGAAAGAAAGCCACTCTTGAATTCAGTTCAAGTGTTTCTGTGGTTAGGTTTTTATAGTGAGGCAGAAATTCAACCAAAAGTTTGTTACGCTGTTTTCCTACTTAATATAAATTATTTCTGACACTTTAACAAAATTAGTTTAAGTGTGTATGTGGATTGTTTGTGTGTGGTTTTCCTTATTATGATGCATGCAAGTAAAATGTCTGCCTTTTAACATAGGTCCATACATTTTATGAAGCTGTGGGGTACATGATTGGTGCACAAACAGACCAAACAGTACAAGAACATTTGATAGAAAAATACATGCTACTTCCTAATCAGGTTTGGGATAGCATAATCCAGCAAGCAACGAAAGTAAGTTTTATTACTTTTTGTGAAAGTTCTAATAGAAATTGAGAAAATTATATTTACAGAAGTAGTAAATTGTGTACCTTTGACATGTATATCTGATCCATAAGTACTTTTATGTGTACTTTTGCACATTGAAAAAATTGTAATATTTTTATTCTGTTTTGATGGAAAATTGGGAATATTTTGCTCTATTTTTAGTAAAGACTTTTGCATTAGTTTCACCATTTAACATAAATGTCATGGTGCTTTGGAATAATGTGGGTGTAATGTTTTTTGCTTTAGCTACAAGAATAATTCTCATATGTTAAATGGAGTTGTTTTTTGTCCTTCGCAGAATGTGGATATACTTAAAGATCCTGAAACAGTCAAGCAACTTGGTAGCATATTGAAAACAAATGTGAGAGCCTGCAAAGCGGTTGGACACCCGTTTGTGATTCAGCTTGGGAGAATTTATTTAGATATGCTTAATGTATACAAGTGCCTCAGTGAAAATATTTCTGCAGCTATTCAAGCTAATGGTAAGCGATTCTGAATTCTTATGGAATGATGTATTAATAAGTCAGTTCTGCATTCACTGCCTTGGCATAAGCATTCAGCACTTCTCGCAGATTTAAATTAATCCGTCCCATGTTTCAGGCAATCCTAGACAATTTTTTTAACCACTCACAGGCTCCTTTCCCCTATAAAATTAGTCTTAGTTTATTTTCCCAGGAAATTCATCTGTGTACTCTTGTCTTTTAAGTTTTCTAATGGTAAATGGGAACTAATAATATCTGAAGTACATGTAACTGCCAGTGTAGAATTTTAGTTGTTAAGTTGGATTCCACCTGATTGTATTTTTTAGGTGAGATGGTTACAAAGCAACCATTGATTAGAAGTATGCGAACAGTAAAAAGGGAAACTTTAAAGTTAATATCTGGTTGGGTGAGCCGGTCCAATGATCCACAGATGGTAAGTGAGATGTGCTTTTTGTTTTTAAAGTTGATGCTGCATTCTCTGGAATGTGCATATATTCTGTATGCGTTTAGCTATTTCAAAGGTAATTTAGATGTTTACGTCTGGCATTATTTTATAACATTCTATTTAGTGGAGTCCTTGAGTACATTAAAATGATAAGATATATACCATCTTCGAAAGAAATGGCTGTTAGTGGTGGGGGCGTTGGTGATGCAACAAGATAGCTGAGATGATTGGGTCGTTTTTATTTTTCCATGGATAGAGTTCAGATGAAATTTTTGTTTTCCTCATGGCTTTGAGAGCAATTTGCAAAGCTGTCATTAGTTTGCCTCTTCAGTGGGGGGGCAGTAAGCACTTTCCTAGTTGAGAGTTTGAAAGTCCCTTTTGCTCTCTTATTCCTGTTAGTCTTTTTTTTTTGGCTGTGTTGGGTCTTCGTTTCTGTGCGAGGGCTTTCTCTAGTTGCGGCAAGTGGGGGCCACTCTTCATCGCGGTACGCGGGCCTCTCACTATGGGGGCCTCTCTTGTTGCGGAGCACAGGCTCCAGACGCGCAGGCTCAGTAATTGTGGCTCATGGGGCTAGTTGCTCCGCGGCATGTGGGATCTTCCCAGACCAGGGCTCGAACCCGTGTCCCCTGCATTGGCAGGCAGATTCTCAACCACTGCGCCACCAGGGAAGCCCTCCTGTTAGTCTTAAATGGTTTTCGGAAACTAAACCAGCTCCATATGCCTCAACTTGGGGAAAATGAGATTTATGTTTAGTTATTGTATACCTTTCATTTTCTGGATCCTGGGAACATTACCAAAAATCCTATCTTGTTTATCACTATTGTGTGGAAGTAGCACTGACAACTGTGCAACTTACTTTCGTAATGTTGAACTTTCATTGTTGTTCCTATTGATATGGAAATTTTTTTAGGAAATTCTCAAGGTATCAAGCTTAAATACCAAAAGGTTTTAAACATGTATTATGTATGAGATCAGAACTGTATTTAAAATTAGAAAGTAAAAAGGATGAATTGAAGGAATTGAGAAGTTCATAATTTACAACAACTTAGGCAATAATTTCAGGCGTATCGGTGGTAATAAGAAGAAGGGTCTCATTATGTTTTACAACTAACGTTTATGTTGAGGTTTGGGGCTGTGAATTCAAAGATAGTCAAACACTTCAGATCCAGTATGTAGGAAAATAAATTATTTCAGTGTTAAGAGTAGAAATGTGAGGGTGGGGGAGGAAAGAATAAATGAGTCATGGGTATGAAATGTATAATGTGGAGAATATAGTCAATAACTCATAACTTTTTATGGTGACAGATCGTAACTAGACTTAATGTGGTGATCATTTTGAAATGTATAAAAATACCAAATCACTCACTATGCTGTGTAACAGGAAGTAACATCGTGTTGTAGATCAACAAACATACAGCGAACTCATAGAAAAAGATACCAGATTTGTGTTTACCAGAGGTGGGGGAATGAGGGGAGGAGAAATTGGATGAAGGCAGTCAGAAGATACAATGTTTAGTTTTAACATAAATAAGTACTAAGAACGTAATGTACAAACATGATAAATACAATTAACACTGCTGTTACCTTATATAAGAAAGTTTGTTAAGAGTAAATCCTAAACGTTTTCATCACAAATTTTTTTTTCTATTTGTATCTATATGATGATGTTCACTAAACTTATTTTATAATCATTTCATGTATGTAAGTAAACTTAGCGCTATACATTAATCATGTCTCAATAAAACTTGAAGGAAGAAAAAGAAGTGAGAATCAGTTCTAGTTAAGAGAAACCAAGTAGGTAAAAGGAAAAATAATTTTGTGCTTATCCTTCAAATCTTAACTAGACTTGTTTTGTATGGTGGGACGCTACTAACTAGTAATCTTCAGTTAAATGAAACATGGTTATATTTATTGTGCACATCTTAATGGAGAACCTATTAAAAGCATAGAAGTTACGCCTTACTAAGACTATTTATTGAGAATCTTGGAAACCCTCACACAGTCTTTCTGGCATAGTCCAGTTCCTTCTTTGAGAGTAAGTGATGGTTATTATTTCTGATTATTAAAATATCAACAAGCATTCATTAAATTAAAAAAATCATTGGGTGTCTACTTTTGGTTAGATATGAGTACCTTGGTACAGTATTGGTGAGGAGGGCTCTACCTTGAGGTTACCCATCCCATACACACAGTATTCCTAGAATCCTGGTCCCGCCACAATACTTAGAGCGTCAGGCCCCAGTTTCCTTTAATAATTACAGATTTAAACTATGCAGTGTCCATGGCCCTTCTCAGCCTATTGTGATTTCTCACTTTCTCTTGGTAAGGTTTTAATATACAAAAACTTTTAAAGCACAGGAATTTCCAGTTTTCAGCAGATGATCAACCTAGATTAAGTCTTACAGATGACATTGACCTAGCTGCTTAATAAGAGTTAGCAAGTGCCTACATTAAAATTGAAAAGTTGTGGTTTTTTGTTTTTTTGTTTTTTTTAAACAGGTAGCTGAAAATTTTGTTCCTCCTCTGTTGGATGCAGTTCTCATTGATTACCAGAGAAATGTCCCAGCTGCTAGAGAACCAGAAGTGCTTAGTACTATGGCTATTATTGTCAACAAGTTAGGAGGACATATAACAGCTGAAATACCTCAAATATTTGATGCTGTTTTTGAATGCACATTGAATATGATAAATAAGGTATGTGATTTGCATTTCAGTTATATAATGGGAGGTTCTGCATTATGTCCTTTTCACTTTTAAAAGCATAAATGATGGCTGTGTATGAGTACAGCATAAACTTTAGGCTCTGATATTAAATATTTGAACTTCTAGATAAGAAAAATACTTGTTTTTTAAATTTACAAAAGTAAATTTGATAGATTGTTTATTCAAATAGCAGCTTGCATTTGTTGAAAACTTGCTACATTTTAGTCACTGGCTTTTTAAAGTGTAGTCTGTGCTTATAAGGAATGGGAAAATGTATTAATCAAAAAGAAAAAATGTACATGTAAGTGTACACATTTACACAGTAGATAACAATTTTTCTAATCTGTATTAGTGATCTCAAAGTCACTTAAATGTGGTAGTAACAGTGTCAGAGTTAATAGAAAATATGATGGTCTTTATGTGGGTTTTGTTGAGTTCTCTTTATAAAAAAGTGAACTTGTATTCCTTCACTTTGGTAATTCATTTGTCTAATAAATAGTAATTTTGTCTTTCTTGACAGGTGAATTCTATTAGCTTTTGAGTTTGACTTTCACATCTTATGGGGTCCACTAACAACTCCAAACATTTATACTGAATTAGGGCTTGCTTTCCCCCTTCCATTTAACATAATTCAGGCATTGAAACTTTTGTTCCCACTATTTGTTTTTAGGACTTTGAAGAATATCCTGAGCACAGAACGAACTTTTTCTTACTACTTCAGGCTGTCAATTCTCATTGTTTCCCAGCATTCCTGGCTATTCCACCTGCACAGTTTAAACTTGTTTTGGATTCCATCATTTGGGCTTTCAAACATACTATGAGGAATGTAGCAGATACAGGTAAATACATAGAAACGATGTTCTTTATTCATTTGCCTACCAACCCACAATCCGTTTACAGACACAGGTAGGTGTATAGTGGTAGACAAGTAGGTATCACTTCACTTGTCATGGTTTTGTTTGAATGCATCAGTTGTGTAGATAGGTCTGAGTAAGTCCTATAAACAGTTTAATCAGATCCAGAGTGAGTTCATAGACAGAATTGAGTTACGGGGAGATGGGCATAAGATTCAAGGCAGGGAGAAAGAACATCACTCACCCATATCCTCACCAGTGTTTCCTTTTCCCCCTATGCTTTTGCTCTGTGGCACCGAGGGTTAACTAAGGATAAAACAAAAAAAACTGTTTATAGTTGGAGGGTTTGTTTTCCTTTTAAATAGTAACTGTTTTATGTAATAGAAAAAATCTACTCAGTTGCACTGCTTTTGGAGTGGATGTAGAGAGAATCAACTAAACTTTCAGAAATACTGGAAAGGTGGTAATGGTTAGATTATAGCCTGTAAGTTAGCAGACTTTGATTCCAGTTTAACTCCATTACTGAGTCAAGATAATTTAGGCAAATAATTGTCATTAGCAAAAAAAGAGGGGCGAATGGACTTTGAATGAATTGTTTAATAGCTGAAACACTATCATGAATGTTGTCAGTATGTAATAACGTTGTTGGCATTATGTGTATTTTAGGCTTACAGATACTTTTTACACTCTTACAAAATGTTGCACAAGAAGAAGCTGCAGCTCAGAGTTTCTATCAAACTTATTTTTGTGATATTCTTCAGCATATCTTTTCTGTCGTGACAGACACCTCACATACTGCTGGTAAGAATTTAAAGCCATAAAAGTATGTGTTCCAGTTGCTATTACATCTTGGAGTTAATGTTGTCCTTCTTATCAACAGGTTTGACAATGCATGCATCTATCCTTGCATATATGTTTAATTTGGTCGAAGAAGGAAAAATAAGTACACCATTAAATCCTGGAAATCCAGTTAACAACCAAATGTTTATTCAGGAATATGTGGCTAATCTTCTTAAGTCTGCATTCCCTCATCTTCAGGAGTAAGTATAAATAGACTTTTTAATAAACTTAAATTTTTAAGTTTTTTTTTTAAAGCAATTAATTAATCATTGTGTTTTGACTTGCAGTGCTCAAGTAAAGCTCTTTGTGACGGGACTTTTCAGCTTAAATCAGGATATTCCTGCATTCAAGGAACATCTTAGGGATTTCCTGGTACAGATAAAGGTATGTATTTTATTTGCAGTTGCAAAAGTATTGACTAAATACTGATTGAATTCTTGCATCCAGAATTGACTTGACCACTTTTTGTAGTGCAAAATGAGTGGGCTTTTAAAATATGTGTAATCTTCCTCTTTTGAGACTGATTACAGAAAGAAACACTTTCAAATCAAGGCCAGGAAGAGGAGATAGGTTTGAAATGTTCAGGGGAGCTTTTTATTAATATAATTCATTTTAGAATATCTATTGCAACATTGTGATTGAATCCCATAGGTATTTTTAAAGGAGTGGAATGGGTGAAAGAAGCACATTGGTAGTTCCTTTTGGTATTTTCCATTTTGTTAGTAAGGAATTCATTTTAGGGGGAACATGATAATTAGCAGATACCAGCCTATTTTTACTGCTGTTAGAATGCTCCATTTACTTATGGGAAGAGCGATTTTTCTTGTATCATCATGCTTTAAAGAAATACAAAAAGTACCGTGAAACTCATAAGTAGTTGATGAGTTATCTATGTCTATTAAAGAATTGGTCACGGGCTTCCCTGGTGGTGCAGTGGTTGCGAGTCCGCCTGCCGATGCAGGGGACGCGGGTTCGTGCCCCGGTCTGGGAGGATCCCACATGCCGCGGAGCGGCTGGGCCCGTGAGCCATGGCCGCTGAGCCTGTGCATCTGGAGCCTGTGCTCCGCAATGGGAGAGGCCACGGCAGTGAGAGGCCCGCGTACCGCAAAAAAAAGAATTGGTCACATAAGATATTCAGGTTTTTTTCCCCTGCAAAATCCAAAGGTTTTGTTGTTGGGTTTTGTTTTTTGTTTGTGTTTGTGTGGTTTTTTTTGTTTTTTTTTTTTTTACTGTAAATATAAAATCAGTAAAAAAATAAAAAATAAAAAAATAATTCATAAAGTAGAGAGTGTATAAAGGATGAAAATTGTCTGAAACACCGCTATGAGGACAATTATAGTTAAACTTGATCATTAGTGTTTCTTGGTATCGTTGCTTATGGAGTATATTTTGTATATGGCATTATACTATCCCTCTTTTGAAATCTTTTTTTCCCCTCAGCTAACACCTTTGGTTTTTAATTCAATTGTGTAGAATTATAAAAATAATATACCATAATTTAAACTCAGTAATTGATGGATAAATTATATTGTTTGTGTAAACTGGGAGGTGCTTATCTACACTTTTTTTTTCCCAAAGGCGAGTCATTTTGTGAATTGAAGTTTACTAAAGTATGTTGACATTTCAACTATCTGTTTCCACAGGAGTTTGCAGGTGAAGATACATCGGATCTCTTTTTGGAAGAAAGAGAAACAGCCCTTCGACAGGCTCAGGAAGAGAAACATAAACTTCAAATGTCTGTCCCTGGCATCCTTAATCCACATGAAATTCCAGAAGAAATGTGTGATTAAAGTCAGAAGTCATGCTGGGTTGTTTTTTTGTTTGTTTGGTTTTTTCTTTTACTGTTTTGTTTTTTTTTTTTTCCTGCAACTTGTTAGCAGATGAAAACAGCATCTGGATATTTGTCGACCAAAATGATGCCAATTTGTAAATTAAAATGTCACCTAGTGGCCCTTTTTCTTATGTGTTTTTTGTATAAGAAATTTTCTGTGAAATATCCTTCCATTGTTTAAGCTTTTGTTTTGGTCATCTTTATTTAGTTTGCATGAAGTTGGAAATTAAGGCATTTTTAAAAATTTTACTTCATGCCCATTTTGTGGCTGGGATGGGGGGAGGAGGCAAATTCAATTTGAACATATACTTGTAAATTCTAATGCAAAATTATACAATTTTTCCTGTAAACAATACCAATTTTTAATTAGGGAGCATTTTCTTTCTAGCCTGTATTTCAGTCTAGAAGAAAAGATAATGAGTAAGATAAATTACGTTGTTAAAAGGATTATTATAGTGCTGCATTGTCTGAAATTAGCACCTCTTGGACTGAATTGTTTGTCTAGGCTACATGTATTACAAGTCTGTTTGGCAAGTTTGCAGCAAGATCATGTGCATATCATCCCATTGTAAAGCGACTTCAAAAAATATGGGAACACAGTTAGTTATTTTTACACAGTTCTTTTTGTTTGTGTGTGTGTGTGCTGTCGCTTGTCGACAACAGCTTTTTGTTTTCCTCAATGAGGAGTGTTGCTCATTTGTGAGCCTTCATTAACTCGAAGTGAAATGGTTAAAAATATTTATCCTGTTAGAATAGGCTGCATCTTTTTAACAACTCATTAAAAAACAAAACAAAACTCTGGCTTTTGAGATGACTTATACTAATTTACATTGTTTACCAAGCTGTAGTGCTTTAAGAACACTACTTAAAAAGCAAAATAAACTTGGTTTACATTTATTTTCCCTTTATTGGCTCAAACTTATTCTTATATTAATGAAAGTGGTTATTTGTGTTTAGGTATTAGGTAACATTTTTAAATGAAGTTTGATACCTGTTGACTTCTAAATATTATTTCTAAGGTTATTAAGTAAAGGCAGCACTTGTATAAAATGAACATCCTCCTGAGATGCCTTCTGTTCCCAAGAAACAAGTCCTTCCTGTGACAGCTTGGTGCACATTTTACCTTTACTTGTGGTTAAAAAGCATCTTCTTTATTCTGGTTAGGGGCTAGGGGTATCAAAGCTTAAAATTAGTCTTAATGAGACCCAAGGGGCAAAAAGCTACTGCATATATTCTTGATTAATTGCACTCTTGTAAAACAATCCTTGGAAGTAGTCCCTTTAAGAAAGGTGGGAAGAGAGGGGAAAATGTGTAGAGTGCCTACGAAATATGAAAAGGGGGTAGAAAAAGGAAACCAACTTGGGTGAACCTGTTTCCAGAGGATTAAATTAGCCTTCTATAAACCTAGACTAAAACCTAAGCATTTGAAGTGCCTCATGTTTGTGGAGAATCAGCAACTTGGTATTATCGCTGTACTCCTAACTTCATAGGTCTTTGGCAAAAACTAACATCATTTTAGTAGAATGTAATCATACATAAAATAGTCATTAGTCATTTTTTAGAACAGATGGTAAGATTTTTAAATGTGTTCAAAGAGGAATATTGAAGGACTTTGTTTAAAACTTCAGCTTTGTTAAAAGCTTGATTTGATCACTGGTATTGACCTAAAAATAAGAGGTTTTCTTGGATCAGTCAAGACTGATCCAAATCGTTTGCTGTATTTGAAATCAGCTGTAAGTTCATGTTTGGTTTAGAACAGCTGTCACCATTTCCAACAGTGGTCACATGTAATTTTCTTATCCTATAGCCCCATTGCCTACCTTGATATGTTCTGGATGTTTAAGAAACCAAGCTTTGGCCAAAATGAGACTATGATAGCTATAGCAAATTAAATCTAGGGTGGGCATTTCTTGCTTAATTGAAAGTTAATCATATCAGGCCAGCCTCAAGGTATTTGACAGCAAAGCACACTGATAAACTGGCCATTCGAGATGTTTGGTTTAGTGCTGTTTAACTGTTGGAACAAGGCAATGTCTCAGTTACAAATTGTGAAAGAGAACTAGAATTGTCTCATAAGTGGGTCTGAATCCTGGTCTAGGCACCTGTTAGAATCTTGGGCAAGTCATTTGAACTTTGAAGATGGGATCACAAAGCTAATTCCTGAGTCAGTTGTAAGGATATCTCAACCAACAGTAGGATGCATTTTTTCACATTTTAGCATGTCTGGAAATCAGGGTGTATTTTACAATCCATGGCACCTGAAAATTACAGTGGCGAGGCAATACCACTGACACATTTCCCTGCTTGTCCCTGTGTGAACTTAGTTATAATGGTTTGTAAGCATTTATTTAATTGCTATTTAAAAGTGTGTTACAAAGGATTGCTCAGCAACAAAATAAAATGTTACTTATATGCAAAATGGCAGAGGCAGCAGGATATAAACTAGGTAATAAAGGGAGGAAATACTCATTGTTGGAAGGATAGTCACACTTCCATATTTTCTTGCAAAGTGGCAACCAGGTATTTTGGGGGACCTAAGCAAGGGAGCTGCCCATAAGTTATAATGCAAAGAATTGTCCACCAAATGCCAAGCAGTGCAATTTTATAAGAAACTTTGACATTTCAAAAAGACTGCTGTAACCAATTCATGTATTTTGTAGTAAGAACTATCATATTGTCATAGTTGAAATTGTTTTCTTGTTCTCGATGGTACATAAAATTAATGGTACGTCTTGCAACTGATATCTTAGAATTGAAATAAAGCAGAAAGTAAAGTGAATTCAGTCTTCACAGGCTGTCAACTCCACATTGAGTCAAATCTATGAAAGACTGACTCGGGTGCAGATGTTTCATGATTTGATGCCAACAGACATGCAAGGATGGAGTTGGAAAAACTACAGTATTAGAATACTGAGAAATTAACTGGTCTGATTTGCTGGTGTATGTATTGGATTTTCCTCCTAGAAAGTTTCCAGCAGCATTCAGTCTGTAACGTGTGAAGACTTAGGTCTATGGAAAAGAGGTTCAAAAAGTTGTAAATCACGTAGTCAACCAGTTCTGGTGGTGTGATTAGAAGCTCAAGAACAAAATGGATTATGAAGTTACATAAAAGTATATTAATAAGTAGTACTTTGGTACTTAAGTACTGTTGTAAAGTTAACGGTAAGTACTGTTGTAAAGTTTCTTACCGCTTTTTGTGCTGTTCATCTCTGATACATTCTGGGTAAACTTAAAAAATTAACTGTAATTCCATAATATATGTAGTCCATGTTTAGATTTCCCCAGCAGTTCCTAAGAATTGTCTTTCATAGCTTATGTTTTTCCAAATAGTTATCCAATTCAGATTCATGCTTTTTGCATTTGTAGTTTTTAATTTCAATGATCGTTGTTTACTTGAAAAATACTTGGTTACTATGTGAACCTGTTTTTTAAAATATCTTCTCTCTTTTCATGTTAATCTAAGCATAGTTTATATTCTATATTGTCTGTTGTCCCGATTGACAAAAGCCCTCCTCCATACCCTACCCCCTGCCTTTAGAGTCCACTTAACAATTTTATTTACAATTTTATTCTAGATGCCCTAGGGAGTAAAGTCTTACTAGCTTGCAAAGTGGTTATGTATTTAAGAATATTTTTATAAATGAACATTTTAAGGTTTTTTTTGTTTTTTGCTCATGTAACAAGAAAGGTAGTAACAGTGACTTCTTATAGTTTATTTTGTTGTGCTTGTATCCGTGACATCCAGAGAACCAATACAGAACTAAGGTTCTGGCGATTTAGGAATTTTTTTCTATCCCCAGCACTTGGATTATACCCCAAGGTCAAATATGGCTGTGGGAATTTCAGCTATTATACCTGCATTCTAGGCAGCAGGGAAGATAAAAGCTTCCCCTTTTAAGACTCAAAACAAGTTGCAGAACTCTTTTGAATAGATCTCCATAGCCCCACCCCATAAGAAGCTGAGAAATACAATCTATACAATCTTAAAGCTGGATGTGTTGCTGCTCTGAATAGAATTGCCATTAGATTAATGAGGAAGGGGGAGACAGAATTGAAAATAGCAGTCTTAACCACAAATTCAGCAAAATTTAAGTGAAAGTAACGGACAAAAGGCAGTTGACTATGGGAAAAGTAAAATCTCTAAGCATTGAGGTCCTGAAAATGCCAAAGAAATTGCTCTTCTTACAGTGGCAGCTGTCTTTGTCATTCACTGTACACAATTCCAAAAAATACCCATCTGTACAGGGTGGCAGACAAAACCATTTACTCCTTTGTTACTAATTGCTGTGTGGTATCAATTTTCAAGATAAAAAGAAACTACTGAAACTAACATCCTAACATTACAAGAGGAAGACTTTAAAACCTAAAGGAGAGGAAGTGATACAGAAGTTGAAGGGGAAAGGCCATGTCTAAGAGCTGGGCAAGTTTATGTGTGGGAAACCTGTTGTTTCCATTGTGAAAAAGGTCTTTTGGACAAATGGGTATCTAAACTTACAGAGTCCTTTTCTTGATCTACTCCTAAGTGAGCTATCACTGCTCTCACCACTGTCAAGACACCTGAGGAAATTATGTCTTTTCCCCAAAGTTTGCTGACTAAACTAGACCTTTTCTTTCCTGACATGGGAGTACCTTCCATTTTCAGAAATCTTCCTTTATCCGCTCACCCTGTATTTCTTTGGAGACTATTATAGATTAACTTGCATTTAATTTTTTACATCTCTCTTCTCTTAGTCTGTTAGGATAAGACCAGAGTTTCATGCAAGCTGGGATACACTTTTTTGTGCTCCAGCAAGACATGCGTAAGAAATCCAGCCTGAACATTAATTCTCTGTACTTGCTACCCTAACTGAAGTTCCTAACCCAGAATGTCCTTTTCCTACAACTATAACAAGAAAAGAAACTCCAGGCCTCCCACACTTTGATCACAAAGTCCTGAGATCAGCCATTCAAAATAAGATCAGGCTTATTCAACATGCCCCATCAGGTAAGAGCAAACTATTCTTAAGTTTATTTTACCTTTTTTGTGATTCATCCGACTCTTAGGCACAGAAAGTAGTGATGTACTTTCCACCTTGTTCAGACTATTGGTAATGGTCCACAAGAAATCCTTTTATTCCGGAGTCCACCTCAAATCTGGGTCTTCAGAGACATTTAAAAAGGTAGAACCAGAACTTCCTGGTGGCGCAATGGTTAAGAATCCGCCTGCCACTGCAGGGGACACAGGTTGGATCCCTGGTCCGGGAATATCCCACATGCCGCGGAGCAACTAAGCCCGCGAGCCACAACTACTGAAGCCCGTGCGCCTAGAGCCAGTGCTTTGGTAAGAAGCCACCGCAAAGAGAAGCCCGCGCATCACAACTAGAGAAAGCCCGCGTGCAGCAGCGAAGACCCAGCACAGCCAAAAATAAATAAAATAAAAATAAATAAAAAGGTAGAACCAATGTCCTGAGCTTTGAAGTTGATGTACCTGCACTTTAGGTTGCCTTAAGCATTACAAATAGTTAACTGGCAGAAATAATTAACCAGTTAGTCTGTAGGAAGAAAATTTTCTGCTTCTGAAGGTGATTGCAGCTAATTCACAAGTGAGCTGTCAGGAGGCTACAGCCTTAAAAATAGAAAAGAGCACATAACAATTGCCTAGATTCATCCATGCATAGCCACACACACAAAATCTTCCTGATATGGGACTTCCCTGGTGGTCCAGTCGCTAAGACTCCACGCTCCCAATGCAGGGGGCCCGGGTTCAATCCCTGGTCAGGGAACTAGATCCCACATGCCGCAACTAAGACTCTGCATGCTGCAAGGAAGATCCCTCACTCAGCAATGAAGATCTGTGTGCTGACCTGGTGCAGCCAAATAAATATTTTTTTAAAACGTCATTCTGATAGATTTTAGTAAGCTAGATTGCTCCCCTTTTTGGTCAGTAATCTTTGTTCCATGAGGTGATGTGCGATAAATTACACTTCCCCATAATATTTACACATTTTGTGCTCCGTAGAGCCTTAGCTGACTAGTTAAATTTCTTGTGCTGGACTAGGCTCTGCTTGTCTCTTAATTTAAAATCTCTGTGCTCTCTGACCGCCAAGGTAAAGAAGAGAGGACTCTTTTAGAAACAATTTTTTTTTAAAAAGGGGGTTCATTTTTTACCTCTCAGCAATTCAAGTTGTAACTCCAAAGTTTGTATTAATTTAAAATAAATTTTGTTTATATAACTGTATGAAGTTATAATATGTATCTAAGGTAGGAAATACTGTTAATTCATAAATTGTACCTGTTAATATTCACCTAAGTTGTAAACTAATGCACTAATTTGTTATTGTGTTTGCTTCGACCTTAGTTCTTCAGGGTGACCTCTGATGCCGTTTTGTTTTGTCATTTTTGTCTCCATGAAGCAGCTGTGTGAAGCTTATATTAGTTAAAAGAGCTTCCAGAATTTTTCTGAATTCAGTCATCACAAAATATATAGATGATTAATATTAATGAATTTTCCTGGATTCAATGGAATCATAACCTTTGAATAGCTACAGAGTTACTTAATAGATGTAAAGTCACAACCTCAGGAAAGATTCGTAGATTTTGGTAAGTCTGAACTATGCTATAAATTCCTCAGGCTGCCTTTGCAAAATAAATTTGAGAATGTGCCTGGATTGCTGTTCCCTACTCCATTAAGGTGACTCGTTTCAGAATATCCATGGAATTTTGGAGATAAGAGTTTCAGAATAATCTTGAAAAGTATGCATTCAAACAGCATAGTCCAGCTGTGGTTCTGTGAAAGCATATTGTTTTTCATGAAACTTCTAAAATAGAAGCTGAAAGCTATAAGTTTGAAAAATACTATTTCTCCTCACTGATTCTTAGAAAAAGACTTTAAAAAAATTCCAATAATCATGCATTCAAATTTCAGAAAAACATGTATTCCTCTGACAACTTTCTTGCTCCTCACTTTTGAGTTCTAAGAAGGGGAAGAGAGAGACAGAGACAAAGACAGACAGAGATGACAGGACGAGAAATCTTACCAAGAGCTTGTTACCAGCCTCGTAAAGGTACAGATCCCCTCTTCCAAAATGCTCTTTGCTTTGCTCACAAGGAACTTAGGAGCTATGCCTTCTGGAATTGTCCCTTGGAAATTTTCACATCGTGAGGCAATAAATGAATGAGAGGTATGACTTTTTTTTGTAAAGTGGGAGATAGGATATTTGAAAGGGAAGTGAAGAGTTAAACTGGCAAATGGCTGAAACATTTTGGGGCAAATCACTGTTGACAAAGTTCGTACTGAAGTTGATTCCCTTAAAGGTACTTAAAGAGTACCCCCTGACAAACATTTGTGTACATAAAAGGAGCAAGTAGTCCAATGTGAAGACTTCTGGTCTTCAACATCCAGCATGATTCAGGCCATACCTGTTACCTTTTCAAGTTTGCCTCGCACTTAGAGGATAATTTAACATGAAGTTCATGAAGTTTAGACTTCAAGGCCCCTGTCTTGCAAGAGCTCCTTCCAAAGCCCTTAGCTTTGTGTGACATTTGCAGTATTTGTCAGTTTTTTAAATTTGTGATTATTATGATTTCTGTTCTCATTCTAAATAAGTATTCACTTTTGTACATAATTTTATATTTGCAGTTTTGTATTTTTCTTGAAGCGGGCCCCCCTAATTGTGTAAGCTTTTGGATAACACAGAACATAGATTCACCCCTATTTGCACCATTTTGTACTTGTTTTCCTTTAGTCCCACAGTTACTTTGAGGATGGGGTTACTATTCTGAAAACAGGGAAATTAAATGAACCTGTGCATCCTAGATGCTGTGATTCCTCAAGCCTTCTTTCCCTTCTTGGTTCCCAGGAAAAGTAGTAGCTAGACCCTCAGGCTTCTGGCAGGAGACTACAAGAATCTCCTCTGGGAATCTCCAGCTAAGAAGGAAGGAGCCAAAGTTACTGGCAGAAGTTCCAGTTGGACCTCTCTACAATGAAGGTCACAGTAGACGAGCCCCACTCATGGGCGTAGCCTTCCAGTTAATTTTTTTATTCTTGCACTTTAAGTATGAATGGACAACTAAGGATTATCAGGCATCTGAGGGCAGCCTCAATATGAAAGATAAAACAGAAAATGAACAGAAAAAAAAAAACTTGAAGAAAACAGAGACCATGCACAGGTAAGAAAAGTAAACAAACTATCACCAGTAACCTCAGAGAAGTTAAGAAAAGCTATAGCAACCAAGAAATAAGAAGAGGATAGGGCTTCCCTGGTGGCACAGTGGTTGAGAGTCCCCCTGCCGATGCAGGGGACACGGGTTCGTGCCCCGGTCCGGGAGGATCCCACATGCCGCGGAGCGGCTGGGCCCTTGAGCCATGGCCGCTGAGCCTGCGTGTCCGGAGCCTGTGCTCCGCAACAGGAGAGGCCACAACAGTGAGAAGCCCGAATACCGCAAAAAAAAAAAAAAAAGGAAAAGGATAATATATTAAAGGTAAAGTTAGAGAACAAAAAGGAACTTTTGCAAGTTAGGTTGTTTATTTCTACTATTCTTTGAGTTGAAGGATAAGTTGAGGAAATCTCCCCAGAATAGAGTAAAAAGACAAATTATACAAAATAGTGATTTGAAATTTGCATATATTATGAAATGATTACCATGATAAGTCTAGTAACCATCTGTCCCCATACAAAGTTATTACAATATTATTGACCATACTCCTTATGCTATATATTACATCCTAGTAGCTTATTTATTTTGTAACAGGGGAATTATACCTCTTAATCCCCTTCACCTATTTCATCCCACCCCTAATCCCTCCTCTCTGGCAACCACCCAGAGTTCTCTGTATCTATGAGTCTGTTTCTGTTTTATGCTTGTTTGTTTGTTTTAGTTTTTTAGATTCCACGTTTGTAATCATTTAAATCGTTGGCCCATCTGGAATTTTAGTGTTTTCGTGTAAGATGCTATTATTTTACTGCATTTATTTCAGTCTTTTCTTGTTCATGTTTTTATACATAGATATAATCATAGTGTATATACAATTTATTTTAAGCCTAAATGTTCTTTCTTAGTCTGGAGAGTCTTAACCATTTTGGGGAGAAATGTAATGAAATTTCAGACAAATGCATATATACTACAAATTTTGTATATAATTTCAGGTCTCTAATTAGATATAGTTTTTACACAAACAATAGCTTATTGCACACTGGGCTTTCTCACCTAGTGAGTCACATATCTTGCCTGTTGTCCCATATCAGTATGCAAAGAGCTTCCTCTTTATTATGGCTACATTATATTCCATTAGATGAATATACCATAATTAATTTAACCATATAGTACTATGATGAACATAGTACAATATCATGTAGAGATTAAAGGAGTCTGGAGCTATACTGCCTGCGTTTGAATTCCAGCTCCACCACTTACTAGCTGTGTGACCTCTCCGAACCTCAATTTCCTTATCTATAAAATGGGAATAATACCTACCCACAAAGTACCCATCTGTAAAATGGGAATCATACCAACCACATTAGGTTATGAGGATTAAATGAGTTAATATATATAAAGCATTCAGAACAATGTTCGATCCAGAAGTAAGTGCTAACTTCTTGCTAATACTCTGAAGAAACTTATACATGTGTGAGTATATACAAATGATAAATTTCTAGCAGCAAAATAGCTGGACCAATGGGTTTGTGTGTTTGTAACTTTAGTGGATATAGATATGGGCTAAAATATGGCCTTAGTTGCTGCTATGTGAAAAAATTATTTAAATTCTACTAAAATGCATTAGTTCAAGCTAGTCATTCTAAGATACCATGATGATCATTGATAAATGGGTCTCCTGACATAGTGACATCTGAGAAACATTTGCAGCATTTCTACCAGTTCAGTTCATTTCACAACAGGAAACCTGCCCTTTAGAAGGATCTCTATTTATCCTTATCCTTTATGTAGTTGCTACTACTCCTAAATAAAATTTTTACTCTAGTTTTATTTTTATTGCAGTTTTTGATATTTATACATTGGATACTGTATAACAAAATATTAAAAACAAACACCCAGAATAAAAAGACAGCAAAGTTGGAAAAGTCTCCTAACAGTCTTTTTTTTTTTTTTTTTTCCTAACAGTCTTTTAAAATATAAAGTTGAATCTGCTGAATCTGCTGGAGGACAAAAGGGAGGTAGTACTAGTGATGAATTGTAGCCTGAACTTGAAACACTGTATAAAATAAGAACAGTCCAGAATGTCCTTTGATACTGTAGAAGAATTGGTACAATAATAAAGCAATTAGTTATATTTCCAGAATGAAAATCAGCTTTATTATTTCAACAATATATATGGGTGGCTTATTATTGCAGGTTACATAAATGTAGATACAATTTAAAATAGTTAAATGTAGTATTATTAAAGGTTGAAAGTGCTAATAACCACATATTCCATCTAAATCACAATTCTCTTATAGCTTATGAGTTTTAAAAATTGTAATTATCAGTGGGGAAATTTTTTTTAATTAAAATAATATCATGTTACTATTCAGCAATAAAAAAAGAAAAAATACTAGTTATACATGCAACAAAGTGGATACATCTCAAAAGCATTATGTAGATGAAAGAAGCCAAACACAAAGGAGTATATACGTACAATTGCATTTTAATAAAATTCATGAAAAAACAAAACTAATGTGAGATAATAGAAAGTGATTATATGGGTATTATACATCTTTCAATACTCATCAAAATGAAGACCTAATATGTGTATTTTTATGTTAATTATACCTTAATTAAAAAATATGATAGCAGGGCCTCCCTGGTGGCGCAGTGGTTGAGAGTCCGCCTGCCGATGCAGGGGATACGGGTTCGTGCCCCGGTCTGGGAGGATCCCATATGCCGCGGAGCGGCTGGGCCCGTGAGCCATGGCCGCTGAGCCTGCGCATCCGGAGCCTGTGCTCCGCAACGGGAGAGGCCACAACAGTGAGAGGCCCGCGTACCGCAAAAAAAAAAATATGATAGCAGTTAAAATATAATAACATGTTTCTGAGCATGCAGTCTGTATGTACAATAAACCATTAAAAATGATGACTCCCAAGGTTTTTAAAAATCAAGATGTTGATAAAAGCAAGAAAAATTGTATATATTTATATTATATATGTTATGTAAAATATATTTAGACATATATAACATAACCATCAACTGATTTTAACTCTATAGTTAAAATAATTGAAACTGAACAGTTTCAGTTATAAAATATTTTAAAAGACTTGCAGAAAGCAGCACACATATATAATATATTATTATGATCTAGATTAATGGTTCTGCTTTTTGCAAAACATACATCTACTGAAATGTGAAAACTTTTAGGAAAACATACATCAAACTGATAAAATTTCATCATTATTGATGAGATTTCAGGTGTTTTAAATAAAAGTATTGTAATAATTTACTTAAAACAAATAGAGAAAAGTAATTTTAAATTGTTTATTTATTGAGCTTCAAAGCTCCAAAGATAAGTTAGTGGTTTTTATTGATCTTATGGAGATGATAGAATCATCTGAAATAATAGATCAAATTTATTATTAATATATTAAAAATGGTTTCAATAAGAAATCTTACATAAAATTCAAATTGAATTTTGTACAGACTGAGTGAGGTTAGAAAGAAAATCTGGACTTTCAGCCAAAAGTTTAGAAAATTTTCCAGATTATTTTTTTTAATTTTTATTGGAGTATAGTTGATTTACGATGTTGTGTATGTTTCAGGTATACAGCAAAGTGAATCAGTTATACATATACATATATCCACTCTTTTGGGTTTTTTTTAGATTCTTTTCCCATATAGGCCATTATAGACTATTGAGTAGAGTTCCCTGTGCCATACAGCATGTTCTTATTAGTTATCTATTTTATGTATAGTAGTCTGTATATGTCAATCCCAATCTCCCAATTTATCCCTCCCCCGTTATCACCTGGTAACCATAAGCTTGTTTTCTACATCCATGACTCTACTTCTGTTTGGTAAGTAAGTTCATTTGTACCCTTTTTTTTAGATTCCACATATAGGCGATATCATATGATATTTGTCTTTCTGTGTCTGACTTACTTCACTCAGTATGACAGTCTCTAGGTCCATCCATGTTGCTGCAAATGGCATTATTTCATTCTTTTTTATGGCTGAGTAATATTCCATTATATACATGTACCACATCTTCTTTATCCATTCCTCTGTTGATGGACATTTAGGTTGTTTCCATGTCCTGACTATTGTAAATAGTTCTGCAATGAACATTGGGGTGCATGTATCTTTTGGAATTACAGTTTTTTCCTGGCATATGCCCAGGAGTGGAATTGCCGGGTCATATGGTAATTCTATTTTTAGTTTTTTAAGGAACCTCCATACTGTTCTACATAGTGGCTGAATCAATTTACATTCCCATCAACAGTGTAGGAGAGTACCCTTTTCTCCACATCCTCTCCAGCATTTATTGTTAGTAGATTTTTTGATGATGGCCATTCTGACCAGTGTGAGGTGATACCTCATTATAGTTTTGATTTGCAATTTTCTGGATATTTGAATTCAGCATTAATTGACTGTATTCAACTCTCTCTGGATGACGTGATTTAAAAATGTAAATCAAATAAATCACTTTAAATAGTGTTGGGTAAGTTTGATTTTTCTATCACAAATCAAAAAAATCAAAATTAAATTATATGGTTGAAAAGTAAGGAATCGAAATAATAAAAATTGGAAGAATATTTGGATTTCCATGGGCAGCCTGTGATGCAAGAACTGAAAAAGCAGTTAGAAATTGAATCAAGCCTCATATACTTAGTTTAACAGAAGTTATGGGGAATTCCCTGGTGGTCCAGTGGTTAGGACTCCAAGTTCTCACTGCCGAGGGCCCTGGTTCAATCCCTGGTCCAGGAACTAAAATCCCACAGGCCGGGCGGTGCAGCCAAAAAAAGAAAAAAAGGAATTATGAAACTTGAGTAAGCCTTTGGAAAGTAAAATTTTCTTTAAAGATTCGGTTTTAATAAACAGTATTCTAACAGATGTCATTTTTTTTGGGGCTTTACAAGAAGCCAGTTTCAGTTATTGAAGATGATAGATTAATTCATAATTGATTAAAATGACTAAATATATAAAACTAAAGTAAGGAAACTATGAAAGACAAGTGAAAGATATAGAAATGAAGAAATATGAAATATAATATAAAACAAAACAAAATGAAGGGGACTTCCCTGGTGGCACAATGGTTAAGAATCCACCTGCCAATGCAGGGGACACGGG
Source organism: Hyperoodon ampullatus (assembly GCF_949752795.1). Lineage (NCBI taxonomy): Eukaryota > Metazoa > Chordata > Mammalia > Artiodactyla > Ziphiidae > Hyperoodon > Hyperoodon ampullatus. The sequence goes on from NC_136928.1 coordinate 37,390,132, forward strand.
TTCAAGACCTGGTCTGGGAAGATCCCACATGCTGCAGAGCAACTAAGCCTGTACACCACAACTACTGAGCCTGTGCTCTTGAGCCCGTGAGCCATAACTACTGAGCCCGCATGCCACAACTATTGAAGCCCATGTGCCGAGAGCCCTGCTCCGCAACAAGAGAAGCCACCACAATGAGAAGCACATGCACCCCAATGAAGTGTAGCTCGCCACAACTAGGGAAAGGCTGTGTGCAGCGACAAAAACCCAACGCAGCCAAAAAGTAAATAAATAAAATTTTAAAAAAGCAAAAGACAAAATGAAGATTCGATTCTAAAAGAATAATTAAATTATCAAGGAAAATATATGAATATGTGTTTACTGTTTGATCATTAAAGTGAAATTTAAAAATACAATGAACTTTCAAGTTCTTTCAACATTGAGTCCCAAATCTTGGCCAGATTATAATTATGATGTTCTGTGGATTGAAGCTGAATAAAAATTAATATTATTAAGCTAGGTAATTAACTATGGGATTCCAATAAATAAATATATGATTTAGTTGATAGTATAGATATTAAACATACACAAATTTCAGTATTATAAAAGTCAGAAATTTTTCAAAGTAATTTTTAGTGTAGTTCAGCAGAAGCTGAGATATAAATTCTCAACTTTTTGAATACATCTACTGACTCAGTTTAATGGGGAAGTCATTGGAAGAGTCTAACGATTCCCTCTGTTAAATCACTGCAGGGCTGCATTTAGTTAGCTAAGTGACAGTTGTATCAAAAGATAACACCAACAATTTCTAAAAATCAACCAAAGACTTGGTAGTTATAAGAACAATTTCATGATTGTGCCCTAACTTGGTAGTGTCTATAATATATGTAGTTTTAGTTTATTTAGGGAGTAAAAAGGAATATGTTTTAATTAAATTTATTTATTAATTTTGAATATCATTCCTGACTTTCATAAATATAGCATTTTTTTCTTTTTTTTCCTTCACAAGCAATTTATGAGAATTCCTGTTTCTCTCTTTCTTTAAAAAAGTGTTTTGTTGGCCGGAATGTTTTGAGAATTTTCAAGGACAGAAGGTAAGTCCGATAAAGAATACAGATTACCTTCCTTTCATTTAGTGTTTTCCAGTTGACTTGGTTGCAAAGAAAAATTTTTTTCAAATAGTGCATTTTCATCTTTCATATGCTTCTTTGCTATTATTTCAGTTTGGTAAGGGTCTTTCTAATCAGTTGAATATCTAATAGAGTGCACACATCAAAAGTGAATTCACAATGTCCTGTTTCTTCTAAACTTCTCTAATGGACTGCAAGTTGCTGTCATTCTCTACAACCCAAAAGTGGGTTGGTGGTCTTGTGGTTGTAGCCAGACCACCATAGCAACATTATGAGCCCCTGGAGGTAAAGTTCAGGTAAATGCTTGGCGAGTGAATGTTTTTCAGTTCTACAAATGCTAAGTCTACTTATCATGTGCTAGGTCCTGTTAGATACTGCAATTGCAACGGTGAGTAAAATATCTAGGGCCCTACCTTCCACCAGAGATACAGAAAAAAATTTAAAGTACTGAGTGCTACAAAAGGAGTGTGCACAAGTTGTGATAGGGTATGAAAGAGAGGTACCTAACCCAGAATTGACTGGGCATGTTGGGAAAGACAAGGGACACTGTTTTGAGTAGCCTTAAAGAACCAAGGAGTCAGCTCCGTGGAGAAGGCAGGAAGGGCAAAAGAAGCAGAGAAAACAGCAAGAGTGAATGGCCCAAAGCGTAGAGTGGTGTGATGTGTCTGCTAAGTGAACAGTTAGAGGCAGAGAGTGGCTCTTCTCTCCCACATTAGCAATCCTACTATGTACAAAGATAGGGGTTGTTAGGGATACGATGTAATAAGCTGCTGTAACATTTAATCCTCTCAAGAAACTTGTCGGGGACGCCAGATGAAGGAATCTGGGCAGGTCAAGTTTTCACTTGCCCCTGGTGACAGAATTAAGGAATGACAGAGCAGCTAGGATGCAAATCCAGGCCTCCTGGCTCCATGTGTTCTTTCTACCATTGTTAGGAAGGCACAATGCAGTCCCGTGGAGGAGGACAGGGATGTGTAAGCATCGAACAGGAATACAAATACAATGTTAAAACAATGCTTTGATGTCAGAGGGCGAATTCTGTCTGAAAGTAATAGCATTAGGTCTTTTAAGAATGATCTGTTGCTCAATCTCAGTAGTAATCTTGAAAGTACAATTTAAAACAATGAGACAGCACTTCACACAAAGATTAAAAAGGTCTGATAAGACCAAGTTTAGTGAGGATGTGAAGAAACAGGAAATCTCATGCCTGCTGCTGAGAGTATAAATTAACACATCCACTGTGGAGAGCAGTTTAGCAATATCTAGAAAAGTTAAAGAGGTATATATCCTCAATCCAGCAATTCTCATTCTAGGTATATATTTCTGAGATTCTTTTGCACACATATCCAAGGAGATATACAAGAATGGTTATTGCACCATTGTTTCTAACACCAAAAACTGGAATTAAACTAAATGTCCAACAGGAGAATGGGCAAACTGTGATATAGTCATACATTGGGATACCATGTATAGTTATAATGAATGGATTAAGATAAATTTCAAAAATAACTTGAGTGAAAATCCCTATTTGCAAAATAGTATACCAGCTACTTAAAGTTTGAAAAATATGCCAAATTGTTGTGTTATACATTTTAGTTCATGTAATCTTATGTATTAATAATATAAAGACTTGTAGGTGTAGAAAAATGCCAAATTTAGATAAAAGATTATGATTACTTGGCAGGGGTATGAAAGGGCTACTGGGAATAGGGAGGTTGACATTTTATTTCTTTAAGAAAAATAAAGCAAATATGGATAAAGGATTTAATAGAGAAGAGTAGTTGATAAATGGGTGTTTGTGTTATTGTCCATCACAATGTTTTACAAAATTTTTTGAAAAACAGGGAAACTGACAGTTTAATTACCTGAAAAGTTAGGGTGTTGTTTTGTTAGTGTTTTTCAAAACACTGGTTTGTAACCCATTAGAAGGTTAAATCAATTTAGTAAATTTATTTATTTATTTATTATTATTTTTTTTTTTTGCGGTACGCGGGCCTCTCACTGTTGTGGCCTCTCCCGCTGCGGAGCACAGGCTCCCGATGCACAGGCTCAGCGGCCATGGCTCACGGGCCCAGCCGCATGTGGGATCCTCCTGGACCGGGGCACGAACCCGCGTCCCCTGCATCAGCAGGCGGACTCTCAACCACTGCGCCACCAGGGAAGCCCTAATTTAGTAGTTTTTTAAATGACTAATTTTTATTTTTTTATTATATGACATATAACACAGTGTTAATTTAAGGTGTACACCATGTTGATTTGATACATTTGTATATAGTAATATGATTGCCATTCTAGTGAGTTAGTACCTTTATCATATCACACAATTATCTTTTTTTGTGTGTGTTGGAATAATTAAGATCTGGTCTCTTAGCAAGATGATTATAATACAATATCATTGTCTTTGTTCACTATACTGTTCATTAGATCTCCAGGACTTATTTACTACTAGTTGCAAGTTTGTACCCTTAAACAAATCTCTCCTATTCCTCAACCTCCCAGGCCCTGGTAACCATCATTTTACTCTCTGTTTTTATGAGGTTGACTTTTTTAGATTACACATATAAGCAGTACCATATGGTATCTGTCTTTCTCTGATTGACTTATCTCATGAAGCATAATGTCCTCAAGGTCCGTCCATGTTGCTACAAATGGCATGATTTCCTTCTTTGTCATGGCTGCATAATATTGCATTGTGTATATGTGTGTGTGTATACATGTATATGAATAATGCTGTGATAAACATGGGAGTGCATATATCTCCTTGACATCTTATTTTCATTTCCTTTGGGTATATACCCAGAAGTATCATAGGTAGATCTATTTTTAATTTTTTGAGGAATCCCATACTGGTTTCCATAGCGGCTGAACCGGTTTATGTTCCCACTAATAGTGTACAAAGTTCCTTTTTCTCCACATCCTCACCAACACTTGTTATTGCTTATCTTCTTTTTTTTAAAAATATAAATTTATTTATTTATTTATTTGGTTGCATTGGGTCTCTGTTGCTGCACGCGGGCTTTCCTCTAGTTGCAGTGAGCGGGGGCTACTCTTCATTGTGGTGTGTGGGCTTCTCATTGCAGTGGCTTTTCTTGTTGCAGAGCACAGGCTCTAGGCGCGTGGGCTTCAGTAATTGTGCACGTGGACTCAGTAGTTGTGGCTCGCGGGCTCTAGAGCACAGGCTCAGTAGTTGTGGCGCATGGGCTTAGTTGCTCCACGGCATGTGGGATCTTCCCAGACCAGGCCTCGAACCCGTGTCCCCTGCATTGGCAGGTGGATTCTTAACCACTGTGCCACCAAGGAAGTCCCTCACTTATCTTCTTGCGATAGCTATTCTAAGAGGTGTGAGGTGTTACCTCATTGTGGTTTTGATTTGCATTTCCCTGGTGATTTGTGATGTTGAGCATCTCTTCATTTATCTGTTGGCCGTTTGGATGTCTTCTTTGGAAAAATGTCTGCTCAGTTCCTCTGCCCACTTTTTAAATTGGATGTTTAGTTTTTGTTATTGAGTTGAATGAGTTCTTTATATGTTTTGGATATTAACCCCTTATCCAATATATGGTTTCCAAAAATTTTCTCACATTCTGTAGGTTGCCTTTTCGTTTTGTTGATTGTTTCTCTTGCTGAGCAGACGCTTTTAAGTTTGTAATCCTACTTGCTGATTTTTCTTTTGTTTTTTGCGCTTTTGGTGTCATTTTAATGACTAATTTTTATTTTTTATTTTTTTATTTTTTCTATTTTTTTAAACATCTTTATTGGAGTATAATTGCTTTACAATGGTGTGTTAGTTTCTGCTTTATAACAAAGTGAATCAGTTATACATATACATCTGTTCCCATATCTCTTCCCTCTTGCATCTCTCTCCCTCCCACCCTCCCTATCCCACCCCTCTAGGTGGTCACAAACCACCTAGCTGATCTCCCTGTGCTATGTGGGTACTTCCCACTAGCTATCTATTTTACGTTTGGTAGTGTATATATGTCCATGCCACTCTCTCACTTTGTCACAGCTTACCCTTCCCCCTCCCCATATCCTCAAGTCCATGCTCTAGTAGGTCTGTGTCTTTATTCCCGTTAACGACTAATTTTTTTTCTTTTTTTTTTTTGCAGTACATGTGTCTCTCACTGTTGTGGCCTCTCCCGTTGCGGAGCACAGGCTCCGGACGCTCAGGCTCAGCGGCCATGGCTCACGGGCCCAGCCGCTCCGCGGCATGTGGGATCTTCGCGGACCGGGGCACGAACCCGTGTCCCCTGCATCGGCAGGCGGACTCTCAACCACTGCGCCACCAGGGAAGCCCTGACTAATTTTTTAATAAAATAGAAATATCAGCTGCATTGCATGTAGTAAGGATAAATATTATCTCATGAAACTTTTGTTTCAATTATTTATAGATTATATACAGATGACCCCCAAATTATGATTGGCTCCATTTACAATTTTTCAACTTCGTGGTGGTGCGAAAGTGATACGCATTCAGTAGCAACCAAACTCTGAATTTTAAATTTTGATTTTTTCTCAGGTTAGTGATATATGCTATGATTCTCTTTCATGGTTCTGGGCAACAGCAGTGAACCACAGCTCCCAGTCAGCCACATGAGCACAAGGGTAAACAATCAATACATTTACAACCATTCTGTACCCACACAATCATTCTGTTTTTCACTTTCAGCACAGCATTCAATAAATTACATGAGCTATTCAACACTTTATTATAAAATAGGCTTTGTGGGGAATTCCCTGGTGGTCCAGTGGTTAGGACTCCATGCTTTCATTGTTGAGGGCACGGGTTCAATCCCTGGTTGGGGAACTAAGATCCCACAAGCTGTGTGGTGCAGGCAAAAAAAAGAACAAAAGAAGAAAGAAAAAAAATAGGCTTTGTGTTAAGATGAACTCGCCCAACTGTAGGCTAATGTAAGTGTTCTGAGCACATTTAATGTAGCTGAGCTAAGCTAAGCTATGATGTTCACTAGGTTAGGTATATTAAATGCATATTTGACTTATGAAATTTTCAACTTACAGTGGGTTTATTGGGATGTAACCCCATCATAAGTAGAGGAAAATCTGTACATGTGTTTGTGTGTGTGTGTGTGTGTGTGTGTGTGTGTGTGTGTGATGTATGGGAGGGTAAGCACATGTCCTGGTTTGTCTAGGAAAGTCCTAGTTTATGCCTGTTAACCCAGGGTAATTTTCAGTAGTGCTCCCTTTAAGTCTAAAAATGTCCTGGTTTAGGAAAATAAATTACATGGTCATCCTAGTTCTAGGTCTTGATATAACTTTACTATGGGCTGCAATTTTTTAAAAAGCATGAAAAATCCTGGCCTAGATGATATCTGAAGCACCATTCTTTCCACACACCTACGGGATCTTAGCAGTATACCATTGACCTAAATGCAGAGGAAGTCCCATATCAAAATGCTATCCAGGTGGTAAAAAAAAAAATGCTATCCAGTGAAATCTATATAACCATGATTTATATTTACACACATTCATTATATGTATATTTTCTAACATAATAGCTGCCATTTATTGAGCACTTACAATATGCTAATTATCATGCTAAGTTTTTTACATGTATTATCTCACTTAATTCTCACAACTCCTGAAAGAGATGGATTCTATTATTATTCTCATTTTACAGATAAGGAAACTGACACAAATTGAATAACTTGCCTCAAATCATACAGATGGAGCTGTATGGAATTCCTAGAGTATGCACCTGATTTTCACAATATTAACACAAAGAAGCTTAATAAAATATATTTGCTGTAAAATTTTGTTTTAGAATATAGTAGAGGGGATTTTCTTTTTTTTTTAATTTTTTAAAGGAATTTCTAATAAGTATTAGAAGTTATCTTCCTTTGACATATTACAAGGACAACACTGCAAAAATTTACCCTCAAAATGCCCATCACCCTTACATGTTTGGTTATTGGTTGGAAATGTCCAAAAAGATTTGGTGAGATTCAGGTGGTGGAAGTGAGGCCATAGCTCTTGCTCTCTGAAGGCCATCTTGATTAGAGGTGATGAGAGACAAGGATTCCAGCTTGAACCCAGATAGAGCTATGTTCTTTATTAGTGTACTTGTGTATTAACAAGAACTTCTATTGTTTTAAAATTGTAATAGTAGGATATCTTTCACTGTACAAAATGTGCCAAATCCAGATAAGCAAAAAGAAAATATTACCTGTAATCCCTCCAATAAATGTTAACTGTTAGCCCATTGCTAACCCATTTTTTTCCCAGTCTTTTTATTTTTTTAAAAATTTTTAAAAGATTTTTCTTGATGTGGACCATTTTTAGAGTCTTTATTGGGACTTTCCTGGTGGTGCAGGGGTTAAGAATCCGCCTGCCAATGCAGGAGACACGGGTTCGAGCCCTGGTCTGGGAAGATCCCACATGCCGCGGAGCAACTAAGCCCGTGAGCCACAGCTACTGAGCCTGCGCTCTAGAGCCGGTGAGCCACAACTACTGAAGCCCGCATGCCTAGAGCCGGTGATCAGCAACAAGAGAAGCCACTGCAATGAGAAGCCCGCGCACCACAACGAAGAGTAGCCCCAGCTCGCCACAACTAGAGAAAGCCCGTGGGCAGCAACGAAGACCCAACTCAGCCATAAATAAATAAATATAAATTAATTAATTAAAAATAATAAGAAGAAAAAAAACCCATGGGGCTGGGTGTGATCTCCTAGAAAGTAAATGAGAAGAGGTCGAGACCTGGGCACTCCAGTGTTCAGAGATGAAAAGAAGCCAATAAAGGAAATGGAAAACAAACATCCAGGACACAAAGGGTCTATTTGAAGATGGTCATATGCAATAACTCCATTTGTAAGAATTTATTCTAAGAAAATAAAAGAAACAGTACACAGAGATGTATGTATTAAGGTGTTTATTGTGGTGTTGCTTAAGACGAGAAACTTGGAGACAATTTAAATGTTCGTCTGCTGGGTCCAGTTTAATGAAATTATTGTGAATCTATACAGTGAAATGCTATACTAAGGACAATAAAAGCATGTATCTGTACATGTTAATAAAAAATACCTATCTCATTTAAACATTTTAGTCCCATTTTGATAAAAAAGATTTACATGCCTATTTAAAGAATGAAAGGCAATGTATTAAGATGCTGAGAGTGCCTCTGATTGGGTATTAGATAATGGTCAATATTTAGTTTCTTCATATTTTCTGTAGCTTTTACAATGAGTAATATTACTTTTACAAAGAGAAAAAAGGTTACAATAATAAGAAATAATTGTAAAATATTGCAAGTAAGTTTTAAAAAATTGCATAAATATAGGGAGAGGTTTGGCAGCAGGAAATGTGAAAAAGACCTAAATATTTTAATTAACTGTAGTTTAGAGCCACCAAATATTGTCGCTAAATTAATTGGACTATGTGGTCTAGAACAAAAGAGATCATAATTTTATGTTACTCTGTGCTGTCAGACTATATTTCTAGATACCATATTTTATGAAAACATTTCTATTCTCTAGACAAGGCTTACTTTCTTAATCAGAATCATGTACAGACTTGAAACCATATTACATGAGGAAGAGGTAAGAGAGCTCTGGATATTCTGGGCCAAAGAAAAGTCAGTCACAATGGAAACCAGACTTCCTGCTTTCAAAGATAGGAGTATGATGAATAAATGGGATTAAACCTGACTATAGTGCTTCAAATAGATAGGGTAAGACAAGAACCATCTGCATCAGAATTACCTGGAGTTCTTAATAAAATAGTTGATTTCTGCCCCCCAACTCAGGCCAATAGAATAGGCAAGGAATATGCTTCCCCCCAAACAAAACAAAACAAACAAACGAAAACCAAGCCACTCTAAGAGCTCTTCTCATAAGAACCAAAGTTCAAGAATTACTGCAAATAATTTGAGTAACTTACCAGACAGCAAAAATTTTGTTGCAATTTTTCTCTCTCTCAAATAATAGATCATTTAATTCTGTGCTTAGTGTGAGTCAAACACTGTTCTACACATTTCATCTGCATTAATTCATTTAATCCTTACAACCCTGAAGTAGGTACTATCATTAATCCTCATTGTATAGCTAAACAGAAGCATGGAGAGATTAAGTAACAAGATCAAGGACACATAGTGGTGGTTATACAAAAAATTCTTTAGATGGAATGAAACTCCTCTGGTTTGTAACATCAGGACTATAAGTTAAGGATCAAACCCTGTGAATGTTTGGAGTCTTATGCCTCATCTAGGCAACATTGCAGATTTCAGAGCAATGGTTTTCAGACTAGGGTACACATACTGAGTTATATGAACACTTTCCAAAGACCACAGGACGGAAAACTTTTAAGGCATCAATTTCTAGATTTTCAACTCTATGTTCATTACAATGAGGCATTGCCCCAATATGTAAAAATGTAGGGGTGTATGGGGAACAAAGTGACAGTTCAAATTACTGGTTTTGGGAGAGTCTTCTTTATGATTAGTTAAATGACTACATGCTTTTATAGGATCTTTTTTCCCTGTTATACATATTTTTTCATTAAAAAGTCAAGCACTGACCTATTATCAGGTAATATAGGCATACTTCAGAGTTATTGTGGGTTGGGTCCCAGACTGCTGCAATAAACCAGATATTGTAATAAAATGAGTTACATGAATTGTTTGGTTTCCCAGTGCATCTAAAAGGTATGTTTACGCTATACTGTAGTGTGCAAAAGCATTATGTCTAAAAAAGATGTACATACCTTAATTTAAAAATAGTTTATTGCTAAAAACGAAATGCTAACCATCAGTTGGGGCCTTCAGTGAGTGGTAATCTTTTTTTTTTGTTGTTGTTGTTGTGGCCTCTCCCATTGTGGAGCACAGGCTCCAGACACGCAGGCTCAGCGGCCATGGCTCACGGGCCTAGCCACTCCGCGGCATGTGGGATCTTCCCGGACCCGGGCACGAACCCGTGTCCTCTGCATTGGCAGGCGGACTCAACAACTGCGCCACCAGGGAAGGCTGAGTGGTAATCTTTTTTCTGGTGAAAGTCTTGCCTTAATGCTGATGGCTGCTGATTGCTCTGTCAGGCTGGTGGTTACTCCAGGTTGGGGTCCCTGTGGCAATTTCTTAATATAAGACACCAGTGAAGTTTGCCATGTGGATGGATTTTTCATTTCATGAATGATTTCTCTGTAGCATGCAATGCTGTATGACAGCCTTTTCCCCACAGTAGAACTTCTTTCAAAACTGGAGTCATGGGCTTCCCTGGTGGCGCAGTGGTTGGGAGTCCGCCTGCCGATGCAGGGGACATGGGTTCGTGCCCTGGTCCGGGAAGATCCCACATGCCGCGGAGCGGCTGGGCCCATGAGCCATGGCCGCTGAGCCTGCGCATCTGGAGCCTGTGCTCCGCAACGGGAGAGGCCACAACAGTGAGAGGCCTGCAAAAAAAAACCAAAAAAACCACAAAAACCTGGAGTCAGTCCTCTCAAACCTGGCTGCTGTTTTATCAACTAAGTTTACATAATATTCTAGTATTCTCAATACTCTAAATCCTTTGTCATTTCAACAATCAATTAAGTCTGCCACCTTATATGGGTGCAGTTTGTGTCACCCCAAAACAATTACAATAGTAACATCAAAGATCATTGATCACAGATCAGCATAACAAATATAATACTACTAGCGAAAACGTCTGGAATATTGCTAGAATTACCAAAGTGTGAGAGAGACATGAAGTGAGCAGTTGGCATTGGAAAAATGGTGCCGATAGACTTGCTTGATGCAGGGTTGCCACAAACCTTCAATTCGTAAAAAAGGCAGTTTCTGTGAGGCACAGTAGAACTGAGTTATGCCTGTATGTCGATTGGGCTGGTCAAGAGTGATCTGTGTCTTTCATTCCCAACAACTGTCAAAGAATGAATAGCTCTTGAGATAGTGACCTTGTAAGCAAAGAAAGCCTCAAACACATAAAAATGGCTTCTCCCCATCCCATATTTAAAGGTAAATAACTTTTTTTCAGCTATTCAATTACTTATTTCTAACACATACCATTTGCTGGAAGGAAAATCACATTTGAATAGCAGAAGCAGTACATGTACTGGTGATGGTGTTTCTTTTTAATTTTGGGGGGGATTATTGGATACAATAAATAAAATCAAGGTTAAAGTATTTTATAGAATTTCAGGTAAAGTATAAATAAATCAAGAAGGCAATTACAACTTATTTGTCAAATCGTGTAACATCTTTGTTCAAATTATAGTCAATTCTTGTCTTATTTCATCTTATTAAATGCTTTATTTCCTACTCCCATTAACAAAAAATAAAACTATCTGCTAGTTACTGGGTCAGTCACAATTTAGCAATATACACTTCTGTTTCACTAAATACCCAGGAAGAGTTTGACCATGAAAACTCTGATTTTTATATATATTCTTAATAGTCTGCAAAGTCCAATACCAAAACTTGATACATGCAAACATACACAGTAGTCTCCCCTTATCCACAGTTTCACTTTCTTCAGTTTCAGTTACCTGAATTCAACTCTGGTCCAAAAATATTAAGTGTAAAATTCCAGAAATAAACAAATGATTTTGCCTTTTATTTCAGGAAAAACCCAAAAGTCATCTCATGGGAACTCCCTCAACTCCTGATCATCAAACAGACACACGTGGGTACCCATCCTTTCCTTCTTTCCTATTATCAAATGTCAATCTTTCCCTCTGTGCAATAATATTGATTCCATCTCCTCTCATCGTCTTCGAAAACTTATAGCAACCACTCTGACTTTTCTGTCCTAGTATCATCACCCTCTGTCTCTGGGACAAGTTACTTAACCTCACTGTGCCTTATTGTTTTCTGTTAGGAAATAGGGAGAACAATGGAACGTTCCACACAAGGTGGTTGTGAGAGTTAAAGGAGTGCTGAAAACAGTGTCTGTTACACAGCATATACAAGGAAAGTTACCTATTATTTTCATGTTTCTATTAGCATTTATATATATTAGTCTTCTTCCTCATCTAGTTACCCCACCTTCTCTTTAGAGTCCAAAGTCTCAAAATAGTTTTCTATTTTAAAAGAGTTTTCTGGGCTTCCCTGGTGGCGCAGTGGTTGAGAGTCCCCCTGCCGATGCAGGGGACACAGGTTCGTGCCCCGGTCCGGGAGGATCCCACATGCCGCGGAGCGGCTGGGCCCGTGAGCCATGGCCGCTGAGCCTGCGCGTCCGGAGCCTGTGCTCCGCAATGGGAGAGGCCACAACAGTGAGAGGCCCGCGTACCGCAAAAAAAAAAAAAAAAAAGAGTTTTCTTTTTTAAAAGTTTATATTATGAACGGTCTTCTTTTGGGGACTTCCCTGGAGGTCCAGTGGCTGGGACTCCGTGCTTCCACTGCAGAGGGCACGGGTACTATCCCTGCTCGGGGAGGGAACTAAGATCCCGCATGCCACGTGGCGTGGCCAAATGAAACAAAACAAAACAAAAAACAAAACAAAAAAAAAGGAAAACCAAAACAAAAAGGGTCTTCTGTCTACTGTAATGAGGCTTCAGTATCCACAATTCCTCCTCCCATGACCTCCATGCACTAAATCTAATGAATATTGGATAGATTTTATTTTAGTTGACTTCTCAGCACTCAATGAGTGTAATTTTCATCCTTTTTGAGTTCTATTCCCTTGACTTAAATGGTACCAAAACCCCTCCTCCTTCTCCCACCATATTCTTTAAACGCTTTGGGGGCATCCTCTCTTCCTCTACCCAAATTTTATTTTATTTTATTTTATTTTATTTTATTTTTTGCTGTACGCGGGCCTCTCACTGTTGTGGCCTCTCCCGTTGCGGAGCACAGGCTCCGGACGCACAGGCTCAGCGGCCATGGCTCACGGGCCCAGCCGCTCCGCGGCATGTGGGATCCTCCCGGACCGGGGCACGAGCCCGTGTCTCCTGCATTGGCAGGCGGACTCTCAACCACTGCGCCACCAGGGAGGCCCTACCCAAATTTTAGATGTTAAGAGTTCTTCAAGGCTTTCTCTTTGGTCCTTTTCTCTTCACTGTATTCCCTCTCCCTGTATGATCTCATTGCTTCATTTACCACTTGCAGCAGATACAGTAAATAAACTCAATACTCACTGCCAGCTAGCTTTTTCTTCTTCCACCATAGAGGCTGTAAAGTGAAATACTGGATTTCCAAGCTTTCTTTGAGGCTCAAAGGAGGCCATGTGACAGAGTTTGGGGTAATGAGACCAAATGTAAAGTTAGGATTTCTGGAAAGTCTTTGCTTTCCTGATAAGAGGACAGTTGAGGGAATTGGTTCTTTCCTCCTTCTTCATTCCTGGAACTTGTAATGCTAAACATTTAGCAGTTATCTTTTCCCCATAAGGCAAAGAGCTAGCATACTAAGGATTGTTTTCATATTAACATTTCCAGTCCAGAACTTTCTTCTGTGCTTTAGATTCAAACAACTGCCTAATTAACAGCTCCTTTTGGTTACCTCTCAGGTACCTCAAGCTGAGCACTTCTAAAATAGTACCTGTCACTGTTGACTACATTTCCCTCTGGCCCTCCTTTAAATGATCCCTACCTTGGTGAATGGCACAGCACCACCATTTACCCACTTGTGCAAATCACAAATTTGGAGACAGCTCTAATACCACCTTCTCTCCCCAAACCCAGCAACCAAGTCTTGTGTTTGTTTTTTTCTACCTCTAAAATAATCTTAGAATGGACTCTCTCCTCCATTTCTTTCCTATTACCCTAGTCCAAGCTATCATCATCTCTCTGGATTAATACTAATAACCCTCAGTTGTCCCTATCTCCATTCTATTCTTTACAGATTAGTCAGAGTATTTTAAAATACAATCTGATTGTGTTGCTTCCACACTTAAAAGCTTTCCATTGCTTTTGGGATCTAGGCCAAAATCTTAGCATGATTTGCAGAGCTCTGCTTCCTGGCACAGGCCTTCTCCCCTAAACATGCTCTAGTCATACTGGCTTTATTTCTGTTCCTAGAAATAGCCATGGAATTTTGTGTCTCAGAGGTTTTGCATGTGCTTTTCCCTAGATCTGCATGCAGCTTATATTAATTTTCTATTTCTACTGTAACAAATTACCACAAAATTTCTGGTAACAAACAAACATTATTTTATAGTTCTGTAAGTCAGAGGTCCCACATGGGTCTCACTGGGCTCAATCGAGGTGTCAGCAGGGCTGTGTTCCTTTCTGGAGACTAAAGGAGAGAATCTGTTCCCTTGTCCTTTTCAGCTTCTGGAGGCCCCACCTTTTTTGGCTCATCACCCCCTTCCTCCATCTTTAAAGACAAGAATGTTTGCATCTCTCCAACATTCTTGTGTAGTCGCAGCTCCCTCTAAACAAAGCCTGGGAAGATTCTCTAATTTTAAAGCCCCATGTAATTAATTGAGCCCACACGAGTAATCTAAAATAATCTCCCCATCTTAAGATCCTTATCTGCAAAGTCCCTTTTGCCATGTAAGGTACCACATTCTGGGGAATAGGACATGGACATCTTTGGGGATGGGGAACATTATTCTGCCTACCACACATTTTTGTTTTTTTCTGTTTTTTGGCTGTGTTGGGTCTTTGTTGCTGTGTGCAGGCTTTCTCTAGGTGTGGCGAGTGGGGGCTACTCTTCGTTGCGGTGCGTGGGCTTCTCATTGTGGTGGTTTCTCTTGTTGCGGAGCACGGGCTCTAGGTGCACGGGCTTCAGTAGTTGTGGTGCACAGGCTTAGTTGCTCGGCGGCATGTGGGATCTTCCCAGACCAGGGCTCAAACCCGTGTCCCCTGCATTGGCAGGTGGATTGTTAACCACTGAGCCACCAGGGGAGTCCAACCACACAATTTTTAATGACTGCATTGTGCTACAAAAACTCCAATAATGGCTTTAGGGTTTTATTTTTTGTTAGATAACCAAACATCTTATATAGCAACAAGTAGGCAGTTGCTAGCACTGATTCAGCTGCTCAACAAGGCCACCAGGAACCCAGACCTTTTCTCTTTCTACTCTGTCATCTTCAATGCCTTGGCGATTGCTTTTTGCCTATAGACTTATTGTTTCAAAATAAGTGGGAATTCCCTGGTGGTGCAGTGGTGAAGAATCCACCTGCCAATGCAGGGGACACGGGTTCGAGCCCTGGTCCAGGAAGATCCCACATGCCGTGGAGCAACTAAGCCTGAGCACCACAACTACTGAGCCTGCACTCTAGAGCCTGCGAGCCACAACTACTGAGCCCATGTGCCACAACTGCTGAGCCCACGTGCCACAACTACTGAAACCCACGTGCCTAGAGCCAGTGCTCTGCAGCAAGAGAAGCCACCACAATGAGAAGCCCGTGCACTGAAACAAAGAGTAGCCCCCGCTTGCTGCAACTAGAGAAAGCCCATGTGCAACAACGAAGACCCAACGCAGCCAAAAATAAATAAATAAATAAATTTATTAAAAAAAAAAAACCCAAAAACAAAATCGCTGCTGCTTCTCCACATATCGTCTCGGTATTCAAGGCAGACAGAAGAGGGAAGTGGGGATTTATAAGATACTGTCAGTGCTCTGCCCATGTTCCCTAGTTCTTATCACTTCATGCACAGTGGGCAAACTTCCAACTGCTAGCACCTGCATTTCTATGTCTGAGGCTTTTCTCTGGCTACCTGAGCATAGTGAAGCCTGTTTTGCTGCCTACACCCCTCCCCGGTAGCAACACTCAATCAATGGCTAAAGGGAGAAGATATAAATACTCAGCTTCCTTGTCCCTCAGGTAGGAGAATTTTAAGGAACAGGTTTTATACTGGTTTGTAGTTTCCCAGTGGGATCAGGCTCCAGTTACCCTCAGGAGTAAAGGTCATTTACTGATTAATTAATCCTTTACTGATTGGCACCTCCCCCCAATTTCCTATCTCACTTTTCCACTATCCTACCGTTGATTCTTGGGACGACACCAAAATAAACTATCTCCATTTGTGTCCTTGTCTCAGGGCCTGCTTTGGGGGAAATCCAACCCAAGACAGGCCATCACCACCTTTCCTTCTTCTTCCTGTCTTTGAAACAGACAGTTGGTGCTGTCATGTAAAGTTGGTGCTATGGTGGCTATCTTACAACTAGATGACAAGCCAATATGTGGAGGCTAGAAAGAATCAAATAGCTTGGGTGCATATCCTTGAGCCATTGTACCAGCCCTGGACTGTTTACTGTCTGTCTGTTACAAGGCAAAATTAAGCCCTATTTTTTTAAGCCATTAAAAAAAATTAATTTAATTACTTTATTTATTTTTGGCTGTGTTGGGTCTTCATTGATGTGTGCGGGCTTCCTCTAGTTGGGGTGGGCTGGGGCTACTCTTCATCGCAGTGCACGTGCTTCTCATTGCTGTGGATTCTCTTGTTGCAGAGCACGGGCTCTAGGCACGTGGGCATCAGTAGTTGTGGCTCTTGGGCTCTGGAGTGCAGGCTCAGTAGTTGTGGCACATGGGCTTAGTTGCTCTGCGGTATGTGGGATCTTCCCAGACCAGGGATCGAACCTGTGTCCCCTGCATTGGCAGGCAGATTCTTAACCACTGAGCCACCAGGGAAGTCCCTGTTTAAGCCATTCTTACTGAAAAAATTTTTACTTGCAGTCCACTGCATCCCTGATACAAATAAACATGGAAATAAATAATTATAGGAAGACATATAGTGGAAATAAACAGAGTGCTGTGATAAAATATTAGAAGGGAAGGGTTTTTTTTTTTTAAGGCAAGTCACTTTTTTATAAATCTTTTTATAAAATCTTTTTTATAAATCTTTTTTTGAATATTTATTTTATTTTTTATTATTTATTTGGTTGCACTGGCTCTTAGTTGTGGCATGCTCTTAGTTGCAGCATGCATGTGGGATCTAGTTCTCTGACCAGGGATTGAACCCAGGCCCCCTGCATTGGGAGCTCAGAGTCTCAACCACTGTACCATCACGGAAGTCCTGGGAATTATTTTTTGAGATGATGTTTAAGTTGAAACTTGGAGGGTAGGAAGTTAGCCATTTCAAAATTAGAGAGCATGTGCTAGGAAGAAACAACACTCACCAAGACCCAGAGCAGAAAAAGCTTTTGTTAGAAAGCACACAAGTGTGGCTGGAATATAACAACAGTGATGTTAAAAACAGGAGAGGTTGGGGAAGGCCCAAGTAGAGTGTATTCTAAATGTAACAGAAAATGCTGAAGGGATTTAGGCAGGGAAGTGATATAATCCAATTTATTATAGCAATTTAAGAACCAAACAGTAATTTGCTGAGTCTATGTACAAAGCATGAATGTGGTGTTATGGAGAGAATAAAACAGCATACCTGCCTTCTAATAATGGCCCTAAGTTTCACAAAACAATGACGAGCCTAGGTGTGAGGGAGAAGAGTAAATTCTGCAGTAACTCTGGCTTCTAATAGTACACCAGGCTTTAACCCCAAACTCCAGAGACAAAAATCCTATGTTCAATTAGCTGCAATCAGAATGCTAAGAAGAGCAAATAATTTCCATGGCAATATTAATTTTCCAAAGTTGTTTATGTGCGCTGGTTTTCACGCAAGTACCTAGGAATATACCACAAATGTACTACAAACTCCAGAATTAGAAATTTCAAAGTAGATTGTATAATTTTATTGAAAGCATAATTCTACCACTAGATGGTGACATGAATACAAAATATTGAAAACTGTCACCTTTCCCTAGCTGTAGAGGGTATATGGTCATTGCTGATTACTGGTTTGAAAATCCAGATTTACACGAGGAATTTAGGGGATATTTTTACCAGAGATTCAGCTTTATTCTTTTGGAATGCACACCTTGTAAGTACAAAGGTCTCTGTTGATACATATACCATGTCAGCACAGAAGAGTGAAGATTCTACAGTAAGGAGGCAGGCAACCTTGTTTTATTGGCTTCTTTTTTTTTTTTTTAAGAATCTATTTTTATTTTAAATATTTATTTATTTATTTGGCTGTGCCAGTTCTTAGTTGCAGCATGTGGGATCTATGTTGCCGCTTATGGGATCTTTAGTTGTGACATGCAGGATCTAGTTCCCTGACCAGGGATCAAACCCAGGCCCCCTGCATTGGAAGCATGGAGTCTTGACCACTGGACCACCAGGGAAGTCCCTTTATTGGCTTCTATGCTTTTACCTCTTAGCAGTTGAAGTGGATAAAGGGATGGTAAACTAGAGCCCATAGGCCAAATCTGGCCAGTTTCACATTTTTGTATGGCCTGTGGGCTAAGAATGGTTTTTACATTTTTAAATTGTTTGGAAAAAAGAAAAAGAAAAATAGTATTTTGGGAGTATTGCAGGGGATACGGGTTCGAGTCCTGGTCTGGGAAGATCCCACATGCCGCGGAGCAACTAAGCCCTTGCACCTAGAGCCCATGATCCGCAACAAAGAGAAGCCACTGCAGTGAGAAGCCCACACACCCCATCGAAGAGTAGCCCCCACTTGCTGCAACTAGAGAAAGCCTGTGCGCAGCAACGAAGACACAACGCAGCCAAAAAAAAAAAAAAAAAAAAAGATTTTGTAACACATGAAAATATGAATATCTTATTACAATGTCTATAAATTTAAAAATTTATTGGAACACATCCATACTTATTCCGTTATGTATCATCTATGGCTGCTTTTGTGCTAACAGAGTTGAGTAGTTGTAATGAGAGACTTGGACTGCAACGCCTAAAATATTTACTATCTGGCTCATCACCGAAAAAGTTTGTTGAGCCCTAAAGTGATGACTGAAGAGCCGTGATCATTTATGACAATAATTCTCTAGATTCTCAAAGCATTTTAAACTAAGCACCATTTCATGTAATTTTTTTTTTTTTTTTTTTTGCGGTACACGGGCCTCTCACTGTTGTGGCCTCTCCCGTTGCGGAGCACAGGCTCCGGATGCGCAGGTTCAGCGGCCATGGTTCACGGGCCTAGCCGCTCCGTGGCACGTGGGATCTTCCCGGACTGGGGCACGAACCCGTGTCCCCTGCATCGGCAGGCGGACTCTCAACCACTGCACCACCAGGGAAGCCCCATGTAATTTTTTAAAGTAAAAAAAATTAGGAGGCAAGCGCTTAAGAAAATATTTCTTTAAAGGTCAGTGTTTCGTTTATACCTCCTAGTACTCCACATTTATGGTAGTAGTCCTCATTTTCAAGAACTGTTATGGGTTCTTTCTGGTCTTAAAAACATAGTTGACACATACTTACAAATACTTACTAAAAGAATGTCTGTATCAGTTAGAAATGTGTTTGGCTACAAGCAATGGAAATC
Source organism: Hyperoodon ampullatus (assembly GCF_949752795.1). NCBI lineage: Eukaryota > Metazoa > Chordata > Mammalia > Artiodactyla > Ziphiidae > Hyperoodon > Hyperoodon ampullatus. Next base: position 37,409,457 of record NC_136928.1, read on the forward strand.
TAAGAGTGGCTTAAGGAAAAAGGGATTTATTTTTCTTGCATGAACAGTCTAGGGGTAGAGAGCTGCTCAAGGACGCATCAGGGTCCTACACATTATTATCAGCTTTATGGTTGGCTTTAACCCTGCTGTGGTTTCATCGTTTAAAAAAAAAAAAAATCACAAACTGGATGCTGTATTACTTTGAGTATCAAGACCTGTTTTGGGCAGAAAGAAGAAAGGATTAAGGGGCATGTCTGCTGAATTTGTCCTTTTTTATTAGGAATGGGAAATCCTTCCCAAAGACCCACTCAGCAGATTTCTGCTTACATTTCATTGGCAAGAACTCAAACAATATGGCCAACCCTAGAGAAACCGTAACATATATTTAAAAAAAATTTTATTTTATACTGGAGTATAATTGATTAACAATGTTCTGTTAGTTTCAGGTGTACAGCAGAGTGATTCAATTATACACATATATGTATCTTTTAAAAATTCTTTTCCTGTATAGGTTATTACAGAGTATTGAGCAGAGTTCATAACATGATGTTTTAGACCAAACACAAATAGTCCTTGGGGCCTTCCTTTCGGAGACCAAGCTTCCCCAGTCTCAGGTCCACCTGAAAAACAAACTCGGGTTTGGCAAGTTTCCCTGCGGGAAAAGAAGAGGGGTGGGTGGGAATGACGCTAGATGGACAATGGCTGCTACAGGATCCAAAGTCTGCAGAAACCCAAGTTTTGTGGGAGAGATGGGGAGAAGAGAAGATGATGGCACAACAGCTACAGCTCCTAAGAATCACCTGCTTGCATGGGACAACTTAAAACAGGTTTAGCAGACACTTTATAGCATCAACTTCAAGCGGCAGGAAGGCAAAGAATACCCGGAAGGTGGTCCTGGAGTGGAGGGATGGTGTGACCTAACCTCAACAAAACCTGTAAAAGAATTCCTACAAGGCCTCCATAGCTGCTCTGGCTACAGATCTTAAAGATACCATGCACACTACTTTTGGACTTTTCAGTCATATCTCTACATAGACGTAGTGGATATAGAAATCAGTGAGGAAGGGATCAATGCACTTGAGGAAAATTCTCCACAAGCTAGCTAGTTGTTAGCACAACATAAACTTCAGCTGAGTGTCCTTTCCTCCACCTGTTCTTCATTCTCCGCTCCCCGTCTAAATTCCCGTATAATTTGCTCTTCGCGGGGAAGCATATTACGCTATTTCAGGTGAAAACTCTTAGGGCACTTCGAAGGGGGCCGTCTTGCGTAAAAAGGAGGAGAGGCGGTGCGAACACTTTTCACTCCGCCATTTCTAGTCACGTCAAGGTGTCTTACTGCTTGAGGACGGATGAGCCATACACACTAGAGGCCGGAGGAAAATACGCCTGCAGGTTAAGCCGGCCCCAGGCTGTTCCATTCTCAAAAAACCCCGCGGGGAGAGCGCCGCGAGCCCCCACCTGGGCTGCGGCGTCGCACCAGCCAGCTCCCCTGAACTCTAGCCTCCCGCACCCCAAAGGCCTGAGCGCGGGGTAGGGGGACGGGACAAATTAGTACCAAGTCCCCCTCGGGGACCCGGGGTTAAAATGGCGAAGCGCAGGGGCGGGGGAAAGGGCGGCGCTCGCGACCCGGCGCTCGCTGGTCCTCCGGGCTCGCGGAATAGCCGCGGTGGGCGACGCCGCGCAACCGCGACCAGCTCTCTGCTCCGCCATCTTCTTCGAGTCACCCGGCCTCCCCCCGCGGCCGCGCTGGCTTCACGCTTCCCTTCCGGCCGCTGACAGAGATCCGGGCTGGGCGGGGTGGGCGAGCGCGCGGAGGGGGTGGACCGAGGGCGGGGAGGCTCGACGGAAGAGGAAAGGGAGGGCGGCGAGCTGGCCGCGGCGGGGTGTGGGGCGTGCGGCGTGTGTGCGGCGGGGGAGGTGGGAGGGCGGGAAGCGAAAAGAGGGAGGAGGCGGAGGAATGAGAGCGCGAGGCGCTTCTCGTCGGCTCCTTCGCCCGGACGGAAAGAGCCGAGCGCAGCCCGAACGCTCTATTAAAATGGCGGCGGCGTCGGCGGTGGCCGCGGCGTCTGGTCGGTGAAGTGACTCTGCTGCTTCTCTCCCCACCCGCCCCCTCCCTCCCTCTCCCCTCCCCCCGTCCTTCCCCCCCTTCCCCGCCGCCGGCGCCTCAGCGCCCCTCCGGCCTGCGCACCTCCCCTCGCCCCCCTCCTCTCCCCCGCCCGCTCCGGGGACCGCCGGCCCCCTCCCCCATTCTCCTGCTCCCCGCCCCGTCCCCGCCGCCGCCCGCCCTCGTCGCCTCCCCGCCCCGCCGGCCGGCCGGCCCCCTCCTCCGCCTCTCTCCCCTCCCCCCCGCCGGTTGGGATCAGTCAGTGCGATCCGAAGCGGGGGAGGGGGGGGGCGGCGGCCGAACGATGTGCGAGAACTGCGCAGACCTGGTGGAGGTGTTAAATGAAAGTAAGTAGCCGCGGCGGCGGCCTGTCGGGGTGCACAGTTTGGGGTCCC